>NW_026575044.1:10340000-11540000 GCF_905146905.1 Nyctereutes procyonoides
CAGGGGATAGAGACCAAAGCGTCTTCTTCTACTTTCTCATTGTTCTTGACTCCAAGCAATAACATCACAAAATGCCCACAGTAGTTGTAGTCCTCTGCTGGTAAACTGTTTTTTTTTTTTTTCCAGCCACAAGACCCAGTGGTTCTGGAACATTTCTACAACATGCACACATACATGTTCACCTCCACCCCTGCCTTTTTAAGTAGGAGACACAGATGCCTGTGCCCACAACTGCTTGAAAGAAGGGATGTGGTCTGGCTGTTTTAGAATCTGGGCCATGGCCACAGCCAGCAATATTCTCTTATCTGAGTACATTCTTCTCTGATCTCTAATATCAATAAAATAGTAAGTAAGCTTTACACAATCCCTCCATTGCAATGTGAACATTTTAAAAAAGATTTTATTTACTTATTTATTTGAAAGAAAGAGAGAGAGCATAAGCAGGAGGAGCAGCAGAGGGAGAATGAGAAGCAGGGTCATGGGACTCAATCTCAGGACCCTGAGATCATGACCTGAGCTGAAGGCAGACACTTAACTGACCAAGTCACCCAGCGGCCCTGGTAATAGATATATTTGTATAATTTATATAATTTTTACTCCTGGGAAAGATGCACATACTAACATAGTATGATTTCAGACAGTAAACAATATTCTCATACAGTTCATTTCTCATAAGAAAGGAGTAAAAATTATTACACTTACAAGGGTTAGGGGAGCTTTAGGCCAAAAATGTAGTTTGACCAGTAGTTTCTGAAAACATTGGGACCATACTAATCCCAGAAAAATTCCCTCTTGCTGTGTGTTAAAACTATCTTTTAAATAATCGGGATGTGGGGCATCTGGGTGGCTCAGTTGGTTAAAGTTTTGGCTCTTGGTTTCAGCTCAGGTCATGAGCTCACGGGTCATGGACCTCCATGCTCAGTGGGGAGTCTGCTTGAGATTCTCTCCCTCTGCCCCTCCCCCCACTCATGCATGCATGCTCAAGCTGTCTCTCTAAAATAGATAAATCTTTTTTAAAAAATGAAATGTAATTGGCATACAATATTATATTAGGTTCAGGTGAAAAACATAATGATTTGATATTTGTATACATTGTGAAATGATCACCAGAATTAGTCTTTTTGATAAAAGTCATTCTAACTTGTGTGAGGGGATGTCTCATTGTGGTTTTGGTTTGCATTTCACTGGTGATGACTGATGTTGAGTGCCTTTACATATAGCTATTGGCTATTTGCATATCTTTGGAAAAACTGCCTATTCAGTTCCTCTGCCCATTGGCTCATTGGATTTTTGTGTGTGTGTTTGCTTTGGGTTTTTTTTTTAAGATTTTATTTATTTATTCATGAGAGGGAGAGAGAGAGAGAGAGAGAGAGAGAGAGAGAGAGAGAGAGAGAGAGAGGCAGAGACAAAGGCAGAGGGAGAAGCAGGCTCCAAGCAGGGAGTCTGATGTGGGACTCAATCCCAGGACCCCAGGATCACGCCTTGGGCTGAAGGCGGCGCTAAACCGCTGAGCCACCCGGGCTGCACTTGGGTTTGGTTTTTGATTTTTTGCTTTTGTTTGTTTGTTTGCTATTGACTTGTATGAGTTCTTCATCTATTTTAGATATTAACCTCTTACGAGATACATGATGTGCAAACATTCTCTATTTCATATGTTTCCATTTCATTTTGTTGATGATTTCCTTTATGTGCAGAAGTTTTTTGTTTTGATATAGTCCTACTTATTTACTTTTGGTTTTGGTGTCAAATCCAAAACATCATTATTGAGACCGATATGTGGAAGCTTACCACCTTTGTTTGTTTCTAGAACTTTTATGGTTTCAGCCATTATGTTCAGGTTTTTAATACATTTCAAGTTAATTTTTGTGAGTGGTTGAGGTTGGGGTCCAGTTTCATTTGTCACATTTCATGTGGTTGTTCAGTTTCCCCAACACCATTTACTGAAAACATGATCCTTTCCCCATTGCCTATTTGTGGCTCCTTTGTCATAGATTATTGACCATATACACATGGGTTTATTTCTGGGCTCCCTATTCTGTTCCACTGATCTAGGTAGGTTGCCTTTCTATGTTCTTGATTATTTCCTTTGCTATGCAAAAGCTTTTTAGTTTGATGTAGTTCTAATTGTTTTGCCTTGGTTTCCCTTGTCTGAGGTCACAAATCCATAAAAATATTGCTAAGACCATTATCTCAGAGTTTACTGCCTATGTTTTCTTTTAGGATTTCTATAGATTCAGTTATCACTTTTAGGTCTGTAACCCATTTCAACTTAATTTTTCTGTATAGTGTAAGAAAATGGTTCACTTTCATTCTTTTTCATGTAATTGTCAGTTTCTCAGTGCCATTTACTGAAGAGATTGTGTTTTCCCCTATTGTATAGTCTTGCCTCCTTTGTCATAGATGAACTGACCATTTAAGCGTGGGTTTATTTCCGGCTCTATACTCTGTGCTTTTGATCTTTGTGTATTTATAATTTGAGAAGAATGGATATTAACTCTTCTTTAAATATTTGGTAGAATTCACCTGGGAAGCCATTTGGTTGTGTACTTTTCCTTTGTTGGGAGTTCTTTAATTACCAATTCACTTTTGTTACCAGTGGTCAGTCTGTTCCGATTTTTTCTTTCTGATTCAGTCTGGAAGGTTGTGTTTCTACAGATATATTCATTTCTTATAGGTTGTCCAATTTGTTGGCTTGCAATTTCTTGTAATAGTCTCCTGTAATTCTTTGTATTTCTCTGATGTCTGTTGTAACTTCCGTCTTTCTGATTTTACATATTTGAGCTCTCTCCTTCTTCCTGATGAGTCTGGCTAAAGATCTATTAATTTGTCTATCTTTTCAAAGAACCAGCTCTTAGTTGCACAGACATTTTCTATTTTTTAAGTCTTTATTTCATTTATTTTGCCTCTGATCTTTATTATTTCCTTCCTTCTACTAAATTTGGCTTTTGTTTGTTCTTTTTCTAGTTCCTTTAGGAGTAAGGTTAGGTTGTTTATTTAATATTTTTCTTGTTCCTTGACTTAGGCCTGTGTCACTATAATCTTCCCTCTTAGAATTGCTTTTGCCGCATCCCAAAGATTTTGACCCTTTGTGTTTCCATTTTCATTTGTCTCCATGTATTTTTTTATTTCCTCTCTGATGTTGGTCCATTGGCTGTTTAGTAACATGTTGTTTAGCATCCACCTGTTTATGTTTTTTCCAGTTTTATTCTTGTAATTGATTTCTGGTTTCATACCATTGTGGTCAGAAAAGATGCTTGCTATGATTTCAAACTTCTTAAGTTTCTTGAGGTTTGTTTTGTGGGCTAACATGAAATCTATCCTGGAGAATGTCCCATGTATGCTTGAGAAGAATGCGTATTCTGCTTCTTTAAGATGAAATGTTCTGAATATAGCTGTTAAGTCCCTCTTGTTATGCGTCATTCAAAGCCACACTTTCCTTGTTGATTTTCTGTCTGAATGATCTGTCTACTGACATAATTGGGGTGTTAACGTCCCCTTCTATAATTGCATTACTGTCAGTTTCTCCCTTTATGTCTCTTAATATTGGCTTTATATAGTTAGGTGCTCCTATATTGGGTGCATAGAGATTTACAATTGTTATATCCTCTTGTTGGACTGTTTACTTTATCATTATATAGTGCCTTCTTTGTCTCTTCTTACAGTATTTGTTTTAAAGTCTATTTTGTCTGGGGTGCCTGGGTGGCTCAGTCAGTTGAGCATCTGACTCTTGATTTCAGCTCAGGTCATAATCTCAGAGTGCTGGGATGGAACACCAAGTAGGGCTCTGTGCTCAGTGGGGACTTGAGGATTTTCTCTCTCCCTCTGCTCCTTCCCTGCTTGCATGTTCTCTCTCTCTCTCAAATAAATAAATCTTAAGAAAAAATAAAGTCTATTTTGTTTGATAGAACTACTGTTACTCTAGCTTTATTTCCCCCCCACTTCCATTCACCTAGAATATTTTTTCCATCTTTGTGCTTTCCATCTATAGGTGTCTTTGGATCTACAGTGGAGTCCCTTGTAGGCAGCATATACATGGGTCTCATTTTTTTCACCCATCTAGTTACATCATGTGTCTTTTGATTGGAGTATTTAGTCCATTTACATTTAAAGTAATTATTGATTGGTATGCACTTCTTGTTATTCAGACATTGTTTTCTAATTCTTCTCTGTTCCTTTCTTGTTCTTTTCTTGTGATTTGATAACTTCCTTTAGCATTGTGCTTGGATTTCTTTCTCTTTATTTTTTGTGTATCTATCATAGGATTTGGGTTTGTGGTTACATGAGAATCACATGTAATATTTGATGTATATAGCAGTCTATATTAAAGAGATGATTGCTTATGTTTAAGCACATTCTGAAAGCTCTCAATTTTACTCCCTCTCCATGTTTTATGTACATGACATCCTATTTCATATTTTTAAAAAGTTTTATTTATTTATTCATGAAAGACACACACACACACACAGAGAGAGAGAGAGAGAGAGAGAGAGAGAGGCAGAGACATAGGCAGAGGGAAAAGTAGGCTCCATGCAGGAAGCCCGTTGTGGGATTTGATTCTGGGACTCGGGGACTTACGCCCTGAGCCAAAGGTAGACGCTCAACTGCTGAGCCACCCAGGCATCCCCATATTTCACATTTTTTAAGTTTTGTGTTTTCCTTAACTCATTTCTTAAAATATAAATTACTTTACTACTTTTTTTTACCTTTTTAAAGATTGATTATTTATTTATTTATTTATCTGAGAGAGAGAGAGAGAGAGAGAGAGTACAATCAGGGGGAGGGGCAGAGGGAGAGGTAGCAGCAGACCCCCCCACAGAGCAGGGAGCTCAACACAGGACTTGATCCCAAGACCCTGGAATCGTGACCTGAGCTAAAGGCAGGTGCTTAACCAACTGAGCCACCAGGTGCCCTATTTTTATTTTTTAACTTTTATACTGGCTTTATTATAAGTAATTGATCTACTACATTTATTATATATTTGCCTTTGCCAGTGAAAATTTTCCCTTTTATTAATTTCTTCTATTTATGGTGTTTTCTTTTCCAGTTAAAGAATCCTTTTAACATTTCTTATAAGGCTGGTTAAGTGCTGATCAACTTTTTCATTTTTAATTTTTGTCTGGAAAACTCTCTCTCCAGTTCTAAATAATAATCTTGCCAGGTATAAAATTCTTGGTTGTAGGGTTTTTCCTTTCTGGCATCATCATGCCACTCACTTCTGGCTTGCAGTTTCTGCTGAAAAATAAACTGATAGCATTTTGGGGTTTCCTTTGTATAAAACATTTTGCTTTCTTCTTGCTCTTCTTTAGATTATCATTAATTTTTGATATTTTAATAATTAAATGCCTTGGTATGAGCCTCCTTGGGTTCATCTTGTTTGGGGCTCTCTACGCTTCCTAGACCTGGATGTCTGTTTTCTTCCCAGGGATTAGGGAAGTTTTAGCTATTATTTCTTCAAATAACTTTTTTGCCCCTTCCTCTCTCTCTTCTCTTTCTGGGACCCCAATAATGCAAATGTTAGTATGCTGAATGTTGTCCCAGAGGTCTCACAACCTATGCTCATATTTAAAATTCTTTTTTTTTGTTATAATTGCTGTTCAACTGGGTGGTGGAAAGGATCTTCTGCATCCTCTGATCTGTTGATCCCTCCTAATATCTGTTTCATTTGCTATTGTATTCTTCTCTTCAGCTCTAATTGGTTTTAAAAGATATTTTCTGTCTCTTTTTTGACATTCTCCCTGTGTTCATCCATTCTCCTGAGTTTGGTGAGCATCTGAGGAACAATACGTTGAACTCTTTATCAGGTGTATTGCTTATCACCATTTCATTTAAGTTTTTTCCTGAGGTTTTAACTCATTCTTTCATTTGAAACATATATATGTATGTCCCCATTTGTCTTACCCTTTGTGTTCCTTTTTGTTTATTACGTAGTCAGTTATGTCACCTGGTCTTGAAAATAGTGGCTTTATGTATAGGATGTCCTGCAGGGCCCAGTAGCACAACCTTCTCTGGTTGGCAGAACCAGGTGGTCTAGGGATGGCTGTTGGCTAACATTCCTACAGATCCCTGACCGTCTAACACATCATATAAAACTAGTCAATAAACCTTCACATATAGTGCTTTTCAAACTACTGCTTCTGTGCAGGGTCTCAAATTGTGTTCTATGGTGTGCTGGATCTTTAAGAGGGGAACCTCAGTTTCTTATAACCCTCAGGCTCTCCCAGAGTTAAGGCCTGCTGATTTTCAAAGCCAGGTGTTATGGGGGCTCATTCTTGCCATTCAGGTCTCCAGGGCTAGGGATGCCCACTGTGGAACTCCATCCTTTCAATCATTGGGGAGAACTTCTGTACCTGTGATATCCTTCTTATCTGAAGGTTTCTGTACCTGAGGCTTGTTTCCCCAACGTGCCTCTGCCCCTCTTTCTCAGTGTGAGTTTCTAGTTTGGGACTATTATATATAAAGTTGCGAAAGACACTTGCAGATGGTTGTTTGTTAGGGCATATGTTTGTTTCTCTCAGAATTGCTGGATTATATGGTCAAGTGTATGCATAACTTTTGAAGAACATGCTTATTTTCCAAGATAACTCAACATTTTTACAATGCCCTAAGTACTATATTAGAGTTCCAATTGGTCCACGTGTATAGCAATACTTCATATTGTCAATTTTTAATTTTTGTCATTCTTATTGACGTGTAGTAGTATTTCATTTTGGTGTTAACTTGCATTTCCCTAACTGAAAAAGTCTGATACTTTTTCATTGGTTTTTCACATATACTTTAATGAAGCCTCTGATCAAATCTTTTCCCTTAAAAAAATTCACTTTTCTTTTTTTAAAAAAATATTATTTATTAGTGAGAGACATAGAGAGATAGAGGCAGAGACACAGGCAGAGGGAGAAGCAGGCTCCCTGTGGGGGGGAGCCCAATGTGGGACTCCATCTAGGACCCCAGGATCACACCCTGAGCCTAAGACAGACACTCAACCACTGAGCCACCCAGGTGCCCCTGACTTGTTTTTCTTTTTTAATATTAAGTTGTAGGAATTCATTAAATATTTTGGTAATTTATCTGTTTTATAAATATTTTCTTTCTTTGTGGCTAGCCTTTTCATGCTATTGTTGGGATGCTGTAAAGAGCAAAAGTTTGTTTTTTCACCAGTCTCATTTATTATTTTCTTTTATTACAATTGAACTTAAAACATAAATATTTTTTAAGGTTTGTGTCCTACCTAAGATATCTTTCAAATCTGATACCACAGAAACTTTCTCCTTTCTTTTAGAGGTTTTATAATTTTAGCTCTGTTGGGTCTATGTTCCATTCTGAGTCCATTTTTATATGGTATGAGGAAAAGATGAAAGGCCATACTTTTCCACATGGATGTCTGATATCATTTGTTGAAAGGCTTTAATTTTGAAGAACAATGTCACCTCTATTAGTTTGCTAGGGTTGCCATAGCAAATTGCCACAAAATGGGTGACTAAAAACAAAAGAAAATTATTTTCTTGATTCCGAAGGCTGAAAGTCCAAAATCAAGGTGCTGGCAAGGCCATGCTGTCTGAAGGATCTAGGGAAGAATCCTTCCTTAACTCTTCCCAGCTTCTGGTGACTCCCAGCATTCCTTGGCATTCCTTGGCTCATTACCATATAATTCCAATCTCTACCTTCATAATCACATGGCATTCTCCCTGTGTGTATGTCCAGATTTCCCTTATCTTACAAAAATCAGATTTTTTAAAAAAGATTTTATTTATTTATTCATGAGAGACACAGGGAGAGGCAGAGGGAGAAGCAGGCTCCATGCAGGTCTCAATGCGGGACTTGATCCTGGGTCTCCAGGATCAGGCCCTGGGTTGAAGGCAGGTGCTAAACCGCTGAGCCACCCGGGCTGCACCCCAAAATTAGATTTTAAGCCCACTCTAATCTAGTATGGCCTAATTCTTACCTAATCACTTCTGCCAATATCTTATTTCCACTTAAGGTTACATTCTAAGGTATTGAGTAGATACAGATTTTGGGGAAACACTATTCAACCCATTACAGCACCATCACAAAAAGAATGACAATATATGAGGATCTATTTTTGAATACTTTATTCTATTCCATTGATCTATATTTCTATCTTTTAACCAATACCATTCTGTCTTGACTACTGAAGCTCTCTAGTGGGTTTTAAGTTCTTCAGGTTTCAGGGTCTTTCAAAATAATTTTGGCTATCAGGGCACCTGGGTGGCTCAGTCAGTTGAGTCTCTGACTCTTGATTTTGGCTTGAGTCATGATCTCAGGGTTGTGGGATAGAGCCTCACATTGGGCTCTGTACTCAGTGTGTGGAGTTTGTCCCTCTCCTTCTGTTTGCCCACCCCCAAAAAAATGAATGGATGAATGAATGAATGAATGAATGAATGACTAAAATCTTTAAAAAATAATTTGGCTATTCTAGGTCTTTAACAATCTCATGTAAATTATTGAAATAATTTATCAATTGTTTAAAAAAACTCCTGGGATTCTGGTTGAATTGCTTTGAATCAATCAATCATCAATTTGAATTCTTAATAATATTGAAACTTCTAATGCATTTATGTCTTCCTTTCGGTAATGTTTTATAGTGGATAGCTTTTGCATGTATTTTGTTAGATTTATTCTTAAAGTATTTCATGTTTTTAGTATTATTGCAAATATTTTACAATTTCACTTTCCAGTTGTTCACTGCTAATATTGAAAATACTATTGATTTTTGTATATTGACTTTGCTAAACACAACTATGAACTATAGTAGCCTTTTTGTTGTTGATGATTTCTTAGGGTTTTTTTTTTACATAGGTAATGATGTCATCTAAAAATAGTTTTACTTATTCCTTTTTTAATCTGCATATCATTCATCTTCTATTCATTATCTTCTTGCCCTGGCCAGGACTTGCAGTAAATGCTGTTTACCTCTTGCCTTGTCCCCAGTCTTAGGGGAAACACATTCAGTGCTTCACTATCAAATAGGATGTTACCTATGTGCTTCAGGGAAGGTTTATTTCCAGGAAGTTTCCTCCTATTTTAATTTTGCTGAGAGTTTTAATTTTGATTGGGTATTGAATTTTGTAAAATGTTTTTTCTGCATCTGACCATATATGCTCCCCCCATTCTGATCATATGACGAATTACATTGATACTCAAATATTAAACCAATCGTACATTCCCAGGAAAAGTCCTATTTGATAGAAATATAATCTAAGAAAATACTAAATGAGACTTAAAAAATATTTTATTTATTTATTTGACACACAGAGAGAGCACAAGCAGAAGGAGGAGCAGAGGGAGAGGGAGAAGTAGGCTCCCTGCTCAGTGCCTCAATCCCAGGACCCTGAGATCATGACCTGAGCCAAAGGCAGACATCTAACTGGACAAAATCACCCAGGCACCCCATACATAAAGTCTTAAAAAAAATGTATGGATTAAAAAAAATGTATGGATATTGTTGGATTCTATTTGCTGAAATGTTGTTAATTTTTGTGTCTCATGATGGATATTGGTCTGTAGTGTTTTTGTAATCTTTGGCTGGTTTTGGTGTAATACTGGCCTCAAAAAAATGAATTTTCTTCTGTCAGGTCTAAGATTTCTTTTTTTTTTTTTTTAAGAATTCTTATTATTTCTTCCTTTGGTAGAATTCATAGCAAAGGCATCTGGGCCTAGAGTTTTTTTCTAAGGAGGTTTTTAAATATAAATTCAATTTTTTTAGGGCTACTTGAATTATCTGTTTTTGTGTGAACTTCAGTAGCTTGTGTCATTTCATCTAACTTGTTGAATGTATTGGCAATAAGTTTTTCATAATATTCTCCTCTTTTTTAAATGTCTATAAAATCTGCCTTGATGATTCTCTTTCATTTCTCATCTTGGTACTGATGACTGGTTTGGCCAGAAGTTCAATTTCATTGATATTTTGAAAGGATTAGCTTTGAGTTTCATCCATTTTCTTATTATTTTATTGTTTTGTATTAATTATTGTCCTTATTTCTTCCTCTGCTTGCTTTGTGTTTAATTTGCTCTTCTTTTTCTAAATTATTAGATGGAAGACTAGAATGTTGACTTGAGATTGTGCTTCTCTAATAACAATGCTATATAATTGCTCTAAGCCTTCCTTTAGTTATGTCCCACAAATTTTGATAAAGCTTAAAATTTTTCTTTTAAAAATATTTATTTATTTGAGAGAGAGAGAGAGAGAGAGAAACATGGTGGGGGGAGGAGCAGAGGGAGAGGGAGAAGCAGACTCCCCATTGAGCGGGGAGCCTGAGGTGGGGATCAATCCCAGGATTCTGAGATCATGACACAAACCAAAGATAGACACTTAACCTACTGAACCATCCAGTAGGTTCCATCCAGTGCCTCTAAATTTCTTATTCAAAGTACTTGCTAATTTTGCTTGTGGTTTATTCCTTGGCCTATGGATTATTTTCTAATTATTTGTGGATTTTCCTAATATCTCTTATTTCTTTCTAGTTTGGTGGCCTGAGAACATATTCTGTATTATTTCAGTTATCTTACATTATTGAGAGTAGTTTTATGACCTGGAATATGGTTTATTGTAATGGAGGTTTTGTGTTCACATGAAAGAATGTGTAGTACTGTGGTTGGGTGGAGGATAGCACCAAGTGTTCTCTGACACAGTGGTCAGTTAGGCTGATGGTGTTGATCTGGTCTTCAATTTATTACTGATTTTTGGTTATTTGTTCTATCCATTACTCAGAGAGGAGCAATGAAATCACTAATGACAGTTATAGATTTGTCTGTTCCTCCCTCAATTTCTAGCGGTTTCTGCTTCACGTACTTTGAAGTTCTAATATTACATACATACCTTTTTAGGATGGTATATTTCCTCAATGAATTATCATTACAGAATGTTTCTTGTTCTGAGGCCTACTTTATGTGATGTAAATATGTCCTCTATAGTTTTCTTTCATAGCATTTATATGGTAGTGTCCATATTTAAATTGGGTTCCTATAGAGAGATACAGTAGGATCCCACTTTTCATATCAAATCTGATAATTTCTGACTTTTAGTTGGCACATTTATTTACATCTGCTATAATAACTGTGATATGGCTGGCATTAAGCCTATCATCTTCCTATTTGTATCCTACTTTTTTTCTATCTCCATTTTATATTTCCCCTGCTATATTTTAGATTGAGTGCTTCATAATCCCATTTCCCCACAATTGATTGGTGGTGAGGGAAGATGTTTGAAAAAAATGATAGTTGAAATTTTTTCAAATTTGATCAAAACTATACACACCCAGATCCAAGAAACTCAATGAGCTTTGTCCAGATTGAAATGACCTCCTCTCCATTTGTACCCCATTGTATCCCATATTCTTATCCCAGAACATGTAACATTTCTGAATGAACTTATTTGCCTGTCACTCTGTACCAATTTGTGGGCAACTTTAAGATGGAATAATACACGGCACGTGATAAATACTTAAAACAAGACTTCTCAAATGCTGAGCACATCACAAATTTTGCTTATTTCAAACAGGCAAAATATAATTGACTAAACTGACATTTCTTTTTCAAACTATGTCAATACACTGGGAAATCAATTGATTTGAGTTCCTAAAAATTATTTACACAATAGCTGCCCTTTTGGACCTCATGTTTAACATGAAAAAGGAATAAATTTAAAATCAAACTCTCAAATGGAAGTATATATCATAGCATGCTTGCATTAAAAAAATTACACTGTTCTACTGTTACATTTCATTAAAAAACAAACAAAAAAACCCAACCACCTTCCTTTGAAGTTGTGCTTTAAAGCAATTTACCTGGCTTGCAAATTGACTGCTAGGATCAGCTGAAATAAACACGCCATCTTTATCCTTCTGAAATCCATCGTGAGACCAATATGCCAGGTCAAAAGTAAATGTCTTCCTGTGTTCTGGATTCTTAGGGTCTTGTATGGTGGTGGTAGTCCTGGAATGCATGGAAATCACACATTTGCTCCCAGAATTCTTCTCTCTCTATAGTCAAATTACAAATTCACAGTCAGTCATTGTAGTTTTGTCATTTGAATTGTTTTTGCAAGTCTTTATACATATCTCATAAGAAATTGAGCCAGGCACTCACCATTCATTTTATTCTCTGTTATTCTTAGCAGCCGTTACGATAAGCAGCAGCTCTTAAACTTCCTCAGAATTTCTGAAAGGCTTGTCTCTAGTGATAATACTTTTCTGAAAATAGCGTAAGACCCAGCTAGGCTAATAATAATAACTATAGCAACCAAGAGCTTCCCTTTTTATCTCCAGTGAAACTGGTGAAAATTATTCATGAAAAAAAGATAAGGAAAAACAGCCATTTCAAGACACTGGAAATGGTCCTCAGGGCAGACAACCGATGACAAAGTATCTATTCAAGGAAACGTACCACAATTGTTAAGAAAGTTGCGTCTGGTATTTGAAGCAAGACCATTCCCTTTGTCTCCCCTGACAGCTCAGCTAGGTGGAGACTCTACCCCAGACTCCTGGAGCCAATACCACAAGGAATATCCCCAGATATTCCAGCTGGAGGGTTTTTTTCCTTGGCAGGGGCAGGTTATCAGATTTCATATCCCACTCCCATCTGCCTGTTGCCAAGGCTAAGTCCTGGGAGAGACTTGGTGAGAGGTAGCATTCCTTCTTCTAACCAATGCCCATGCATGCAATGGAGGCTCTACTTTGGACGCAACATGCTGAGAATACTAGGGTGCTGGCTGTCCTTGCCCCCACCTCCGAGCTGGGGAGTCCACGCCAGGACAGGTAAGCTGGGAGGATCTCCAGCTGCTGTTTCACATTCAAGTGCTGGGCTTCTAAAACAGGGAGCAGCTTGCCATTGTCTCCACTCCCAAATCCAGAGATCAGCTTTAGACAACCTGTCTGGGGGGGATAGCAACTAATGTCTTCTCCAGAAAACTGATATCATTTGCTCTTTCAGAGAAGCTTGATCCTAGGGGCACACTCAAGAACAGAAATTGTGATGAAAGGCAACTGGGAGGAGGGTTGTTGTTAGATTAAATTACAGTCTCTCTAGTTTGCAGAGGTTGTGGGGCAGAGGAGGGGGAGCAGGTGCTGGGAAATAACACAGCTGGGACAAACCCACCTGGAGAAAAAAAAATATCAATCACTGAAACAGTTCCTTTTAAAGGAACCAGATTATGATCACATTAGTTAAGAGTAATTTATGCCTCTAGGACATTGTTGGAAACAGAGCAGTCAGTCATCAATCAGCAGAATAGAACAGCTTCGCGTGGTCAAGAGAGGAATGAGCCCTATCCAAACCAGTGTTACCCAGGGTGACAGGGCATACCCAAAGCTGTGCCCTCCAGAGGTGGGGGGATGGACTTCACTGCAATAATCCAACCAGTCACTAAACAAATAACCAAGTAACAATAATAAACTACACAGGGGTGGGCGAATCAGTTTCCAGATTTGCTATACTGTATTACCTAAAGTGTCTAGTTTCTGTTGAAAAATGAGGAGGCTGCAAAGAAACAGGAATTTCCCTATTCACTGGGAAAATGACAGTGACCAGTGATGACCAGATGCCAGACTTCTCAGCAGTGTCCTTATAGGAAGCATTATAAACATAAGGAACTGAAGGAAACCATGATTAAAGAAATAAAGGATTATAATGGATACTATGAACCACTGGGTACCAACAAGTTAGATAATTTAAATGGGCAAATTCTTAAACACAGAACTCCTGAAACTGACTCCAGAAACAGACAATCTGAATACACCTATAACAAGAGATTGAAGTAGAAAGAAAAAGAAAAAAAGCCTAGATGGTTTGAATGCTGGTTTGAATTCCTACCAAAACTTTAGAATATCAATTCTTCATAAACTCTTCCAAAAAATAGAAGAGGGAATACTTCCCAAACCTACTTTTATGAAGGCAATGTTACCTCTATACCAAATCCAGGCAAAAACATTACAAGAAAATGGAAATACAGATCAATTTCCCTTATGAGTATCAATGCAAGAATCCTCAATAAATTATTAGCAAACCAAATCCAGCAACATGTAAAAAGAATTATATGTCATGCCAAATGTGATTTATCCAAGGTTATAAGGTTGATTTAACATCTGAAAATGATTGTATTAATGTTTTTTATTTTCTATATTTGATAATGCATTGACATCCTGGGGCCTAAAAAAACTGCCCCTCCAGGGCTAATAGATTCCTAGAGATAGTAAGCAACTTGCCTTTCATGTAAACCAACCAATCCAAAGTCCATACCAAACTCTCATACATCAAGCCAATATTTCCCATGCCCTAAATCACCCAGGGCCAGGTACCTGACTAGAGACTACCTCTCTATGGACTCTAGCCCAGAGTCCATTGAAATTACTCAAACTATATAATCCTAAACTTACTCAAACTTCCCCATTATGCCTGCCCATTCCTTCCTGCAGAAACCAAAATAAGGCTGTGGGCTATGCTCCTTCTGTCATTTGCCTGACCTTGATACTTCCTCTGTGTGGCATGCTCCATTTTCTTGAGAACGTTAAGGCAGTTGTTTCTATGTCTGTCACCTTACTATACTTGATTAAAGCAAATCTCTGGCAACTTTAAGGTAATGACTTCATGAAATAGATCAATAGAATGAAAACCAAAAATCACGTACCATCTCAATAGATGTAGAAAATGCATTTAGCAAAATCTAACACCCTTTCATGATAAAAACACTCCAGGAATTAAGAAATGGAATTCTTCTGGTAAAGAGCATCTATGAAAGACCCACCATCGGTATCCAAATAATTAATGGTCAAGACTGAATGTTACATGCTAAGATCAAGTAGAAGACAAGGATTTCTACTTTTAACACTTCTATTCAATATTGTATTGGAGGATCTAGGGCAAATAGGCAGGAAAAAAGAAATTAAAGGTATCTGCATAGGAAAGGAATAAATAAAATTATCTCTTTGCAGAGGACAGGATTTATAGAAAATCCTAAGGAATTCTCTAAAAAAACTATTAGAACTAATAAAGGAGTTCAGTAAGGTTGTAAAACATAAGATCAACACACAAAAATCAATTACATACACTTGAAAGGAACAATCTGAAAATGAAATGGAAAAGTTCCATGTCTAATAGTATCAAAAGGAACAAAACACTTAGGAATAGTTAACAAAAGAAGTACAAAACATATCTTCTGAATACTACAAGACATTGTTGAATGAAACTAAAGATGATTTAAAAATTGGGAAAACACCCCATGCTCATAGATCAGACTTAGCATTGCTAAGAAGATAACACTCTCCAAATTGATGTACAGATTCAGTGAAATCTCTATCAGAATCCCACCTGATTCTGTGTAGAAATTGATAAGCTAATTGTAAAATTAAATGGAACTGGAAGACACCCAGAACAGCCAAAACAGTCTTGAAAAAGAACAAAGCAGGATTCACAATTCCCAATTTCTCAACTTAGTACTAACCAAACAGTGACTAAGGCAGTAGTGTAATACTGGCACAACAGACATACAGATTAATATAATGAAATTGAGAGTCTAGAAATCATCCTAGGCCTCTGTGGCCAACTGATTTTCAACAAGGCTATGAAAATGGGGAAAGAAGTGGTCCTGGGAAAACTTGACAGCTACATGCAAAAAAATTGAACTTGGAGTCTTACTTCATTTTATACACAAAAATTAACACAAAATGGACCAAAGACCTAAACGTAAGAGCTATTAGTACAAAAGAAAACGTAGAAGTAAATATTTGTGACCTTGGATTGGGCAAAGGAGTCTAAGGACACCAAAGCACGAGTTAAAATTTAAAAAAAGACTTCATCAAAATTAAAAACTTTGTGCTTTAAAAGACACCATCAGGGATCCCTGGGTGGCGCAGCGGTTTGGCGCCTGCCTTTGGCCCAGGGCGCGATCCTGGAGACCCGGGATCGAGTCCCACGTCGGGCTCCAGGTGTATGGAGCCTGCCTCTCTCTCTCTCACTGTGTGCCTATCATAAATAAATAAAACAAAAAAAAAATAAAAAATAAAAAAAAAGACACCATCAAGAAAATACCCACAGAATGAGAAAATTTGCATGTTATCTAATAAGGAATTGTATCTATCCAGAACAGCTCAATGTAAAAAGATAACCCAACTTAAAAATGAGTAAGAGATCTAGATAGACATTCAAAGAGGATACGCTAATGGACAATAATATGAAGATACTTGACATTCTTCATCATCAGGGAACTGCAATTCAAAACCACAGGACATCACTTCACACCTAGAATGGCTATAATACAGACTGGTAACTGGGTTGGACTGAAGAAAGTGGAATCCTCATACACGGGCTGGTCGGGTATACCCCTGGTACAGCTGGCTTTGGAAAAATCTGTCAGTTCCTGAAATTACTACTCCATGACTCAGCAATTCCATGCCTGGGTATAAAACCAAAAGAAATAAAAAGATGCATCCACACAAAAACTTACACGTGAATGTTTATAGTAGCATTATTTCCTGCAGAAACCAAAATAAGGCTGTGGAGAAAGCCAACACAACTCAAACATCCACTGAAGAATGGATTAAACAAAATGTGCATGTCCACACAATGGGGTATGATCCAGTCCACAAAGAAATGAAATTTTGATCCATGTTACAACATGGACAGACCTTGAAACCATTATGCTAAGTCACAAGACCAACTCCATTCACCTGACCTGTACAGAACAGGCAAATACGTACAGACTAAGGTTAGATTACCAGTTGCTTAGAACTAAAGGGATAAGGATGGTCAAGCTAACTGGCAGATTCTTGAGGTGATGAAAATTTTAGTTCTGAAATTGGTGAAAATGGCACAAATCTGTGAATCTACTAAAAAGTATTGGATGGTACACTTTAAGCGAGGGAACTATATAGTATGTGAACTATCTCAATAAAACCATTCACAAAAAATTATAGCAGGGGCACCTGGGTGACTCGGTTGGGCATCCGACTCTTGGTTTTGGCTCAGGTCGTGATCTTGCTGTTGTGAGATCAAGCTCTGCACTCCCTGTAGTCTGTGTGACTCTCTTTGCCACCAGCCCCTTCTCCCCCCACATATGGTCTCTCTCTCTCTCAAGAAAAAATTATAGTGGCTACCATCAAGACTCCTTTATTCATCAAGGCAGTGTGTTGATTTGCACGTTATTTCACGTAGGTTTTAGAACCGGTAAGCCTGCAGAGTTCAACATCTCCGCTTTGCACGTAAGGAACCAAGGCTCAGAGAGTTTAGCACCTTCTTCAGAGTCACACAGTGGGTGAGTGAGAAACCCAAGTTCATCTGACCTCAGATTGTGCTTCAAAGGCTTCTGAGAAAGTGCTTCCTCTTATCAGAGTCTCACCAAGTTGGTGCTCTGACCTCACAATGAGGATATAAAGCTAGGAAGTCAGAGATTAAGAGTCCAGGCCACCTGGAGGTGCTCCAGTTGTCCAGGGGTGATCCCTAACTGTTCACCCTCAGGTCTGCTCTCCTCCTTGCTATAGGCTAGCCAACGGTGTGGGTGGGATACAATCAAATGCAATCTTTTTGATGAGGGGACCTAAAAGCCATGTAATTAACTGAGTGCCTACTTGCTCCCCCCATACTGTAAAACTTATAGTTGCTGCCACAGTAGTAAAGGCCAGTGAAAAATACCCCTGGAACAAGTACTTTCAGCGTATTGACGTGTTTGATTACAAAATTGTTTTATTTCCTCCTTTTTCTTGGTTGAAACATTAAACTCCTCACAGTTCTTGGGCTCCTGGTTTGATCAGGAGCCTAAGCCCTGATGAGCTGCGACACTTGAGGTTGTCTGGTTACGCACATAAAGCTATCCAGTACTATACCTGCTGGGCTGCTGAAGCATTTCCTGCCATGCAGATAAATGCCAGGGCACAGGAAATCACTGACACCAACTGAAAACATGCAACATAATCTTAAAAACCGATGGAGAAAAAGCGTCAGGTTGAACAATCTCCAAGTGGGAAACCAGACCTGATACGTGGTCCCCATTACGTTCATCGTATGCCACTCAACACTGGTCACTGACCAGTATGCCCTTGGACATTGTTCTATCTAGCATATTTTTGTTCAAACCTTACTTGCCCCTTGGGTCATCTGAAATGCCTCCCTCTGCAGAGTCTTCATGACCTAGCCAGGTAGAATTGACTAGAACTGATCCATCTCTGGGGGCCCAGACTATTTGCCTTACCACTGTGGTACGTGCTGCCACCACTTACATGATAAGACTGACAGCTGCTTTGTAACCTATCTGCAGCACAGTGTTTGATGCATAGCAGTCGGAAGTTTGCTGACTGGGTCAATTGTTCAGAATTATCTTAAAATTTTTAACTAATGCATGGATAATCAGAGATTACTACAAGGTTCCAGAACAAGCGTGATCTCTATTTTATCCTATGGTGTTGTAGCAACACAGTTGAATGAGTAGTTGGGAGTGGAAGTACACTTCTTAAAAATAGCACGTATCTCCATTCATCAACCCGCACTGGTTTAAGAAATTATTAACTTGACAGTACGCTTCTCTCATCAATGTTTTTATTGAGCTACTTGTGCAAAGGAATGAGGTTACGTGTTTACTAATTATGCAGAGATCTTTAAGTTACTCGTTTAACAAGTTCATTTAAATAAGTTCAATAATTCCATCAGTGACAAGCAGCTTGAATACACGTTTGGTAACTATCATTGGAAAATGAAGAAAATGCAAGTCCCGGTCAAAGTTCCAACAAGGTGGTGGAGCTTTCACCATCACTGACCTGACTGAACGGCCGCACCCGTACCGCTACTCTCACAGTGTCGATACCTGGCAGCGGCGTCGTCGGCATTTCCCATCACTTGTGGTGTTTATTTGGTAGAAAAATAAGGTGGAAAGCACAGTGCTTCTGCTTCACTCGAAAACATTACAAGCTTAGCCAACACAAGCAGTTTGTTTTGAGACAATCAATTATTAATGGTCCATTCATTACACACTATCCATTACTGGTTATAAATTATTTTACAACACTTACTTATTGATGAGTTTTACAGGCTGTCATCAAGCATCACTTAACTGCACCAGTCGTACTCACACAACGTCTTATTTTTCTTTTCCTTCCCTGCCTCATATGCTTCCCCCATCCTCAGTAGTCTGTGCCTGAGGTCTTATGAAAATGTGTCAGTTTTCAAACCTGAATATTAAGGATTTCTGAGGTTTAATAGGAAGCTCTTTTACAGCAAGAATATTATAAAATTTGTTCAGATTTCTCATTCTATGGTTACGAGGCACGCACAAGGTGCACCTAGTAGCCATGACGCAGATTTGACATTTCCCTACCTTCTTAGACCTTCCTAAAGAAATGGCTAGTGAGCAGTGAACCGGTCAATCTAACCTGGATGATTAGTCTCTGAGGAACTCAGAGACTTTAAAGGTAAAGAGCCTTTAAGCTTGCTGAATAAGAAATGCCAACATTGTATTTAACCAATGCATTACTTGGAAAATTACTCATTTGAGGTAGAATATACAAAATCTGTTATAACTAAAAAAAGCGGCAGAATTACATGCCCATTATTTGATTTCAACATAGTAACAGGCAAAAATATATATATATATACATTTTATGATTAGAAATCTCAATCATAGGAGCAAAGTGCATAAATTATAAAATAGCAATTTAAAAAAAAACATCAACAGTTCTTCAGTCATCCTCATTTTAAGGCTGAATACCTTTAACTGTAGCGAAAGAAAATGGGACCAATGCTTACTTGCATTATAAAATCATTATTAAAACAGAAATCCCTTCTCAAAAAGCTAACAGACACAAACTACTGTGAAGTATACACTTTATTTAACATTCCAGTAGTAAGCCATATTTACATATTATATAAATGTATGAAGTCTTAATATAAAATAGAAAAACTGCCCAGACTAAAAGAATCACACTCCTTACGGAGTTATTTTACTTATTGAAGACCTTTTGTTTACAAAAATTTACAGTAATTTATACAAATTATTTTGTTCCAAATTAACGATTTTTAATAATCCACACAATTCTGATGATTTTACAAATTGGTGTTCATTAAAAAGTTGAAAAAAAAATTAGAGCATTTTTCTGCGTAAAACTTGCTTTGGAAAGGAGGACAGCTTCTTCCTGCCCCTTCCTGGAGCTCTTCCTGGTGCTGCTGTTGCTCTTTTAGGTTTGCTCTGGACTTCGTCAATCGGGCTTGGCAAGGGAGAAATCAGCCGGATTTTCACAGGAGGAGGTGACCAGTTACCTTCTTCTTTGATTCTGAAAACAAAAAACAAAACAAAACAAAAACAATTCGAGTAAGAATAAACATATTATGATATAAACTAGAATCCACTTCGCAATTAAATTAAGAAAAAGGCCATTTAGGAGCAGCAGCCTCTCCTGGTGCTTTGGTTTTAGCATTGTTTTTGGTCATATAAGCTAACTGGAAGCTGAATAAAGTCTTCACATGACATTGGTGCCAAGAGAGCCAGCAGGCCTGTGATGTGTGTGAGAAACAGCAACTCACACACTAGTGATCAGTGAGTGTGTCTACTTTCATGATATTAAAGTTTCCTACGTATAAATAAAGCCAAATGCCATGGAAACAGTGTTATTAATTACAGACCAAAGTCTCATTCAGTTTTTAAAGTAAGCTCAAGTGGATTTACTTTGTACTTTTTATGAAATTCAACCACGGCTAAGAATATACCTAGAGAAATTTCCCCATGAATAAATGTAAGATTTTAAGTTTATAATTATTTTTTTATAATTATTTTTTATTAATAGTTATCTACCTTTATTAAGCTGAGGGTGAAACATCTCACTGCCCTCCCCCTAATCCACTGTGCACAGAAGTACCCCGACGACCCTTCCTTAAAAAAGATGGATGGGCTTTCACTGCTGTGTGGAGAGACCTGCCTTCTGTGGTGAGATCCAGCCATCTCCAGGAACCACTGTGCATAAATGCCCCTAAGAATCACCTTTTTCTAAAGAGCTTAATTTCTCTAAGACTCTTCTCAAATCCAATCTATGAAACAAAATGGACAAAAATTAGGCATAAAAAAGGGCGTACTTGCTTGCCTGTCTCGTCTTTGCAGTCCTGGTTGCTTTCACTTCTGGCCTTCCCACACTTTCTACTGATGGAGCATCATCTTCCTATGGGTTAAAAAATTTAAAAGATAAATTATAAGGGAATACTTGAAACCTAAGTAGAATTAGTTCTATCCCAAGTCAAGGAATACAGCCAAACAGGGCTACTGAACTCAGACCTAACAGGTCCCTTTCATCTTTAGCAGAGACTCCAGTCATTTTAGGTGTGCTCTCTATCCCTGTCCCCACACACCCAGTTCATCTCCAAGGCATGTATTTTTCACGTGTTATGTGTCCTTGCTTCTGTCCAAATCCGGGTTCTCTTCATCTTTCATCAAGACCACCAGAGACTAGTTTTCCTCCCTACAATTTATTTTGTACTTCCTTGAATGTGCACATGGCTATTTACCGGTGTGTAAGCAACCTCCACCCTACCCCCACCCACTGCCAGGCCTCTGGCCTCTGCAATCCACTGTCTTCTCTTCCAGGGATGCCTGTTTGCTTTATCTTCTGTCTATAGGGTTATTTGTGCATAACTGATTCTTTTCATACTGTGAAGTAATTAGGTGTGTTTCCAGTTTTTCAATTAAATTGAACTCCTGAAAGGCAAAGTATCTGACCAAGTCATCTCTTTGCCCCTGCAGAGTAACCAGCACACAGCAGACACTTTAAGAAATCTTATGAATGAATCTTGTTAAAAACCAGGGTCTTCTTCTCAATCCCTGAACTGTTTTTATTTTAAGGTTACGTGCAATCGGGTGATACGGTCTGTATGTGACATCCTGGAGAGTCAGGAACCTCTGTTTTACATAGATCTGTTTTAGACCATTCTGATGAGACACTAAAGGTTAAAAGCCTTTCCCCTTTGGGTAATCGAAACTGCAACTTCGGGGATTACTGGGTGGCTCAGCGGTTTCGCGCCTGCCTTTGGCCCAGGGCAAGATCCTGGAGACCTGGGATTGAGTCCCGTATCAGGCTCCCGGCATGGAGCCTGCTTCTCCCTCTGCCTGTGTCTCTGCCTCTCTCTATGTCTATCATAAAAAATAAATAAAAATAAATCTTAAAAAAAAAAAAAAAGAAACTGTAACTTCCAGGAACACACCATCAGTGACATATCGCAGATATGTCCAAAGGGGAGGGTCCCTAGAAGCACAGACAAGGGGATCAGGGGCTTTTGGTATAAATGTCTGCACTTCGAAAACAGATTTACTTTGGAAACACTGCCTAAACAAAGAACATGTTTAAATAAGCATGCAGATAAAATCCGTTTCTTACCAGTTCATCTCCAGCTCTGGATGTGTTAGATGTGGTTTTCTGCCTGGTCCTTAAAGCAGGAGGTGAGAAGACAAACCGAGAAGATAAATCTGAAACTAATTCTTGCAGCTGGGCTGGAGCCTCTATTTTTTTCCCTAAAGAAAGGCAGGGAGAAAAATAAAATAGCACACACTGTATCCATATTCATCTATATATACCTCAGTATCTTTTTTTTTTTTTTTGAAAAGTTTGGAACAAATGACACATGTCAGGAAGACATGGGGAGACACTGGCATCCTGTGGCAGCCATGCCAGGGTGAGAGTAACCACATGGCAAACCCAATGTCCAGGAACATTTAATGCTCCAGACTAAACAGTGCTACATTATATAAATAAAATACAAAAAGACTCAGAATTTTATCATCTCACTAGTTTTAATCTTACTGCTCTTCAAACACTCTCGGGAAGGAAAGCATCAATCTTATATATAGAAGCTGAGCTAGTTTGCTTCATAATCCCTCCTGTTCCAGAAGCAAGGTTTTTATTTACAAAATTATTTTCAAAGAAGACTCAAGTTTTTTCCTTCCAGCTCATTCTGAGCTAGTTATTCGGGTCAAAGAACAACAGAAAAGTTCACATCATAAAGGGAAAAAAGCAAGCAGAAAAAGTAATTAGCATAGAAGAACAGGCTGACAGGAGAATATTCCATAGATAAATAAAAATGGCTTAATTAAGAACTGATTCAAAATATACACAGGCTTTATCTCAGAGTTTGTTTTTGCCATGGGGTCTCCATACTAACAGCAAGTAGCAATGTACTTATGACAGTGGCAGCTGAAACCGTCCACCACAGGTTAAATCCCAGCTTTTGGATTGGGCAAATTAGTTAAACGCCTTTGTGCCTCAGTTTCTATAAAGTGGGATTAATAATAGTACCTATAGAGTTACCATGAAGATCAGAGGATCTGAACAGCATTGGGTGACACACAGTAAGCGTTTTATAGATGTCTGCATTTGTTATGAGGTTACTATTTCAAGAATTTACAGTCATGAAATAAATTCTCAGTCTAGTTGAGCTGTTATTTCACCCACCAGGACAATCAAAACTTCTGTGAGACATCAAATTCTGCTTTTAGAGCACAGGATTCTTAAGAAACACTCGAGGTGAGATCAGATCTAAAACTCATCTCTGCTGCCAGTTGATAAGGGGCAGACACAGAAATAGTTGGGGGTGCTGGTGGAAATCTTCCCCTTTTAGTGTCATAAAGAAATGTATCTAGGTTCTCTCCAGGAAATTAAAACATTGTTTTTCCTCTTTCTAGGTGACCTACAGCAACAGCTGCTCTGGCTTTTCAAAGACCAGCCCATGTTCACCTACAGTTTCCCCTACGTATCAAAGAAATAAATAAGGAAATAAAAACACCCACTATCAGTGCAAACATGCTCAGCCTCCACTGTTTCTTCCACTGGCTTCACTGAGCCAGGTGAGACTTTAGGATACTTCTTGGCAGGTTAATTCCCCATCCTCCTCTCTACGTCTCCTGAGGGTAATTTTTGATGGCTAGGCTTCCAGAGTTCCAAAGCACTAGCTTCAAAACCGGGGATGTGGGCAGCCCGCGTGGCTCAGCGGTTTTAGCACCACCTTCAGCCCGCAATCAAGTCCCACGTCAGGCTCCCTGCAATGGAGCCTGCTTCTCCCTCTGCCTGTGTCTCTGCCTCTCTCTCTGTCTCTCATAGGTAAATAAATAAAAATCTAAAAAATTAAAAATTAAAAAAAAAAACAGGGATGAACTGGTGAAGAGCCGGACTCAGCAGCCAGCAGGTGGGCTCACCCACTCGTGCTGGGTGACATGTGTGCTCAGGAACTGCAACCTCCCCTCACTATAGAAGAGTACCCACACCTCACTGCTGACTTAACATCCACCCCAGTTTAGCCTCAGGCACAGCATAGCCTTCTTAAGTATCTGCTGCTATAGTGACAGAAATTAGATGAGATCCAGGGATATGTCAAGTGTGACATTCTCTTGACCAGGAAAACACCTCTAACTAAACTCTAAGACGGATGTTTGGCTGCCTTCTGGTCATACAGTATCTCTGTGCCCCTTTCTCTGTACTTCTGACAACCCTGCTGCCCCCCCCCAAGCCCTCCACCCCCTGCCAAAAGAACTTTAAGAATACAGCTTAAATGGGCACATGGGCCAGAGGCATAGGAAGAGTGTGGAAGCTGTAACCAGAGGGTGAAAGAACAGAGAAGGCTGGGTATGGTGGTGACCACTTTGTTATGAGAATGCTGCAGGACAGGCCCTGTCCCCTTCATCCTAAAAATGAGAACACCAGATTCAGAAAAGTTAAATGACTTGCTGCCCAGCTACTAAGTGGCAGAAATGAGAGATCTCAGTCCCCAATTTCTCATCCTCATCCCTTCTGATGGGAGAAGATACCTGTTTTTAATACTAGAAAATCTGCAAACAATCCAAATAGCTGACAGAAGAACGTATGAGCAGCTGTGGCCCATCAGCCAGATGCACTGCCACCCAAGAACCCTATCTGTGGGTAAGTAACCAAACAAAATCATGAACACCTGGTTTTTGAAGAGGATTTAAGAGTATCTGAAAATGCTCATGGAGGGGGGGAGACACAGCAGAATAGGTATCTACTGATTCACAAACTGGTTTGTTGGATTTTTAAAAAAACTACACATGCAAATGGAACAAATCTGTGAGTACTGCTTATGGGTCCTTCAGCTGACTAGATATACACTGAATTTCAAATTTTCTATGGCTAGCATGTATTTTATTACAGAAACGAGCAGTAGTTCATGGGCACAGAGGTCACAAGTATGTCAAGATGACAAAGATCAGAATTACTAAGACGTTTGCTATCTACTCCAAAATAACACACAATTTCTGTGTTTGCTATACTTTCTAAGTCACAAGGAGAATATAAAAGAACTGTGTCAATGACCTTCTGCTACCTGTGCTGCATTTGATTTAAAATATATCTGATCTAACAGCTTAGTCAAGTGAGCTAAAATCGCACGCATTCCGCATTTCCATCACTGCATTCTGCTCCAAGTATGGGCATGACCTCCCTTTCCTCACATTGTGAAAAGCTGAATCATACAGCACCACCAAATCCCACATCAAAGATCTATTTTTTAAAAAACCAGGATGGAGGGGTGGGGAGGGGGAGATAGACCTCCTGCAACTACAAATTTTTTTTGTAAAACAAATGATCAATTTGATGACCCCTCCTTTCCTGGGCTTGGGCTATGTAACTGAAACGAATGACTGCATAAGTAACACACTTAAAAAGGTGTTTGCAGAGTGAATGCTAAATACAGAACATTTTCAGTTTGCAGATTTTCTTGCAGCTTTTCTTGTGGCCCTCAAGTCACAAGGCAACTAACTCTATAGGATGTTCACTGATGCATTTAAAAGTACACATAATAGGGTCTCCTGGGGGGCTCAGTGGCTGAAGCATCTGCCTTTGGCTCCAGTCATGATCTCAGGGTCCTGGGACTGAGCCCCAAGTCAGGCTGTCTGCTCAGCAGGGAGTCTGCTTCTCCCTCTCCCTCTGCTCCTGCTCCTTCTCATTCTCTCTCAAATAAAAGATTTAAAAAAATTTTTTTAGGGATGCCTCGGTGGCTCAGTGGTTCAGTGTCTGCCTTTGGCTCAGGGTGTGGTCCTGCAATTCTGGGATCGAGTCCTACACAGTCCTACAGTGTTTTTCCCTCTGTGTCTTTCATGAACAAAGAAAAAAAAAATAAGTACATGCAATAGTTTTGAAAGGCTTAAGTCAATACAACAAAGTCACCTAACTTTTCTTATAAAGTCCCTGAGCTGCTTGCTGAAATTCAAATGTTCAACCTTAAGCAAACAACTACATTTTGTTCACCTAGTCATTTTTAGCACATCTGCAAAGAACGACCAACCCTAATAGGTTCTGTTCAGCTACACCAGTGTCAACATTTCCTTCATCATCACCTTTAGACTCTCTTACTGCTCGATTCCCTGAAAGACCCCCCTCCCACAAATCCTAATAGCACAGATAAAGACTAAGATAACTTTACCCTCGGGGGAGTCATGTCAGCTCTGTGGGGAGGTATGCACTATACCAACCCAAGGATACAAACGCGAGCTCATCAGTATCAATGAGGGAGGCCAGACATGCAGCTGTGCCAATTTATTGGCAGCAGGGAGGAGGCATTTAAATAATTTCTGTATCCTAATCAAGAAAATTCTATTACTCCTTCTCTTCAAAACAATCTGAGGTTGCAGATATCCGCTGTGACATGAGCCAAACACAGCGGCACTTAGATTAAAAATGCTGATTCTATTTGGGGAGAAACTGAGTCACCTATGTCAGGGCAGAATGAAGAGAAATGGTATTATTCGAGAAGATTAGTGTCAAGTGACTTAGGGCTTAAAGAGAGCGATCCAAAAAATTCCTGAATCTAAAGGTACACTTTGAAATATAAAATCTTTAAATTTTAGTATTTAATTCTAAGCGAGTATTTTCTTTTGGGGGGGGCGGGTGGGTGAGGGAGGAATTCCCTGTAACTCCTAATCATTTTTAGGAGAAATAATTCCGGTCTTAAAAGGAATCAAATTATGCTTTGAACAACAGAATTTTAAGCTGAAGACTGAACGAGATGCAAATTGTGCTTAGAATATAAAAGAAGTACCTTTCTCTTTCCTTGGAACCTTTGACACAGGAGTCGAGAACACAAACTCATTTTTTGGTTCAGAAAGGTCAGGAAATGAGACAGCCTTGCTGGACCGAGTCCTCGTGCGGCGGGAAGATTTAGGCGGAGCAGCTGCGGCAAGGGCCTTTTCTTCCGGGTTATCCGTTTCAATGGTGGCCGTCTCTTCATCTATGCCCTGAAATGTGCCCATGTGGCTGGGATCTTCCACCTTTTCTGTAAGCTTCTTCCTAGAGCCCACAGCAAGGTCTGCAGTTGGCACTAATGAGGATTTTTCTAAAGCTGCTTTTGCAGCATCAGTCTTTCTTTTAGCTGGGGTGTTTCGGGTCGACCTCCTCTGGCTGCTGAGAGCTCCTGACCTCCTCTTGGGACTTCTCACTTCCCTAACAGCCTTAGATCCGGCATCTTCAGGTGGATTAAGTTTTCTCGGCCTACCACGTTTCCTAGGTCTACCAAACTCTGCCTGAAGACATGGCTGGGATGCATCGAATCTGGACTCTTCTGGGACATCTAGCGTGCTACTTTCCCTCTTTGTAGAACCTCTGTCAGGCTCAACAGGTGGGGGCTGGTCCATGGACTTTTCATCTGGCTTAAGTTCTTTACTTACAGAAGCTTCTAGATTAGCACTCCTCAATTTTCTGGTACTTCCGCTGGGACGGTCTACTTTACTAACCTTCAGATCTAGATCTACCATTTCAACACCTTCCAGATAGTCTATGGATTTTTTAATTCCTTTAGAAGTCTTTTTTTTGGTAACAGATGAAAGGTTAGTTTCTCTATCTGGTTTATGTGGTGTCTTCTTAGAAGCTTCTAGAGTGGCACTTCTCAATTTTCTGGTACTTCCGCTGATGCGACGAGCTACTTTACTAACTTTCAGATCTAAATCTACCATTTCAACAGTTTCCTGATATTCTACAGATTTTTTAATTCCTTTAGGAGTCTTTTTTGTAATAGATGAAAGCTTCATTTTTTCAGCTGCTGTTTCCAGCAGCTGAGAGGATTTTACCCTCCTTAGTTTGCTATCTGGAGTAACTGCTAAGCCCTGTTCCAGAGGAGGATCACTTTGTAACGTGTCTTGGTCTTCTCTTCTTTTCCTTCCTCTCCTAGGAGTCACAAAATTTTGAGGTATTTGCTGGTTCTGAGATACAACTTTGACAGATGGTGCTTCAGAACAGGCACCTTCAGAAGCCTCAGAAATTTCTTTCCTTTTCCGAGTCCTCCTAATATCTGAAAGTCCTGGTGTGTCAGGAGCTGTGACAGCTGTGGAATCTTCCTGTCCTGCTGATCTGACACCCAGGTTCTGGACACGTCCTCTCCTGCGAGTTCTGGAGGAAATCGTGTCATCAAGCTGGCTCATGTTTATAGTCACTGTACTTGTTTCCTGAACAGTCTTCAACGTAGATTTGACTACCTTGCGGACAACCCTTTGGCTTATTAAAGGTATGTTTTCGTGAATGGACTGCTGTTCCACTGAATCTGAAGTAATTTCTTTACTTCTTGTGTCTTTAATTACATCTAATAAGTTTTCTGCAATTGCTACTTTAATTGGTTCAGGCACATATGGTAAGGTCTCTACCTTTTGGGACTCCCGATCGCTAGTTCTGACCGGTGGCAGCTCTGCCACGCATCCAGGGTCACTATTTTCCTCGCTGCATACAGGTTTTTCCTCGGCTGCTGCGTTTGCTGCTGGAGCTAACACATTAGATGCTGCAGAATCCCCTGCTTCCAATTCTCCTTCTTCACCTTCCAGTATCAAGGTAAAGTTGCTCTGAGCCCCAAAAAGTTCCCCTTCTACTTCGGCAACGTCACACTCAGCAGAGTCTTTATTATCAGGTAAGTCACAAAACTGCTGCTCAATGGTATCAAAATTATATTGGAGCTTAAGAGTCCCTGCGGGGTACAACTCACTAAATGAAAGACTCCTAGCCTCGTGTCCTGAATCTTGAACTCTGAGCTCTTCATGTTCAGTCACCTAAAACGAATTAAAGATAAGAGACTGGTTAAAGAATTTTAATGTGTACATTTACTTTAACCTAAAGCATAAAGTTTTTTTTAACAATCGCCTCACCCTTGGTATATGAATTGTTAAACATAAACTACATTTGATATGGCATATACTTATGGGTTTACTTTCTAAAATATCCATTTAAGCAATCAGACATTATTACTCAGTCAAAATAACTAGGCAGAAAAAGATTCTGAGATTCTGAATGGAATTAAAATAGAAATTCCACATTTCCCAAGCTAAAAAAGACAGTCTTTACAAAACTTTGAAAATTATTATGATGCTAATTTAAGGACTTATTCTGTTCTCACCCGAGAAAAAATATTAACTGGAGAAAAAGAAACAACCCCCAAATTGTGTTTTATTTAATGGTAATCCCCAAATTACCTAACTAACCACACTTTTTTTTCTAAACAGCATGATCCCCATAAGGTTGAAGAAGAATTCACCTACATAAGCTCCCTTGGGCTAGACTCAATCCTCTTCCCTTTGCTGGGGCTGCATAAACCATGAAATTCCTAAGGCTTTCAAGTTCAGTACCTCTCCTGCAAGGGTTTGGTGGAAGAAGGAATGGTCCTTGCATTTACCTTTTGGTAAGGGAGGGGGAGAAAAAGGAGGAGGCAGAAAGTAACAGAGATCTCCTGACCAAGAAGGTAGAACATTACCACCCACCTAGACAACGACATTCCCACTCCCCAAACATCCAGTGAGATGAAGACGGGAAATACCCAGAAATGAGGATTCTCACTCATGCCATGCCCACAATTTTTATTAGCTTCCCAGCTGAAGGAATGGGGACTTTATCCATCCATTTTACAGTGAGAATACTCATGAAAATGAATATGGACAACCGTGACACTTTTATGAGTTAAGAAACTTCCCAAATACCACACAATCACATTTCTATAAATATTAGAAGAGGGTGTTTTTTATCTTACATTCATTTATCATATAAAGTTGCCTATTGATATTAAAAGAAACATGGAATTTTTAGAAACCATCAAGTCATATTAAGTACAAAAAAAAAAAAAAAAAGAAAGGAAGAAAAAAGAAAAGAAAAAAGAAAAGAAAAGAAATCCTTTCTCATGTTACGAAAGTTAAACACCTGCCAGGTGATGATCACTCTCCTACAAGTACGCATGGGGGGAAAATCCTGTCTAACGGTATTCAATTATTTTCAAATGCTCCGAATATTTTTGCTGTCATATTTGTCTCAGTATCTGTTTTCTCATGGCTAAAAGAACTTCCATTTGAACCAGATACTCAGCAAACATTAAATTGTTAAAATTCTGACTTCTTTAACATAGGCTTTTTAGTTTTCATGAAAAACAATTTCTCACTTAAAGGATGTGTTCTTTTATATTCCACAAGATATTTACATGCTTTCTCTAACATACACTATTATAAAGAGGTTTTTACACAGTAGTCAAATAAATGAATGCATTAGGTTTAAACTATGGCTTGAAACCCACTAAACCAAAGCTAACAACGAAATAAAAAATTAATTTTTTACATGAATTTCTTGAGGATCAGGAGAATCATCAGGAACGGGAGGCTGTGCTTCTGGAAAGTCGACACTTGCTTTCAGGACATCGGGTCCTACTTTGTGATCTTCTTGTAAGTTCAAGATTCCTTCCTGGTCAGGCTTATGTTCCGAGATAACAGGACTTGCAGGGACAGCAAGCCCAGAGTCTCCACTGTCATCGGGCCCATGGGCCACAGCTAAAACAAAAACAAAAAGACATACACACTATCTGGGAAGCAACAGAAAGGCAAAGGTGTATTGTACTTGAGAATATTTCCTTCAACTGTCCTAATGCCCAATAGTCTCTCACTTCTCAAAGGGGAAAGGCCTGTGAGGGTTTGTGTATTAACAGTTTAAACAATATGTATTTGCTTTTCTACAAACACTAAGATAAATTTTATGTTTAAAAATGACAACATTGGGGTTTGTTGCTTGCTTTTTTTTTTCAACTCAGGTGTAATTCCTGCCCTTAATGTGAAAATTCCGTCTCAGGACAACTGCTCTGAGGAGCCCAGATGTCCGCTTCCTGTTTTGTTGGCCTGGAAATCGTGTTTCTAGGGGGATGAGTGACAACCAGCTCTTTCTGCTGAGCAGGATGGAATGACAAGAGGAACCTGCCTCTGGACTTTATCTTGCTGTGAAAGGGACAAGATCTCTCTCCTTTGGCAGAAAGCATCCAAATGGCCACAAATATACTCTACCACTTAAAAAAACGAGAGGGCAACAGCTCATTAAAACAAAACCCTCATTTTTTACCTTCCTCTTTGCCAAAGTTTTCTGTCATTAGCACTCATAATTTTATGTCATTTGTAGGAAACCCAACACATTTTGGGGTGGAGGAAGGGAGGGGAATCTAACGTCATTAAAATAAAAAACCCTTTAGTGTTTAGGAAACTAAAAGGGGTTTTGTTTGCTTGTTTGTTTTAAAGTAAGCTCCATGCCCAGGGTGAAGCCCAACACAGGGCGGGAGCTTAACAACCCTGAGATCATGACCTGAGTGGAAATCAAGAGTCAGGCGGGCTCAAATGACTGAGAAGCACCCCTAAAATGGAATAATTCTAAAGTCAAAGTAACATACACATTGATTGTTACCTGCTCTAAATGCAGAGGTGCAGGTCTCAACAGATATTAGTCCTTCGTCTAAAACTGGCACCTGGGATTTCAGGGTGAGGATTTTCCTTTAGAAACAGAAATATATACATTAGCGTGTAAGAAGGTCTCAGCTGCTCCTCCCTCCTCTAACCCTGCTCTTTCTGCTACGTGTCATTTTGGTAATGAAACGTGAGGTTCAGAGAACTTAATATCACCCATGTTCATTTTGAATAACACTATAAAATTTATAAGTCAGTATACCAAGTAATGGTACATTTGGTATTCCCATTTTCTAATATTTTACTTTGTTGGCAACAGTGGCATGGCCTTACACTACAAATAAAATTATTTTAATCTTTTTTTTTTTTTTTAAGATTTATTTATTCACAGAGATGCAGAGAGAGGGCCAGAGACACAGGCAGTGGGAGAAGCAGGCTCCATGCAGGGAGCCTGATGTGGGACTCTATCCCAGGTCCCCAGGATCACACCGCGAGCCAAAGGCGGCGCTAAACCGATGAGCCACCTGGGCTGCCCATAAAATTATTTTAAAATGCTGGTCAACATAAATTACAGTTATGCCAGTTTTTAACTAGCTGTAAGTACATTCTTTTTTTTTTTTTAAAGACTTTACTTATTTATTCATGAGACACACAGAGAGACACAGGCAGAGGGAGAAGCAGGCTCCATGCAAGGAGCCTGACGTGGGACTGGATCCTACGTCTCCAGGATCATGCCCTGAGCCAAAGGCGGTGCTGAACCGCTGAGCCGCCACCTGGGCTGCCCCTGTGAGCACATTCTTAAATAAGTGTATTTGATATTATGGAGTTATTTCCTGCATACTCAGTAAAATCAGGGTCAGTATTCTAGTATTATCTGGAAAGGGTATGAAAAAAGACACAGTGGGAGACCAATGGGACCTTAAAAAAACCTACATTTTGGAAATATAGGGACAGTGATCCCTTATTTTCAATTGGCCCTCTACCAAAATCCAATGAAAGCATGCGGGTTTTTTTAAAATGGGACAAATAAAATTATAAATTCAAGAAAAAGCATACATTTGGAATACATATCTACATTTCTTTTTAAGATTTTTATTTATTTATTCATGAGAGACAGAGAGAGGCAGAGACACAGGCAGAGGGAGAAGCAGGTTCCATGCAGGGAGCCCGATGTGGGATTTGACCTCAGGTCTCCAGGATCAGGCCCTAGGCTGAAGGTGGTGCTAAACCGCTGAGGCACGGGGGCTGCCCTGTATACATTTATTTTATATATAATATAAAGATAAAGATAAAAAAAAAAGATTTTATCTGAGAGAGAGAGAGCATGAGCAGGGGTGTGGGGACAGGTAGAGGGAGCAGATTCCCTCTACCTGAGCAAGGAGCCCAATGCAGGGCTGGATCCCAGGACCCTGAGATCATGACCTGAGCTGAAAGCAGACCTTTAACTGACTGAGCCGCCCCAAGCACCCTTATAGTGTATTAAGACTTATCTCTGTGTCACAATGTTAGGATAACTAAGAACCAACAACTAATAAATTTATATTTAAAAAGGACATAGGCTTGTCACGATGGTGACTATTCGCCCAGATAACTGGTGACCACAAAGTTTGTCAGGTGATTCCTCCTGCTTTGTAATTGTTGAAATTCTCTGTCAAACCCATTGCACAAACCCATTGCAATAAATATTATTTTCATTAAAATTCAAGAAACATTAGAATTAAATAATAAAACAATCCAGATAATCCTTTTATATTGTTTCTTCCCATGTTTTCTATAGAGGCCTGGCAAATATTCCAGCTAATTAGGGTTTCTCTCATCTAAGTGAAGGACATGATCGAGTTCAATGTATGAGGGGTGACTATTACGATACTGATATTCATGGGTGGTGCGTGAACTCCCTTAGGACTTACAAAGCAATGAACTCTTTACGGTATCTTAAATGACCATGTTTTATGTAGATCAATCTTAGTAAATCACTCTTACTACTTCATGATAAGCAAAGCTGCAACTTTTCTCTATCCTCTAGAACAGAACTGCTCTAAGTCATGACATGCAAGGTGTCCAGCCTTACAATGACAGGGGGAGGTTTTGCCAGATGGCCAATCAATCACTTCATTGATTAGTTCAGCTGACTTTTCAGGAAAGGAAGTTGTGTGCTGGTTTATATTCCAATACAAGCTGCTTGTCTTGTTGCAGGCCATAAACTGTTTGGGACCTGGCATTAGGTTGTTAGACCACACAGAGCAACACTGACCTGTGTCATCTAGAGTAATTCCTGCATGCATAAACATTAAATAAAACTAACCAGGAACGTAACAGTTCAAGCAGTCATTAAAAACGAAAAACTGCTGGAGTCTTATATTTACCAAATGTATGGAGTCTTATATTTACCAAATGTAGAGAACAAAATGCCTCTGAGCCATGTCCCTTGTCCTCCGTATCTTGGTTCTGCAGGAAACCCATCCCACCAACCTGAAACCACTGAAACCAGGGCATGGAGGAATGCATGGCTGTAAGTGAAACTTCTGATCTTCAACAAAAACACAATCACCGAAGAATATAAAAGGAGAGCTGCCTCCATTCACCATGACTTTGTATATTCAGGAAATGTCTAATATCATTCTAAGACTTTAACGACAACTACTACATAACACACACTTGTACAAATGAACGTCCTTCATAACAGGAACCATTACCAAAGTGGGAATGCCCAAGGTCGAAATAAAAGCTACTCTATGCACAGACCGTGAAGCTATCAGTTCACCACTTCATCACACTGTTATTAACAGTTGGAGCTTTCCCTACTAACTTACCGTTCATGAGTTGGCGGTACACAGAGGGAAGCTTCCACTCCTGGAATGCGGTGTAAGTGATTTAAGTCTGAAAGTACCTCCTCTGCAACCAAGAGGTTCTTTGTCTCTGCATCGTCTACGGTGCCTACAAATCATGCATGAAGAATATTTACGATAATTTATGCCTAATGTTTAGCAAGCACTCAGGATCTTTCTTGGGTGATTACTTATTAACAAGCTTGCTGGATCTGCTTTTTTGTACTTTTAGGTTTTCTCCCTTGGCCTCAGAATGCCAACAGATTCTTCTAGTAGTCTGAACCCAGTGTAAGAACCCCCTAACCTACCACTTCTTTCACTTGTGGCTTAACCTGCAAGTGTCATACATGGATTGGCTCAGTCCTTAATAATCAAAGTGGTAGAACTATTACTCCCATTTTACAGATGAGGAAACAGAAGCATAAAGTTACTGCTTATCCCAGGCCTAGTAATAGCTGAGATTCAAATCTCGCCTTTTTCACCCAATAGTCTGTGCTATATAATCCCCCCCCACGAAACGTCAAGACATTAATATTCCATTTGAGACTGCCTAATCTTTTTAGGAATAACTAATGAAGATACTGTCATAAACATCCTCATCTGTTTCATGATTTAAATATTTTAGTGGAACAGAGCATGTCCAGACTGATGTATACTTGGAGACAGATGCCATTCACAAGGACAGTCCTAGGCTCTTAGACCAATTAATAATGCTTGTGTTTATTACATTAGAGACATCATAGCCCCAAAGAAACTAGTATGACACAGATTTTTATCAAAGTATTTACCTTTACAGATTTAAAGTTAGGAATGACCTTTACGTATGTTTGTTAAAACTGTGTGGGGGCACAAGACAGAAAAAAACAGACTAAATTCTGATCCAATTCTAAGCCACATCTCTCCCCTCTCTCTGGTGTTTCCTTGGCCTCTTCCATGCCTCCTGTAGAAGCACTTTCCTAACTACACTCCAAGTGCTTATTCGTTTATTTATAGTCCACCAGGCTCTAAATGACAGGCAGGCAGGTGCCATGTCTGCTGTATGCACTGTCTGATCCTCAACATGGACCACACACATGCAGGAGCCCACCTGTTCCACAGACAGAAGGAAACATAAAGACTCTAAGTTTGTCGGCCTCTAGATACTTGTTCTGATTGTCCGGTGATTATTTTGGAGCTAGGGATGGTACTGTTGGACCTGGTTTCTGAGCAGCTTTTGAGAAAGCTGAGGCTTCTGGACAAGTTAGAAACTGTAGGAACAACCTAGGCTATAGAGAGTTAGTATTATTACTTCTCAGAGCTCTAAGAGGGCCTTAGGCATGTGCATTGTGTCTAGAACCTAGGACACTATAATCACGTCATTCTTGGATCCTGATGCTTTTTTTCAGTGGAAAGAATTCTAGAACACATCTTATGAATGAAGTCCAGGAAAGGAGTTCTTACCTGCCTGTTTCTCCAGGTCTGGAGAAGCCCCTTCTGACTCAAGCACATCTTTATCACTGTCTTTCTTCGTTGGTTCAGCTACGTTAATGATTAGCTCCACAGAAGAGCTCACTGGCTTGGAGGCCACGAAAATACCTTCCAGGTCTCCTGGTGATGGTGCATCCTGATACTCCAAGGTGGTCTGGTCTGACTTGGTTGAAGCTCCGCTACTTTCTCTGCTCATATCCAGTTTCTCCAAACTCTGAGAAGGAGTGTCCTGTGACCTCACTTCTGCTTCCTGATGGTCCTTTTCAGGACTATTCAGGGAAAAGTCTGTTGTCTTGGCTTTGCTCTTCAGCCATTCACTTTTTGCTGGAACTCCACATTTCTGGAGAGGTGTAGTAACAGAGAGTCTTGTTTTGCTGTCATCCGCACCCTAGTCAAGTAAAAGGTTTTGAAAAAAAATTCACCAGGAGAAATCAGCTAAGTCTAAGCTCTCCATCTGATCATTCCCACCTGTCCTATGTTTGGTATTTCTCTAGACAGTCACTCAAAACTCACTTATTCTAAATCCATTCTCTCCAGACACATGGCTGAAAGTTAATGGTTGTTACTGTGTCCTTGATTGGGAATAGAACAGGATTTCCAAAAGACTAAAAACAGAATAGGCAAGATGACCCACTCCCACCACATGGATTCCTAATAACCCACAATAGAGCTTTGATGAAATACCATCTCAATAGACACCCAATAAGGAACTTTAGTAAGAAAGCCGCTACAACATAAGGTAAAGAACATGGACTAAGGAATTACAAGGTCTTGACCAAATAGCCATTTGATTATAGGCAATTTACTTGGTGCTTCTGGGTCCTCTTTTAAAGGTTCACTTGTAAATGATGGGTTTAGCTCAGCCAGTCAATGCCATGAGATTCTTTCTGAACTAATAATATTTTCCGATTTTTATTTTTGTGTTGTGCGTTCCCACCCCATTTCATGCCTATCAATGAAATTATATAAAAAAATCTATAGTCATCTTATTTGAATTGATTTATCTGGGGCTCCTGGGTGGTTCAGTCAGTGAAGCATCAGCCTTCAGCTAAGGTCATGATCTCAGAGTCCTGGGATCAAGCCCCATGTCAGGCTCCCTGCTCAGTGGGGAGGCTGGTTCTTCTCCCTCTGCCCCTCCTCCTGCTCATCCTCGCTCTCAAAAAAAGATTTATTTATCTTACCTTTTACTTGTAAAAGCTAATACAGTCTTCATTTGTTTCAACTATTATCAAACTTACTCCAGCAGTCTGTTTGGAGGCCATGTCTTCTTCCATGAATGAGATTCTAGTTTCCTTAAGCCGTAATGGAGGGGTGACAGACCTTCCAGGTGACAGAGAGGGAGATGGTAAAGGCGGTGTTCGGAGACCAGACCTTAAGATGGACTGAGGAGTGAACTCGGCAAATCCAGAGGAAGTAACCGACATGGCCAAAGTCTTAGCTCTCTGCAACAAAGAATGAAGGCCACCACCAGTGTTTGTAAACACCGCTTACGTGAGGATAGATGGATAGGTAGTCACAAGGCTACCTGTATACTCATCTCCAATAAACATACCAATATAAAGTTTCATTACCAATTACTGGAAAGAAAATACAAAATTCTACTCAGACATTTCTATACCTAAGTTTACAAAACCTAAAACTATGTCCATTCTAAAGGTCTTGCTTATTCTCAGTTTAAGTTCAACTTAAAAAAGAGGAAAAAGAGAGTACAGAGAGAAATTATTGAGTGGATGCCTATAAAACTTTAGTCAGGTGAAGAGATAGGACAGTGCGTATAGAAAAGAATTGAGCTTAATTAGAGCAAGTTAATACAAAATGATGAGCCTGACTTTAAGAATGTCATAAAAAATATCATCTCATCACAGGAATCCAACAATAACTGATTACTTATGAGAATCTTGAGGATTTATCAATTAATAAAAATAATCAGCATAGACACTGTTCAGCAGCAACCATTCCTTCACTTCACTTCTCCCCTAAAGCAGATGGCTGTAACCCACTACATTTCAATATTATACTCATGTTTTTTTCTAGATTGTTTCTGGTGGCAGGCACAAAATTACTCCTTGATTTAGAGAATATAAAATGTGATTTTTTAAAAGGATGAAAACAGGAATCACAGCCCTGGAGAGTAAATATCAGGTATTTTAATAAGCTCCTCAACTTTCTTTTAGTAATTATTTTAGGACTGACATTTGTTGAACTATCTTTTAATCACTTTGAAAAGTAAGAATCCCCTGGCTTCAGTCTCCACACTGACTATCCAGAAGCAATGGAAAGAAATGAAGGTGGAGTGCTTCCAGAACTCCATCCAGAACACTGGATAAGTTGCCAGCACACAACAGATTGAAACCATTCTGACAACGGGATGGGGAAAAGGTGCCCACTCCCTGCCACCACAAGTCTAGTTTTGTGGTTTCCCATTTAATAGTTTATCAGAGATGGTGAAGGAAAAGGAATTTAAGACAGATAGACTGCTAGGAAGAAGGAATAACAGTGCAGTTTCATCAAAGGAGAGAATAAATAAAAAGAAACCTGAGAACTAAAAGCATCTGACATAAGAAGGAAGAAACAGCAGCATGGGAGAAGAAATTGATGGTGGTGGTGGTGTGTGTGTGGTAGTGGTGGAGCAACTCAAGAACGTGAATGCTTTTTTCAGAGGTTTTAATTTAAGGTTTCAACCAGTAATAACCAGAGATCTGGGTTACTCTCAGAACACAAGATAATTGTTAACCTTGAGTACAACCTCAGGTTAGCACTACAGGTAAACTTAGTAATAAAGTCCTACTTAAGAAAATGTAAAAATACAATCAATATTTTGGAAAGGTAACACCCCCAAAAAAGGCCTAAAGCTGTCAACTCCCCAGAGACATTAGTTAGAGCTAGCTTATTTCACCTTGCTGCTTGAAAAGAATCCCCTAGCTTCACTATGAATGCAAGGTATGTAATACTCACCTTCACTACAAAAGGAGTTTCAAGTACACGTAATTCTAGCGTCCTGGAGGGACTATGAGGTGATCCTTTGAACAATGAACTGGACGCTAGGTATAAAGGAGATCTTTTGGGGGTTTGCTGAATAAATCCCAAACGCTGACAAGGCTGGTGCACAGGATGAACGACCAAATCCAGTGGTCTGTAATCACAGGACAAAGAGAGATCCGGGTAACTAATTTACTGAGGTATGATGAAAAAAAAAAAAAAAAACCAAAAAACTCATTATGCCATGTAATTTGACTTCTATATCCGCTGGTAAATATGGTAACCACATGAAATTGTAAATTCAGTCAAGGATATTAATGAAAATTAGGAATTCTAGGCAACAACAAATGCTGTAGTCCTCCACCTTCCCTTCTACCAATATTCACTGATAAAGTAATTTGCTATAGCTCATTTTTACGAACATGTAAAAATTCCTTTTATCTACATGTGAAGTACATAATGAATGTGGTTTGCTTTACCTTTATGGTTTCTATCGAAATAGAAGACTGAACTCCAACACACAGAAGTTTTTGAAACTAATGAGGTCAATGACAAAATGGAGCCTACACATTCTGAATGGTTTTCTGTAATGTCCTAGATGTAGTTTATAGAAATGATGAAACTAATCTCATTGATAAATTATATTAAGCATGCTTAGTCCCAATAGTTTAAAAACTTAACAGATAAGGAATTTAAATTCAAAGGTGAAATTTTCAGGTTATAATTTTTGATGGACCATTTGCATAGGTCACTCCTTTCCCAATTTCCTAATAGTCTATTTCATGGTTATATTCTCTATAATAAAAACAATATATTTTTACTTCCTCAAAATGACTCTCTGGCCCAGGTGAGAATAGCCAGAAAGGTACAGCATGTTCTGGTCCCCAATGCTGTGCCTTTCTTGTCCTTTTGTCCTCTACATTCAAATAAGATTTCACAACTGGGATAGCAGATGAACGCAGATCACAGATGTGTGCTTTAAGACCCAACCTGTTCCCAGTGGGAAATATTTACAGGAAGCATTTCCTTAATCCTTAAATGCTTGTTATCCTATACTAGGCACAGCTTTGAGACTTCCACCAAATCAAAAATATCCAATCGGGGGCAGCCCTGGTGGCTTAGCAGTTTAGCGCCTTCAGCCCAGGGCATGATCCTGGAGACCCGGGATTGAGTCCCATGTCAGGTTCCCTGCATGGAGCCTGCTTCTCCCTCTGCCTGTGTTTCTGCCTCTCTCTCTGTCTCTCTCATGAATAAATAAAATCTTTAAAAAAAAAAAATCCAATCGGGCCATTAGACATTTCTCTCTATTGTTGGTTCTAATTCTTTTCCTTCTCTCCTTTGTATTTGTAAACCATCTGCTCACTTTTATACTGAATTAGCCCATGTAGGTATTTTGTTAAGTGCCTTGGACTGTGCTAATATTTATCTCCAAAGTGTTCATTTATAACGATTGCTTTTCAAAAGCAGGGCCCGTCCAGCAAAGGTACCTACTGAGTTAAAACAAAATTCTTCTACTAATGAGACTTAATATATTTAAATTACACTAAAACAATTATCATTGCATGCATGCATTAGGTTTTAGGATTTCCACAAATCTTTGAGCATGACACACATTAGTAATCCATTTCAGATCATACATGTACACAAAGCATAAATTGCACAAAACAGGATGTAGCCTTACTATGTGCAGTGCCCACTGATATCACCTCTGCTAAAGATATACTAGTCACAATCCATTAAGTTTACTTATTACCCACTAATGCAAAGCGGAATTAGGGAATGGAATGATTTCTATAAATATAAATATTCACACCTCAATTGACTTTCTTTAATCTGAGTTCACCATAGCTTTGGAGGATTCTCAAAATACTTTTCTTTAGGTCCTTAGGCCATTAGTCATGCTTCTGAAAACTTTTATTATTACTCCCTTCCTGAATTCCCGATCTATCAAAGCACAAAGGGACTGAGAAAAAGGGACTTGTCGGGGGGAAAAATGGAACTACTACTAGGAAAACAGAATGACAGTAATAATGACTTTCATTTGAAATAATCTTCCTGGTAATTAAAGGAAAACAATCTCAATTAAATCTAACCACTCCCCTCCCCCAAAGAGAAAACCCCGTTTTAAGCTTTGAAAAAAATACACTCACTCTAAGCAACTTTGGTGCAACCATTTGTAAATTATTAATTTATTCTGAGTGCCTTATTCCATTCTATTATAAATTCAGGTCATTTTATTCCCAAAATAATAATGTGATTTTGTTCCTGATAAAATGTCAACAATCAAATTTACAACAATCAGGACCCTGATGTTAAAGACAAAGAATCAAACACTAAGACATTGTTTTCTCTGCTACTGAGGACACCAACATCTTTTGCAACTATCCAATATTCTTAAACAAAGCATAATCACAATTGCATCCTGGATGCAAAACTTCGACTTGACTATGTTTCTATTATCACAGTTTAAGGTGTCCAAGTATTACTGCATCTGAAGCCATGGAACACATGTCAGTGGACTCTGTTGTACAGGAGAGTTTAAATGAATTGACCAAGATTAGTTATGAATTATAAAAATAACCTTCATTCAGGGATCAATCAACAAGGAAGTGATATTAAAGAACTTAGTTAACAATTTACTTTTTGCTCATGATTTTTAATGAAAAAAAGTTTCCTTTTCTCTAAGCCAAAATTCTAAGTAGGCTAGGAGCTGGTGTGAAATTTCCTAAAATTACTGTACTACTTTCCAAATTATTTTTTAAAAAATTAAAAGCAAAACAAAAAAAAAATTAAAAGCAGTAGAAACTCATTCAAAAATTTAAAATACTATAAAATTTTAAAAATAATTAAAAATGACAGCATAATCATTTTCTAGCATTGTGACTTTAAAATGATATAACTAATAAGTCTTACCTAGAAATTTTTTGTGATGCTTTTAAAATTGGTGTTCCAACAAATGCCTCAGGCACTTGTGGATGGGGGAGAGGAGATGGTTCTCTTCTAGGACTGCAAAGAAAATAAAAATGGAACTTTTGAGTATATACTACAGAGAGTATTAAAATATGCTTTAAGAAGGTGGGATCAGGTAGGAGGAGGGCTTTCACTTTTTACTTTGTATATTTCTGCTTATTTACAAATAATAAACACAATTGCTTTTAAATTAAAAACAAAAAAAAATGTTCTTACAATAAAAACAGGCAACATAGGAGTTTTTCCTTTTTTACAAAGACTAATAAACTCTAAGGCTGGACGGTTGATGACTGCTTCTGATATCAAGGAAAGATGAACAAGCGGCAAGACCATAAGAGGAGTGAGGAAAACATACCTCTTGTAGGCTGAACTGCCACCTTTAGGTCCAGTGCATGCCCAAATCTCTCCAATTTTAGATAACACATTACTGATGAAAGCAGATCTTGTTAACACAGCCCCTGTTGCAGCTTGCTTTGTAATAGTGGATAATGGTTGGGGTCTAGAAACTGTAAAACAAAGACTGCAGGGTTCAATTTCTTCTCTAACACCAGGATTTTACTAGAAAATGAGTATGAAAGAGTGACTTGGGACACAGGGCTCACAAGATCAGCAACAGTTACAGGTTATACTTAGTTCAGCAACATTTCTATGCAAAAATTAACAACCTGGGTTTTTAGGAGTGTTGAAATTATTGTCCATATTCTCTAAAAATTGGATGGAAGTGTCCAAGCAAAATAAAACGAGGGCTTTATTCTATACTATGCTGAAATCATGCTGAAAATCAACTATAAGAACTTTCAAGAAAACTTTATATCTGGAAGGAGAAGGAGTAGAGTGGCCAATATAAAAGCACCACTGGAATGAAAGCAAAAATGAGCTAAATACAAGGTAACAATGGTTTCAGAAGGTAACCACTCAAAGTCCTTTCTCACCTAGTACTTCATGAGAGTCTTCTATTAGATCTTACCTTCTCGAAGAACTGGTGATGTGGACAGATGGTAAGGCTTAGCTTGTTCAATGGCTAATCTTCGCTGGATTTTAGGAAGGACTTTCCCATATTGCTCGACTATAGCATTTCGAACCTCCGATCTTTCCCGCAAACGAGGATCACGATCATTCTATTGAACATGACGTAATCAGTAAAAATTTAATTTCAAAAGCACCATGTTTATGTATTTACCATCTAAAACATAGTTCTGAAAACCTAAGAATGCTTTCCTCCTCTCTGTATCCATTCTTTCAAACCAAGGACCTCTTACACGCATCTGAGTGCACTATCAGTCCTCACCCATCCGTAAGGCCCTCCCCACCACTCCACCCCCAAGCCTCGGGTCTTCACCACATAAAAACAGTGGTTATCATTTATCAAGCATTTACATATGTCAGGCAACAGGTCAGCTCAGACACACCTCTGCACATCCCCACAAACAGAGACTGTCACTTTACAGATGAGGAATCAAGGCTCAGAGAATGTGTTCCAAGCACAGAGTGCAAAAAAGAATCCGTCTGACCCTCGAAGGCCATGCTCTTCGTACTATGTAACCTTCACTGCTCCTCCACCTCTTCCTCTCGTCCCCCCTGAGTCATTAGTCTGGCAAGACTGTGGGCAGTTATCTAAAGTAGAAATGGCATGTGTAAGAGGATTAGGTAAATAATAATGCCCTCTTTCCCACGTGCTAGAGAAGGTAAGAGGAGGATTCTCCAAGCTCAAGGATATAGAGAAGCCAGTGGTCACCAAATGACAAACTCTAACACAACAAAGTTAACCACTTTTCCTTTCCTCTTGTCCCCCACAACAAAACAAGTTTCACTATACCGAAAAATTGGTCTTCAGAGTTTGGTTCAGCCTCAGCGCAGAGACATAATTGGCACGCTGCAGATAGTGAACCAGAAGGAATTCATGATTCCGAACATTGGTGCTGGACTGCAAAAATCTCACCAAGCAGTCCTAGGAAGAAACAAAAGCACTTGTAAGCTAAGCTACCAACTTCTGCATTTCTGATGAGGTGATACCGGGGAGTCATTACCTGCTCGAGGTCTGTGAAAGGCAGCTTCAGCAAGTCCTCCATTAGGCCCGTTTCCTGGCAGACTTTATACGTGTGTGTCAGGAGCGCCTCTACATTCACACTGGTGGAGTGCTGTCGCAAGAAAGTCCAGGCCTCAACCATGTACCTGAAACCAGCGTTTAGCACGGGTTAGTGTTAGAAAAGCTGTTTGAAGTGTTCAAAACAGGTGATCCACCTACAGAATCTCAACGACACCTCATTTTTGTAACGCAAAGTATTCTCTGGGCTGATAGTAAACGCTAATCATTGTGTGGTGAAGTTTGCTGATCTCAATGAGAAGACTTCATGTGATGCTGTTCTTTATCCTTTAAGTGTGAAACAGGAAAGCAAAGTTAAGTACCCAGGAATTAGAAGACACAACCTAATATGGTCTGGATGGAAGACAAAGAGTGTGGTGCGACAGGGAAAAGCCGGCTCTTATAGAAACAGAACCCAGCCTGAGAGCAGAGGGACAAGAAGCTGGCAAAGACTTACAGACGCAACAGTGTGTTTATGGGACTGTGACAGGCATAGCTCAGTAAAAGAATATTGTGACTGATCTGTAACCAAGATCTGATCAGAGAACATGGGTTAAATTCAGTAGTTTTATAAACTATGTGGGCAGTAAGACATCAAACAAAGCAGTGTTTCTCATGACACTTAAGTATTAAAAAAACAATAAACAAAGCCTGTAGATGTTTACGTACTTAGTTAGGTAACAAAAGGTCTTAAAAGAGATAAACTAAAATTGTCAGAACTTTTGGAGACACTAGATAACTTTCAGGGCTGAAGTGGGTGCTAGAATAAAAACAAGAAGTACACAGGAGTATCAAGGCAGGAGTTTTCTTAAAAAAATAAAAATAAAAATAAATAAATTTAGGGATGGTTGGGTGGCTCAGGGGTTTAGCGCCTGCCTTCGGCCCAGGGCGTGATCCTGGAGTCCCAGGATCGAGTCCTGCATCAGGTTCCCAGCATGGAGCCTGCTTCTCCCTCTGCCTAAGTCTCTGCCTCTCTCATGAATAAATAAGTAAAATCTTTAAAATAAAAAAAATCATTTACCTAATTCAAAGTCAACAGGTAATTTTTATTTCAATGGATATCTTCATAAAAAAACTTTAGCTATAGTTATGAAAGTCACAAATACCAACACAAAGACTTCTTAATAAATAACACGTAAAAGAAACACAGAATATGTAAGCATAGTCATACCAATTAATATTCAGCATGAAAGCAAATTCTGGCAGCATCTTCCCAGATTTCTTGTGGATACAAAGCTCCTCAGGGAAGAAAAGGGCTCCCTCTGCTGACAGGCCAGGGCCAGCTGTTAATTCTATTATTTTGGGACTAGAATGTTTTTACATGTTCTGCAGGACTTAGAAAAGGTCAATAATCCAGATAAGTAACATATTTACTGGTATTGCCTAAAAATCTAAAACTGCCTTGTACTTCTCTCTCTTTTTGCCTTGTACTTCTCCGTGCACCAGGACAGGCAGGAGAGTATGGTTGTTATAAACCTGAGTATCTTAGGCAGGGTGGGTAATTTTTTTCCTATATAAAAAATATGGGAGTATTAAAATGAGTATAACAATTTGTAGATAAAAAAATATGTAAGAAAGATAAATGAACCTATCACCATCAGTTTTTTAAAACCCAGCATAGGGATCCCTGGGTGGTGCAGCGGTTTAGCGCCTGCCTTTGGCCCAGGGCGCGATCCTGGAGACCCAGGATCGAATCCCACGTCGGGCTCCCGGTGCATGGAGCCTGCTTCTCCCTCTGCCTATGTCTCTGCCTCTCTCTCTCTCTCTCTGTGACTATCATAAATAAATAAAAATAAAAATAAAAAAAGTTAAAAAATAAAAATAAAAAAATAAAACCCAGCATAGATGAAGTAGATATGGCACAATCTTGCTATTTGTTGAATCTGATTTAGGACAGGTGTATACCACCTTTACCATACTATACTATTCTATTTTTGTATACACTGAAATCTTCTTTTAGAAATGCTTGTACCAAAATCAATTTCAGATCAATTAATACCTAAATGGTAAGACAAAAACCGTAAAAGTGGTAGTAGATACCATGAGAGAACTAGAAAATAATGACGCTGAAGTGAAAAAAAAACACAAAAGCCAAATGAAAATACTGGTAACTCTGACTTCATAATTTTCAGCATAACAAAATCCATCATAAAACAAAGTAAAAAAGACAAATGACAAGAGGAAAAAGAAAAATCTCAGGATTAATATACCTAATACATAAAGAGCTCTAACAAGTTAGGAAGAATAATCCCAACAACACACACAAAAAAAAACAATGGGCAAATCATAAGCAGGAAATAGCATCTTTATGAAAGGGTGTGTTCTCTCATAATTACGGTGAAACGAAACCTATTACTATTACTACTTTCACCCGTCAGATGAATAAGTATCAACTGAAGGGCACAGCCTAAAGTGATAGGGTTAAAGTTGCCTGACCCTCACAAGGGCAGCATGCCATTAGCTACCCAAAATGACAAATGCAAATATCCTTTCACCCAGTAATTCCACTTCTAGGATTTTGCATCTTACAAACTAAATCTGCACCTGTGCAAAATGTGTGGTTTCCTAAGGCAGTGGTTAAACTGGCAAAGGCTGGAAAACACCTAAAATGTTCACTCAAGGTAGCAGGTTAAATAAATACTGTACATCACAAGGAACTACCGTGTGACAGTCAAGAATAAGGAAGCTCTTTTTGTGCTATTATGAAATAAAGCCCAAATTAAATAGATGAAAAAAGTATACTGAAGAAAGACATAGTGTGCTGTTTGTGCTGTTTAAAAGTCTTTGTGTGTGGGGGTGCAGGGGGCCGGGGGGGGGGTGCTGAAAGGTAAATGCTTCCCAAAACAAGCCTGGAGCTGCTTCTATCACTGATGTGCTGTGATCACTACTACGAACTTTTGGGGAAGAGAAAGCTCCCTAACAGCTTGTCATCGTGAAGGGTAAATTCTTCAGAAGAGCTGAGAAGATGAAGGCTACTCCACTGCCAACACTGACATAAATTTTAAAAATAAGAAAGCCCCCAAATTCCTACTACTCTCCTGCTTCCTATAGTTAAAAAAAACCATGATGGTGGGAAAAAATAAAATTATTTCAACTGATAAAAGGTTAGAAAGTCATTTCATTAAGGAACGCACGGGGGTTGTTCTTGGTAATACACCAGAAAAGACAGATTGACACACACTCTTATGTAAACATAAACACACTACCAACGCATAACTTTCATATACTCGAGGCAACAAGACAAATTCCTTGACTCACTTCACTGCAGCAGTCTGGAGCAGCACCTGTAGCATCTCTGAGATATGCCTATACCGAATCAGAACCCATGCAATCTCAACAAATGCTATTTTAGGTGGTTCTATGGTTTTACTTCTGCAACTCCTCTACGGGACACTTTATGGTGCTATTTTTCTTAAGACTAGATAACTGAGCCTTTACTTAGAAATAAAGTTTAGAAATTACACATGTTCCCGTTATCATAAACATTAACATGCAATGTTTGCTGTGGCTAAAAGGGAATGAGGATCTAGCAAATCAGAGAAACGTTGTGAATGAATCAAAGGATAACAGGATCACAGAGGAAAACCAAGCAACCTTTCAAATATGTTTTCCTGAGGTTCCAACATGTTTTTTTTATGTAAACATTAGTGATCAAGTACCACCCCTTTCAAGTCAGTAGAGCAAGCAGCTTATATGCAACTGAAAATAATTTACATGCTGCCTGACCACCCAGTACTGGGACTCTAAACCCATTTGTTAAACCTTTATCACCGGCTAGCTTCTTTAAATTTCTTTTTGCTCTTCTGTTCATTCCAGATTTGTTCAGCTAGCCAAAGACATATGGCTAATCCAAGTTATTTCATTTCAACAAGTACTTCCTAATTCATTACTTTTGAGGACACTGGCTGTTTCTACCTATCTAGCAATTCATTATTACGCTACAGAACTCTTCTATCTTAAATTTTTAGAGGTTCAACCCTCTCCTCTCAGAAATACATTCTGTTTAACCCAAGAGAATAAAGAAAACTTATTTTCAGAGTGCTGAAACTGAGTGGTGTGTTTGGTTCATAAACGACAATCTCAGATAGTAAAGTAACCAATTTCTAAAAATATAAAAATGACTAACAGAACTGACCAAAAACAAACAAACAAAAAACTGAGTTGTATAAACAGTTCCAATCTTACTAAGAAGTATTAGCTCCAAGTAATTTCCCCAACTAATCTGGTTAACAAGAAAACCCAATAATCAGAATGCTGTATTTCCATTTAAAAAAAAAAAGATTATTTATTAGACAGAGAGAGAGACAGAGCGAGAGACAGCAAGTGCGCATAAGCAGGGGAAAGGGCAGAGGGAGAAGCAGACTCCCCACTGAACAGGGAGCTCCAAAGTGGACTCGATCCCAGGACCCGATATCATGACCTGAGCTAAAGGCAGACGCTTCACTGACTGAGCCACCCAGGCACCCCCAGATTGCTGTATTTCCAATCATGCCATTTAATTTGTCATATATGACAAATAAAATTACTGTAGTAACATATAATATATACTGCTGTAATATAAATGGCAAACATATACTGATTAGAGAACATTAAAATATGGCAAAGGGAAGAAAAGAAGCAATGCAAAGATAGGATGTGCTCAAATCCAGTTCAATTTAAGATACAAAATCTGATTTTACAACTCAATAGGACTTCATCCTTCCTCTATATCTCTTGCTTCTCTTCAGCACACTTAACCCTGAACCACCCACATGGGACTATCCAACACTGCCAATTAGCAACAGATATAATTCCAAATCTCAGTTTGGTTTCCCCTTTTACTCAAGGGTACTCTTTCTTCATCCTATTCTAGGATAAAAGGTTTTCTGTATTTTTGTTAATGTTGAAAGATAAAGAATCCTAAGTATATTATACAATGCAACCAAAGCAAGATATTATATATTGCTACCGTTTCATCAATTCCACTTTGTTAAACATATGTGATCAAGAATTTGACAGTATTTTCAAAATATGTACTTACTTATTAGAAAGCAAAACGGTGAGATGAAGGGTAACATCATCACCACTGGACACTGTAGGCTTCATTGTCTGAATATATCTGAGTGCTTGTCTGTGCTCACCCTGACTCATGAAGGCTTGAATAATTTTTGAATGTTGCCATGACATAGGTTTCACGGTAGCTGGGTGAAACAGAAGATCCAAGCCGCTCTGCAAAAATGACACAATAAGCGATAAATGCAGATATAACGTGCTGCATTTAGACAAAGTAGCTATCCTTTAAAAAGACAGGCAATCCTAAAGTCACAAGCAACACATTAAATATAACCTGTAAGGATCTACTTTAACCCACAATATGTTTTATTTTAAATAAAAGCCTTATCAAAAGCCCTGTTCTTTTGAGGCCTCATTAAGCTATTATATAAAATCCTTCTGCCTTCAACTTCATATATCAATGCCAAGTCCTGTGTTCTACAGCAATTGTGTCTCTAACAGAGCAATCACTGTATTTGCACTATTAGTAATTTTTTTATTATTTATTTCCTTCTTTAGGCAATATAGGACCTGGGATTCTGAACTGTTCCATCTCTGTATACTCGCTGCCTACAATCATGCTTGGTAAAGGTACTGGCTGAGCTGAGTCCACTGTAAATTACTGCAGAAGCAGACTGTATCATATCTGAAATGTCACATTTAATCCACAGCTATGTACTCCTTCTGAAATGCTAATGTTTTATGAAAGTTTACTCTAAGTGAGCAGACTTACCCCATAATCATTATGATCTATCAGCCAAAACCCTTGAATAAGTTTCACCTGGCCCCAAGGAATGGCAAAGGCAGTGGGAAATGATTCAATGCAAGAATCTGTTTTGTTTGGAAAGGAATACATAATATCAAGCAACAAATAAATGGTCTTTCAAAAAGAGAATTAAGGACAATAACAAGAAGAAAATATCCTATGTATCTATTTAAATGAGGCAGGAACAGACTACAGCAGCAAGAGGCTGGAAGAGACCACTTTTAGGATTCAACAACAGATATCCAAGTATAGCAGTGTTATTAAATGTGGGTCCAGCCAATCCTACAACCACTTCACTCATTCTCAACAGTAAGTACCACCGCAAAGGACATGAACTAAAGTCCACTTTCTTCATTCCTCAAGTCAGTAACTTACTAGCAAACTAAAGAGAGAGCTACAGACAAAACTCCAGGTACACAGTAGAACCCAGCAGCTTAAGCAAACACACAATGTATTGTCTTATAAATTATGAATGACAGATATGACACATTTTCACATTAAGAAACAGACATCAGTACAAAAATACCGCAAAGACCACTGGGCTCAGACTGAATGAGAAAGGTAACATTAAGCTAACTTATCGTGTATTTGCAGGGAACACGTAAGTTAACCTCATTAAGAAAGATCATTTGGCCAGCAATGTTTCAGAGCCACTGTTGGTAACTTTGGTGCATAGTTTCAGGTCTGCCATAGACGATCTAAACCCAACCAACAGACCCTGGGTTAACCTTCCTTTAAAAAAATTGCAAATGTGAAACTAAGATTAGACTAGATGTGCAAGGTTCCTACTACTCTCAAATTTTGATTTGGGTAATACATGAATCATTTGACAGTGTTTTAAAGGATACAACAGCATGTTTGCTTGTTTCAGTAACGTCGTCCAGTAGATATATGTCAAGCAGTGCCTATACAAGGGATAAAAAATTCAGTGTGTTTTATATATTAATTCACTAACACTGTTTTTCCCAGGCCTAGTGCCAGGTGTGAAAAATGCAGCTAAGCACATCCCCCGCGGCCCCTGGGCAGCCCTGTGGTCCTCACGTGGGCCAGTGTTGTGGAGAACGTACATGCAGACTAGAGGGAGGGTACTTTCCCGTGCCGCCTTCATCCCGCTTCCACAACCTCTCTACACCATCTCCTAACTGAGAGACCATTTCGTCAATCATCAAGCAATCCGGGTTCCACTTCCCTCTGCAAAAAGGGCAACATTTAGGATTATTCAATATTTGTGTCAATTCCTACTATCAGAACGATAAGCAGCAAACCCTCAGCGATCCCCACAATCAAAAGAAGAGAATTGAGAACAGGAACCCATTTAGTATCACGTGAAGTCCAGTCACTAAGAATCAGATGAACCCTGCTAAGGCCTCAGGCTTGGTCATCAATAAACCCATGTGCAAAGGTCAGGTCCTGGGGACAGCATGATCCTGCTGCCAGATGCCGAAGACTATGCTAGGTTTTACCATCCACAGCAAACTGCACAAGAGCATGGCAGCTGGTCGAGCATAAACATGCTGCAGTTCAAAGTCAAAGAGCTATGATTTCCATTTTACTACTTGAGAATCTTCTGAGCCTAGTGATTCCTTCAAAAAATTTATCACTGAGTGCCCACAAGGTGGTCAGCAGATGCTGTCCCTGCATCCTCATCTAATAACAACCAGGGTGGCAGCAGTTCCTACTTCCTATGCTTCCTGGGCAAGTCAAGCACTGCATCCACTACTTAATCTTTCTTTATACTGACTGTGCAACTTATGTGACAAGCAGGATTAGAAAGCATAGCAAACCCATTCAGAGACACACACTCAGGAACTAACAGATCTAGAATTTTAAAATATGCCTAACAGGGGCACCTGCCTGGATGGCTCAGTCAGTTAAGGGTCCAACTCTTGATTTTGGTTCAGGTCATGATCGTTCAGGGTTGTGAGATCAAGCCCCCTGTCAGGCTCAATGTTCAGCTGGGGGTTTGCTTGAGAGTCTCTCTCTCTCTTCTTCCATCTGCCCTCCCCCCAACTTGCATACATTTTCCCTTTCAAATAAAGAAAATCTGTAAAAATAATGTCTCATAAATCTCTCAAATCGGTGCTCAGTCTCCAAGATTATTTCTTCTAAAGCACCAAACTTGCCACACACCAAATTATACCTAGCACAGCCTTTTAAGTACTGATTTCTGGGTGATTCTGACAACACTCCTGGTTTCCGCATTCGTGAACCACTGCTCTCAACATTGCAGGCTATTCTACAAGTATCACTCCCACTTGAGAAAGAAGGCTATCTAATTCCAGAGACAGAACCCTGCTCTTTCTTCTATTATTTCTGCTTCTTTATTCCAAAGGAACCAATGAGGCTGATACTCATATACTTTAAAAAAGAGAAACAAAATAAGTCAAAGAAAACAGTGGTTGAAGCACTGAAATGCAACTGTTAACATAAAGAATGTAAAACGCCTAACTGGTGGTATGCTTCATGGTTTTTGATGTACTGGAGCTATTAGTTCTTTTCAGAGTAAGAATCCTCAGGAAAAATACTTGCTTAAGTGATAGAATCTCCTCTAATCAATCAATTGTGGTAACTACTTTAATTAGGAAATACTGAGTAGCCATACTCAAGTTATCAAATAAAGGTATAACCATTAGGTCAAAGCAAAGAGGCAAACATTACAATTAAAATAATGCTGGTAACAAATTCTGTCACTTAAGAATTCCACACATTTTTTCTTTCTGTAGCATGATGAATTCTGTTCTGATAAAGCAATCACTTCTTACAAAAGCAACTTCTATAGGTTTTAGAAAGTTCTGGAAGGTACCTTGCTAGACGCTCACACTTCTGTCGACGACTGGTGTAATAGTTCTGAATTACAGGGTAGTTGTAGTACAACCTGGACAACTGCACGGCATCATCTAGATTTTTTTTAAGAGTTGGGAAAAAAGTCAGTAATATTTCTAAAATATCCCAACAATACCTAAAGTTACCCACATTAATATTTTACTATAATTGCACAATGTTTAGTCTGCAGGCTTCCCAAATTTAAGTAATATACGGCCCTTTATTAACAGATACATAAATGAAAAAAGTCTCTCATGACGGTCCATAAAAAAACAAGGATGCTGGCTTAAAATTCTGGAAAATCTATTGCAGAAATGATTCCACTCCCCTAATCCTTAATCATTCCCTTAATTTCAAATGATAATCTAAAAGCAAGCAGTATTTACTATTTAAGTAAAAACCAAAGAAAATAATGAAAGAATAAGATCAACAGGGACAGAAGCACTTCTAAATAGAATCTAACGTGCGCCCTGGAAATGTAAGAAGTTAGAGGCTTGAGAAGTCAAAACAGGGGTGCCTGGGGGGCTAAGTGGGTGAAGCATCTGTCTTTGGCCCAGATCATGATCTCAGGGTCCTAGAATTGAGCCTCACATCTGGCTCCCTGCTCAGGGGAGAGACTGCTTCTCCTTCTCCCTCTGCTTCTGGCCGTCCCCACTCCTTCCCTGCTCATGCTAATAAGTAAAATCTTTAAAAAAAAAAAAGGTGTTCTAAACAAACACAGCAAAAGTCAAATTCTCTAATTCTTGGTATTGGCATGAATTACTAGATGAAAAGAGAACAGATGAAATTATATTGCTTGATGGCAAATCATCTTGATCAATAAGCATATTAAGAGAACACTTAAGGAGAAAAAGATCAGAGTATAAAACCCACAGTTGAATGGATCTAAATTATAGCTGATGATATCACTGAGCCCTTTTTTAGAAGCTACGTTTTGTCAAATATTCTTTCATGTCATTTGGCACAATAAACATGTATGGAAAGCCTGTTTATCAAGCATGGGGCAAGGCACTTGAGATACAAACTAAGAACGAACGTAAGACTAGAAGAAAATTAAGAGAGATGGCAGAAGAAAGGAAATCTGAAAAGTACAACAACCAAATGATAGAGACTAAAGAACGTTTCCATTAACATCTACAGATTCAATAAATGTTTTACCTAAGCCCTCTGGTAAAAGCCCAGAATGACAGAACCAAAGCACCACTTGTGTGTACTGGCAAATGAGCCGGGTAACCAGGCACTTTTTGTGTAAGTCCATGAGACCTGTGAATAGTGGAACACCAGTTGTGTAACGTTCAATTTATCAGCCACAAACGACAAATCAAGACACTGGACAGTTCTCAAAAACGAATTATCTGGTGACCTTTAACAGCATACATGGGGTTTTAAACACACTTAGCTTGAACAAATAACCTCCAAAATGCTGAACTAAGTAAGTAACTCACTGACTAGGCAATTTAGGTGAACATGCTTCCACCTTAGCTACATTTCCATTTACCTAGTTTCAGAAGTCAAATGTAGACATTAATGTAAACTAGTACAGTAATACCAATGTAGGTTGTTCAAACCAGGCTTTTAAGTGAAATTAGCAATCTTGGTTAAATGGCAAAACAGAGACAAACATTTACAAGGATTTCTGTGAATAAAAATTTATATATAAGAATTCAAAACTCTACTGGAAGTTCATACACGCTACCTTAACAGGAAGTTTAACCGTCAAATTTCCCAAGCTTGTATAAGCATGGGCTCATGGCACATCTAATAATGTTCTGTGGTTTCTATTTAAAAATAAGTAAAAATAAATTAAAAAGGCCTCTTTGCACTTTGCACAATGATGCATCTAAGACATCTATTCTTTCTTGGAGTAAAATCTAAATTAACTCATTCATGTAAGATAAACAGCACACCTCGCTCGGTGATCTCTTGGGCCTCTGTGGTAAAACAGTTTAAGACGGAATTAAGGTTGCTGAGAAGCAGGTGGCACTGTTGGAGAGACTGTATGGTCTGTGGGTCTATGAATCGACACGAACCATCAAACAGTGGTGTACCTTGTGGGATAAAATACAAAATTGGTTCTGACACAATACATCTGAGTTACTTAAAATCACAAACAAGATTTCTCAAACTCCTATTAATCACAGAATTAGATTACACATTAGATTTACAAAAACAAGGCTGAAATGGCAAATGATCTGAAGAAACCCAGAAGAGACAAATACAAATTCCTAGTTTTTTAAGACACAGAATGAACAATGGGATAAGAAGGGGATGGAGAGTCAACGGGAGATTGACTAGAAATTAGTTCTAATCATTAAATGCTTCTCCCTCGAAGAAATCTTTCATATCAGATCTTTTATGTACCATGATGTTTTGTGATGATTTTATAAGCACTTTTTCCACCTCCAGTCTTCAAAAGTGATTAATACTCAAAGACTTATTAAAATAAAATCGCATGCTTGTTACAACTCATTGTAGACTTGATTATCCTTTCATTTTAAACTCAACAATGAGTTTACAAATTCATTTTTTGGGAAAAAAATGGGTATTTTAGTTGCTACTGGCTACATCTTTTAGGTAAGATTTAATTACATTAATATTTAATGGGTAATTGGAAACCAGAAAACAGATGTTAATTAGAAATCCTTCCTAAAATCAATTAGCAATAATCGCGCCTCGGATAAACCTCATTGGCTATGATACTGCCACTGTGCAAAGCTTCCTTCTTCAAATCAAATGATTTCCTTTACTTCCAATACATTTAATATGCTACACTTTGTATTTTAATTATGTTTAGATAAAAAAAAAAAAAACAACTCCATTTGGGACACCTGGGTGGCTCAGCAGTTGAGCATCTGCCTTCAGCTCGGGGCATGATCCCGGGTTCCTGGGTTCAAGTCTCGCATCAGGCTCCCCTTGAGGAACCTGCTTCTCCCTCTACCTATATCTCTGCCTCTCTCGATGTCTCTCATGAATAAATTAATAATTAAAAACAAAAAAACTCCATTAACCAGTAATGAAGCTCAAGGCAGCAGTAATGGCTGAGTTACCAGGTTCAAACCTGAAGTGCCACATTATGCTCAAAGTATAACAAAGGCATATAATTTATGAATGGATCTGAATTTTTTTACATGAATTACATAACCAGTCCTGAAGACATTTTCCTCTAAAAAAAACCATTTTTTTAACCCTGACTCTGAAATACCAGGTGTTTGTTCTTGACTTTAACCGATTACTGAAATACTTAAAATTATTTCATGTTTAAAAGTTTCATAAATATGGCCTAAAATACCATAGAACCCCATGTCTTCCTAGTAACACGGCAGCAGATTCTCTACTACGAGTAACTTATTTATACAGTACACTTATTCATCATTGACACATGATAGAAATAGCAAAAACAAATAATTCTAAATGAACTTAAATCTTACTTTTATGTACAGGGCAATCATATACCCTGAACATCATTTTTGCACAAAATGGGTTTTTGATATTTATAGGACACCTCAAAACTCAAAGTGTATGACAGACGAGTAAAACTGTCAAGAAGAAAAGATTACTTCAAATGACTGATGACATCTGTTAGAGACGGAGGTTTTTTTTTGCCCTCCTATTCAGTTGTTTTATAGTCATAAATATTTTAAGTAGAAAGTGAGTAAGCAGAGGAGCTTCTGAGGTTACCTGGCACATTCTCCTAACTCTATCTTCAGCATCCTTCATAAATTCATCTCCTAAGATCAAAGATAAGGGTTTAACTCTGAAACTCAGTATTGCAGACATACTAACATGTTGCCAGTTTAACAATCTGTTGCAAAATCTTGCTCAAAAAAATAAATTTGTCAGGGTGCCTGATTGGTCAGTGGTACAGCGTGGGACTCCTGATCTTGAGATTATAAGTTTGAGCCCCACACTGGGTATAGAAATTACTTAAAAATAAAATCTTTAAAAGAAATGGTTTTCAGGAGCTTGGGTAGATGTCTGCCTTCTGCTTGGGTCATGATCCCAGGGTTCTGGGATTGAGTCCTGTGTGGGGCTCCCTGCCTGGTGGGGAGGCTGCTTCTCCCTCTGCCTCTGCTGCTCCTCTTGCTTGTGCTACTCTCTTTCTCAAATAAATAAAATCCTTAAAAAAAAAATGGTTTACAAGTTCCAAAATGAGTAAGTTATTATCGTCATGTACTTAAAACATAAACCAAGGTTAATTTTTTAATGTAATACTTACATAGTCTGTCAAATTCCTCTTTTGTAAAAACCACTTTATTCCATGTCCATTCAAGAACAAAACGCAGATTAGCAGCAGAATTTGGTTGCTCTTATTTGTAAATATCAATGGGGAGGGAGGGAAAATAATTACAAACAAAAAAATTAGTAACTACAGTGAGGAAATCTGACAGAGACCACACTGAGCAATGCCATCATCAACACTGACAAGAGACACAAACTGGTACCAAGCCCAAGAGATACAGCAAGGAGAACATCACTTCATGTAGTGCGGCTGTGAAAAATGTAAAATCTCCATCTAATTATGAGGAAAAATTAACAAGCACATTGAAAGGCTGGAAAATTATAGGCTTATATTCTTTAAACATGCCAATTTCTTGAAAGATAAAAGCCTAGGAATTGCATCAGAGTAAGAGAGATTAAAAGAACATAAACACTAAACGTAAAGCATATTGTGGGTTACATTCTGGACTCCCTATCCCTATAAATGCTACTGAGGACCTTACTGGCATGATTAGTAAGATTCCAATCAGATCTGGAGATCAGATAATAGCATGTATCAAGGTTTTCCTGATTTTTTTAAGTACAAAGTGGTTTTGTAATGAATGCTCTTGTTCTTGGGAAAAAAAACTAAAATACAAGTCAAGGAACGTGATGTCCTCAACTTATTCTCAAATGACTCAGCAAAAATGTGTGTAGAGTGTTTTTTTTAAAGAGGATACACAACAATGGGGATGAATTTCAGAGAATTTTGCTCAAGAGTCAAGACAAAAGTTATATATCTACTATATAAATTCATTTTTGAACATTTTGGAAATGACAAAATTACAGAAGTATAGAACAGACTGGTAGCTCCTGGGGCTTAGCAGTGGGGGGAGGCAGGTGTGGGGGACAATGTGGGGGTCCTGAGACATTGTACCAGAGGCTTACCAGATCTGCAAGGGGAGGGTGATAAAAGGGTATATAGGATCCCTCTACATAATGTCTTAAAACAGCAAGATGACTATAATTATCTCAAAGTTTAACTAAACTCTCCAAAGGAATTAATAATTTAGAAATTTTAAATACAAAAGTACTTTTTTATTTGTTAAAAATTATCATCTTGGGACACCTGGGGGGGGCTCAGTGGTTAAGTGCCTGCCTTTGGCCCAGGACGTGATCCTGCGGTTCCCGGATGGAGTCCTACATGCTCCCTGCATGAACCCTGCTTCTCTCTCTGCTTGTGTCTCTGCCTCTCACTGCGTATCTTTCATGAATAATAAATAAAATCTTTTAAAAAAAACAAACTAGCATCTTACCTTCTTTTGTCCACTTTTTGATACATCCAGTCAAAAGTCCCAGGCAACTTGTGTGGATCGCTGCTGACAATATAGCTTCTAACTGTTCTTCCTGAATCACACATTAAAAAGGGGGGGGGGGGGGATAGTAAGAATTGAAGAAAAGGATATCTGATTACAGACTCAAAGATAGCAAGTTCTGTAAGAATACAAACGTTTAGGGGCACCTGGGTGGCTCAGTCGGTTAAGCATCTGATACTTGGTTTCATCTCAGGTCATGATCTCTGGATCCTGGGATTGAGCCGCACATTGGGCTCCATGCTCAGCTGGGAAGTCTGCTAGAGATTTTCTCTTTCCCTTCTTCCCCTGCCTCCTGCCCCCCTGCATGCATGCTCTCTAAAATAAATAAATCTTAAAAAAAAAAAAAAAGAACACCTACATTTAAAGGCTTATAAAATCATGACTCACTAGGCGGCTATAAACAAAAAGCCAGACAGTAACAAGTATTGGTGGTAATACAGAATACCTGGAATCCCCATACACCGATGGTAGGGATACAAGATGGTAAAGCCACTTTGGTAAACTGCCTTTAATACTGCATCACCTCATGACCCAGCAACTCCACACTCAAGGGAAATGAAAACACGTGCCCACACCAAAACTGTTCATGAAGCAACAGTATTCATCATAGTCCCAAACTGGAAACAAGTCAAATGCCCATCAACTAAAGAACGAATAAATGAACTGCAGTACGTACACTCCTTACAGACATTACAGGACACAGACGTTAAACAAGATGAAGGGCTGACACATGCTACAACACAGATGAATTCGTATAAATAACAAGGAAGGCTATGAAGACAGAAAACAGATGAATGCTTATCAAAAGCCAGGGGTGAGGAGGAGGGAGGAAAGAATACGGGGGTTTTGTGGGGGCAATAAGTGTTCTAAACTGAATGTAGGCAATAAAATTATTAAAAAAAAAAATAAAACTGAATGTAGGGATAGGAGTACAATTCCATGGATTATTATTATTATTTTTAAAGACTTCTTTATTTATTCATGAGAGAGACAAAGAGAGAGGCAGAAACACAGGCAGAGGGAGAAGCAGGCTCCATGTAGGGAGCCCAACGTGGGACTCAATCCCGGGACTCCAGGCTCATGCTCCAAGCTGAAGGCAGACGCTTAACCGCTGAGCCACCTAGGCATCCCCCAGAGATTTATTAAAAACTATGGAATTATACATTTTAAGCAAGTGACTGTAAGATATACCTGTGTCTTAGTCTGTTACTTAAAATCATTATAAATCACACTGAATATCCAAGAAATCTAAATTCCATTCATTCAAGTAGCAAACTTTATTTTATTTTTATTCAAACTTTTTTAAATGAAAAAAGAGGAGTCAAACAGGAATAGAGGGGCTACAATATGATAAAGGTTCCCCTAAAATGAAGAAAGGCATGACCCCAAATTGGACTCCAGTAAAGCAATTTACATTGACATCAGGGACAAAATAAGAATGTCTGCTGGTACCATTATCTTTACACAGTTTGAAGAAGTTCTACCAAATGCTGTGAGAAGATGACAAAAAATGGAAAAAGAAAATAGAAGCCTGTATTTGCTGATGACTGCACATCTTGAAAATCTAAGAAATTCTAATGTGGTTAAATATATATTAAAGTGAATATACAAAAATCAATTGCATTTTTTTGTACTGGCAATAACCATCCAGAAATGAATACGTGAAAAATGTTCTACTAACAAAGAGCAAAACTATAGAACACTTAGGGATAAAAATCAGAATGAGATTTGTTAGAACTATAAACTCTTGCTGATAGAAAACCAACCCTGAATAAATGGGAACATATAACATTTACACTTGGACAAAATGATGATAAAAATATCAATGCTCTCCAAAATCAATGTGAATATAACACTTTTCCAAAGAGAGTTTCGGGCAGCCCAGGTGGCTCAGTGGTTTAGCGCCGCCTTCAGCCCAGGGCGTGATCCTGTGAGTCCCAGGATCGAGTCCCATGTCAGACTCCCTACATGGAGCCTGCTTCTCCCTCTGCCTGTGTGTCTCTCTGTCTCTCTCTGTGTCTCTCATGAATAAATAAATAAAATCTTAAAAAAAAAAAAAAAGAGTTCCAATGGGAGTGCTGGATAAAATCATCTTATAATTAATACAAAAGAATAAATGCCTATAAATTGACAACTACAGAAAAAAAGGGGCCACATTAGCAAATATTAAAGCAGTATCTTAAAATGGCATAGAATTAGATGAGATTAAAGGGATGAAATAAAAACCCAGAAACAACGCGGTACAGACACAGGAAATTAAATAAATGTGGTATGTCAGTCAGTAGAATGAGAAAAGGATATTCTGCATTCTAAACTAGAAGTGTATGTATAGCACAGCTGGACTCTTCATCATCTGGGAGAAAGAACAATCAACCTTTGATGTGACACACAAAGATAAACTGAAGCCTTAAATGTTAAAGAAACATTTAAATCTTACATTTTTTTTTAAGATTTTATTTATTTATTCATGAGAAACAGGCAGAGACATAGGCAGAGGGAGGAGTAGGCTCCCTACAGGGAGGGATGTGGAACTCCATCCCAGGACCCTGGGATCACGCCCTAAGCCAAAGGTGCCCAGGTTTAGATTTTTAAGCCAGAGCTATAAAATATATTTGACTACAAAAATATCAACTTGTATGTAGCAAAAGATACCATAAAACAAATCACAAGGAAAACAGTAGGGGGGTATCTAGAAGGCTGACAACAAAGATGGTAAATATGTATCATAGATTTCCATAGCCAACCCAGTAAAAAAAAGGGTTAAGACCTAAAATATGAAATTAACAGAATACTGACCAGCCAATAAAAATATAAATTGCACTTATATCTTCCTTTTTGTGTACATGAAGAAGGGATAAAGAGATGCATGAAAGAAAAGTAGACATAAAACCCATGCACTATAAATATAAACTAACAAATGATTACAAAGTGGACACTGATAAGACTACCACTCGGGTTTAGATTCAGAGTATTCGGCAGTAACATGGAAGCTCTGTGTCTGCTGCCACCCAACCCTCCCGTCCACCATGACAACCACAATCTCTCCCCTGCCTTCTGAAGCCATCATTTTCTTGCTTTTCTTTTTTGCTTTACCTCTACATGTGCATCTCTAAAAAATATAGTTAATTTGGTCTGTTCTAGGAATGAAGTTAAAAAAAAAAAGATACAATGAAGAATGGTCAACAAAATATCAACAGTTTCATGCCTCCATACACTTTAGCCAATTTTCTAAGTTCAAATTATTCATGTATTATTATACATAATTGGAAAAAACCCAAAATGCATTGGAATACCAGATTTAATCACAGAAAACATGAAATGCTGTTTTATTCACGTGGCTGAACTATAGGTAATTTTTTTCTCATTTCAAATTTTTAAGATATTATTGCTTTAACTAAACTTGCCAATAATGTAATTAGAAAAAAAATCTGTATCAATAAGTTCCCTAAAATGAGAAAGTTAAATGGAGCACTTCAAGTGCCCAAGTCCCTGAAGACCATGAACAGTAAGTCCTCTGCCATCACCCAGCTGGAGCACTGGGCAGGGTGTGTCCCTGACAGAAGGACAGGTAGGGCCACCAGTGCCAGACTTACCTAAAGTCTTTTAATGAACCCAAGTCAGAGCTGCATAAAGCTATCTTGAGTCTCGTGCTTTTTCTACTTGTCTTCTTGAGGGCAGGGAAATGGACACCTACTAGCCTGAATGTGTATGGCTGGAAATCAGCAGCCTCATAGTTGGATTGTGCTGTTTTATCAACAACCCTCAATGTATTCTTGGGCCATGAGACAGAAAGAACAAATCTATCTCTTCCGCACAACATACTAGCAATTCTTCTGTAACTCTCACCTGGTAGATGGGTTAAAAAGACCATACAACTCATGATGAAATAAAGAAACCTCATAAACTGCTGTAGACTTTCTGAAAAAAAGAAAATGCTTGCTATCTATGGATAACGATGGAACACAGCCATTTACTTTTTGCCTCTGTATCATCACCAGATCCCAATGATGATTGTTAAAAGAGCAGAGGAAGGTATCAATCGAGGGCAAAGAAAAGAGAAGACATCGTGGGGCAAGACAGGTCACCCAAATCTGTGAACAGTAGTAATGAGGAAAGGTGATGGACCCAGCGATGTGAGGGAAACTGTGTCCTCAGGTCCTCACAGAGGGGAGTGGTGTGAGAACAGAGTTGGGGTAGCTCTCCGAGCAGTCAGCCTAAGTTCTTGGAGAGACCACACACAGAGAAATTGGGGGCAAGGGTGGTCAGACACAGGGCTGGAAGCAGGCAACAGGTAGACAGTCTACAGAACAGCCAGTCACATACCCTCATTTTACAGAAACTTGGAACCTTCTCACAGGCTTTCAGAAGATACTGGATTCAAATAAAGCAGTGATTCTCAAAACACTGCATCAGAATCACATCAAGAGGGCACCTGGGTGGCTCAGCAGTTGAGCATCTGCCTTTGACCCAGGGCATGGTCCTGCAGTCCCGGGATCGAGTCCCATTTGGGCTCGCCTTGGGGAGCCTGCTTCTCCCTCTGCCTATATCTCTGCCTCTCTCTGTCTCTCATGGGTAAATAAATAAAATCTTAAAGGAGGAGAAACAGGCTCCCTATCAGGAGCCCAATGTGGGACTCAATCCTGGCACCTGAGGGTCTCACCCCGAACCAAAGGCAGACGCTCAATCACTGAGCCACCCAGGCATTTCTTTTTAAAAAAATATTTATTTGAGAGAGACCGAGACAGTGCCAGCGAGCAGGGGGAGGGACAGAGGGAGACAAGTAGATTCCCCACTGAGCAAGGAGCCCCAGGCAGGGCTCGATCCCAGGACCCTGAGATCATGACCTGAGCCAAAATCAAGAGTTGGACGCTTAACTAACTGCGCCATGGTGCCCCCACATCAAAGGCTTCTTAAAACACTGAGTGCTGGCTCTACTCCTGAATTTCTGACTCAATACTCCAATGACAGAAACCAAGAACAAGCTCCCAGTGATCACATACTTTTGTTCTATACCATGAGATCCACCTAAGCCAAGACGATTTTCACTCATGTGGTCTTGTTCCCTTGCACCTGTGCAGTTCTCACAGGAGCTGGAAAATGGCTCCCGGCCTCTTATAACAACTTCTATTCATGACGTGTCTGAGGCTGCCATGATGGGCTTCCTGTCCTACAGCCTTCTGTACAGCTAAGTGAATCTGGTGTCAAGTTATGGCCTACCGAGTCCTGGGATTACGTATTTTAAGCCAAACATAAGACCACAGTACTGATCACACAGAGTGAGCATTACACTACTTAATCTACTTTTGCAGAAATTATTTAGCAGATTTTAATTATGATAGAAAGCTAATAACGTAATTCAGAAGGAACAAGAGCATTCGACATCATCTCACCTGACTTAAACTGGATGGGTGAGTATCAGTAAGTCTTGGTGACAGAAGGCCAGCCATAAGACACCGATTATAGCCATCAGGTATGAATTCACTCAGAGATGCTCCTGACTTCTTCAAAAACCTCAATGTCTGTGAAAATTGATGAATAAATACCAATCAACACACAATTTGAAATAATCAAATTTAAGAAGTTAATAAACTCATCACTCTACACTTAATATTTTGATACTGATTGGAAACTGTAAAAGACTCTCACTTCTTGCAAGGAAAAAGGTTTATGGGTTGAGCTAAACCAATACATGCTAGTTATGAATAAATCACTGATAAGGGTACTTTGGGTGGCTTTTTGTTTTTATGATGGGTAAGCCTATCACCTCTAAAGCTGACACTCAGTGACAACAGATCTTAATGAACACCCCCCACACCCCACACACAGCCCTGCAGTTTATTCCTCCTGATCTAATGTAAAAGAGTTAATATGAAGTATAGATATGGCATTCATGCACATCTAGCAGATTATCAACCTCAAAATCTGCCACTCTGTGTTTTCCTGGAAAAGTCTTTTTCGATCTATAGTCGAAATTACCCACTCCATGGCAGGCACTGTGCTAGGCACCTTCTTTGAGTTACTCCACTTATTCATAAACTTCCTGAGATGAAAGAGGAGAATTAAGAGTATGAATAAAAAGGGATATATATTGTTAAGGCACTGACCTACTTCACTCTTTTCCTTAAGGTTCAAGTAGCTAACATCCACACAACCCCAATACTTCTTCTGGGAGGTTGCCATCAGTAACTGATGCTACTAGTTGCTCATATCACAAACCTAGCAGAAGCTACCATTTAAGCTGAAACAACAGTTTATATAATTAACACTAAATAAAAGTTTAAATCTGTGATCTGACTTTAGTTCAGTAAGATACACTCTATCTACATAGTTGTTACCTACCTCCTTTTGAAAGCCATTACAAGTTACATGAACAATTCCTGAGTTTAACAAACAAGTGGCATCTAAAACAAAGATGTAAAAAAAAAAATCTGCTTACATATTATATTTTAGATGGCATTAATAAAACAACACTTATCCTAACAAGAGACTGCTAGGCAAGATATCAAAATTATTACATACAATAAATTTTAAAATAATTTTTCCAGGTATTTCTATCCTGATAAGATACCAAACTTCAACATAAATAATAGTTTTTTTCTAGCAAATCCATAACAGTGGTAATTTTTTCATAAAACATCCAAGTATTAAAATTCTCATGTACATATCAAATTAATTTCCTAAGCATACCCATGTATTAACTAACGGTAATGAGATATGACCAGGTAACTATATACATACATACACACACACACACACACACTATACATATATATATAATACACTAACTACGTATTGCCCATTTATGTACACACACACACACACACACTATACATATATATATATTACACACAAACATTCTCGCGTGTATTATTTTTCTCAAAAGGCAATGTTAAGGAAATACATACCAAAATTGTAAATATTTGCGTTAAAAAACTGCTCAGGAGGTGGATATGAAGGAGGGATTCCTCGACTTAAGCTTCTCTCATTTACTAGTACATCCAAGATATAATGTGGGTACGTCTTATTCACAACAGACTCCAGTGACCACAATGCAAAATAAGAGCAATTATGCAGATACTCTCCTGATCTAAAAGAAAATTTTACAAAATTATCAAATCACTGAGCTGCCACACATACAAATACAAAAAAAGAGAGGGAGAAATCATACCTTAATGAATCTGGCATTTGTGCATGATACCAACGATTTATGTCAAAAAGCCCCAAATACATAGAGGGCTTTCCTTGTCCATATATATTCACCTGCCAGGTAAAGACTGAAACACTAGTGTCAGGAGACAGAGCTAAAAGAAAGAACATAATTTTTATACATTGAGTAATCACAAAGTAAAATGATCTCAAATAAAATTTTAGCAACATTTTCTCATAAATTATGAAGTTTTAATCATACTTGATATGTCAAAGCACATTTCTATCACTCATTCTGTAAGTGGTACCTTTAGATCTTGTAAAGATATATCTTATATCTTTACTGTTTCTCCATTTCAAGAAGATTTCATTAAAAAGTACTAACCAGCAAAGTTATTACTGGTTTGTTTTCGTTTAACATTTTGGCAACTTTGAGGTACTAGAGGGAAAAGCAGACAATTATTTGCATTTTCTCCTAACAAGGGCAGACAGCCAGTACCAGAGATTGTCAATACTGAAAATGGAAGTTGTGAGGCACCCAGCTTTCTAGTGGAGAAGGGCTGCTCCAACTCTATGGGAAGGGGAGTGAGGGGATAGAGACAAGCACCTGGACAGTGGTTGTGGGGAACGGAAAGACAAGAACAAGTAGGAGGCATCAACAAGTAAGAGCATCGACAAGAGAGAAAAAAGCAAACATCTGAGACACATCTAATGGGAAACATAAAAGCAGAGAGGAGTAGGGAATAAGAGGTAGAGTCTGAAGAGTGGTATTCTGGGCACTTTTAGCTGGATGTGAAGACTGGACCACAAACACAGACGTAGGACAGGCACAGAGGATGTACCCAGGATGGAGGAGCTACCCATGAGAGTGAATCCCAATTTAAACACACACAAACAGGACTCTACTCTAGGGAACATGCCCAGAGCTGAACGAACCTACCCCAGGACCATATTTCTTTCTCACAGCCACCCTTTGCAAAAAGTACAACTGTATTATTCCACTCACAGGTGGGTAAAGGGAGGCTCAGAAATGTTAAATAATTTGTCAAGGGTTACAACTAGTGACAAAGCTGACATCTGAAGCTACACTGGATTCCAAAATCTATGGCATTTTTACTGTGCAGCAAGGGTTGTTTAGCAGGAAAAAGGGATGATACTAAACGAAAGAGAAAAACTAAAGACAACCAAGTCATGTTTGCCATATGTGTCAAAAAATACACAAGGAACCATTATTTTGACTATTCATACTAGTCAAAACTAGAGACCATTCTTGTGTGTTTAGAGAGCTGGATTAAAATACAATGGTCCCCCCCCAAAAAAAAATACAATGGTCCCTCATTTAAGGGTCCTTTGATCTACTCTACTTGGGTTCTGCACAGCAAACTGGAAAGTAAGAAATACCAAGTATCTCATACAGACCTAAAGCAATTCTATAATCAGTATTCCAATTTTTTTAACTGCCAGGAGTATGAACTCTAAAAAGCAATATCTGTCATAAATCTTAAATCAAGATAAATATTAAAATCAAGCATTCCACATGACATGTAAGACTGCTTTTAACCAACCTTCATTCATACCTTCCTCTCTGTCGCCATGATATCGATATTTCTCTATACTCTGGCACCCCAAAAGTTTGGTATTACTAGTCTGTCCCCTCAAAGGAAACATGCCACCTGTGAGGTCCAGTGTGTATCTCTCTTCACAGTACTCTAATCCCTGAAACATAAAATGTACACAAATCTCTATCTTAATAGAATTCTAAGCCAGAAGACATTAAAAAATTAAATGTTCTCTGAATTTAAAAATTTTTCATACAATACAAAGAAAACACAAACTTAAAGAATAAAGAGAACAAATCACAGAAAAAGGCTCTGAAATTTTATATGGCTTAAACACAAACAAAAGATTAAACTCAGTTTCTTAAAAATAGTAACCAACAAACCTTCTAAGGCAGTCATCAAACACGAAAACCTTCATGTATTTTCAGCTAGAGTGTAAACTGGACTAACCATCACAATTATGTACAAATATACTCAGGCCAGCAAACCTCTTCCTGTGTTCTCAGTGAAATTCTTGCTCTAGAATAGCAGCTTGTAAATTTTTTTTGCTCATCATTCTCTTTAAGAATCTAAAAGCTGAGGCACCTGCGTGGCATAGTCAGTTGAGTGCATGAGTCTTGGTTTTGGTTCAGGTCGTGGTTTCATGGTTGGGGAATTGAGACCCTCTTTGGGTTCCATGCTCAGTTTAGAGTCTGCTTAGGATTCTCTCTCTCCCTCTACCTACCCCTCCTACCCACCATGCTCTCTAGAGAGCATGTGCTCTCTCTCAAATAGATACACCTTTAGGGGGAAAAACAATCTAACAAAAGCTATGAAACTTTCCCCATAAAAATGCATAAGCATAAAAATGTTACATATAATTCATGGATTCTTTAAAGCCCATCCACATAACCTCAAACACTAGGTTAAGAAAGCCTATTCTATACAAAGAAATGTAGGGGCAACATGGCTATTAGCAGCATGCCACTTTTTCTTAAAGAATTCAGCTAGAAAAATAGTCACCTGAAAGGCTAATGCACTTATCCTTTTTTATAAGTGGAAAAACCATTTTTTTTAATTTAAGAAATTGTATTTACTTTATAAAGATTTTTATTTTTAAATGGGGTGCCTGGGTGGCTTAGTCAGTTGAGCATCTGACTCTTGATTTCAGCTCGGGTCATGATTTTGGGATTGTGAGATTGAGCCCTGCATTGGGCTCCATGCTAAATGTGTACCCTGCTAAAGATTCTCTCTCTCCCTCTGCTCCCTACCTCACTTGCACTCTCTCTTTCAAAAACACAACAAAAAAAGATTTTAAGTACTCTCTACACCCAACGTGGGGCTCCAACTCACAACCCTGAGATCAAGAGTTGCATGCTCCACCGACTGAGCCAGCCAAGTGCCCCAAAACTATTTATAAAGTCACCCCATGGCTTACTGCTTGATATATTAGAGCAACAAAGTGGACCTCTTTTTCCTGAGTATCAATTAGGTCACAAGATGAGTCTTGCTCAATCCCTTCATTTCAGATGAAAATGATAGGTGGGGAAGTTAAGAGGGCTACCTTGGTAAAACAGCTAGTCTTCTGATCCCTAATCTAACACTTTTCTTCATTACACTGTGAATACAGCACTAACTTGAACAGAAGAATAACTTTTCAATATGTTATTATCTTCAAGACTAAAATAGGCAAACAACGATAAAAATGGTCATAATGAACCCATATTCCCGGTACATTTACCTCATACAAGACTTGCCCTGATGCCAAACACTTTCTATCACCAAAGGCCAGCTGAAGTAGATGTAAACTCAAAACATCCCCTTCACTGAAAGAAACAGAAACGAGCTGAGAAGAAACACTAAAGATCCTTTTAATACATCAAGTATCTCTTTCTGTCCAGTAGACAATATTGAGCGCACATGACAAATTGAAGGTCAATGTGAAGAACTTACCTTTATTTGGTTGTTTTCACAAAATGCACTCCTCTGAAACAATAACTAATTTTTATCTGTAACAGATTCCAATTAACTTAAGCTGATGTTATTTGCACATTTCAGGTGACCCCTTCTGTGGCAGAGATCACAAGCGTTTACCCAACATTCCTTCTCCCCATCTTTAACAGGTGTGATCTAGTTAGGCACATGGCTACCTGAAACATTTCCCAGCTTCCTTTAAGATGGATGCAGCAGGCCCACGTTCTGGCCAACAGGATATAAACAGAATTATCCCATGGCAACTACAGAAAACCCTCTTTAGAGGACTGCCTGTCCTTTGCTGCTTCTTCCTGGTCTCTTCCTCCACCTTGCTAGGCTTCTACCTCAAATGAAGAAGTTGCTGCCCTGAACCACAGAATGAGGGCTCCAGAATATGAATAGAAGGCAAAGATACCAAATCAACTCTTCACTGCTCAAGTACAGTATGCAGTAAGTATTAAGACCACTGATTTCCGTATTGTCTGAATTTGAATTCTTATTCTTTTTGGCTGATCCTTCTTAAAACACATATTCTACTTGGCCTCCAGGATGTCACACAATCTTCACGTTCCTTACACTACACTACCCTTAGTCCTCGGCTGGCTGTTCTACCCTCTGCTTCTCCACCATCAATTATCTTCAAGTGCAGAAAGGTTCCTAGCTCTCTTCTCTAATTATTCTCACTCTGGGCTGGTGGTTCTCTATCTTGTTTGCTTATTATTAGAATCACCAGAGGAGCTTTGAAAAAATACTTATGCTTAAACCCAATCACCAGAAATTGATTTAATTGGTCTGATCTAGCCAGACCAAATTCAAACACTTACTTTATCCTCCCTATGTAAATTAGTTCTACTCTTCTGACCTCATCTGTGACCTATACATACATTCTACCCTTTACTACTCTTCTTGTTGTGTGCCTTGAGACATTTTTCTAAGGCCTTTGCATTCTTTTCCCCAGATTACCTCCATGGCTCTCCTACTGACCTGCCCCAACTTCTTTCAAATCTCCCCAACTATACTATCTAAAAGAGCAGTTCCCTACACCATATTCTAGATCTCCTCTCCCAGTTTTATTTTTCTGTATTTAACATCAATACTTGAAATTACATGAAATATATGCACTAGTATATTTATAAAATGTAGTCACCGAAATATAACATCTAGAAGTACAGAAACTTATTGGTGTTATGCATCACTACATTTTCTACAACAGTCACTAGCACATATAAACACTTAATGATTTTGTGGAATGAATAAACACATGGACATGAAACAAAAACAAATAATCTCTAAAAGACCAAATACTAAAGATAAACTGTATACAACCAACATTAAAGGGAACAGCAGTTTTTTCATTCCCCTTTGCAGATTACAAAATTAACATGGCTTTTATTCTAATTGATGAGCACCATGGCAACAATTTAAGATCGATACTCATGTAATTCCATGGTGGTATAATCACTCTACAAGTGATTCTTTTGGTTTTCCTTTTTTATTCTGTTTATATAATCATTCTGATGGAGAAAAGGAAGGACCATATCACCTGTCTTTCTAATTGAGACTTATACTTCATATTATTTTCATCCACTTATAATACTAATGCCATCTACTTATACATACCAACATGTGTATAAGCATTATTTGTGTAAGTGCTATTTGCATGTTTATGACTATTATTTATACATGTGTATACATATTATTTGTATATGTGTATATATGTATTTTTATTTTGTATTGTTCACATATATGTAAACAAATGTAAATAATCTTATATGTAATATCCAGGAGCTTACAGACTGCTCTATGTCTACCCACAGACCACATGTCAGGAACTCTGCTTTAAATCATATTACATGGGACACCTGGGTGGCTCAGTGGTTGAGCATCTGCCTTCAGCTCAGGGCATGATCCCAGGGTCCTAGGATCGAGTCCCACATCAGACACAGGGAGCCCGCTTCTCCCTCTGCCTGTGTCTCTCATGAATAAATAAAATCTTAAAAAAAAAATCACATTACATACATATACCAATATATATCAGAGCCTTCATCAAATTCTCAAAGAGGTCCATGACCTACTAATTTAAGGGCCCAAATCAAAGACTAGAAGTGCACAAAAATACCCCTCTCAAAAATATCTCACATCAATAATACCAACAAATGCAAAGTAAATCATATAGGAATAAATAATCCAACTTATCAATTAAATTAACCCTGTCCTATTAAAAGGATATACAGAATACTAGGAAGTGGTTTAAAAGTCACTACAGAATTGTTCCCTTGGGTTACTTATTCGGTGTGTTGTGGATAATAAAGATAAGTAAACACAGGGCATCACTGTAAGAGAAACAGAAACAGTATATTCTGCCCATAGTTTAGACTGGGATTCATTTGTGCTTCAAATGCAAATACAGTTGACCCTTGAACTGTTAGGGCTATCTGTATGCAGTTTTTTTTTTTTTTCAATAAATACAACGGGAAATCTTTGGGAGATTTGTGACAATTTGAAAAAAACCTGCAGATGAATCGCACAGCATAGATATACTCAAAAAATTAAGCAAAACCTTAGGCATTATTTTAAGAATATAGTATATAACACATTTAACACACAAAATATGTGCTGTTGATATTTATTCATTTGGCTTCTGGTCAACAGTAGGCTATGAGTAGCTAAATTTTGGGGGTGTGGTGGGGGAGGTGAAAAGTTGTATGTGGATTTCTAATGGCACAAGGGGGTCAGAGTCCCTCTCCCACACTGTTCAAGAATGTGCTGTAGACAGCTCTGAAAACTACTTCAAAAAGGACAAAGGGAAGTGCATACAGTTCACAAGAATTTACAAAAGAAAGTCAGAAACAGAATATTCAGATACCTTTATGATTGTAAGAACAGAGTAGGCACCACTTACAGATAATAACTAAAAGAATCAAGAGTGGTATGGTAAAAAAAAAAAAAAAAAAAAAAGAATGCAGACTTATTCACCAAGTTCCAAAATAAGAGAAAAACACTCCAGAGTTTAGTGTGAGAAATTCAGAGGTTATAAAATACAAAAACTCACATAAAGAATAAAAAATTAATAGAACTTATACTAAGAAGACAGTTCTAGGAGGAAAAATAAACAGAATACAATTGTTTAGATAAAAGTCCCCTTGCATTCCCCACCATTGAGAGCCCTCACAGGGCACATCCCTCCAACTGTTGCCCACACTACACTCAGATGAACAGAAATGGGTTTCACTCAATGAGGGGTAGCCCAAGAGCAGTCTCCATATTTTCATTTTGATATTTTTCCAGGATTGACAAAGTTCAAAGTGGCAAATCAATTCTTTTCCTGACTTACTACAGAGGAAGGCAAGACCAAACCAAGTGGGGACATCTAACACAAAAATCCAAACTGATCACGATTCAGGTCCCTAGAGCCCAAGGCAGAATGGACTTGGGGAGAGAAAGTACCAGGAACCATGCATTACCACCACCACCACAGCATTTATATCACAAGATCAACGGTTTCCCTAATCATTCAAGAAAGAACAAAACCAAAGAAAAACAGAACATCAACGTACTATTCTAACTGAACAAACTTAACTAGTTTGATCAGTTGAAAGATTTCTCATTAGCTTTAACTGGGACAAAATTAGATCTTATGACAGAGAAAAATTAACCAAGTTAATGAAGGAATATACTAAAAAAGGCAAACAGGAGCACCAGGGAGCAGAGTAAGGGTAAATAAAAATGAGAGACGCATACTCAACAGAGAAAAAGAGAAATGAGATTTTTAAAAGTGTAAGAACATTCTTGTGAAAGAATACAGAAGGCCACAAAAGCCGTCTTAAGGCAATAAGGCTGCCCACCCACCTGTACTGGCTTACTATTGGAAATAGCATTCAAACACATCAAACAAGCACAATTTCTTACTGATACCTCAGAATTTACTCAACCACATAGAAAGAATCCTTTAACTTTCAAAATCATTTCAACTACCACTTACTAATTCACTGAATTATCCAAAAAGAGACACTATACATAAAGCCAAAAGAAATTAACTGCTGCCTCATCTTTGACAAGTATTTTTAAAAACCACACGTGTCATGCTTACCTATCTTGTGTTGACTGAACCGCCCACAGGTAACAGCAATTACGAGGATCATTCTCAGGTTCTTGAAAAGTGACTGCATACACGGGGACTCTCCCACCTTCCAGCTGTGTGTAGTACCTGTAACAGGAACAGAAAGTACAACGGTTCCTACTTTTAAATTATAATTGCATGCAAAGCCAATAAAGGGTTCTCATGTGAGGATCTAGGTTAGGGCAACTACCGTTCACAGGATCATCTTATCTTCCAGAACACACAGGGTAGAGGACAGCAAGACAACGGACACAGATAGCACGGAAGGGCCAAAACCATGTACGCGCACATGTACGCATGTAGGAACTAGGCCTTCCTATCAGGGGAGCGTGCACCAGTGTGTATTGCTCCAAGTGAGAGGTACTCAAGAAGAGATGAACATGGACACAACCCTCAATCTCAGCTGCTTGCATGTAGTCAGTTTCCCCATCACGATACCCCAACAAGTGAGAATCTGAAGATTTCCCATAAACCACTTAAAAAGCATAATTAGCCAAGAGTGACAGAGCTAGGGAAAGACTGTAGAAGCCAAGTTCTCCAGGCATTCATGTAGGAGCAATTCAAAGACAAAAGCTGGTGAAAGATTCTCAAGCAAAGACAGTTGAGGTGGGCTTACCCTAGGGAGCTAGTAGGCAATAGCACTGACAACTTCATGACTTAAATACAATAAAGTTTAAAAAAGAATGTATTTTTAAGTCATGTCCACATCCCATGTGGGGATCGAACTCATGACCCCAAGATCAAGAGTCACACTCTTCCAACTAAGCCAGCAGGTGCCCCCCTCAGCAGTTTTAACATCATAAATATTAATTTAAGAGGTGTCAGGGGCACCTGGGGGGTGTCCTTGTTTAAGTGTCTGACTCTTGGTTCTGTCTCAGGTTGTGACCTCAGGGTCATGGGATTGATCCATCAAGCACCACACTCATCAGCATAGAGTCTGCTTGGCAGCTCTACCCCCCACCCCTTCTCCCCCTGGCCCTCTCTGTAAAATTAAGTAAAATCATGAAGAGAGAGAAAAAAAAAAAGTAACAGTAAAGTAAAGTGTTATCAGTAACACTGGGGAAAGTTTAGACAGCATAAAAATTTTAAAACACGGTGACTTTCAAGTAAGTAAAATCATGAAGAGAGAGAAAAAAAAAGTAACAGTAAAGTAAAGTGTTATCAGTAACACTGGGGAAAGTTTAGACAGCATAAAAATTTTAAAACACGGTGACTTTCAACTTTGATTAAAAAAAAAAAAAAAAAGCTTTTCTGGCAGCTGAGAACTAATACTGTTGGCCACTACTTTACACTCATGGTTATAAGGAAAAGTATTCCTGAAAGAATCCATACTGCACAAATATATAGTTTAGAGTCAAGTTTTACTAGTAACTGAAATGCCTTTTAAATGTATACTGAGTCAACCTAAATTCACATGCCAAGTCATTCCTTTCTTGCATTAGGTTATGATTTCATGCAATGAACAATTTCTTCATATTGACTCATTCAATCATTAATCTATCATACCTTTTTCTCTTTTCTTGTGATAATTTCAAAATAGTAATAACTGAGTATGTTATATTTAGAAAGAAACTACCAATAATCAAGAGAAAAAAGTTGTACTTACTCTCTTTTCATGCTTTTCATATTCCAAAGAGCTAGATAACCATCAGAGAAGCCCACGGCGAGCTGGTTCGTCCTGCTGATATAGCGGAGAGCTGACACAGGGGTACCCGACGGGCTCACCAACTGGAAACACAGGTGGCGTCCCTCACGCATCACCGTCTCCCTGATGTGTGGCACTTCAGCCGGGATGCCAGACACAACTTCAAGGTCTAGAAAAACAAGTAAGATTAACAGATGCTAACAACCACAAGAGCAAATGTGTCACCCACTATTCAAGCTGTGGTCAATTAAAATCAGATTAGTGCTAACAAAGCACAATGAACTATAAAATAGCCACCAATATCCAGTTAAATAATCTAATTTTCAAAATACATTTAATTATGTAATTTTTGAAACCCTCAAGCGCATCACAAATATTATCTGAATCACATTTTTAAAAAAGGATCAAACAATTTCCTTAATCACAAACAAAGCTGATGGGTTTCCTTATTCAAATTTAGAACTAAGAACCTAAATGTTCCCCTTAGAGAAATGGCCAGTTCCAGGCCTGGGGCAGAAAATACGCAGGATAAGCCTAGTATATCTTGTGCCAGAAACCTAGGAAGCCTAAGGAGCATCTGTCAGACTACATGAAGGAGCTCTCACTAGTTTAAAATTTTTCTTTCTTTTGAACGTCAATAAACAATAAGTAAAGTAAATGAATGAAAGACATTAAATATGCAAAGCCTCCTGAATTCCTGTCCTCTTCACCTACAAAAGACCTTACTAAACCATTTTAAGTAACTGGGTACTACCTCCTTACTCTGAAAATGAGTACTTGAAGAAATAATAAGCATTTATCCTGCCCTGTCTGTACAGCTTATATTTCAGGGTAAGCAAATAGCCTTAGTTACTGAGAAAATTCTTCTTTAGAGTAAGAGAATTTTAAAATCATCATTTTTGTGTCCCCTAATGAATTAAGAGATTTAGGTAACGATCTCGATAGATGAAACATTTAATTTAAATAGGGTGGTTCAACCTTGGCTCTACTGACACTTTGGGTCAGATAAATCTTTGCTGAGGGGAATGGCCCTCTGCATCACAAGATAGTCAACTGCATCCCTGGCCTCTGTCTACTAGATGCCAGTAGCACCATCACCCTCCAGGAGCAACAACCAAAAGTGTCTCCAAGACATTAAGAAAGATCCCCTGGTTGAGAATCACTGGTACAGACGTTGATGGGAAATGTTAACAAGGAAGGATCATGGTGTCATCATCTGAATCCACTGATCACTAAAGATGAAATAAGACACTATGTGCCTCCTGATGTGATACAATACACCATGTCCACCACTGCCGGAAGTGCCCTTGCCAAATGTCACATCTGAATCTAATCAAAGCTAACTTGCATTTGCAGAAAATACAAAATGTAAACGATACCACATAAAACCACCCTAAAAATTCCAAAATGTGGGGCAGTCTCTCAGATAAACTAATTTCTTAAGCAAGTCAGTAGTACTAAAAAGATCTTCTATAAAATTCCATCAAAACTATTTAATTCCTCTACCAATTTTCTATGAAGAGTAGTTAAAGCATATCTAATATCCTCTAAGTTCATTTTTAGTTGTTATTTCTGCTAGTCAAGTCTTTTCATTTAAATTTTACCCAAGGTTAATCAGTCAGATCTTTGTACATAACAAATTTTAAGACAGTTTTTATCACTGGATTTTTCTTTTCCTTAAGTGTCCATGTGGCCTTAATTTTTGCCAAATCAAATTTTCTCAAGGCATATTTTACAGATTTAAAATTTTGTTCAGAAATCTAATTTGGTTCTCAAATTTCTGGTTAAATTCAATTTTTACTACTTGCAGTTTTAAGCAGTTCTACGCACTAACAATTTTTATTAGTTATGCTCATTATAAATTGGGATAAAATAATGATCATCTGTTTCTTAGCTGATCCACTGAAAAACATATTCTACTACAGGACTGCTTCAAATATCAAGAAGGTCCTCAAGATCAAATGGTCCTTTCCTGAAACTTCATAATGCATACTTTTAAAAAAGATTCTATGTATTTATTCAGGAGAGACACACAGAAAGAGGCAGAGACACAGGCAGAGGAAGAAGCAGCAGGCTCCTCACTGAGCAGGGAGCCTGATGTAGGACTTGATCTCAGGACCCTGGGATGTTATTTTGTGAAATAAAACCTTTGATTACTGTGTTATTTCCTATTACATTACCTTATTTCTAACTTATCTTACTGTAACCACATAATCAGCATGCCAAAAACACTATGTTAGATGCTACACAACTGGATAATTTTATACTGTCCAATAAAGATAAAGGTTTTCTAATACCTTCAGCCCTTCTAGCATATACTTAATAACAACTATTTTTCAAGTGTATCTAAAAAAAGAAATCAAAATCTCTTTCAAGACTTACTTTAAATATATGAACACCTTGTCAATAAAATAGAATAACTCATGTGAAAAGTATCCACAATGCCCAAAACAATAATAGGTCCCGACAATAAAAGAAACAAAGACATACAGCTTCTATATAAAAAATTTTCAGTATTTAAAAATCAAACAAATCCATTATACCAGAATATTCAGGTGCTCAGTTTTGGGTTTTAAACAATTACCTGATGCCTCTAATTCATTCTGACTGCATGACATGTCATCCAAACACAGGTCAATAAGAAGGATCTGTCCAATATCAGTCACCACTGCTGCCACACCAAAAAGCCACCGCAGGCTTGGGTGCAAATGCTGTGTGCTTGCACTGGCTCCTCCATGACTAACTATAGGTTCAATTGCTGTCACCTAGAAAGCAGAATATAGCATTTGTTTTTCTTATACAAAGTGAGAAAATAGAATTAAAAAACACAACAAATTTTAAGGTTAAAGGTTATTAGTTATCATGGATTTAAAACATTTTCTAATATAAATTTGCATCTGATACTTGTAAATCTGAATAACATAATGAAATCTTCAGATAAAATAGAAATGACACCATTATTTCAATACATAACAAATCATGCAGTTGGAATAACTGATGTTTACTGAAAGCTTACTATATGCCAGGCCTTGTGCTAATTGGTTCCTGTGATGTTCATGATAACCCTGGATATTGGATCATATATAATTCTATCTATGCAAAGATGAAACCACCCTGAAGCTTAGCAAGTTTAGCTGGGGTTATTCAAGTCACACAGACATTAAGTGTAAAACTCAAACCTAGATTTTTCTCTTCAAAGCTCTCAACCAGCTACTCCATGATCAGATAGCCTCTTCTCCTAAAGAAGAGTAAAAATAAATAATTCAAGAAAAATTTACTGTTTACTCTTTAAAAATAAAAGTCCTGTTTATGCCTTAAAGCCTGAAGAGGTCTAACCTTCTTTATAATGGACTTCAGGCTTTGGCCATGCCTGGATCACAGACATTTACCAAGAACTTAAATTATTAAAAAAAAAAAAAAAAAAAAATCGTACTGTAGCTAATTATGGAGTTATGTTTTTATCCCTTTCTCTCATAAGTCAAATTGTAAATGTCTGTACATTTAAAATAATATAATCATATATTATAATAATCTGTATTTTATACTCAGCTTTCCTTCTATTTCCCCTAATTCACAAGAATTAGGTATGATATATGATAAGTGAGTAAGTAGTGACTTCTACTATAATACTGATGAGTGTCCTAAAAAGTAAAGAGGAAATTTATTATCAATGGCTTATGTGTTAATATGAGTAAAGTTTGTTTCAGGCTTAATTTATTACCACAGACAAAAATCTGGCTTTGTCTATACTTCATTGGTACACAAGATATTCTACAGTGTTTCTAATTCTGAAAGCTGTAATTTCATGGACTGCCTACCTTTTCTAAATAATGCAATAATGTCTATAAATACTAGAGCACAGTCTCTCCAATTCCCTAAGACAGGGGTTCAGAAATCTATCTCAGTTTGCAGCCCTCGTACAAATACTCTATGAATTAATTGATAATGATACCTTAGTTAATTTTAAAATAGGCAGTAAAAAGCAAATTTAAGAGGGAATACTGTGCCTAAGCCAAAAAAAAACAACTAGTTAACTAAACTTCTATGGAAGGTATCTATCACTAGTCTCCCAATCCTTCCCTTCTATAATCCCTCTTCCATGTGATATCAATCATCCATGCACTGAGCAATCAACTTATCTAAACTCTTGTTCCTTCTCAATTACTCTTAACCAAATGATCAACAGGTCCTGTCCATGTCACCTCCTGAATATATTCTGAATCTGTCCCATCCTCTCCGTTTCTAGGGTCATTTTCCTGGTTCATCTCACCACCATTTTCTGCCCAAACTACTCCAATCCAACAAAATTTTTACACTAGAGTTCTGCTTTAAACTTAAAATGACTTTACCAGACTTCAGGCAGGAGGTCACTAACTGCAAACAGGGCCATTTATTATCTCAATCCTCAGTATTTCCAGACCCCACCTCTGCCTTCCCCTCTCCAAAGCCATTCCAAATAAGCCCAGTTTCCAAATGTTCCATATACTGTGACTTCTTATATGCTGGTCTCTCTTCCTAAGCTGTCCAACCTCCTGAGTAGAAATTATCCAGGTGTTTCCATGTTTCATTGCTGAGTTAATCAAAATACTATATATACGCTGTAAACTTATTACCTGTCTTCTCTCCCTAGATTATCAGCTTTTTCAATAGCATGGACCAAGTCCTATTTATCTACTTATCTCCAAAATTTAGCACATAGCTTGATCTATAGTAAGCACTCAATAAACCACTAAATTAATTCTGCCTTTAAAATCTGCTCTGGCAAGTACAGATTTTAAAGTACAGGCTATAAATCTCTTTGACCCCTACATATCCCTGAGTCAGCTTCCTCAAACTGCAAAAATATAGTATTTTGACATTTACCTCCCTTTTAACTTTAAAAATTAGTCTATGACCACAAAATACATTTATATGCATGTATATGTTCTTGTTTGTATGCTATATATTATTTGTATATTGCTTATATAGTCTATATTGTATATTGTTTACATTATAGTATACTTGTTACTTTTTTCCCACACTATGTACAGAGAGAATTCTATTCTTACATCATTTTGTATTTATGTGTGTGTGTATATTCGTTAAGTACATAATTTTTTCTTACCATGAATGGAAGAGCAGGAATAAACCTGCTGGAGAAACAACCTGAATTAAAAGTCCTTCTATACTTACTACTGGTTAAGATGTTTGGTATATGGAAAGCATACATATATTAGAATTAATAAATGGTGATTATAAATGAATCTATTTAAGTATTATTCAAATCTTAAAAAACACTGAAGACATATTTTCCATGTTGTTTCAAGGCTACAGTCTCGAAAAAACAAAAAATGCCATACTAATGAGTATAATAATATTTTAATACAAACTTTCAGTGTCCTCAAAAAACACACCTGAAGATAAGACTCACGATACTTTTCATCTGAAAGAGTATTAGAGCACTTGACATTAACACCTACCTTTACTTTGCAATTTTCTAACCAAGAATAAGAAAGTTCTATTTTAAACATTATTTTGATAACATGCTATCTTTAACTTATTTTGAACTTTTAATGAAAAATAACACAATGCCATAAAAGTAAACTGTGAAAAGTCACCGAGCTATACATTTATAAAGTGAACACACCTGTGTAATTAGCAGGGGTTCAGGTATGAAAAGTAGCATGTTCACATATCTTAGACAATACCTACCCTCCCAGGAAGAACAACTGCTTTAACCACTCTGGATACACCAAGGTCGTAAAGACAGAGAACACTCCCCTCTGCTTCTTCCAATCCAATTAACAATCCAACTCTCTTCTGCCAAGAGAATTCCTTCATAGCTAGGATTATAGGAGGCTGTTGATTCACTCCATTGAATCTATATGCAGACAACCGCTCTCCTGTTAGAGAGTGTACTACCTCAAGATGTTGACCACAAGCCAGGCAAGCAAGTCCTCTTCTCCCTAAAGGAAAGGAAAAAAAAAAAAAAAAAAAGAAGGCAAAAAATTGTGCTTATTTTAATACCGTATGTACACCACACAAATAAATAGAAGTTAGATCTTTTACATACTTAATACATAGCTCATTATATATAACTTTATGTATTATCTCCAAAGTGAAATCTAAGCATTTATAGAAAAGAGTGGTCCAAACTAGTAAAATGCATTAAAGAACCTCAATAATAAAGTAACCACTCAGTAAAGGTACCATGCTACATGGTACCTTCATATACACTATAAAAAACAGATCTCATTTATTCCTTGTCACACTTCAATACAAAGATAATTTTAGCTAAACTTTCATACAGTTAAATAACTTGTTCAGTGATGTATGGCTACAAGGGCGCCTGGGTGGCTAAGTCAGTTAAGTGTCTGCCTTCAGCTCAGGTCATGATCTCAGGGTCCTGGAATTGAGCCTGGAGTCAGGCTTCTCCCTCTCCCTCTGCCACCTATCCTAATCATGCTCTTTCTAATAAATAAATATAATCTTAAAAAACAAAAAAGCATGTATGGCTACAAATACCAGAGCCATAAGCGCATCACTAGTCTAACTCCAAAATTCACACTTTCACTGTGTCATACCTCAACAATTAAACCAGGTGCTCTGGGGCTCATGAAATGGAACACATGATCCTATTCCTGAAAAATTCAAACTCTAATTTAGAAAACATAACTAATACAACAATAAATACCAGAAGCCCTTCTTCACCCCTTACTAGTCATATCTGGATTTTTAAGTACACAATGTAAATAACTGGAGGTTTTTAAGCAGTCTGATTTATATTTTTAACTTACTCCAGCTGCTAACCAGGAAATGGACAATGAGGGGGAGCACAGGGTCCAAGCAGGAAGAGAATACCTTCTACCTGGTCAGTGACCATGAATAAACAGAAGTGGATTGACTAGAGATTCATCTTAGAAGCCTACAAGGATCTGCTTATTGACAGAAAATAGATATGGGGAGGGAAATAATCAAGAACAGACTCAAATTTTCCCTTGAGCAGCTAAGATGGTTAACTTTTCAATTTGTAATGTCTCCAGTACATCCAATACACAGCTAGTCATACTATGTTACAGCTAAGGGAGGCTACATAGTTTAAGGAAATAGCATGGCACAATGGAGACCTCAAAAGCCAAAAGCGCAAAGACCACTTTCACCATTTGCTATCTGTATAACTGGGATATTTGATTCTTAGCTACACAAAACAGTAAGGGCCTACTTAGAATTCGGAGTCTAATACCTCAATGAAAAGTTGTTACAGTGCCTTGCACTGTTACTACTTTTAACATTCAACAGGGTAGCATTGTAACTAGCTAAATGACATGTTTTGCTGTCTACCTTCTAGGATAGATGGTGTGAAATTCGTTTTCAGAAAAGTCTTTTACAAGATCTCTCACTAAACTAAAATCCATAATTTAATGGATACTCTAGTATAGTTTACTGCTGCATTACATAATCAAACTATACATTAAGGTCTTGTTCAGATGAATAGAATTAAGAAACAAGACGTTCTGAGTATTTTGTTACTACCTAGGGCCCTACAATCAGATTTTTCTATTCATAATGACTAGATTCTAATCCAAACTCAACACCAAAGAACTTACTGATTATAAAGAAATAATAGGAGCACCTGGGTGGCTCAGTTGGTTGAGTGTCTGACTCTTGATTTCGGCTCAGTATGACCTCAGGGTCGTGAGATGGAGCCCTGCATCAGGCTCTGCACTGGGTGTGGAGCCTGCTTGAGATTCTTTCCCGCCCTCTCTCTGTTCCTCCCTCCCTCCCCCGCCCCAGGCTGGTGCATACAAGCACACATTCTTAAAAAAAAAAAAAGAAAAAGAAAAAACAGCTGTGTATTATTTTTACTTTCTAAATATAAATATCCAATACTAAAAGATACAAAGTCTACAGTATTTTTAATTAAGAAAAATGAATAACTATGCCAAAATTCACTGAAAATGTATTCTAGAGTATACAAGTGTTCTTACTTATGTAGCTATAGAGGTTTTATATTTATATAAGACCACCATAACCAAGTATTGCTTTCTTTTCCTCCCACATTAAATCACAATACATGCTCATTATTATCTTACAAATCAATCAAATCAGTAAATTTTCAGCAACATTATTATACCTGCAGCAATCTTTCCATGAAGCACAGATTCCACTGTTACTTCATCTTCGAGGGCCTGAAGACTCACTTCTGGCAAGGGCAGAAGACCACTAGTCACTTTTGCTGTTAAGCCTCGCATACTTTCACTGTAAGTATTTTTAAAAGATAACATTATTACGATATATTTATACTATAATATACTTGATTATCTCTAGCCAGAAAAAAAAAAGCCACCACACAAAAATAAGTAAGCTAAATCTAAAAACTGATCATAAAACACATTTTATGTGCTTCTGGGTCTGAGGTACTCCCTCCTAAGAAAGTATTTCCCAACTGCCTTAGGAGAGTGAGGATTTATTAAGCCAGATGTTCTAAGGATATACGTGATTCCCTAGATTATTTGAAAACTGGTATAATTAATCTTACTGCCTGACCTAATCTCAAAGAACACTTCACACATAAACAGGAAAAACAGCCATTCTGGAAAAATTACTCCTACAGTAAAAGGGGAGAAAGTCCATAAAAATGTCCAAATACACAGTAACCTCAGGAATTGAGTCTGGGACATGTCTTTAACTAGACAGAAGAAGAAAAATAGAAATTTATCTTTTACTTCCAATATACATAAGATTAGATTCCTGGAATGACCCATCTATTGTAAACAACCAAAAATGATGGTTAAAATTCTTTTTGAATGAGTTGGTAAAGCCAAATGTGAAGACCATAGGAATTTTGGGAGACTCTAGCTGGCTTGGGCCTCAAGGGTTGGTTATTAAATCTAGTGTGGGGACTCTGATTTTGTTTTGAGACTCTTGAGATGCAGAGAGGCAGGAGATAAAGCTAAGGACTAAGAGAGCCAAGGCAAGCTAAGAGTCTCCTCCCCACCCCATTGAACTCCATAAGGCTATACCATCAGCATAAAAATCAGTGAGAGAAGCACACACTGTGCAGGATAGGAGCAATAATGCTGCCCATTTTGACCATGCCTAGTCAGAAAATTTCCCTTCATACAAACTGGTAGCCAGAATTCAAGTTATGTTATCTGAAAACACTCAGGGAAGAATTTTTTATAAATTATTCTCAGGTTCGTAATGCTCCACACAACCCACAGACACCAGTAAATATTCTCTGGAACCTCAAAGGGTTCTCAAAGATGAAATGCCAAAGAAAATGACTCACAGTCAAAATAACAAACTATTATAGCAAGGATACTATGATCAACAGACAGCAGAATCAATTTATCAAAGTTTTCAGATATTGAAAATTACCAGAGAACAGAAAATATGTTTTACATGGTAAAAAACAATAATAATAATAAAGATCTAAATTGCTAATGAGGAAGAAACCTTAAAATGGTCAAGTAGATTTGAAAAAATAGCAGAACTTGCATAATGAAAAATTAAGTAAAATTTAGAACTCAACAAGAAAAAACCCTCAATGAATAGTAAGAATTACAGCACATGGAACAGTATGGACAAATGTCAGGATATAATAATAAACAATAAAAGGAGCAAAAAAACCCTGCAGAATGATTACATTTATATAAAGTTTAAAAGGCTATAAAAACTAAGCAAAATAATATCTAAGAATATAAACATTTATAGCAAAACTTGAATGAAACAAGGAAACAAACATGAAAATTGTAATAGTAGTTACTTGGAGAGGAGGGAAAGGGGCTGGAACAGAGAGGCATACAAAACTTGTTGGTGAGAAAACAGGTAGGTATTCACTGCATTGTGATTCTTTATAACTTACAAATATTCTTTGGCCTCCACTCAACAAACAGTTCTCTTGTACCTAAAGTCAACAAAAACAAACTAAAAAAAAAAAAAAAAGTAATATAGCATACTATAGTAATATAGCATACTAGCCTCAAAACTTTTTCAGAATGTAGGACAGAGAGACAAAGAAATTTAAGTATTTGAAAGTTATAGCAAGAGAAGAGGGGCGCCTGGCTGACTCAGTCAGTGGAGCATCAGACTCTTAATCTCAGGGTTGTGAGTTCAAGCCTCATGATGGGTTTAGAGATTACTTAAAAATAAAATCTTAAAAAAAATGTATAGGTAAGAAAGGGAGAAGATCTTACATGTTTACTCAGAATCTCTCAAAGCATAATACTAAATAGTAAAGAAGGAGCAATATTCTAAGATATTTCCTAGATTTGTAGACACACAAATTCTCAGAAATCAGAAAGACCAGTTAATCCCTAGGTAGAATAAGTAAAAATGCCTTTTTGACAACAGCAGAAGCCAGAAGTCTGGAATATCTCAAAATTCTACGCAAAAATAGCTGTCAACACATAATTACATATCACTGAAATTATCCTTAAATGTGAAATACCTTTTTAGAAAAAACAAAAACAGAGTTTACCACAAATAAACTCTCCCTTAAAGGGCGTTTTAAAGGATGATAGAAGGCGTCAGGTACAATAGAGATCAGACAGAGGTCTGAAATACAAAAAGAGCTCCAGGTATCCACAGTGGGGTCCCCTGAACCTTCCTATGATCCATGTAAGGGTGGAAGGAAACTACCAGAGGCCAAGGAATGAGTCACAGGAGAAACAATCCCCAAAGCTCACACGAGGCCAGGAGTAGCTCCAGAATGGGAAAACAAAACAAAAAACCCTCATAATACATGAGGCACTCAGTTGAGTACTCAGAAAGGTATTGACTGCTTCAGCAGTGGGGGGAAAAATTAACTCTGTCTAAAGGCCATTCTGGTTCATCCGAAAAAGCTTCTAAAGAATAAAACTGTTTCCAAATGACTTAGCTGCACCCCAGAAGGAGGCTCAAGAATATGAAAGTGAAATTCACAGTGCATTGGCATCCAATCAAAAATTGTCAGGCATGCAAAAGAAGCAAAATATATATGCCCCATAATAATAATAAAAAAAAACCCAACCAACAGAAACAGACCTAGAAATGACACAGAAGTTAGAATTAGTAGATGAGAACATTAAGTGAATTAGTTTAGGTATAATCCCTATGTCCAAGATAATAGGGGAAAGCATAAGCATGTTAAGACCAAAAAAAAAAAAAAAAAAAAAGGCCACATCAAACATCTAGAAGTGAGAAATACTAAATGGGATTCATAGACACAGAAAGCACCACTGGGCTTAAACATCCACAGTAGAAACAGTCTAAAATGAAGCACAAAGAGAAAAAAGACTGGGGCAGAAAGGAAAAGAACAGATCATCAATGAGTTATGGCACCATATCAAGTGCCCCAATATAAAACCGCAATCTCAAAAAAAAAAAAAAAAAAACGCAATCTCCAAAAAAAGAGGACAGAAATATTAATTTTTTTAAATTAATAGGACACACACAGAGAGAGAGAGAGAGGCAGAGACACAGGAGGAGGGAGAAGCAGGCTCCATGCTGGAAGCCTGACATGGGACTCGATCCTGGGACTCCAGGATCGTGCCCTGGGCCAAAGGCAGGCGCTAAACCGCTGAGCCACCCAGGGATCCCGGAGGACAGAAATATTTAAAAACTAATGGCCAAATTTGATGAAACTAAACCATTTAGGGGGTCAATAAATCTCAAGCACAAGAAACTGAAGAAATGCCATCAAAATACATATAGTCAAGGGACAAAGAGAAAATCATAAAAGTATCACACTGCCAAGAGGAACAAGAATGACCAAGAGACTTCTCATGGAAAATTATGCAAGTCAAACTGGTGAACAATGTATTTTAAGTTTGGAAAGGAAAAAAAAAAAAAAAGGCTGTCAACCTAAATTCTAGACCCAGTGAAAATATCCCTTAAAAATGAAGGCAAAACAAAGACATTTCAGACATATGAGAGTTAAAAAGATGGTCACCAGCAGATATGGACTAAGGGAATGTTAAAGAAATTCCTTCAGGAAGAAGGGTATTTTGAACTGAATGAAAATGAAAATATGACATACTAAAATTTGTGATGCAGCCTAAAGCAATGCTTATAGGGAAATTCATAACACTAAATGTCTATAAGATCTCCTATCAGTAACCTAAGCTTCCAACTTAAGAAACTAGAAAAGGAACAAATCAAACCCAGAAGCACCAGAAGGAGGGAATAAAAGCTGAAGTTAATAAAACAGAAAAATCTTAGTTAAAAAAAAAAAAACAAAACGGTGAAATCAAAAGCTGGTTCTTGGAGAAGCTTAAAAAAAAAAAAATCAACATAGAATAATAAATGAATGAAAGCCAAGAGACCAGAGACTGAACTATTCCACTTACAACAAAAATGACATTTCAAATTGCTGTGAAAATTATACCATTTGAAAAATAAATTTTTAATAATATCCTGAGATAATTTAGCCATCCCTGCTGGGCAGGAAAACAAAACAAAACACAAAAAACCATAAAAGCTCCTCCTCAGTATGATACAGAAATGGGAAATTATACATGGATAAAAGATCTGAAGGCAACCCCCTACCCCAAAGAGTGGTGAGGGAGAGGAGGCTATAATCTATGAAGCAACTTTTATGTTCTGGGCATTAACCAGACTTTTAAATCTTCAGGTAAAATTGATGCCATGTCTGTCCTATGGTTTCGGGCACCCTGTCTCATCTCTGTATCACTGGTCCCACCATTCTGAGAAGCACAGCATATAACACTGCTTTTTGAGGAAAAAAACTGCTTCAGTGGCTAACCCCAAAAGAGGATGTTGAAGGTGAAAATTGATATGAAAATTAAAACTTTCAGAGCAGGGGGTACACAATCAACTCAAAAAGAAAACTCAAGGGACAAGAATCATGATGTCAGAGGGTGCACAGAGTCATTTGACGTAATCACTAAATTCCAAATATAAATTCCAAAAACTTTAAATTGTAAAAGAACAGCCTAATGTGAGGAAAACCTTAAAAGGTAAAATTTATATAAATCCACCACTAATCTAAAATAAAAGGAAGTATGAGCGCCTGGCTGTCTCAGCCAGTAGAACATGCAACTCTTCATCCTGGGGTTCTAGCCCCATGTTGGGGGTAGAATCTCCTAAAATAAAATAAAAGGAAGTAGAATTTTTGTAACAATTTAATCCTGAATTTACCAGTGGGTAATTTTTATTACTCTTCTGTTACCTTACATCAAAATAAAGTCAACAAATGAGTATCTATTGCATTAACCCATCAGAAACAGAGCCCAGAGCTGTGTAGACTATAGGCTAAAGCACCCTTTTATGCTTTCAGGGGTTAAAAGCTTCCAAGTACATTGTATCCAGGTATTTTTTAAAAATTTCTTCTTTAAATTTCTGGTTGACCCATTCATTCTTTAGTAAGATGTTCTTTAACCTCCACGGATTTGTGGTCTCTCCAGTGTTTTTCTTGTGATTGTCTTCAAGTTTCTTAGCGCTGTGACTGGAAGAGCGCCTGGCTGGCTCAGTTGGTGTGACTCTTGATCTCAGGGTCGTGAGTTTAAACCCCATGTTGGGTGTGGAGCCTACTTAAAAAAACAAAAACAAACAAACAAAAAAAAGACAGCGTTGTGATGGACAATACCCATGGTATGATCTCAATCATCTTTTTTAAAAAAAGAAAAAGAGAGAGAGAGGGAAAGCGTGCAGGAGTTGGGATGTAGGGGCAGAAGGAGAGAGAGAGAGAGAGAGAGAGAGAGAGAGAGAGAATCTTAAGCAGGCTCCATGCCCAGCGCAGGGCTTGATCTCACAACCCTGAGATCAAGACCTAAGCTGAGATCAAAAGTCGGATGCTTAACCGACTGAGCCAGCCAGGCACCGCTGATCTCAATCTTTTGTACTTGTTGAGGCCTGGTTTGTAACCTAGCATGTGATCTATTCTGGGGAATGCCCCATGTGCGCTTGAAAAGAAAGCATATTCTGCTCCTTTAGGATGAAATGTTCTTAATAGATCAGTTAGGTCCATCTAGTCCAGTGTGTCATTCACAACCACTATTTCCTTGATTTTCTGCTTAGATTGCTGTAAGTGGGGCATTAAAGACCCCTACCATTATTGCATTTTTATCACTGAGTTCCTTTATGTTTGTTAAGACTTGTCTTAAATATCTGGGTGCTCCCAAGTTGGGGGCATAAAGATTTATAATTGTTAGTTCTTCTTGCTGGATAGACCCCTTTATTATGATATGGTGCTCTTCTTCACCTCTTGTTACAGTCTTTAGTTTAAAAGACTGATAAAAGGATAGCTACTTTAGCTTTCTTTTGATGTCCATTAGCAATGATAAATGGTTCTCCATACTTGCTTTCAATCTGCAGGTGTCTTTAGGTCTAAGATGAATCTCTTATAGGCAGCATATAGATGTTTTTTTACTCCATTCTGAGACCCTATGTCCTTTGATTGGAGGATTTAGCCCATTTACATTCAGAGTAAGTATTGACAGATGTAAATTTAGTGCCATTGTATTACTTCTTAATCTGTAACTGGACATTTTCTGTTCCTTTCTAGTCTTTGGTGCTTTTGGTCCTTCTTTCTCAAAGAATCCCCTTCAATATTTCTTGTAGAGCTGGTTTCGTGGTCACAAACTTCTTTAGTTTTTCATCTGGGAAACTCTATCTCTGCTCCTGTTCTGAAAGACAGTCTTGCTGGATAGAGTATTCTTGGCTGCCTATTTTTCTCATTCAGCACCTTGAACATATCGTGCCCCTCTCTTCTGGCCTGCCAAGTTTCTCTGATTAGATCTACTGCCAATTTTGTAGATCTTCCCTTATTAAATTAGGGACTTTTTTCCCCTTGCTGCTTTCAGGACTTTTTCTTTATATTTTGCAAATTTAACTACAATGTGTTTTGGCATTGGTGTGCCAAACTGCGAAAGCAGTTTCATTGATTTTGATACGACTTCTCTTTTCCTCCTGGATTTGGAGGTCTGTTTCCTTCCCCGAATTAGCAAAGTTTTCAGATATAATTTTCTCAATAAACCTTCTGCCCCCCTCTGCCCTCTCCTCTTCTTCTGAGACTCCTATGATATGAATGTTATCATGCTTTATGGAGTCACTGAGTTCCCTATGTCTATCTTCATGATCCAATGTTTTTCTTTCTCTGTTCTTTTCAGCTTCATTATTTTTCATAATTTTATCTTCTATGTCACTTATTCGTTCCTCTGTTTCTTCCATCTTTGTCATCATATCCAATCAGGTTTGAATCTCAGTTATAGCATTTCATTTCAGCCTGACTAGTTTTTAGGTCTTTTATTTCTATAGTGAGGGACTTCCTGGTGTCTTCTATGCCTCTCTTAAGCCCAAATAGTATCCTTATGAATGTTCCTTTAAATTCTGGCTCAGGCATATTACTTCTATCTGCTTCAACAGCTCCCTGGCCACGACCTTTTCTTCTTTTTTGGTGGACGAATTCCTCCATCTTGGCATTCTGTCTAAGCCTCTGTCTTCAGTGTGTTAAGAAAGCTCCTCTGTTTCCTGCTCCTGAGAGTAATGACTTTATTAAGAAGAAGTCATATACCATCTAGGGACTGACACTTCAGGAAGTGTCCTGGTGTGTCCTGTATGTACTGTGCTGCTGGTGTTTTGGCTGCTCGTTCCCTCAAGTCAGTCCTCTGCAGAGTTTCTCCTTGCCTGCAGTGGGCACTGTTTGGACCTTGGCCAGAGTGTGGCGAGTTTTAACTAGGTGTGCTCTGCTCTGCTTGTTAAGAGACCCGATGCTATTTCCACTGGAGCTGAAGCTTTGCAACACTCAATAGTCAGCAGATGTGGTATATGCTTGCTTGGCCGGGGCGGGAGCTCACTATCTGGTTCTCAAGCACACTTGCAGCCCAACTTTTCTGTAAAAGTACTTGTCCTAAGTTGATCCATGAACTTCTCTCTGCTAGGCCCAGTCACAAGTCTATAACACAGATAGACTTCTGTACAGGTACATCCAGGGTGCAGCCATACATCTCCAAAGCTCCACTTTGGAGATGCCACTTCTGCTCTAGCTGATGCCTTCCACCTCAGGCCGGTAACAAGATGGTTTGCAGCCACTTCAATACCATGCATCCAAGCACACCCAATATAGCAACCACAAGTACACTGTCCTGTCACCAGGTACCAAGATCTGTCCTGTGGCCAGGTATTTCCACAAAAGGTTAATATTATAACGTTTAGTGCTATCCTTAGACATTTAGAAATTAAAGACTCTAAAACATTGAATCTTTGAGGCTGCTAATTTCCTTAGTGATCCTGTTTAACTTCCCACATTCAGTGGATAATCAGTTTTTCAACTGAGTCTATTTCTTAATTCATTCAACCAATACTAAATGCTTATTGTATGCTAAAATACTGGATGTATTTTACTGGATGTAAAATACTGGAAATGCTGAAACCATAGATTCCTCCTAAGTGCTCCTCTATCTTCATCTCCCCCACTTCCCTCTTTATTCAATTGTTTCTTAGGATTAGGATAACAATTATAATTCACTTCTTGGTCCTGCAAGTTTAGACTCAGTTTCTACATAACTAAAGGAATTTACCCTTTAGTTCCACCAGAATTAGAGCAGTGTTTCTCTAACTTCCATAACACTGATGCCTGTTTCAAGAGGAAAAATAATTTCTCAAAGCACTTAGTATCTGAGAAACAAGAAGTCAAACAAAACAATAACCGCAGGTTCCATCCAGAGTACTAGAAAAGACACGAACTTTGAGTTAAAATGGCTTTAAGTCCAGGTTCTACCACTAACTAGTACACGTAATGTTGAACTTCTATACTTTGTCTTCACGTCACATCTAAGCTTCTAAGAAAATGTGAATACCTAGCTCTCCAACTCTTTCTTAGCTTATCATGGTGCCTGGCACAAAAGAATTCAAAAAAGTGTTCAGAGAATGAAAGAAACTTTTTCAAATCCCCACATTAGCCTTTGAATCAATAGGGCAAAAATTGGCTTCAAGACCTTTCAAATCACAAATTTACAGTATGAATTTTAACATTTTAAGCACATCAAAAAGAACTTTTAAAAATTATACTATTACAACATCTCATATAGACGTGTATGTTCACAGATATACATTAAACAGCTATGCTCAGTATTGTACAATATTAAGTAGAGTTCCAGCCTTTATGACAGGTCAGCAACTGCAACCTCTGAAAGTTTCAATTCCTTCTCAAAGTCTAGGTAGGCAGAGCAGGACACTGTGCTAGCTGCCAATGAAATAAAAAATTTGTTCATCTTCTTGATAAAGCAGATAAAGCTTGATAAAGATAGATTATGTCACTCCCTTCTGAAAACCCTTCAATGATTCCCTACTGCTCATAAAAACCAACATCCTCAGCCATGGGCAATGAAGAAGGTCCTCCACAAATCTGGCATCTCCAGACTATCTTTACAGTACTGTCCTCCAAAACCATCATCAGTTTGCTATTGCCTAGGACATTCATTCTTTTATGCTTATCCCCCTTCCATGTCTATCTGCCAAAATCCCATCCATCAAAGACTAACTTCCCAGGGCAATCTGGGTAGACCCATTCTTTCCCATTTAATCTTATCTCTGAGCTCACTCCTTTCCACCTTTAGGTTAGCAATCATAAATATTATTTTTGAAACTTGTTCCTTGTGTTTGCCTGTAATTCCCCCCTATAATATGAATTCCTTAAGGCAAAAATCGTATCTTGTCCCTGTGAATTCCAGAGAATCACAATGCCTTGCAAGTAATAGATCTAAAACACAGTAAATTCGGACAGCAAAGATACTAGCAGGAAACAGAAATAGACACGTTAAACAAATAAGATCAATTTTTAAAAACTCAATATTCTTAAAATCCAGCAAGAAAACAACCCAATTAAAAAATGGCCAGAGACCTTAGCAAACACTTACTAAATAAGATACACAGATAACAAGCACATAAGAAGCTCCATTTCATATATCAACACAGAAATTCATATCAAAGCAATGAGACACCACTGCACACCTTTTAGAATGGCCAAAATCCGGAACACTGACACCACCAAATGCTGGTGAGGATGTGGAGCAACAGGAACTCGCCTTCACTGGTGGGGATCCAAAATGGTACGGCCACTGTGGAAGATAGTTTGGCAGTTTCTTTCAGAACCAAACATATTCTCACCATATGATCCAACAATCCTACTTCTTAGTTATTTACTCAAAGGAGTTGGAAACTTGCATCCACACACAAAAAAACTGCACACAGATGTCATCAGAGCTTTTCCTCCTAACTGTTGAAACTTGTAAACAATTGACATGTCCTTCTGTAGGTGAACAGCTAAATAAAAGGTAGAACATCTAGACAATGTACTGCTAAAAAGAAATGAGCAAGGGGCACCTGGCTGACTCAGTAGGTAGAGCAGGTAACTCTTGATCTCTGGGTCTTGACATGACACTGGGCATAGAGAGTACTTAAAATTAAAAAAAAAAAAAAAAAAAAAAGCTTTACAGAAGAAATGAACTATCAAGCCATGAAAGAACATGGAGGAATTAGAAAAATTATTATTAAATGAAAAAAGCCAATCTGAATAGGCTACATACTGCATGATTCCAACTATGTGACATTCCGGAAAAGGCAAAACTACACAGACAGTAAAAAGATCAATAGTTGCCAGGGGTTAGCAGTGGTGGAGGGATGACTAGGCAGGACAGAGGATTTCTAGGACACTGGAAATACTCTGAATGATACTGTAATAGTAGATACGTATCACTATACATCTGTCCAAACCCATGGAATATACACCAAGAGTGAACCCTAATGCAAACTATGGATTTCGGTGATAACAATGTGCCCATGTGGGTTCAACTATTGTAACAAACGTTCTACTCTAGTGGGGGATGTTGATAATGGGGGGGGGGGAGGCTATTCATGAGTGGGAGCGAGGAAAGTGTATATACTAGAGCTCTCTGTACCTACCACTCAGCTCTGCTCTGAACCTAAAATGACTCTAAAAAATAAAGTCGATTTTTCGGGGTGGCTCAGTCTGCCTTCAGCTCAGCCAGGGTCCTGGGATGGATTGAGCCGGGAATCAAGATTCCCTGCTCAATGGGAAGTCCGCTTCTCCCTCTCTCTCTCTGCCACTACTCCCTGCTTGTGCCCCCTCTGTAAAATACATAAATAATCTAAAAAAAAAAAAAAGAAGAAGAAGAAGAAGAAGAAAGAAAGATATCACCACTGATCAGTATGAGGTCCAACTTATTTTTAAATATATATTGTCTTGGGACGCCTGGGTGGCTCAGCAATTGAGCATCTGCCTTCTGCCCAGGGCATGATCCTCGAGACCCGGTATTAAGTCCCACATTGGGCTCCCTGCATGGGGCCTGCTTCTCTCTCTGCCTGTTATCTCTGCCTCTCTGTGTCTCTCATGAATAAATAAAATATTAAATAAATAAAATAAATATATATTGTCTCAGTACTAAGAAATGAAACAAAATTCACGAAATTACTAGGAAAAATTTTATAACACAGAATGCCACAAATCAGTTGTGGGAAATACACATATCCTTGAAACAGCTGAATGCCACCACAGGCAAATAAAACCTCACCTAGAGGTTCAATAATTATATTGTAACATATATTGAATAAACATTTCTACAGAACATTTTGTATGCATTTTTACTTCTTCTGGGACTCTCAAAAGACAGAATTATAATGTATCTGTAAGCTGCCAGTGGACTCAAAAACCTCCAGCCTTTCAGTAGCTGCTCTTTCAAACCTAATTCAAACTTTTATTAATCTCCAAGTACTTTTAAAACATCACTGTGCTGTGCAGGAACGCAAGGGCACAAAGATGACCCACTTCCTGACCTCAGAGTTTACCTTCTAGAAGGAGATACATAATCAACCCTAGAATATCTGACAGTACATGGTACAAATGTGGTATACACGATGGGGGATAAAGGAAAATGAAAGAATGACTAGAAAACATGGCAGAGAATTTGAAATTTCAGAACTTGAATAAAGCAGGGATGGCGCTCCAGGCTGAAGGTCACATGCAAAGGAACACGAAAGCACATCTTCAAGAAAATGGGACGAGGAATGGGGAGGATTCTGGAACAGGTGAAGCATAAATCTGTGAGTAGTAGAGCCTGGACAGCAGAACAGGCACTGCGGAGACTGCTGACCTAGCCTAGCAAAGTCAGGCTTCGTCCTGAAGAAAGATTAGGAGGCGCTGAAAATTCTCACGGTCAGGAGAGAAAGAAACAATGTTCTGTTTCCTCTTAAATCAAGATGTGTCTATTTCCACACTGCTATAGAACAGTGTTCTAAAAATTTTTTCAAATCATCTGAGTTGTTTTGAGAACTGGTGACACCTTGGCAGCAGGTTACTGAAAAACACGATCAATAATTACAGTTTGGCGAGAACGTACGCAGCCTTCCCTGGAGCATCCCTCCAGCATTAACTGGACGCGCGGGCTTGTCATCCCCTGGCCTCTGACCCCGTCGGTCAGAACTACCGGCTCTTTAGGATATTTCGAGAATAAAGCGAAGTTTGGAGTTTCCAAGAGGCCTAGGTTTCCTCCTCAAGGGCCCAGGTTCTTCCAAACACTTCTCAAACGGCCGATGTGAAAGGGCGTAACCGCGAGTGGGGACCCCGCATGGACTTCGGGGGCGCTGCGAACAAACCACCCCCACCCCCACCCCCCACCCCCCAGCCCGGTGTCAACTAGTAACCAGAGTAATCGTCCTCGAGTTTGGGGTGGGGGCGGCTGGGGGAGCGGGACGGCGAACCGCAGCCGCTCCAAGGCCAGCCGGCCGCTCGCCGCTCGCCGCACCGCCCCAGCCCGAGCCCGAGCCCGAGCCCCAGCTCGGCCCCTCCCGCGGCGCCCACCTACCCGAGCCAGGCCCAGGAGCATGCGGAGCACACGGCGACCAGCAAGCCGCCCCGAGGCCCGGAGGGCTCGCCCGGGGCCAGGCCGGCCAAGGTCTCCACCGCCCAGGGCACGCCGCGGGCCCGGCGCGGAAGGTGGACCCCGCAACGCCGCTCCGCCGCCATGTGCCGCCGCTCGGTGGTTATGTAACCCGCTGCCCCGGGGGCTCCCGGGGCGCGCCGCCCCCCCACCCCCAGCCAACCGCGCCCGCCCGTCCGCCCTGCCCCGCCAGCCCGGCTCCCCGCCCCCCCGCCCCCGCGCCCGCCCCCGCCCCGGCCCCGGCCCCGCGCGGGGAGGCCCGCGGCCCTGAGGCCCAGGCCGCGCGGACCCGCCCTCGCGCGCCGGCCCGGCCCCCCCGCCCTTCCCCTACCTGCGCAGGGCGGGCGGCCCAATAGCCCGGCCGCCGAGTGCAGGCGCCGCGAGGCCGCGCGCGAGCTCCTCCCGCGCGGGTCCGTCACAGCATCTCCCAGGAGACACGGCCGCCGAAGGCAGGGCGCGCACGCCGCCGCCGCCGCCGCCGCCCCTCCAGCCTCCGCCCGCGACCTCGCCGGCCGCCGCAGACGCACAGCCCCGGGGGCGCCTCCGCCGGCTGCAGGCCGGCCCGCAGATCGGAGACGCCGCCGCCGCCGCCGCCCGCGCCGCGGTTCCGGGTCCTCCTCCCCGCGACTCTGCTTCCCGCGGCCCGCCGGCTCCGGCCCTGCTCTAAGCATTACCCCGGGCGCACCGACCGAGCCTTATAACCCCGGGAGGGGTGGGGCGGGGCGGGGCGGGGCGCGGAGGGGAGGGCAGCGGACGGAAAGGAGATCGCGGCGCCGAGAGCTGAGTTCTCGCGAGTGTTCCGGCCTCGGCGCCGGCTCCGCGGGAATTTTCAAACTCTCGCAGGAGGAGGAGGTGGGGGTAGGGAAAGGAAGGGAAGAGAAGCCTGCCGGGCCCGGGCTGGTCATTTACATAGAACTATCTTCCCCGCCTCCAAAGAGCGGCTGGGAGGCGGGGGGGGGGCGAAACTACAAGTCCCGCGATGCCTTGCGCGCCATCCCGCTGCGGCGGCCCGGTGCGCGTACGCGCGCGGAGCTGGGAGTGGTAGTCTCTGCCCGCGGTCCCGCCCGTGTGGGCGGGGCGGGGGCTCCTGTGGCGGGAGAGCGGCCGCCACGTTAGCGTGTGGCCCTTCTCGCTGGCGGCGTGGGGATGGTCTCTGCCCCCGTGGCTGGCGCGTCTGCGCTGGGGGCTTGTCTTCCCCGTGCTCCGACTCGTGGTGCCCGACGTGGGCGGACGGGAAACGCGTGTCTCCCCCCCGTGCGTTCGTGAATGCCCGCGCTCGCTTTCGCGGCCGCAGGTGTCACGCCGCCTTCTCTTATCTTTTTCCTAGTTTTACCCCAAATCTGTCTCAGCGTTTTGGTCGCCCCGGGGTTTCACTGTGGAATGTCTTTAATTTGCTGCTAATGTCTTTGGGGCTAGTCCCAGCCCCAAACGCGTTTCAAACAAATCGATGCCGACCCTGTCCCCGGTGGTAAACCCCGCTTCTCTTACCAGGAAAGTTTGTCCTTTTCTTTTATTGTAATGTGTGTTTCTTTGTTGACAGCAGCCTCTACACGCAGCAACAGATTTGCAGAGGTGCTGGGCTAATCTGGAAGGCCAGAATTAAAAGGGGTTTTTGGTTGTCTTACTTTTAAAAAGATTTTATTTACTTATTCGCGAGAGATGCGGAAAGAGGCAGAGACACAGGCAGAGGGAGAAGCAGGCTCCATGCAGGGAGCCCGATGTGGGATTCGATCCCGGGTCTCCAGGATCGCGCCCTGGGCCAAAGGCAGGCGCCAAACCGCTGCGCCACCCAGGGATCCCCAATTATTTTATTTTTTAAAGATTTTTTTTATGTACGTATTCATGAGAAGCACAGAGAGAGAGGCAAAGGGAGAAGCAGGCTCCACGCAGGGAGCACGATACAGGTCTCGATCCCGGGTCTCTAGGGTCACCCCCTGCGCCAAAGGCAGGCCCTAAACCGCTGAGCCACCCGGGCTGCCCCTGTCTTCATTATTTTAAATAGACCTTTTCCAACACATCACTGGTCTGGCAAATGTGCTGATTTATGTGGTGGCCTTGCCCCCCCCCCCCCATACGTCCTTCTCTGGCACCACTTTGTGCTCCATCCATGAGTACTGAACTTCTAGGTAGTTGTAGACATGAGTTCTCAACTCTGAGACCTCAGGAAAATCAAGTGATCTCTCTGGGCTTCAGTTACCTGTAGGGCAAAGGAGACTGGATTTAGAGGATTGATTCATCAGACAGACCTCTATTAACTTTTCTCTAAGGGCTCACCGGTTGTAAAATTCAGAAGACTATTTCCTCATACTTACACAGATTAATTGACTTTCTAAATCAGATTTTATTTTATTTTTAAAAATCTATTAGAGAGAGAGAGAGCACAAGCAGGGGGAGCAGGAGAGGGGGAAGGAGAAGCAGACTCCGCACTGGGCAGGGAGCCTGAGGTGGGGCTCCATCTGAGAATCTGAAGATGGTGACTTGAGCCGAAGGCAGATGTTTCACAGACCCAGCCACCCAGGTGCCCCCTAAATTAGATTGTAATCTTTCCTTCCATCATCCCCAGCAGAATGGTTTCTGTATGGTTACCTATAACCATACAGAATGGTTGGGTCATACCATACAGGTAGGACCCATCCTACCTGTCCTATTTTATTTCCCTCATAATTCTAAGGATCCTTTTCTTTCTTTAAGATTTTAATTATTTATTTATTTATTTATTTATTTATGAGAAACACACACACAGAGACAGAGAGGCAGAGACACAGGCAGAGGGAGAAGCAGGCTCCATGCAGGGAGCCTGATGTGGGACTCGATCCCTGGACTCCAGGATCACACCTTGGACTGAAGGTGGCACTAAACCACTGAGCCACCCAGGGATCCCCTAAGGATCCTTTTCTTTACTCAGATGAGAGAGCAAAAGGCAAGCTGAGGGCAAAACGTGAGCTGATGCCCCACAACCCCCATTATATATATGTGTATATAAAAGATATTCCTCAGGCAGTAGTAACTGCCTAAGAACCAGCACAAGGCTAAGGGAAAACAAATGGTCTGCTGATAAAGATCATAGTCATAGAGGATCTGAAACTCCACTATACTATGTAACCATCTTAATAATTTACAAGAAAAAATTTTAATAACAGACTTCCAGGAACCTATAGACTCCATCTCCTGGATCCCTAACGTCACCTTCACCTCCATAGGAAAGAAAACCCCGTGTGATCAGAATACAGTTCTTTCTGCCCATGAGTCCTGTCCCCATGCTATAATAAAAACACCTTTTGCACCAAAAATGTCTCGAGAATTCTTCCTTGACCATTGCACTTGATGATCTCACATCAGCTATCCTCCAAACATATTCCTGCCTTTCAGTGTCTCCCAGCCTCTCCCTTAATCTAAATCTCAGCATCCCTCGGGGTACAGCTCAAGCCTCTTTTCTCTCCCAAATCTTCCCTTCAGCTTTAGCCCACATTCATTATTAAGAACTTGCACTGAAAATTATGCTAACTGCATGATTTTATGTCTGTTTCCCTGTTTGCCTCCGACTCCCTCCCTCCCCCCACAACCCCCATCATCCTGACAGCAGACTGTATGTCACACTTTTTAATGTTACCCTCATAACGGCTAGTTGCTTATTTAAATTCCTTTTGAAAACTGAATCTTCACTTTAAAGCTCCCTTCAACCCTTTTTCGTCTTTTTCAGTCATTTAAGCAGATGGCAAATTGATTTGTTAGCTTCAAGAGACGTTAATTATTAAATGGGGGGAAAATCTGAGTCTGGTAATCAAATGAGTTTGGGAAAAGCTGATTGAATAAAATCAAACATTTCTCTTATATATACTTCACAACCTTTAATAGGCTTGACATTTCCCCAAAGTTACATGACAGTGGACTCCATTTATATTCTTAGATCATCTGGCCTCATGGGTGTTCCCCAGAATGGACCTTGGTAACCCTGGCTTCAAAGCTTTCCCTTCCTGGAGGAAGCACTCTGTCCTGACAACAATATAGTAATTTGGAGTCAGAACTTGAACTTGGGTTTTAATCTTTTTCTCTACTTTATGGCAACCTGACTTTAACTGAATTACTTTCATCTCTGAACCTGTTCTCTCATCTGGAAAGAAAGGAGAACGTTACTTCCTTCCCTCGTACGGCTCCTACAGAGATTGAAGAGAAGCATGTGCCCATCTCAGAGCTTCATTCCCTTTCTATCTATATAGTCAATAGGTTTGGGGGTGGAAAAAAAAAAAGCCTACAAAATGGTAATGTCTAGTGTGGACCCTCCCTCATATTTCCATTTGGAATGTTTTAAGAGGTCTTAGTATTTCAAGACCTCACCACATCCTGGGAGCAACAGACAACCATGTGATTTCAGAGATCTTAGAATTTCACTGAAGTGCTCGATTTACATCTTGTTTGTTTTACAAAGAAATCGGTGGGGGTGGGGGACTTTCCTACTCGAACAACAACAAAGGGAGCTTTTCTGTCTCCAGAGGAGGCAATCCTCTGTCCTTAACAGTTACATTTTCGTTATTATTGTAGAGATTATTGGTTAGAACGAATGTTGCCTCACCTTTGACTTTCCCAATTGACAATTAGCTTAGTGAGTGAAGAGTCCTATCTTTCTTGTTCCCCACTCTGCTTCCAGATGCTGACTGGATCCCAAGATCCCCGGGATCGTGACCTACCTGAGCCAAAGGCAGAGTCTTCACCAACTGAGCCACCCTGGTGCCCCCAAAATCTGTATATATTTTCCCTGAAACTATCAAGCTTCTGAATTCTCTGTTCCTTAATCCCCAGAAAACACCATTAATAATGGATCTTGAAATTCTACCACACGCTCACTATCATGTGAGCTTTTTTTTCAACCTTTGGTTTTTCGAGATTCACGATTGCCTTATAGGATTGTTATACCAGATTCCAGAGGGCATGTAACAGCTACAGGCTTCTTTTAACCAGTGGTGTTGCAAGTATTGCTCATAAGTCACAAATGTCTCACTTGTCCCAACTCCTGCCTCTAAGGAAACCCAGCTAGTGGGCTCTACAGAGTTGAGAAGTGACGGACCAAGCACAGCCAAGTCTGATATTCCATTGAGGGGATAGGTCACCCATTTTAACAGTTGCTTTGTGCCTACTTTATTGGCTTCTCAGCCTTACTTTTTCTCATGAACTTATTTTCACCCCATCGAGCTTGCATGTCCTATAGGAACTGTGACGTTTACACAGTGCTTTAATTTTCAAAGTGTTTTAAATTGCTAGTCAAAACAATAGCTCGGGGCACCTGGGTGACTCAGTGGTTGAGCGTCTGCCTTTGGCTCAGGTCGTGAACCCGGGATCCTGGGATCAAGTCCCACATCAGGCAGGGAGCCTACTTCTCCCTCTGACTGTGTCTCTCCCTCTCTCTCTATGTCTCTCGTGAATAAATAAATTAAATCTTAAAAAAAAAAATAGTTCTACATGGTTTAGATTATAAACTGTAGATTTTTTCCTCATTTGCCTTTTCTGATCTTTGCTCCTTCTTGGGTATTTAGTACGGTTTTTTAATAAACTTCAAGAAGATTTGTTGGATTTGATTAGAAAAGGGCGTAGGTGACGTAGTATCCATTTTTTACCATGAAATGTCTGTGAAAATCAAAACAAGATGTTCACTAGGATGCCCTAAGTGGAGAGCTGGCAATGGAATGTCCAGGATAAAGTTCAGCATACCCTAGAGCATTCTTCTGAAAATAAGTTTAAATATAGAAGACCTGTAGGGTTTAGAAGTGAAGTATTTATTAGCAGGCCACAGAATTCCTGGTTGGTAGAGAAAACGATACAGAACTTAAGTAAAATCAAAATTACATCCTTAAGATTCTAAATCAGAACTCTCAAGTAGTATTGTTCAGTATAGTTTTGTTTCAGTTCCCTGTCATTCATTCATTCATTAGTCTGTCCATCAAATACTTATTGAAAGTTTGTAGTAGGCTGGTGGTTACTCAAGGCACTGTGGATACAAACAAGCTTGTTAAGACCAGTATCTGTGTCCTTCAGCAATGCAATGAGGACAACATAATGAAAAGAAAAATTACCTTTCGTTTCAAATATTTTTTAGGGGCATCTGGGTGACTCAGTGGTTGAGCATCTGCCTTCAGCTCAGGTCATGATCCCAAGGTCCTGGGATCAAGTCTCACATGTCTCCCTCTGCCTATAGTCTCTGGCTTTCTCTCTGTAGTTCTCATGAATAAATAAATAAAATCTTAAAAAAATAAAGAAATATTTTAAATAAAATCTCATTTAAAATTTTTATTTATTTATTTATTTATTTATTTATTTATTTATTTATTTATTTATTTGAGAGAGAATGCACATGTGTGGACAAACAGGAGAAGGGACAGAGGGAGAGAAAGAATCCCAAGCAGACTGCTTACTGAGGCCAGAGTCCAACACAGAGCTCAATCCCAAGGCCCTGAGATCACAACCTAGCCGAAATCAATAGTTGGATCCTTAACCAACTGAGCCACCTAAACCCTCATTTCAAATCAAAGAAAAGCTATGACTCTTAAATATCTTGTTGATAGTTTAATGAATACTCAGTGTCCTAGTTAGTCATAGGTATATTTTACCTTCACATCCTGGTTTTGGTCAAGTCATGTATTCAATAGATTTGGTCGGGTCACAGACCCATTTTCCATCAGTTGGACAAGAGGCACTTTAAGGAAGGCCTGCCACTTTTATGTTTGGTGTGTTTTTGAAAGGCAGGTCTATAATTCCAGATTTCTTTTGTTTGTATAATTCTACATTCTCTTATTTAAAGAATCTAGTTTTGGGATCCCTGGGTGGCGCAGCAGTTTGGCACCTGTCTTTGGCCCAGGGCGCGATCCTGGAGATCCGGGATCGAGTCCCACGTCGGGCTCCCGGTGCATGGAGCCTGCTTCTCCCTCTGCCTGTGTCTCTGCCTCTCTCTCTCTGTGACTATCATAAGTAAATAAAAATTAAAAAATAAATAAATAATCTAGTTTTATTTATTCATTTTTTAAGTAGGCTCCACACCCAGCATGGAGCCCAATGCAGGGCTTGTACTTATGACTCTGAGATCAAGACCTGAGTTGAGATCAAGAGTTGGACACCCAACTGACTGAGCCACCCAGGAGCCCCTTAAAGGGCCTAATTTTAAAGTTGGATAACTACCCTTCGTTACCTTTGCCACAGATTGCGGACATGAAAGTGTAATATACTGGGAAAATTTCAGGTATTAAATATAATCCAATGCTTTGATTAAAGTATGAGTAACAAAGCTCCTTTTTGCTATACATTGTTCCCACAGCGTTTATGTTTTTGTATAGTTGGGAGGTTTTTATATTCTCTGGGCTATTGCTACAGCCACTCATGCAATCTTTTAATCCCATGTCAGACAAATATATGTTGCATTCCAGCTTTTGAAAAAGACACTTGATAAATCTTTAGTAAATAAGGCTGGGGAGCTATCTCCTCAGCAGGGTAGAGTGGAAGCTTTAACTTCCTTATAAGAAGAGGGTGAGGAGTGACACAGCAGAGCCATAGTAGAAGAATCCCTGTCTCTTTGAGTTAGAGTTCAAAGATTAGAAAAGAAGATCAAGAGTGTCTTGGCTTAAAGATCATGAAGATTTCTCCCCCACCCCCAAAATAAAAATAAAAATGCAGATCATGAAGGGGGTGCCTGGGTGGCTCAGTCAGTTGAGAATCCAACTCTTCATTTCTGCTCAGGTCATAATCTCCGTCATGAGATCAAGCCCCATATCAGACTTGGAGCTCCGTGGAGGGTCTGTTTGAGATTCTCTCTCTCCCCTCCTCTGTCTCTCCTCCCACTTGTGTGCTCGATCTCTAAAATAAATAAATAAAATCTTAAAAAAATAATTAAAAAATAAAGATCATGAAGATTTCAAAGAATAAAATATACTCCCACTGATACTATAAGACTTGGGTGGGGGCAGCCCGGGTGGCTCAGTGGTTTAGCGCCGCCTTCAGCCCAGGGCATGATCCTGGAGACCTGGGATTGAGTCCAATGTCCGGCTCCCTGTGTGGAGCCTGCTTCTCCTTCTGCCTGTGTCTCTGCCTCTTCTCTGTGTCTCTCATGAATAAATAAATAAAATCTTTATTTTTTTTTACATTTTTTTTTAATTTTTATTTATTTATGATAGAGAGAGAGGCAGAGACACAGGCAGAGGGAGAAGCAGGCTCCATGCACCGGGAGCCCGACGTGGGACTCGATCCCGGGTCTCCAGGATCGCGCCCTGGGCCAAAGGCAGGCGCCAAACCACTGCGCCACCCAGGGATCCCTAAATAAAATCTTTAAAAAAAAAAAAAGACTTGGGTGGACTCATGGGGCAGAACCATGAAAGGATAAAGTGATGCGTGAAAACGAACTGGTGGACTTGGGTATGATTCTAGCTGATTTGCAAACTATTTGTTCTGTACAATAAATCTCCATAAATCATTCGATGACAGTTGTAGGTGGGTCCTTAAGAACCCAGTGACTTTGTTGATGATATTTAGAGTCATTTCTTTCCTTTGCCTATTTTTGCTGGCACAATTCAAACCTGTGTATTGTCAGCCTCCTGGAGAAGAGGAGATCTGAAACTGTGGCTCCCAACTTCACGTCAGCCTTTGCATCCCCCAGACTATCAGGCCCACAGGCCAGCACAGCCTGGGCACATCCTGCTCTAGACCAGCATCAATTCAAACACAATGGGGGCAGGGTCTCTAGCACGTAGTTGAAAGTAGCATTCTCCTGAGAATATTCTTGAAATGTGAAACACTTTGGGGAGTAGTGTGTTAAAACACAAAAGCACTGGGGCACCTGGATGGCTCAGTGGTTGAGCTCCTGCCTTCAGCTTAGGTCATGATCCCAGGGTCCTGGGATCAAGTCCTGCAACAGGCTCCCTGCAAGGAGCCTGCTTCTCCCTCTGCCTATGCCTCTGCTTCTCTCTCTGTGTCTCTCATGAATAAATACATAAAATCTTAAAAAAACACACACACACAAAAGCATCAACTTCGCAGGGAGCCGATGTCCATCCTGATGACCTATGCTACCTTTGCTACCTGTAGCCATGAAGAAAGACCTTAAGCTGTCCAAGGCTCCATGTCTTTGTTATGAGGATTATGTGTAAAAACATGCAGTTAACTTTGAGCTTCTACCAACTATTTGCTGTTGCTGACACTTTGCCTGACATCAGATGACTTATTTAAAGAACAATGTGTGACGATACGGAACATGTTTCTCTGATGTTTCAGATGAATTGTTCTTCATGAATATCAGGCTATGGTCCATCACTCTATTTAGATTTTTCTTCTAGGCTACTAGTCATTGATTTTTAATGTTAACCCATTCAATGTATAATTTCATATATTAATCATAGGTCACCAGAGAGAGAGGACCCTCTGAAATTACCTAGTCCAGCCTGTCTCAATGGGATTTTTGCTTGAAGTCATGTTTAATTTCAGCAAGCCTAAACAAGACAACCCACAGGGTTACGCAAACAAAATAAATAAAATCTATTCTCCTGCCCACTTTCAAACATCAACAAGGGTAATTAGACAAGCAACAAAACACAGTTGAGATATGAAAGAGAAACAAAGCATTTTTGGCTTAATGAACTAGAATGAAAAAAAATCTCGGGCAGCCCTGGTGGCTCAGCGGTTTAGTGCTGCCTGCAGCCTGGGGTGTGATCCTGGAGACCCGGGATCGAGTCCCGCATCGGGCTTCCTGCAGGGAGCCTGCTTCTCCCTCTGCCTGTGTCTCTGCCTCTCTCTCGCTCTCTCTGAATGAATAAATAAATAAATCTTTAAAGAAAAAGAAAAAAAGAAAAAAAAAGAAAAAAATCTCCATAATTGCTCCTACTATTGGTGTACTGGCAGCAAGTTAACGGAAGGGATACTCAGGACAAACCGATGTTGCTATTTGCACTTGTTGACAAGCTGGGTGTCTTGACACAGGACAAAGAGTGCTGCATTACAGCATCTCTGGCACTTTCTGATTACTTTTTATTAATCATCTTCCTGACCACACTGAGAGCTTTGTTAGCACAGAGGCAAGGGCTCTGTCACTTTTTCCACAACACTCCTCAAAGAACATACCATCTAGTAGGCATTCACTTTTTTTTTTTAAGAAATGAATGAATACGTTTTCTTTTCTTTCTTGGATTTGGAGAGCAAGAAAGAAAAAAAGATAGAGATATCTGTCCGTAAAAACAAACATGGGGAAACTCTCCCTTTACCGTCAATGAGAATTAGATGCAGGGAGAGATGTGCTTTTAATTTGCAGCTCACGTGGACACAGCCACATTGGTTGGGTGGGCCGGGGAGGATGCACTTCTTGCTTGAAGCACAGCCTCTGCTGGGCTCTTTTAGGGCAGCTCACAGTCCACACTGAGGCACTCTGTGGGTGCAGGTTATATGGCGACGCTCCACTGTTTTGGAATGAAGACTTATCTCAAGTAGGGAAGTCTTCCACTATTCCTGTTTTGAGTTCTTAGTGCTCTGAGAAGCTTGAGGTGATCACAAGATGAGAGAAATCTAAAGCTATGCCATAGTTCCATAAATACAGATGTTTTCAATTGTTTGTTTTTGTTTTAGCTCATTTTCTTTCCCCTACAAGTGAGCAGTGGAAATGGCAAACCCTTCCCACCTACCAGGCCAGGCATCATCCTCAGTCCCCTGCTTTCAAGCCCTGTGGCTCTCCTGACCCCATCTCCCTACCCCCCGCCCCCACCCCACCACTGAGCACCTGACCACCTGAGTGCTTCCCGACATTTCCTAGGCCTACGTACAATACCGCTGCATGACAGTCTCCTGTGGACACCGCAACATTTTCCATCTATTTCCTACAACATGCTTTTACTTTCATTCTCCTCCAAAGCTTTTTCTTTCCTTTTGCTACCTTTCTGAATTACCTGGTTCCTAGTAAACGCTCTATGCCTGTGTGCCATCTGATTCCCTTTTCGCCTTCTGAAAAGTTTGCTAATCTTCCTGGGCTTTTCCTAGTTTCCTGGCATTGTTCTAGCTAACTGTTGTGCTTGTCCTTGAAGGTTGGAAGGAATGGCATTGAAAGCAAGGGCATCTGGCCAGGAGCCCCTCACACCTTCTTGGAGTGACAGCACCATGAACCCGGCTGCAGTCTTGGCTGTGGAGGTCCAGAACTGGGCCATGCCAGGACTCCTGGAGCTTGTCTGTCTCAAGGAGACTGACTTGTAGGAACCACAGTCATAAGAAGTTTATATATAAACTCAAACTCTAATGTGTTAACTTACAGTAGTGGAGATTTCCTTGCTTTCACTAGGATCCCCATAACTTCTCTCTATAGCACCCCCTTTTCTGATGGTGAGGTATCTGGGAAGTGGAATAATCAAAAGATTGCTTGATGAACATGAAATCAAAATTTGAAGGGGGGAATTGTTTTTTTTTTTTCCATTTTTGGGGGAGGGAATTGTTTTGAGAGAGATTTCATCCAGGCCCAAGAAGTCCAATGACTCACAATTGCTTCACAACAGAGGACAGTCTGTGCTGAATAAACACTGCCAGCTCCTGGTCCCTGACTTCCTTTCCCAGGGAGAAAAGGTTCACTGCTGCCAATCTGAGTGCAAGGTCAGTCCAGACATGGCCCAGTATGATGCATTGGCGTTTTGCTGGTGAAATCACCAAGCTGGCCCCTCAAGATTGCTTCCAGGGCTCTGTGAGTGATATATGGGTGTTTTCACAGTTCTTCACCCACATGTATTCATCTGGTCTCTTAATTCTCTCCCACTGCTGACCAAGTCTATCCATGATATGTGTGAATTTCATTTGTTTGTTATTCAAAGGACAATTTGATTTCCCTTATTTTCTTAGGGGATACCTGGTTCTCACTTCTATGCATTACTACAGACCAATATTGCAGTCTTCCTTTTTTTTTTTTTCAAGATCTGTTTATTTATTTGAGAGAGAAAGAGAACAGAGGTGGGAGTAGGGCAGAGGCAGGGAGAAAGAATCTCAAGCAGACTCCACACTAAGCATGAAGCCCAATGTGGGGCTGGATTCCAGGACCCTGAAATCATGACCTGAGGCAAAACCAAGAGTCAGAAGCTCAACCGACTATGCCACCCAGGGGCCCCATAAACCCTTCTATAATTCTAATAGATCACTTATAAAAGCCCTTGTTCTTCCTACTGTAACCTATTTACAGTCAAATCATGGCAGGGAATGGGAGAGAGAAAGCACTGCAGAGGCAGCTCATTTTTACAGAGTTGTTTGCTGAAGCCATCACCTCGTTCTGTGAATACTGGGAAGACTGAGTGGTGCTGGGAGCATGAGGAGAGAGCACAGTCTGACCTGGGTTGGAATCCTGGTCTATCATATCACTCATTCTCTGTGAGACCCTGAGTGATTTGCCCGACCTTTTAAGCCAGCACTACTCCAAGTGAGGTCTTCAAGCAGTCTAGACAGGTCATCGAGGAATTAAGATGCTGGTACCAGAATGTGAAATCATTCACTAAGCACATTGACTTTCTTCCCAGAGAAAATTTCTCTTTTTTAAAATAAATGTTATTTATTTATTCATGAGAGACACACAGAGACAGGCAGAGACATAGGCAGAAGGAGAAGCAAACTCCCTGTGGGGAGCCTAATGCGGGACTCAATCCTAGGACCCTGGGATCACGACCTGAGCCAAAGGCAGATGCTCAACCACTGAGCCCCCTGGGTGCTTCCCCGAGAAACTTTCTCAATGAAGAATGCAGTACATTGATTTACCTTCTGGCCCTGGCTCCTTAGCAATAAAATTGGGAAATAATACCCACTAAGTAGAACTCCTATTATAGGGATAAAATTAATGATGATACATGCCAGGAGTACAATGCATAGTTGTCTGTTTTGTTATTTTGTTGTTATTGTTGCATAGTTTAGCACTGACAGAGAGGTTTTCTAGTGAGTGTAACCCAGCAACAGGCTCACAGAAGGGAAGAAAAGCAGGAGGCTTAGGGTTTACTTACACCTGCCATGCTCCCCGGGACTCTGCAGCCCCTTGCATGCTTCTCTCAGCATCTACTCCCTCATGTGGACACTGGGGTGATAATAGTGCCCCCACATAGAGTGGTCATTCAGACCTAAAGTACACAGCCTAGGTAAAGCCCCCAGGATAGTGCCCAACATATAGTAGGGGCCCAATAAATGCTAGTTCTCTCCCTTCATTTTGACCGGCTTTGAGGATACTTCCAAGAATGGCAGCATAATATTCAGGGAAACAACCATATGCAAAAGTTTTCAAGAAGGAACAGCGACTCCAGAACATACATACATACATACATAAAATAAAGCTAGGAACAAAGTAGAAGGACCCCGCTGGTAAGAATGAAAATAGAAATAGCATATCGTGGTGTTTTTTCTAATTTAATGCTAGAAGAAGCACATGAACTTGAACTATGGCTCAATACCGTTGTGTTGCATGAGACACATGTCTCCTACAGAGCTCTCTCCTTTCTAACTGAGCTGAATGTCCTTATTCTTACATGTCCCCAGAGTGACTGATCATTTCCACCTCCTCTGCCTGCCTTCTTACTGGGTGTGTGGTCAGCATGACTGCTAATACCTTTTCCACATTGCAAAGTAATGGCAAAGACTAATTACTGCTCTACTATATAACATAACCATCAATATATAGTAACAATTGTGTATGTGTGTGCGTTTCTCTTTTTTTTTTTTCTTTTCAGAGAGAGAGAGAGCAGAGGGAAAGGGGCAGGAGGAGAGGGAGAGAATCCCAAGCTGACTCTGCGCTGGGCGCAGAGCCCATCTTGGGGCTTAATCTCATGACCCTGAGATCATGACCTGAGCCCAAATCAGGAGTTGGATGCCCAACCGACTGAACCACCCAGGTGTCCCTTAATATAAGTTTATAGATGGCACATCTTATGAGAGAAATGTATAGGGAATGGAAGCAATTCAGCTTTAAAATTTATCACCTGAGTGGCACCTGGTGGCTCAGCGGTTGAGCATCTGCCTTTGGCTCACGTTGTGATCCCAGGGTCCTGGGATCAAATCCCTCATCAGGCTCCCTATAGGGAGCCTGCTTCTACCTCTGCCTGTGTCTCTGCCTCTCTCTGTGTGTCTTTTGTGAATAAATAAATAAAATCTTTAAAAAATTATCACATGAATAATGTTTCTTCATCTCATGCTACAAGAAGAGATAGCATTTGTATTTTAGTTTTAAGTGTCCATGTTCTCCATTTCAAAAAAAATTAAGTTTTTGTACTAAAGTCACAGACCAGGTTTCAGTTACTGGAAACCAAAGGAACCAATGTGCTGTTGATGTAACGCAATGTGAAAGGCTCTTTGCTGACCACTTTTATCTAGTCGCCTCCTGCTTTTGCTTAATTTTATTATTTGTGATCATCTAGGAGAAAGACAAAATTGGTGTTTGCTTACAATCAAGGACAATGTTTGAATGTGTAACTAAGATGGACTCTTGAATGATTGAAAAGTAATTACCAAAGAGATTCAGATGTGCTACCATTGTGATTGTACACAATCCTTTTCAAATAATGCTTCTAGTACAGATGCAGGTAAAAATTACAGGGATTTACAGAAGCCATCAACATTTTATTGTCCCACACAGCTCTGTAACTTCCTAATTGAGTGTCTTTGGGCATTACTTAATGTTCCATGCCTCAGTGTCCTCATTTGAAAAATGCAAAAAGATAGTAGTTTTATCTTATTGTGTTATTGTGAAAATTAAATGTCTTAACTTGTATTAAACACTTAGGAATGGTACAGTTCACCTTTGAACGTGGATTTCAACTACATGCATCCACTTATGTGCAGATTGTAAAAATAAATATAGTGCTGTACTGTAAATGTATTTTCTCTTTCTTATGACTTTCTTTTTCTTTAAGATTTATTTGAGAGAGAGAGAGAGAGAGCACATGCACAGGGAGAGGGGCAGAGAGAGGGAGAGAGAGAATCTCAAGTAGGCTCCACACTCAGCACAGAACCCAAGTCAGGGTTCGATCCCAAGATCCCGAGATCACAACATGAGCTGAAACCAAGAGTCCAACGCTTAACTGACTGAGCCACCCAGGTTCCCCTTTCTTATGATTTTCTTAATAACATTTGCTTTTCTCTAGATTTATTGTTAGACTACAGTATAAAATACATATACAAAAATATGTGTTGATTGATGATTTGTGTCATTGGTAAGACTTCCAGTCAATAGTAGTCTATTTGTAGTTTGGGAGAGAAAAAGTTATGTGTGGATTCTCAACTGTGCTCCTAATCCACACATTGTTCAAGGTCAACTGTACTTGGCACCTAACAAGTATTAGTTATCCCTATGATCACTATACATTTAAGAAAGTTAATCAGGTGCCTCTGGTTTCTTCAAATCCACATTCACTTGTTTACTACTAATCAACATATATATATTAAGAAACCAAGAGTTTGACATTAATAATTATCCTAGGACAGAATGCTGTTATTCATATTGCAGGAATATTGTGCTTTTCACACAATTAAAATGTCATGTAGTCAGCCTCCTATGGAGGTTCTAAGAAATTCTCAGGGTATGTGCTCATTTAGCCATGATGTCAATCACTTCAGGCCCAGTCACTTGTTTGGGAAATCCTTGCCTGGATGCTTGGCCTGTGTTTTAGGTTGAATTGTGTCCTCCCCCAAAAATATGTTGACACAGATCAATGGAACAGGGTAGAGAGCCCAGACATAAACCCATGCGTATATGGTCAATTAATGAATGATAAACGAGGCAGGAATATAAAAAGGGGAAAAGACAGCCTCTTCAATAAATAGTCCTTGTAAACGTGGACAGCCACATGCCAAAGAATGAAACTGGACTGCTTTCTTACCCTACACACAACAACAAACTCAAGATTGATTGAACACCTAACTGTAAGACCTGAGACCACAAGACTCCTGAAACAGAATGGACATAATCTCTTAGACATCAGCCTTAGCAACGTATTTAGGATATATGTCCTTGGGCAAGAGAGACAAAAGCAAAAACAAACTGTGAGGGCTACACCAAAGTAAAGTGTTTTTGCACAAAAAAGGAAACCATCAAGAAGACAAATAGGCAACATATTGAATAGGAGGGAGCAGATATTTGCAAATGACTTATATGATAAGGGGTTAATATTTTTAAGGGGTTAATATTTAAAACAAATAAAGAACTGATATAACTCCACACAAAGAAAACAAATAATCTGATTTTAAAATGTGCAGAATACACGAGGAGACATTTTTCCAAAGAAGACATCAAGATGGCCAACAGTTACATGAAAATGTGCTCAGCATCACTCATCCTCAGGGAAATGCAAATCAAAACCATGATGAGATACCATCTCATAGCTGTCAGAATGGCAAGTATCAAAAAGACAAAACTGACAAATATTTTTTTTAATTTTTATTTATGATAGTCACAGAGAGAGAGAGAGAGAGAGAGAGAGAGAGAGGCAGAGACATAGGCAGAGGGAGAAGCAGGCTCCATGCACCGGGAGCCCGATGTGGGATTCGATCCCGGGTCTCCAGGATCGCGCCCTGGGCCAAAGGCAGGCGCTAAACCGCTGCGCCACCCAGGGATCCCCCAAAACTGACAAATATTGATGAGGATGTGGATAAAAAGGAACTCCCATGCAGTGCAGGTGAAAATGTATATCGGTGCAGTCCCTGTGGATAAAAGTATGGAGGATTCTTTAAAAATTAAGGATAGAAGGTGCACCTGGGTGGCTCAGTGTCTGCCTTTGGCTCAGGTCATGATCCCGGGATCCTGGAATCAAGTCCTGCATCGGGCTCTCTGCAGGGAGCCTGCTTCTTCCTCTGCCTATGTCTCTGCCTCTCTCTGTGTGTCTCTCATGAATAAATAAATAAAATCTTTAAAAAAATTAAGAATATAAATACCATATATGATCCAACAATTCCACTACTGAGTATTTACCCAAAGAAAATGAAAATTTTAATTTGAAAAGATATATGTGCCTCTATGTTTATTGAAGCATTATCTATATTTATAATAGCCAAGATTTGGAAGCAACTCAAGTGTCCATTGATAAATGAATGGATAAAGATGTGGTATGTACACACACATGCACAAATATTACTCAGCCATAAAAAAGAATGAGATCTTGCCACTTGCAACAACATGGATGGACCTAGAGGGTATGATGCTAAGTGAAATAAGTCTATCAGAGAAAGACAAACCATATGCTTTCACTTATATGTGGAATCTAAAAAACAAAACAAATGAGCAAATAAACAAAAAAGAGAAACAGACCCATAAATACAGAGAACAAACTGGTGGCCACCAGGGGACAGGGGTTGGGGGTTGCTGGGCAAAATGGGTAAAGGGGATTAAAAGCTACAAACTTCCAGTTATAAAATAAGTAAGTCAGGGAGGTGAAAAGTACAGCACAGGGAAGATAATAACATTGCAATAATGTCAGACAGTGACTGAAGGTGCCTGTATTCATTGTGTGAGCACTGAGTAATGTATAGAATTGTTGAGTCACATTAGTTTTTGTTGTGCAAAAACCAATATAACATTGTATGTCAACTACACTTAAATAATAATAAAAGAAATAAAGCTATGGTGAAGCCTTAACCCCAGTACCTCGGAATGTGACCTCATTTGGAAATAGGATCATTGCAGATATGACTAGGTCTGTTGTCATACTGGAGTAGAATGGATGTGACTGATGTCCTTTAAGAAGAGAAGAGACACAGACACAGCGGGAAAGTGTACCTGTGGAGGCAGTGAGTGGACTGATGCAGCCGTCAGCAAGGAATACCCGTGGCCACCAGAAGCCAGAAGAGACAAGGGAAGATCTTCCTTGAAAGCTTTGGAAGAAGCATGACCCTGTTGACACCGTGATTTTGGACTTCTAACCTCCACAACAGCATGAGAGCAAGTTTCAGCTTGTGGTCATTGTTACAATAGCCCTAGAAAACTAATCCAGGCTCCTGGACCAGAAAGTAAAATCAAGAGGCAAGTCTCCAGCCAACCTCGGAGAAGTGCCAGTCCTTAGCTGGAGGAATCCAAGTGATCTGCAAAACCAGCTTCCATGAGGCGGGTCCTTTGTGTGGGGAAAGTGGGACCACTGGTAATATTTTTCGAATGTTCTCGTGTCCCCTATACTTTGCACAGGTGATTGTAAAAAAAATATTTTTTCATGCATCTCCCCATATTTTGAACACAGTTTTTATCTTTTTAATCAGCAAAGGGTATTTAAAACTACAAGCTTTAGAGGGCTGGTGGTGGGCACTCAAGCTTTCTCTAAAGTTTTATCTACTGTTTGTGTCTCCTGTATCTACTAGATGCTCACTGAATATTTTTGAAATGAATGATTGAATGAAAGATGTCAGTTTTTTTCATTCTCTATGTGTGATTCATCTGTTCTCCTTTCTCCTCCCCATCCCCCAACAGTATTAAGTAACTTCTTTTGGGAAAGTATTACCTTTTTTAGCCATGCTGAAGAAAACCCAAGAAAAGGATCTGGCCTGGCCTGGGCCATACTAGAAGGGGCACATCCCACTCAATTCTCCCCCGTTCCAAATAACCAGGTTTTGTCACATTCCTAGAATCCTGGTTCAGTACTGGCTTTGCTCTACTGTACTAAATGTTTCCTTATCCTGCGCACCAACGTGAGGCCTCCTTTGGAGAGGACCATGAGAACATTGGCAGATTCCAGTAGATTTTAACAGGTAAATGTGACATTGCTAACTATTGTTGCATTCATTCATGAATTCTGGAAGATCATGAAAGTTGTAAATTTGAATCTAGAAGCTGATTGTTTATTTTAAGAAAACTGCAGTATATCCTCAGTAGCGAAGAAAGTCAGGCAAAGTGTGGCACATGGGACTTTGCGAAGACCATAAGTATCTGCAAGAGGATAGCTATTCAACATTATCATAAATTCTGACGTCCCCTGTTTTGCCACCATTAGAACAACTGTTCCTGGACACAGGGATCCTAGCCCATGGATAAACAAATACCTTCAATTTCTGCTCAGCTGGACAGACCCTTCTGCCAGTCAGGCTAACCCTGAAGTCATAAAAGGAGTTTGTCCTGAATTTCCCTGAGAGCCAATAGAACTAGCAACTGTTGGGATCCCTGGGTGGCGCAGTGGTTTAGCGCCGGTCTTTGGCCCAGGGCGCGATCCTGGAGACCCGGGATCGAATCCCACATCAGGCTCCCGGTGCATGGAGCCTGCTTCTCCCTCTGCCTGTGTCTCTGCCTCTCTCTCCCTCTCTCTCTGTGTGACTATCATAAATAAATAAAAATTTAAAAAAAAAAAAAAAAAAAAAAAAAAAAAAAAAGAACTAGCAACTGTTACAACAGGAAGAATAAAATCCCCCGGGACTGGTGCACACTCCCAACCACATTGCCCATCAGCTTGAAGCCAAAGGCAGATACACACCATGTCTGTCTGCTGTTCCAGGGGAAAGGCTCCAAGATGATCTAAGGCTCAGCTTTGCTTACATTCAGCCCAGATTGCAAAAGAAGACACCCCCCTCCACACACACACACCCTCCTGGTGGCCTAAGACCAATCTCCAGACTGGCAATCAGCGTCACACTGAGGTTGCCCGACCAGTTCAGCAATCATAGGACGGTCAGAAAAATTCACATAATGTAAGATGAAGAACATAGATCAAGGTAACACAAAATTCTGGCAGTCTTATCTGATTGCAAGACTTTGGAATGGGGCTTCTGCATGGAAAAGCCAAGCGTATTTAGAGCCTTAAGTTCCAAGCAAATCCCTCTGCAAGGGTCACCAGTGAGATCATCTGTCAGAACACGGAACCTGGATCAGATGACCTCTGTGGGCCTCACCATCTCTCTTGTGATGTGGGTTTCTTGCTTATTAAAGAGTTAGAAGGATAATAACCGAGAATGTCAAAACCAGCAATATGATGTGACAAAATGCGCATATGTAATTTTATTTAATTAGGAGCAGAAAAACCCCTTTTTTACCTTTGTGTTTGATATACTCTAAACTCCAAAATTGGGCAGGGGGCGGGGGGGGGGCTCAGCGGTTTAGCGCTGCCTTTGGCCCAGGGTGTGATTTTGGAGAGCCAGGATGGAGTCCCACGTTGGGCTCCCTGCATGGAGCCTGCTTCTCCCTCTGCCTGTGTCTCTGCCTCTCTCTCTGTGTGTGTCTCTCATGAATAAATAAATAAAATCTTTTAAAAAATAAATATACTCTAAAATTGTCAATCTGTTCAGCATTGCTCCTCCTGTCACTTAGTTTGCCAAACATCTACAAAGAACAGAAATGGTTTCATTTTAATTCAAACCCATTTTCTTTCTTTCTTTTTTTTTTTAAAGATTTTATTTATTTATTTGAGAGAGAGAGAGAGCAAGAGCATGAGAGAGTACAAGCAGGGGGAGCAGAGGACAGAGGAAAAACCAGGCTCCCCGCTCAGTGGGAAGCTTGATCCCAAGACCCCCGAGATCATGACCAGAAGGCAGATACTTCACCAACTGAGCCACCCAGCCACCACCAAATCCATTTTCTTTCGTATAAAAGATTTTTTTTCAAGATTTGTTTCAGTCCCCTGAAACTAAAGTGACAATCCCCTGTATTTACATATCACTTTTAACTTTTCCAAACTCAGCTCTTTTCTGCTATCTATCTGGAATATAAGCTCCTGAGAGCACTGCTGTGTCCTTGGGAGCATTGCTTAGCACACAGTAGGTGCCTTCAGGTGTTTCTAACTTGTTAACTCTATGACAACTGTATTAGTTTTCACAGCTAGGATTATATATTTTTGGTAGGTTCCTGTCCTCATGAATAATAGTTTCACCTCAAGCCAATCCTTGTAAGTATATCAGATTATATATTTCACAAATGTGCTCTTTGAAACAAAGCAAGCTGCATCAGGAAGTCTGGTTTGGAAAAAGTTGCTCTTTCTTTCATCAGAATGCTAGTTGGAGAAATTTCATGAAGAATTCATAATTATTTACTTTTCCTAGCATAGTCAACACATTTTGCCGTGTCATTATTTAAGGAAACTTGATCATATTGTAATACTTCCTCTTTTCTGCTCAAAGAAATTGTAAACACATCAGCAAAAAAGGAACAGTGGTTTTATCTGAAACACTAATATATTTAGAGAGAACAACATTACCACCCTGAAATTTCTCAGTGACCCAGATGCATTTTGCTGTGTGAGAGTAGGTGGTATGATTACTGTTTTGTAAAAGATCAATCAGTCTCTCTCTCTAGCTATTGATAGAATTTTTTGCTTGCTACTTTCTTTAATGCTATTTGTCATACATGTAAAAGCAAAGACAGGTTGGTGAGTGCAGTAACATGAAATAACACCCATGTTTCCATATATATAAAAGCCCCAGAGTACAATTTATTTCCATCTGGAGTATGAAGGCTATACAAGAACTACTTGGCCATGCTGGACAAGCTCTTGTCTTCATGTCTGTCCACTAATTCAGGCCAATTCTCAATAGTGCAAGGAAGCTAATGCTCCTCCAAAGAACAATATAAGTTGCTGCAAAAGCAAAGGATCCATGAAGATCTTTTGAGCACAAATGTTTTTTAAATTTTTTTAAAAGATTTATTTGAGGGAGAGTGAGAGTAGGAGTGGGAGGGGCAGAGGGACAGGGAGAGAGAATCTCCAGAGGATCCTATGCTGAACATGGAGGCTGATGAAGGGCTCCATCTCAAGACCCTGAGATCATGACCTGCACCAAAACCAAGGGTTGGCCGCCAACCAAATGCACCACCTAAGTGCCCCAGAGTGCAAATGTTTTTATTTCATTTATCATTTAAAAACATCATGAAGGTGCACCTCTTGGCTTGATTCACTTATTGAAACTTATCTTAGGGTCAGTTAATGTTCAAGAAAAGTTAACTACCTCAACACCGTGGGATAAAACTCTTACAGAATATATACTTAACTCAAGATTGTCATCTTTGACAGTATCATTAGAAAAGAAATTACATACATTCTTCTAATTAGGCACAACCTTTCATTAGAAAGGTTGCTAAAAGGCACCAGCCTCTAATCTGCTTATCCCATTAATGTGACAGTCCTGTGTTGCCACCTATTGTTTTATGTGCATGGAGGTACTTAATAAAATATTTTTAAATACATGAATACAAATACACTACCTTCATGTCTTTATATCCTAACCCCCACATTGCCACTCTCCACCACTTACATTCCATAAAATGTAGGGTCATAGCTGTATAAGCTGCTGTATTCAAGTGAGTTGTTTTAAACAGCTCTCTCCGTACTCACTGGTAAATTCTGCTTCCCTTTCCCAGACCCTCAGGGAATCTTTCCAGGATGTTTCCTTTCTACTCTCCTGTCAACTCACTGCCTCCCTACAAACTCTACTTAGAGTCCCTTTTCTTCAAACCCATTGGCCTGGTCTCTTTGCTAGATGAAAGGTGCTTCGCACTCTTTTCTTGGGTGCTGGTCCTGTGCTCTTCGTCCTGCAGTCTAGGAAGGACAGCCAGTCCCAGCCTGGGAGGGATATTCAGACAGCTCAGGCTTGGTGGTGAAGGTGAGTTGACCACTGTGACCACTGACTTCAAGGTTAACCAGGATGGGTACAAAAGCTCTGCTTTACCACTCTCCCCACCACTTGATTAATGGAAAGATCTTCACCAGAAGGCAAAGGAATAAAATAGTACCTCAAGGGCATATGAGCTTAGTTTAGTGTCTGGTACTGTGCTTTGCATAAATATTTGTTGTCACAGCAGATTTTGGTATAATGACTCCCTCCTGTGTACCTTTGCCACCTTAGACAAATCTAAACTTCTCCTTAGGGAAACCCAGGTATAATTTCCTTCTCCAGTTACTTCAGAGGGCAGTTGGGGTGGGGCAAGAAACCACAAAACCCTGACTAACAAATTAAAGCAATATTTATATCGTGGGCTTAGTCTTTCTTAATGAAAGGGAGACTGTGACTAATGGTGCTAGGTCAGAATTCCTGCCACCAGCTTGGTGTCACAGGTCCTGGTGACCCAGTAGCAGGAGGACAGTCGATGATGCTGTGTGATTGCTTTATATCTATATGGGAAGATGACACCAACATCCCTCAGGTGACCCAAGTTGGAAATCTGGTGGTCCTCCTAGACTCTGCCTCTGCCCCATTTCATACCAGTTTATTTACCAAGTCCTTAAGGTCTCACTTTTTTTTAAAGATTTTATTTATTTGACAGAGAATGAGAGAGAAAGAGAGAGAACAAGCAGGTGAAGCAGCAGGCAGAGGGAGAGAGAGAAGCAGGCTCCCCACTGAGCAGGAAATCCAACTTGGGGCTCAAACCCAAGACCCTGGGATCATGGCCTGAGCCAAAGGCAGACACTTAACCAACTGAGCCACCCAGGCGCCCCAGGCCTCACTTCTTAAATATCATTGAAATCTATCTCTTTCTTTCAGTACCTCTGCTGCTGATTTACTTCTGGAGGTAGGCCTGTATTGCTATAAATTCCCCTCTTAGAACAGCTTTGGCTGCATCCCAAAGGTTTTGGACTTTTGTATTTTCATTTGTGTTTCTTTTCTTTTTAAATTTTATTTATTCATGAGAGACATAGAGAGAAAGGCATAGACAAAGGTAAAGACAAGGGAGCCCGATGTGGGACTCAGTCCTGAGACCCCATGACCATGACCTGAGCCTAAGGCAGACACTCAACCACTGAGCCACCCAGGTGCCCTGCATTTGTTCTCATATACTTGTTTATTTTGCCTTTATTTCCTGGTTGACCCATTCATTGTTTAGTAACATGTTATTTAAACTCTATGTATATATGTTCTTTCCAGATTTTTTCTGGTGGTTGACCCCATAATTTCATCATTTTTTCTGGTGGTTGACCCCATAATTTCATCATAATTTCATCATGCGGTCATGATGAGCATGGTATGATTCCCATCTTCTTGAATTGATCGAGGCTTGTTCAATGGACTCATATGTGATCTATCCTGGAGAATGTCCCATGTGCACTTGTAAAGAATGAGTATTCTGCTGTTTTAGGATGGAAAGGTCTGAATACGTTAAGTTCATCTGTTCCACTGTGTCATTCAAAGCCAATGTTTCCTGGTTGATTTTCTGTTTAGAGGTCTGTCCATTGATGACTGTTAAAGTCCCCTACTATTACTGTATTATTATCATTGAGTTCCTTTATTTTTGTTATTAACTGTTTTATGTATTTGGGTGTTCCCATGTTGGGTGCATAAATATTTACAATTGCTCTATCTTCTTATTTAATTGTCCCCTCTATGGTTATATAGTGTCCTTCTTTGTCTATTGTTATAGTCTTTGTTTTAAAGTCTAGTTTTCTAATACAAATATTGCTACTCCTGCTTTCTTTTCATTTTAAGATTTTATGTATTTATTTATTTGAGAGAGAGAGAGAATGAGTACACACTTGAGTGGGGGGAGGACTAGAGGAGCAGATAGAGGAAGGGGGAAGAATCTTAAGTAGGCTCCACACCCAGAGCAGAACCTGACACAGGACTTGATCTCACATCACTGAGATCATGACTTGAGCCAAAACCAAGAGTCAAACATTTAACTAACTGAGCCACCCAGCCACACTTCCAGCTTTTTTTCAACATTCATTTGCATGATAAAATGCTTCTCCATTCCCTCACTTTCAATCTGCAGGTATCTTTAGGTCTGAAATGAGTCCCTTGTAGGCAGCATATAGAAGGGTCTTGTTTTTTAATCTGTTCTGACTCCCTGTCTTCTGATTGGAATGTTTAATCCTGACTGAGCCAGTCAGCTGTCCCTCAAAATAATACTTTTTTTTCAAATTTTTATTTAAATTCTAGTTAGTTAACATATAGTATAATATTGATTTCACTAGTAGAATTTAGTGATTCATCACCTCAAATTATTGATAATATGATAGATTATTGATAGATTATTGATAGATATGTATTTATTACCATCTTATTACTTTTTTTGTTTGTTTCTAAAGATTCTGATAATTTCTTCCTCTCTTTCATGGTTTGCTGGTTTTCTTTAGTAATATATTTGGATTTATTTCTCTTTATTACTTGCATATTTATTAGTTGTTTTGATATATGGTTATCATTAGGTGTGTATATAACCTCTTCTGCAAATAGCATCTATATTAAGTTGATGGTTTAAGTTTGAACCCACTCTTTACTCCTCTCCTCCCCACATTTTAGGTATATGGTGTCATATTTTATATCCTTTTATTTTGTGAGCTCCTTGACTGATATTTTTTTTACTGACTTACAGTAAAAATATTCATTTTTACCACTGCGTTTCCTACCTTCAGACGATCATTCTTGGTCTTTCCTTTCCACTAAAAAGAGTCCTCTTTAATATTTCTTGTAGGTCTGGTTTAGTGGTCATGAATGTCTTTAGTTTTTATTTGCCTGGGAAACAATCTCTCCTTCTATTCTGAATGAGAACCTTGCTGGATAGAGTGTTATTGGCTGTAGGTTTTCCCATACAGCATTTTGAATATATCATACCACTCCCTTCTGGCTTGGAATGTTTCTCTTGAAAACCCACTAATAGCCTAACGGAGTTTGCTTTGTAGGTAACCGTCTTCTTTTGTCTTGCTGCTTTTAGTATTTCTTCTTTACCACTATATTTTATCACTTTAATTACAACATGTCTTGGTATTGGGGCTCCTGGGTGGCTCAGCCAGTTAAGTGGCTCAGTCTTGGTTTCAGCTGCCTGATTGAACCTCATCTTGGGCTCCACACTCAGCTGGGAGTCTGCTTGTCCCTCTCCTTTCCCCTCTGCCTTCTGCCCATTTCCCTACTCATACACACTCCCATTATCTCTCTAAAATAAATAAATAAATAAATAAATAAATAAATAAATAAATAAATAAATAAATAAATAAATAATAAATAAGTGGATCTGCTTTTATTTATTATTTTTTAGGCTCTCTGTGCCTCCTAGATCTATATGTCTGCTTCCTTCCCCAAACTAGTGGAGTTTTCAGCTATTATTTCTTCAAATAAATTTTCTGCTCCCTTTACTCTTTCTTATTTTTCTGGGACTCCTATAACAAATGTTATCATATTTGATGGAGTCACTGAGTTCTCTAAGTCTATTCTCATTTTGCATAATTCTTTTTTCTCTTTTTAATTCAGCTGATTACCTTCCATTACTCTGTCTTCTAGATCATTAATTCATTCCTCTGCTTCTTCCAGCCTGCTCTTCATTGCATTAAGTGTATTTCTCATTTTGCTTATTGTGTCCTTTATCTCTGCTATGTTGTTCTTTATTTCCATGTTGAGAGTCTTGCTCAGGTCTTCCACTCTTTTCTCAAGTCCAGTGAATTTCCTTAGGATCATCGCTTTAAATTCTCCATTATGTGGGGGTACCTGGGTGGCTCAGTCAGTTAAGCACCCGAGTCTTGGTTTCAGCTTAGGTCATGATCTCAGGGTTGTGAGATTGAGCCCCATGCTGGGATCTTCACTTAATGGGGAATCTGCTTGGGATTCTTTCCCTCTTCCCCTGCCCCCCCACCACATTCTTTCTCATAAATAAATAAATACATAAATAAATTATTTTAAAAATTTCTCCATCAGCATATTACTTATATCTGTTTTGATTAGATCTCTGGCCATGACCTTGTCCTATTCTTTTCATTTAGGAAATTCTTCTGTCTTCTCATTTTGTCTAAATTTGTCTATTTCTCTGTGTTAGGAAAGTCAGTTACATTTTGTGTTCCTGAGGGTAATGGCCTTATGAAGAAGAGGTTGTGTAGTGCCCTTCCATGTAGTGTCCCCTGCTCTCTAGGTCCTGGCATTTTGGGAGTGCCTTCTGTATGTGCTATGTGCACTCTGCTGTTGTGTCCTGGTCGCACTAGGTGTGCTCTGTTCTGCTTGTGAAATGAGACCTGCCACCACTGCCACCAGAACTGAGGCCTTGTAAAACTCCTGGGTAGGAAGATGTGGTGTCGTTAGGGATCTGGGCCACTCTTCTGGGGGAGGGAGCCTGCCACATTGGGACTCAGGCAAACATGACTGGGAATGGTGGCTCCACCAGAGGTTGGGGGAACAGGGCTTGTTAAGTTGTGAGTGTTGGCACTACGCTGCTTCCCACAGCTGGCCTTGTGCTTATGCTGAGATGCGGGGAAGGGAAATGCCTCTGGACAGTTCCTTTGTTCCAGAGGAGGTCTCTCTATGAATGCTGCTTCTCTGGGACATACTCTGAGATGAGCAACTAACCACCCCATTGTTGTCCCAGGTTCTCTTCAGATTGCTGTTTCTATGTTGTATGTCTATATGCCTGCCTTCTCCCCAAGAGTGTCCACAATGTTCTCTGAGGTCTCCCAGATCCAAGCATGCTGACCTTTAAAACTCTAGGCTTTAAGCCCCACTGGTAACAAGAACTCATGAAATTCAGCCCCTCCAGCTTTCCAAACCAATTGCTATGGTGGTTTGTTTTCCCTGTGAGCTCCCCTACATGCTAGTTTGTCTCTTGCTCTTCTCCAAGACCATGGCTCCTTCCCCACTACAGCAGCCATGATCCAATTCTCTCCCAAACTATGTGTCCATACTTCCTACCTTCTTCAATGTGGCTTTTTCTCTACCTTTAGTTGTGGAATTCGTTTTGTCAGTGTTCAGACCAATTTTGGGGGTATTTGGGATGAATTGATAGTATTTCATTGTATTCATAGGACGAGGCCAGCCTAGGGGTCTCCTACTCCACCTCTATCTTCCCTGAAAACTTCCAGCTCTGCCACTGATTTAATCCAGGTCCTCATCATTCATCACCTGAGCTGATGAATTTAGAACCTTGTCTCCTTGTGTCTAGACTTCACTGCCTCTAAGCCACTGTCTTCTTTTTTTAAGGGTTTATTTATTTATTCATGAAAGACACACAGAGAGAGGCAGAGGAAGAAGCAGACTCTCCATAGGGAGCCTGATGTGGGACATAATCCCAGCTTAGAACCTCCCTGCATCAGGCTGAAGTTCAAACACATCAGCATGGCAAGCTGCCCTGATGCTTGGCCCCATTCACACATGCCCTTTACTCCAGCCACATCCCCCCAATTTGTTTCCTAATCACATCACACAATTGTCCCCTAGGGTGCTTGTCCATGCCATTTCCTCCTCCCCAGATGGCTGATGCCCACTAATGACCTCTACCTGTGCTTCAACATTCACCTATTTGTGGAAGATTTACTGATGCTTATCATGGCCAGGTACTATTTCAGGTACTGGGCATCAGTGAACAGCACAGATAGAACTTCCTGACACTTAGGATTTACCTCCTAGTTGTGGTGATGATGGTGGGAAGGGGCAGACATTGAACAATGCATAAAACAAACTAGAAGGGGTGGGGTGCCATGGACAGAAACAAAGCAGGGAAGCAGGATGGGGAGTGCCCCAATGGCTGTGGGAGCCATTCCAGTTTTCAATAGAGTGTTCAAGAGGGCCTCACTGAGAAGGGACATTTGAGCAAAGACAAAGAAGTGAAGGAGCAAACTGAGTGAGTGTCTGGGTAAATCATTCAGGGAAAAGTGAAGAGCAAGGCCAAAGCCCCTGAATCAGGGGCATGCCTCATATGTGGGAGGGACTGGAAGGAGGCCAGTGTGGCCTGAGTAGAGCAAGTAAGGGGGAGAACAGCAAAAGTCAGAGTGAGAGACAAGGAGACCTTGTAAAAAATGTTGCAAAGCTTTGCTCCCCGTGAGATAAGGAACCACAGGCAGGTTGAACAGAGGGATTACAAGTTGCAAGAATCACACTGGCTGTTGGGTGGTGAGATAGGGATGGAAGTGGCATAGACCAGGGCAGTAGTGGCAGGGGTGGTGAGGCTGGCTGGGCTCTGGGTATAGTGTGAAGGTGAGTCTGATGTGATTTGCCAAAGGGTTGGATGTGGGATACAAAAGAAAAAAAGGTAACAGGAATGGGGTCAAGGCTTTTGGTATGAGCAGCCCTAAGGATGGAGCTGCCATTCATTAAGATAAGGAAGACTTGGATGAGCAGGTTTTGGGTGGTAGATCAGTAATTTTGAGTTGGACTTGGAAAGTTTGGGATATTTTATCACTCCAGCGTCTTCTCCTGAAAGCCTTCCCCCATCTCTCCCCTCACTCAGAAGATGTACTCTGGTTCTCCCATAACTCTGGAGAGTTTTTTTTTTGCTGTCAGGGCCCTCAGCACACAAAACAACCCTTTGAACACAGATGTTTTAGATTAAATATGTGTTGACTCAGACTAGAAAGCAAACCAAAAACTTCTGTTCTGGCCTCAAAGGAGTCATTGAAGTGGAACTTGCCCTTTTGGCATAAACAACTAGAAGACTGGTCAAAATATATGAAATGACTGCTCAGATACTGGGACACTAGACTGTGTGGCATGTGGTCCCTGAGGCAAGGGAAACAAATTAGGTGAGCCCTAAATCACCCCAGCTTGCTGCCTGAAGGCAATTTTTATACTGCTGGGCAGGGAATGGGAACCCAAGCAGAACATAAGAAACCTTGCTGAATTGAAGAGATAAAGATTGAGGTAGGGAGGGTGGCACTAAGGTGATTTGCAGTTTTCTGGGCAAAAGATTGAAGAGAAAGAAGCTATGTAAAGAAAGTGCTCCTTGAGACTTTGTGTGGAGACCAGTCTGGGCATATATAGGGTGAAACATCCTAGGGCCGAGAAAGAACAATGGATGGGATTCTATAGGCTGATAATTCTCAAAGGTCAGGCAGGCCTGGGAAACTGAGTCCCTGCCCTCCAGAGTGGAGTACCCCATTGAATACCTGGGGTCTTGAGTAAAGACTCCAGAAGGGTCACTGCCTCATAGGAGGACTGAGTTAGCCCAATAGCAAAAACCTAAAACAAACAAATTAACAAAGATCAACCCCATCTGCAATTAAGTGCCCAAGAAAACAGACTGTAATACTCTGTAAAGGGACACTATAAAATCCCATCACTCAACAGGATCACACTTAAATGTCAGGAATTTAAAATAGCATCAAAGCCTGTGAAATATTTAGGGGTGTATCCAGCATATGTAGGAAATGAGCATATTCTCTCATCTCTTCTGAACCACTTAGAGACATCACATTGATAGATCTAAATTGATCATGGTGTGGTTATTTTACACAGAGAAATTGGCACAGAACAAATTGGGGCTTTATGACACCCCCCAAAAGTTGCTTCACCAGCATAAATGTAACAAAATATGGGATGACCTCCCTAACAAAACATTGCTAGGAGAAGTTTCTTTTTTTTTTAATTTTTTTTTAGAAGTTTCTTTTTTTATTTAAATTCAATTTGCCAACATATAACATCCAGGGCTCATCTCATCATGTGCCCTCCTTAGTGCCAGTCACCCAGTTACTTCATCCCCGCACTCACCTCCCCTTTTGTAACCCTTTGTTTGTTTCCCAGATTTAAAGAGTCTCTCATGGTTTGTCTTTCTCTCTAATTTTTTTCCACTTAGTTTCCTCCCTGCCTTTATGGTCCCTTTCACTATTTCTTATATTCCACATATGACTGAAACCATATGATAATCGTCTTTCTCTGACTGACTTATTTCACTCAGCATAATACCCTCCAGTTCTGTCCACGTCAATTTAAATGGTAGGTATTCATCCTTTCTGATGTCTGAGTAATATTCCATTGTGTGTGTCTGTGTATACGTATATACGTATCACATCTTCTTTATCCATTCATCTGTTGAAGGACATCCAGCTCCTTCCACAGTTTGGCTATTGTGGACATTGCTGTTATGAACACTGATTGGGGTGCAGGTGTTCCCAATTGTTGTATCTTTGTCCCATCTGTATCTTTGGAGTACATACCCAGTAGTGCAATTGCTGGGTCATAGGGTAGCTCTATTATTAACTTCTTGAGGAACCTCCACACTATTTTCCAAAGTGGCTGTACCAGCTTGCATTCCTACCAATAATGCAAGAGGGTTCCCCTTTCTCTGCATCCTCTCCAATATTTGTTTCCTGTCTTGTTAATTTTAGCCATTCTCACTGGTATAAAGTGGTATCTCATTGTGGTTTTGATTTGTATTTCCCTGATGGCAAGTGATGTGGAGCATTTTTTTCATGTGCCTGTAGGTCATGTGTAGGTGTTCTTTGGAGGAACGTCTATTCAAGTCTTCTGCTCATTTCTTGACTGGATTGTTTGTTTTTTGGGTGTTTTGAGTTTGGTATGTTCTTTATAGATCTTGGATACTAGCCTTTTATCTGATACATCATTTGCAAATATCTTCTCCCATTCTGTAGGTTGCTTTTTAGTTTTGTTGACTGTTTCTTTTGCTGTGCAGAACCTTTTATCTTGATGAAGTCCCAATAGTTCTTTATTGCTTTTGTTTCTCTTGCCTTTATAGACGTGTCTTGCAAGAAGTTTCTGTGGCCAAGGTCAAAAAGTTGTGCTGGGAGAAGTTAAAGGAGACCTAAATAAATGGAGAGGGAGAATTTGGTTCTGAGTTGGAAGATTCAATGTTGTTGAGATGTCACTTCTCCCCACATGACTCTAGATATTCAGTGGAATCTTGATAAAAATTCCAACAGACAAGCTGATACCAAAATCTGTGAGGAAACCCAAAGCTCTAGAATAATTGAAAGTTGAAAAAGAAGAAATAATTTGGATAACTTACACTACTGGGCTTTAGTGTTTACTGCAAAGCTATACTCATGCAGACAGTGTGGTATATTATATATGGTACATAAGATATACAGACCAAGGAAATAGAGTCTAGAAAGTCATCCAGATACAGAGAACCAATTGATATTCTTGGCACTAGACATTCTACAGCTATTTTATTGAGACTTCATAATGGTTATTTGGGACATTTGTTAATCCTCATGTAAAGGGATCCCTGGGTGGCCCAGCGGTTTAGCGCCTGACTTTGGCCCAGGGCGCGATCCTGGAGACCCGGGATTGAATCCCACGTCGGGCTCCCCGTGCATGGAGCCTGCTTCTCCCTCTGCCTGTGTCTCTGCCTCTCTCTCTCTCTCTCTCTCTCTCATAAATAAATAAAAATTTAAAAAAATCCTCATGTAAAAAAAATTCTGAGCAAAAGTTATCATGGTGATATTTCACGGCATGGAAGTTTGGACTTTAATTACCCATTTGACCTGTACTGGGATGGACTCAAAACTAGTCTATAAAATAACGTGTAAAAATAGCTTTGCCCACAAACATTCCTTTGGCCTTTCTTTGTGCATTAGACTTTTGGTCAGTCAAGTGGCCTACCTTTGATTAAAGTATGGTGAAGGCTTGCCTGGGTGGGTCAATCAATTAAGCGTCAGACTCTGGATTTCGGCTCAGGTCATGATATTGGGGTTGTGAGACAGGGCCTGACAACTGACTCTGGGCTGGTGTAGAGCCTGCTTGGGGTTCTCTCCCTCTGGCCCCTCATAAAAAAGAATTAAAATAAAATAAAGCATTTGGATATGTTCTAATCAACAACATAAAATAATTCTCATTCTTTCTAAAAATATGTACTTGCTCAGTGGGGACTCTGCTTCTCCCTCTCCCTCTGCCCCTCCACTGCCACTTGTGTGCTCTCTCTCTCTAAAATAAATAAATACATTTTAAAAAAAATAAAAATAAATACATAAGGAACAATTGCTATCTGCACTTCAGTTACTACTTGGGAGTATAAACTCCAAGGCCACATGTCAAAAGTGTGGTTGCAAGATAGTATTTGTGAGTGATGGACTCGAATATATGTAGTCAGTTCAGTTCCCTACTCAATCTACAATTGTCTCAAGTACACCAGACTCTCAAGTACACCAGACATGCTTAGAGCTCACAGTTTTGTCTTTTCGTGGTGACTTATGTGCTAGCCCTGTGTTCTGTGTTGTAGGAGACAATCATGGTTTAGTTAGGGTCATTGGGTTGCATGGAACATAAACCCACTGAAATTTCCTCAAAACTATATTTTTCTTTTGTTTTGTGTGTCAAGTTTTTTTTTTTAAAGATTTTATTTATTTATTTATGAGCAACACAGAGAGAGAGAGAGAGAGAGAGGCAGAGACACAGGCAGAGGGAGAAGCAGGCTCCATGCTCCCGCACTGCCCGTGTTTCAAGTTTTTATTTAAATTCCAATTAATTCACAAATAGTGTAATATTAGTTTCAGGAGTAGAATTTAGTGATTCATCACTTACATATAACAGCCAGTGTTCATCGCAACAATGCCCTTCTTAATACCTATCACCCATTTAGCCCATCCCCCCACCCACCTCCTACCCAGTAACCCTCAGTTTGTTCCCTATTATTAAGAGTCTATTTTATGGTTTGCCTCTCACTTCCCCCCACCATGTTCATCTGTTTTGTTTCTTTTTTTTTAAGGATTTATTTATTTATTTATTTATTTATTTATTTATTTATTTATTTATTTATGAGAGAAAGAGAGTATGAGTAGGAGGGGCAGAGCGAGAGAGAGACTCTCAAGCAGACTCCACACTGAGGGCAGAGTCCGATGTGGGGCTCAATCTCATCAGGACTCTGAGATCACAACCTAAACTGAAACTGAGTCCAACACTTTAACAAACTGCGCCACATAGGCGCCCCCATCTGTTTCGTTTCTTAAATTCCACATAAGAGGGAAATCATAGGGTATTTGTCTTCCTCTCACTGACTTATTTCGCTTAGTATAATACACTCTAGCTCCATCCACATCATTGCAAATGGCAGGATTTCATTCTTTTTTATGGCTAACATTCCATTGTGTATATACACGACAACTCCTTTATCCAATCATCAGTGGACATTTGGGCTCTTTCTGTAATTTGGCTATTGTTAATAATGCTGCTATAGGGATCCCTGGGTGGCGCTGCGGTTTGGCGCCTGCCTTTGGCCCAGGGCGCGATCCTGGAGACCCGGGATCGAGTCCCACGTCCCCCCACGTCGGGCTCCCGGTGCACGGAGCCTGCTTGTGTCTCTGCCTCTCTCTCTCTCTGTGACTATCATCAATAAAGAAATAAAAATTAAAAAAAAAATAATGCTGCTATAAACATCAGTACACATGTGTCCCTTCGAATCTGTATTTTTGTATCCTTGGGTAAATACCTAGTGTGCAATTGCTGGATTGTAGGGTAGTTCTATTTTTAGCTTTTTGAGAAACCTCCATACTGTTTTCCAGAGTGGCTGCAACAGTTTGCATTCCCACCAACTAAGTAAGAAGGCTTCCCTTTCTCCACATCCTTGCCAGCATCTGTTGTTTCCTATGTTGTTGATTTTAGGCATTCTGACAGGTGTGAGGTAGTATCTCATTGTGGTTTTTTTTTTTATTTTATAAATTAATTTTTATTGGTGTTCAATTTACCAACATACAGAATAACACCCAGTGCTCATCCCGTCAAGTGTACCCCTCAGTGCCCGTCACCCATTCACCCCCACCCCCCACCCTCCTCCCCCTCCACCACCCCTAGTTCATTTCCCAGAGTTAGAAGTCTTTATGTTCTGTCTCCCTTTCTGATATTTCTCACACATTTCTTCTCCCTTCCCTTATATTCCCTTTCGCTATTATTCATATTCCCCAAATGAATGAGAACATACACTGTTTGTCCTTCTCCGGTTACTGTGGCCAAGTTCAAAAAGGGTGTTGCCTGAGTTCTCCTCTGGGATTTTGATGGAATCTTGTCTCACATTTAGATCTTTCATCTATTTTGAGTTTATCTTTGTGTATGGTGCAAGAGAGTGGTCCAGTTTCATTCTTCTGCATGTGGATGTCCAATTTTCCCAGCACCATTTATTGAAGAGACTGTCTTTCTTCTAGTGGATCGTCTTTCCTCCTTTATCGTATATTAGTTGAGCATAAAGTTCAGGGTCCACTTCTGGGTTCTCTGTTCTGTTCCATTGATCTATATGTCTGTTTTTGTGCCAGTACCACACTGTCTTGATGAACACAGCTTTGTAGTACAACCTGAAATCTGGCATTGTGATGCCCCCAGATATGGTTTTCTTTTTTTAAAATTCCCCTGGCTGTTTGGGGTCTTTTCTGATTCCACACAAATCTTAAAATAATTTGTTCTAAGTCTCTGAAGAAAGTCCATGGTATTTTGATAGGGATTGCATTATACGTGTAAATTGCCCTGGGTAACATTGACATTTTCACAATATTAATTCTGCCAATCCATGAGCATGGAATATTTTTCCATCTCTTTGTGTCTTCCTCAATTTCTTTCAGAAGTGTTCTGTAGTTTTTAGGGTATATTTTGAGAACCATTTGAATGGTAAATGGTTCTCCAACCTTTTATTTTCAGGTTGTAGGTGTCCTTCTGTCTAAAATGAGTCTCTTGTAGACAGCAAATAGATGGGTCCTGTTTTTTTATCCAGTCTGAAACTCTGCGCCTTTTGATGGGGTCATTAAGTCCATTCACGTTCAGAGTTACTTGAACTTCTTCTTAAAGGGGAGTTTTAAGAGTCCCCCTTAAAATTTCTTGCAGAGCTGGTTTGGAGGTCACATATTCTTTCAGTTCCTGCCTGTCTTGGAAGCTCTTTATCTCTCCTTCCATTTTGAATGAGAGCCTTGCTGGATAAAGTATTCTTGGTTGCATGTTCTTCTCATTTAGGACCCTGAATATATCCTGCCAGCCCTTTCTGGCCTGCCACGTCTCTGTGGAGAGGTCTGCTGTTACCCTAATATTCCTCCCCATGAAAGTCAGGGACTTCTTGTCTCTTGCTGCTTTAAGGATCTTCTCTTTATCTTTGGAATTTGCAAGCTTCACTATTAGATGTCGAGGTGTTGAACGGTTTTTATTGATTTTAGGGGGGGATCTCTCTATTTCCTGGATCTGAATGCCTGTTTCCCTTCCCAGATTGGGAAAGTTTTCAGCTAGGATTTGTTCAAATACATATTCTGGCCCTCTGGCCCTTTCGGCGCCCTCGGGAACCCCAATTAAACGTAGGTTTTTCTTCCTTAGAGTGTCATTTATTTGCCTTAATCTGTCTTCATGGTCCCTTAATTGATTGTCTCTTTTTTCCTCAGTTTCCCTCTTTGCCATTAACTTGTCTTCTATGTCACTCACTCGTTCTTCCACCTCGTTAACCCTCGTCGTTAGGACTTCTAGTTTGGATTGCATCTCATTCAATTGATTTTTAATTTCTGCCTGATTGGATCTAAATTCTGCAGTCATGAAGTCTCGTGAGGCCTTAATGCTTTTTTCTAGAGCCACCAGTAGCTGTAGAATAGTGCTTCTGAATTGGCTTTCTGACATTGAAGTGTAATCCAGATTTTGTAACTCTGTGGGAAAGAGGGCTGTTTCTGATTCTTTCTTTTGAAGTGAGGTTTTCCTTCTAGTCATTTTGCTCAGTGCAGAGTGGCCAAAAACAAGTTGTATTGGAACACGGGGGAGTATCACTGGTCCGTCTAGCTGGTCTTCTGGGGGAGGGGCCTGCTGTGCTGATTTTCAGGTGTTAGCACTTGGGGGAGCTGCTCTGCCCCTGCCTGCTGCCGGGCTCAGTGGGGGTTGTTTACCCCGTCAGGCCCCAGGAGGAACAGTCGCAGTTGCTATGGCAACTCTGGAAGCCTGGATTCAGCCTCCGCAGGAACTACGGGGCTCGGGGCTCTCGGCTCTCCGTCTGCAGGGCCTGGAGGCTCCGGGGCGGGGCCGCTGATCTGCTCAGCTCGGGGCAGGAGCGTCCTCGCTGTCCTGGGCCCTCCCGGCCTCTGCCTGTCCCGGGGGAGACCGGATCCTGGGCTGTGTCCCGGCGCCCTGTGCTCCGGGGCCTGCGCTGTGGGATTCGCGCTCCCGGCCCGCAGCTCCCTCCCTGGAGCCGCTCCCGAGCCCCTCCGAGCTGCTCCGGTCGGTCCCGCTGTGCGCGCTGCAGCCCTTAGGGAGCTCGGCGCACTCTCCTGCGCTCGCAGGTGGCTGTTAGTGTCCCCGGGAGCCCGAGGGCATCCCCGCCCTCCTGGGTCCTGCTCCAACTCCCTGCGAGCCCCTTTCCGCCCGCCCGGGAAGGTTGGTGCAGCTCCTGCTCCTCCGGGACGGGGCTCTCCTGTCCTGGGGACACTCGCCCCGGCCTCAGCCCGGCTCCTCGCGGGGCCCCTCCCCCTCGGAGGCCTTTTGTTCCTTTATTTCTTTTTCCCCGTCTTCCTACCTGGATAGAAGCGCGAACTCTTCTCACTGTAGCGTTCCAGCTGGTCTCTCTTTACATCTCAGGCCGAATTCGTAAATTTTCAGGATGGTTTGAAGGTTATCTAGGTAATTTGGTGGGGACAGGTGATTTGGGGACCCTGCTCTTCCGCCATCTTGCCCCTCATTGTGGTTTTGATTTGTATTTCCCTGGTGATGAATGATGCTGAGCATCCTTTCATGCGTCCGCTGGACATCTGTATGTCTTCATGGGAAAAATGTCTATTCAGTCTACTGTCCATTTCTTAACTGGATTATTTGTTTTTGGGGTGTAGAGTTTGATAAGTTCTTTATAGATTTTGGATATTAACACTTTATTAGATATGTCATTTGCAAATATCTTCTCCCATTCCAAAAGTGGTCTTTTCGTTTTGTTGTTTCCTTCGCTGTGCAGAAGATTTTTATTTTGATGTAGTCCCAATAATTTATTTTTGCTTTTGTTTTCCTTGCCTCTGGAGACATATCTAGTAAGAAGTCACTATGGCCTATGTCAAAGAGGTTGCTACCCATGTTCTCCTCAAAGGATTTTGACGGTTTCCTGTTTCACATTTAGGTTTTCATTCATTTTGAGTTTATTTTTGTGTATGGTGTAAGAAAGTGGTCCAGTTTCATTATTTTACATGTTGCTGTCCAGTTTTCCCAATGCCATTTGTTGAAGAGATGATCTTCTTTCCCATTGGATGCTCTTTCCTGCTTTGTCAAAGACTACTTGGACACATAGTTATGGGCCCACTTTTCCGTTTTCTTTCTTTTTTTTTAAGATTATTTATTTATTATTCATGAGAGACACACAGAGAGAGGCAGAGACACAGGCAGAGGGAGAAGCAGGCTTCTCTCAGGAGCCCGATGTGGGACTAGATCCCAGGACCCCAGGATCACGCCCTGAGCTGAAGGCAGATGCTCAACCATTGAGCCACCCAGGCGTCCCCACTTTTGGCTTTTCTATTCTGTTCCATTGATCTATGTGTCTGTTTTTGTGCCAGTACCATACTGTCTTGATGATCACAGCTTTGTAATAGTACTTGAAGTCTGGAATTGTTATGTCTCCAGCTTTACTTTTCTTTTTCAGAATTGCTTTGGCTATTTGGGATCTTTTGTGGTTCCATACAAACTTTAGGATTATTTATTCTAGTTCTGTGAAAAACTTGATGGTGGTATTTTGATAAGGATTTCATTAAATGTGTAGATTGCTTTGAGAATATAAACTTTTTAACAATATTTGTTCTTCCAATCCATGAACATGGAATATTTTTCCATTTCTCTGTGTCCTCTTCAATTTCTTTCATAAGTATTCTATAGTTTTCAGAGTACAGATCTTTTACCTCTTTGGTTAGGCTTATTCCTAGGTATTCTCTGGTTTCTGGTGCAATTGTAAATAGGTCAATTCCTTGATTTCTTTTTCTGTTTCTTCATTATTGGTGTATAGAAATGCAACAGGTTTCTGTTTATTGATTTTGTATCCTGAAACTTTACTGCATTCATGCATCAATTCTAGCAATATTTTGGTGGAGTCTTTCAGATTTTCTACATAGAGTATCATGTCATCTGCAAATAGTGAAAGTTTGACTTCTTCCTTGCCAATTTGGATGCTTTCACTTCTTTTTTGTTGTCTGACTGCTGTAACTAAGACTTCCAGTACTATGTTAAGTAACAGTGGTGAGAGTGGACATTCCTGTCTTTTCCTGATTGTAAAGGAAAAGCTCTAATTTTTCCCCATTAAGGATGGTATTAACTGTGGGTCTTTCATATATGGCCCTATGATGTTGCATCTATCACTACTTTGTTCAGGGTTTTTGTCAAGAATGGATGCTGTATTTTGTCAAATGCCTTTTCTGCATCTATAGAGAGGATCATATGGTTCTTATCCTTTCTTGTATTAATGTGGCATATCATGTTGATTGACTTGTGAATATTGAATGACCCCACAGCCTAGGAATAAATCCCACTTGATCTTGGTGAATGACTTTTTAAATGTATTGTTGAGTTTGATTTGGTAGTCTCTTGTTGAGAATTTTTGCATCCATGTTCATCAGAGATATTGGCCTGTAATATTCCTTTTTAGTGGGATCTTTGTCTGGTTTTGGAATCAAAGTAATGCTGGCTTTGTAGAATGAGTCAGGAAGCTTTCCTTCCATTTCTATTTTTTGGAACAGTTTGAGAAGAGTAGGTATCAACTTTTCCTTAAGTGTTTGGTAGAATTCACCTGTGAAGACATCTGGTCTTGGACTTTTGTTTGTTGGGAGCTTTTTCATTAAGGATTTGATTTCTTTGCTAGTTATCCGTCTGTGCAATTTTGTATTTCTTTTTGTTTCAGTTTTGGTAATTTTATTTGTTTCTCAGAATTAATCATTTCTTCTAGGTTGTGCAATTTGTTGGCATATAGTTTTTCATAATGTTTTCTTACAATTATTTTCATTTCTGTCATGTTGGTTGTGATCTGCCTCTCTGCCTCTCTCATTCATGATTTTATTTATTTGGATCCTTTGTTGTTTCTTTTTGGTAAGTCTGGCTGGGGGGTTATCACTTTTCTTAATTCTTTCAAAGAACCAGCTCCTGGTTTCATCAACACATTTTGAGTTTTGTTTTGTTTATAAATAATTTATGTCAGCTCTAATCTTTATTATTTCCCTCCTTCTGCTGGCTCATTTGTTCTTTCTCTAACTCCTTTAGGCATAAGGATAGGTTGCATATTTGAGATAGGCCTGTATTGCTATATACTTTCCTCTTATGACTGCTTTTGCTGTATCCCAAGGGTTTTGGACTGTCATGTTTTCAGAGTTTTTCTATTCCTTTCTAGTCTTTGTTGCTTTTGGTATTTCTTTCCCACTCAAAAGGTTCCCTTCAATATTTCTTGTAGCGCTGGTTTCATGGTCACAAACTCTCTTCATCTGGGAAACTCTTTATCTCTCCTCCTGTTCTGAAAGACAGTCTTGCTGGATAGGATATTCTTGGCTGCCTATTTTTCCCATTCAGCATCTTGAACATATCGTGTCCTTCTCTTCTGGCCTGTCAAGTTTCTGTGGCAAGATCTGCTACCAACCTGCTATGTATGTCTTTCCTTGTAAGTTAGGGACTTTTTCCCCCTTGCCTGCTTTCAGGACTTTTTCTTTATATTTTGCAAATTTAACTATAACATGTTTTGGCATTGGTCTGCTTTCGTTGATTTTGATGGGACTTCTCTTTTCCTCCTGGATTTGGATATCTGTTTCCTTCCCCAGATTAGGAAAGTTTTCAGTTACAGTTTCCTCAAATAAACCTTCTGCCCCCCCTTTCCTTCTCTTCTTCTGAGACTCCAATGATATGAATGTCATTATGCTTTATGATGTCACTGAGTTCCCTACGTCAACATTCATAATCCAATATTTTTCTTTTCCTGTTCTTTTCAACTTCATTATTTTCCATACTTTTATCTTCTACATCTTATTCCTCTGCTTCTTCTGTCCTTGTGGTCATTACATCCAGTCAGTTTTGAATCTTGGTTATAGCACTTTTTATTTCAGTTTTTAGGTTGTGTGGTGTATCTCTGGAATAAGGGACTTCCTGGTGTCTACTGTGCTTTTCTCAAACCCAGCTAGTATCCTTATAATTGTTGCTTTAAATTTTGGCTTAGGCATATTACTTCTATCTGTTTCAATTCGATCCTTGGCCATGACCTTTTCTTCTTCTTCTTCCTTTTTTTTTTTTTAGATGAATTTCTCCTTCTTGTCATTTTGTCTAGGTCTCTGTCTTCTTCTGTGGGTTTGGAAAGCCTGTTATGTTTCCGGCTCCTGAGAGTAGTGGCTTTATTAAGAGGAAGTTATAAACCGTCTAGGGACTGGTGCTTCAGGAAGTGTCCTGGTGTGTGTTGTGTGTACTGTGCTGCTGTGTTTTGGCTGCTCATTCCCTCAGGTCAGTCCTCTGCAGAGTTTCTCCTTGACTGCAGTGGGCACTGTTTGGACCTTTGCCAGAGTGTGGTGAGTTTTAACTAGGTGCGCTCTGGTCTGCTTGTTAAGAGACCTGATGCTATTTCCACTGGAGCTGAAGCTTTGCAACACTGAATGGTCAGTAGAGGAGGTATATGTGTGTGTGTGGGGGTGTTGTACTTGTTTTCTGGGGGAGGGGCCTGCTGCTCTGGTTCTCAGGTGCACTTACCCACTGAGAAAAGCAGCACCTGCTGAGTGCAGAGGACTGGGATTTGGTGTAAGCGGTTTAGGCTGCCACTGTTGGCACTGTGCTGCTTACTGAAGCTAGTTTATGATGACAGGAGGAGGCAAGTGGCACCAGCCCTCTCCCTCATCCCAGCCAAAGGGAGTTTTTGCCTGCCACTGCCTGGGAAGTCTCACAGAGGAGGGAACAATCTCCCCTTGTGTGTCCCAGGCATCCCTCAGTTCCTTACCTTCATCCTGTCTGTTTCTGGGCTGTCTGCCTGCCTGCCAGAGCAGTGCACCTGTGTTCTATCCCAGCCAGGCCAGTGGAGATTTTAAAATTCCAAACTCTAGGGACCTGGCATGGTCTCCACAGACCCCTGCTGATCCTCTGGGGGAGGGTCTTGCCAAGCTGGGACTGATGCAGGTTTGTCTCAGAAGGTTTTACTCCAAACCCCAGAGCACATTAGTGTGGGGTTTGGAGTAAAGCGCAGCAAAAGGCTGGCATTTGGGTTACCCGCCCTCAGCAGGTGTCTCTGTGCCTATGCCAAGGGGCAGGGAGTGCAATGATGCCCACTGGCTCTTCTGTCCCCTGAGAGGCAATGCTGCCTCTCCCAGATGCAATTCAAGAAGGGAGAACTGTCTCTCCCAGTGCATCCCAGGGGATTCTCAGGTCTTGTCACCCTCTCCTGGGCTTCCACCCTCCTTCTCCACAGGAGCACTACAGTGCCCACTGGGCTCCACACCAACTACACTGGGGACCTCCACAACTCCAGTCTTTGAGCCCTACTGGTTGTAAAAACTCATGATAATCAGTCCCTCTCATTTTCCCCAGTCAATGGCTTTGGGGAAGTATTTTCCGTCTGCGTATCCTTTTACACTCCTGCCTCTCTCACTTTCTCCTCTCTCTCTCTCTCCATGACTAGAGGTCCCTCTCCTCCACAGCATCTGTGATCTATTTCTCCCCTAATCTCATGTCCACACCTTCTACCTTCCACAGTGTGTTGTCTTCTCTCCCTCTAGTCATGCAGTTTGTTCTATTAGTCCTCAGATTGATTTCTTGGGTATTTAGAATGATGTGATATTTATCTAGCTGTGTTCAAGGGAAGTCTGGAGTCCTCCTGCTACTCTATCATCTTAGCTCCTCCTAACCTCCTTAAAATTATTTTAAAATAATATGGCTCTCTGTGTGTCCTGGGTTACCATAAGGTCAGCTCTGGGCTAAAGTCCTCATCTTTATTTCCACAGGTATGATGAGACTAATCCTTGATTATCTAAGTTAATCTGAGCAAACCTCTGTTACCTTCAACTGAAAGAACCTGTATAACACATGAAATTTTATAACAAAAATATTCCACAAAGCAGGAGCTTCTCTCAGTGCTCTGCCTGGATCAGATATTGTCACCAGATCTGAGTCCCAGGACCTCTCCTGCCCCACACCCATTGTAGTGTCCAGCCATTTACCCTTAGCTCCAAAATCCAACTCACATCAAACTACCTGCTTGAGCTCCCAACGTGCTTGTCTGATGGAAATGTGAAAATGTGATGTGATGCAAAATGGTATCCTGGATTTCCCTGTCTTCATTCATTTCTCCAAGCCTTCTTGTTGTTTCTGTAAATGACATTGGTATCCAATTCTTCTGGAAAGCCAGGTGTATTAATCATTTCTGCCATCTCTGCCCACTCGACATCCAAGCTGTAGGTGAGATCTTCCATTTCACATCTCAATCCAGCCATGTCTCTTCATCCACAACTCAACCCATGACCATGTCTCCTGAGAGTCACTGCTGGAGCCTCTGCCCTTCTCTACTCTCATTTTTACACAGTAGTCAGGGCGATATTCTCAAAAGGGAAATCTGATTATATCAAGTTCCCTACATAAAACCAACCAGTGATTTCCCATTGCTTTTAAAACAAAACAGAAGTTTCCATTTTTGTGGCATACATGGTCTGTGATGGTTTATTTGGCTCTTAGCTCCAAACCTTTCTTTTCTAACTTTGTTTTGCTAGGCTTGGGATTTTTAAGAACTATATTTCTGAACTGGGCAGTACTTTGCTTTTTGTTTTGTTTTGGTGTGTGTGTGTGTGTGTGTGTGTGTGTATGTATGTGTGTGTTTTAATGCCCAGTAGGGTACAAGAGTTCTGAGAACATCACTCAATTCTGTCCGTGATAGCTTCTTCCCATAGCAATAGTTGGGTCTCATTTGCAGTGTTTCCAATTCATCCAGTACCAGCCTCATCATGACCTACAGAAATACCAGGACCAGTTGGCTCTTACCCCCTCAGAGTTTCGAGTCTAGGCAGAAGGGGGTCCCCCTTCTGAGCTTAGGGACATCGACATGAGCCCAGCTGTGCCCCCTTCTTGGAAGTCTGAGTATCAGTCCAGTGGGGTCCTCTTCCAGACTCACATATATTAATGATATCAACCTCTTCCCTTTGTCCCTCAGCTCTAGGGGTGTTAGCTGCTTCCTCAGCTTGCTACTTTCATGATACCTTACTGTATGGTTTTGTCTCTTTAATTACCTCGTCAATGATTCTGTACACCAAATGCTCCCTGTTAAAACAATTGGTGTGAGGGGAGCCTGGGTGGCTCAGTGGTTGAGCATCTGCCTTTGGCTCAGAGTGTGATCCCGGGGCCCTAGGATTAAGTCCTGCAACGGGGAGCCCGCTTCTCCCTCTGCCAGTGTCTCTGCCTCTCTCTGTGTGTCTCTCATGAGTAAATAAAACATCTTAACAAAAAATAAAATTAAAAAATTGGTGTGATTTCTTTCCTGACTAGACCCTGAGCAACATAGGGTCCCATGTGATCAGCGTCCTCCAAATTTACCAGTCGTACCTCACGCAGCCCTCCTCCTCAGTCACTGTTCCTCAGCTGCTCCAGCCTGATGTTCATTACTAGGAAGCTCTTCCCTGTCTCCTGGGCCTTACGCATTTCTTCTCCCTTTTTTTTTTTTTTTGGCGTGTGTTCTGCATGGGATGCTCTCCTCCAGGAATTTAGTGAGGCCAGACCTTCTGTGTCTGTGACCTCATCTTCACCATCAGGTAGAGAGCTCAGATAACAACTAATTGGAGACAACTTTGCTGAAGGCTCTTTCTAAAGTGCTCCTGTTCCCCCTCACATATCTCATCACCTGAATATTTCCTCAGTGCACTTCAGATATGTAATTATCTTGTTTTTGTTTGTTTGTTTACCTGTCTGTTTATTGTCTGTCTTCCCCGCTGGAATGTAACTTCCATGAGCTCAGGGTGCTTGTTTGCACTTAGTGTACTTTCTGGCGCACATTTGGTGCTCAATACTTGTTGAATTAAAGAATGATTGGAGTTTCAGTTGGGAAGAGACAGGTCTGCATGAGGAAAAAGTCTCATCTACTTCTGCAATGCATGGGACAAGGAGCTGGATACCTGGTGGAACACAAATGCCCCCGAGGATCAGGCGTCTATCAGCCCTGTCCTTGATGACCATTGGAGGTTCCCAGCTCATCACTAGCACACTGAGATGTCCTTGGTCTTTGGCTCTCCAGTCTTCTTTCTCCATTTGCTGTCCCCTAATGTTTCTCAGCTGACTGGTCCTTTCAAAGACTCCCAAATTCAAGGGCTCATTTTCACAAAAAGATCTGGGCAAATACCAAGATTTAAGTGACAGTGACATAGAACACAGTGTTACATGTTCTAAGGCTGTTTGCTTTTTCCCTAGTAAACACCCCCACACCAAGGATGCTGTAGAGCAAGTGTTCTAAGTTTTTGTAACTTTTGAATATTTTGCGGTGAGTGCATTTATTTTAAAGAATAAATATGGGGCACCTGGGTAGCACAGTTGATTAAGCCCCCAACTCTTGGTTTCTGCTTAAGGCATGATCTCAGGCTTATGTGATTAAGCCCCACATTAGGCTCTGTCCTCAGTGGGGCATCTGCTTAAGATTTTCTCTCCCTCTCCCATTTGTGCTCTCTCTCTAAAAAAATAAATCTTTAAAAAAAGAATAACTATGTACATTCAAAAGACCAATTTTGGTGGAAAAGCAATTAAAACAACAAGGAAGCAATTATTATATGCGCTGTGAATAATTAATATTTGTCCTCATACAAATGCTTCTTGTTACATGTCCAGCTCTAAAAGAATATAACATCATGAAAGAACTTGTACAAAACGCTGGAGATAGGTCTCCAAAGATTTTTGTCTAAATATCTATGGAGGAAATGTAGAGAGCTCTAAAGTTATAAATTGAGAATTAAGACAAATTTCATGAACACAAATGCAGACAGAAATTTCCAGGTCTTGGGAATTATTGATATGAATAGGGCTTGTCATAGTTTTTTTTTTTTTTTTAATCAGGAGAAGCTGGAGTTTGATTTTTCTCTCAATAAGGCTTTCAAACAATTTGGTAAGAGATCATCAAAGTCACCATCACTATTTGTTGCTCAAACCCCTGGCAAACCTTTGGCCACCCCACTTGGTCCCTTGCAAAATCTCCCAACATTAAAATCAAGTTCTCACACATCATTTCAGGTAAAGCACAATGAGAAATTAAGGAAAGAAAGAAATCACTTCAGAATAATGAGGAACCCTGCATGAATTAGGAGAAAAGCCCTGTGTCTGGAGAACTGCTTCTGTGGCTGCCATGAGGTCAGGGCATGGACCCTCAAGAAGGAAGGAATGGGGACCTCAATCCTACTTCTATTTTGAGTCCTCTGATGCACTGGGGAGGTTCCAGCTGAGGTCTACTGGTAGGAAAGAACATCCTACTGGTAGGATCCCAGAGAGGAACTCATCTGAATGCAAGGGAAGCCATTTGTCACCCAAGACAATGGGTGGTAAGTTCCGCGTCCATGTTGGATGACCAGCCACACATACTGAGTGATCCTGTGTGGATGACAGTATTCTGGAACTGGCTCTCTTCACCCTCGAGGAATGCAGAGATCTGTGGGGGAGCCTGCCCTCCTGCCTGCCTGCATTTCTTATCCGCTACCCCCAGTTATTAAATCTAGAAATGCAGATGCCATCCTTGACACCTCCTTCTCTTCCCTCCCCTCCCCATAGTGTCCTTCACCAAACCTTGCCAATGTCACACTGAAAGTTCTCCCAAATCTGCCTGCCTGGCTCCCTAGCCACTCATGTGTCCGCAGAGCCATCCCTTCTTTCCTCTGGGCTCTGGACAGCCCCTCCCCACCTACCTGACGGGCCCTTTCCAAACCTTTCCAAATGCATTCCTAACATTGCAGCCAGAGAGAGCCTCCAGAAGGCAGGCGGACGCTGTCACTCTTCCAGGAGCAGGAAACTTTTCAGGGTTCCCTTTTGTTCTAGGATGAAGACCAATTCCTTCAAATGCCAAGTAGACTGCTCAGGTCTGTGTCCGTGAGTCTCAGCTGGTGCCCTCAGGTGTGGTTCTTGTCTCCTCATTCCCTCCGGCCACAGAGTCTTGTGCAGGCCCCTCTGCCTAGGATGCCCCATCTGGCTTCCCCAGGGAGGCTGGCCCTGCCCTTCCACCCATGGGATCCTCTCATGGGGCATATGCCCTTGCCCTTCCTGCACCAGGCTTATTGGGTTGTGATCCCTGGGTTAGTACCGCTCTCTCCCTGGGACCCAGCTCCTCCCTCCTACCTGGCTTGTTCCTGTGACTCCTGGGTAGGAGCAGAAGGGAGACTCTTAGATTGCAGAGCTCCGAGGGAGGGAGGGGACAGGTGACCCTGGCAAAGGGGTGTCCGAGGCCAGCTGGGGAAGCAGAGCCCAAGACAGGTGGTGGTCTAACTCAGGTGCTTGTGATTTACCTTGGGGCTATTCTCAGGAAAAACCTGTAAGGGATGAAGGAAAACCAGATAGGTACGGGAAAGGGAGCACCAAGCAAGGAGGTGGTCTCAGGGAAGGTCTAACTCAGGTTAAGAATGAGATTTTACCTAACCTAAGTTAGGTAAAGAATGTGATCTTAGGTAAAGTCTAACTTGGGTGAAGATATGATCTTAGGTAGTCAAACTCAGGTGAAGAATGTGATCTTAGGTGAAGTCTAATTTAGGTAAAGAATGTGATCTTAGGTAAAGTCTAACTTGGGTGAAGATATGATCTTAGGTAGTCTAACTCAGGTGAAGAATGTGATCTTAGGTAAAGTCTAAGTCAGGTGAAGGGTGTGGTCTGGTCAGGTCTAACTTAGGTGAATATGAAATCTCAGGTAAGGACTAACTCAGGTGAAGTATGCAATCTTAGGTAATGTCTAAGTCAGGTGTAGTTGGGGTCTCAGGGAAGGTCTAACTCAGGTAAAGATGGGGACCCAGAGAAGGACTAACTCAAATGCAGTTGGGGTCTCAGGGAAGGCCTAACTCAGGTGAAGATGGGGTTCCAGAGAAGGTCTAACTCAGGTGACAGGTATTGTCTCAGGTAAAGGCCGATGGAGGGAGGATACTCTGGGACATAACCTGCCTGAGGCCAGGGGCCAGCGTTTGTACCTGGGTCCCAGTCACTCTGTCTGGGGCTCCCCATCCCAGGCATCACCAGGCAGCTCCCCCGGCCAGTGGAGGTGATGGGGCCACTGTGGGCTGTTAGCTGCTGGCCCTGGGCAGCTGGGAGGAGGACCTAGGAGGGCACTGTAGCCTCTAGAGCAGAGGGGCAGCCAAGATTTCTTCTCTGAGGCATGTGCATGGAAGAATTCAGACAATAAAAGGAAAGCGAAGAATTAGCATTTATGGAGGTAGAAGGGAGTTATACTGGATTCCTTTCTTCTTTTTTCTTCCTTTCTTTATCTTTTTAATTTTTAAAAAATGATTTTATTTATTTATTCATGAGAGACACAGAGACACAGGCAGAGGGAGAAGCAGGTTTCCTGTGGGGGGAGCCCTATGTGGGACTCGATCCCAGGACCCTGAGCTGAAGGCAGACACTCAACCACTGAGCCACCCAAGTGCCCTCTTTCTTTTTCTTTTTTAGACTCAGCCCACCTGAAGCACACCCTTGAGTCAGAATTTGGAGTAAATGAAATGGAGAAGCAAGGGTCTTTCCGTTGTGACAAGGTGACAGCCACACCCACTCCAGCATCCCTGGGGTGGCAGTGGGAGCGTCAGCAGAGTCCTCCCCGCCCCTTCCCCCGCAGGGGCTTGGGCCTTCCTTTCTATTCCTGTCTATTCCACATGCATCCCTTCCCATCCTTCCAGCTGCTCTCTGAGCTACTCAGAATGTGAGTGTATCTGTTTTTTGCTAGGTTGGCTTCTGTCATCCATGGATGGCCAACTGGGAGTTACAAACCAGAAGATAAGGTGTCATGGCTCCTTGGTTGCAAGCAACAAAACCAACTTTAGCTAACCCAACAAAAGGAGATGTTTTTTCAAGGAATCTCAGCTCACAGAATAGACATTCACTCTCCCACACTCCCCCACCCAGCCTGCTCCATAATCAGATTGCTTTGACTTCAGCAGCTTTCACATTTGGGCCCAGTGACCCTGGACGTTGGTCAGCCCCTGACTGCAGGATCCAGGGTGCCCTCTGGGGGCCCTGGGTAGGTATGACCTCTTGGTCATGAGGGGAATTCCCTAAAGGTTGCAGAATGAATGAATCCAACCAGCCAGAGCCCTGGGGTATGATGTCAAGTAGGTGATCAGAACTCTGTCCCCACAGTGTATACACATCATTCACTCTGAGATGCTTTGGAGGTAATGAATCCAGAGGCCTTCTGATTTTAATGGTCTCTCTCCACTACTTTTCCCTATACTCACCCCCTGCATCATTAGTCTCCCCCTCCCTCCACCAGTGAGCCATTCTGGGGACTCTCCATTCAGGTTGGAACAATGTTGAGTCTTACAGGAGGCACCACCACAATTAAAGCATCCCACCAAGTGGCAAGGGGAATCCTGGCCCTGCTCTACTCCTGCCGTGGGGAATATACCTCTATGCTCACGCGGCAAGCCAAATTGGTCCCTCCTCCCACATAAGAGGTCCACAGGTCCATTCAGATTCATGCCATACAGATTCATTGAGCATTTACTAAATGGCAGCCACCATGGGAAGCCCTGGTGACACATTTGTTGCATTTGCAGGCTTGGGGGAAGGACACAGAGGTCCACTGAAGGGCATGTATGTGATTAAATCATGATATTTGCCAAGAGGGACCCCTACGTTCTAGTGTAGCTAGCAGAAGGACTGGTCACTGCAGGTCGGGAAGGCTTCTCCAAAGAGGTGATGCTCAAGCTGCCCTCTGGGGGGGAGCAGAATGACACAGACGGAGGAGGGAAGGGAGAGAATGCTTGATGGCAGCGACAGTCAGGCAGGATCCGGAAGGCAAGGAAGAGCTGATGGAGGTGAGGAGGAGGGGCACCCGGAGCGGCCACCCGCAGCGGCCCTGGTCCCCATCCTAAGCGCAATCACGAGGCACTGGATGATTTTCAGCAGCCTGCTGTGCGTGATGGAGGCAAAGAAAGAGAATATTTAGGGAGGAGGGAAGGCAAAAGGGAGATGTGGACCAAGAGAGGGGGAAGTGGAAGCGCGGAGGAGTATTTGGACCTGGGGAGTATTTGGGGCTTGGAATTGATGACTTGGACGGATCGCCGGGCGGGGGTGGCGAGCAGCCCCGGGACACTCCCCTCGGTCGCTGGCCGGTCCCATCCGGAGCCCCGCGTCAGCAGGGTCGGGGAGCTCGTCTGCGCAGCCCACGTCGGGGCGCACAGCGCGGACCCGGTGCGGCTCGGTCCCGGGAGGGGGCCCTGCAGTTCTGAGGTCTCCCGGGAGGTGGCAGCAGACGAACGCTGGTCGGTCATGCTTCCACCCCGCCCCCCGCCCCCCAGCCCCCAGGCCCCAGCTCCCAGCCCCCACTTTGTTTCCTGCAGCCTTGGCTTTGTTCCGCCCCCCGCCCTTGGCTTTTGACCCCCCCCATTCCCAATTCCCAGAAAAGACCTCTTTCCCCAGCCTTTCTGAGCTGCCTCCGTGGAGCCCATGAGGCCAGCGCCTCTATTATCAGCTGCCCTGGCTTTACCGAGGGTCGGGAGTCCCCACTGAGCACCCCAAGATGGGCGGTAGACCCCACTAACACCGCCCACCTGCACGGGCCCACCGCCCTTTGTCCCACATTTTCCATGCATAACCCTGGATATACTTTCAGCACTTCGGAGACCCTCTTTGAGTCTAGTCCACTGTCTGAAGGGTCTGGGCCTCCCTGGAATAAACTCCTTTCCTGTGTCACCATCACTCACTCTCTGCCTTTGATTTTGTCCGTGGGGAACGTCTGATCCCGGTCGGTCTGGGACCCCTGACCAGGTGCTCCCACCCCCCCTGCACCCCAGCTCCAGGAGGAACCCGGGTCAGAATCCAGAACCGGGATCCCTGGGTGGCGCAGTGGTTTGGCGCCTGCCTTTGGCCCAGGGCGCGATCCTAGAGACCCGGGATCGAATCCCACGTCGGGCTCCCGGTGCATGGAGCCTGCTTCTCCCTCTGCCTGTGTCTCTGCCTCTCTCTCTCTCTCTGTGACTATCGTAAATAAATAATAAAAAAAAAAAATTAAAAAAAAAAAAAAAGAATCCAGAACCATCTGACCCGATGCTGGGGACTGCTTTCCATAGACGAGTGGAAAGGTCTGCGGCCACCTGGGCACCGTCGTTCAGAGCCCTTGCGCTGACGGAACACAGCATGGAGGGCTCCTCTGTGTGGCAGGTGCAGCAAGATTCCCCAGCCCCGCTGGGGCTCTTCTCTGACAAACGTTCCCCACTCACCAGGTGACACCTTTTCCTCCCTTGTTCCCACCCTTGCTGCTTCCATCCTTACCTCTTCCAACCCCTTCATCTTCAGAGAGTGGGAAGAACTAGTGCTTCCCAATTTCAGGGGCCTCGGTATCTCCAGACGGTATCTCCCTCAGCCTCCGACTGATTTCCCAAAGCACCAAAATTTCATTTCATAACTTCATTAATACTATCTGATTATACTTTAGGGTACGTAAGACATTTCATTATTATTATTGATATATATATTTTTAGGTTAATGCTTTTGTTGGTTCAGTTCAACACAGGGAGGGCATCCTGAAGATCCATCTGGGGAAGGGCCGCTCCACCACTTATTCAAGTTTACATACTTCTGAGAGGATAGTGCTTTTATTTATTTTTTTTAAACTTTTATTTTTATTTTATTTTTTTTAATTTTTATTTATTTATGATAGGCACACAGTGAGAGAGAGAGAGAGGCAGAGACACAGGCAGAGGGAGAAGCAGGCTCCATGCACCGGGAGCCTGACGTGGGATTCGATCTCGGGTCTCCAGGATCGCACCCTGGGCCAAAGGCAGGCGCTAAACTGCTGCGCCACCCAGGGATACCAGATAGTGCTTTTATCTGTTAGCAGCGCCTTATGTTGAATGGCGGTGCTCTGGGGTCTTCCCTAACTGGTCTTTTTTTTTTTTTTTTCTTTCTTTCTTTTTTTTTTTAATTTTTATTTATTTATGATAGTCAGAGAGAGAGAGAGGCAGAGACATAGGCAGAGGGAGAAGCAGGCTCCCTGTGGAAGGTCCGAAGCAGGACTCGATCCCAGGACCCCAGGATCATGACCTGAGCCAAAGGCAGACATTCAACTACTGAGCCACCCAGGCATCCCTTAACTGGTTGTATATAATAGCTCCACACCCTGGAGCCCTGGCCAGGACGGCCTGAGAGTGTTTCCACTGTGAGTCCATCAGCAAATATGCCCGACCTGGGTGACATGTTCTCCAGCCACCTTGCACGACGTGCATTTCTCTGATGCATTGGTCTGAACCATTCACCTGCATCTTTTTTTGCTTGTTGCCTCTACCTAAGCTGAGATGTTCCCTGACCTGTTTTCATCTGGCCAATTTTTCACCATTTGTTAGGGCTCAGGTTAGTTGTCATCTCCTCCAAGAAGCCTGCTTTGGCTGCCCAGATGGTGTTTCGCAGGTGCCAAGCTCTATGCTAGTCACAGGGACCCAAAGATAAATAGAGCATAGGACTTCAAAGTGCTCTCCATCTGGGGGTCGGGGCAGTGCAGTGAGGGCTGTGACAGAGTGCTCAACCCGGCTGAGCAAGTAACACTTCAACAGCATTAGGAGCAAGAGGAAGCTGGAGTGGGGGAGAATGTTCCAGATAGGATTCCTGGTGAAAGGAATTGCAGTTGTAGCACATTCGGGCCACTCCTGGCTATTCAACATGCACTTGAGAGGACAGAGCTGGGGAGTGGTAAGAGATAAGGTTTGTCCAGATCTGAAAGGGCCACCATGCAGGCGTCATTCTAACCAGTCTGGGCTTGATCCTAAAGACACTGGGGAGCCCCCAAAGGATTTTAAACAGGGAAGATGGGATCAAATTGGCATTTTAAAGAGATAACTCGGGCTGGAGTGGAAAGAATAAGTCAGAGGGAGCGGGACGAAGGCAGAGACTTGTGTGGGCATTCCCATGTGAGGTGACCCTGAACTGAACTCAGATGAAAGCCTCAGGATCAAGGGGGGAGAGGAGGGAAGGTTCAGGGTCTATCAAGGAGCTAGGATTGCTGGAACTGACAAGTGTGCTGTCTAGCACGTGGCTCTGGCATCTGGAGGGACAGTGGTGGTTTCCTCCCACAGGGAACTCCAGAGGGGGTCAGGTGTGGGGGGAAAAGATTAGTTTTGAACAAGTCAAGTTCAAGTTTCCTTGGGATATTCAGATGGAAATGTCCAGTAGGCAGCTGGCTATGTGAGTCTAGCGTTGACATAAGCCATTGGGATCTTGCACCCATGAGGATGGCTAATATCAAAAAAACAGATAATCACAAGTTTTGGCAAGGATGGGGAGAGGTTGAGTTCCTTGTGTGCTGTTGTTGGGAATGTAAAATGGTGGAGGACAGTATGGCAGTTTCTCCAAAAATTAAAAATGGAATTATTATACGATCCAGTGGTTCCACTTGTGGGTATATATTCCAAGGAATTGAAAACAGGGTCTCAAAAAGATATTTGTACACCCATGTTAGTGGATTATTCAAATAGCCAAGGAGTAGAAGGAACACAAATATCCATTGGCAGATGAACAGATCAACCAAATGTAGTAAGTCTATTTGTATATGTATACAATTCATCCTTAAAAAGGAAGGAAATCTGGGGTGCCTGGGTGGCTCAGTGGTTGAGCGTCTGCCAGGCTCACGTCGTGATCCTGGGGTCCTGGGATGGAGTCCTGCATCAGGCTCCTTGTGGGGAGCCTGGTTCTCCCTCTGTCTATGTCTCTGCCTCTCTCTCTGTGGGTCTCATGAATAAATAAATAAAATTTTTAAAGAAAAGATACAGGAGGGAGATCTGACACCTGTTACAACACATGTGAACCTTGACATCATGCTGAGTGAGATAAACAAATCACAAGAGGACAAACACTGTGATTCCACTTATATGAGGTGTCTAGAGCCTGCCAACTTACAGAGACAGAAAGGAGAACAGCGGTTGCCAGGGGCTGGGAGGGCAGCGATGGGGAAATGTTCAACAGTTACAGAGTTTCAGGTTTGTGAGACAAATGAGTTCTGGAGATAGATGTGGGGATGGTTCCACAACAGTGTGAATGTGCTTTGTGCCACTGAGCTGTACGCTTAAAAGAAGACCCAAAAGAATTCTGAGGGTAAATTTATGTTAAAATGTATTTTACCACATTGAAAAAAGAAGAGGCCATTTGAGACATGGATGGGGATTCGGGAATTTTTAGAGCACATCAATGGCATCTGAATCTGTGATCTCACCTGGAGAGAGAACTGGGAGAGGGGAGCGATTAGATGTGGGATTGGCAGAGAAAAAGGAGGATGCAGAGGTACGTGGGCCGTAGCTGCCAGATTCATAGGAGGGAAAGCAGGAAGGAGCGGTGAACGGACACAGAAGCTGGAGAGCAGGTCTACGGTCAGAGGCTGCAGAGATGCCAGGAACCAGGGGGACTATCTGCGGAGGTAGGTGCAGGGAGGGTGGGGTGGCATCCAGACTAGGGTGGACTGCGAGCTATGGATGCTGAGGGCTCAGAGCTTGGCTCTGCAGGGAGGGGAGAGAGGTGGGAGCCAGACAGAGCCCGCAGCTGCCCTAAGTGATGACGAGATCACTGGCTTTGCAACTCGCTCCAATTTCACACTCACTCAGCATCCCTCTGCATATGTCCGGATTCCAAAGCCACATGGCCCACCAGCCACTCTGACTTAAGAAGCTGGCATTCTAGCTGCTACACCATCCTCTCAAGAATGGGGTTGGCTCCTGGAAGCTCACTGGACTCCAAACAATAGCGACAAGGTCAAGATTTTGGAATCACCAGGCTTAAGATGCTGGATCGGGTGGTGGTCTCCATGTGCACGCTGCATCTCTCTGGTCTTTCCCCAGCTGTCCCTCAGACACACGCAACTTGATTTTATTTTCACACGTCCTCTGAGACTCAGTTCAGACTTCCCTCCAGAAAGCCTTCCCTCCAGCCTCAGGCTGGTGATGGACTTCCCTCTGCAGCCTTCACAGGGATTCCGTGTTCTAGAATCGGCCACATGGTGTTCAGTGAATTGCTTGCTCCCCACACTGAGCTCCCCTCCCCTGTTCACAGCATACCATAGGTGCTCACTAAGTGTTTATCGAATAGATGAGTGAGTGGCAAAGAAAGATCGGGTGGAAATTGTCTAGTGAATAGGAGGACAGGAAATCCAACCTTGAAGAGCAGTATTTATTGGATGTTTGCGGGCACACACCAGGTGAGATGGTTGTGCAAAAAGAAGGACCCTATCCTCAAAGAGCGTGTGTGGCGGCTCTCCTGTTGCATCTTTCCCGTTCGAAAGAGGAATGGTAGTTACATTTGGCCCCTGTGTTCTCAAAATTATTTGTTCATACTTAAGGCTGGCACATCGTACACAATAAATCTTTGTTGAATAGATGAATGAGGCTTTATTATACAACTTAGCATATGATTTTCTAGTTTTTATTTTTTTAAAGATTTTATTTATTTATTCATGACAGACACACACACACACACAGAGGCAGAGACACAGGCAGAGGGAGAAGCAGGCTCCATGCAGGGAGCCAGACATGGGACTCGATCCTAGGTCCCCAGGATCATACCCCGGGCTGAAGATGACGCCAAACCGCTGGGCCATCGAGGTTGCCCGATTTTCTAGTTTTTATGTGTGATTTTTCTCTTCTAGATTGTGAGCTCCTGGAAGTCAGGGACTTGTGTCTCACTCACATTTGTCATTGGAAAGCCCAGAGCTGTGCACGCAGTAGGTACCAAGAATGTTTATCGGCTGAAAGAATTTCTATTCGGCATGAGAACAACTCTCGCACATCCACCCACACGTGTATTCTAAGCGCTCCTCTCCCCTCCCCCAGATTATTTTTTTCCATGGGAAACCAGGTGAAAAACCCATTTCTTGTTATTGGTTTTTAATGGGCCTGAATACTTCTGCAGGCTTCCTCGGCACTGTGCTCTGGCAGCAGCGAACAGGTTTCCACTGCCTCTAAGGAGGTTCTGAGGGATCCGGGAAGGAGCACAACCAGCGTGTGTGTGGTGAGTGGTGGAGCTGGTGGTCATCATAAAGTCCGTGACCATGACAGCATGTAGTGTTTCTCTGAGAAGTGGGGTGCCGGCTGATAGAAACACAGCTGTGCACCTGCTGGGGGAGGATGCTGGGTGCAGGAAGCCTTGCTGAGGCTGCCCAGCTGAGCTGCATGCTTAACTTTATTAAATTTGCCAACGAGGGATGGCTGGGTGGCTCAGTGGTTGAGCGTCTGCCTTTGGCTCAGGGCGTGATCCCGAGTCTGGGGATAGAGTCCCACATTGGGCTCCCCACAGGGAGCCTGCTTCTCCCTCTGCCTATGTCTCTGCCTCTCACTCTGTGTCTCTCATGAATAAATAAATAACATCTTTAAAAAAATAAATTCACCAATGAATATATTCATTTTACCAAAAGGGACACAAAAGGGAGGCACCGAGTGGGTATGTGGTCTAGGCACCCCCACCTTCTTGCACAGACCGAAGACCTCCCTTGCCTCGCACCCGTCTTTGTTCTACCTGCAGGGGAAATGGGTTTCTCTCAGCAAGGATGAGGTTCTCAGGCGAGGTTAAGTGGAAGATGAATATTTTATTACGCATTTATTTTTTCCTTTGAGGAGGATTGAACTTATCCAAGAACAGAAGGCAGGTCCTCAGTGCTACAGATGATTTCATTTCGGGGGTTCTAAATGTTGCTGGGAAACTGAGTCAGAGCAAGGGTGACAGCCCCTTCTACCTGCTCCTCTCCAGCCCTGCCCTGCCGGGGCTTGTCCTCTTTGGTAACCAGCCCTCTGGCCTTGACACCCCCACCCCTTCCCCACCCCAGGAGCCAGCACTAGTGACTTCAGCCCATATTCTTACTGCCTCCGGGCTTTGATGGGTGGCGCCAAACATAGTTCAAGGTCAGCCAGGGAGGGGAATGTCCTTGGTGGTGGTTCTCTCCTGTTGGGGCTTCCTGCATCCGGCTCTGACTCCATAAACGGGGATGGAAAAGCATTCCACTTTCAGGATCTATAGCCTGATTTTTCTCTGCCTAGCCTGATCTCTTTCCTGCTCTCTCTGGAGGGAAGGGGAGGGTTGTTCAAAAGCATGTTGTGTTTATTCCCAAGGAAAAGAGCTGGCTTCCTCTTCAGCTCTTTCTCTGCCCTTTGGTATTCATAAATCCCAACTCTCCAGCCTCCAGCTAGGCAAATTCACAAGTTATTATTAGTAGCTGTGTGGAAACCTCATAGTCGGAGATGTTTTCTGATAAAAGAATGAGGACGTCCTTTGTTAAAAATGATTTTTTGGAAAAACTTCCTTGCTTTGCCCTGTTCCAGCTGCTCTGTGTTCTCCCAGACTGCCTGCAGTCACTTCACAGCCCCGCAGACCAGCCTTTTCATCTGGCACAGTGTTAACAGTTGTTCATTCTAGTTGGTGAGAATGCAAGGTTTTACGGATCATTTAGACATTTCTGGAACTTCATTGGAAAAAAACACAAACCCCTCAAATCAGTCCCTTTCGGTCCTCTTCCCGGGTGGTGCTGGGCCTGTTGCTGTCTCCGCACACCAGCGGTGAGTGGGTCCGAGCTGTTTGCTCTGAGCACAGCGAGATCTCCGTGTTCCGGGCCGGTTCTCCCACCTAACAACCGTGCTTGCCAACCATTCTTGCTGGACCTGGAAGTGAACCACTGATGCTGAAGATTAAGAAACAAAATAAGGAGATAGGGCATCCCCAGGGACCTCTCTGCTGTACTCCACTGTGGATTACTTAGAGCGGCTCCGGTAGCTTTGCACCAGTTCGCAGCAAGAACAAAGCAGGCTCAGGAGGGGGACAGATCAGCCCAGAGCTGCTGGGGTGCTCGGGCCTGGATGACACGTTGCTTGACACAGAGCTGGGAGCACAGGGCCGAGGTGTTGATTCTAGAGCTTCAGGTTCTCACCAGACTTGGTCACAACCTCGTCTGCCATCTGGTAACCAGCAAACTGCATCCTTCATGCACTGGTTCTCAAGCTCACATCTGCATCAGAATCACCTGGAATATTTGTTAAAACACTGACTTCTCTACCCACCTGCCAGAGTTGGGTATTCAGTAGGAAGAGTGTCAGGACGCAGAATTTGCATTTCTAGTAAGTTCCTAGGTAAAGTTGCTGCTGCGGCTGCTGCTTGTTGGGATCAACATTTAGAAAATGACAGATTTAGGAGTGCCTGGGTGGTACAGTCGATTAAGCAACTGACTCTTGGTTTCAGCTCAGGTCATTATCTCAGGGCTGTGAGATCCAGCCCCACATTGAGCTCCTTGCTCAGCGCTCAGCGAGGGGTCTGCTTGAGATTCTCTCCCTCTCCCTCTGCCCCTCCTGCTCATGTACACTTGTACATGTTCTCTCTCTCTCTCAAATAAATAAATAAATAAATCCTAAAAGAAAAAGAAAACCAGTGATTTAGAAGATAGGTCTGGTAGTTTTATCCTATCTGTGTGCTAGGGTGAAAGAAAGGCAGGAGAGGAGAAGATGTGGGTACTTTTGCACAGTTCTGTGCTTCTGGGTATGCTTATGACCTAGGCCCACAGAGCAGCACACCTTTCTGGGGCTCTGTGCTCCAACAGCTGGGGAGTGGCACTGTTTGGGAAGGGACACATCAATGTGGATCTCAAACCAAAGGTATTTTCTCTGGTCTAATGGTGACCCACTTCCCTGCCTGGCAGTCAACTTGCAATTTGCATTTCTACATTGTAAGTTTGCTAACGGTATTTCTCAACAGTGCACAGCATAATTGGTGTTCGAAGCATGTTTCAGGGGATCCTAATTCTACCTAACCATCATGCTTTCTGTTCCCATGGCACTTGGTTCCACTCAAGCTTATTGAGTGTCCGGTTGTCAACAATCTATGCCAACTCCCCCCCCCCGCCCGCCGTGGAGTCCTGGGGGTTCTGCAGCATCCGGGAGTTCTTGGGGTTCCAGCTAACTTCTGATGAGATTTAGAGTTGAGTTATCAGTGACACTAATGGAATGGCTCAGGAAGTGGAAAAATCCCTGATATGTGTGTCCTGTGTGTTTGGAAACAGAGGAGAGTGCGGGGAGGGTGGGGGCAATCTCTGTTTTCATTGCTCAGTAAATTTCCCCCAAACAAGCTCGGCTTCCAACATTTAGCACTGGGAGGAAAACGAATAATCTAAAATCTTGACTAGCTGGAGCAGAGGGCAAAGGGTCAGTTATATGTTATTGTTTTCTTATATAGCAATGGAACTTGATTTGTGCAGTAGGACTTTATTTTTAGAGCAGTGAGTTTCTGTTTGGGGCTATGGTTGAAATTTTTATCCTCCGTTCTATAAGATAATAATTCATTATACACATACTGTACTGGGAAGATCCTCCTGTTGTTCCTAGAGTCTCATATAGAGGAAAGTTTCAACAACACCTTTCTTAAAAGAGCAGTCCTTTCTTACCTTGCACACTTCGGGAATGTTTTAGAAATCTTTATGTCCTCACTGATGCTCACACTACCTTTTCTCAGATGGTGCAATTAGAGACTTCATTACTTTCTTTTCTGTGACCTCTGGGGGCCATTTGGTGACTTGTCTGGGGAGATGGAGAGATACATTATAACTATTTGCCATGGAAAAACATTTGGGAGTAGTCAGTGGTCCCTGGACTGGGTGACATTTGTGTCTTAATGCACCTCACCATTAGATGGCAGTATAGCAACACACATGACAATCTGGGGCGCCTTCACCCATTTTATTTTAATATTTTAAGGTTTATTTATTTATTTGAGAGAGACTGTGTGTGTGCGAGTGGGAGGAGGGGCCGGGGGGGGGGGAGGGGGGGAGAATCTCAAGCAATCTCCCTGTTGAGTGGGGAGCTGGACGTGGGGCTCCATCCCAGGACCCCGAGATCATGGGCTGAGCTGAAATCAAGAGACCGCAAACTCGCAACCACCCGAGCCCCCCAGGCGTGCCCACCCACTTTAACTAAGCTCAGAGGGATGTAAGCCTGCCTAGTAGAATCATCAGGTCCTCGCCAGCCCCAGCAGAGCGGATTGGGGCCCGGGACCTCTGAGTGAGACTCCAGGGGAAGTCAGAGGAGGCACTGAGGCTATGAACATTCTAGTGGTTGCTGGAAGCCCTGTTACCTCCAGATCTGGAGTGATTACCCGTTAAAGCCGAACGATGCTCGGATGGGTTGGAGGTGTTGCTCTGTTCTGCCCATTCTGTCCTCAGAACAGCTTTGGGCTTTACTTCTTTTTAAGATTCAGATGTCAAAATGTATAATTTATCACTACTCCCTGCTGGAGCGGCTGTGTACCCAACATTCAAGTACAAACGCTTATCTTTCCATTAGAAGGGCCTCTCCCCTTCCCTCTGTCTCTGCTCTCCTTAGCTGAGACTGAAAAAGCAAACGAGGCTAGCATTGGGCAACTTCTCCCCCCCGCATGATGTGTGACCCTCCTCAGGATTAGATCCATGGCCCTGTGACATTACTGTCTTCCCGTCTCTGCCACAAGGGAGACGGTGTCATTGTCAGCAATCTTGTGCCCCAGAGGGCATAAGAAAATCAGGCCAAGGGGACCTACGTGGAGATTTAAACATTTTGAAGAAAGGCAAGTTTGGCTTAATTTATCATGTAATGGAGACTCTCAAACAGTATTAGAAAGTTATGACATCAAATGACATAAAAAAATCCAATCAGACCTAGTTTCTGTAAAGATAGTACATCCAAGGAGAAACCCAAATCTGCAGAAATAGAGAAAAGGGAGCAGATCTGCTGTGTATTTTCTACTGTGTAGAACCAGGGCAACAGATGGATTCTCCGATGGGCCCTGCGGGTGTAGGCCTGAAGGGCTCTGATCCACCCTCCCTCCCCCTCCCGCCAGCATGTTAATGCTCCTTTAGGAACCCCCAGCACTGCCAAACTGCTCATTCACTGGGTCACTGTCGTAGGCCATGTTGCTGTTCAGTGACAGGCTTTCCTCTGTACCTGCGGCTCCTCCAGGGACTCTCGGGACCTGGCCTTCCACATACTGAGCCTGGAGCACTCACCAGCCCTGGCCTTGTGCTCCAAGTCTGGCCTATCCTCACCACCCCAGGGTAAGATGTCAAGCCAGATGAGTAAAATCCAAGACCACCCACCTCCAGCCATCCCAGCCCGTGTTCCCCTCCGAGGACACCCCCCCCCCCCTGCTCCCCCAACTGTAGGAAATTACTCTTCCCAGAAAGCAGGTGCTTCCTCAGGCCCTTAGAATCCTATTGTGCTGCCCTTGGGCACATCTCTGGGGCCACTCCCAGGGCTATTCCTCTGTGAAGGGAAGCCTTCGTTCTTCTGCTCTCTTCTTTATCACAGCTCTACCCGGAGCCTTATCTTGCAGCCATGTCATGTGTAGCCTCCAGATACAGACCGTATATAGCAGTAAAATTTATTGCATTATAATTGCATGTAGTGGTATGTTGGTGAGTGTTTAATAATCAACTTTGGGTGGGGAAGGGGGTAAAGCTCTAACTTGCAGCATTTGCTCAATTCCATGGTGGAAATATTCTCACCACAGCCGATTTCAAGCTACCAAAATGAGATTCCAAAACTTGGGAGCTGGGAACAGATACAGACTCCTGCACACCACTGACAGATATGCTTGTCACCAGAGCTTCTCCTCTGGTCTTGTCCAAAACCTGACACATTTAGGAGATGAGGAGGTCAGATAGTATTTTTTTTTATGGTGTCATGATACTTGCTGTTGAATATTAAGAATTACAAACTGTAGCTTATATTAAAAAATGGAAATTTAAAAATATGGAGAGGTTTTCTATCCTCTATGGGATATTATAAATGTTTCTGATCTTAACATTATAAGAAGCTGAAAGCAAAGAGGGTTCATAATACCATTAGTAGGTGAAGGTGAACACTGCTTTCATGTAAGGGCCATGTACTCAGACTGGCATCCTTGGAGGCTTCCTGGGGGTGGTCCAGTCCTATTTTAGAGACAGTGACTCTTATGTGCCCCACACAGGTGGCTGGCTGAATAGTATATTCATTTGAGGCATGTGTATTTGTCACACAGACCACATGTAGATTTTCTTTTTTTTTAGATTTCATTTATTTATTTGACACACAGAGAGAGCACAAGTAGGAGGAGAAACAGATGGAGAGGGAAGCAGGCTCCAACTGAGTAAAGAGCTGATATGGGACTGGATCCCAGGATCCTGAGATCGTGACCTGAGATGAAAGCAGACACTTCACCCCCTGAGCCCCGTAGGCACCTCCACACACAGATTTTTGAAGGAAATGTCCAGAAATTGATTTTCATGGCCCTTAGAAACCGTCACCCATGAAAGGATGTAGGAGGATCAAGAGAAAGGAGAGAGGGATTTATCAGGAAAGTCCTGTCTTCACTGGCCTCCCTAAGCAAGGTGGGGCCGGGGCTGTTACCTTCTTCCCCTCAAGTCTGGCAAGAGAACATCCTCTCTGACACCTGCGTTTGGGGAATAGCTCAGAAAGCTAATCTGGGAAATGAACAAGGGGTAGTGGAAAGGGAGATGGGCAGGGGGATGGGGTGACTGGGAGACAGGCACTGAGGGGGGCACTTGATGGGATGAGTACAGGGTGTCATGCTATATGTTGGCAAATTGAACTCCAATGAAAAAAATATACAAAATAAATAAATAAATAAAAAATAAATAAATAAAACAGGAGGAAGAGAGAGAGGAAAAAAAAAACCAAGCTCCAGCAGTAGCCTTGAGAGTGGGAAGAAGTGGAGAAAAGGGAGGGCAGGGCTTCGTTTGAGCCAGAGCTACACCCTGCAGAGAGCAGGGACCCACTTATGTGGGCCTCAGGATGAAGGGAGCAGACTGGCAGACATTCTAAATTTGATCCAAGAGTTGGCCTGAGAGGGGCACCTCGGTGGCTCAGTGGTTGAGCATCTGCCTTCAGCTCAGGTCCTGATCCTGGGGTCCTGGGATCAAGTCCTGCATCGGGCTCCCTGCTCAGCAGTGAGTCTGCTTCTCCTTCTGCCTCTGCTGCTCCTCCTGCTTGTTCTTTTCCTCTCTCTCTCTTTTTTTCTCTCTCTCTCTGTGTCAAATAAATAAATAAAATCTTAAAAAAAAAAAAAAGAAGACTTAACCTGAGAGGTGGGAGGATGAGGAGAATCTGCGCAGGGGGAGCAGCCCGACAACCCAACAGCCTGAGGATGGCATCAGGTGCCTAAATGAAACTAAAAACAAACAAGCAGACCCAGGAAAGAGTCATCCGACTATTGCCATGTCCCTAGGGAGCCTGATAAGGTCCAAGCCATCCCCTGACCCCTGCTCCTACCCACCGTGCAGGCACAGGAAATGCTGTGAAGCCCCACCTCAGAATGAATATTACAATGTCGATATGCTGGATATTTGGCCCAGACACCCAATTCCTGCAACAAGACTGTGTTTTGTGATCTGAACGTCCATCCATACAATGATCTCATACCTCAGAGCAGCAGAAAAAATCTGGAGTTCATGGGGTTCTTAACTGAATGGCAGGAGAGAGCTTTCCCTGTGGAATAAATTTTGAGGGAGCATGGGTGACAAAAAATAAAGCTGCTTTTGGATGGAATCTGGAGAGTGGTGCTGGCGCACCGTGGGTCTGGGCTGGCTGGGAGCGCCGGCCTCAGGGCGGTGTTCCTCGGGCGGGCCCTGTGGCAGCAGAGCCATCTGGGAGGAGCAGGGCAGCCCCAACCGCCTCCGTGGGAGGGGCTCCTTCAACCGACTCCGAATTGTGGTAAAGGCAGAGTATAAAAATGCAACTTTTAATAAGATGATACGTTTGCAGATGGAGTCACTGCCTGAGTCAAAATTCCAGGGGACACATTCCCACTCCCATCTGTATGTAGTCTGCCTGACTCAAAGGGTGGGGAATGAAGACGCCCCCCCCGCCCCCCCCACCCCCACCTCCCAGCCCGGCCTCCAGCAGAAGGCAACCCTGGGACAGACCACACTGACCAAATTCACCCTGGGATGGGTCCGAGGCAGGAGACAAGCCATGCTTGCCGGCAGGTACTGATTCCAGTTTGCTGACTGTGCCCCCAGGGACATGCATCCAGCTGCTTAGGGATGGAGTCTGGATAAAAGATGCTAACAGAAGGCCGAATTAACGTGCAACAGACACCCTCCGACATCCTGCCGGGGTGGCAGCTGCAGAGCTCTTTGGGTCCCGTCTGCCGCGCTCTGCAAGGGCTGGCATTCTTGCTCGCTCCAAGCGGTGGGCTGTTTGCACAGCGTGTGTGTGTGAGTGTGAATGTGTGTGTGTGTGGGTGTGTGTGTGGCTGCTCTGTGTGCCGCCACCGCCGCCACCACCGTGGGCTGCAGCTGGTGTTGATGCAGAAGCGCTGAGTCACTGGCTGTTCAGCGGCTCTTACATCACGTTCCATTGTCCTTTCTTCCTTTCTAGGCTTTTAAGGGCTCTTTCAGTGTTTTTGTTTTTGCTTTGTGTTTGCCTCCAGCTTATCCCTGACTGACTGGAAATCGGGGTGTAAAAACCACGTAAAAACTGAGAGGCCCTGTGGGAGGGACAGCGGCCCTGGAGATGCTGAGGACGCCCAGCACCTGAGACCTAGCACTCCAGGCCGAGCACCCAGACCCAGCACCCTAGACCCAGCACCCCAGGCCCAGCACCCCAGGCCCAGGCCCCAGACCCAGGACCCAGCACCAAGACCCAGCACCCCAGACCCAGCACCCCAGGCCCAGCACCCAGCACAGCACCCCAGTACTGTGCTTCTGGTTGCCGGACAGCCAAGGCAGCAGGTGCTGCAGGGGCGGGGAGGGAGGTATCTCCCTGCTGTGTGGGTCTGAACTGGAGCCCATGAGTTTCACAGCCCCCCCCTCCGTGTGTGGCTCTTCAAGCCCGTTTTAGCACAAGCGTAACAGGTGGTGCTAATTATGCATGTGACATAAATTCTTGGAGAGCTAGCCTCTGCAGAGGGCCATACAAATTTGTTTAAAGGACTGTTTTGACCCAACAAGTTCCTTACTTTGTTGGCAAAAAAAAAAATGGTCATAAAAATACCTATTTATTTTGGAAAAGTTGGGGGGTACATAGAAAAACTTAAGGGATGGAAGAAAAAGTATCTATCATTCATCACTGGGGAATGATCGCTGTTAACATTTTCATACATAATTTTCCAATATCTTTCCTACATATCGACTGATACACACATACATTTTACATAATTGGGCCCACATTGTACACTGTATTTAATCTGAAGAATATTCTATGAATATACTCTTAGTGATTAAACCATCTTCTGGAAGTGCTACAAATTAGCGCAGTATAAGCAAAGAAAGATATTGCCACATCTTTGTTTCCTTTGATGTCACTTCATTTCTATTTCTAGGACCTTTCTCTTGCCAAGATAGCCTCCCCTGTGAGTCCCACTTCTGCGGGGTTGCTAAAGCATTTTCTTGGGTAACTATCTCTTTTTCTCTTGGCTTCTGAGAAATCCCTAATGTGCATCTATCCAGGGTCAGAGATTCTCAAACTCAATGTCCCATCAGAACCATCTGAAAGGCTCAAACGAAGGTGCTGAGCTTCATCCCGAGTTTCAGATTCAATCAGGCTTGCTGGGGTGGTGGGGCAAGCTCCCCCATGAGGTGGCTCATGCCTGTCCCACTGAGACCACTGGTTTGGGGGGAACAGATGGACAATCTGATGACTCCAAGTCCACTCCTAGGGTTCTTGGCTACTTGTCTTTTTCCCTTAGTGCCCTTATCTTGTTTCCAGAGCCCTTGCATTTTTTTTTTTTCAGTAAAGATTTGTTTATTTGAGAGACAGAGAGAATGAGAAAGCATGCAAATAGGGAAAGGGGCAGAGACAGACAACCAGACACCACATGGAGCACAGAGCCCCACGTGTGGCTCGATCCCAAGACCCTGAGATCATCAGCCAAGCTGAAGGTAGATGCTTCACCGAGGGAGCCTCCTAGGCACCCCCCCCCGAAACAGTTTCTTAATGGAAGATTGGAACCAAAGGGTTTGGAGAGCACCTTCCCCAGTACCCCTGAAAGTGGAGGCCAGAGTGGTCTGTCCTTCAGCATCACTGCATCACATTCCCCTAAAGAGCTGGCTCAGAAGGAAATGCACAGATGCCCAGACTATTTGTTAGAGGAAGTGACACATTATCCTTCCCCAACATCTGGTAATTCCTGAAAGACAGTCAGCCCTCAGGCTCACCAGAAGCCTGTGTCTCCTCTCCCCTGGGGATAAAGGGGCAACCAAGGAGAACGGAGTCTATTTTTAGTGTCAGCCCGAGGACGCCTGGGGAGGGGGAGCAGGGTCACCCGTGTGCTGTTCTCTGCCAGCCAGCCACACACACTTCCTTCCTGTCCACCCCTGAGCAGCAGCCTCGGAAGTTCCAGATCTTCCACAGAGAGTTGAAAAGAATGACAAATGCCATCCTGGGCCGGAATGGCTGGGCACGAGGGCAGATGGACTGACGACCTGGTGAGAGGAGGTTTGATAGAACACCAGATTGGGGCTGCAGCAAAGGAGAGCAGAGCTGGGTCAGATCGAGTGGCCACCGTCAGGGGCCAGGATGACTCAGAAGGACCCAGGAGCATCTGGCTGACCCTGGGCTGGGAAATGTGCATAGTTTTTCAGCCCTGAGGCATTTTCTGGAGGCCTAGTGCATTGGGCAGGAAGATGGGAGGGGGTGAGCCGGGCACCTACCTTCCCCAGGTTAATTGATGTCACGCAGGTGCGAAGAAGCCAAGTCTTGAACTCAGAGATTGGAGGGATGGGTGTCTCTGGACTCACCCCTATTTGGTATCTAGACCAATGGAGCAACCTGAAGTCAAGGTCTGAGGGAAGTAAGTCTTGTTCTCATGAAATCAGCTAGCACAGGCCTGGAGGAGGGGGTGGGGAGGGCACCTCTGCCTCCAGATCTAAGGCCAGGGCCTTGTTTTGTTCCAGCCAGGGCACTCTGGTGAAAGCATCCTGGGAATTCGGCCTGCAAATAGAAAGAGCATTTCCTTGTGTGGGTTTCCTGTTTAGGTCTGCATAGAAAGCCAGAGGATCGCGTGGCCTCGTAAATCCTCTAGACGTTCCTGATGTAGATGCTCTGGCCGGATGCCATGGGAAAATTGCACACAAATAGAAGAAGGGGAAAGGACATTCAGTCTCAGGATTCTGGGTGGGTTTCAGGCTTCGTGGTTTTGGAGCTGTAAATAGAGGGGGCTGGGCTGCGGGAATGATCACTAAGGTCCTTTCCAGCTCTGACATTCTCAGATTCTGCTTTCCTCTGGAGGGTCACCCGGAACTCTTGCTGTCCTACTCAGCGATGGGGGTCTGCTAACCAAACAGCTCACCGGACAGAAGCTCGACAAACGTCTCAGGCAGAGAATCAGGAAGTTGCCTTAGAATATCCTGTAGGCTCCTTCACAGAAAGAAGGTACTTTCGAACTCTGGTAATTCCCAGACTTTCCTAAACACTTAGTTTAGGAAAATGACAAAAATGACAGACACCAAGCTCAGGAGTGTTGCGGGAGTCTTGCAGCTGGGTTTTGGTGCGGGTTCACAGAGCAGACCCCAAGGAGGCAGGTAAAGTGTGCCACCACCCACTTTCAAGGCTTTTAAAAATTTCCTTAAGGCTCAGTTTCTGCATCTGTCAAATGGGCATTCAGACTTGTTGGCTTAATGGAGGAAGCAGTTTTTCATTCCTATTCTGAGGCCGAAGCCCCAGATTCCCTAGCAGATTCCACGTGGAGTCTGGCCAGACAGTATATAGCTGGGGAAAGTGATGGGGCAAGAACAGGACATCTGGCTGAAGTTTCTTGCGTCCACCACACTTTATTCCAGTAACATGAAGTTAGTCTCCTTACTCTGGCAATGCAGCCTTCTAGTGAGTTCATTGGATTTTCTACCTAAACGTGGCTCAAGCCATTATGCAGTGAAATTTCCCCAGACAGTAAAACTTCCCTTAGAGTTTAGCATTGCTCTGGTCTTAGTTCTCTCAGACATGAATCGTGAGGTTTACAGACAAACATCTGATATTTATCTGTAAACCTCACTCCCTTGAACGTGTTCTTACAGGTAAATAAATCAGCAAAGGAAATTACTTGCTAGGTCCCATTCCTAGTTTCCAAATTTCATTTATATATATTTGAGATATAATCTTCTTTTCCCCTACTGACGCTGAACTGGGTCTTCACTAATGAAGTGGGAAGAAGGTAAAACGATACGAAGTTCTAAGTTTTCTGGGTCAGCACTCCCTAGAACACTGGTCCAGAGAAAAGTATTTTCAAAGGGGATTTCTGTGGCCCAATATGCTCAAAAAATGCTGCTGTCTTTGAGAGTCTGATGTGTTCAGACCTCTGGAAAGTCATGCCACAAAGAAACACTTTTTCTCAGTATTTCAGTATCTCAGTATTTCCCCAATTTTTCTGATTAAGGAAAACTCCTTTTATATTCTATCTACAGGCGCTGATGACAAATGAAGGAGTAAGTATTCCATGGGACACACTTTGAGAAATGTTCCCTTCACCAAAAGGTAGAGTTTACGGCCTTATACTTAGTGCCTGGGGATATAGAAAGAGATAGGCATCAGCATGTAATGGAAATGTTTCTGCTCTTTTCAGAATTCAAGCAGGCAATGGACAAGGGTGAGTATAACTATGGAGAAGTTTCCATAGAAGAAATATTAGAAATATTAGAAAGAAACATGCCAAAATTTCACTTGTAGCTATTGGTGGTTGGTAGCAATTCAGTTTCTTCTATGTTTATTTTCCCCATATCTTTCAAAATGAACATGAATTATTTCTATATCTGGGGTGAGAAACTATTTTTTAAAGAAGAATCAATATCTAAGATTCTTTTCACTTTTTTTTAAGATTTTATTTATTTATTCATGAGAGACACACACACACACACAGAGAGAGAGAGAGAGAGAGGCAGAGAGACACAGGCAGAGGGAGAAGCAGGCTCCATGCAGGGAGCCCGACATGGGACTCAATCCCGGGACTCCAGGATCATGTCCTGGGCCGAAGGCAGGCGCTAAGCCACTGAGCCACCCAGGGATCCCCTCTTTTCACTTGTTCTTAATGAACATATCCAACTCTCTGCAGAGAAACCACTGGATGTCTCCTCCCACACCAGTCATTTGTCCCAGTGTTCTTGGGGTCCCCTACCACTTGCCTGTTAAGGTTCTGGGGTCTGTCCTTGGAGTATACGAGCTCCTTCAGATTTGAGAGAAAATTAAGCAGTTTACACACAGTGAGAGGGTCAACTCTAGTGCAGAAATTGGCCCAATCCAGCCTGCCATCCTCAGTTGTTACTGGATCACATGTCCACGAAGGAAAGGTTGGCCTACCAGTCAAAATTCTTGGTTGCAATCTAGAAAAATCTCTTCTAGTTGACCTGGGTGGAAGATGAATTTATTGGAAGAGTACTGTACAGCTTGCAGAATTGGTGGGAGGGCCAGAGAACCAGGTGATTGGAAATGAATAAAATCACAGGAGGCAAGGCATAGCCAAGATCTTCACATAGGATGATCAGCTTAGGATCTGCCACTGGTGCTGTCACTGCTGGACACTTGTCACAGTGCTGCTGGGCTCTGCTGCCTCAGACACTGACTGCCATGCTGCTAGGCACTCAGATCCACCACATCATGTCCTAGAAAGGGCCTCTGACTAGTTGAGCCCAGAAGATATAATGGTTTCCTAGTTGCTGGAACAAATTCTACCTGTTTGGCTTCTTCTTTTTTTAAAAAATTAATTAATTAGAGAGAGAGAGAGCACAAGTTAGGGGGAAGCACAGAGGAAGAGAAAGAAGTGGACTCGTCACTGAGCAAGGAGCCTGACATGGTACTCAATCCCAGGACACTGAGATCATGACCTGAGCTGAAGGTAGACGCTTAGCCAACTGAGCCACCCAGGCACCCTTCTTTGGCTTCTAAAGTAGGGAGAAGAGTCCTGCCTTCTCTCTGTTCTGGGGGTCCCGAAAATGGGAAGGTCATTTAAAAGCTGGGTAGCCAGAATGACAAACATGCATAACACTTAGGTATTCTGCAAAAGGGCTGCTAGGATCTCGGAGAGACAGGGCAAACTAAGACCAGCCATGATCAGAGGAGAAACACCCCCCTGGAGCTGTATGATGCACGGTTTTCTTTCACCTAGATTCCTAAGATGGGAAAGCTTCCACCAGATTTCTTGATCATTTGCCCCTCAAGAAGACCTGACCTCTCAACAAAAGCCACACTAAGTAATAAAATAAGAATTAGCATTTTCCAAAGGAACCAGGAGGCAAATTTAGAATTCCTATCCAACTCAAGGCTAGTTGGCGGCTCACTCTGTTGGTCAGCCATGTGGATTGTCCACAGGCACTGACCCAGAGAAAGAAAGAATAACAAAGCATTGGAAAGACTGATTTTTATTTCCTCTGAAGAACTTACAGTTTAGAGAAGCTGATTAAATAGGTTGATAGGATCTCAGAGAAAGGCCCTACAAATGTAGGGATGGGAAAGGAGTGGATAATGTGAACATGGATCTTTTGTTGACTTCCTCATTTGGGAATATCTCTTTCTGCTTGCAGGCGTCCAAATGTTGAGGTTGAGTCCAAAGACCAAAAGATGAGGTCTAGGGACAGAGTCAACATGTCTGTGGCTGCTGTCAAATTCTTAGACGGGCTTGATCATGGCCAAGTTTGGAGTCTCAAGAGTGTAACTGGAAATCATTGATTAAAAAAACGATAAATATTCCTTTGTTTTGGAACTGATATGGATATGTTCACCTCGGAGTAAGTGAGGTATAGTTTGAGAACCTTAGAAAGTTACTTTATGGAGAATGTCTATATTATTCTAATTTTCCACAGTGTGTTGCTTCTCTTTTGCTTCTCAAGTATCAAGACACTTGCACAGCTTCTGTTGTTGATGGGACCTTTTGAGGACTGTCAATATCTTCTCAGAGAAAGCATTTCCAACCTCGCATGATCAGATTCTTTAGTCAGATGGGGAACCAGCCTATCCCTCCCAGAAACACAAAGAAGAAAACAAACCAAGTTCATTTCTTTGGGTAGAATGAGTTCTGGCACATTTGGAAGTGGGATTTGACTCTCCTCCCTAGGACTGAATTTTAGAAAGAGAAGATGAGATCTTTAGGAGTGTGAGAAAGTACAATAACTTAGTGTGGTTATGTGCAGGTGGGTAGTCTTTCACCTGGAACTGGATCCCACTGCCATACACAAGATTTAATGATCAGTTGTAAGAACACATAATGGGTCATGAAAAGTGAATAAATGTTTAAGAACTCAAGGGGTCTCTTGGAACTGGAGGTCCATCCGTTCCTGGGAAAATCCAGACCAGTCACGTGATGCCTCTTCTCTAACCTCAATATTTCTCCAGGAAAAAGGTCCCAGAAGAGTAGCCTGAGGGACAAAGTGGAGACAGTGTGGGAGAAGGTGATGTTCCCCTTTTCCCTTTACCTTAGAAGCTGTTCAGAACAGGTGTTCAGTAAAGTGGATTGGAATTTCTAGTGGCCAATGCAAAGATAATGTCCTTTCACCTTTGGCTGTGTCCTTGGGGGACTGGATGGACTGTGAACAGTGAGCAGAAGATCTCAAGGAACAGCCTGAAATGGCAAAACTGCCATGGATGAGGGAGGATGGGGACAGGGGCAGTGCTCCTGCTTATGCCCTGTGTAACACTCCATAGCTCAGGCCAGGGCCCAGGAAATTAGGCCCGGTGAGCATCTTAGTTCTCAGTTATTTTAAAAGATGGCATCTAGGATGCCTGGGTGGCTCAGTTGGTTAAGCATCGCCTTCCATTCAGGTGGTGATCTCAGGGTCTTGGTATCCAGCTCTGCGTCGGCCTCCCTGCTGCACGAGGAGTGTGCTTCTCCCTCTCCCTCTACCCCCTCCTTAGCTCATGCTTTTTCTCTGTCTCTCAAAAATAAATAAAATCTTTTAAAAAAGAAAAAGATTGCATCTATAATTAGATGACTTGTGTTTCATCCTCTTCTGTACCATTTACTTGCAGAATGACTTTAAGAAATTACCTAACCTGGGGAGCCCGAGTGGCTCAGCGGTTTAGCGCCCCCTTTGGTCCAGGGCCTGATCCTGGAGACCGGGGATCGAGTCCCTTGTTGGGCTCCCTGCATGGAGCCTGCTTCTCCCTCTGCCTATGTCTCTGCCTGTCTCTCTCTCTCTCTCTCTCTCTCTGTCTCTCATGAATGAATAAATACAATCTAAAAAAAGAAAAAAAAAAGAAAAAAGAAATTACCTAACCTTTCTGTGTCTTAGTTTTACCATTTGTAAAAGGACGAGAAGAATATGACCTGCCCCACAAGATTTTCATGAGTATTAAACTTGTTAATTCATGTGAAGTGCTTAGAGCAATGCCTGGCACACGAGGAATTGTAATCAATAATAGTGTGATAAGCAGTAGGCTTCAATATTACCATAGCTGTTAGCGCGTGCCAAAACAAGGGTGACATTTCTAATCTACCAAGCTTCCATGGGACATCTAGGTAAACTTTCATTTAGGTTAAGCTCAGGATATGCCACAGCCACTTACTTCCTTGTGACTGAAATTCCACAAGCGTCTCTGTGGTGGAAATCATTAACTTAACACCCATAATACCAAGAGACTGCTAGGGTTAACATCTTATCAGTAGTAAATGCTTTGTTTCGTTAAAGCCTTTCCTAAGCAGCAAAGTGACATGGTTGAAATGCAGCTGTCCTGGGTCTTCTTAATATTAGGATCCTTATAGTGGAGTTCTCCTTGCGCAGGGGCCACGCTAATCTTCTCTGTATCGTTCCGATTTTAGTACATGTGCTGCCGAAGCGAACACAAGTGGAGTTCTCAAGATGGGGGGTGCCATGGTTCTCCTAGAGCTTCTCACACATGTGTCCCTGGGATTTGGGGAGAATTTGAGAATGCATAAATTCATGTTTTCATGGACTAAGACTTATAGTCTTTTTAAGTCTGTGGTTTTTCCAATGGGGTTCCGTGAGAATTGCCTTTCCTTTATAAGGTGTCAGTATTAATGGAATTTGAGGAACATTGGTGGGTAGACAGGACATGGGCTTTGAGACCAGATAGATCCATGTTCCCACTCTGTCTCTACAACTTACTTGCTGGGAGGTCATGGAAAGTTACTTGGCCTCTATGAGCCTCTGTGTCTCATCTGTAAAATGGTGACAAGAGCTTTTCTTATCATAAAGAGTGTCTGTAAATTAGTAAGCACATGGTAGGGGCTCAGCAAAAGTTTTCTTCCATCATTTTGCCCATTTTTCTCTCTCCTAAAGAAAGAAGAGAGTAGTTACTCTGCTTTCTTGAAGGAAAGTAAAGAGAAACTCAATCGAGATGTTAATTGAGCTCATGCTTGGAGACCCAGGGATTCAGACAGGGGTGGTGTGATCAACTGACTACCTTTCCCACTCCCACCCTCCCAAAAAGATAACCATGTCTTCATTCCTAGAACCTGCGGATATATTACCTTGTGTGGCAAAAGGGGACCTCACTGATGTGATCAAGGTAAGGATCTTGAGATAGAGAGATGGCCCAAGTGGCCCCTAGATGTGATCCTGAGCATCCGCACAAGACACAGGCAAAGCAGACAGAAGAGGAGAAGGCAGTGCAACCAGGGAAGCAGAGATTAGAGTGAATGTTGCCATAAGCCAATGGATGCCTGTAGCTTCCAGGAGCTGGAAGAAGAAGAAAGCAACCCATTCTCTCCAAAGCCTCAGGAGGGAGTGCTGGCCGGCCAATACCTTCATTTCAACTTTGTGCAATCAACTTCAGACTCCTAGTCTCCAGAAATGTGAAAGAATAGATTTCTGTTGTTTTGAGCCACCAGGTATGTGGTCATTGGTTGTTGCAGCAATAGGAAGCTGTACAGATGGTTGGCATTATTCTTTTTTTTTTTTTTTTGGTTGGCATTATTCTTTTAAACAGATTCAAAGGTCATCTGGTGTGGTCCTGCTAGGTGGGGGGCAGGATGCTTTCTGGTGGACAGACCTGATGGGGCAGAGACTTTCCAGAAGCATGACCATAGAAATCCAACATTTGGGCTTCCAAATTTTGGTACTGCCCCGGTAGAGATGGACATGTGTTCTCTCCTCTCCGGGTCACCCCCCGTCACGGCATCCTGACCCTACCTAGGAGTGGAATCACGTGACCGATGAAGAAATGGAAGGTGTGCTTGAGGGCTGTCCCCATCATGAGATCAGCTGGAGAAGATAGCCTGAAATAAATGTCAGTCATACAGGAATTTTTAAGAGAAGAGGATGTCTTACCTTCCCAACTTTGGCTCTTCTGCAAATTTATTGTAACATCATCATGTCCTTAGAACAACAAATGTGAGAGCCACATTCTGCTCCTCAGTGTCTTAGGCTACAATCTCGCATGTAAAACATAGACGATGATGTTGTGCTGTCTCAGTATAATTACACCTTTGCATGTAAACCTTATCTTCTTTCTAGGCATTCAAAGTATATAATAGACCTTATCTGGTTGTTTCCCAACACTTGTGCCAGGTAGGTAAGGAACAGGTGTCATTATTGTCTTTATCCCATATATACTTACAGATTGCTTTCCTGGGGATTATTTTCCCAGAGCCCTATTGGCAATAAGAGCTCCTGGAAAGAAAGTGACTGGAGTCTGAATTTAAAAAACAGAACATCCTGTGGAGGCAACTTCAGGTCCCAGTACTGGGGTAAATCTAATTTCAGGCATTCTGAAATTATTTCTCTTATTTGTGGGTATATAGGAGGGAATGAGATAGCAGATGATTTAATTAAATCAGTTCAACTGTTGCTACTGTTTAAACATTCAGCATCTGGAGGTGCTTTGGTGGTGCAGTTGGTTAAACATCCGACTCTTGGTTTCAGCTCAGGTGGTGATCTGAGGGTTGTGGGATGGAGCCCCAAGTCAGGCTCTGGGGTGAGCGTGGAGTTGGGGTAAGACTCTCCCTCTCCCTTTGTCCCTCCCTGCTCTCTCTCTCAAATAAGCAAATAAATATTTAAAAATATTTTGAAAAATGTTCAGCATCTGCGGAGAACTTTGGTATATATTTCTTTATGCGATGGCAGTGGCATTACCAAGCATAGCTCAATATGGTAGGGCCAGCGACAAAATCTGGAATATGAATGCGATTCTCTAGCAATTTTTGACAAATAGAGGCCCTTCCACTGTGGTGATGAAGACACTTAGTGCTGCAAAGGTCAGGAGTCAGGATTGGAGTAGGTCTCAATTTTTTGGGTCTGTAAAACGGGCACAATATTTACAGTAACCCATGACTATGAGGATACAAGGAGATTATATATGTAGAGTGCTTTATAAACAGATAAAATGCTATAGAAAAACAAAATATTATGAAGGTTGGACCAATAAAATGATAGGCCCTGACACCCTAGTACAGGGTTATATTTTTTCCCAATGCATCTATTACCAATTGGTCATCAGTGCCAAGAGTATGTCTTTAAATCTGTAAATTATTATCTTCCTGGAAAATCAGGAGAAAAGAAATTAAAGAGAGGAAGGAAGGCCTGGGGCTACAAGCATATCAAAAAATTTTGACTGTGTCCAGTATGAACTCTAGTCTGTGTGGTGGATTTCAAGTGTCTACTGTATAGGGTAGGAAGTGTGGAAAATAAAGCTTTCTGCACTTTCTGGAATGTGGATCCTTTGTTTAGGATCTACAAGGTAAAGAATTCCATAGGAAGTATTTGTTTAATTAATTGTAACCAGAACTCAGGTGTGGGTAGGCCAGATTTCACCGTGCAATGTTACTGTTTCTCCAACCATACTTGCGTTTTTTAGTTTTTTAAGATTTTACTTATTTATTCATGAAAGACACACACACACACAGAGGCAGAGACACAGGCGGAGGGAGAAGCGGGATCCTCACAAGGATCCTGATGCAGGACTCAATCCCAGAACCCTGGGTTCACGACCTGAGCCAAAGGCAGATGCTCAACCACTGAGCCATCCAGGCATCCCCATACCTGCTTACTTTAACTCAACCCTTTAGACTTGAACTCCTATCCTTCAAAATGCAAGGCTGCTACTTTGGCCACAAGGCACCTCAGTTCTTGTTTACCAGGACTGAGCGTTCTCATTAGACAGAGCCCCATTTATTTCATGCCCCTGCTGGAATAACATCGAGAAACCCAAAGGAATATCCATTTTAAAATAGTGTCTATGACACCAAAAAGATTGTGGAGCTCTGAATCAGCCACTTACCTCATGGCAAAATTTACAGGCTTCCAGAGTTAAATGAAAATCAGATTGGAATGTATGGGCTTCTATTTTTCTGTAATGACACGTTATGAGTAGAAGGAGGGCAATTTTCTTGGACATTCCTCTAAAACCAGTGCACTTGCAGTGGTTGTTTTCAGTTTACAAAGCTATCTGAAACAGACCCAAGGCCCACTGCCCTCTCTGGGTGCCAGGACTCTGGGCCACATTGGCCATTTATCCAAGGACTATAAATTAAAATTAATAATCATTCCTTTTACTCCGCTGTGTTTACCTCTTTTCAAAGCAGTTGAAAAGTAGATTTTAGTACCTCATTTTTTCCCCTGAAGCAATTTAATGATAACATAAGAAAAAATTATCTAAAATATCATCTTTGACTCTGGCTCCACCTACAAGTTGGAAGAATTTTGTAAGGAAGGAAAGAAATGTGTCTGTTCCTCTCATCGGACTTTGAAAAATCCATACACTGTAACCTGAAAAGGAAAAATAAACACAGCCCATGAAATTCTGTGACAAAAAGGAATGAAAATGTTCTTAAGAAACACACACACACACACACAACAAAACTGAACTGTATTCTCTGCAGGTTTAAAGGCAACCTCTGCCAAAATCTGCTTTCTGGAAACTTTCCTTTAGACCTGGCTCCTACCAAGTGGCTTGGCTGCAGGACACAGGCTTGGAAGACTGTGGTTTGGAATGTGTGAATGTTAAAATCAGACATTGTTCCTTTCTCTTTGTAACAACAACACGCCTTTGGTTTTGGCCGTGTATACGCTGGGTTTTCTGGTACTGCCTGTTTTCGTGTCTCCAGGCAGGTCAGTGCTACCGAGGAGATCTTGGTACTTTTGGATCATTTTCTTCTTGACCAGCGCTTGCCCCTTTCTCACGATGCCCTTGAGAACCTAGCAGACACGACTTCCATGTTGAAATGAAGAAATGACAGCGTGAATGGGAAATTGACTCGTGGGAGGCCACACAGTAAGCTGGAAGAAGAGTCTGGATTGGAACTTGGAATTCCCACATCCTCCCTGGGACTGTAAGCCTGGTGTCCTAAGGAAAGTTTCCTAAGACACTGAGCCCGCAGCCCCAGGTAGATGAGACCCCAGGTGGCGAATCCTCACAGTGATGGACACCGGGGTGGAATAATGATTGCTGGCTGGGACAAAGTGGTCACAAAGTTGTTTTATCCTGGATTATTCTAATTTAGGACATGTTATGATTCAGACAGAACACAGGTAACATTCCAATTAATCTCAGCTGTGAGATTTGCTCAGCAAATGACAAACATAAGATATGTTATAGGGACACGTCATGTGTCATGTGTCACATCCATAAGAATGAGACATAGGACATAACAGAATCAGTGGTTATTGGATTGTGGGGAGCTGTTTTCAGTAATCGATCCTGTTAGTCCCTGTGTCTTGTTCTTCAGCAGGTGATGTATGACATATGATCTGAGATGGAATGTCACCCTAGGGACATGGTCTGTGTCATCTGCAAGATCACCTGCTCTAACTCAAAAAACACTGTCCTCAGGAAGAGGGCAGATGCCAAAGTCATTTTTACTGGATCTTGGAGGTGAGCAGATCTCTCTGTCTCCATTGTATATAGCACCATTCAGGAGGAGTGGGAATATGCTTGGCTGAAAGCAGAGGGTGTGTGAAGAGTGTACTCCAGGGAGCAGGTGGTAGACAGAGAAGCTGAGAGTTCTCTGCAATTAGTATAAAATGCTTCCTGACACCCAGGAAGACTCCCTGGTAGAGGAGGGTGTGGAAGGCAGTGTGGGACACAGGAAAGGATCAGCAGATGATCAGGAAATGGAAAAGTCAGGGGGGACCACGGCACGTATATTGCCATCAGCCATATTTGCCTAAAAAGAAAACCAGACCTGCACTATGTATTATTTATAGCTTGTTGTACACATATTTTTTAAAATGAACTGTTTGTAATTGCTTTATGATATTGGTAATTTTATACTACTTCTATTTGATAAAATCAGATTAAAATAATCTCCTCTTGTTTCTTTTTTTAAAGATTTATTTATTTATTTACTTATATATTTATTCATTTGAGAGAGACAGACAATTTGTGGGGGGCGGTGGGGACAAGGGAGTGGAAGGAGCAGACTCCTTGCTGAGCAGGGAGTCTGATGCGAAGTGGGGCTCCATCTCAGGACCCTGAGGTCATGACCTGACCCAAAACCAAGAGTTGGACGCTTAACTAACAGCCACCCAAGTGCCCTTGAAGAGTACACTTTAAATGGGTGGTATGTGAATTATATTTTAATAAAGCTGTTGCTAAAAGGTGGTTAGATGTCCCTATTATCTCTCCTGTCCAAGAACATATTTTCTGGACTAAGGAACACCAGACATGGTTCAGGATGGAGGTACCACACTAAAAGCAGAGATACTGAGTAAAATTTTGCTCACTGAATGCTGGTCCATGTATCACCTCTTCCATTCATCAGCTCCTAGTCTGGTGGCAGCTGCTTAGACCTTCCATCCAAGCAGAAAACTGAAAGTATTTTCTGGAGAATCTGTCCAGCCCTTGAGAAAAGATTTAATGACACTGATATGGGTGGGGGAGGGGTGTGTCTTCTAATGACATGGCCTGGCTATGTGTCTGCAGTGAGACCCACCATTTGCAAGCTCCACACATACATACAGATTCCAATCTGTTTCTTAGCACATTTCTCTTACATATAAGTGGACATCCAGAAGTCCCCAGACATTTGAGGAAAACCTCTAATATGAAAACAGAAAATAAATAAACAGGAAAAGGAATTTTGATGAAATAGAGATGAAAGGAGAAGAATAATTCAAAAGAAAAACTGTAATTAGTATCCTCAGAGTGATAAGGGAAGATTTTACTTTTTTTTATTTTTTATTTTTATTTTTTTAATATATTTTTTAAATTTTTATTTATTTATGATAGTCACACACACAGAGAGAGAGAGAGAGAGGCAGAGACACAGGCAGAGGGAGAAGCAGGCTCCATGCACCGGGAGCCCGACGTGGGACTTGATCCCGGGTCTCCAGGATCGCGCCCTGGGCCAAAGGCAGGCGCCAAACCGCTGCGCCACCCAGGGATCCTAAGGGAAGAGTTTAAACCCATGAAATAAGAACAGGATACTATTAGAAAAAAATTAAAAAGAAAGAAACATCCAGTTGGTTTTCCAGAACATAAGGCAAATAAGAAGAGCCCACTGAGTGCCTACCATGTCAAAGGGAGGTGGACTCACACCACGGCACAGCCACACAAAATCTCAGAAGACTGGAAACAAGGAAAAGACTCCACGAGAGGAAAATAAGTTAATACACAAAGAATCAGGAATCAGAGTAGCATCCCCTTCTCAATGGAAGTCAGAACACAATGGAACAATGTCTTTGAAATTCTGAGGGAAAATAATCTAATCCTAGAATTTTATATCCAGACACATTCTCAGTTACGTGTGAAGGTAGGCTAAAGATATTTTCAGACATGTAAGCACTCCCCAATTTTTCTTCACCAAAAAGGAAAATAAACCCAAAGAGAAAGACAGGGGATCACTAAAACAGAAGGTCCAACTTGGAGGAAGCTCACAGAATCCTCCAGAACATGGAAAAGGAAGAGCCAGAGATGGCAGTTTACAGAGCAGCCAATCCAGATAGAAGCAGGTCAGGAGTTTCCAGGAAAGGCTTCTTCATGAAGATGAAATTAATGGAGGACCCAATGTGATTGCCTCTATTGAGAACTCTGCACAACTAAGGAAGAATTTGGAGATGATTCGTTGTAAGTGCATAAAAAAAGGGGAATGAATTTTAAAAATCAAACAAGACTATTATTAATCCCATGGAAAGTAAAATGATCAGGAAAGATAGTCACCATAGTATACTACATGGTTTAGCTTTTAATCATGCCATGTAGTCAAAATAGCATAAACACAAATATTTAACCAAAATTTCGTTTTAACTACATTGTAGAATGAGAACTGAGGAGGAAATGGGTACGGGATGTAGGTGGAGGACTGGGATGGGGATAAAATACCATGTCCTTGTCCTTCCAGGTGGGGAGTTAATGGCAAAGAACTGAAACTGACAAATTATAAAGTAGCAAGACAAGTTTCCTTTTTAGAAATATGGAAGTAATTGCTAGAAGAATCAATTGAAAGTGACATCATTAAGGCATAGGAAACAAAGGTGAATTCAGAAAAATGCTTATTTTCATAACAATTCTTATAAAACACTTGGCCATTTAAAAAATTACATGCAAGCATCATTTGGATAACAGTTAATGTGAGTTCCAGGTTTGAGCCCTGATGAAGTCGCAAAAAAAGGGGGGGAGTGAAGAAAAAGGGAGAAAAAGTGAAAAAACTAATACTCAACAATAAGGAAATGAACAATTGAGTTAAATAGGCCAAAGCCCTTCATAGACATCTCACTGAAGGTGATATCCATATGGAAAATAAGTAGATTAAAAGATGTTCCATATCCTATATCATCAGAAAAATGCAAATGAAAACAATGATTCTGCTACACCCATATTAGAATGGCCCAAATCTGAATCACTGATGATGTCAAACGCTGGCAAGGATGTGGACAAGATGTCTCATTCATTGCTGGTGGGGATGCAAAATGGCCCAGCTACTTTTCAGGACATTTGGCAATGTTCTCCAAAATTAAACATGCTCTTACTGTATGATGCAGCAATCATGCTCCCTGATATTTACCCAGAAGAGTTGAGAATATGTGTCCACACAAAAATTGCGCACAGATGTGTATTGGAGTTTTATTCATGTGTTCCCAAACTGGAAGCAACCAAGATGTCCTTCTTGGTCTTGAATGGATAAATAAACTGTGGTGCATCCAGACAATGGGATGTTATTTAGTGCTAAAAAGAAATGAAGCCATGAAAAGACATGGAGGAACCTGAAATGCACATTATGAAGTGAAAGACGCCAATCTGAAAAGGCTACTTACACTATGATTCCAACTAGGTGACATTTTAGAAAAGGCAAACTATGAAGACAGTGGAAGATCAGTGGCAGCCAGGCCTGGGGGAGGGTCACAGAGGGCTTCGAGGGCAGGAAGACTAGTCCGTGTGATAATATCATGGTGGATATAGGTCATTACATATTTGTCAAAACCCATGAAATGTACACCACCAGGAGTGAACCCTAATGTAAACTGTGGACCTGGGGTGATGATGATGTGCCTGTGTAGGTTTGTCACTTGTAATAAGTGTCCCAGTCTGGTGGTAGCAGTTGATGGTGGGGGAGGCTGTGTATGTGGGCGCAGGGGGCATATGGGGAATCTGTGTACCTTTTTCCTTTTGTGTAAGTTTTATTATTTATTTATTTACATATTTAATTTTTCAAAAAATGTATTTATTTATTATTTTGAGAGAGAGAGTGTGTATGTGGGGCGGGAGGCAGAGGGAGAGAAGAATCTCAAACAGACACTTTGCACTCAGACTCCCCACTGAGTGCAGAGTCCCACACCGGGCTCAATCTCACAACTTTGAGATCATGACCTGAGCTGAAACCAAGAGTCAGTTACTCAACTGACTGAGCCACCCAGGTGCCCCCTACTTATTTAATTTTTAAAAAGTAGTCTGCACGCCCAACAGAGGCCTTGAACTCAAGACCCTGAGATCAAGGGTCATGTGCTCTAAGGGAGAACCCGGAGAAATCTGTACCTTTTGCTCAATTTTGCTATGAACCTGAAACTACTGCAGAAAATAAAGTTCATTAAAAGGAATGAACAGGAATGTCTGGATGGTTCAGTCCATTAAGCATCTGCCTTTGGTTCAGATCATGATCCCAGGGTTCTGAGATCAAGCCCCTCATTGGGCTCCTTGCTCCTCAAGGAGTCTGCTTCTCCTTCACCATCTGCTGCTTCCCCTGCTCGTGCTCTCTCTCTCTCAAATAAATAAATAAACCTTTTAAAAAAGTAAAACAAAACAAAATGAATGAATACACTTAGAAAAGGGAACAAGAGAGATAGCCTATCCTAATGGAGCATATTTCCTAGTATGTATTACTCTGGAAAAGAAGGAGAAAAGCCCATAACTACTTCGAAAACATTAATTTAAAGCTGATTCTAGAACCTGGTGACTGGGTGGGGGAAAGCCAGACAGTCCCTCACAGGGGGCATCTGGATACAGCCTGTTCCCCCTGGCGCGCCCTCGGGACCCTCCCAGCCAGTGTCCTTCCTCCACACATCCACTGAGATACAGATGATGGCCTTAGGGCACCAAAGTTATTTAGTGTTACACAGAGTCTTTACACCAAAAGGATCTTGAAAGAAGTTAAGTAGAAACCCATTGTTTCACAAGGGAGAGTACTGGGGCTTTGAGAAATTAAGAAAATTAGAGATAGAGCAGATTTGGGGGTGGAATGTATGTCCATCCATCAGCTCATGAGTACTCTGCGAGCGTCCCTGTGTTGACCATGGTGGCAGAGAGGCTGGGAGGTGAACCTAGTTCCCACAGCAGCAAAGTGGCAGGATCTACTCCGACGGCGGAGCAGCCAGTCTAGGCTCGACACTAGACCCCCTCTTTCAGCACCTGTCTGCATAGAAACGATGCCACTTGGTCGCACTGTATTGCTTGGTCGTTTGTTTTGAATTTTATTTTTATTTATATTTTTGTTTTGTTTTGAATTTTAGTCACAAACAGGGAAGCTCATCCTTTCCCTGGTTATTTTCCATCTTCTCTATTCCAACTTGACATTGCTCTGAGAGGGCCGTCCTCAGGGCAACTGTGAATTTCTATCCCATTGTCACAATATTCTGGAAGCTTCACGTCAATGGCTATTCTAATGTTCCCTTTATCCACACCCAAATGTATCACCCAAAAAGGTTTACCTGAAAATCTGAGGTTTCATTCATTCATTGATTTACTACTTCTTTTTTATTTTTTAAAAGATTTTATTTATTTTATTTATTAATGAAAGACAGAGAGAGAGAGAAGCAGAGACACAGGCAGAGGGAGAAGCAGGCTCCTTGTGGGGAGCCCGTGAGGGATTCGATCCCAGGATCCCGGGATCAAGACCTGAGCCAAAGGCAAAAGCTCAACCACTGAGCTACCTAGGCATCCCGATTTATTACTTTTTTGGGCAAATACTGAGTACTGACCATAGGCAAGACCTTGGGTGTAAGATGAGCACTAGGGACTGGTCCCGGCACTTATGGGGAAAGACAGACAGGAAATAAACAATCAGATTGATACTTGGAATGACAAGGATCTGAGACAAGAACATGCAAGAGTTTCTGTGTTAAGAACCTAAAACAGCTTGTGTGGCCAGAGCATAGACCATCAAGAGGATCGTGGGAAGAAATGAGATTAAAGAATTAAATTGAAATCTGATCAGGCTAGGCCTTTTAAGGATGTTTTATTTTCCGTTAAATGCAAGGAGAAGCCAGTGATGGTTTTACACTATGTTTAGAAGACCTCCTTGGCCACTGTGGGGAGTACAGGAGGAAGGGGCAAGAGGAGAATATGTTGCAGCATTCCAGTGAGGAAGTGGTAGGGGCATGGAGTCAGAGAGCCATGGATGGGTCTGTGGGGTGCGAGCAAAGTGGAAGCGGTGACATTTGGTAACGGGTTAGCTCTGATGAGCAAAGAGGAGGAAGTTTGCAAAGATGACTCCTGGGTTTGTGACTTCAGTAAATGAACAGATGGTAGTTCCATTTATTGAGATAAGGAAGATGGGAGGAGGAAGATCCCGAGTTCAATTTTGGACAAGTTAAGTGTGAGATATCTGAGTAGGCAGTTGGATGTGCAAGCCTGGAGTTCAGAAGAAAGGTCTGGGCTGGAGATAAAAATATGGGAGTTAACAGCCTTTGGGTGATATTTAAAGCTGCGGGGCTGGGTGAGATCACCCGGGGCGGAAAAAGTGTAGGGAGAGCAGGGCAGCAGGCTCCCCAAGGAGAGGAGAACTGATGGCCTCTAATGATAAGAGGTGGTCAGGAGGAGGAAGAGCTGGCAGGAGGGAAGAGAGGAGATGTGGCTGACAGAACGGCCTAGGGCCCGGCTCCACACTGGTGCAGGCAATTGAGCTGAATGCCAGCTGAGCGTTCAGGGGAGGTCCAGGAAGCACTGGCTTTGGCATGAGGATGGCAGAATGCTGAAGCTTTCTCCTGTCCTCCTAGAACCCCTACTGTGGGAATCTCCCGATTGGGTGCTCAGCCATGACACCCTGGTCTGAAGTCAGCTGCGGTGGGCACGCTCATACACTGTCCCTTAACAAATATGACAAAGGAGGGCACTTCATGTAAGGAGCAAATCCAATGAGACTAATAATACACTATATGTTAATTAATTGATAATAAAATAAAATAAATTGGTGTTTTCTTTTTCTTGGAAAGTCATCCCTGGCACTATGACTCCATTTGTAGCCAAATGATAGGGGGAGACCAGCCTTCTCTGCTCTCTCTGTTCCCATGAGAATGTTTTCAGAGTATTTTCCATGAAAATGAATCCGTCTTCAAAAAAGCCAGCTGAGCCTCTCAACTTCCTTTGAAGTGAGCTTTTACCTTTGCCACAGGACTCCCCAAAGTCTTAGCCCATTAGTCACCAATCTTTACAAATCTGGTGCAGACCAACAGGAAAAAAATTCAGTGTGGTTGTATGAAGAATTTCTTCCAACTCTGAGTTAACCATAAGAAATTCCAGGAAGCATAAGTAGTAAACCACATTTCATTTACTCCTAGGTTTATTTACTGGATAGAAATAATCATTAGAAGATTCTAGAATTCAGGGGCTGGGAGTTGACATTTCCCTCCATCTTGCTTTATCATTTAAAAAAAATGCTTGCTATCCCATGAATATCTAGATAAGAAAGTGAACTAGAAGGTGGAAAGTTTGACCTTTTCAATATCATGAAAACTGGGTTGGATCATTTGGTAAACAAGCTAACTATTGGATACTTAGATATTAAGAAAAAATCATTTAAAGAACTTTTTTTTTTTTTAAAGAACTATTTTTTTTAACATTATTTTACTCAAGACGTGTAGTCACAGACTGAGTCCTGGTCTTGCCTAAAAGTGAACCAAAGATTGACCTGTAATCGAAAAAGGACAAACATTTTATGGTCTCATTTATTTGGGGAATATAAAAATTAGTGAAAGGGGATAAAGGGAAAGGAGAGAAAATGAGTGAAAGTATCAGAGAGGGTGACAAAACATGAGAGACACCTAACTCTAGGAAATGAACAAGGGGTAGTGGAAGGGGAAGTGGGCGGGGGCTTGGGGTGACTGGGTGATGGGCACTGAGGGGGGCACTTGGTGGTATGAGCACTGGGTGTTATGCTATATGTTGGCAAATTGAACTCCAATAAATTAAAAAAAAAAAAAAGATTGACCTGAATGCATTGCAGACTCATGAATTTACTAAAGAAATCAGTGCACAGACCTAGTCCAGACCGTTCTCCAAGTTTGTTCTTTGACATGTCTTTACTCCAAACACATAGCAATGACAAATGGCATTTATCAAGCTTAAAAACTAAATAAACATTTCTGTGGTCCAGAATTGGGACAGAAACACAAAACTGTGAGTGAAGTGACACCCACAAGCTTACTGGGCTCTAGATCTGGAATGAGTCAATATTAGCCAGAATTTGGCTTTTCCAGTGTAAATTAAAATAAGAGTTCCATGCCAGATCGGAGACTGAAGCCAGGTTCCCTGCTTGAAGCCACAGCCAGGGACAGGCCCCTCTTACTCATGAAAAAAAAAAAAAAAAAAAAAAAAGCTCTTTCTGCCTGGCCTATAGCTTCCAGCAATGTGGACTTAGGGGAGTGAGAAGACACACACAGAACCTTGCCACGTGACCAAGAAAGGGAGCAGTCCATCACCTGGCTTGGTACCTGCACCTGTGTTGTCTGGGACCCTGAGATCATGACCTGAGCCCAAATCAAGAGTTGGCCGCTGGGGCCCCTGGGAGGCTTCAGGTCATGATCTCAGGGTCCTGGGTTCTAGCCCCGCATTGGGCTCCCTGCTCAGTGGGACATCTGCTTCTCCCTCTCCCTCTGCCTGCCCCTCCCCCTGCTCATGTTCCCTCTCCCTGTCAAATAAATAAATAAAATCTTAAAAAAAAAAAAAAAGAGTTGGCCGCTTAATCAGCTGAACACCCAGGTGCTCCAAGAGAAATCATTTCTAAAAGGCCTTTAAATTTTAGGGTGCTAAGTAAACCATAAGATATGACACATCCCCTCTTCTATGTCTCAGAAACTCTTTTCTTGCTCATACTTGATTCCTTTTCTCTACCTTAAATCCATCAATTGATTGATATTTATAGAACATTGACAATATAACTGACTCCGTAGTAGGCACCAGAAAATATCTGGAAGATATGGAATGCATGGTCCTTGTGCGAAAAAAGTTTATAATCTATTCAGGAAATATTGGGACTCAAATGGCTGCAAGCATTATATCTACGCATTGCAGGCAGAGTCAGATTCGGAGGCAGGGAGGCCCATGAAGGCTGGAGTCCTTGGGAAAATCTTTATGAGTTTAATCTTTCTCCTGGCATGAAAAGAGGAAGAAAGGATGTTAAGTGTGGAGTCTTTAAGCGTGGAGCCTGGAGGATAAGAGTCATTTTCACTAAGGAGGCAATTGTGCAATCAAGTTCAAAGGGGCGAGACAAGTACATTCATCAAAATGGAGTGCCAAGACAGTCTAGAACTGTGCTACCAATATGGTAGCCATGTGTCACATGCACCTACTCAAATACAAATTCACTAAAATTAGGGACACCTGGGTAGCTCAGCTGTTGAGCATCTGCCTTCTGCTCAGTTCATGATCCCAGGTTCCTGGGATTGTGGGTTCCCCACAGGGAGCCTGCTTCTCCCTCTGCCTGTGTCTCTGCCTCTCTCTGTGTGTCTCTCATGAATAAATAAATAAAATCCTTAAAAAATTTTCACTAAAATTAAATGTTCGATTCTCCAAGCTTGCCGCATTCAGATGCTCAATGGCCATACGTGCCTGATGGTAGCATATCGGACGGTGCAGATATTAAACATTTCCATCATAACAGGAAGTTCTCTTGGACAGTGCAGACTGAGAGCCAAGGAAGCATGAAGCAAGGGGAGAGGATAGCCAAGCTTCAAAGAACCCCCCCAAGCCCACTGGCGTGTTGCATAACTGGTTTCCATTTGCCTACTGTGGTGACAAGGTATCCCAAATCCAAAAGGGATTGAATTGCTTTAACAAATATACATTGAAGACATACTCATACAAGGTGAGGTGACATGAAAGACAGAAGTGAATCGAACAAATGCCAGTCCTCAGGGAGCTTAATGAATGCCTTGTGGAGGGGAGGAAAGAGGTGTACTCAAATGATCATAACACAAAGTGATAAGCATCCTAAGAAGGTACAATTAAAGCACGTAGGCGTTCAAAGAAGGGACAGATTAGTTCTATTTGAAGTTTTCAAGAAATTCTCTGAAATGGGCTTTAGAAGTTCAAATAATGAACTGTTAAAAGGCAGAGTGGGGTGTGGTGGGAAATCCCTGAAAACCAGGAGTCCAGAGATAATCTGCAGGCTCGATTATATCCTCACTGTGTGACCTGGGGTAAGTCAGGACCCATGACTTTGTTTCTTCAGCAATTGAGTAAGAGGGAAAAGGAGATACGAGTTTTTAGATGGAGTGACTGTCACAAGCAAAGCGGCAGGGACAGGTGTGTCTGTGTGCAGGAAATGGAATAGTCCGATTAATTCTGAAGTGAAACCATAGCCCAACCACCTTATAACTTGTCCCTGAGCATTATATAATTCTAAGACAACCCCGCTCCAAAATTTGTTTTTAAAAATTGAAAGCCACTGTCCCCAAAACAATGGCTAGATTTTGGTAATGACATGCCTCCCCCTCACCCCTCACTGCCACCTTTACTGCCATACAACATTGTATACGTTTATTTTATTTATTTATTTATTTATTTATGAGAGAGAGAGAGCACAAGCAGGGGAGGGAGAAGCAGGCTCCCACCTGAGCAGGGAGCCCGACATGGGACTCAATCCCAGGACCCCAGGATCATGACCTTAGCTGAAGGCAGATATTTCACTGACTGAGCCCCCAGGCACCCCAACACTGTGTAAGTTTAAAGCTCACAATTATTTGATATACTTCTCTATTGCAAAATGATCACCACCATAGCATTTGCTAATACCTCCCTCATGTCACATAATGACCTTTTCGGTTCTGTGGTGAGAACATTTCAGATCTACTCTCTTAGCAACTTTCAAGTACATAATATAGTATTCTTTACCATAATCACCATGCTGCACATTAGATCCCCAGAACGAATTCATCTTAGAGATGAGAGTTCGTACCCTTAGACCACCGTCTCCCTATCTCCCCATTCCCCAACGCCCATGTTAACCACCATTCTACTCTCTGCTTCCGTGAATTTGGCATTTTTAGATTCCACATATAAGTGAGAGGCAATATTTGTCTTTCTGTGTCTGACTTCTTTCTCTTAGCATAATACCTTCAGGGTCCACCAATGTTGTTGCAGATGGCATGATTTCCTTCTTTCCCATGGCGAAAGAGCATTTATATGTAGACATATATCACATCTTCTGTATCCATTCATCTGTTAATGAACAATGAGGTTGTTGCCATACCTCGTTATTGTGAATAGTGCTGCACTAAGCACAGGCAGACAGATCTCTCTTAAGATTCTGATTTCCTTTCCTTTTTTTTTTTTTAAGATTTTATTCATGAGAGACGTGGAGAGAGAGGCAGAGACATAGGCAGAGGGAGAAGCAGGCTCCCCATGGGGATCCCAATGTGGGACTCGACCCCAGGACCCCAGGATCACGCCCTGAGCCAAAGACAGACTTTCAACCACTGAGCCACCTAGGCGTCCCTCCTGAACCAGTTTTAATGTTAGTTAGTTGCTCTAGAAGATGTTAACTTCTTTGAAGTTCACTGAGGAGCATGGAGACTGTATCTTTGCCCTATCTTTGCCCATGGAGGCTGTACCAGTTCACATTCCCACCAATGGTGCACAAGGATTCCTTTCCTCCACATTCTCGCCATCTCTTGTCTCTTGTCTCTTTGATGATAGCCATCTCAACAGGTGTGAGATGACATCTCACTGGGGTTTCGGTTTGCATTTCCCTGATGATGAGCAATGTCAAACACCTTTTCGTGTACCTGCTGGCCATCTGTATGTCTTCTTTGGGACAACATCTATTCAGTTCCTCTGCTTGTTTTTTTTATTGTATTGGTTGGGTTTTTTTTATTGTTTGCTATTGAGTTGTGTGAGTTGTTTATAAATGTTGGATATGAACCCCTTAACAGATATAAAATTTGCAAAAATTTCCTCCCGTCCCATAGATTGCCTTTCCATTTTGTTGCCTGTTTCCTTGGCTGTGCAGAAGCTTTTTCTTTTGTTCTAGTCTCACTTATTGATTTTGTCCTTTGTGTTTTGGGTGTCATATCCACAAAATTGCCAAGAAGAATGTCCAAGAGAAGTCCCCCCATGTTTTCCTCTAAGAGTTTTATGATTTCAGGCCTTATGTTTAAGTCTTAATTTTGAGGAGTGGTGTGAAGTCCAATTTCTACATGCGTTAATTCAGTTTTCCAACACCATTTATTGAAAAGACTATCCTCTCCCCACTGAGTATACTTGGCTGCCTTGTTCAATATTACTTGACTAGATATGTGTGGATCTATTTCTGGGCTTTTGATTCTGTTCCATTGGTCTGTGTCTATCTTTCTCCCATACTGTTTTGATTATCACAGCTTTGTAGTATGGTTTGAAATCAGAAAGTGGGATGCCTCCACTTGGTTCCTCCTCAAGACTGCTTTGGCTATTCAGAGTCTTTTGTGGTTTCATTTGGTAATGTTTTGATACTTTCGATCATATATGAGAAGCAAAGCAGAAAAAATGGGAGCAATTGTATTTGCATTTGACTGTGGCTTTTTAGTGGAGCTGGGGAATGATTCTACTAATTTGGTCCCCTTGGGGAAAGGCTGTCATTTGTGGAAAATATGAGTGAGAGCTGCACTTCAGGAAACAATAAATAAAATTGCAGGACATTTCTGAGGAGGGAGAAAAGTGAGTCAGAGTCCAAAGATGAGAAATCACTATTAAACCAGCTGTTGAGGGCTAAAGCTGACATGAAAAGAGTAAAACAAAGAACACAGTAGTTAAAGTGAAGTGTAGATCGAATGAGGAATGTGGAGTCCCTTGTTAGGAAGCAGACAGAGTATAGAACGTAAGTGGAATACCAGCTCAGCAGGTTTGTAGGTCTCTATCTCGACAGTGAATATGAATATAGAGATAAACATGTCCACTTGCAGCTGTACCAAAGCATCTGTCAGTAGCACCATTATTGTTTTCTTATACATATATTTTCATATCCCCACAGAAAGATTAGAGTAGGTAAAAGTACATGCTGTATATGTACAAGGACACTAAATATTTATTTAATGGTTCAAATGAAAGGTTCCTAGAAATTGTTTTTCTGTCTCCATAGCCCCACTGGCTAAGAGCACATTTCTCCATCCCTTGCTCTTCATCTAAAAACCTGAAAATAGGGGTGCCTGGGTGGCTCGGTCAGTTGAGCATCTAACTCTTGTTTTCAGCTCAGGTCATGATCTCAGGGTCATGAAATGGAGCCCTTAGCCAGGCTCCATGCTGGGTGTGGAGCCTGTTAAGTTTCTCTCTCTGCCTCTCCCTCTGTCCACTCCCCACTCTCATGTTCTCTCTCTCTTTCTCTAAATAAATAAATAAATAAATAAACAAACAAATAAATAAATAATAAAAAATAAAACAAAAATAAAAACCTGAAGATAGTTTCCAATATAAGTCAAGGGAAGAGACTTAGCTATTATAAATAAGGATATTACATGGTCATCTACCCATCTAAGTCTTTAAAACTGATTGAAACACTACCCTGTTCAAGATTTATAGAATTTGCTTTAAACATAAATGTGACTGTGAACTGTGTGTGAAGTCTATGAGGGGACTCCATACCCGTATTTGTGCAGAAGCCCTTACATCCGGACCAATGTCACTTTTCCTTTGCTGACCTGTTGCTAACAAGACCACTGTCATTACTATGTGAAATCAACCAGGTACGATGAGTGCTAGGTGAAGTGAGTGGAGCTGGCTTTCATTTGACAAAATCCATGATTTAATGGCACTTTCTTTTTATCTTTTGCTTTTCTTTTTTTCTGAAACATGAACTCTGGAAGACTAGAATTAACATCTAATCAGGATCAATTCAAAGTGAAAGACTGCTATAGGAACTTGAGCTTCAAATGGGGGCTCCGGTTTATTCATCAGATTACTAATATATATCTGATAGAAAATTATCCATGTTTACATAAGTTTTCAAATTGGTTGGCATGAAGTTACTCACAGTATTCTTTTTCAGTGACTTGTGATTTTGTAAACCTGCTCTGCATTGTGGCTGTAGAAATTCATCAGTCCTAATATTGTGTATTTGTGCCTTTTTGTTTGATCAGTCTTGTTAAAGACTGCGTGTTCATGCTAGGTTTTTTTCTAACACTAACTTTTGGCTGTATTTATTTCCTCTAATGACTTATTTTCTATTTCAGCCTTTTCTGCTCTTATTTTTGTCAATGTTTTCTGTGATGAGTCAAATTGTACCCCCTTCTCCCCCAAAATATTGACACTAACTCCCTGTACCTCCTAATGTGACTTTATTTGGAAATTTCATGTTTTGTTTGTTGGCTGCCTTTCTCAGCATTGGGTTTGGGTTGAGAAAATCATGTTGAGACCAGGCTTGCCTTCCCTCTGTCTCCCTATCTCTTCTCTCCTCTACACCCAATTGCTTTCTCCTCCCTGTCTATTAGGTTTTTTATTGCCTTCAGTCTGCCCTTGGCTCCCTGGACCCCAGTTCAGACCAGTCTACTAATGGAGCTTCAGAGATGCAGCCCACAGGGATACCGATAGGATAGAACCCTTTGTCAGGCTCCACACACAGCAGGGAGTCCACTTGAGGATACTTTCTCTCTCCCTCTGCCCCTATTCCTCCCCCTGCTTGCATGCCCCCCCCGCCCCTCTAAAATAAATAAATCTTAAGAAAGAAATTATTTTTTATTTCCTGTAATTTTTTTTGCAAGCATCCTTTGGAATTATTTTTCCAGTCATCTAAGGAACTCAATCCAAAACCTTTTTCGGGTGGATGGAGAGTGGGTGAAATGGGTGATGGGGATGAAAGAGTGCACCTGTCCTGATGAGCACCAGGTGATGTTTGGAACAGTTGAATCACTATACTGTACACCTGATACTGATAGTACACGGTATATTAACTAATTGAAATCTAAATAAAAACTAAAAAAAAAACACACGTTTCTCTGAGTTCCTATGTGACAAAAATCATTATCCATCTTGAATGTATTCACAAAAACCGTTATCCATCTTGAATGTATTCCTTTCTCTCTCTTTTAAAAAGATTTTATTGATTTATTCATAGAGACACAGTGGCATAGGCAGAGGGAGAAGCAGGCTCCCTCTGGGGAGCCTGATGTGAGACTTGATCCCAGGACCCCAGGATCATGCCCTGAGCCAAAGGCAGACGCTCAACCACTGAACCACCCATGGGGCCCTGAATGTATTCCTTTCTAATAGAATTTTCCATCAAAGGAACTTTCTAACCACAGGTATGAGCTTCATTTTAGAGAACTTACTGAGAAATTGAGGGGTTGCTAGATGCTCCAGATGACACATTTGGTGGGACCAGGATTAGCATGTGGCTGCCTATCTCTCTAGAATCTCCCCTGGAAGGTCGGCTCTTGAGTATAGACAATGTTTTCCTTCTTTGGTGATGAGGAAATTGAGGGAAAGGCCCTACGTCTCTGAAAATACTTTGGTTCATCTTTCCCACATCCTTAAGCACCCAAATTACACTTTAACAAAACTGGGCTCCTGGAGGGATTGAACTGGCAAGACTCCTGCTGACCACACCCTGGGCGAGACCGCCGTCAGCTGGGAAGGCCCAAGCCTTGAGTTCTCGCTCCCGCTGAGCCACGCGGCCTGCCTGCCTGTGCTCCAACCACTAGCTCACAGTGCCCAAAATATGAAAAGAAAATAAGGAGCCAGAAGGGAGTTGTCCTTGTGGGACAAGAATGTCAGCTGGCACCGGTTCATCACATTTTTCCAGCTATTTTGACATGTGTTATATAAGGGAACTGATTCCAAGACAAAACAAAAAATGAAAAGCCTTCTGACTACGGAAGTGCAAACAGAGTAAATTAGATCTGACTTTTGCTTTTAACTTTTTATTTACATAGGATGAGTTTGTTTAAGCATTTTTTTTTTTATGTTCAGGAAGCCACAAATTTAGTGTGATCTTCCCCCTTACTTACTATCTATCGCTCATTTTTACTTCTGCAAATTTCCGTAAGTTTCAAATATGTTTTCAATTTGCTGAGAATACTTACGAATCATATGCACACATGCATGTGTACAATAAATCACTTTTATAGGACCAATCAAATCTGGCAGTCATTTATAGCTCATGGTGGTTCAAATTTTCAAGGCCCGGGCCTTGGTTTGAGCTTCACCTTGATGTTCACAAAATAAGTGGGTCAAAGGTAAAGGTTCTGTTACAGATTTTTGACCAGATATATCTAGATTTAGTTAGTAGTCACATAGAGGAAATGATTTCTGTCTCATCCCCATTTCTATCAGGGCTAATGAAGAAAATGCACCTGGTAGTCCTGTACCTACACTGCCCAGTGTAGAAATAACGAAGGTGACATCCATCTGGTGATTGTTGGTGGTGTGTTGATGGTATAAAAGCACCATGAAAATGCTCATGAGTCCCAAATTAGACTAGCATTTCTGACTTCTCTCCTGAATCCTAGGGTCATACATATCATTTCTACTTGACCGATGATTTAAAACAAAGTATGTCTGGGTGCCTGGGTGGCTCAGCCAGGTAAGCATCTGCATTTGTCTCAGGTCATGATCCCAGGGTCCTGGGATCGAGTCCTGCATCAGGCTCTCTGCTCAGCAGGGAATCTGCTTCTCCCTCTCCCTCTGCCTGCCACTCCCCGTGCTCATGCTCTCTCTGTCAAATAAATAAAATCTTTAAAAATAAACAAACAAATAAATAAAACAAAGCAAACAAAAAATGTAACATGTCTGAAAAAGTACTGTCAATTCTACACCCCTGAAGCTTGCTACTACCCCCCACTTTGTCAGCCCCATTTCAGTTAACAACAATCCTTGCTCACCCAGTCGGTTGTTCTGAGGGTTTTGACAAATGTACATAGTCTGCAAACACTAGCACAGGTAAGACAGAGAATTGTTCCATTATCCTAAAATATGCCCCCATGCTTTGTAGTAGTTGGTCCTGCCTCCTGTCTCCAGCCCCTGGAAACCGCAGATCCAACCGCTGTTCTGGTTCCGCCTTTTCCAGAATGTTATGTAAAGAAAAAATCATATAGTTTTGTCTTCTTTCTGGTTCCTCCACTCATCCCAATGTATTTGCGATTCGTTCATGTTGGAGTGTGTTTCATTCCCTCTCATTGCTGAGTAGTATTCCATAGTACGGAATCCCCGTGACGTAGTCTCCTGTGGCACCACAGCTGGCCTATCTGAAGGACATTTAAGTTGTTTGCAGTTTTTGATGATAATAAATGGAACTGTTAGGAACATTCACTTATAGACTTTAGAGTGAACATAAATTTTCATTTCTCTTTGGGTAAATAGGAGTGGCACTGTGAAGTTATATGGTGAGTATATTTTTAACTTTATAAGAAACTGCCAAACTGCTTTCCAGAGTGGCTGTACCATTTTACATTCCCACCAGCAGTGTGTAAGGGATCCAGTTTCTTTTATTTTTCAAATGAAAATATAGTGTGTAATGATATCTGTTGTGGTTTTAACTTGCATTTCCTTAGTGGCTAATGATGTCAAACATCTTTTTGTGTGTTTATTTGCCATTCATATACCTGCTTTAGGGAATAAGCCAAGGCCTTTGCTGTTTTCCACCCGGATTGTTTGTTTTCTGACTATTGAGTTTAGAAGGTTTTGTTAATAGCATGGATAAGTCTTTTTTTTGGATATGTGCTTTGCAAATATTTTCTCCCAGTTTTTCTACCCTAGAAAAATCAAGCAGAAGGTACACAGATTCCCCATATGCCCCCTGCGCCCACACACACAGCCTCCCCCACCGTCAACTGCTCCCACCAGACTGGGACACTTATTACAAGTGACAAACCTACACAGACACATCATTATCACCCCAGGTCCACAGTTAACATTAGGGTTCACTCCTGGTGGTGTACATTTCGTGGGTTTTGACAAATATGTAATGACATGTATCCACCATGATATTATCACACGGACTAGTCTTCCTGCCCTCGAAGCCCTCTGTGCCCCTCCCCCAGGCCTGGCTGCCACTCATCTTCCACTGTCTTCATAGCTTTGCCTTTTCTAGAATGTCACCTAGTTGGAATCATAGTGCAAGTAGCCTTTTCAGGTTGGCTTCTTTCACTTAATAACGTGCATTTCATGTTCCTCCATGTCTTTTCATGGCTTCATTTCTTTTTAGCACTAAATAATAGCTCATTGTCTGGATAGACCACAGTTTATTTACCCATTCACCCACTGAAGGACATCTTTGTTGCTTCCAATTTTGGCAATTAAACTTGCTATAAGTTTATAACAGCACTTTCGTTGTTATTTAACAAGGTTTGCAGGTTGGCAGGGCTGCCAGTCAAGGTTCTGTCCCTCCACAGTGGCCAGGGGTTCCCATATGACCAAAGCAAGGCCGATTGGTTGCACATAGCAGAAGTTTTTAATTTTGATAAAGTACAGCTTATTAATTCTTTGGTCCTATATATAAAGAGTCATTACCACACCCAAGGTCATCTAGGTTTTCTCCTGCATATTATCTTCTAGGAATTTTATAGTTTTGTGTTTTAGTTTTAGGTCTGTGACCCATTTTGTGTTAATTTTTGTGAAGAGTGTGAGGTCTGTGTCTAGATTCATTATTTTGCATGTGGATATATAGCTGTTTCAGTACCATTTGCTAGAAAGACTATTCTCCATTGCATTTTGCTTGGCCATTTATCAAAGGTAAGTTGACTATCTATATCTATATCTATATACCTACATAGATATATTGATATAGATGTATGTATGTGGATCTATTTCTGGACCTTCTGTTCTATGGATCTATTTGTCTATTTTCTAATCAATACCACACTGTCTGGATTATTGAAGCTCTTTAGTAAGTGTTGAAGTTGGGTAGTATCTGTCCTTGAACTTTGTTCTCCTTCAATATGGTGTTAGCCATTCTGTTATTTGGCCGTCCATCTAAACTTTAGGGTCTGTTGATAGCCACAAAAAAGCTAACTCAGATTTTTGTGGGATTATATTGAATTTAAAGAGTAAGTTTGGAAGAACTGGTACTTTGAGTTTTCCAATCCATGAACATGAAATATCTTTCCACTTATTTAGTTCTTTGATATCTTTCATTGAAATTTTGTAGTTTTCCTTATATATAGATCTTGTTCATATTTTGTTAGATATATACCAAACTATTTTGTTTGTTGGGGTGCTAAAGTAAAGGGCATTGTGTTTTTAATTTTGAATTCCATTTGGTCATGGCTGGTATACAGGAAAGTGACCAACTTTTGTATAATAACTTTATATCCTGCAAATTTGCTATAGTCACTTTTTAGTTTCAGTGGGTGTTTTAAAAAAGATTTTATTAATTTATTCATGAGAGACACAGAGAGAGAGGCAGAGACATAGGTAGAGGGAGAAGCAGGCTCCCTGCTGGAAGCCCAATGCAGGACTCAATCCCAGGACCCTGGGATCACGATCTGAGCCGAAGGCAGATGCTCAACAACTGAGCCACCCAGGTGCCCCTAATTCCAGTTTTTTGGCTGATTCTTTGGGTTGATGTCTTTTTAGACAATCATGTCACCTGCAAACAAAAATAGTTTTATGTCTTCCTTTCCAATGGGTTCACATTTTATTTCCTTTTCTTATCTTAATACAATAGCTAGGACTTCTAGTTTGATGTTGAAAAGGAATAGTGAGAGGGGATATTTTTGCCTGGCTCTTAATCTTAATAGAAAAGCTTTGAGCTTTTCACCCTAAGAATAGTGTTAATTGTTGGTTATTCCTCATCTGCTCCTAACTTACTGAGTTTATTGTGAATAGGTGTTTGGATTTTATCAAATATTTTTTGTGTATCTATTGATATAACCATGGAAATTTTCTTCTTTAGCCTATTGATATGGTGGATTACATTAATTGATTCTCAAATGTCGAACCAATTTTTCATCCCTAGGATAAATTTCACTTGATCATGGTGTATGATGCTTTTTATGCATTGTTGAATTCTATTTGCTAATATTTTGTTGAGGATTTTTAGATTCATATTCATGAGACTTATTGGTCTGTAGTTTTCTTTTGTTGCAATGTCTTTGTCTGGTTTTGGTATTTTAAAAATATTAGCCTCAGAAAATGAGTTAAGAAGTATTCCTTTGCTTATACCTTTTGAAAGAGATTATAGAGAATTAGGACAATTTCTTCCTTAAATGTTTGGTAGAATTCACCAGTGAATCCATCTGACACTGGTGCTTTCTATTTTAGAAAGATTAATTATTGATTCTAATTCTTTAAAAGATACAGGTCTATTCAGATGTTTGTTTCTTCTTGTGTGAGTTTTGGCAGATTGCACCTTTCAGGGTATTGGCCCATTTCATCTAGATTATAAAATTTGTAGGCATAGAGTTGTTCATAGTATTCCATCATTATCTTTTTTATGAGATCTTCTTACATTAGATTTAATTCACTCTTCTTTTTCTAGCTTCTAAGGGTGGAAGCTTAGACTGTGATTTTAGATATTTCTCCTTTTCTAATATACGCATGCAAAGATACAAAGTTCCTTCTAAAAACTGCTTTCTACTGAGAGATCTTCAAGATCAGAGAGGCCTTCCTCAATTGTGTCCAGTCTACTAATAAGTCTATCAAAGGCATTCTTGCTTTCTGCTACTCTGGTTTACTTTAATTTCTAGCATTTCCTTTTTGGTCCTGTCTTAGAATTTACATCTCTCTGCTTTCTTTGTACAGCTGTCTTTGCATATTGTCTACTTCATCTAATAGATCCCTAGTGTGTTTAATCCTACTTGCTTTAAATCCCAATTGGATAATTCCAACATCCCTGCCATATCTGAGCCTAGTTCTGATGCTTGCTCTGACTCTTCCAACTACGTTTTCTGCTTTATACTATGCCTTATAATTTTTTCTTGATAGGTGGACCTGATGTACTTGGTAAAAGGAAGTGGTATAAAGACGCTTTTAGTGACGTGGTAAAGTGGTGGCGGGGGGTGGTGGGCGTGGAGTGAAGCATTCTATAGTTCTGGGATTATCTCAGGCTTTTAGTGAGCCTGTGCCTCTGCACTGTGAATTTCACAAGTGCTTGTCAGTCTTGTCCCCCACTTAGAAGGGACAGGATGGCTAGAGTGGGCTAGAGGTGGGTATTTCCCCTGCCCCAGGTCAGTTGGGCTCTGATAAAACCCCAGTAAAGTATACTCTACTTGAATAGTTTCGCTGAGGATGGCCTCTGTGAAGAAGAATGGAATCCTCTGGTGTTCTTAAAAATGGTTCCTTTCCCCGGTCCTCTGTCCAGAAGCACACAGAGCTTTTTCCTTCTGATCCTCACCTGTTTGAGCTCCTGGAGGCAAAACTCACAAATATGTATGTGGGGAGGGGGTCTCCCTCTGACTCAGTTGCCCTGAAGTTTTTACCTCCAAACTTGTTCACATTGAGCCTCCAGGACTTTGTCAATTACAGTTCAGGTTCCCATGGAGATTCTTGTTTATGGGCTTTGGCTCAGATAAGTTGGGATTCTTTGCACTTACCTATCTGTCACTCCAAGTTTTGTGGGCAGCGGTTTGTCCTGTGACTTCACTTCTTTTATGGATCTGCTAAAAACAAACAAACAAACAAACAAATTTTAACTGAGTAATTTAAAGATCTGTCTTTATTCAACAACTCATGAATCGGACATCCCACCAGCAAGTAGAAAGACACTTCAAGGAACTGTACAACATGGAAGGTTTTATAGGCAGAAGAAGGTAGATTAGGAAGTTGAGAGCAGATGATTTCAGGTAAGCTCACTACCTTCCTTAGGGGAAGGTAGGAGGTCTCATCATGCAGATGACCTCACTAGTGACACCAGAGAGCTCCAGGCAAGTTTGAGATTCCACTCCTTAGAGAGTCTGACACTGCAGTTAGAATAGGTATTAAGTCTTGGTACAGCTTAGCACAGTGGCTCCATTTTGGGTCTGTTCCTATTGTTTCTTTTTAACAGATGTAAGAACAGTGGTTGATTTTTAAAATTTGTTCAGCTCTCTACTTGTTAGGATGGAAGCTTCTTAAATACTGGACTGGTTGTGCTCTGTCTTTAAATCCTCTAAATAGTGTTTCTCAGAGAGCAGAAATTCCTTTTTTTTTAAGATTTTATTTATTTATTTGGGGGGGGAGAGAGGGAGAGAGAGAGAGAGAGAGAGAGAGAGAGAGAGAGAGAGAGAGAACAAGTCGGGAAAGATGCAGAAGAAGAGGGAGAAACACTTCCTGCTGAGCAAGGAGCTGGATGCAGGGCTCAATCCCAGGACCTGAGACTGTGACCTGAGCTGGAGGCAGATGACGCTTAATTGACTGTGCCACCCATGCACCCTGAGAGCAGAAATTCTTAATTTTAATGAAGTCCATATCTTCTTTTATGGATCAAGCTTTCGTGTGCTTTAGTTCAGAAATTGATGCCTAACTCAAGGTCACAAAAATTTTCATCTGTTTTCTTCTAGCAGAGTGGTATTTTTAAGGTGTAAATCACATCACACCACTACCTTGCTTAAAACTCTCTGAGGATTTTCCCTCATATTTAGAATAAAAATATAAAGTCCTATTCCTGATCTACAAAGCCCTGCATGGTGTTACCCTAGGCTTCTTCCACCTCTGCCTCTTGCCCTTTTCTCTCTCATTTTCTCCACTCCAGCCACATCTGCTTTCTTGCCATTCCACATATCCTCCTTGGAGCCCTTGTACTGGCTATCACCTCCATCTGAATCACTTCCCTTGTTATATAGGTCCAAAAGTGCAAGAGCATCTGACTCTGGGATCCCAGACACGACAGGTTCAGCAATTGGCCACTGACAAAGTTTTAAGGCAGAAAGACAAGTGATGGTGACATGGGAAAGGAATTTATTTCAGTGAGGCCTACACCGGGAAGATAGCAGATTAGTATCTCAAAAGACTGTCTCCAAGGTGCTGAAGATACTTCTAGGTTTATATAAGGAAAGTGTGAGACAAAGGTCGGCGGGTCCACGCAGGTGAGCCGCAAAGGTCAGGTCGGTCATTTTCTTGAGGTCAGTCACAAGAGGTCTTGCTGGCTCAGGGCAGCCACTATTGCTGGAGGGGGTAGTTTAGGTTCCCAAGGAGAGCTGCTTTGCCTGCAGGATCTTTTGCCTAAGTTAAGAGATAAACTGGAAAGAAGAATTTAATCAATTAGAAGGTACAGACTGAGGTCAAAATGGAGGTAGCTGATGTCCTTTTTCACCTTCTTAGATCTTCACATGGTTTCCTTCTCAATGCTTAGGACTCGGCTAGAATACCACCTCCTTGAGGAGGTTCCCTTCTACCAGTCTGTCTAAAATAGGACCCCTCTTTCACTTGTGATCCTGTTCTCTCTCTCTACTTTATTCATAGCACTTATCACTATCTGGAGTTACTTCTTTTGTTTGATCACTTGTTTTCTTGCTTACTTGTGCCTCCAAAATATAAGTTATTTAAGGGCAAGGAGTCTTCTCTTTTGTTAATTACTGTATTTTCTGAGTCAAGAACCACAACTGGCACAGAAATTTGCTTAGTAAATATACATTGAAAAAAATGAATTATGTGTTTCTGATGACTGTATCTATGGGGGAACTCAAAATATGAACCTTGGCATAAAGGAGAGCGTGAGATTAGGACCTAGTGGGGCTTGTTTTAAAGCAAAAGAAGAATGAGAGTTTTCAGTGGGACCCCAGAAAGATGAAGTCTGCTGAGCAGGGATGCAGCCAGTTCCAAAGAATGATGACCTATGCTTGATTCCCTCATGTAAACAGTATCCAGGAGGAGACTTCCAGCAGTTGAAGCCCATTGCCTTCTCTAGGGCAAGATTTCTCTCAGGACCTTGAGATTAGTGCAATTTTAGGGACTTTTCTGAGCTTCATATTTTATTGTGTCCAGCTTAATTAATGACAGAGACAATACTTTTTGATCCATAATTAATGTTTCAATTAGTATTAGCATAAAAATAGACATATAGTTCAATGGATAAAATTGAGAGTCCTCAAATAAACCCTTACATTTAGGGTCAGTTGATTTCCCAAGAGTGCCAAGACAATTCAAGGGGGGAGAGAAGAGTCTTTTCAACAAATGGTTCAGGGACAACTGGATATTCACATACAAGAGGATGAGTTAGACCCCTACCTCAAACCATTCGCAAAATGGATCATATCAAAATGGATCTGATATACAACTTTTAGAAGAAAGCCTAGTGGTAAATCTTTATAACCTTAGGTTAGCCAGTGGTTTCTTAGATAAGATACAATGGAGTATTATCTGAACATAAAGGGGGAAGGATACTCACTACATATTGGTACATACTATGACGCGGATGAGTCTTGAAAGCATGTTATGTGAATGGAGCCAGCCACAAAAGACCATATATTTTGTCATTCCATGTCCAGGATAGGCAAGTCTATATAGAAAGAAAGTAGATCAGTAGCCACCTAGGGCTGGGGGAACAGTAAATGAGGTGAGAGGGGATACCTAAGGGTTTCTTTCTGAGGGGACAGCAATTTCTAAAATTAGATTGTGGTGATGATTGCATACTCCTGTGAACTTCCTAAAAACATCAAATTGTACACTTTACCCAGGTGGTATGTGTGGGGTGCAAATGATACCTCATAAAGCTGCTATTAAATGATTTTAATGAGAAATGCATGCCTGGTGGGGTGTCTGGGTGGCCAAGATGGTTAAGTGTCTGACCCTTGGTTTCAGCCCAGGTCATGATCTCAGGGCTGTGGGATTGAGCCCTGTGTCCAGTTCTATGCTTAGCTCAGAGTCTGCTTGAGATTCTCTCCCCTTCTCTTTCTGCTCCAAACCGCCACTCTCTCTCTCACTTTCTTTCTCCCTCACCCCCAAATAAATAAGAGCACGTAAGTGGCTCTTTCCATTAACCATCTGCCTCTGGCTCAGGTAATGATCTCAGGATCCTGGGATTGAGCCCTGAGTTGCTGAGCAAGGAGTCTGCTTCTCTGTCTCTGCTCCCCTTGCTTGTGCTCTCTCTTCCTCTGCCAAATAAATAAATAAAATCCGAAAAATAAATAATTAAATAAATAAATAGAATAAACATTTTTTTTGCTTTTTAAAATTTTTTATTAAATTCCAGTTAGTTAACACACAGTGTGGCATTAGTTTCCAGTGTACAATATAGTGACTCTGTACTTCCATACATCACCTGGTGCTGCTCATCACAACAAATGCCCTTCCTTAAATTCCCATCACCTATTTCATCCATCCTCCCACCCCCTCCCTCACCCTCTGGTCACCATCAGTTTGTTCTCTATTTGTTGGTTTGCCTCCCTCTCTCTTTTTTTCTTCCCTTTGCTCAATTGTTTTGTTTCTTAAATTCCACATATGAGTGAAATCATATGGTATTTGTCTTTCTCTGACTGACACCGATGGACACTTGGGCTGTTTCCGTAATTTGGCTATTATAGGTAATAATAGCCGCTATCAAATCAGGGTACACATATCCCTCTGCTTTAGTATATTTGTATTCTGTATGTAAACATTACTTTTATTAAAAAAAATTTTTTTCCAGGAAGATCTGAGCATTGCAGGTATGTGGAAGAAGGTGGGGTCATTTCAAAATATACCACGCTGAATTTAACATTCAATTATGAGCATTGATTCAGTCTGACAATTAAGTATCTGGGCAATACAGAAATGGATCCCATTTGCCAGTAAATAAAAATGTGTTTTACTGCAACACACCCCATTCTTTTTTTTTTAATAAATTAATTTTTATTGGTGTTCAATTTACCAACATACAGAATAACACCCAGTGCTCATCCCGTCAAGTGTCCCCCTCAGTGCCCGTCACCCATTCACCCCCACCCCCCGCCCTCCTCCCCTTCCACCACCCCTAGTTCATTTCCCAGAGTTAGGAGTCTTTATGTTCTCCCATTCTGATATCTCCCACACATTTCTTCTCCCTTCCCTTATATTCCCCTTCACTATTATTCATATTCCCCAAATGAATGAGAACATACACTGTTTGTCCTTCTCCGATTGACTTACTTCACTCAGCATAATACCCTCCAGTTCCATCCACGTTGAAGCAAAAGGTGGGTATTTGTCGTTTCTAATGGCTGAGTAATATCCCATTGTATACATAAACCACATCTTCTTTATCCATTCATCTTTCGATGGGCACCGAGGCTCCTTCCACAGTTTGGCTATTGTGGACATGGCTGCTAGAAACATCGGGGTGCAGGTGTCCCGGCGTTTCATTGCATCTGAATCTTTGGGGTAAATCCCTAACAGTGCAATTGCTGGGTCATAGGGAAGGTCTATTTTTAATTCGTTGAGGAACCTCCACACAGTTTTCCAGAGTGGCTGCACCAGTTCACATTCCCACCAACAGTGTAAGAGGGTTCCCTTTTCTCCGCATCCTCTCCAACATTTGTTGTTTCCTGCCTTGTTAATTTTCCCCATTCTCACTGGTGTGAGGTCTCATTGTGGTTTAAAAAGAAATGCTTGCCTGTTTTCAGTATCACATTCCCCCACCATTTACTGAGCAACTGCTATGTGCTCAGATGCCAAGACAAACAAAACATGCTGCAGCCCTTGGGCACCTAAACTCATAGTTAAGTAAAAAATCCAAACACATGAACATAGAAATTGAAATTCAAACAAAGTGCTAAAGGATTCTGGAAGCAGAACATGTTACCTTGCTCAAAATATTGGAGAAACTCCAGAGGAAGTGATAGACAAGTGGAAGTTTGCTAGACTATGAAAGAAGAATGAGGGGGGCTTGGGAGGGGGTTGTCCAGGCTCTGAGAGCAGAGTATGTGAAGGCACAAAATGCCAAGAGAGCCTGGAGTGTTCAGGAAAGAGTACATTTATTTGGCAAGAGGATGCATTGACTGGGAGAGTCAAGAGACTCGTCAAAATGATGAACAAATCTAGGCTGAAGGAATCATGTGTAAAAATCCCAGCTTTAACTTAAAGGCAAAGGGGACCCAGACCAAAGAGACAATCAGCTTCTCAGAAGGAAGGTAACTCTGCAACAGTGTAGGATGGAGAGGCAGGAGGTAGGGAAGCTGGTCCAGAGGCTCTTGCCAGAGGTGACAAGGGAGGGAGCATCAGGGATGGTGGCTTGGGGGTGCAGGAGAAATATTCTGGAGACAGGCTGGCCAAATGTATGGAGTGGATGCTCAAGAGGGAGGCAGCTGAGAGGATAGGAGTTTCTAAACTCAGAGACGGAATGGCTGGAGGCTCGGTTTCCTGCCACCACAGTGTAGACGAAAGGCTAGGTGTGACCAGAGGATATCATCTTTGTTGTGGAACATGCTATGCCTGCAAGAAATCCAGATGGAGTGTTTGGGTGGTTGGTTATACGTGCCTGGAGCTCAGGAGAAAGAGCAAAGCCTAAGAAAAATTTGGGGGTCCCCTTTCTTCCTTTCTATTTTCTTTCTTTCTTTCTTTTTTCTTTCTTTCTTTTTTTCTTACTTCCTTCCTTCCCTCTCAAAGATTTTATTTATTTATTTGAGAGAGCAAGAAAGAGAGCATGAGCAGGGGGAGGGGCAACGGGAGAGGAAGAAGGAGAAGCAGACTCCCCACTAAGCAGGGAGCCCTATGCAAGTCTCAATCCCAGGACCTTGAGATCATGATCTCAGCTGAAGGCAGGCACTTCACTGACTGAGCCACCCAGGTGCCTCCAGATTTGGGGATCTTTAGTCTATAGGTGGACATTGAAGTCTCGAAGCAGGTGCATCATCCAAGGGAAATATATTGAGTCAAAATAGAAGAGGCCTAAGTCAGGAGGCTCACTGAAGATGCAGGAAGATGAAGGGAGTTGGTGAAAGGAGCAGGGGAGGGACTCAGCAGGAGGAGGCCAGTGAGGAAGGGCTGTGAAGTAGGGTTGGGAGCCATCCCTAAAGAGAAAAAGGAGACCAAAGTTGGTAGGAAGGAGGCTGAGAACAGGGGCACTTGGGTGGCCCAGTGGTTGAGCATCTGCCTCTGGCTCAGGCTGTGATCCCAGGGTCCTGGGATCAGGCTTCAGGCTTTGGCCAGCCTGTCTCCAGAATATTTCTCCTGCACTCCCTCTCCTATGTCTCTGCCTCTCTCTGCGTGTCTCTCATGAATAAATAAATAAAATCTTTAAAAAAAAAAGGGAGGGTGAGAACAGCAGGAAAGAGGAGTATTGAGATGCTCAAGATGGGGAGGCTGGGAGCAGGACGCTGGCCACCATGGGGCTGATTGGTTGTTTGGTAGGATTAAAGGGGTAGCTTGGAACATGTCTGCTGTCTGTGTATCCTTCCCTAGCAATGGTCTTTTTAAAATCATGCTTTGAAATTTGTGTTATATTATAGAATTCTTCAATAATAAATGAGCAGTCACCTTCTTTAAAGTGGCAGGAAGAGGCCACTCACGATCTCCTCATGATCTCAAGGTCCTGGGATTGAGACTTGCATAGGGCTCCCTGCTTAGTGGGGAGTCTGCTTCTCCTTCTTCCTCTCCCGTTGCCCCTCCCCCTGCTCATGCTCTCTTGCTCTCTCAAATAAATAAATAAAATCTTTGAGAGGGAGGGAAGGAAGAAAAAAGAAAGAAAGAAAGAAAGAAAGAAAGAAAGAAAGAAAGAAAGAAAGAAAGAAAGAAAGAAAATAGAAAGGAAGAAAGTGGACTCCCAAATTTGTGTCTTAGGCTTTGCTCTAAGACAATGCCTTTGAAAGTTTACAGGACCTCTCCCACTGGAAAAAAAGTTTACTTTGTTAGTATAAGGATTAGAATTTGCAGTGCAGACATTGAAATATGTTAAAGTATTTTTTTTTGTTGTTGTTGTTGTTAACATTCATCAAATTGTTTCTTCACTCCTTTTCCTGCTTTCTCTTCCTACAAATCCCTCTGCACTTGGGGGATTGGTTTTTATTACCTTTAATTAAGCACAGCCTGGAAGCAGATGCTACCCATGGAGGTATTTCGTCTTACGCAGCAAATCATGTGGGGATAAACCACACCAGACGACAAGTGTCAGCTCTGCCTCATGTGCTTCCTGAAGGCCGTGTGATCGACTCGCGTATGAAAAAGCGTCATTTCCAGGAGACTGGTTAATTACAGTATTGCTGTAGCATCATTTGGGATGAAGTGAAAAGAGCGGCTCCTCGTGGCCCAGTCGAGGCTAAAAGAAAGATGGGCTGTGTGACCCTAGCCAAGTCATTGCCACGTTCTTAGTTTGGTCTCATCACCAACATCATCTGTAAAACTAAGTGTTTGGATAGGCATCAGTGATCTTGGGACTCACTTGGGGGGGTTCTTGTTAAATATATAATAAATTCCAGGCCATACGTCGGACCCACTGGACCACGGTCTAGCAACAGACCCTGGGAAGTGCAGATGTCATAGGAACTCTCTGAACCCCCTCCAGCTCTGTGATTCCATCTTTCTAGCACTGGTTCACAGTGAGAGGGGCATGGGGAGGGCAAGCCTGAGCAAACCGGAAATTGCCCTGATGCCCCAACCCAAGCAAGTGTCACTGCTAGGAGGTTTGTGGGAGGTGGTGGGTAGAAATACGCATTCATGTGCTGACCACTTATGTGTATGTAGCACAGATTGGCTTGAGGAAGAAGCTACCACCCAGTGGTCCTCCATGGCTGCCTCCCCTTCCTCTGCTGACCCTGAACATGGCCCTAGGGCAGAAGTGGGCACTGGAGCAAAGGGAAGAGACTCCCAAAGCACTGAGCAATGTATTCTACACGATGGTGCTGTGCCTTGAAAACACAGTGATGTCACTCAGTATTCTTCCTCCAAAGACAAAGCTGTTCTTTTGGCATTTCAGTCCATTCAGAGTGGTGTCACTCACCAGGGTCTCAAAAGCTCTGTTCGGAATAGCATCTTTAAGTAACCACTTGAGTGCCATGAAGCCACTAAAATAGGCATCATTTCCGCTCTGTTGGAGCTTCCTGTCAGGGTGCGCAAACACGTCAAAGGGCAGACAAAAAGGACTGCACAACACAGGCAAACAAACAGAGACCTTACCTAGCAAACACACGTAGTTTGAAATATTGACATTCTGAACAGGGATTAAGACTTGTCCTGACGTTCTGGGTTGAGATGGTTGGAGTCAATCCAGGGGTACCAGATTCACCACTCTCTGCAGAGATTGGATTATGTCCTCCCCTCCTCTACATTTACCCTCTCTCCAAATCTGGGATTTTATTTGTTTATTTGACAGAGAGAACAAGAGAGTGAGAGAGCCCAAGAGCAGAGGGAGAGGGAGCCTGATGTGGGACTCAATCCCAGGACCCTGGGATCTTGACCTGAACTGAAGCCAGACGCTCAATCACTGAGCCACCGAGGCACCCCTAAATTTGGTATTTTAAATGTGCTCATAAACATTGATAAAATTGTTCTAAGAGTCACACACTGGGAATACAAAAAATTAGATACCTTCCTGCCATTCAGAGGCTTGGCATTGACAAAAATTAGGAAGATGCCCAAAGTTTCCACCAAGAAAATATCAAGAACCTTTCTTATGAATCAAAGAGATCCAAACTCCAAATAAGCATGTAAATGTTTGGATCATTGTCTAAAATCAACTTGGCCTCTAAGCCTTCCCCAGGATTAGTTAAAAGCCCAAGCTAGGTTATTCCATGGGAATTGCCTTAATTGTCCTGTTGTAAATTAATTGGATTTTTTTTTTTTTTGTGGGTCAGAAGAGCTGATCTCATTTTGACTAGAAGCTGTTTTTTCCCTCTCTTTCTATTTGTGGGAAGCAGCAGGCCTAAGTAGATCAGCACTGTGGCTTGTATACATATGGTTAGCTAATGTCTCTTTTCCGGGCATTTTCAGATATGAAAGATTCTGGATGTGATTCTGTTGGCAGAGTCCAGTGCAAACCTTCCATGAGTCTGTGTTCAACTTTTCTGACTTTGGAGGTCATCTTTTAGAAATAGCTAGGTCTCCTGCACATAGATCTCTCTGAAGATCTGTTATGAAAATAGTGAGCCAGGGGCAGAGAACATGGACCTCGAATCCTCAAAACATTTCCCAAGGACGTAAAGACTACAACAACCAACATCTTTATGCCATTTAATTGTGCTCACAGCAAGCGCTGCCTACTGAAGATTGGATGCATTCGGTCAAGGACATAATAAAAATTTTTTCCATATGTTGGCTGAACCTTTATGGACCTATAATTTGATTTTCTGAGATGTAATTTGATTTTACTTGCTGCTTAATTCTAGCTTTGCCTTACGGCTAGCAATAAAGAGGGTCTTACCCCAGCCTTGTCCAAAAGGCTTTCCTAGCCTCTCCATGCTGGATGAGATACCTCTTCTCAAAATACCCTTTGCATTTCAATATTGCTATTTCCTTATTCTTTTATAACTGTAATTATCCTTATTTATCTGACTCTACTACTAGCCTGTTAGCTTCTTGAGGATTAGCAATATTAAATTATTTATCTCTTCCTTGCTTAGCACAAGGCAGATGTTTAACAAATCCTAATCAGGTATTTATTTATTTGTTAAGGTTTTATTTATTTATGCGAGAGAGGGAGAGAGAGCACAAGAAGGCAGAGGGAGAGGGAGAAGCAGACTCCCCCTGAGCAGGAAGCCTAACACAGGGCTCCATCCCAGGACCCGGAGATCATGACCTGAGCTGAAGGCAGATGCTTCACCCACGGAGCCACCTGGGTACCCCTAACAGATTACCTGGGTAATCTTTTTTTTTTTTTAAGATTTTATTTATTTATTCATGAAACACACACAGAGAGAGAGGCAGAGACATAGTGCTAGGGAGAAGTAGGCTCCCTGCCAGGAGCCTGATGCAGGACTTGATCCCAGGACCCCGGGATCATGACCTGAGCTGAAGGCAGATACTTAACCACTGAGCCACCCAGGTGCTCCGAAATACTTTTAAAATACATGGTTAAATACACGGGCATATGTATGTGTGAATGAATGATGATGCAAGAATAAACACATCACAGCACAGCAAGATTTAGGCGTCTTGTTGTGGTGCTACAAATCCCCTTTGATCAGGGGCAATCAATGATTAGCTGTGGAAGTCAAAAGTGATTTAGATCCCCTACCAGCTAAGATGGTTAAAAAGTGAGATCCTGTGGGGCACCTGGGTGTCTCAGTCAGTGGGTTAGGCATTCGACTCTTGATCTCAGCTCGGGTCTTGATCACAGGGTCTTGAGTTCAGGCCCCGCTTTGGGGTCTATGCTGGGCAAGGAGCCTACTTTAAAAAAAAAAGTGTGATTCTGTGTCATGAATTCTATTTTGGGGAGATGCGTTCTGGAGAAGATAGGGTCAAGAAAGTACAGATTAGGACATAGAGGCAAATTGAGGGTTAGACCGAGCAGGGAGAACACTGGGCCTCTAACCCCAGTGGGATTGAGGCCTAGAGAAAGTAGGAATAAGGGGGAGGGAGCTGGGTCTGGGAGTTGGGTGGCCTTCTAGATTAGAGACTTTTGGTTCCCAGGCGTTTGTCTAGTCGTTGGGAAAGAACTGATGAAGGGTTAGGACTTCTGGCATTGTTCTAGAAGCACTGCACTGGAGCCCGTGGGCGCTGTCACAGCTGTAACCAGGCAGCACAGAGCCTTGGCCACTCCGCAGCTCCGTCAGCCATGAGGAGGACAAGTGCCTGCTGTCCCCTGCCACAGTTAACACAGCAATTTCGAGTCATTGGTTTCCACAAGAAAAGAATTTCTAACCCTGAAATTAATTCCCTGATTTATTTATGTTCTAATGCTGAACTTTGAAGTCTCTTTCTTTTTGCCACTTACATTAAGAATCTATAGGGATGCCTGGGTTGAGCGTCTGCCTTTGGCTCAGGTCATGATCCTGGGATCCTGGGCTTGAGTCCCACATCAGGTTCCCCGTGGGGAGCCTGCTTCTCCCTCTACCTATGTCTCTGCCTCTCTCTCTGTCTGGCATGAATAAATAAAATCTTTAAAAAAAAGAATTTATACACACACACATACACAGAGTTTCTGAAGGTCCGTCTACTGCTTACAATTGAAACAGTGATTTGGACACTGATAAGGAACCCAAGGAACTGATATGTGACCCTGAACAGTCTGCCTATGTTATGGTCAAGTCAGAAGCGGTGAAGGAAAAATGAAGTTTATTTCTTGCAAAGGAGGTGGTTCCAGTGAATGAAAATCATGCCCCAGGGAGTCCCACGATAATGGCAGGGATTTTATCCCAAAAGTAAATTATCAGGACAAGTTAAAGCAGAGTAGAATTATCGAGCCTCGACAGGGCCTGCCTGTGCATGGCTGAGGTCTAATTTAACACAGACCAACGTATGTATTCTTGTTACAGAGTGAGTCGTTGTCTGCACTTGATGATTGTCTGCATTTCTGTTTCAGATAAAAATTGAGAGCTTCCCTTGGCTGATACTCTAGCCTGTTCAGAGCCAGCGGAGGGCTGAGTGGGAGTGGAAGAAGGTCAGGCTCTATTCACGGTGGCTGATGGGTTGTTCTCAGACCCTGGTGACCTCAGATCTTGAATCATTCCTGCCACTTTTTACTAATAAATATCTCACCCTATGTGTGTTTCTGGGCATCGGGTGATCTGGCTTGTTTTCTGTTCCCTTTATTGAACGCTGCTCAGAAAGCGCACTGGCTCTGCTGCAGAGAGCCTTGGCTATGACGCAGGGAAAAATGGCCTTATTTCCTTACATTTTTAATGCCAAGGCTTGGGCTGGTAAGAAGAGGATTATGCCAGACCAAAGTTATTTCCTCTTGGGCTAAAGGGGCAGGATATATGGCGGCTGGTGGTGGGTAGCAGAGGGTGGGGGATGGGGAGGTGGCCCCTGTGGATGTAAATAAAGCCCTCGATTCTAGATTCTATGTCACGTGATGCCCTAAACCAGAAGCCGAGAGCCAGTAACTCTATGTTGGCCCAATGAAAATTCCTAAACAATGATTATCAGTGACTCCTTATCAACTCAAGGACATCCTTGGGGGTTAGTTCTTTATCAGTAATTCGGACAAAGATATTGAAAGTATTCACTAAATTAGGAGAGGGCCCCCATTTGCAGGGAGGGGACGCAATCAACTTGGATATTAGGAACGGACAGCAGCATGCCTTTGAAACATCAAAAATTCTGTCTGTGGAAACCAAAATTTGCTCCTAATCACAGCAGAGACAATGCATGTTAACATCTTTAGGAGTCAGGAATATCCACTCAAGGGGACATGAAACCAGAGTCACGAATGCAGGAGAAAGTGCTCCCATGTCGGACTGGACTGTGAACTGAATGAGTTAGTGATGTAGTTTCATTAGTAAAACAATTCACTGTGATCGAGGGTAATTGAAAGGGAGAGTACCTTGCAGAGACAAGAAGTCATCTCTTCATGGCTTTGAGCACTATGAGTAGTTGGAGTTCATTTGTTACGATCTCACTTTAAAAAGAACAAACATCCTAGGGGTGCTGGGGTGTCTCAGTGGTTGGGCATCTGTCATCGGCTCAGGGCGTGATCCCGGGGTCCTGGGATTGAGTCCTGCATTGGACTCAAGGAGGGAGCCTGCTTCTCCCTCTGCCTGTGTCTCTGCCTCTCTCTGTGTGTTAGTCTCTCATGAATAAATAAATAAAATCTTTAAAAATAAGTTTAAAAAAATAAAATGAACAAATGTCCTAGAAAAAGATAGTTTTGCTTCTGGTAGATGTGACACAGGGAAGGAGGAGGATAATGGTAGCTCTTTCCACGGGAGGCGCCCCTGGGGCCCTGCCTTCGGTGTCCGTCACGTGAGACAGCATCGCAAGATCTTCTGTGTGATTTTTGACTCTTCTGTGGGGTCAGATTTTCCGACTCTGGAACTTAGCTTTACTGAATAATGAAAAAATAGGTAAGCTGATGAGCTAAAATTAGCCACTAATTATTTGCGATGCTCTTCCCTATCGGGTTCTCCTCGTGCTTGCCCTACTTTTCTTCGTCCTCAGCTATAGAGACCATTTATCTTGTTCAACAACTGCAGGATGACAGCAGCACTTTCTTGGCCTGAAATTCAGGCTTCTTTTGCACTGATTCTGGTCAATTACTGCTCGAAAATGCTAAACCATAAATAAGAGAGGCAGCAAACTGGGGCTAATATTTCTGGCAGTTGGATATTCCTAGTAGCAGAGTCAGGGGCCACCTGGGCTGGTCTGGTGAGGGCTGCCTCTTCCAGCCTCCTCACTGCCCTGTGTGTCCTTCCATCATTCTCTTTATTATGCTTTCATATGTACTTTTATACTTGTGTGTTTATGCCCTGGGTCAGTGCTTCTCAAATTTTACTGTACATTCGGATCACCTGAAGATCCTGTTAAAACCTAGATTTTAGTTCAGAGGAATGTACAAGCAACTCCTTGAGAGCCAGGCAAAGGTTTGTGATCATTTTTTTAAAAAGCTTTCTATTGAAGTGTAACTTACATACAGAATGTACAGATCATCATATTTCCCAAAATTAAATACATTTGTATAATCAGCCCCCCTCCTGAAGAATTAGAACATGCCCCATCCAGCCACCACGTTTCCCCAAAGGTAGAGGGAATCTAATTTCTCTTGCTTTTGCTGTTCCCTACAACATCCTAGTGAACATACTTGGATGTGACCCTTTGTTCAGGTGTGCTTGCAGTTCTCTAGGGTGGATGCCTAGACCCATCCTGATTTTGATTTCGATGGCAGACTGGTGCTCCACAGAAACACAAGTGCTTTCCAGCTCTTTTAGTTCAGGAGAACTTGGCCTTTGGATGGCTTTTGTCTAAGGAATCAAAGGCTGATGAATGATTGATAAACGCTGCCAACAGCCTTAAGTTGTTTGGCATTTTGTTGTTGTCTTCAGGCTGAAACAGAGTAACTGTCACTGGTGCTCTTTCAATGCCTGAAGTCCCTTTGTTCTTTACATAAAGTCTAAATTTAGAAACTATGACCCTATATTTTGTTGAAAGGAAATCAGCCTGGAATTTGAAGAAATATCTAGTATACTAGTTTAAAACCCGAGGAGCGTTTTCAAAAAATGAGATGGAAATTAACCATTCCGAGGGAAATTAACCCTACTGCTAGTTAGGGACAATAATTTGGCCAGGACTGGGGCTCATAAAGCAGTATAGGGTCTAAATAATTCTGATAATAGCAGTCTTCTGGAGCTTTTCCAATTGCGTGGCAGCTCAGCTGTTCAGATGGCGTTACACTACAGGTCTCTAGGTCTCTGTGATGCACAAAAGACACGCCTGCAATTGTAAGGCTGCACAGCTGAAGAAAGCAATATGTCTGGTTAAAACATGATTTATGCTTTGATAATTCCATTGACAAAAGATTTACAATGGACTCTGTCCCAGAATCTAATTTCACCATTTATCTGTTAACTGTAGATACCAAAGTCTTCCTTGGAATCTGCTCCCAACAGATTCTTTGAGGTAACAATTATAAATGGACATGAATTTCCTAAGTGTTGGCAGGTAATTTTTGTGTCTAATATCATTTATTACTTTACCAGGCTGCTTTTTGAGGCATCCATTTCTCGTCTGACTGCTGATGGATTCTTACTGGTGTTCAATTGTTGTGGTTCAACAGAAGACAGATGATATTTTTCCTTCTTAAATCAAGCAACTTCCCTGCAGATATGACCCAATCTAAACCTCCTAAATGAGCAGGCTTGGCAGAACCACTGTAAATGTTGATGTCCAAGAGCTCCTAAGTTACGATGTTAGCTGGTGGATATGTAAAAATACACAGCGTTCAGGAGACCAGCAGTTGGTTCCAGACATCTGAGGGATTAGCATACAGATTAGTAAAATGATCTGTGTGTATGTTAAGGCACAGGCGTTGTCAGGAAGCTGGCTTAGGGTTATGAGAGTAGTGTCTTTTTCATGTGCATGTGTTCACTTAGAGAAGGCACTTCTGTTACTAAATGTAACCAGAGCTCATCTAATCATTTGAAAAGATCCACTGAGTACATATCATATGGCAGGTGCCATGGCAGGCGCCAAGCACAGGGACATGAGTGTGAGTGGTTCCTGTCCTGGCGTGATCCACGGTATCTACCTGGGGAGATAGAGGGATAAGCCGACATTGGCAATTAGGGGGAGGACTCTCAAGATGCTGTGTCCTGTTTATGTTAACAGTAACTAACTCAGAACTTAACACAGTAAATACTCCAATGAAGAATGCATATCCTCTGATACAGGAAATGTTCTAAGAAGGTACAAGAATTCTTATCAACCCAACCTGGGGTGGGGCGGAAAGACCAGAATCAGAGAAGTCTTCAAAGAGGAAAAAATATGTAGCTGGTATGGTAGGCTGAGTAACAGTCCTCCAATAATATCTGTGTCTTATCTCCAGTACAGGTGACTATGTAAGTAGCAAAAGGGACTTTTTTTTTTAATTTTATTTATTCATTCAGGAGAGACACAGAGACATAGGCAGAGGAAGAAGCAGGCTTCCCACAGAAAACCTGATGTGGGACTCAATCCCAGGACCACGGGATCACAACCTGAGCCAAAGGCAGACGCTCAACCACTGAGCTATCCAAGCTCCTAGGCAAAAGGGACTTCTGCAAATGGGATTCAGTTAAAGATCTTGAGACAGGAGGGATTATCTGGATGGGTCCAATGTAGTCTCAGAGTCCTCACAGGAGAGAGGAAGGAGGGTCCGAGTCCAACTGAGATGTGAGAGAAGCAGTTTGGGTTCTGCCCTTGAGCTTCCAGAAAGAACCAGCCCTGGGACCTCCTGACCAAAGACCAGTAAGACTCCTAATCTCTGAAACTATAAGACAATAAATCGTATTGTTTGTAGTTACTAGGTTTGTGGTGATCTGTCATAGTAGTAATAGGGACCCAAGACACTGGCTCATTCATTCCTGGGAACCCACCATTCCCAGCCATTTCCTTAGACACACAGACTCTCCCTTTCTTCCAGGGACTCTATCCTACCTCCGCAACTCATTCCCTTCACCAGAATGTACCCCGACATTACTAATGACTGCAGGTCCTCTGGAACGTTTGCTTTCCAGACTTGTGCTCTGTCCACCACTTTCTATTTTTCCAGTACACTCTCTAGGGCCTGATGCTCGCAATCCTCCAGTCCCCCTGGGTCCTTGAATCCACCGGCCTCACCACCTGTGCACTGTCCTTCATCTCCAATGGCCTCGCCTGCCTCCTCACCCAATTTAGATTCTTGGGCAATCATCGTAAACACACCCTAGCCTCTCTCTTGCTTTCATGTCTTTGCCTGCCAAAATTCCACCCCTGCTTATATCCGATTGTCTGCCTACACCTAGTCTGTGCTTGGACAGCTGAGTGTGACCAGAGGAGATGCACAACCACATTTAAACACAGAACCACTGATCTCAATCAGCCCTGATGCTGCCTGGCCCTCTTCCTGCACAGGTGTAGTCCCTGCACCCACCCTCTGCCCCCCTCCCCGGCTAACACATCTCCCCCCGCACCCCACCCTGCTTCTGATGTCGGGAGATGGGCAGAAGGCTCCCACATGCCACATCCTGCCCTGCTCCCCACACAGGCTCTCCCACTCCCCTCTGGGACTCCCAGGGAACTGTCATAAGCCAACCTCTCCTTTCATGTGCCAGCTCCCGATCTCTGTCCCTTGTTGGATGACAGCACTCCAGACCTGGCTTCCCTCAGCTCCAACACAATTATTTCTCATCTCGGATTTGGCATCATCCCCATATTGCAGCAGAACTCCTTTTATCTCCTTGCATTCCTCTTGAACCCACTCCAGTCCAGCTTTCTTTTCCACTGTCTTACTGAAATAGCTCTCGTGGAGAGGTCAGCGCCAAACTCAATGGTCAGGCGCCAACTAAGTTCACTTTCCAGAAGCGTTTGACACAACGATCACACCTTCTTCCTTGAAACGCTGTTTTGCTTTGGTTTCTGGGACACTCTTTCTCGGTTCTCCTCTGGCTCAACTGATGACTCTTTGTTTCCACTTGTCTCTCCAACCTCTAGACAGCCTGGAGACCCAGGGCTCAGTCTTTAGAACTCTTCTCCATCTACACCTACTCCTCGGGGATCTCTTCCAGACCCATGCTTTTAGTATGCTCACTGTTCCCAAATTTGTTTCCTCCCCCTCCCTCCTTTAAAAAGATTTATTTATTTAAGAGATAGAGAGAGCACGAGCAGGAAAGGAGAGAGGGAGAGGGAGAGAATCTCCAGCAGACTCTGTGCAGACCGTGGAGCCCAGTGCAGGGCTCCATCTCATGACCCTGAGATCACGACCTGAGCCAAAGTCAAAGAGTTGGACACTCAACTGACAATGCCACCCAGGCACCCCTGCGTCTCCCTTTTGAACCCCAGCCATTGCCTCCACATCTCCACTTGGATGGGTAACAGGCATATCAAAAACAAGTCTCAGACTGCACTTCAGCTTGCTGCCTCTGCCCCAGTGACATACCATCACACCTGCTCCTCTTGTGGGTTTTCCCGCCTCTGTAAATGGCCAGTCTATCTCTTTAGAGACTCCAGCCTCCCCTCTTTAACCCACACTCTATGTCTAAATCCATCAGCATATCCTGTCAGCTGTATCTTCATGGTACGCTCAGGCTCCAAGCACTTACCATCTCTACCACGATGACTAGAGTCCTAATCCTTTCATCCCCCCCCCCCCTCCTGGGTTGTCTTATTGGCCTCCTTGTTGATCTCCTTGTTTCTTCCCTGGCTCCCTGTCCCAGAAAGAAGGATTGATTCTCAATGTAGAAGCCATTTATTTAACATTTATTTATTTACTTTAAAGATTTCATTCATTTATTTGAGAAACTATGCAGAAGCAGGGGCAGAGGGAGAGAGAGAAGCAGGTTCCCTGCTGAGCAAGGAGTCCAACGTGGGGCTCTATCCGAAGACCCTGAGATCATGATCTGAGCTAAAGGCAGACACTTAACCCACTGAGCCACCCAGGCGTCCCTTAACAAATATTTATTAATGCAACATGTGCTCTGTTTGAAATGTGAGATCCTGCCAAGTGTCTGCTGCATCTCTAGATGCCAAAGCTCTCCACAGCCAAAAAGCTGAAAATGCCCCTTTGACCTCATTCTGAGCAGCCCATTCTTGACCACTGTACTTCCAGCCACAGTGGTCTCCTTGCTGTCCTTCAAAGAAGCCAAGCACGCCTCTACTTCCAGCACTGGTATTGGGCATTCACTCCCTTTAGAATGTACACCCCCACCAAATCTCACGGCTTTCTTTTTCACTTCTTTCAGGGCTCATGGAATGAGGGAGAACTTTTATAAAACAGTACTGTCTTACTTGCAACCCTAAGCTTCCCCATTACACTGTCCTCCCCTGTATTCTTCTTATGACATTTGTTTATGCTTTAACAATATTATGTATATTTACCTTTGGATCTGATTATGGCTTAATTCCCTCCACTAGAATATAAACTCTATGAAAGCAGGAATTTGAGTTATTTTACTCACTGCTATATTCCTGATGCTTAGAATCCTTTATGACATGTGGTAGATATTCCACAAATACTTGGAGGATGAACAGGTTTGCTAGATAAAATATTGGATGTCCAGTTACTTTTGAATTTCAAACAAATGACATATTAATTGTTTAGTATCAGTACATCTCATGGAATATTTGGACATACTTATACTAAAAAATTATTTCTTGTTGATTGAAATTTTAAATTTATTTGTGTGTCCTGTATTTCTATTTATGAAATCTGGCAATCCTATGAACATATGAATACTTGATGAAGGTTTTAAAGAATTCTGGAGGATGACAAAGGGTAAGAAAAGACATTCTGGCAAAAGAGTGAATTTGCAAAGGTGCGCAGGTATGAAAACAGTGGCACTCATCCAGAGAAGAATGTTTTAGAAAGGCTAGCCTATCCCCAACTTTGTTGGAAAATAAGCTTTTAAAGGGTCAGTTTCAACACTTGGACAGACTTAAAGTCTCATCTTTACAGATGAGTGATATTTAAAGTTTATAGGAGGGGCACCTGGGTGGCTCAGTGGTTGAGTGTCTACCTTCAGCCCAGGTCGTGATCATGGAGTTCTGGAATCGAGTCCTGTATCAGGTTCCCTGCAGGGAGCATGCTTCTCCTTCTGCCAATGTTTCTGTCTCTCTGTTTGTCTGTCTGTCATGAATAAATAAATAAAATATTTAAAAATTTTTATAGGAAATATAGAAGACAGAATCTTTGTTTCTCCACCATAGCCCTCTTACAGGGAAGGATATACAAAATACCACAGGGACATTTGGGGGTGGGAGAAATTATATTTTTGTTCTTTCAACCTTGGAATTACATGAAGCCATTAGCAGCTACCATATCATTAACATTGCTGATATTGCTGGTCCTAATGTCTCTGGGCTAAGTCCCCTCCCTTATAATAGAGAAAGTTATGTACTGATTAGATCTTTTCTCCTGAGAGAGATGTGGTCTTACACAGTGATGCTACGATGTGGTGTCTGTGGGCCTTTTTAAGACTGAGGCACTCATTCTCCCAGTTGTCAGGAGCACTGGCTGCTCTGATTTGAATGATTTTTTGTGAGTTGCCATTAGTCAAAGTGAGCCATTTTGCCCAAGTCATGCTCTCAACTTGGGTGGCCCACAGCCCAGCCCAGAACTCCCTTTGGGACCAGCTGAGGCCCTCACCATGATTGCAGAGCAATTCTTGTCCTCTCTCCCTCAGTCCTCTTTCTTTGTCTCCTTTCTGTTTTGACCTGATAACACTCCTCCACTTATCAATCTAATGTATGCTAATTCCTGGCTCAGAGTCTGCTTCTTGGGCACTTGATGGGATGAGCACTGGGTATTATACTATATGTTGGCAAATAGAACTTCAATAAAAAAATATTGAATTAAAAAAAAAAAGAGTCTGCTTCTTGGGGAGCTTCACCTAGGAGTGTTGGTTCCAGGAAGGATCTGAAAAAGCCGACTCTAAAATGGATTTGGGACTGGGTTACTCATTGGTCACCAGCCGCTGGTTCTCCCTCAGTTCATACCTAAGGACCATGGAGTGCCCCTATGACCAGTTGATTGGGAGGGAAAAGGTCATGCTAAATTCATAGGGTCTGCTTGGAGTTTGGATGCAAGATGAAAAGGGACCCTCCTGCACTACTGCTGTGTGACAGCCATGTGGGGGAGACCCTGGAAGACAAAGAAGGAAATCCTACCAGTTGGCAGATTTCTGGATGGTGCTTGTAGTCATCTACTTTGGGTGGTTAGTTTCCCTGACAATATTAGGAGATTGAGGATGAAGACATCTGTAGAAGAGGCATGTTGGTAGGCCTCTGGGCGTGGCCCAGAGTGTGATGGGTTTTAAATCCTACCATTAATGCCCAGCAGAGAATATCCACCAAGGAAGAGGTGCCAGAACCAAGTAGAAAGAAAGACAACTGGTAGTTATCAACCAGCCCATCATCAACCAAACCAGTGATGGCACAATAGGCATAGGAACAGATAGCCATGGTGGCAGGAGTAGGGCTACACATGAGCTGAGAGCATGGACTCTCACTCACCAAGGCTGGTGTAGGTACTGGAACTGCCAAATGTCCAACCACCAGCAACATAAGCTGACTTTGAGTCCCCAGTATGGTACCATCTCTCAAGGAGACTTGTTAGCTACTCATGGCAAGTTATCAACACTGGTCCCCTTCTACACTGGAAAGGGTGGCAATTCATCTTGGCAGGAATCAATACATAGAGATGTGGTTTGCCTTTGCTGTCCACAGAGTGTCAGCCAGCACCACCCTCTGAAGGATCACAGAGGTTTGATATAAAACCATGTGACGCCTTATCAATCTGAGGCACCCACCCTATAGCAAAAGGGGTGTAAAAGTAGACAAGTGACCATGGGGTCAACTGGACCCTGCTCCCTAGCAGGGTGGAATGGGCCTTTGAAGGGGCTGCTGAGGCTTAGGCTTGCAGATGATAAGCAGCCAGAATGGGGCATTATCCTGCAGGTTGCAGAACATACCCCAAATCAGCTAGCACTATGTGTGCTATGTCCCCAGAGGGAAGAATATGTGGGTCTGGGAAACAATGTGGTGGTAGGAGTGGCTGTGTTTATCATCACTGTCAGAGACTAATGGGAATTTGTGCTTTCTGTCCTCAAAACTCTGGACTCTGTGGACCTAGAGGTCTTGTATCTAGAGGGGAAACCACTTCCATTAGGAGACACAGCAATGGTTCCATTAAACATTAAGCTATAGTTGCTGCCCAATCACTTCGGGCTCCTTGTTGTAAGAGACAAGAAGAGAAAAGGAATCGTCACCCTGGGGTTGTATCATATTAGTGACAAAGCAGGGGTCATCGACTGTGGTCATCAGGAGGAGGCAGGGCTGCTGATACACAATGGTGCCGGGGATGGGGTGGGGGGTGGGGATATGCTTGGCACCCATATCGCCTCCAGGAGAATTTCCCTGTACTTCTTTCCCCAAATTTGATGGTAAGTGGATAAGATGCCATAGTCAAAGCTGGAGAAGGACATGGCAACCAGGGTCTCAGACCTAACAGGGATGAGAGTCTAGGTCTCCCTACCAAGTGAGCCACCAAGACCAACAGAGTCATTAGTCAAGGATGAGGGGAATCTAGAACAGGTGGTAGAAAGGGAAATGATCTGTTGGCACCGTAGGACCGATTGCTGCAGTGACAGGTTATAGTTCTTCCTCTTTTAAATTTTCCAGGAAAAAAAAAACCAGCCAGAATCCTGGAGGAACTGATTGCAGAACTTGCTTTACAAAGAAAATAACGCAGGCAGCAGAAAGGGTGGACAGTGATACACTCACTGTCCAGATCTTCCCTTCGGGACTGAGATACCATTTCTCCAGCTGTCGGAAGTGTTGGCAGCTGAAGGCTCTCAGCTGAGTCACTCTCCAGAAATGCTCTTCGTCCCTTGCCCAGGAACATACCCTCCCTGGGGCCAGTTTCCAACCAAAATCGTTGGATGGGGGATACAAAGGTCTAACCTCTTTGCATCAAAGTGGGACAAGGCAGGCTCTGCACAGCACTCATGTGTCTGCAGCCTGGCTTTTATACATCCCAGCTCAGCTCTTCTACTTCCTTGGGTCTCCATTGGTGCTGATCCCAAAGACACTCCCCAGTGAACTTCCTGTACACAAATCTGTTTCAAAGTCTGTGTCCCAGGGGATGTGACCTAAGAAAACATTGTTGCAAATTTATTACAATTTATGTCCAGGGAGAGTTAAATAATATGAGGAACAAGCTGAGGAAAGAGTCATTATCTGATAATTTATAAAGGAAATGGCACAGAATAGTGAATAGTGCTGAGAGGTAAGAAGAGTGTTGTTGGGTTGAGCTTTATAGATGGGGCAAGACTCCCTGTTGGGACTGTTTCCAGGAGGGAATCAGAGTGATGGAGGTGAAATAGAAGGTTTGTGCAAAGAGGATTAGGTAAAGCAAAGCTCTAGGAGAGAATATAAGGGAGACATCCTGCGTGTCCTACATCCCCTCAGCCCACCTTTATATTCTGGCCGTTAACATAACTGATGTTGTGTGGGGTTCAGTGGGGCTGGCTTGCATCCCAATCAGTGAGAACATCCTTGGCCATCTGCAGGTGCAACCTGACAGCAGCTCACCTCAGCCCTATCACATACCTCTCAACTTCTAGCACTTTCTGCCCTGTGGGATGTCTGTAGGAACCCATTCAGCCATCCTGACACAATGGTTGTGCAAACCTGGCAGGGAGTTTCATTTCCTGTGGAAGCCCCTGACCCAGTGGGAGATGCTCAGGTGGACAGTTTTGAGGAGCATTTTACATGGGCCCCTTCAAGAGTTGCTCAATCCTGAGCCAAATCGCCAGCTTTATAACATGCCTGCAGATTGTTTTTCCTCCTTCCCTGTTTTACTCTTCCCAGTCTTATTCCTGCTCCCTGGGATCATTTTCCAAAATAAACTACCTGTGAGCAAACTCTCTTCCTGGGCTGGACTTTTTAGGGAAACCCAGGCAAAGACAGTTGGAACCAGAATTCCCGTTCAGAGGGGATCTTTCACCAGTCAAGGACCTCTGGTGTTAAGTAGGAGGACAGCAGTCCCTGGCTTGCAGCAGCATCCTAATCATGAAGAATTTCACCAGGAGTGGGTGGGATCACTGGAACACTCGTATGCCATAGTAATGGCGCCCAAATGGTATGGGAACAATGCATATTATGTGGGTGTGCAGTTGGCCGAATCTTGTTAACAGCATCAGAAGTCCTGAAAAGGAAAGTGACAGGCTTAGATTAATCAAATATCCACTTAAGACATTCAGGGAAAGCCAGAAAGCCTCCATGGTGGTACTGGAAAAGGGATTTAATTGTAAGGATACAGAGCCACAACAGAGAGTAAATGCCAGAGTCAGAGCCCCTGGAAAATGGAAAGGGAACACCGGTTTGGATGAACTAGAGAAATTTGGCCCCCCGATTCCCTTGAGGTCTCCAGGTTGGTGGAAGTAGCTCAAACTCCCATGTTGGAGGAGGGGAGCCTCTTCTCTCCTGGAGACTCTTCAGAGAACTTACTTGAGGCTCTTGCCTCACAGATGAATGTCCTCCTCTGGATCTCCTCCTGCTTCCTTTTGTTGCCACAAGATCTGGCTAATAGGTACTGGCAGGAAATGGGAAGGCATAGCTGGAGGCAGATCTTGATGGAACTGGGCTAGGAGGGCAGGATCTAAAGCTGGGGGTGATGGGGAAAGGGGGGAGAATTAGTTGACCTGACAGTGTTCTATGATTAGAAGTTTCATTTGAATCAGTTGTTAATGTGCAGGGATTGCTCTATATAAATATTGAACATATTGGTGACCAGCAGTAAATGAGGGAGAGATGCTGGAACTATCTTTCAGAGTCTTGAGAACGGGGTTAGAAAGCTCAAGGAGATAGAAATACAGGGATGGATTTATTATATGATACCGAGAACCCATCCATGAGCATGCAGTCCATGGAACATCCCCTCCACTAAAACAATAAGGATGTGCTAACGAGGGGCACCGGCATCTTTGGAAAGCCCAGTGATGGTTATGCCCCACAGGGCAGGAGTAGAACTGGGCTCTCCAGTATGAATGGAAGTGAGAGGATTCTGGAATAGCAGAGCCCAGGCGTGGCACTTAACAGACAAGAGCAGGGTGGATATAACAGGATCAGGCAGCAGGGTGAGAGCTTAGAACAGATGCCTCCTCTCAGAGTTTTGTGGCAATGGCTAATAAATAGACCATAGTGATTCTAGAGAGGCAAGATAGATGGGTGGCTGATTGAAATGCTTCTTCGCTTAAATAACCAGAAATACTTGAGAGCTTGGTGAGCAGAAGGCTAACATCAATTGAAGAAGCGGAAAATCATGACCTCTTGTCCAGTTTCCAGGTCTGAGCTAGTTCCACTCACAGAGGTCACTGACTGAAGGAGAGACTGGGTCCACTTGAGAAAGGAGCCTACGATGCTGCTACTGGAATAGACATCGTTTCCACCAATTCTTCCTCATGGAAGAACTCCCTCATTCTTCCATGACCCGTGGTCATATGCCAGAATCAGTATAGAGAGGGAAAAGGGAAATGTCCAAGCCTCTGGGGGGCTATTGGATATAAGGGACTCAAAATACCATGACAATCCCCTGGTCTTGGTAGAAACTTATGGAAGCCAGGCGATAAACGGAATCCTGCATAAACCCATCTGACAGTGGGTCTAGTGAGTCTGCAGACCCACCTGTGGCTACTACCCCAGTCCCCAAGTGCATAATTTGGATGCATATACATAACAGCAAGCAGAATCCTTACACTGGAATTCTGATCTATGGAGTTAGAGCTCTGGTAGGAAGGAACACTTGGAGGTCCTTAAAACTGCCCTCCTCCAGCCAAGGTAGTAAATCAGAAGCAATTATGTATCCCAAGAAGAACTGTGCAGCTAGGCCGAGGGATGCAGAGGAAGTGGCTTTGATCATACCCCATCTAATCCACCTGTATGGTCCTTGTGGAAACCAGATGGACCAAGGCAGGCCGTGTCTGGGTCTACTCAGTTGCACCTGTTGTATCAGATATTACATCTTTACTGTGATGTATTACATAGTGTCTGGCACTTGGAGTGCAGCTATGGATGCGGTGAATGTGTTCTTTCTATCATCAGTAAAAGAAAAGCAAGACCAGTTTGCTTTTACAAGGCAGTCCCTGTCTTGCCACAGGGCTGTGTTAACTCTTTTTTCCTTCTGTGACAACACAGCCCACAGGGACCTTGACCATTTTGATCATCCACGGAGGCAGGATATCACGCTGAGCTGTTAGATTAATGACGTTATGCTCATTTTGATTCAGAGAGCAGGAATTAATGCAGATTTTGAATGTCCTAGTCAAACCCGTGTGTCAAAGGACGAGATCGTCAACACTGCAAGGACTTGTGGCTGGAATAAGATGTCGTTGCAGACATGCTCTGACGATTACAGCCACCTTCCACAGAGGTTATAAAACTACTAGGGAGATTAGGTCCTGCTATTATTGTAATTTACCTGTAACAGACAATATAAGAAAAAGGCACTGAGAGGGTAGTCCATAATAACCTTTCATGTGTTTACTGAGGGTGCCTGCTGATTTTTAGGGATGACTATACTGCTGCTGCAGTTAAGGAGCAAATGAGTGAGAGGCAACAGAAAAAACTCAGAAATACAAATTTGTTGTGTTGGGCATAACTTTCTAGTTGTTGGAAATGACATGGTTTCCTTAGAAATGGACAAGTAGCCGCTGCTATTGTTCAGACAGACAAGTGGGGGGAAGATGCATAAAATAATAGGAGTGTGCCAACAGGGGTGAGTGCTGGCCAGGTCTGAAGAGGATACCTGAGTCAGCACTGGGGTTGCAGGGTCCCCAGGAAGCAGGGATGCCCAAGGAAAGGCAGGGAGAAGGAGAAGCAGGGAAGTGCAGCAGTGCAGGGGTGGGTGGGAATCCTGGAAAGCAGGTGAGCTTGGGAAAGAGGGAGAAGCCAGTCTGTAAAAAGCTGACACGAATGAATAGAACAAAAGAATCAATGAGTCTGCGACATGTATAGGAAGAACAGCAAAGCTGAGTGATACCAAAAGACTGATCCCCCTCAAAAAAAAAAAAATCATGAATGCCTTTCCCAATACAAAATCAATTGTTTATGGAAAAGAAAATCCCCAAATTATCCTGATAATTTGCTTTCATAAGTGACTTTTATCACTCTGCTTTGGGAGAATTATTTTAGACATCTTGTAAAATACAAATTAGCGGGGTGGGGGGGTGGGGGGTGGGGGTGGGACCCAACCCACAATTGTACCATCCAGAGAGTAATTGCATTATAATGTCGATGTTTACTGTCCAAAGGTTTTGTGTGCATGTATTTTATTTTAATAAAAACAGGATCATGCTGTGCAAGACAATTTTGTTTAAAAAGGCATGGTTTTCATCTGTGAGAAGAACAGTAGTACTTCCCTCAAATCACATTCAATTTCTAAAAGGAAGCCAATGGACGACAGAAAATCCCTTCTGGGATTATTTTTTATTTGAATCCTCAACCTCCTATTTTCTTCTCCTGGAATGTGCTGTATCACTGCAGTGCGAAGCCAGGGCTGGGTCAGGCTCTGCCTGGCTCTTTCCCGCTGCCCAGATCCACAGCCCCCATCATGTGATGTTACTAGGAGCTTGCTACAGCTGACCCACATATTTAATTTAATTTTATGGAGCCTTTTTCTGGAACCAAACCAAAACAAACAAACAAACAAACAAACAAACAAACAAAAGCGTTGGGGGCCTATCTTCCACAAGAAATGAAGAGGAAGTAGTATCACTCCTGAAGAACATCAGGGCAGGTCAGTGGTCCCACCTCGCCATGACCCTCTTGCACGGAGTCTGCGGCTCACCGCCCGGGCCTTCTCCATGGTCCCATGTAAGACTGGACAGAAGCCAGGGAACTAATAGGGTGTACATAATGACTCAACGTCATCTTGCCTTCTCATTAACCGGGAGATTTTGATCAAGTTACTTAAGTTCTCTGAGCCTTGGTGCCCTTTCATCAGCTAATGGAAATAATACCTATATGTTGTACAACAGTGGCAAGCACTGAATAGGACTATATGGGCAAAGAATGAGCGTTTCTTCACTGTGTGCAGAAACAACAAACCACTCATTCTGCAAACTTGACCACCAAATATAAGAGAGTTTATGGAAAGGGCAGGATTGGGACAGGTGGCCCAAAACCTACGTAATTTTGTCACCAAACCACTGACGATAACAAATCCCATCCCAATAAAATGCCCTCAGGTTACACTTCTAAAAAAATAATAAGTAGGGGCATCTGGGTGGGCTCAGGCAGTTAAGCTCCTGACTCATGATTTTGGTTCAGGCCTTGATCTCAGGGTCATGAGATCAAGCCCCAGATTGGGCTCCACGCTCAGTGTGGAATCTGCTTATGCTTCTCTCCCTCCCTATCTCTCCCCCTGCCCTGCCCCCTCACTTGCACCTTCTCTCCTTCTCTAAACTACATAAATAAATCTTTTAAAAAATGCTAAGTAAATATAAGACTTGCCTTTAAGAAAAGGTGATGGCTGCTTGATGGAAGAGGGTATGAGTAAGAGTAGATGCTGCCAAGTTACGGATATGAGGGTGAATTGCACCAAGATCCAGGAAAATTTCCCAGTGAGTGCTTCCCAGACAGAGCCAAGAGGGAGACAGTGGGGTAAATGGGCACCTTGTTCAGCACTGGATTACTTCATGACTTCCTGTGGTTTCTTAATGCTTATTGAATAGTGTGCATTGAACTGTAAAATATTAGCATGTGTGTCCTGAGCTACAAAATATTGACATGAAAATCACATATGAATCAAAGCAATTTCAGTTATATAGATATTCCTGTTTCCATTCATGTATGAGCTAATTTGCATTACATACCTAGACGCTGGAGCAGAGCAGACTGTACTTAGTATAGAGGCTGTCTAGATGCAAATGCTCCTGGATGATTGTGAAACCATCGTCATCATCATTAACATCACACTCATCATCAAAACGATCATCATATACATTAGCCCTCACTCGGGAATTTAGAAGAGAGAAGAAAGTTAATACACAGAACCAGCATACAAGAGACCACAAAGAAAAACCATCCTAATACAAGATTCTGACCCCAACTGGAGGCGTATGTTCCTGCTAAAATAGGGACCGGTTCTAGAATGTTGGCAGTTTTGAATTCCAGTTGAAAGTGACAAGTAAGAATAGAACCAGATGTCTTTTGGAATATTTATACTGAGGATATCAGGTTTTTTTTATTTATTTATGATAGTCATCACAGAGAGAGAGAGAGAGAGAGAGAGAGAGAGGCAGAGACACAGGCAGAGGGAGAAGCAGGCTCCATGCACCCGGAGCCCGATGTGGGACTCGATCCCGGGTCTCCAGGATCGCGCCCCGGGCCAAAGGCAGGCGCCAAACCGCTGCGCCACCCAGGGATCCCCATGGATATCAGTTTTTAATTCAGCATTTCTCACACAGTCTTCTTGTGGCAAAATGGTATGGTTGGGTTTATTTGGTGTCGGAAATAGAGAACACAATGACTCTCTCTGATTTTATTTTTATCAATTATCTACTAAGATGGGATTGTGAGTAAGGGTAAACCAAGTCTAATCCCTCTGTTTCACATAGTTTCAGATTCCACATTTATTGCAAATGGCCATGGAAAAATAGAGAGCTCATATTTTACCAAAGTTTGACCTTTATGGAAGAGCACTGATGTTTCTTCGCTTACACAGCAAGCCTTGGTCCAGCTTGATTGTCTGACGGAAATTTGTAGGAGGCAATAATGATTTTAAGATTTAAAACACAACATCACATAGAGCCTTCTTCAAATATTAATAAGAGCTTCCATCTCACACTCTATTTCATGTCACATTCATTCGACTCTGCTTACACAAACTCTTGTCTCAGGCTGTCTCAGAGAGCCATGTTGGTTCAACTGGTAGCAGGAAACAGCTGCAAAGACAAAACTTAGCAGGTGGTGCTTGTTCTCTAGAAACTGTCCTTAAATGGCATAACACAATAGTATGAACTTAGACATTCAAGAATCAGGAAATTCTAGAGTAACAGTTCTTATATCGATTCAGCTATATAGCACATTTAAAATAGTTTAAATAATAGATCCTGAAAATATAAATTATAATGTGTTATGCTATCATATACCACTTGAAGGAAAAATGGGAAGACTTACTTAAGGCTGAAGAGATTGAGTATTGCTATGAAAACCTGTGGAATTTCTTATACTTTGATCACATAGATTCCTTACCCATATGCTTCATAACTATCATTTCTTCTAGATTTAGATAGAAGGTCTATCAAAAGACAAAGTGATCATTTTGCTAAAGTCAAATCCCTAAATTACAATTTTTTGAATCAGGAAGCCTTAAGTCAAAGTTCTAGAAAAGCCCATAAACTGTTCTATTTTGTACTTGTTCTTACATACATTATTTAAATCTTTATGACTTTAGATTGGCTTGATTTTTTTCCCCTTCCTCCATTGGGAGTGCATTCCTGCCAAGTTGGAAGTTTGTAACAATCATTTTTGAATGACATAAATGCAAAAAAATCTCAACCGTCTGTCTGCAATAGGAAAAATTATATTTCTTTCACCATTGTTTTACTGCAAGTTCATGAAGCTATTTTTATAAAACTGTTTTTTTTCCATGGGGGAAGAAAGTTCAGTACAAACATGTTGACTTAAAACCCAAACTGAATTTTTCTAGGAAGGTCTTCAGTAGATGAGTGACTATATTATAGTTTTAAATATTATTACTTTAAATATTTTTGGTTTTGATTTTCACTGACTTGAATGATTTGGGCAAGGTGACTGGTTTTTCTAAACTTCCTTTTCACGAAGTAAAATTGACAATAGTTTATGTAATAGACTACAGTTACCATTGTTATTTGTCTGCCCTGAAAGATTTCCCAACATCTTTCTCGGGTCCTGGGAGTCCTTCCCTGGGATAGCTTGATTGGCAGCCTAAGAAGGAACTATGTTGCCTCTGGAGACAGATGCCACAGGCATATGAGGGTATGTGGGTGAGTGAGAGGGTGGGACAGGTGGCCATCTTTTCCATCATGAGTGGAAGTCCATCTGTAGAAAAAGATAAAATCAAGCAGAGCCAGAAATGAGCAAAGTATGGGCTGACAGGAGTGGGGAGCCAGTGTAGCATTAGTGATTAGGCAAGGAGAGGGAGACCTTCCTTGTCTTCTTTCCACTTCCAGAAGGTCCCTCAGGTCCAATCAACCTCCTTGACCTATCTACAAGGTACCCCATTATCCAGAGCCTCATAAACTAGGATATTTTCTTTGTATGCTAACGCTAAATATAAAGTTACATTTCTAATGTCTCCAACCCAACAAATCATACATAATACAACGTCTTTGCTAACTCTACTGCATGGGGTTGTATATAGGACAATGGTTCTCAAGCTTGAGCATGCAACAAAATTACCTGGGTGGAGAGGGCACTTGTTAAAACAGGGCTGGACACTATTCTTAGAATTTTTGATTCAGTCAATCTGGGGTAGAGATCTGGGAATTTGTATTTCTTTTTCCTTTTTTAGGTTTTATTTGTTTATTTGAGAGAGAGTGAGCGTGTTCATGAGCAGGTGGGAGGGACAGAGGGAGAATCAGACTTCCTGCTGAGCAGGGACCCAGAACCCTGAGAACATGACCTGAGCTAAAGGCAGATGCTTAACTGACTGAGCCACCCAGGTGCCCTGAGAATTTGTATTTCTAATAAGTTCCCAAGTAATGCTGACACTGCTGGTCCAAAGACTACATTTTCAGAAATGCCAGTGAAGTGTTAACACAGACCTTTATACAACCAGTTCATAAGAAACAGGCAACGTCATTAACCAATGAACCACTGAAAGTATTCAAGAAGCAGCTGGATCAAAAATTTTCAGGAATGCCGCGGGAGGGATTTTTTTTTCATTGTGTGAAAAGTTCTATTACACTAATATTTCATGATTTTTAAAAATTTCTTCTAGCTGGGAGCAAAGGATTAAAAGAACACTCCATCTGGTTCTTCCAAATAACAGAGAAACACAGGAAAACTGAATGTGTTCCTGCCGCAAATTCAGACTTGTTCAGTAAAGCAACACTGTGGTGTATTTCCATATTGACTTTGGGAAAAAATGCATCACTATTGTTTATGAAGTAAATCAGCAAACACACAGTTAGCCCCTCCTCCAGGCTGCTAATAAAGCAGATTATGTCCTTACTCCCCAAACCCACCTAACAACTCTACAAATCATAAACATGATAACAACAGCCAGAGTTTATCCTGTAACATTAAAAATTCTAACTTGAGGCAATTGATTTTTCCAGTTCCTGGACTTTGGTTCTGTTACTGTTACCAATAGTTAAACCTAATGATTAGTCCACCAGAAATATCATGTGGGAAAGAAAAAATCCTTCGTTTCTTTTTAAAATTTTTGAGAAAGAACAGAGCATATTCAACAAATGTGATAATGAAAACCTTGTAGCATTACTAGGTATGGTTATATTTTCATTGTGTTGCAACCACCTCTCAGGATTATTTCTTTATTTCTAGCATGGGAAGTGTCCATTTTTGAGTAATAAATTCAGGCTTATGTGCAGCTGGTTGAACCAGGACAGACACACCAATCGTGGGGCAATGTCTTTGATGTAATGTTGTTAAATGTGTTGAGTATCACCTCTGAGTGGACCATTCCTTAGAAACCATTCTTTTTTTTTTTTTAAAGATTTTATTTATTCATGAGAGAGAGAGAGAGAGAGAGAGAGAGGCAGAGACAGGCAGAGGGAGAAGCAGGCTCCATGCGGGGAGCCCATGTGGGACTAGAGATCCTGAGACTCCAGGATCACGCCCCTGGCCAAAGGCAGGCGCTGAACTGCTGAGCCACCCAGGGATCCCCTTAAGAAACCATTCTTAAAGGAGCCTTAGTAGTTATTCTTTGATAAATAAGTGAGGCACAACAGTTTACTATCATTGTGGTTTGAGTCTTCAAAAGTTTAACCAGGATATATTAGTCTTAATATACTTAAAAAAAACTGAGGAAAACGAAATAAATATCAATAGGCATGCTTTTGAAATTATAAATATATGGATCTGTTACCTACTAGTTTTGTCACTTTGGCCAAATCTCCAGATTCCTGAAGCTCCCCCAAGCTCAGTTTTCTCATTGCAGGGTTTGGATTGGATGTTCTCTGTATTCCTTTTAAAGCTAACATTCCACAGTCTGGTGGGGGTGGGGTAGCATTATGATTCATCAGGTTTTCTTTAAACATATCTTGGTTTATAGCAGTTCCTAGAATTCGGGAGTTGGATCAGTTCCACACCTTTCTTTAGGAAGTGGAGACACAGAGAAAATGAGTAGCATGAGACTAAACTTCACAGGGAATGGTTACTTCATAAAAGAAGAAAGTCTGAAACTCTAGAGCAAGGCAGAAATCTGTGTATCAGAATTGTGGGCGTATTGGAGAACTGGTAGGGGAATACTGGTGTGACCCATTATTTATGGAGGTCCTCCCCTCTCCAAAGTAACAGATTGCTGTGGTTTCTTGGTGGAATTTCACCATATGTTCTGTGGCAGCTATATTGTTAACTCTTTTACATATGGGGAAATGGAAATAATACAAGACAGTAATTTTTGCAGGTTTATGCAATAAGTCAGTGTTAAAAATCAGATTAAAAACCTGAGATTTAGGGGGCTTAAATGTAGTCACATGAGTATAGTCACGGGCGCAGGCACTGGAAAATTAGAGGCCCAAAGTTAGCAGAGTTTCCTGTTTTATCAATGTGAAAACTAACTTTAAAGGAAATAGTCACGGAGGAAAGTTGTGTCGTCATTATTTACAAAAGAAACCATTCAAAGCACTATGCCAGCTCACATTCAACGCTGTTGAAAATCAAAAAACAAACACAAATAAAATTTGGTCCGTTAAGTATAAATTAGCATAATTTGTGTGAGTGCGATTAAAAGGACAGGTAAACTGTGCGTCAGTAAATGCAAGATATAGAAGGTTTTGTGCAAATGTCTATATACATTAAGTCTGAGGTTCCCGGTTTGAAAGGAATTAACTAAACTCAGTAGAAGTAAAGCCAAAGAAAATATACACTTCGTCTGCGGAGAAAAAGAAAATGCTTAAATTTCTCTTGGTGATGGCATACGGCTACAGGATAATCACGTCCTTGTAGGGATCCACTCTTGCATATTCACTTAATATAAAACACCCAGTCTTTACCCACTCTGTTGAGCATACTGGCATAATTCACAGCAGATAAAAGAAATACATCCCTTGGCAACTTTCGGCTCACTATCCAGAGAATCTGCTGTTTGATATATTTAATAAAATAGTGAAGCTTGATATTGAATTTCTACAGAGCAGAAATATCCCAAGAATGCATAGAGAAAAAATAAATAAGAATATGACTCTAGTAGTGAAATTGAAACAAATGTGAAGATGAAGGGACATCAAAGTAGAAACAAATGAGACTAGTTTCACATTCTAAACATTTTAAATTACTGGGAATTTATTTTATGTTGGCATCAATGTGAGATCATACATACATGACATCTATAATATAATATTAAAAAAGAATTGTTTATATCTTAAAATGAATGATTAAAATAGGCTTGGATGAGCTATGTTGTCATATTTAAAAATGGATTCATCTAATAATTGTGGATATAGCAACTGCCTTGATAAAGCCTAGAGTTTGGGCATGATAAACAAGACTAGAAGAAAGGAAGAGAGGACCTGGAGTAGTGGGAAGAGATTCAACAGACTGTGTCTGAGGCATATGGGATGATCATCAAAGTGGAACTTAGGAAGGAGCTCTATAGGCTTCATTCCACATGTCATATTCCTTAGCCAGCATCTTCACATGGCTTCACGTGTCTGCCCAAAGAATATAGTTGCATTAGCTATATTTTCTTACCTTCTGTATTCTTGATGCTCTGGCACTGAGGGCTTTGCAGACCTGGGGAATTACCCTTTCCAGGCTGATTCCTAGAGATAACAACTTGCCTGAGAGCACACTTTTGATATCCAAACCACACCCTGCCACACCCTGTGATCATTTTCTTTGATCACACTTTGGTCTGGGACACTAAACTGTCCTAATCACCCTGGGGTCAGGTACTGGACAACCGAACACTATTCCTACAGCCCTGAGCCTGCCAAAGATCATTCAGACTACTCAATCATATGTTTGGAGGGCTTGCTTACCTTGCTTCTCCCATTCTTTCTGTGTAAAGCACTACAGAAGTTCCTGCCCACAGTTCCCCTCTCTCTGCTTGCTCATTGTGCTTTGCTACTTCCCTGTGTGACCCTGCATGCTGTGGCATAGTGTGGCATGCCCCCTATTCCTAGGGGATTGTAAATATAATAAAAAAAATTCTTCCTTCATTGCAATCATTTTCATGTTTCATTTTTGTACATGCTCAGAACAAGTCCCTGGTACATTTATAGAACAATAGTGTTATGCAAATATACTAAATTTTTCCACTATCCACATAGACTGTTGCAATTTGACACATTTTTTCTGAGGCTGCCTGTTAACCTATTATGTACTATAGTACCCAGGACACCTTACCCTCCCTGAATCTCTTCACACAGTATTTTAATGATTCTGTGTCTATTGTATTACAGCAGAACTATTTGGGATGGCCCAGCAAAATTTCCAATTCTTTTGGAAAATGAGAAATCTGTCCTTTCTGCTCAAATTAGACTTCTGTTACGTGCCACCCCTTTCTCTGTCCAATGGATGAGCATGCAATTAAACTAGGTCAGCTAGATATTGTTTCTCTGGCATTTGGTCCTTGCATCATTTGACACTGGATCAAACATGTTGGAGCTGGGGCACCTGGGTGGCACAGTGAGTGAAGTGTCTGCCTTCAGCTCAGGTCATGATCTTAGCATCCTGGGATCCAGCCCCACATCAGGCTCCCTGCTGGGTGGGAAATCTGCCTTTCCCTCTCTCTGCCCCTCCCCACTACTTTTGTTCATGCTCTCTCTCTCACTCACTCTCTCTCAAATAAATAAATACAATCTTAAAAATTGGAGCTGGGTGGCTTAGTGGTTGAGCATTTTGGCTCAACCTTTTGGCTAAGGGCATGATCCCAGGGTCCTGGGATAGAGTTCTGCAACAGGCTTCCCACAGAGAACCTGCTTCTCCCTCTGCCTATGTCTCTGCCTCTCTCTGTGTGTCTCTCATGAATGAATGAATGAATAAATAAATAAATAAATAAATAAATAAATAATCTTTAAAACATAATTTGAGTTCTTTGCTAGGAGTTGGGACCAAAGCTCCTGCCAATGATGAGGTAATTGGCTGTATTTTTGGAGCATGTATTTGTCGTGGGAATCTTCTGCAAAAGGGTGGAATTTGGGAATTTGGGCAGTCCTGACTTTCTACTTGAGTATCATCCTTAATGTCACATCCTCCTCAGGTCAGTGAGTACATATTATCTGTTGTTTCCAGCTATCATCCATTCTGGATGCTTAGTTTCTATGCCCTATGGGTTGTCCTCTTGACATCTGAAACATTGTCTCTTATATCCTTAACATCATACCCAATATCTCCCAAATGTACTTTTTATGATCTATGTGGTAGGTGGCAAAATGGCCACAACTGTTCATGGTTATGCATATCTATGCCCTTTATTGCGTGTCTTCTTCCATTCAGAGGTGAAGTCCATTTTCCTAATCTCTGAATATGGGTGGGACTCGTGATTTTGCTCTGGCCAATATTAGATGGTGGAAGTGGTGCTGTGCCAATGCCAACACTTTTAGAGGCCTATGTGTTTCTACTTGCTCCATTGGGACTCCTGCCTTGCCATGTGAAAAAGTCCAGGCTAGCTTGCTGAAGAATGTGAGGCCGTGTGGATGAGTGCTGAGTCAGCTCAGTGGTCCCAGCTGAGGCTCTGGACATGTGTGAGAGCCCACCCACCACCAACAACACTGATCTATAGCTGGCTACCAGTGCGTGAAGGAACTCAGCAGAAGAACCACTAAGCAGAGCCTAACCTGCTGGCTCTAGGGTCACGAGATATATGAAAGATTGTGGTAAGCCACAAAATTTTGAAGTGGTTTGTTATGCAATAGCAGCAATTGCTGAGTGGTGTGTGATATATTATTTATTATTCATAATAAAAATAGACTTATTTAGCAATAAAGCCAAACTTGAAAAGCTGTAAGATCCGGGGTGCCTGGGTGGCTCAATTGGTTGGGCATTTGACTCTCAGTTTCAGCTCAGATCATGATCTCAGGGTGGTGGAATTGAGCCCCTCATCAGGCTCCACACTCAGTATGGAGTCTGGGGAAGATTCCTTCCCTCTGCCCCTCCCCCTGCTAGGGCATGCTCTCTTTCTCTCTCAAATAAATAAAATCTAAAAAAAAAAAAAAAAGCTGTAAGATCCTTATCACCAGGATCTCTGAGCAGAGGCTTTGTGATTCCTGTATTATTATGATATTTTTATTTCTTTATCATTCTAAATGCAAATAAACACATTCAAAAACATATTGTTCTCTTCTTCCCATACATGCAATATCTGAACATTAGCATGAATATATCCCAAATTAGTAAAGACCATTAAGTGAGGACTGAATAAAACCAACTGGTTGTGTGCCGAAAGAGTAACAGAATTGATAAATTCTGATGCATGGGCACCGACTTCTCAGCCATTGTTTTGTCTTTAAATTCTTCCTGCTGTTACTGCTGAACCTCAGAAAGTTCCTTACACCCGAGTCTTAGTTTTATGATCAGTACGATGGACACGACAATCCTCTATCCTGAGACTTGGTGTAGACTAATCACATACTTCTTCCAAAGAGTGGAGAACTCAAAATAAATTACATCTACACACAAAGTACTATCACATGAAGAGAATAAATCTCTTAAGAAGAAAATCTTAGAAAATACATTACTTAAGGCACAAATCTCCCCAAATAAAGATCTTATTGAAGAAATAATCAGGTTAGAGTATAAATGAGTAAACTGAATTAAATTGTAAGATATTAACTATTGTAGACAATCTAAAGTTATGTTTACATAGAAGCCGAAGAGAAAGAGGAGTTATTTCAATTTCTGAGAGAATAGATGTAAGAGAGTGGCACTAATTGGGCATCCAGCATAGTTAACAGCTCAGAGCCAAGTTTTCAGACAAACAGACTTGCTTAGTCATCCATTAGATTTTAATTTTTTTCTGACATAAAATGAATAACCTACTTGTCCATGCCACCAAATTTCATGATGCATATTTGATGATTATTTGTATTTCATATTCATGATGATTTACATTCTCATGATTATTTAAAACATTACTTGCAAAAACACACAACCCTAAAATGTACCATCTTAGCCATTTTTAAGTGTAGCGTTAAGTATACTCACATTGCACTCTGGTGATTTCTAAAGAATTAATGACAGATGAAATTTTACAAAGGTGGGAGTATCAGAAAAATATCTTAAAGCCCCTGCATACATGGGAGCCTAAGGCTTTGAAGTATCAAAAATGTGGCCAAACTGTGACTCTTATTTTGTCGGAGGATTGTCCTTGGGAATGTTTATGGAGAGGCTGTGTGACTCCTGAATTAGGTAAGATAATGATTTTTCTAGCTCAGAAATTTCAATGCTTACTGCTTTGAACCCTGTTCATGTGTTCCCTGATCACGCATTCCCCACCCCCCAAGTCTATACCCGCACACGGCAGGGCCCACCGTGTGAAGCTGAATGAGACTGTGAGCCCTCAGAATCCTGACTGTGTTTCCCTTTTACAGAGTGGCTTTGTTCAAGCAGACACAGCTAGGAAGCTGGCGAAGATTCTCTTTGTTCTGTCACCATGGACTTTGGTATCAGGCAGACTGGGTCCAGGTTCCAGCTCTGCCACTAACTTTCACACCTGTTTTTTCATCTGGAAATAATAATGCTGCCTGGTTGGAAGGGACATCATGAGGAACACAGAGAGGATGTGAGAAGAACGTTCAGGATGAAATGGACAAGACATTCAAAAGAATGTCCCCATGAAATGTCTGCTCAGATTTTTCCATTCTTCACCACCCTGTGCAGTGTCCCAGGCATAGGATCGTTTCTTCATCCTTCTCTCCATCACCGATTGTTGGGAAAAAAAAATGACACTTGGCATTTCCTTCCTTCAGCCTATCCCCTCTGGGTAAGGGAGTTCATCTAAATCTACATTCATGGATCAGTAAGGGCTACCTGCATGCGATGTGTCCTAACAAACCTCATAGGAGCATGCGGGAAACCACACATTTTTTTCCCCACTGAGACTGGTTATAGCTAATAAATACTTTAAGATCTATTTTTATTGGGACGCCTCAGTGGCTCAGCAGTTGAGTGTCTGCTTTGGGCTCAGGGTGTGATCCTGGGGTCCCGGGATCGAGTCCCACATTGGGCTCCCTGCATGGAGCCTGCTTCTCCCTCTGCTTGTGTCTCTCTCTGCCTCTCTCTCTCTCTCTCTCTCTCTCTCTGTCTCTCATTAATAAATGAATAAAATATTTTTAAAATCTATTTAAAAAAATAAAATAAAATCTATTTTTATTTATGATGATGGTGATGAGTTAAGGGAAAAGAAGGTAGCAGGAAGGGATGGGAGAAAGAAGGGAAAGACAGAAGGGAAAGGCCAGAATGGAGGAGGAAAAGGATGGAGGGAAGGTAGGCACAGGAAAAGGTGGAGGGAGCAGTAGATAAATAGAAACTGCCAGCAAAGTTACATTGGCAGAGCTTGAAGTGAAGGTAGGGTTTGTTTCTACAAGGAGTGAGAAAGAGCCACAGAGAGGATGGTTTGTATTCTCAAACCTCATGGAGGCTGGGAAGCATGTAGCACACACTGACTGGCATACAGTCAGTGCTCAATATATGTGTGCTGAATGACAGAGTGTGTAGAAGGGGCTGAGGTGGTAGCTTCAGTCTAAAGTGTCATTGAGGCACCTGATCACCACCTGATTATTCTTCAGGCTGAGGGTGTTATATCCTGGCTGTCTCTTCTATCGACTTTCCTTTAAAAGGCCAATTTACTTATAGGGAAGAAATCATTGTTTGGACTTTAGCTCTAGTGCTCAAAGTAGTAAGTATCCATATACTAGTTGGTGGCAGGGGTGGCGGGCGGTGTGTGTGAGGGGGTGGGGGGAAGGCAGACGTTTCCCTACTTTGTCCTAAGCCAAAGCAGTGGTCAGACTGTAGAAGGGGCTGTGGCGTCATGGTAGGTAGTGAGGGAGGTAGTTTTAGGCGGGTGGCATCAGTCCATGGCTGTTCCAGTTCTGACCACATGCCAGCAGTGATTTCACTCAGGCTCACTTCATAGAGGACCCGAACAGGGCAAGCCTGGCATCATAGCACACACCAACAATTCTAACCATTAGGTAGCAAGATCGTGATGTAGATCCTTGCTTCTGTATGTTGGGTCTAATGGAGCCAAAGTAACATTTAGCTCCCAGACACCTCGGAGAGCTTCTATCTGACCCCTATTTTACCTAGTTAGCTCATGCGTCAGTCTTGGCATCTTGGGTTTGGGTTTCTGTTCCAATTCTCTGCTGAAACTAGAGTCTATCCCTTTTGGCCAAGACCAGGAACCTCTCACAGGCTCCTGCCTTTGTCTCTTCTTCTCACCTCTTTTGCTAACCAAACCACCCTAACCTAGAAGGACCAATATCATCTATAATCTTAGCATCCAACTGACAACCATCACTGCTTCCAAGACATGGCTCTACCCAACCCTGTCCTCATCGAATCAGCCACTTGAATGTTAAATCACCTATACAGATTTCATTTAGCCTTGCTTGGATTTGGTTGTCTGTTCCTTTGTCCCTTCCTAGAGTGGCCTGATTCTTCTGTCCTGGCATGCTTCCTACAGCCTGAAGTTGGCTTTTTATTTCCTCCCGATTTGGAAAAATCCCCTTTGTCTGCTCTGTTGTGTGAGTAATCCAAAGTTTACCAAAAGGTATACTCTCTTTGAACTTCTCAGGAAAATGTCTCAGTTTCTTCACCTCCTACCACCTTCTACCTTCCTCTTCCAACCAAAAGGACACTAACATATTGTGATACCTTCGCTTACAATTTATGTCTTTGGGGGATTTGTACAGTGAAAGTTGATCATCATTCACTTATACTTTTGCTCTGTCCTTGGTGTAATTTGGGGGCTTGGTAAATAACTATTGATGAAAGAATGAACTAAAGCAGCTTAATAATGGTTTAAGAAAATTGGGAATGGTTTCTCTAGTATGCTCATTAATGATTAGCTAATGCTTTTGTGAGATGGTTAATTCTGTCCTAAGTGTGAAGTACTAATGAGGACAAAGCAGTGATTGTTTTTCTTCAGAGACATTTTTATTATCTGTTATTCTTTTTTAAAAAAGATTTACTTATTTATTTGAGAGAGAGAGAGAGAGAGAGCATGCACATGGGGAGGGGCAGAGGAAGAGGGAGAGAAACAGATTCCCCACTGAGCTCGGAGCTTGACTCAGGGCTCAATCCTATGACCCCTCAGGCTCATCAGCCGCCCAACCGGAATGGGCAACCCAGGTGCCCCTATGATCTGTCATTCTTAAAATTACCTATTTTATTTAAAAAAACGTAATTCTATTATAGTTAACAGTGTTATATTAGTTTCAGGTGTACAATATAGTGATTCAACACTTCCATACATCAGCCGGTGCTTATCACGACAGGTGCACTCTTTAATTCCCATCACCTATTTCTCCCATCTACCACCCACCTCCCCTCTGGTGACCATCAGTGTGTTCTCTATAGTTAAAGGTTTGTTTTTTGATTTACTTTTATTTTTGTTTGTTTTGTTTCTTAAACCCCACATACGAGTGAAATCATACAGTCTTTCTCTTTTTCTGATTGACTTATTTCGCTTAGCATTATACTCTCTAGCTCCATTCATGTTGTTGCAACTGGGAAGATTTCATTCTTTTTTATGACTAATATTCCATCACATATACATACCATATCTTCTTTATCCATTCATTTATTGATAGACATTTAAGCTGCTTCCATAAATTGGCTATTATAGAAAATGCTGCAATAAACATAGAGGTGAATAAATATTTTCGAATTAGTGTTTTCATAATTTTGGAGTAAATACCCAGTAGAGGAATTATTGGATCATGTGATAATTCTATTTTTAATTTTTTTTAGGAACTTCCATACTGTTTTCCACAGTGGCTGCAGCAGTTTGCATTCCCATCAACAGTGCACAAGGGCTCCTTTTTCTCCACATCTTTGCCAGCACCTGTTGTTTCTTGTGTTTTTTATTTTAGTCATTCTGACAGCTGTGAAGTGGTAGCTCATTGTAGTTTTGATTTGCATTTCCCTGACAATCAGTGATGTTGAGCATCTTTTCATGTGTCTGTTGGTCATTTGTATGTCTTCTTTGGAGAAGACAAAGTAGTAGTTTTATTACTGCTGAGACAATTTATCATTATGTAGAGAAATTATCTGCTCCATAGTTATATTGGTAGCTTGCACTGGGCTTGTCATGAGATAAATTATGATCTTCTCACAGGCAGGGCAAAAGGGTGTGGGTGGTTCAAAGAAAATTCAACTATTGCTGAGATAATAATGATCAATTGTTTATATAGGGCAACATGTCATCATTACGAGAAACAAAATTTCAAAGAATGGAAATATCTAATGTTACGGTAGAGAAAAATACTTAATTTGTCTCTTCTAACATAAGTCTCTAATATAATTTTTGCTTTTTCCCTGACCTTTGCCATGCTAGTATCTGAAGAAGTGTTTGGAATGAGGCCAAGTTTCAATACTTACAAAGTTTTTTATATTGTCTCTTATCATTTGCATGAATTTTTGCTTGGTATTTTATAACATTGGGGGCCTTTTTTGAGGAAAGCCCCTTTTGATATCTCAGATTTAATTTTCTTGAGTTTTCATTTCCTTTATTCTCATGATTGCCTGGAGTGCTCCAGATACCATCCTATTTGGGGTTTTATGTCTTGATACTTTTTGTTATTATTATTGTTACATTTTTTATCATGAGGAACATTGCTGACAGTGCCTTATTTCATTTGCTTGTAAGTGCTGATGCTGCTACCCTCTGGGTCAGAGAGAGGTCACAGTCTGTTCTAAAAGGTAATCACTGGCTCCACCATATGACTGTGGGTTTAATTAGTCTCCCGTACTGGTGTGGAAGCACTGAATCTTCTTGCTGAATGGAGCCTGGAGAGTGCATCTGTTCTGGTCCTTTTACCTTCTGTCAGGTGGATTCCAAACTATTCAAGAAAAATGGCTGATGAAATTGGTTTGAAGTGATGGTTTTTAAGATCATCAGAGATTACAACTCCACAATCTCTTTGCGTCTGATTTTGGGGTTTGCCATCCTGATAATTAATAGTTTCTCTGTTTGTCTACAGGAAACAAATCCTATTTTAATAAAATGATTCATTCTGGCTTAGCTCTTCTTTACATGGGAAATAATTGACCAACACTCCTGCAAGAAAATGTCTTCTGTGCTTTAAGGTTATAATAAAGTCATTTTAGTTTTCTTTTCTTTTGTTTAGACAATCCCTAAATCTTTTTCTTTTAAGATTTTATTTATTTATTCATGAAAGACACAGAAAGAGAGAGGCAGAGATATAAGCAGAGGGAGAAGCAGGCTCCATGCAGGGAGCCCCATGTGGGACTCAGTCCTGGTACTCCAGGATTACGTCCTGAGCTGAAGGTAGACACTCAACCTCTGAGCCACCCAGGCGTCCCTACAATGGGCTAAATCTAATGATTAATTAGGTGACCAATAATAGTGTCTCTAAGCTTGCTATGATGTATTTAGTAAAGCATTTCAGCGCATGGGCTTTTTAATTATTCTCACCTGGGTTGAGATCCTAACCTTCTTGTCTATCAGCTTTATAACCTTGGGAAAGCTACTTGACTTCTCTAGTCCTTAGTCAAATGGAAATGTTATGGACTGGAGGTTTGTATCTCCATTCCCCCAGCCCTTCATACATTCAAATCCTAACCTCCAATGTGATGATGGTCTTAGGAGGTGGGGCCCATGGGAGGTGATTAGGTCTTGAGGTGGAGCCTCCTGGTGGGATTGGTGCCCTTATACAGGCTTCCTCTCTCTCCTCCACCATATAAAGATCCTGGAGAGACCATATCCATCTGCAAACCAGGAAAGGTGCTTCATCAGGAATCAGATCCATCAGCATTCTTGATCTTGGACTTTCTGGCCTCCAGAACTGTGAGACATAAATGTTTGTTGTTTAACACCTACCTCCACTCTCCTGCCCCCTGCAATCAAGGCAATTTGCTATAACAGCCTGAGCTGAGGAAAATGATTGAGTTTCTGCCCTATCCAGTTAAGATGATTCCATGGATGTAAGGTCGTTAGTTTGGTGCTGACATAGAAGACACTCAGTGTTAGCTGTCATTACTGCTGCTTAATGGTTTTTGCGCAGCAGAGGACACTGATATCCCGTCTTGTTTTCTCAAAATTTATAACCTATCTAAAGATTTTTTTTCCTTTCGTTAAAAAATTTTGTAGACAAACCACCTACCTTTCTCAAAGAATAGTGTTTTTATTACTTTATGCTTTAGGAATTTGTGGAGTTGTAATGTTAGGATGATAGGATTCTTTTTTTAAAAAAAATCCAGTTAGCCAATGTCATTAGTTTCAGATGTAGAGTTCAATAATTCATCAGCTGTCTATAACAACCAGTGCTCATCACATCGTGTGCTCTCCTTAATGCCCATCACAAAATTACCCCCTCCCTTCCAACAACCCTTGGTTTGTTTCCTAGAGTTAAAAGTCTCTTATGATTTGTCTCCCTCTATGATTACTTCCCATTCAATTTTCCCACCCTTCCCCTAGGATCTTCAGTGATGCTTTTTATATTCTACATATGTATGAAACCATATGATAATTGTCTTTCTCTGCCTTATTTTACTCAGCACATATTACCCTCCAGTTCCATCCACATCGAAGTAAATGTTAAGCATTCATCCTTTCTGATGGCTGAGTAATACTCCATTGTATAAATGTGCCACATCTTCTTTATCCATTTATCTGTCGACAGACATCTTGGATCTTTCCATAGTTTGGCTATTGTGGACATTGCTGCTATAAATACTGGGGTGCATGTACCCCTTCAGAACATTACATTTGTATCTCGGGCATAAATATCTAGTAGTTCATAGGGTAGTTCTATTTTTTAACTTCTTGAGGACTCTCCATACTGTTTTCCAGAATGGCTGTACCATCATGCATTCCTACCAACAGTGTAAGAAGGTTCCCCTTTCTCTGCATCCTTGCCTACATTCGTTGTTTCCTGTCTTATTAATTTTAACTGACTGGTATGAGGTGGTATCTCATTGTGTTTTTGATTTGTATTTCCCTGATGCTGAGTGATGTTGAGCATTTTTCATGTGTCTGTTGGCCATCTGGATATCTTCTTTAGAGAAATGTCTGTTCATGTCTTCTGCCCATTTATCGACTGGATTATTTGTTCTGTGGGTATTGAGTTTGATAAGTTCTGTATAGGTCTTGGATACTAACCCTTTATCTGATATGATGACAGGATTCTAAAGACCACCTCTTTGGGGCACTTGATGTACCTGTCATCAAGCTCCCAGAGGAGTAATAGCTTTACTATCTTCTCAGGTAGCATCTCTTAGTAGGCAGCTCAACGGGGAGTCTCTTAGGAAAATGCCTTTTCATTTCCCTCTTGGTTAGAAAGAGACAGTGCCTGCCCCTGGTTCTCTGAGGGAGTTATATGAAATAGACAAAGCCTGCTAGAAGGCAGTGCATGGGTCCCTGGTACTAGGTGCTGATGAGTCAGATAAAAAAAATAAATGTGGGAGTTATCAGCATTTATATTTTATTTTGGTTGCTATTTTAGCATGACAAATTACCTCAAAATGTAGCAGCTTAACATAATCATTTTATTAGATTCATGGATGCTGTACATCAGAAATTGGAAAAGCTATGGTGAAGATGGCTTGGCTGCTCCACAATGCCTGGAGCCTTCACTTGAGGTCTTGGTTGGGGTGGAGCCCCAGACTTGACAGCTGGGGGCTGGAATCCTCCAGAGACATCTTCAGTCACATGTCTGGCAGTTGATGCTGCCTAGAGCTGCCAACTTAGTGTCTGCATGGGGTTTCTTTATGGCTTGGGCTCCCTCCTAGCATGGTAGCCCTGGGGACAGCTGGACTTCTTATAATAGTTGAACATTTTACATGGCAGCGTGGTGTTCTTGTGATGATATTCCAGTGGACAAGGTGAGGCTACGTGATCTTTTATGGGAAGTGAAACAGTCACTTCCACTGTCTCCTATTACAAGGGAACCACTAAGATTGGCCTAGATTCGAGGTGAAGGGATAGAGACCCAACCTCTTGATGAGAAGAATGATGAAGAATTTGTGACATGTTTTTCAAACCATCATATATAGCATTTAAATCCTTTTTTTAAAAAAAGATTTTATTTATCTATTGATGAGAGACAGAGGGGAGGAGGCAAAGGGAGAGGGAGAAGCAGGCTCCTTGTAGAACAGGGAGCCCAATGTGGGACTCAATCCCAGCACCGTGGGATCACGACCTGAGCTGAAGGCAGACGCTTAACGGACTGAGCCACCCAGGTGCCTTAATATTTAAATCCTTCAGACCAATTGAGATCACCTAAGGGAATAGGTGTAGATAGAAGAGAGGGAAGGCTCAAAGATTGGTCCTTGGGGCGTCCTGTTTGTAGACATCAGAAAGACAAGGAAGACATGCCAAAGAAGACTGAGAAGGAGTGGCCAGTGAGATAGGAGAAAATCAAGAGAGTACAGAAGAAGAGTGAAGAAAAGTGTGTCGGTTAAGGGGAGGTGATCAGTGCTGTCTAGTACCACTAAAAGGTCAAATGAAAAGTGGACTTAGGATTGATGACTGTTGGCTTTGGTAACATGGAAGTCACTGCTAACCTGTACCAGAGCAATTTCCATGTGTGGTAACAGGATTCTCCAATTCTCACTTCTTTGGCTGCCAGTTCCTGGGTTTCAGCTATGTCACCTCCAATGGACCTCAGGCCTGAGAGGAACATACTGGCTTAGCAGACTTGAGATTTGTTATCACACATGGCCATGGAGTCTTGCCAAATGTTTCCTGCTGATGGAATGTATAAGAGAAGACCATCTCTCTTTCTAATGTTCAAATTTCCTAACTAGGTCCAATAGTGGACAATATCTGAATCATAATGTTTGACCCAAAGGATATTTCTGAAAATTCCATTTATAGTAGAGCTTGTTTACATAGAGCTTTAATGAGAAGTTTAAACAAGAGATTTAAAGATAAGCAAGATCCATTGATGAGCAAGTGGGAAACATTAGTTCTCTGAACCTAATTAAACTTGCCCTAGATGAGTAGGGTTTGTTTGGTTTTTTAACCTTTTTGAGGGATTTAAAAAAGGCAAAATAAATATGAAAAGAGAGGAGTGAAAATTGCTCCTATGTTAAAACCAGGCACTTCAAAACCTACTTAGTGTTCGTTCAGAGACAAAACATTTTTTTTTTTTTTAATAGTTTGGGTAAAAACTTGCTCTTCCTTGTTTCCTGAACCCTGCTATCACCCAGGGCTTGAAATCATTTCCAAGAATTAAGGTTTCCCTGGTATAAATACACAGGCAATTTCTGGTTTTCTGGTTGGACCCTGACACATCATACTTGTTTCCTTTGTCTGCCTGTGTGTCAATTTCTAAGGCCCAAATATGTGAACTAACAACTCTATCTCCTTGCTTCCTGGTTGCAACAAGAGTCTGGGTTTACAGAATTCTGCAGACTTTCAGACCTCACTTGTGTAGTGGTTAAAACCATGGGCCTGGTGCTCCCTGGCCGGCTCAGTTGGTAAAGCATGTGATTCTTGATCTCGGGGTTGTAGGTTCAAGCCTCACGTTGGGTGTAAAGATTACTTAAAAATTAAAATCTTAAAATAAATAAAGAAAGAAAGAAGGGAAAAAAGGAAAAAAGAAAGAAAAGAAATAAAATAAAACCACGGGACTTGGCATGAGCTGTGTGGGCCTGGTGCTGACCTGTATAGTTCCTTGCTTATTTGCTAGTTATGGATCTAAGTTGCCTAGGCTTCGTTTTCTCGTCTATGACACAGAGATGGCAATTTTTCTACTTCCTATGTTTATCATGATTGAATAGAATAACGTGTCCAAAGGACTCAGGACAGTATTTATACACTGCCAGTATTCTGTAAAGGAAGCAATTACCAATTACAAAGTCTTCCTTAAGGGATCCCTGGGTGGCGCAGCGGTTTGCGCCTGCCTTTGGCCCAGGGCACGATCCTGAAGACCCGGGATCGAATCCCACGTCGGGCTCCCGGTGCATGGAGCCTGCTTCTCCCTCTGCCTGTGTCTCTGCCTCTCTCTCTCTCTCTGTGACTATCATAAATAAATAAAAAAAAAAATTAAAAAAAAAACAAAACAAAACAAAAAAAAACCAAAGTCTTCCTTAAAAAAAAAACCAAAAAAAAAACCCTAGTCTTTGCAGTCCGGGTTACTCATGTGGGAGCCAGTGTAAAGTGAGGACAAGGTGGGGTTTCTTCCTCAGAGGCTGATAAACCTAGTCATTCATTTGCTAGGTCAGGTTGTGCTGGGCAGAAAGGGACTGTGATGTGACATGCACCTTGTTTTGGTTCCTGTTTTCCATCACTGAACCTATAGTCATTCCGGAGCAAGATAACATACATCAAGGTAAGAGTGGGGTTGGTCCCTACAAATATTCAATGATGCATTGATTCTCTGACTCTTAGGCCAGAATCTGAGGATTAGATAAATGAATGGAGCTTGCATTGGAGACTAGGCTTAATGACTCCCATCCTGTCCTATTCTTTTCACTCCTGTCTTCTGGTCCTGTCTCATTCCCTTTCTTTGCTGAAGGGTTAGAATGATTCCCGGCACTTACATATAAAACTTTTTCTGATGATTTTAAACAAATTGTGTTTGTGGTAGCTTACATCTGATCTCCAGGCCCCCAAGCAGAATTTCACAAAGACTTCCTCTAGGCTCCCTTCCCAGACAACACTGTGCCATACCGCCTGTGCCACTCTGGCTTTACAGGAGCACTTCAAGCGCTGTGGGGCTGCTGGGGCTGCGCCTTTCTTTGGCTTAAGACCGGTTTCATTAACAAGCATGTTCACACTTCAACCGGAACATTTAAAATAACACCCACACAATGTGTTTAGTATCTAGTTAATTATTAAGTCTCTGAGCTTGAATTATTCAAGCCAAATTGATTGGGCCCAACATTCCTCTTTCTCTCTGTGCCTTTTTTTTTTTTTTAAATAAGTCCTCCCCTTTACTCTCTAAATAATGTGGAAAAGGTTATTAAGCAACCATCAATACCCTGGACTGTGGGTGGTACCCAACTGCTAACAGAATAGGTAGAGAGTGGACTGGCAGCTTGACTCTTTTGTTAAAAAACTTACCTGTATCTCACATACTTCCATCATTAGTTAGCACTCACAGAGACCTAACATGTTTTAGGTTTTCTCTTTTCTTAATTTTTGAAAAAAGATTTTTTTTTTTAATTTATTTGACAGGGAGCACAGCAGGTGGAGTGGCAGGCAGAGGAAGAGAGAGAAGAAGACTCCCCACTGAGCAAGGAGCCCAATATGGGGCTTGATCCCAGGACCCGGGGATCATAACCTGAGCTGAAGGCAGAGGCTCAACCAACAGAGCCACCCAGACACTACTTAGGTTCTCCCTTCTAAATTCTTCTTTATAGTCACTTACAAGTTGGGTAAGTAGGTATCCTAGAGTCTGCCCATTCTATGGTGGAAAGGCAGACGAAATGGCTTCTTTCTTTGCTACCCCACTTCCAAGGTCAGATAGGAGTGTTAAAATGTCTTGGCCTCACTATTAAAAACCATGTTGTTGAAGAACACTTGTTGACCTGAAGGGATGTTTATAGTATATTGCTAAGTGAAAAGAGGAGGCTATAGGGGATCCCTGGGTGGCTCAGCAGTTTAGTGCCTGCCTTTGGCCCATGGCGTGATCCTGGAGACCTGGGATTGAGTCCCGCGTCAGGCTTCCTGCATGGAGCCTGCTTCTCCCTCTACGTCTCTGCCTCTTTCCCTGTGTCTATCATGAATAAATAAAAAATCTTTAACAACAACAACAAAAAAAGAGGAGGCTATATAACTGTTTTTATTATGTATCACTTTTGTTTAAATGCATGGGAAGAAGGCTTGAATAATAAACACCAAAATATTATGTTAGGATTACACATCTCGTTTTTGCCTATTACTTTTATAATCAGACAACACACACACATAACGATGTCATGGCTAGAAACGATTGATCTTTTGTTTAAGTGTCACACATGTGTGAGCAGCACATGGGAAATGATGCCAGGCGAGCGCAGCCTTCGCGAGCACAGATTTCACGCAAAATTCATCGTTGTTTTGTGACTCGCAGCAACTTGAATAATCTGTTAGCCTTCATTTCTTAGGCTTCATTTCTAGCTGCTCTTCAGCTTCCGTGTTATGAAGATGTAAAAAGATGCCATTGTGGGCATTAATAGAAAACATAACTGGCCCGCGGGCATAGGCAGAGCACATCACATAATTGTATTTTGGAAAAAAAGGAAAAGGATAAAGGAGATGGCAGTTTTGCGAGGAAATGACAGAAAGGCAGTGACCCAGTTTGGTGATACATTTCATTGCGGGGGTGGGGGGCTTGCAGGAGGAACGTGTAAACAGAGCTCTCCCAACACCGGGCCACCGGGCCACCGGGCAGGCCCTCGCCGCTCCTGTGCGCCGGGGCCGCCGGGGCCGCTCAGCCGCCGAGAGGCTCCGGTCCGCTGGCGTCTGCGGTGCCGCCGGGCCAACCGCGCGCGGGCGCCCCCGGGGCGGCCGGGGGTCGTGCCCGCCGAGCAGACACCCCCACCGCGGCTCCCCTGTAGGTGGAAGCGCCGCGGGGACCCACAGGCAGCCGCCGGAGGGGCCCCAGGCAGGAAGCGCAGTGCCGCGCGCGGGGAACTTTCGGGGCAGGAGGTGGGCGCTGTGCCCTTGGCGCACACGAGCGTGTCACTGCGTCCGTCCTGGGAATGACACGCGGGAACCGCGGGCCGGCGGAGCTCGGCCCCGCATCTGGGCGGCGGGGGCGCGCGCGGGGCTCCGCAGGGCAGCCCCTCGTCTCCTCCCGCCCCCCGCCCCGCCACGGCCAGCGTGAGGGCAGGTGGCGCTCCGCCGCTCCTCCCGCGCCCCCGCGCCCCCGCGCCCCCGCGCTCCGCGTCGCGCCCGCCGCTGCCCCGCCCTCCCGCCGGGGCCTCCCCTCTGCTCCGCGCGGCCGCGGCACCCGACCCCTGCGGCTGCGCGCGCGCGCGCTCGGGCGGGGGCGGGGGCGGGGGCGGGGGCGGGGCGGGGGGCCGGGGGCGGCGCGCGCGCGGCCGGGCCGCCATCTTGGATCCGGGCGCGGCGGCGCGCCTCCGGCCGGCGCGCGCGTGGGGGCAGGCGGGGGCCCCGCGGAGCCCAGGGCGCGAGCGCGCCAGGCCGGGAAGGCGGGGGAGGGGTGGGACGGAGAGGAAGGGAGTGGCTGCGAGCCGGGCTGCCGCAGCCTCTGCTCGCCTCGGCGGCGGCTCCGACCCCTCCTCCTGCGCCTCGTCGGGGAAAGATGCCCTGAGCCCCGGGGCGTGAAGAAGGGGGAGAAGGCGCCGCCCGCGTCCCGTCCTGCGAATCCGGAGCCCCCGCCCGCCCTCCCGCGCCAGGGCGTCGGGAGCCTCGGGGCGGCCGAAGGGGGAGAGCGGCTGTCGGCCCGGCGCGGCGCAGGCCCCCGGCCGGAGACCCCCCGCCATGGGGCGGGCGCGGGCGCGGGCGCGGGCGCGGGCGGCGGAGTAGCCGCAGCCCCCGGAGCCGGGGCGAGCGCCGCCGCAGCCTGCGCTCCCGGCCGCGCCGCGCGTCAGGCCCCGGCGGACGCCGCGAGGGCGATGAGGAGTGAGGCGCGGAGTCCGCGGCGGGGACGAGTCGCCGCCGAGCCGTGAGGAGAAAGGAAGCGCGTCCTCCGGGCGGGACCGGGCGGGCGGCGAGCCGAGGGGCTGCCTCGGGGGCCTGGCCGCGACCCGGTCCCCCTCCCGCCGCCGCCGCCGCCGCCGCCGCCGCCGCCGCGCCGCGCCGCCGCCGCCGCCCCCTCCCCGCCCGCCGGGGCGCTCTCCCAGCGGCGGGCGGCCGCCTTTGCAGCAGCGCGGAGCCTTTCCCTCCCCCATGTACCTTCTGGGGCTTTCCTCCCTTCCCGTCCTCCTCCTTCCTGGGAAGTGAGCTGCTGGTGCGGATCGGACCCGTTCCTGGACGATGCGGCCGGATTCGTTGCGGGATTGTGTTGCACGAGTTGCGTTTTGAATGAAGGAGAAGAGTTGGGTTTTGTGGTTTTCTTCTTTTCTTTTTCTTTCTTTCTTTTTTTTTTTAAAGCGATCCCGACTATTGGGTTCGCCGTACTTTTAATTATTATTTTATTTAAACCTACGGCACACGGTTGTATTCTTCGTTCTAAGATGCGTTAAAGATCTCTTTTACGGTAACTTTCCCCCCTCCTCCCCCCACGCCCATGCCCGGGTGCGGGATCCGAGGCGCTCGGGTGAAGTGAGCTTCCTGGCGCGGCGGGGTGTCCCCCAGCCCCCGCGGTGCCTGACCGTCGCGTGCGGAGCGAGGGGCGGATTGTGCGAACCGCGCCTCTGACAACGGAGGCTCTCGGACCCTCGGAGTGCAAACCGCACGGCTCCTGGAAGTGGAAAGCGGCGGGCCCCCGAGCAACCATGTCTGGAGAAGTGCGCTTGAGGCAGTTGGAGCAGTTCATTTTGGACGGGCCGGCTCAGACCAATGGGCAGTGCTTCAGCGTGGAGACGCTGCTGGACATCCTCATCTGCCTTTACGATGAATGCAACAATTCTCCGCTGCGGAGGGAGAAGAACATTCTTGAATACCTGGAATGGGGTGAGTCTGTGTTTTTCAGCAAGCTCCCTTTGGGTGGGCATTAGGATTTAATTGTTGGCGAGGAGTTCTCGGAGTAAGCTGTCGACCCTGTAATCGGCACACGGAGAGGTAGCTATCGTGTTCGTGTTAACGTGTGTTTATAACAGAGACCTAAATACATGATGGGTACCGTCCGTGCATTTAAATGCATGTACAATGAAGAAATAGACACCAGTTATTCCAGATTTTTTTTTTTTTTTAGGTTTTTGGTAGATGTTTTCCCCAAGACTAAAACCATGCTACTCAATGATTGGCTCGATTTAATGTGGAATTCAGGAGGGAGAACTTAAGTTTTTTTTTTTTAGGTCAGCAGTCAGAGATTTTTGAATAATTCTGTGATGAGCAAAATGGATTATTGCTTACAGTTGCCTAACGCATGGCGGAATAACACACAATCAGTGGAAAGGTATTTATTGGTGGAAACATTCCTTCCCAGACTTTGGGAATCACTCTTGAAATGGGAGGAGATAGTAAAATGCCTTACTTAGGTCAATGAGATCTGGAAGGTGGCGTTCGGCCGGCCGGGGTTTTATTTCATCTCCATGTGGTGCAAGCAAAGGAAACTACTAAACATGGGCTTTCCAAAAATTGTCATGTTTGTAGAATAGCATGACATAATAGTCAAAAAATTCTGTGATAGTAGTTGGTGGAGAATGTTTGGGAACAGCTCCCACTTGAGGGTTAGATAGATTATAAATCTAAGGCAATCCTAAACCGGTTAGATTTTTGTCCTCACTTCCCTAAATAGAGATGAGCTTTAGAAGACCCGCTGTAGTGGAATAGATCAGAGATGAGCGCAGTAGGTCCATGTGACCTTCAAGCTGGAAGGCTTGGCTTCAGTTTTGCTTCCCTTGTTAGAGAGAGCACATTCCAGCATCCAGCGGCTGTCTCTGTTGGGAGAACCCGCATCACCACCCCCACCTGTGTTGGTACATTGGCTTTTAGCTAAAGAAGCATTTTGTATCTTTGGAATACGAATGAATAATTTTAGTTTGTTGGAAAGTTTCCTAAAATGTCTCTGTTCCCAGTAAAGCTCGATTGTCTTGAAGTAAAAGTCAAGTGGTGGTTATTTCATTTATTTATTTATTTGATTAGAAATTTGTTGAAAATTGGTTTTTCAGATAAATCACATTCAAGATGGCCTGTAGGATACCTTTAATTATTTAACTTGCCAGTATCAGAAGTTTTCTAGCAACTTGTCATGAGGTGTTTAAAATGTGTGTGTATTCCTAAGTGTGAATGGGATGATTTTTACAAACAGACTACCAGGCTCATACTAGGAATGTAAGAATTCTAAGTCATCTGTCTCAAGAGTAACACCATTTTGATTGACTTTGGTACTGGTTTTGTATGTCTTTTGTTTTTATGCATAGAGTAACATATTTTGTAAAGCATACGTCGTTTTACATTTCATGTTTCCTACACTCAGAGTTTTTTTTTTTTTTTTTTTTTTAAGTGTTTCTTTTGAAAATTAAAAAAAAAGGCTTAGGTACTTTTACAGTTTCAGTTCTTGAATTACGGTTCCATAGCGACACTCTTTGTCAATGATCATGATTGTTGTTAGAATCTTTTCCTTCTCATATACAAAATGATGGGAGAACTCTGTGTATCAGTAATAGGTATAATTTTAAAATTATGATAAAAGAGAAAATCCTATCCTCAGTTGCCTTTTGGTTATTAAGAGTTTACATAGTAGTTTTATATAAGAAGGTATTTTGCTGTTTTGCCAGAATAATTTGTGTATGTTTTTCACTAAAGATGTTATCTTGGATTTTTGTTTTTTACATCTCTATTTAAAAAATTGCTTATGCATATTTAATTTAAGCCAAATAAGCCAAAGGTCAAATAAGTATTGGGCCAAATATATTTTATTTTTCTTAATATATTTTAAGTAATTTCAAACCAGGGACTTTGCACAGTTTGTTTTAGTGGTATTCTGCATATTTTGTTTTTTTTTTTTTATAATGTCTGATATAATGTAACAAAAATGTACAGTCTCCAGTAAATTTGTATTGTTTTTCTCTGTAGTGGAGAAAAAGAGACTAGAATTTTTGAGAAATTTGTACGCTGTGGGGCTAGGCAGTGTCGAGTCAGGCATTTTTAAGTAGGAGGTCTTGAAAGTGGGAGTTATCAACTGCAGAAGTTTGGGTAAGGACTAAGAAAAAGTTAAGAATGGAAAAACTGTCAAAAGATGTATCTTGAGTTGTATTATTTACTATTTTAAAGTTATTTGAGAATTTAGGTTGAGAATCCCAGTCTGTTCTCTCCATTTAAGTATTGAAATAGATCAGCTGTTGTTTTGTGTCTGAATTGATTACTACATTTTGGGGAAATGTCCTATGCTAGTCTTAGTATCTAACATTATATAAAAACACAGATGAAGTTTCCAGATAGTGAAATGACCTCAGTTTAATTTCTTAAACATTGCTTTTTTGGTTGGTGTTGGAAATTTATAGGGATTGTTTGTAGGGTTTAAATATGATCATTATGATTTGTGGTAAAAGATAGAATTTTTAGATTGTAAATTTTTAGTTTTAAAAGACCCAATATTTGCAACAGTAGAGCAGTAGTAGTTAAATACTCTATATTACATGCTATATATTTGCGTTTGGTTGTTTATGTTAATGAACATGCCAGCTCGCTATGCCTTAGTTTTTTGCTGATGATAGGCTACTTTAAAAAATAGAGTCAGCCAAGGTTCTGTCTGCTTTTTGGTTCATTTCCATCAGTTTCACTTTATTCCTAGTTATGGTCCGTTTCACTTTTATATTGGTATAGTTAATGTTTTGTTCATTACAGTATCATGAGAATAAGAAAACTGGCATTTCACTCAGATTTGTTTTTGTTTTGAAGGAGGGCAGCATTCCTTGCTCTTGCTGATGGTTGGGGGGAGGTAATAAGTAGAGTTCTAGAGAGGGGGAAGGAATGAAGGCAACTAGCAGTAGAGCAAGGGGATAAGAGTGCCTTAGGCCCATAGGCCCATTATGAAATTTAATAATACATATGTCCCAGTTATATACGGTAAGATTTGAAAGACTTTTGTGTCTTTGTTTTTTAACTGGTGAAATGATAATGATTTGTACATTTGTTTATAAAATAATAGTTTTGATATCAGTAGTATAACTCTTGAATAAGTTAGAGTTGTGGAAGTAAAAATAACATTTATATTATAAACTAAGTTGCTAGCAGTGACTAAATGAGTGCATTATTCATTGAATTGGCTACTCTCTATTTTAAAATGGGAAATTGAAATTTTTGGCAGTTCTTTACCAACGTACTTAAAGAATAGATGTAAGATATTGTTAATACAAAAGATGTGTACAAGGCTATCTGTACGTGGATAACTTTTTTGATGCTTTTTGAATCTTGTACTTTGTAATCTTTCGTTTAAAATTATCCTTAATAGTTTTATAGCTTAGTGTTTATATCCATAAGATATATCCAAAAGATTAATAATAAACTTATTACTAGAGCACTTCAGTGCTCTAGTACTGTGGTTTAAACTTTTCCTTTCATTGGGTAATTTTACAACTTACATTTTTTCAGATGTGGGTCAATTAAGTGAGGTGATGATGACTTGATTAGAAGGATCTGAATCTTTTCTAGGACACTTCATTCTACACTTCTGTTGTTTCTTATTAGCTTTACTTTAGGAGAATTTGTCATACCAAGCTATCAAAGTGTTCATTTCATATAACTGATTAAGTTTATTTTTGTGTTAGTCCTTAGGATTGTCATAAATGTCATTGGAAATACAGATTGAGCACTTGTTTCCTTTATCCTAGTCACTTAATATTCTAGTGTAAGAATAACAGTGAGGAAGTATGATTTTTTGACCTAGCACAATGCTGGTACATGGTAGAGGCATACTCAATAAGTGGTGGCTATTATTTAACCATTTCTCTGTTTTCTGTTTCTGTTTTTAATGGAAGTGTAGTTAACAATACAGTGTTGTATTATTTTCAGGTGTGCAAGACAGTGATTCAGCAATTCTGTACATTACTTAGTGCTCATCAAGATAAAACTACTCTTAATCCCTTTTATCTGTATCACCCATGCCCACCATCCATCTCCCCTCTGTCAACTATCAGTTTGTTTTGTGTTTCAGAGTCTGTTTATTGTTTGTCTTTGTTTGCCTTTGTTTTGTTTTTTTTTTAGACTCCATATATGAGTGAAATCATATGGTATTTTGTGTCTCTCTCTTTTAGGAAGAGAATGGGGAGCAAGAATGGGGATATTAGGTTTAAAAGTTTTAAGACTTTTAGTAATTTATTTTTCATATGGATATGTAAGGCATACCTTCACAATGTAAAAACAAATAGCATAATGTTGGCAATTTTATGAAATGTTTCATAATTCCTGGGACTTGATTAGTATTACAGAGTAAGCCCAAGCTATTTTAGGGTAGGGAACCTTACTTGGTACAAATTAATATTTTACTACACTACTCTATAATGGCAGGCAAAAAATTTCTCTGAAATCTTTTCTCCTTTGGTGGACTTATTGCCGCTATGTTGTGTATGTAGCTCATTGTGTTTCATCCTGTTGGTTTAGATAGATTTTAAAAATCAATTTACTAAGTCCAAGCATTTAAAAAGTTAAATAGATCAGAATCGAAAAAATCAAGGACATTGCGTTTAGAAAGAGTATTTTCATGGAAAACTCTTGTGTTTTCCTGTATTTCTGTTGTGGAATGGGATCCTAAAAGTTTGAAACTTCAGTGGAGATGAAGCTAAAATATTTTAACAGCAAAAAGATGGTAGATGTAATTCCTTTTTTTCAAAAAGCAGACGTGATAAAGTTAGGGACAGACTGAAGAAGTTAATACAGAGGAGTTTAGGTAGGGGCAAGAAAATTGGAAGGGAGGGTTGGAGAATGGGAGAAAGGATGAATGATAAAAATGAGCGTGAATATGGTGGTGTCCTGAGTTGCTACTTAAGTCTGCACTGTGAACGGATATGTTTAATTTATAAGAACTTAGTGAACAGAGAAATTGACTTCATTCCTTTGTAGTGTCTTTGAGTCTTTGATGCTTCATTTCCTTTTCCTTTGACATTTTTCCATTTCTGACTTTGGGCTCTTGGATGTTGGTTTATTGATTGTCAGAGTTGGAAGTTTGTTGAACAAGAGGGATAATCATGTGACCTGTAGACATTGGTATTAGGTTTTTGGTTATATCTTCCCCATTACTCCAGATGAACTCTAGAATAGATGCAAGTGAGAAGGATTTGTTAGTTCCATGGATTTTCTGATCCTTTTACTCATGAAACTACCAGTGGGAGTGACTTCAAGTTTTCAGAAGCTATGGCCAAGTATTTGCTCAGTTGCTTTTGCTGTATGTTAATGAGTCAAGAAGTTCTTTACATAATGATATTTGTTTTTTAATGACCCATACTGTAATTATAGGTCATCCCAGATATAAGAATGGCTTTTTTTTTTTTTTGTCATCCTTGTGCAGGGGCCATGCTAATCTTCTCTGTATCATTCCAATTTTAGTATATTTGCTGCCGAAAGCGAGCAGAGAATGCCTTTTTTGTTGTTGTGTCACTGCATACAAAACTCTTTTGTAGATCAAGAGGATTTCTTTCTCTTTTCCACTGATGCCCATCAGAGCACCAGAATCGCTCTTCCTAGCTAGCTGTTCCATACTTTCTTTCTTGTGTCCACTTCCTTTTAACAGTTAGTACATGGGGAATGGCTAGCCCTATATTAGCTAGCCTTCGTATCCCCCTTCTAATGCTTCTTTATCTGCTGCTATAGGAAAGCAGCACTTTAGCTTTTGTGGTAACAGAAGGCATGAAGACCTGGCTCCCATGGCTCCCCACTTTCCTATCTTGCTGCTTGCCCCTTAATTCTTCCTGCTATGAATTCTCTGCTTCTATTTTGGAATTAGGGCTTCTTTACTCTAGCACCATCCCTAGTTTCAAAATGTGTTTTGGAAACCCAGGGAATATTAATAGGTTCTTTGTGGCTAGGGAGAGGAGGGAGATGTTTATGTGGCTAAAGAAATTTGGGAAACTATTTTAAACAAAATTAAACATCAGAAATACTCCCAGTTATCCTAGAATTTATACAGTTGTTATGAATATAGAACCATCTTTTTTTAGAATATCTGGAAGATGTGTGGCAACCAGTGTTCCATGGAACACCCTTTGGGAAATGTACTTTTAGTATGAGGTCATGGTGAGCCTTGTATCAGCGTCAGAAAGAGATAATTTTGGGAAACTTTGGGGTACTGTGTGGTTTGAGAGAGAATCTAAACCTGAAGAAGTTGTCGTTTACTTAGTGGTTGTGGACTTTTAATTGTCTTCTGTGTGATAGTCATGTGACCTGAGAGAGAAACTTGATCATGGTGGTCTAGCATAAGAGTGATGCGGATGAACAATTGTATCTAGGAAAAGCACCTTATAAAATACAGTGAAATTAGATATAAAATAATGAACCAGGGCTGTCAACCCTTCCGTCCTTGAAATTACTGAGAAGACTATTTATGGCCTTTTGTGTTTTAATTAAGTTTGCTTTTCAAGTATAGGCATTCACAATAAATACAGAATTCACAATAAATACAGAAATTCTTGCTTTATCTTTTGTAGCTTTAGTTACTATAATTGTTAACACGTTGCAGATTAGGCAATTTTAGAATTCATTAGAGTATTATTGTTTTATCTAAGCTTATAATATTTTAGCTAACCTATTGGTTTCAGATTTTTGGTGTCGTGTGGAATTTCCCTATTACCTAAACCACTGTATGTGAAAGTAAGGGTTTAAGTGTCAACACCTATTTATATGTGGTGTAAAGAAACTAGAAAATACCATCTTTTTATTAAAGAGAAAAACATATATACAGGCACCTTGGAGATACTGAGGGTTTGGTTCTAGGCCACCACAATAAAGTGAATATCATAATAGACTGATTCAAATGAATTTTTTGGTTTCCCAGTGCATATAAATATAAAGGTTATGTTTACATAATACTGTGGTCTACTAAGTGGGCAATAGCATCATATCTAAAAAAAGAGATACCTTAATTAAAAAATATGTTATTAAAAAAGGTAGCCATTCATCTGAGTTTTCAGGGAGTTGCTATCTTTTTGCTGCTGGAAGGTCTTGCCTCTATGTTGGTGGCTCCTGACTGGTCAGGGTGGTGGGCGCTGAAGGTTGGGGTGGCTGTGGCAACTTCTTAAAATAAGACAACAGTGAAGTTCACCTCATTGATGGACTCTTCCTTTCATGAAGGATTTCTCTGTAGCATGTGATGCTGTGATAGCATCGGACCCATGATAGAACTTCTTTTAGAATTGGAGTCTGTCCTTTCAAACCTTACTGGTGCTTTATCAACTCAGTTTATGGGGATATTCTGAATCCTTCATTGTCATTTCAAGGAGCTTCACAGCATCTTCAGCAGAAGTACATTCCATCTCAAGAAATCACTTTCTTTGCTCATCTATGAAAGCAACTCTTTATCCATTCAGGTTTTTTTCTTTAAACATATTTTCTTAAAGATTTTATTTATTTATTCACGATAGAGAGAGAGAGAGAGAGAGAGAGAGAGAGAGAGAGAGGCAGAGACACAGGCAGAGGAGAAGCAGGCTCCATGTCAGGAGCCTGACACGGGACTCGATCCCGGGACTCCAGGATTGCGCACTGGGCCAAAGGCAGGCGCTAAACCGCTGAGCTACCCAGGGATCCCCCATTCAGGTTTTACCATGAGATTGTGGCTAGCCAGTCCCATTCCCTGGCTCCACTTTTGATTCTAGTTCTCCTGCTCTTTACACCTCATCTGCAGTGATTTCCTCCCTTTGAACCCCTCAAAATCATCCCTGAGACTTGCAATCAGTGTCTTCCAAACCCCTGTCAATGTTGATATTTTGACCTCTTCCCACGAATCACAAATATTCCTAATGGCATCTAGAGTAGATGCAATAGAACAGATCCATCAGAGGAATCACAATCTGTGGCGGCTATAGTTTAGTGAAGTGTATTTCTTTAATAATAAAGACTTGAAAGTCAAAATTACTTCGTGATCCAAGGGCTGAGAATGGATGTTGTGCTCACAGACATGAAATCTCAACGAGACACTATCTTGTTGTCCATTTCCATCAGGGCTCTTGGGTGACCAGGTTCATTGTCAGTGAGCAGTAATGTTTTGAAAAAAAATCTTTTTTTTTTTTTTTTTTTTTGAGCAGTGGGTCTCAACAGTGGGCTTACAATCTTCAGTAAACCGTGTTGTAAACAGATGTGTTGCCACATCTAGGTTTTGTTCCATTTCTGGAGCGCAGGTGGAGTAGATTTAGCATAATTCTTAAGGGTCCTAAGATTTCTGGAATGGCCCATGAGCATTGACTACAACCTAAAGTCACAGCTGCCTTAGCCACTAACAAACAAGAGAGTCCGCCTGTCCTTTGAAAGTTTGAAGCCAGGCATTGGCTCCTCTCTGGCTATGAAAGTCCTACATGGCATCTTCTTCCAGTGTAAGGCTGTTTGGTCTGCATTGAAATCTAATGGTTAGTGTGGCAACCTTCAAGAATTCTCTTAGCTGGGTTTTCTGGATAATTTGCTGCAGCTTCTACAGCAGCACTTGCTACTTCACCTTCCATTTTTATAGAAGCGACGTCTTTCCTTAAACATCATGAACCCCAATCCTTAGCCAGCTTCACACTTTTCTTCTGCAACTTCCTCACCTCTCTGAGGCTTCCCAAAATTGATGAGAGTCAGGGCCTTGCACTGGGTTAGGCTTTGGCCTAAGGGAATATCATGGCTGTGTGATCTTCTGTTCAGACCACCGGAATTTTCTCCATATGAGCAGCAAGGCTGTTTCACTTTCTTATCATTCATGTGTTCACTGGAGTAGCACATTTAATTTACTTCAAGAACTTTTTCAGTGTGTTCTTAAGTTGGCTGTTTGGTACAAGAGGCCTGGCTTTTGGCCTATCTTGGCTTTCAACACGACTTCCTCACTCAGCTTAATAATTTCTAGTTATTATTTAAGGTGAGAGGCGACTCTTCCTTTTCATTTGAACACTTAGCGGCCATTGTAGGATTATTCACTGGCCTAATTTAAGTATTGTTGCATGTCAGGGAATAGGGAGGCTAAGGAGAGGGACAGAGACCGGGCAGTGGCCGGTTGGTGGAATAGTCAGAATGCACACAATGTTTTGGGTAAGTTCTCCATCTTCTACAGGTGTGGTTGGCGGTGTCCCTAAACAGTTTTACTGTCACTGGATCACCACGACAAATACAATTATAATGACAAGTTTGAAATATTGCAAGCATTACCAAAATGTGACACAGAGACACAAAGTAAATGGAACAATGGTGCAGATGGACTTGCTTTATGTAATGCTGCCATATACCTTCAACTTGTGAAAAGAAAAAAGAAAAAAGACAGTATCTATGAAGCACAGTAAAATAACAGATCATCAGAAGGTCAGTAGTATAGCCTAACAGTATGTCACGGTGCCTTTGACATTCACCTCATGTCACCTCATCACATAGGCATTTTATCATCTCACGTGGGTACCAGAAGGGTGAGTGCAGTACAGAGAGAGATTTTGAGAGACTCTGTTCACGTAACTTTTATTACAGTATATTTTTATGATGGTTATATTTTTAGTTACTGTTCGTCTCTTACTATTGTAACTTTATAAATAAAGCTTTTCCTTTTTTTTTCAATAAATTAATTTTTATTGGTGTTCAATTTACCAACATACAGAATAACACCCAGTGCTCATCCCGTCAAGTGTCCCCCTCGGTGCCGTCACCCATTCACCCCCACCCCCCGCCCTCCTCCCCTTCCACCACCCCTAGTTCATTTCCCAGAGTTAGAAGTCTTTATGTTCTGTCTCCCTTTCTGATATTGCCCACACATTTTTTTCTCCCTTCCCTTATATTCCCCTTCACTATTATTCATATTCCCCAAATGAATGAGAACATACACTGTTTGTCCTTCTCCGATTGACTTACTTCACTCAGCATAATACCCTCCAGTTCCATCCACGTTGAAGCAAATGGTGGGTATTTGTCGTTTCTAATGGCTGAGTAATATTCCATTGTATACATAAACCACATCTTCTTTATCCATTCATCTTTCGATGGGCACCGAGGCTCCTTCCACAGTTTGGCTATTGTGGACATGGCTGCTAGAAACATCGGGGTGCAGGTGTCCCGGCGTTTCATTGCATCTGAATCTTTGGGGTAAATCCCTAACAGTGCAATTGCTGGGTCGTAGGGCAGGTCTATTTTTAATTCTTTGAGGAACCTCCACACAGTTTTCCAGAGTGGCTGCACCAGTTCACATTCCCACCAACAGTGTAAGAGGGTTCCCTTTTCTCCGCATCCTCTCCAACATTTGTTGTTTCCTGCCTTGTTAATTTTCCCCATTCTCACTGGTGTGAGGTGGTATCTCATTGTGGTTTTGATTTGTATTTCCCTGATGGCAAGTGATGCAGAGCATTTTCTCATGTTCATGTTGGCCATGTCTATGTCTTCCTCTGTGAGATTTCTCTTCATGTCTTTTGCCCATTTCATGATTGGATTGTTTGTTTCTTTGGTGTTGAGTTTAATAAGTTCTTTATAGATTTTGGAAACTAGCCCTTTATCTGATATGTTATTTGCAAATATCTTCTCCCATTCTGTAGGTTGTCTTTGAGTTTTGTTGACTGTAAATAAAGCTTTTCCATAGGTATATATGTATAGGAAAAAACGTAGTGTCTGTAGGGTTCAGTACGATCCGCAGTCTCCACCTGGGATCCTGGAATATATGCCGCATGGATGAGGAAAGACTACTGTAATTGGTGCTGTTTCAGCCCTATGTGAACAGTTCTGTGATTACCATAAACGTCTCTGGATTTCAGGGTGGCAGATAATAAGATTAGAGGATAGTTCGATTTGATTATTTAAAGATAAATAGCTTATAGGGGGATAAATTAATTAGCTTTTCTTCTCTCCTCTGATACATATTTATTTTTCCCTTCTTTCCCATCAGCATTGTTCTTCTCTCCCCCAATCTAATTATGCTTGAAAGTACTACTTATGCAGATGAAAACAGTCTTTTAAGAATACATGTGAATTTGTTCAGTCATGTGCACTCATTTAACTTTCGGTTTTATTTCAAATTGCTTAAACATCACTGTAGGCTTAATTAGTGAAAAAAACCCCACCTATTTTGTTTGCTCTATTCATAGTGATAAAGCTTAATTAAATTTACTTAGAGTTTCCATGGTGAAGATCTACAAGTGGAATACCTTAACTTGAAATATTCCTTTTCTAAACAAATATATGGGTAAAGAGCAGGAGCTTTGAATTCAGAACGACTCCTTTGATTACTGCTTGAATGATGTGAGCAAGTGACTGAACCTCTCTAAGTCTCTTTTATCATCTGTGAAAAAATGGATGTAATAGTAACAGCTTATTTTGCCAAAAGGTTGAAAGTCAGTTTAGGTTTATAACTTTTCTGGTGATTTATATTTTCCTGTTTTTTTCCCCCTAGTTTTCTTTTTCTTTTCTTTTCTTTTTTTTTTTTTAAAGATTTTATTTATTCATTTGAGAGACAGAGCATGAACAGGGGGATAGGCAGAGGGAAAGGGAGAAGCAGGCTCCCCATTGAGCAAGGAGCCCACATGGGGGTTGATCCCAGGACCCTATGACCAGGACCTGAGCTGAAGGCAGACGCTTAACTGACTGACCACCCAGGCACCCCCTTTTTCTGGTTTTCTGAGTTTTTGTCTAGTGTTACGATAAAAGAAGAACTAAAATACTATTTTTTGGTTAAGCTTTATTGGAATGTATACTGTATTAATACTAGGAAGCATTTTATCAGTGACAAATATTCATCTTACTGATAAGATTTTATTTAAATTATAGGCATTGGAGATGTCTTTCCTTATGTAACTATACAAACAGCGTCTTATTCTTTTTTTTAGGACAAGATATTTTGGCTTAACATCTTGTTATTAACTGAACTGTTTTTTAGCAAATATCAAGCCAGTACCCATTCTTTGCATCACTAACAGCAAATATTATTGAATGGCCAGTTATGTTTTGTTTTTATATTTATATAGCTCCAGTCTGCAAGTGAGTGCTAGAGTTCTAGATCTCGACTTAGAAGACGAAAATAATCCTGAAAGGACATTGATGTGTTGTTCACTTAGGACTTTGTGGATTAAATATTATGCAGCACCCATAAGTACATGTGTTGTGGTCTGAGTATGAAGAAATTGAACAGTATACACTAGTGTTTCCTAAACTATATATCAAGGGATATAAATGAATGTTCTGGAGAATATGTAAGATTGTGAAATAGTTTTTATTTATTTATTTTTTTTATTTATTTATGATAGTCACAGAGAAAGAGAGAGAGAGAGAGAGAGGCAGAGACACAGGCAGAGGGGAGAAGCAGGCTCCATGCACCGGGAGCCCGACGTGGGATTCGATCCCGGGTCTCCAGGATTGCGCCCTGGGCCAAAGGCAGGCGCTAAACCGCTGCGCCACCCAGGGATCCCATTGTGAGATAGTTTTATTGCATCTTGGGATGCTATAAAACACATTATCAGAGTAAAAGTTTTTTTTTTTTTAAAGTTCTGTAGTACAGAAAACTTTTTAACCTTGTTTCACCGAGAATTTGCCTAAGTCACATTAAGATTCCATAGGCAGTGTCAGAGCCTTTGAACTGGTTATGTGACAGAAGGTTGTTACTAAAATCTTCTATCACATAGTGTTTTGAATATCGTCATGATTTACATCAGACTCCAAAGGTGAGGGATTGAATGACTTGGCCTTTATCCTTTCTCTGCTTAACATTTTTAGCACTTCATTTGCAGCACCTAGAAGCCAGTCTGGCAGTCTTTATTAGGTTACTGTGGAGTTCTGCATTGGATGGATGGATGTATTTACAAAGCACAATAACACTTGATGCATGCCTTTGAGTTTATGTGTGTGGTTCCTGGTGTGCAAAGATGTTCCTGCCTAACCTAATAATTTATATTTTCAATAGAACTTGATCATTTTTTAATCCAGCTACCTCTCTAACCATTGCATTGGTACAGATTTTGAGAGATTGTAGTGGCTGTTGTGAAACAGAACAAAGTTTTCTGCTACAACCAGAATCCCATCTTTAGATACCTGGTTTCCTGGGAGCAGCTAATGCCCCAGGTTGCTTTATTAAAAGCAGTCATGCATTTACTTCTGTTAAAAAAAATATTTGTTTAAAAAAATTAGGAAAAGTTTGCAGTGGCTACAACTCCATTTTAAGACTGTATTGCTAGCTAAGTATGGCCTTGCCCTGACCAAAAATTATAACTAAGAAACATTTAAAACCAGACTGAAAACTCAGGTATGTGGTCAGGCTGACATACTGGTATGATAACATAAAGCTTCTCCATGCTCCAAGCTTACAAAGATTTTCCTAGAGTTTATGGTTAAAACCACAGTAGTATTTGCAAGTCTAGTGTGATTTCTATTTCTACCTTTTTGCTGTGTGTCTTTGTAATGTGTCACCCTGTTTCTGGCTGATGTATGTGAGGTTACTGTTTTCTCCAGGAGACCATGCTGCTGTGGTACGTTGCATGAGGTTATGATTAAGTGTGAACATTTTTGTTTCTTTAGCCTGTGTTCCTGTAGTACTCTCAATTAAGTCTGGGTTATCCCATATTCAACCTCTGTGTATATGTGGCTCAGTTGACTTGCCTGTATGAAATGTATCTAAATGGATTCCATTCCTGGATCTTATCGACCTTTTAATCACACTTTTGTTTCTCCATTAAATGTTAAGTAATCTGTAACCTCATTATTCCATGTGTTCCTAACCCCTAAATATTGTGAATCCTACCCAGGGCTTTGCTTAGTAGATGAGATTTTTTAAAAAAACATGATCCTTTAATCACGTCAACATCCTGCTTAATATCCTACAATGACTGCTAATAGTTTTCAAAATGACATTTAAACTCCTTAGCATGGCATATGGAATTTTTAATGCTACAGTCTTTGTTTATTTTCCTAATTTTTTTCATAACAAAGAAATAACAAAAAATTGAAACAATATCAAAACTTACAGAAAAATTCAACTGTAGTGCAGTGTCTTTCCCTCTAAACCACTTGAGAGTTAATTGTCTGTTGATTTCCTATCATTCCCAACTATGTTCGTGTGTATTTTCTATATATTTTTTGCTTAACCATGATGCAACTATTAAAATCAAGGAATTGACACTGATGTGTTACTATCATCATCTTTAGAGCCCATTCAGATTTTGTCAGTTGTGCTAATTTTTTTTTTTTAGATTTTATTTATTTATTAATGAGAGACACACAGGGAGAGAGAGAGACAGACAGAGACACAGGCAGAGGGAGAAGCAGGCTACATGCAGGGAGCCTGATGTGGGACTCAATCCCGGGTCTCCAAGACCACTACCCATGCTGCAGGCGGCGCTAAACTGCTGTGCCACCGGGGCTGCCTGCCGGTAATATTTTTATAGCAAAAGTTCAGAATCACATGTTGCATTTGGATGTCATGCCTTTTAGTATTCATTCATTCTGGACTAAGTCTTCAGATTTTCCTAAACTTTCATGATTGAGACTTATGAAGATTATTGGCCAGTTATTTTGCAGCATTTGTGGTAACCCTAAATTTGGGTTTATTTCCTCATAATGATAAATCTTTGGCAAGAATATCTCAGAAGTGATCCCATGCAGCCCTTTTATGTGGACGTCCTCTTTGTCTAATTCAGCCTTCAGCACCCTGCTCTGGTCCACCATGGTTTCTGATGCCACCCATGCCTGCTTTGATCTTCCCCATCTAATGGCACAGTGTGGAGATAAAATATGTATGATTGATTGAAACTGTTCCTAACCAGTAGGAACTCTGAGGCCCTAACCTACTCTGTGCTACTGGACTAGTATTGTCTTTTCTCCTTAAAGATTGGGTGATTTTTCTCAGCAAAATAGAGGTTCTCTGGATTGAGTGATAGTAGATGTAGTTTAGAGTGGGCATTTCATACTGAAAATAAGATTAAATAAATGTTTATTTACTTCTACTTGGCTCCCAGAATACTTGCAACAGGCCTTTATCACAAAGACAGATTAGAAGGGGTGCCTGGGTGGCTCAGTCTGTTAAGTGTCAGACTCTTGATCTCAGCTCAGGTTTTGATCTCAGGGTTGTGAGTTCAAGCCCTGCATTAGGCTCCATCCTGGAGATAGAGCCTACTTAAAAACAACAAAACAAAAAGACATATTAGAAAAGTCTTAAATATCAGGGATCCTTCAGTAGAGGACCGAGGCAGTCACACTACAGTGAAGATCATTGTTCAGTGGGCTTCTGAACCTAGGGATTCAGAGCTTCAGATCATCTTTTCATTTTCTCATACTGAATATGGGATGAATGAATAGGACACCAAAGATTGCCAGATATCCAACAAAAGCCTCTAATGCATAAGGCATAGCTCCAAACAAGCAAACAAACAAAAGAAACAACTTACGCAAAACAGAGCCTATAGGGAAAATGTAACTTCAAAAACAAAACTATTCCTATTCTCAGAGATAAGAGAGAATCATGAAATAAATCAGGATGTCATAAAAGGGAATAAAAGAGAATGAGAAAAGTTCTCTGACATTAAAAATGCGATAGCTAAAATTAAAACCTCAGCAGAAGAGTTGGAAGTAAAGCAGAAAGTTTCTTAGAAAATAGAGCAAAAACTACAAAGAGAAAAGAGGAGATAGAAGAATATTATAAGCTACTTTAGGAGTTCTGAATAATAATCTGAATTATGGGAATTTCAATAGGAGAACAGAGGGGAGGAATTCATCGATGAAATAATTCAAAAAAATATTCCAGAACTGAAGATTATGAGTTTCTCTATAGAGGGGCCCCACCCAGCACAATGGATGGAAATAAATTCATGTCAAGATTCACAACTAGAACACTGGGGAATTTTCAGAACTTGGGACAAACAACAGAGAGAGAACAAAGGATCAGCGATCAGAGAGGCTTTGGACTGCTCAGCAGAGACTAGAAGCTAGAAGACTGTGTTAACGTTTGAAGAAAAATGATTTCCAGACTGGAATTTTATACCTAAATTCTAAATCAGGTGTGAGAATGGCTTATGGCTGTCTTTAGACATGCAAGTTTTTTTTTAAAAAAATTGTTTTCTGTAATCTGTGGGCTCCCGGTAGGGTAAGCAGCCCACCATCCAGGGTTCTTCAGGACTGAGGAGTTTCTCAATATTTGGGACTTGTGCAAAAACCAGGAAAGTCCTAGGCAGACAGACGAGTTGGTCACCCTAGCCTGAAACTAAACAGGAGAATAAATTAAGATGAGGAAATGCAGGGTATAGGAAGCAGGCAGTATAATACGGGGGAGAGAAGAGGGATTTCCATGGATGATGGTGAAGGGAAAACACAGAAGGGCAGCTTTGCACTGAACACTGAGGTCTGTCATCAGTCCAGAGAGAAGAGACTTCTACGCTGATGCGAATGGATATCTTGAGGGGAGATTTGGAAGTCTGGAGAGTCCGGAGTTGCTTAGAAAACGAAGCAAATAAGAAAGCAATTATTACATAAAAATTTGAGGCAAGAAAAATAATAATTTACATGGTTACAGTAATGGAAGCACTTGGTATCAATCTAGTCAAAATTATGTTATAACTGTATTGGGAGGATGGTATGGGAAAGGAAAGTTTTATTTAGTAAGGGTGATGGTGCTTATTGGGGCCTGATGTTTTTCTTTTTTTCTTTTTTAAGATCTTATTTGAGTGAGAGGGAGAGTGTATGCGCCCCTGCATGCGTGCAGGGAGAAGGACATAGGGAGAGAGAAAGGGAGAGGATATCAAGTAGACTCTGTGTTGAGTATGGAGCATGGCTCAGGGCTCGACCCCAGACCCTGAGATCAAGACCTGAGCCAAAACCAAGAGTCTGATGCTTAGCTGTTTGAGCCCCCTAGGCGCCCCTGATGTTTTTCTTAAAGTGACAATTGAATCTGTGTTCATGAGTAATAAAAATGGAAACTTAAATGGATTTAGGTTTTGCAGAGTTAAAAAGTCCCAATTCCTGTACTCATTCCTCATGATCTTATCTTCAGACTTTTTTCTAAGTCCTGTAACAGAGGAGCTCAAGACGGAATACAGTAAATAGGGGATTTGGAATTCATCAGGATATTCTTTGAGCAAATCAGTCTTTTTTCTTCTTTAGTGATTATTCTCATAGATGACAATTTATAAAGTCTTTGCCTGTCTGGGGAGGGTGGTTGATTCCTGAAAGAGCTAGGTGGGATAAGTTCTATGTATTTACATTTAATGGTGCACAGATCCTTCAGAGGTTACACAAGCACACACTAGTTCTCCTTGTTGAATTGTACACAGACCATAAGAACTCTATAGCAAAAAAGACATAACAGCATAAAGACAAAATATATCACACAAGTGATATAAATGGTGCATGTGATGATCACTTCTGTCACCTAGTAAGCTGCCAGGTACTGGAGAGTGGACATCAGAACTCTTGTCAAGTACACAGCTGTAGAGCAGCTCTGTTGTAGCAATATTCAACTGCTCCTGAGTCTTCTGAAATCTAATTTGGTCCTTACAAATGCAAAGAAATGCCTCACAGTAAATGAGGTTCTTGTAATGAATTTACCTGTTCACAGAGAAACTGTTTTTGAAATCTAAATAATTGAGCCATTCTTTTCATTTCTGTTTTAGGGCCGAGTTAAGAGAAGTTTGTTTTGGAGTGTTGCTGAGACATAGGCCTAACTGGGAAACTGGTCAAATTTCTGACTGCTCCTGGGTCAGGTTTTCGGGGGATGACTTCATTTTTAATGTGAACTTTAGGGTGCATGTTGAAAAGCACACCTCCAAACAAATTATTACTGAATTATTGCTGTGGTCTGAATGTTAGTGTTGCTCTAAAATTTGTATGTTAAAATCCTAACCCCCACAGATGATGATGGTATTGGGAAGTGAGACCTTTGGGAGGTGCTTAAGTCATGAGGCTGGTACCCTCAGCAGTGGAACTAGAACCTTTATGAAAAAGGCCTTGGGAGAGCTTTCGAGCCCTGCCACCATGTGAGGACACAGTGAAATGTGCCAGCTAGCAACTAGGAGGAGGGTCTTCACTGGAATGCAATTGTGCTGGCGCCTTGATTGTAGACTTTTACCTTGTAGAACTGTAAGAAAATGACGTTTCTGTTGTGTAGGATCTGTCCAGTTTGTGGCATTTTATTACAGCAGGTCAAAGGACTAAAACAATATTTTTCTGATCAGTTTGTTGACTGCTTCTGCTGTCAAGGTCTTTTTGGTTCTGTTTTCCAAATTGCTGGTCATTTATTTTGTTGGTAATTGTGTATTTAAAAAATTCCAAGAAAAAAAATAAGTAAAAAGTTCTGGGGTACCTGACTGACTCAGTAGAGCATGTGACTCTTGATCTTGGGGTTGTGAGTTCGAGCCCCACATTCACATTAGGTGTAGAGATTAAGAAGATTTCAGGATTGTGAGATTGAGCCCTGTGTTGGGACCCTCGTTGGGCATGGAGCCTACTTGAGATTCTTTCTCTCTCCTTCTGTCCCTCGCCTCCACTCACATTCTCTCTCTCTCAAAATAAATAAATAAAATCTTAAAAAAATAATAAAAACTTTTGTATTTACTCTCACATTTTACTTAAAAGGGAAAAAGAAAACATTAGAAATAGTAAAATCATAAATATTTGTATCTTAAATTGGTGATTATTTTTTAGTGTCTAGATTTAATGCCTTTACTTGAAATGAAAAGAATTTAAAGTAGATGCTAAGCAGAATGCTTTGAACACGGCATCCACAGTTTAAATAGTTAGTTGGGGTCAGAATAAAGTATTTATGGTAGTCTAGTGTATTTTTGTTTTCAGTAAGATATGTCACTAAAAAGTACAACTTCACCAATCCCATTTAAAGAGACAAAGAAGTAAAAGGAAATGATGTCATGTAACTAGTATTTGGGAATGATAAAGGGATTTTCTCCCCAGCCATGGTGATACTTCCTTTGCAGCAGTGTCTAACTTATATTTCAGTGTCTTACTTATATTTCAGATGATTTTTGTGAAAGTATGTAGTTTGGCAGTTGAAGCCATTTAGATTTTAAATAGCTTTGTTAAGTGTTTATTAACACTAAGATTTTTCAGGTAAAGCCATTTTAACTTTTTTTCCCCTGAAATTGTCTTCTTGTGGCTCAAATTGTATTTGAGTCTGAATTCCCTTTTTTTGAAAATCCAGAAAACAAAGAAATACCAAGGAAATGTTTAGTTCAGTTTACTGTCCTTTCACAGAAGGACTTTCACTTTATTTAAGTGCTTCAGGTGATTTATATTTCTTCTACTTTAACGTTCATTTCTGAAGGTCACCAGCCTCCAGAATGGGAAGAGTTGTACGATATCATATGTGATATCCTCACAGATTGGATATGGAGTTTTGTAGATGACCAATGTATTTTGCCCAGTTTTCACAAATTTTCTTTGGAGTGTTTAGGCTATATAGCCCCAACATACAAATGTCACTATCTAATTTACATGTACTTTTAGCCAAATTAGTAAAACTAAATGATTTTCTTTAGGTTACTGCTACAAAAAATGATACAAGGTGGGGCACCTGGGTGGCTCAGTTGGTTGAGCATCTGACACTTGATCTCAGCTCAGGTCTTGTTCTCAGGGTTGAGAGTTTAAGCTCTGCCCAGCATGGAGTCTACTTATAATAACAACAAAAAAGATACAAGGTGAGTGAGGGCAATTATATTGGTTGGATTTCTGGTACTATTTGGTCACAATTTAACTTGTGGTTATTTTATGTGCATGTGTTGAATGTAATCAGAATGCTCCCTGTTCCCTGTGCCTTGGAACTATGAATGAATTTGGAATTGTGGTATAATTCTTGGGAGGGAGGGACCCTTGAAAATGCCACCTGCCTGAAATTCTTACCTTCTTACATGTGAGTGTGTGTTTGTGTTCAGATGTTTGAAAATAGTTTTCTGTCATTTCCCCAACTTTCTGTCTCCTTTCTTTTTTTTTCTTTCAAGTTTTTTCTTTTTGTGGTAAAATAGTATAGCAATTTGTCACTGTAACTATTTTTGAGTATATAATTCAATGACATTAATTACAATTCCAGTGCTGTGCAACCGTCACTGCTGCTCTGTTTCTAAAACCATGTTATCACCCCAAACAAACTTGGTGCCCAAAAGCACTAATTCTGCCTTCTCCCCAAAGCTTCTAGTAACCTGTAATCTGCTTTCTTTATAAATTTTCCAATTCTGGATATTTCATAGAAGTAGAATCATACAGTATTTATCCTTTTTATCTGGCTTTTTTCACTTAGCACACTGTTTTCAAGGTTTATTCCGGTTAGTAGCATGAATCAGAATTTCGTGTATTTTTAAAGCTGAATAATATACCATTGAATGGATATATACCACATTTTGTTTATCTGTCCATCAGTCAGTGAACATTTGCGTTGTTTGTACCTCTTAGCTATTAAGAATAATGCTGCCCTGAACTTGGTGTGTAAGTGTCTATTTGACTTCCTCTTAGAATTCTTTTGAGGGGCACCTAGCTGGCTTGGTCAGTAGACTGTCCAACTCTTGATATCAGGGTCGTGAATTTGAGCTCCACGTTGGGCATAGAGATTATGTAAAAAAAAAATTCTATTGAGTGTGTACCTAGGAGTGAAATTGCTTGGTCATATGATTTTGAGGAAATGCCAGACTTTTCCAAAGTGGCTGCACCGTTGTGCAGTCCCATCAGCTATGTACTGAGATTTCAGTTTCTCTATCTGCTTGTCAACACGTAGTATTTTTCATTATAGCCATCCTAGAATGTGTGAAATGGTAGCTTGTAGTTTTAGTTTGCACTTCTTCCATGATAAGTGATGTTGAGCCTCTTTGTGTTTGCATTGTGTTGCAATATATATAATGGCTTTGTGTTGGCCAATGTGCTTATTGGCCATTTATAAGTCTTTAGAAAAATGCCTATTTAAGTTATTCGCCCATTTTTTTTATTTGCCCATTTTTTAATTGGGTTGTTTGTCTTTTTGTTGTTGGAGTTATAAGCATTCTTTATATATTACAGATATTAATCCCTTATCCAGATATATGATTTGCAAATAATTTCTCTCATTCTGTGGGTTTATTTTTTTACTTAGTGATATTGTCTTTTGATGTACAAAATTTCTTTATTTTCATGAAATTCAGTTTATCTGTTTTTTTCTTTTGCCTGTGCCTTTGGTGCCTTATCCAAGAAATCATTGCCAAGTCCACTATCATGAAGCCTTAGCTCTGTGTTTTCTTCTAAGAGTTTTATCATTCAGCTTTTATATTTTTTTTTCAGCTTTTATATTTAAATCATTGATCAATTAATTTTTGTATATGGTGTGATATAGAGGTCTAGCATCATTCTTTTGTGTGTGCAAATCCAATTATCCTGGTGTAATTCGTTGAACAGATTATTGTTTCCCCATTGAATAGGTTTAGTATCCTTTTCAAATATCATCTGGCTATAGATGTATGGATTATTTCTGGACTCTGAGTGATCTATGTGTTGATTCTTATGCCAGTACCACATACCCAATTTATTACTGTAGTTTTGTTCTAAATTATGAAATTGGAAAGTGTAAGTTCTCTAACTTTGTGCTTCATTTTTAAGACTTTTTGACTGTCCTAGGTTCCTTGCAGTTCCATTGAATTTGAGGACTGGCTTTTGCATTTCTGCAAAAAAAGACTTTGGAGTTTTCATAGGGCTCCCTCTCTTTATTAACACAACTTGATTGACCAGGTTTTAGTTTTCTTTGCAGTTAGCTGTGACCATATGACTAGTTCTGGTCAGTTGATATAGGGAGAAGTGATGCGTGTTATTTATCAGAGGTTTCATTGAAAGTGGGGGGCTTCCCCCACTGTACTCACTTCTGCAGCACAGAACAAATGTGACGTGTTCAAGCTTGGACAATGAGGCTGGGGATGTGAGGGCCACGTTGCAAGGATGGCATAGCTGTGAACCGGAAGCATCCTGGGTTCCTGACAGCTTTGTCAAGCTGCTTTCCCAGGGACTTAGTTTAGCTTCAGACTTATTTTACTTGAAAAAGAAATACATTTTTTATTTTGTTTAAGGTATGTTTGAGTTTTCTGTTAGGTAGAGCTGAACTTAATCTCAACTGATACACTTTTCCTACTATATTAATTTGTTGTCTCTTTATGTGCAGTGTGTGAAGGGAGTGAGGAAGAGAATACATTGCCAGAATTGCTGGGACTGTGATTAATGTAAACATTTTGCACTGTATAAATATCTTTTGCAAATTTAACTGTGAAATCATTTTTTATTAATATGTAATATGAAAATGTTGGCCCATAGTAAGCCTTCAATAGGTATTAGTTATCATCACCAATATTACATAATCGTAACGTTTTTCTATATTGTAGAATTTTCATGATTTCTATTTTCCAAGTCTGCTATTGTTCTACTAAATAGATATACAGTTATTTATTGGGCATTTCAATGTTTTTTCAATATTTAAGGTATTTCCAATTTTCTTTATTATAAAAAATACTGTTATAGACTGATGTTTATTTTTATTTATTTTTTTAAAAGATTTTATTTATTTTTTTCATGAGAGACACAGGGAGAGAGGCAGAGACACAAGAAGAGGGAGAAGCAGGCTCCCTGTGGGGAGCCTGATGTGGGACTCAATCCCAGGACCCCAGGATCACAACCTGAGCCAAAGGCAAATTCAACCACTGAGCCACCCAGGTGTCCTGACTGATCTGTTTAGTGATTTTATTACAAGTGAGGGCCATTTTTCAAAGCAGCTTTTACAATGCAATAGTGACAAAAATGTGAAATAGGTCTTTTTTTTAATGACTTTATCATAATAACCTTGCATATGATTCTGATGGCTGTTAGGGATGCAGACTTCTTTCACAATAAATCATATTAGTCACAGATCGTATAACTTGTTCTGATTGCACGTTCATTATACATTCTGTGAGCTGTAGGATTCAGCTTGATTGACTTTCCTTTTTGTGATAATTTTTAGAGATTGTAAACAATGAAGATTAAAAGGTGATTAAAAATATACCAGTTTCAAGAAAATATACCACAATCCCTGATGTACAACACACACTATTTTAAATTATATGTTTGTCCTTTTTTTAAAAAAAAAATTATGAGAGAGAGAGGGTGTGTGTGTACGTATGTGCACACAAGCAGGGGGGAAGGGCAGAGGGAAAGTGGACTCTCCACTGAGCAGAGAGCCCAATCCCAGGATCCCTGAGCTACCTAGATGCCCCTGTTTCGTTATTTGATTAATATATTCATCTTCCCTACCAGAGCAGGGACTGGGTCTGTTTTGCTTATAACTTCACCCCCAATACTTAGCAGAAGTATTCGGTGTATTGTTACACAGATATTTATTGGATAAATGAAAGAATTGGTAAATGCACAATGGAGTAAATAGGCAATAAAATCAAAATTATTTTAATACAGTCAGATCTCAACATTAAGTCAATTGTTACAAACCTCTAGAACTCCTACTTTAAAGCAATTCTGTAGAAATCAGGAAAGAAATAGAATGTGATAAAGAGGGCAATCTAAATATCAAAATGTTTAAGCCTAGACTTTTGGTTTTGTTTGAATCATAGTGACATTCAAGTAGAATGTTCAGGAGGCAGAAATATGGATCAGAGGTCAAAGAGTGGTCATTATTAATAATGGCAGTAATAAATCCAAACAATTATGGAATGTTTACTTCATGATAGATAATTGTATTAGTTGTGGAAGGTAGAAAGAAATATATTATTAAAATATTTTTAGCCTCCATAATCCTCTTTATAAGCTAAATGTTAACAAATTTAGAATTTTGATTTTAGTATTCAGTGGAAAGTAGTAAGATTATGACCAAATTAATTATTCAACAGATTTTATTATTAAAATCTGTTGAATTTTCACTGTATCTTCTAGTAATAGAAGAGGATTTGAATTCAGTGAATTTTCTTGGTGACTTATTTGTTAATAAATGTATTTTCACAATACTTGTTTTACTACCATTCTATCAAAAATAATTGGAATAATATCATAATAATTATGATCCCTAGCTCACTTTTGTATGTCTTAGGATAAAAATAGGGAAATACTTGTATAAATATAAAAATAGTGGTATGTATTTAGTGATGTGTAGTTATCATTTGAAATTTAAAACCATCTTAGACTTTATATTTCTTTTAAACAGTGATACTTCAAAAACTACTATGATAGGTCTGTTATAGACTTTAGGCTTTTATGTTATTTTGTTTTAAAGATTTTATTTATTTATTCATGAGAGAAACAGAGAGGCAGAGACATAGGCAGAGGGAGAAGCAGTCTTCTTGAGGACAGCCCGATGTGGGACTCTAACTAGGACTCCAGGACCACGCCCTCCCTGAGCTGAAGGCCAGCCGCTCAACTGCTGAGCCACCCAGACGTCCCTTACATTATTTTTAAACTGTCTTTCCTTTAAAATGAACTTGAACGGAATTTTGTGAACATCTGTACTTTATTTCTTGAGTTTATGATTCTGTAGCAGAAACAGGTCAAATTTCTAATGGTACAAGTCCTGACTTCAGTGGTTCGTATAAAGAGAAACCATTTAAATGCTAGTAAAATAAAGAGAAAAGGTTGTTGACTGTGCAACAAAAATGAAGGGTTGATAGTGTGCTTTTGGCTATACATAACTGAAAGTCCAATGCAAACTGGTTTAAGTAATAGGGAATATTTTAGCTAAGCTATATTTTATCTAACACTAGTAGAGGTGTGGGGTAAGCTTCTTGGTTTGGCGGCTCACAGTGTTATATCGAGTTTCTTGTAGTCTCCCTGCTGCCATAGAGTGTAGTCTTCTCTTAACTCTGCTTTCCTCCAACGTTGTAGGATGGCATTGGAACAACATCCTTGTTCAGGTGGAAGAGAGACATGGCTTCCTATAGCCTTTTCAGGAGGAACAAGACTTTACCTTTCACAGAAACACCCAGAAAGTCAACTCTTAATGGTCAGAATTAGGTCTCATGTCTACTCTTGAACTAGTTGTTGCATTGGTGGGATTATTAAGGTACATGGGCTGTGTGAGGGAAGTACAAAAAATAAATAATAATATTAGGATTCTATTTAGGAAGAGGAAATGGATTCTAGGTAAATCATAAACAGTCTCCACTACAGCTGGCTTTGTAGTTTGCAGTGTATTCATAATGTTTTCTTTAGGGATAATTAATGCTACAGTAAGTTTTATGTGTTCTTTGCCTTAGCCTTGACTAACTCGAAGTAATGCCTTCTCTAATGTGTGGTTTTGATTTAATGATTCCGAGTCAGTGTTATTGTGCGGAAGAGAGAAAAGGATGCATTATAGATATCCATGATTAAATTTTAATTTTAAAATTGCAGATGGTTATTAAAATACTTTTCTCAGCCATGTCATCTTCTGTTGACTTCCCTTCTCTGAATGTCTATAAAATTTGTTTATGGTGCTAGTTTGGCAGCCAGTATGAATTATCTTAGATTATTAATTATCTTTTTATATATGTCACCCCAAGGATCATCTCTTAATGCATCTCTAACACAAATTCCAGTACGTATTTATGGTTAGTGATGTCTGTAGAAGGTGTGGTTAGGAGGTCTGTTTAAAGTTAATTCAATGAACATTTATAGTGTATAATAAATATTATGTGTATAATGGGGTGTGGGAATTACTATGTGTATAATGGAGTGTGGGAACAATAAAGATGAACAGCATGTGGCTCCTGCCCTCAAGGAATTAAAGAGAATATTCAAGGAGTGTATTCAAGGAGGCACGAGAGAGATTTCTCTTGATAGGGAGAGTGGAGAACAGAAGGATCAGTCATGACATTGGAGCTGACCTGTGAGAAGTGCCTTATGAATCAGAGATAGCAGGAGGGCATTTTAGATGGCAGAGAGGAACAGTGCAACCAAGAGTATGAGAGTAGGGAGGCAGGAGAGCTCCAAGGCATGTGCTTGGAGCAGGGTGAGGGAATAGTGGGAAACATACTTGGAATGGTGAATTGGGGCCATTTCAGAAGGCTTGTTGCACGAATTGAATTTGACTCTGAAGTGAAGCCATTGAATATATATTTGTTTTTAAAGCAAGGAGACTTGGAAATTGCTTTCTACCAGAACATAAGTAACCTTAAGATTTGTAGTCTTTTGTTACAATAGAATGTTTTTAGAGTAAGCTAATTAATTCATTTTAACAAATGTTTATTGCATTCCTCCTCTGTGGTGGGTGGGTACCAGTTTCTGGAGATACAACAGTGACTAAGACAGGTGAGGTGTCCTCCTGTCATGGAGCTTACATCATAATTTGGGATGGGGGAGGAGTCAGGAAATAAACATGAAAATAAAGGAGATTATTTTATTTTATTTTATTTATTTATTTTTTTGGTTGAAGATTATTTTAGATATCAGTGAGAGCTGTAAAGAAAAGTATGCCAGGACAGAGTGATTTGGGTGGTAACTTAGATTGGTTGGTCATGGGACAGAGCCCCGGTTTTTGGCCTGGGCAACTAGATGAGTAACAGCAGCCTAATATTTATTAAGTATTTACAGTGTGCCAGGCAATGTCCAAGCAATTTTCATGGATTATCTTACTTAATCATCACCAACCTTGCAAGCAGGCCTTTTTAAGAATAGCAGCCATTGCCCTCTGAAGCTACCTCTTTCCAGCACAGTATGTGACATAGTGATTTTGGAGGGTGGGAGGGTGACCATCCTGGGAGATTGTCAGGAATATTGTGTTCATATGAAATGCGTGGTATGTCTGTGATTTTTTTTTTCTTTCTAGCTGCATCTAGCTGTGCAGGGGCAGGTGGAATTGCAATTTTAACTAGGGTACCAAAATAATTTGACTTATGCAAAAATTGGGTTGCCCCTTTTTCAGTCCAGCCTGAGACAGAGACAGTGATTTCTTGGATTTGATTCTTAGTTGCTAATCTGGTGGTATGTCCTAAATGATTCTCTCCCTAGTGACAGGAGCATGCAGGACTCACAGAGGATAGAATTTGGAAGGAATAACTTATCTTTAAGAGAAGTAAACCACCAGATTCTATTTTTTTTTTAAGATTTTGTTTATTCATGAGAGACACACACACACACACACAGAGGCAGAGACATAGGCAGAGGGAGAAGCAGGCTTCCCGCAGGGAGCCTAATGCGGGACTAGATCCTGGGATCACAACCTGAGCCAAAAGCAGATGCTCAGCCAGTAAGCTTTCCAGGTGCTTCTACCACCAGATCTGACAGCTTTTCATTGTGACATTTTGGGGGTCCTTTTCCCTGGTTTGGTTTTGGGCCAGTTATTTTGGGGCTGGAGGGTGGCATTTGACTCTGCTACTTTGGAGACAGGTGACTGGAACCCAGAAATGCAGATTAGGGTTTGCTTTTTGTAGATGTTTGTGGTTATTGAGCAATTACTTGTCAAATCCTTGAGAGATGCGGTTCTTAAGATAGGATATATATCCAGTTAACTTGCATGACTTTTTCAAAATATGTATGATTTTAATTCATTTCCAGAGATTATGATTCAGCTAATTCAGGTTGGAGACCAGGGTATGTGAATTTTATAAATGCTTCCCTGTTGATTCTAATGTGCACTTCTGTTTAAGAAGGCTGGAGAATGTCAGCTGAATCTTGGTAAGTGTTGGACCCTCCATCAATAAACCTGTGTAGGCAGCTTGTTTTGCTCCCTGTTTTATACAAGAAATTAGGAGAATTTTGTAATATTCGGCCATGTATTTGGCTGTGAAGACTGAAGAGGACTGTTTGGACCACATTTCTCCACCTAGAGTCATATGACAGAGAATAATATGTTTGTTGGCTTGTCTAGAACTAAATGGATTTCTAAAGGTTGAGAGAACTTTGATTTATTACAAGAAACAACTAGATGTTGCTCTAAAGTTTAGGCTCGGGGACTTAGTATTTCTTTAGGAGTCCTAGATTGAGAAAATTAGTACACTTTCTTTGGTGTTATTAAGTTCAGGCACTCACTCTCCTGAGTGTGATGGTAAATGGAAGGATTAATGATTACCTGTTGGGCCTCAGGTTTAAAGCTTACAGACCTATGTGTGGTTGACTGGGGAACTAACCAGTACTTGTGACATTTTTCTCTAAATTTCAAATTATTTGCAAATAAATTTCTGATTATGACTAATTCATAAGTTGTGAACTGGTTGAAGTTTAATTTTTCATTTCAAGGAGAATAAAATGCAAAAAAATTAAATCTGTAATTTTTGTAGGAAATAAGAATCCTAATGATATTTTCAGCTACAAAATATTAAGGTGTGTTATTAAATACCCATCAAATCATATCATCATAGCTGATGTGGCAAAAGAAGGCATTACTTTCTATACATTAATTTCCTAAATAGAAGAAAAGTAGTTTATGGTTTGTTTATTAGTTACATAAAGCAATGTAGTAAAGCATTTTGAAAGTAAGTATCACAAACTTGTGGCAAAAACATTTTCATCACAAATAGAATCTTCCTGGTTGGGTCTGCTGTACATTTGCTAGTATTTTTTTTTTAATGCAGAAAGAGTGGTAAATGAGTAAGACAAAATTTGTAGTAGTAGTAGTAGATATTGTAGGAAAGTGTTTTCACAATGGTGAATGAAACCTCATTTTTATGGTGGGTTAAATACTTTTTGCTCATTTATATTTCTCTTGTTTATGAGCATATAGAGAGCCTATATAGAAATTTTCTGTATCATTTAATATCAACAGATTTACAACTCTTTGATTGTAAAAATATTTATGAAACTAATTTATATGTATCTTTTTGGGACACTGCTATTGCATTAATATGTGGATCATGTTTCTTAGAGCACTCACGTTCTGCTACTAAAATAGAATAATGGAAATTTTTCTTTAATTTACAGGAAAGATTGAGTCATTGGGTAGGATTTTTCTCAATTTAAAATTTTTCCCCTTGTGACTGAAAAAATAGGTATTTTTAAAAGTTGTAATAAAAGAAGACATAACAAAATTTACCTTTGTAATCATTTTTAAGTGTCCAGCTTAGGGTTGTCAGTTGCATTCATGTTGTTATGCAGCCATCCATACCGTCTGTTCCCAGAGCTTTGTCCATCTTCCTAAAGCTCCACCTGTTCTCATAAAAATAACTCCCCATTATTCCCTCCCTCTGCCACCTGGCAACCACCATTCTGCTTTCTATCTATGAATTTCACTCTTCTAAATCCCTCCTAGGAGTGCAATCATACTATATGTCCTTTTTTGACTGGCTTATTTCCCTGGTTCTGTGCTTGAATAAATGTAAGAACCACTAGCAAAGAGTGAGGTAGTGTTCTGCCTTTCTGCTCTTTGCCTTCTACCTCCTCCTAAGTGAACAGTATTACTATCTTAAATACATTTTTTAACCGTTTATTATTTGTATTTCAAAAATATATTAAGCAAAATGTTTGATAACTGCAGATAGTAACAGAGACTCCATTGCTGCTACAGGATTGTGTTTGAGAAATTCTGTTGCCTTTTCTACTGAGCACCCATCAAAATTTTTGTATCATACATGTGTAGTAATAGATACGTAAACACTGGAAGTGATTCTGCTAGCTTCTGTACAGATATTTTAGGGTGTTATGTAAACAGCTGTTTAATTTTAGTTTAGACTCGTAAGTGTTGCACAGGAGCCATAAAAATAGTAATTTTTAGAAAATCACTGTTCTCACCCCAAGAATATTATTAATATTAGATTCCTAGGCAATATTTACTCATTCACTTTTAATTTTTCTTTTCATCATTAGAACTCTTTTTTCTGACTGCTCTCACTCTTCTTTTTATATTAAGGGCCATGTCTTGCCCTTGGTGATTTATGAGATCATGGCAGGGCCAGAGCAGAAGTTCAGGTCTCCTGAGGCTTTGGGCAGTGTTCTGTCCCACTCTTCTCCCCTACCTCAGGCTTTGTTCTCAAATTCTCAATTGTCTGAGTTGGAGAATTTGCAAAAGCTCTAAATCTGGGTGGTGGGTGGAGGTCCTGAGAGACAAAATTGGTGCCTGGTGCTCAGGGCAGGACCTCAGGTCCGATCTCCCTGGCTTGGTGTGGGCACGGGGACTCATCGGCCAGAAGTGGGCAAGCCTGTGAGCTCTGGGCTGTTCTGCATGCCCTGAGATAGCTGTTCCAAAGGGCTCACATTTGCGAGGCCTTATGGTCCCACTCTTGGAATCACAGGGGCTGGGATGAGTCTTGTGGCCCTTGACTGGCCGAGTGCCTCTGTCCCACAGTTTGGGGGACCAGCCTGAGGATATCTTGTAGAGCTGTGTTGTGAGAAGTTGTGAGGTCCCTAGGCAAGCCTGAGGTGGGAAGTAAGGACAGAAAGGGAAGCTGAGGAGCCAGGGGGGGCTCTGAACCTACCTACCCCTACCTGGTTCTACATAAAACCAGAGCAGCCAGTCAGGAAAAAGAATTCTAAGGACTTTTAAAAAATTAAGGAGGAGGGAAGATGGCAGAAGAGTAGGTGACTTTTGTTTCATCTGGTCCCTTGAATACAGCTAGATACCTCTCAAATCATTCTGAATGCCTGTGAATTCAACCTGAAATCTAAGAATTCTACAGATAGAAAAGTGACCACTTTTTGCAAGTACTTTAAAAAATTTTTAAAAAATGTACTTTTTTTTTAAACTGTGACTATAAAAGGGGTTTTGATAGGACACTCGAGTGACTTTCCTAGTTTGATTTGGCTTAGATTCTCCTGTGCTCAGCATTCCCCACACTCCCACATGTCATACTCTTCGAGGATGTGGAGGTCTTGAATTCAGGAGAATGTGGTGAGTGGAGAGGCAGCAGGCTGGGCACTGTATCTGAATTGTGGGACAGGCTCTCCCCAGTTGTTGATGGAGCCTTGGCCAGTAGCCACAAGTCTGTTCCTGGGGACCTCAGAGGCAGTTCTGCCCCTAGAGACAGCTCTGACCCCCTGAATCACACTGTGCTGGGCTCCCGGCTAGCAAGCTCACCTCAGTGTGAGGAGAAGAGGGAGAGGGCTAAGAAAATGGTCTCTGTTTCCAGCCAAGACACTCCCCTCTCACAGACTGCAGGTGATCACCATTAGAAAAATTTGCCAGGATGGGTCCATTTTTAAGGTATCCATCATTCACTTACACCCAAGAATTCATATCAGATTAACATTTTTTGTTAAAATAAAAATTATCAATTTCACTTTATAAATATCTGCTGACATTTTGCAGCTCAGGATTCTGGGGATCCAATGCAGTAGTCTTCAAAACTGAAGAGTCTGTACCCACGGTGCATGAAGACTTCTCAAGGGGTACATACAGTTTTATGGGAACCCAATTCCAAATCTTCAACTTCCCTAAGTATTCTCTCCTAAAATCCATCTGTTTAAAAACACTGTGGTCTGCTGATTTTCTTTTTCCACTCCTATTTCACAATTGCCTCTCTCCTGCTTTATAAGCTGTCTTGAATCTTGCGATGGTGCATTGCCGTAGATTGTGAAAATCTCCTGGGTGCCAAACAAGAGACTGTTTGACTCTGCATGGCTCCCGAGGGAGGGCAAAACAAAAGAACTTCTATGAAAAGTATTGAAGCAGGTGCTTTATTTCACTTGTTTCTAAACTGGTGGCAGAGTTCTGTCGGCCATTCATCTTTCTCAGAACTCTGAAACAAAACAGTTGATACTGGACTATGTAATGACATACTCCTTTGAAGTAAAAATTAGAGTCATACTTTTTCTAACGGAAAACAAGTCTGATTTTTGCTGATTGGTTTGACAGTGAGGACTGACTTTGCCAGGTAGGTTATATGGTGGACATTTCCCTTAAATTATTCACAAATTGTAGGTTTGGTTGGAATACTCTTTAAAGTGCACGCATGTGTGCGCGCGCACACACACACATTTTAACGATTTATATATTTACTCATCCGAGACATAGAGAGAAGCAGAGACATAGGCAGAGGGAGAAGTAGGCTCCCTGCAGGGAGCCCAGGGTAGGACTCCTTCCTGGATCCTGGGATCATGCCTGGAGCTAAAGGCAGGTGCTCAACTGCTGAGCCACCTAGGTGTCCTGCCTGTACTTTTCTTTTCCTATAATGTGTATAAGGTTTTGGTATCAAGATTATGCTGGCCTCATAAGTTGAAAAGTATTCCCTCCTGTAATGTTGGTGTCATTTCTACTTTAGGTATTTGAAAGTTGGGCAGAATTCAATGATAGGTCTATTTCATCTGGAATTTTTCTTGAATATTTTTAAGTAGGTATTCAATTTCTTTATTAAATATAGAATTATTTAAGTTTCCTGTTCTTGTGAGAAGCTGAGTTTTCTTTTTTTTCTTTTTATTGTTTTTAGAAGTTGAGTTTTCTTAGGAATTTGCCTATTTAATTTTAGTTTTAAAATTTCTTGGATAAATTTGCTCAAAATAATGATTTTTGGTTTAATCTCTGAAGAGCAGTAATTGTATACATTTTTCCATTTCTAATATTGCTTACTTCTATCTTCTCTCTTCTTGATCTCTTTTTAGTTATATCAATCTTGAGAAAGAACCAGTATTTTGTAATGTTAATACCTATTCTCATCTATATTATTTTTTCATTTACTGTTGTTATTTTTTTATCTTTTAAAGTTCTGTGATTAATTCATTGGTTCTTATCATTCTTCTTTTCTAGTATGAATTTTAAGGCTTTAGTTCTATTTGCCACTATGGTTTTATCCTCATATTTGATATGTTGTCTTTTCATTATTTTTCCCTTTTAAATGTTTTCTAATTTTCTATTTCTGTTTTCTTCTTTATACTGTGAGTTGTCTAGAGGTATGTTTTAATTTCCAAATGCTTTTTCTAAAAAGCATTATTTAAAAAAAATTCTAACTTATTTCTGTCATGGCCCAGTGTTGCATATTTATAAAAGTTCCACATGTTTTTCAAAATAATGTTTCTTCTGCAATTGTATTGTATCTATGTCCCAGCTTGTTATTTAGATTGTTTAGCTTTTTGTCTGCTTCACCTGTTATTTACTGAGAATGTATATTCGTCATCTATCTTGATGGCATATTTGCCAGTTTTTCCATGTAACTCTATCAGTTTTTGCCCATTATACACTTTGAGGCTAGATTAATTAAGTATGTAAAGTGTGGAATTACTGCTTTTTCCTGATGAGTTGCACCTTTTATCCAATGACAGTTATTATTTCTACTAAGGGTTTTTGCCATAACTGGATTTTTTTGCCCTTAGTGTGCAGTCTTTTTATATTTTAACTGTAGTGTGTATTCCTTTTACATTTATTGTAAATACAGATTTGTTTGTATTTACTTCTTTATTTTCTTTCCTTTTTAAAAATAAAACTTTACAAATATTTCTTTTTCCATATGTTCTGTCTTTTGGATTAATTCAGTATATTTTCCTGAACCATTTTCTACCTCTACTTGTTAGGATGACATATACTCCATTTCTCTTCCTTCAGAGGTACCTAGTTGAAACTTATACATGTAAGTTATCAAAGTGTGAAGTTAATCATAGTCTTTTATGTTTTTCTCAAGGATCCTTTCCTGTGACTCCTGGTCTCTGTTTCTTTTAATGAGAGACTCTGATCAGGATAGTTTGGGTCAGGTGCCTCCTTCTGGATCATAGCTATTGTAAGGTGTCAGGGAGAGGGAGAATTTTAGTAGAGATATGGTTCCTGGGTTTCTCTCTCTTACCTCCTTCACACCTGCTTCTCCTTTCTTGCACCATATATTATGGACTTTTATCAACATTTTCAGGAGATGTTTAGTATAGAATTGCAGCAAACCCAAATGTAGTACTTCCATAAACTTTCAGTAAGACTTCTCACAAATTTTGGGGGTGGGAGCCTCTTCCTCTGCTCCTTCTTCCTTTCTTTCCTCCTTCCTGTCTACCTCTTCTCCCCCTTCTGTTTTGTATATGTGAATATTTGAAACCTATCAAAGCAAGTCCCCCCTCCCCCCACCAGTGGTCTTGTCTCCATGGCTGTGCTGTTTCAGAAGGCTTGGATTATTTATGTCTCTTTCCTTGTACATTCCCTTCTTTTCCATTAGTATTTATCTGGTTGAGAATTCCTAGGAAATTTGAATGGGTCACCCAGGTTAGAATGAACTATGCCCTAACTGTCAATGGAGGTTCAGGACCACGGACAGATGTGTATAAGCCACCTGTTTGCTTACACCCAAATGTTTTAAGCTAAGACATTCTTCAGAAGTCATCACTGCTCATCATTCTTTTCATTTCAAGTTGAACTCTTCCCCATTTTTTTTTCAGTCATCTTACAGCCAGGTCTTGTCTTTTTGAGGTTTTCATCTCCTCTGCTTATAAAATACTTATCTTACCACGATCTTTGAGTTAATACATAATTTAGTATCTATGAAGAAATGAGAATTAGGTCAAGAAATTAATCCCACATTTACATAGCTCTTCAGCTATAGTCTGGTTTGGAACTCAGGTCTTTCTGAATGTGAAGACTAAATGTGGAGCTCTAAATTACTTGATATATTTGATTTAAGGCTTTTTGAATGTATATATTAAATCAGTTTGTACTGATTTTTAAAAAATTACCCATTTGCCCAGTTTTCTACTATAATGCGCTCTCTCTTTCCTTTTTCATAACTGCATTGCAAGAGCTCTTTGAATTTTAAAGATGGCAGCCCTTTCACAATCATAGGTTATAGATATTTACCTATTTGTAATTTACCTTTTTTTTTTAAACTTTAGAGTATTTGTAGAGGTAGATGATTAATGAAGACATTATGTTGTTGCATTTATGAGGCTCTACGTCTCAATCTTAAATAGTATATGTGCTGCTGAAGCAAGCACAGTCTCAACCTTATAGAACTTATCAAATCAGGTATGCTAATATATTTAATCTCACTCATTTATAAGAGGCACAGTAGATGAACTACAATGCTGGTTTAATAATTTACAATAAAGACTTCTCTATCAAACACTGGAGTCATTTGTGTCAGCTCACCTGGTGCTTTTTTTTACCCCTGTGGAAAAATTTTATCAGAAGTTTACTTAAACAATGGAATTAGAATAAGGATAATTACTCTAGTGGGTTTAAGTTCTCATAGTCTGTGACAGGAGTGACATGTTAAGTAATTAATATTTTGTTCACTTGTCTGTGGAAAAAAAAATCAATCGGATCTATACCTAGGTTTCTCACAGATACTCTGTTTAGATCAGTGTCTTCCTCTTGGAAACATTTTTTTCTATAGCAGTATGATTTTTTCATCAGATCTTGCTCTGAATTACCAGATATTTTAAAAAATTTAGATGTTGTATATGAACACGTTTATTTAAACCATTCAAACAATACAGAAGTATAGTTAAAATGTATGGAGCCTTTGTATATGGCAGTGAACATGCTAAGTATTTAATTTTCTTATTATAAAACAACCCTTGAGGGATTCAGATACTTGTACACCAATATTCATAGCAACATTATTCACAAAACCTAAAAAATTGAAACAACTCAACTGTCCATTAACTGAATTGATAAAAAGAATGTTTTGTATGTGTATATTTATAAATCACATAGAAGTAACATATATTACATATAAATGGAATGATTTAGCCATAAAAAGGAATGAAGTTCTGATACATATTATAACATGGATGATCTTTGAAAACATTATGTTAAATGAAATAAGCTGGCAATAGGCTACATATTGTTGTATTGTATTCCTCTTGTATGAGGCACATAGAGAAAGAGAAAGTAGATTATAGTTTCCAGGGGCTGAGGGAGAAAGAGGAATCGGGAGTTACTGCTTAATAGTTGCATAGTTTTTGTTTGGGTGATAAAAAGAGTTTTGGAAATAGATACCAGTAATAGTTGCACAACACTGTGAATGTAGTTAATGTCGCTGATATATGCTCAAAAGTGGTTGAAATGGCATATTTTGTTATATACATTTACCACAAAGTGAAAGTGAAAAAACAACCCATTGGCTTAGGTTCTATTTCCATTTTGCAAATGAGGTTTAGAAAAGATAACTAGTATGAGATCATATAGCTAATGAAGTGACCAACCCTAGCCTTGAACCTGAGTATGACTGACCTCAGAGTCCATATATATATATATATATATATATATATATTTTTTTTTTTTTTTAAGATTTTATTTACTCATGAGACACGTACGCGCGCGCGCACACACACACACACACACAGGCAGAGACACAGGCAGAGAGAGAAGCAGGCTCCATGCAGGGAGCCTGATGTGGGACTTGATCCCAGGTCTCCAGGATCAGGCCCTGGGCTGAAGGCAGTGCTAAACCGCTGAGCCACCTGGGCTGCCCCCATATTTTTTTTTAAGATTTTATTTGTTTATTCATGAGAAACACACAGAAAAAGGCAGAGGTGTAGTCAGAGGGAGAGGTAGATTCCCCCCGGGGAGTCTGATGTGGGACTTGGTCCTAGGACCTGGGGGTCATGACCTGAGCTGAAGGCAGACGCTCAACCACTGAGCCACCCAGACGTCCCAATTATAGTCTATATTTTTTAAGGTTTTTCCTATATATCCACTTAATTATATGTGTACATTTACATATGCGTATACTGTTTCCCTTTTTTAATGTAATTGCGATAATTTTCTACCTATTATGTGACTGACTGCTTTTTCATTTAATGTGCCCTAAAGATGTTTCCCTGTTAATTCGCATAGGTCTACTTCATTCTCTTTATCGACTATATAATCTTTATTATATAATTTATGGTATAATTTGATGCAGTTTCCTTGTTTGTCTTAGATAGTTTCCAGATTTTTGTTCTAACATATGGTGTTATAGGACTTGTTCGTGTATCTTTGTGCATTACTCAAGAGTAGATACACAGAAGTGAGGTAAATGGAATGCACATTTAAAATATTAAAAGTTATTGCAATGTTTCCTTCCCCTATTCCCCAAAAGTGGATACCAGTTTAAACTTGCAGTAATGGTAAATGGTAATTGGTAAATGCCTGTTTTCCAGGAACAGGATATTATTAATCTTTTTTTTCCCTTCCTACCCATGGTCAATAATTGTTACTTTAATATATAAATCTCCAATATACTTCCAGGTGTTAGGCATTTTTCATATGCATAGTTTCTTTTTATTACTCATTCATATGCCCTGCTCATTTTTCTAATACTAGTGTTTTTCTTATTAATGTGTAAACTATAAGTTCTATATATTAATTCTTATTAAATAAATATTTGCTGCAAATATTTTTTTCAGCTTTTTAAAATTAACTTTGTCCATGTTAACTTCAACCTTATATAAGACTTAAGTTTTTATATAAGTAAATTTAGCACATTTTTTCTTTTATGGCTTCTGGCCATATGGCTCTATTTTGCTAAGAAAATCTCCGGCACTTCAAGATTACAGAAATATGCTCCAGTACTTTTTTCTAGCAATACTACAGTTTTTATAAACATTTATTCCTTTAATTACTATATTATTTTTTGAGTTGTCAGAAGTGTGGATTGATTTTTTTTTCCAAGTAGTCTATCTTTCCCCCACTGATTTGAAATGCCTCTTGAATTTACACTAAATTTTCAGATAATTGTGGACCTATTTTTGAGCTTTTTGTTTTGTTAGTTCAGGGTTCAGCAAAATATGACAAAATGACAAAATATGACATGTTGGATAAAGCTCATGGCCTGTTTTTGTAAATAAAGATTGAAACATAGATCTGCCCATTTGTTTATACATTGTTATTATTTGCTCTCATTATATAAGGGCAGAGTTTTGACAAAGCCTAAAATATTTCGTGGCCTCTATAGAAAATTTGCCAACCTCTGTATGAATCTCTCTTTTCTATTTACTATATAATATTTTGATATCTGATAGGAATGAACCCCTACCTCTCTACCATCTTTGATTTAAAATATTTCTTTGGTTACTCTGCATTTTGCCTTGCAGCTAATAGCTGCCAGCCTCAATCAAATATCATATTTGGGATTTCTTTTTAATGCATACTTTAAAAAATAAAACTTTTCAAAGAGATTAGATACATTTGAACTATAATTTTGGAGTTTTAAAGTATTTGATTAAATATCAGTACTTAAAAAAAATATATCCGTACTAGCCATGGTACCTGGCACATGATAGATGATCAGTGAATGCTATTTGTATGAATGGTTCAGAATTCTTTGTATTGTATCTTTTGCTTCAGACTGCATATTAGCTAGGTGTAGATATTCATTACCAGATCTCTGTCACCCCTTAGCTGATGGCATCTATGTGAATTGCATACATGATTCTGTGTATCTCTGAGTGACTGGAACTGAATTGGAAGTAGGATATCATTCATGAATTATGTCATTCAATGCTAAATATGAATTCTTGGCTGAAGGAGCTATATAAACAAAGTATGTTAATTTTCTTAGTGCAAGCAGACTTTATCTGATAGGTTAGTTTGACTAACTATTCTTTCTGAAATTTGCTATAGCCATTTAAAATTTTGCTTCTCTTGTTAGGCCTTCCTCAACAACTCCTAATCAACATTTTCCTGCCCTTTTTGATCTACTAAAGACAGTCTGCTATATAGTCTGAGTTCGAATCCCAGTTCCTTCATTTATTTGACTGAGAGCCAGCAAAATGATAAAAAATTAGAAAAAAAAAAAGTAAAAAAAAAGGTCAACAAACCAAAACTAAGTGAAATAATTTAAATTCTCTTGTTCTCTGGTTTCTAAATTGAAGCTAATGATGGCGCCTACCCTCATGTGTTATTGTGAGGCAAGTTGGTATATGCAAAAAGCATTTATGTATGTATGTATGTATGTATGTGTGTGTTTATGTATGTATGTAAGATTTTATTTATTCACGAGAGACACAGTGAAAGAGAGGCAGAGACACAGGTAGAGGAAAAAGCAGGCTCCATGCAGGGAGCCCGATGTGGGATTCGATCCCAAGACTCCAGGATCACGCCCTGGGCTGAAGGCAGGTGCTAAACCACTGAGCCCCCCCCCCCCGCCCCCGCCCCCGGTGTCCCTATGCAAAGCATTTAAACAGAACTTGTTACATAGTAAACTTTTAGTTAGGAGTTATCATTATTATTTTGTGCTGGTTTTTAAAAATTGTTTCCCATATTTTAGTCTGGTGTCTAAGATCCCTTAAGATTAGGGATAAAATAAGGATTATGCTTATGCTTTTTTTTTTAAATTTAAAATTTAAAAAAAATTGAGAGGAAGAATATAAAATGCTGAGCTTCTTAGATGGAATGAATCTTAACATTATGAGTACTATTCTGATGACCTAATTTGGGAGAAGCTAGAAGAGTGCTTACAAATATGTACAGTTTCAGTTAGTAAATGCAGAGATAACATTATTGATTAGGGTTGAACTTCACAATATTTCCACAGAATATTATTTGTCACAGGTTAGAACTATATGTTGAATTTGTACTTCATATTTGTAACACTTTTTAAAAAAATACTATTTTAAAAATCTTATTTATTTATTCATTCATGAGAGACACAGAGAGAAGGCAGAGACATAGGCAGAGGGGAGAAGCAGGCTCCATGCAGAGAACCCGATGTGGGACTCGATCCTGGGACTCTGGGATCACGTCCTGAGCCGAAGGCATCTTGATATTTGTAACACTTAAGGTGTGCTTATTAGCTGTAAGTGACAGAGGCTCCAACTAACAGTGGCCGAAAGCATAAGGACATCTACTGTTAAATAAGAAGTCTTGAGGCAGGCAGTCACAGAGTTGGTTAGATAAGCAGGACTTCCCTCATGGGTGCAGGACCACTCCTAGGAAAGCTCAGTCACTGGAACAGCCTCAGTAGAAAGGGAGTGTTTGGGAACGGGCCTTCTCTTTATTCTTCATACTCATCAGGGAAAAAAAAATTTCTGAGGCCCTCAGGCCCTTTACCTCATTGGCCACAAGCAGGTTGCAAGCAGGCCTGACCAGACAATAGGCAAAGGGGGAAGGGATGGCTGTGGTTGGCATGTATCAACTATAATTCAGCACTGGGGGTAGAGCATATGACTACCACCTCAAAATAATTTTCCCTAGTGAGGAGGAAGAATAGTTGTTAGGAAGTAGCTAGACTGCCAGGATGTCACAATGTTCATTTATTTTATAATGATTTACAGAGTAACAAGTTTTAAAGTAGTGAATAAAACAGATCTATTCCCCTGAATTCATGAGACTTTTTTTCTTGTCATTTTCCTTTTCATTTATGCTGCTGTTAGAATGTTATGTAAGCATTTTCTTGTGCCCTGAATGCTCATCATATGTCTTAGTTAAAGGACTTTCTTTGGATCATCAGGTTTTTCAGATCATCATCATGTTTTGAGATCCTTGGAAAAAAGTAGTTCAGCTTCAAAATATTTTACTCTTGCAACTCTGCATTAGTATTTTGAGTTTCAGAGAAAAGGAGAGTCTGGAGTCCAGAGAGTCTGGAGTCCTTAAGATTGAATAGATAATAAGTGCCACTAAACATTCTTTTAATAATACCGCTAATAGCTTTTGAATCCTTATATGTTACTTGGCTTATTACATATTTTCCTTGACTTACGATGGGGTTACTTCCCACTAAACCTATTGTAATTTGAAAATATCCTAAGTTGAAAGTGCATTTCCTTATTTCATTTTAAATGCATTACTTATTTTTAAATTTTTAAAAAAATTTTTATTTATTCATTCATGAAAGACACAGAGAGGGGCAGAGGCATAGGCATAGGCAGAGGGAGAGGCAGGCTCCCTGTAGGGAGCCCAATGAGGGACTCGATTCCAAGACCCAGGGATCATGCCCTGAGCCAAAGGCAGATGGTCAACCACTGAGCTGCCCAGGTGTCCTGAAAATGCATTTAATACATCTAATTTACCAAACGTCCTGGTGTAGCCTAGTCCACCTTAAACTTGCTCAGAGCACTTACACTAGCCTACATGAGGGCAGATCATCTAACACTAAGCCTATAAAAGTCCTGAGTATCTGACATCACTTAGCCACTTCTGTACTGAAAGTGATCAACAGAATGGTCATCAACAATCATGGTTGTTTGCAGTCGTGATTGTGGGCCTGACTGGGATCTGCATCTTGGGATAGGATCTTCTGCAAATCACTAGCCTGGGAGAAGATCCAAATTCAAAATTCCAAGTATGGTTTCCACTGATTGTGTATTGCTTTCATACCATTGTAAAGTTGAAAATTGTTGAATTAAACCATCTTAAGTTGGGGACCCTCTGTACTTAGATTAGTTGCTTATTATGTCCCCATGACTGAAGATTACGAGATGCAAATGCCTGTATAGATGCGTAAACTTCCCCTTTGCACAGTCTCACAGGTAGTAAGAGTCAGACTACTTCCTCAGGGCTTTGTGGCCAAAGCCTATGTGTTTTTGTTTTTTAAAGATTGATTGATTTTGGAGAGAGAGTGAGTGAGTGAGTTAGGGGAGGGAGGGAGAGAAAATCTTTAAGCAGACTCCCCACTGAGCACGGAGCCCATCATGCGTCTCAATTTAATGACCTTGAGACCATGACCTGAGCTGAAACTAAGAGTTGGTCGCTTAACCCACTGAGCCACCCAGGCTCCCCACAAAGCCTACACTTTTAACCACTAACAGTTAACCATTCTGTTTTCATATAAATGAAATTCTTCCTTTAGCCCTTCTGTGTAAGAAAGTGATTTAATGAAAATTGCTAAAACTCTGTAGAATAAAGCAGCTGCTTTGTTACTTGCAGTCACTTGCTGTTATTAAAGTCACATTGGAGAAATGGGAAAGTTTTAGATTAATGTTTAGGTGAGATGTTTTTAAATCTGTGCAGCATATTGAAGTTTTACCCTGTCATCTAAACACAGGAAGTATAATTTTAAGGTTGGGTATAGGTTAGTGGACATTCTCAGGATATCCTGTGCCTTAAAAGGCTAATTTTTTTATTTTTATTTTTTTAAGCAGGTAATTTTTTTGTGATGACATACAAATTTATACTTAACCGTTGAGCCATCCAGGCATCCCATTATTGAGCATCTGCCTTTGGCTCAGGGCGTGATCCCGGAGTCCTGCAATCGAGTCCCACTTTGGGCTCCCTGCATGGAGCCTGCTTCTCCCTTTGCCTGTGTCTCTGCCTCTTTCTGTGTGTCTCTCATGAATAAATAAATAAAATCTTTTAAAAAATTTATACTTAAAAAATTTATACTTAATAGTAAATATTGGGGTGCCTGTGTGGCTCAGGTGTGAAGCGTCTGCTGTCGGCTTAGGTCATGATCTGGGGTCCTGGAATCGAGCCCTGCATTGGACTCCTTGCTCAGTGAGGAGCTTGCTTCTCTTTTTCCCTTTCTTTGCCCCTCCCCCTGCTTGTGCTCTCTTTCTCTCTTTCAAATAAAATCTTTAAAAATAGTAAATGTTGAAATATGTCTATATACTTAATACCCTTTAGAACATGATTTCTTATTCTAAGTATATGTGATACCTAGTAATCTTTTCCGTAGTATTTAAGATTTGAAGTATGTCCTGCTTTTTCTGGGGAGGAGTTCATAATCTTACACCATATTCTTGAAGAGGTCCATGGTTTACCCCTAATGGGCACATCCCCCTTCCTTCCCCATTCCCTCTTCCTGTTTTGGAGTTACTGGTTGGGAGTATTTGTTTTTCTTTTTAAATAAGGTTTGGATACCTAAAACAGGTACAGAGAAGTAAGTTGGTGACTTAAATTATCTGATAGGCACATGTTAAGACATTAAATTTCAGTGACTACACTTCATTTCTTAATGTTTTATTTGGTTTATTTTCATAATTTGTTTTCCTTATCATTTACATTCTATCTCTTTAATCATTGTTACCCTCTTTATGGTGTTTTCAGATTGTACTATTCTCTTGAGTTTCTGGGTACTAATCCGTTTGTTTTGATTGCCAGCTTTCTATTATTATGGACTATTTCCTCATTAGGTTTAACGGTTTAGATTGTGAGCTCACTTTTGATTGGGGTAGATTTTTCTGGGTTGAGTTCTGTTGCTCTTGAGTACTTTTGCTCTGTGGGGTAGAAACTAAATTTAATATTAATTTCTCAACTAAGGATTCTTTGACCACCTGAGCAGTGTAGATTCAGGCTCCAGACTCTTGCGTGCTCTTCCTTCCCACTACCCCTAGCTCCCACCCTGGGGGAGGTTTAGAATATTTGTTGTTTTCTTACATGGAGAAAGGGTCCTGGGTTCTTTCATTAGGGGTTTTGACTCCAGGCTTCTGCTTCTCTGAGGTCACCAGCAATACCTCATGTTTCCTTGTCTGTCTAGTATGGCGCATGTCCAGGACCATATTCTCTTAAACATTTTCTAGCATTTGTTCCTGTGTTTAAAATTTTGATTGAACTTCTCTCTGTAGGTCTGGCTCTTAGGGACTTCCCCTCTCTCTTTCTATTTTCTCTATTTGAGTTTGAATGTATGTTTAAAATTTCTCATTGTTGTCAGTTTGGTTCAGCGTTTCTGTTTTCTGTGTTTGTTCCATGGTTGTGTGTGTGTGTGAATTTGTGTTACCTTTGCTCATTACTAAGTTGCCAAAACCACATGGAGTACTTTGAAATTTCTTTCAATAATAACTCAGTTGTTAAAAATTAAAAAAAAAAAAACCCACTCTACCAAAGATCCTATTTTAGTTGTTTCAAAGTGGGTAAGATGCAGTTTTACACCTGCTCCCAGGTATCTGTAGTTGCCAGAAATCGCAGAAACATACCATAGTAACTTTTTTCTTTGTAGATTACAAAGGACTAGTGCATACCCACATTCTCTTTTACAGATATTTAACTATAGTAATTGTAAAGTACCTAGTATGTTTTACTTGAGATATGAGACCTAGAACTTGCTACAAGTGATAAAAGCTTTAGTGTGGCCTCAGAAGCTACTCTTGTCATTGTGCCCTCGTACTTCCCGTCCTCTCACCCCTCTGCCTGATGGTTGCCTGTTCGTGCACTGGCATGGGTCCTGCCTCTCCTGATCTTCCACTGAAGATTGGCAGTTGCACCCATAGTGGAAGGACATGCCATGGAAAGGACAAGGGGGAGGAAGATAGAGAAGCCTGAGAGGAAAGGGGGGAAGCAGGGATTATGGCGAAGGAAAGGTTAGAATCTCTGGCTCCAGTTCTCCCTGTCCAGGCCTCTGTGCCCTGGGGCTCTGTTTTTATATCCCAGCTGCTCACTTGTCCCTTCTTCTCCACTTTCTTTTTCTGTTGGAACCTCTAACTTGGTTCCTTCTTTTCTCAGTCCATGGTAGCTGTCACCGTGGCTTGCAGCCAGTGTTCCTATTCTCAGGCCTGGACAGCAGCTGTGAGGAGGAGGAGGAGGCCGGAGACTGGATTGAAGGGACTCCATGTTTAGATCTCAGGCTGCATTCCACAGGGAAGGCTTACCTTGCAAGGTATACCTGGCATTTCATATTGGTGATTTGAATCTTTGTCTTGTAGAATAGTTGATTCATTTATCCATTTACTCAGTAGTGCACAGTGAACCAGGTAGTATGCTGGGGGCTCATATGGAAATAGATGGAAATAGGCTTTCTTCTTGTCTTTCCTGTTTCAGAGATTTTTTTTTTTAACTTAGAATTATTTTGTATTTGAATCTCTTAATTTTAGCATCTGTGTTTATTTCAAAACTTTGGGGAAGAAGGAGGCAGCATGGAATAAGCAGGGCTGTGGAGCCTGATCAATCAGAGTTTGAATCCTCTTTGATTCCTGATTAGCAGTGTGTGATCTTCAGCAACTTATTTTACCTTTCTGAACCTGTTTTTTTTTTCCTGAAAATGGGAATAATAATACTTATTCTGAATGATGATGAGAATGAAAGATAATGTAGGACAAGTGCATAGCATGGACTTTGCCTTAGATGGCTTTCAGTGAAATGGTCCCTGCTAATGGTCATTGTTATCACACAGAGTTTGTCCTCAGCACTAAATCCTTTTGTTGCCCTTTAAAAAATGGGGTACACTCAACAATGAAGGGATTTTTTTTAAACCTCATGTTCTTGAAATTGGGAGAGGTTTTCAGGATTTATGTTGGTGTGGCCTTCTCTGAACCAGCTGTGGCATACATAGAAGTACTGTGACTTACTGGTTATATCACCTACTGCTTGTCGGCCTCAGACTAAAGAAGGGTTAATAATGTTTATAATAGGGGATTTTATGATCAATAAATTAGGTATTAATTTGGATGCTACCCCTGACTAGCCATGAGTGAAGAAACAGGTTATTTACCTATAACATGAGGGGCGTTCAAGGAATTCAAGTCAGGAGTGCAAGCAAATGTCCAGGAATCCACTGAACCTGGAATAAGAGAGAACTCTTAGAGCTCATGTCACTCATCTTTGCTTCTCCTCATGCATGTGCTTCGCTTATCTCTTTCTGTCTTTTTCAAATGATTTTCTCTTGGTAGAATGCTTGCCCCAGTACCTCCTGAGGGTATGTGCTGCTGCTTAGAACCATCTGCAGAGACTAACTCCTTCCTTCCTTCCTTCCTTCCTTCCTTCCTTCCTTCCTTCCTTCCTTCCTTCCTTCCTTCCTTCCTTTTTTCTTTCTTTCTTTCTTTCTTTCTTTCTTTCTTTCTTTCTTTCTTTCTTTCTTTCTTTCTTTCTTTCTTTCTTTCTTTCTTTCTTTCTTAAAAATATTTAATTTATTTATTTATGAGATAGAGAGGCAGAGACATAGGCAGAGGGAGAAGCAGGTTCTCCGCAAGAAGCCCAATGCAGGACTTGATCCCAGACTCCAGGATCTCAACCACTGAGCCACCCAAGCATCCTGAAACTCTTTCTGAGTGTTGTACGACTTTGGTCAGTTTCCCACACCGGTTCATGTAACTGGGGCTCCACCATGTACACTTGACCTTCCCCCGAGAATCGGGAGGATTTTTGGAGAAAGGGAGTTTGGTGGCATGGCAGATATCTCACAGAGAATGTGCAGCCTTAAGGGAAGTCATGGTATTGGTCTCATTAGATGGTGTAGTCCTTGGGGCAGCCCAGGTGGCTCAGCAGTTTAGTGCTGCCTTCAGCCCAGAGCCTGATCCTGGAGACCGGGAATTGAGTCCCGCGTCGGCTCCCTGCATAGAGTCTGCTTCTCCCTCTTTCTCTCTCTTTCTCTTTGTGTCTCATGAATAAATAAATAAAATCTTAAAAAAAAAAAAGATGGTGTAGTCCTTTGTGAAATGTCACTGAACCTAGTGGCATCTTAGTACAGATGTGTCTATTGTCTAGAAGTACAACAGACCAATGATACAGCCCTGATTTTTGTCAAGGGCAGTAATACAGTTGTTATTAAATCTTTTTCAATTATTGTAATGAATATAAAGTTGGCTTTTTTTTTTGCAGTTTGTCTTATATGTGCAAAATTATTTTAATCATGCTGAGTGCCTGAGATGGCCTTGTAGATAGAATTCATGGCTTTTTTCTTATTTTTGTTAAATATTGCTAATGAAATTTTGAGTCAGTTGGATGTATAATCAGTTTTTTCAAATGCAGTATAGATATAAGAAATATTAAAGTAGGGATCCCAGTGTGGCGCAGCGGTTTGGCGCCTGCCTTTGGCCCAGGGCGCGATCCTGGAGACCCGGGATCGAATCCCACATCAGGCTCCCGGTGCATGGAGCCTGCTTCTCCCTCTGCCTGTGTCTCTGCCTCTCTCTCTCTCTCTCTGTGACTATCATAAATAAATAAAAAAAAATAAAAAAAAAGAAATATTCAAGTAATTGAAATTGTAAATTGGCTCTATATCATAATTTCATTTAATTTCTGAACTCTCAGCTCTGATGTATTAGAGCATCTTTTAGCTGTCTCAGACATTGTGAATGGAGTACTCATGAATACAAATTGTTTTAGTTCATTTTCTTTATACTGTTTGAGTATCATTATATGACAGGGTAACTATTTACCCCTCTATAGATATTTTATAGTTCTAATTCCTTGTTCATTTTACCATAAATTAGAATAATCAGAGATGTAATTTGTCTGAAGTGTCAGCTTTCAGCACCCCATTTCTGGATTTCTGATTTAGCCTTGGGAGGAAGTCAATTATGGGTGAATGATACCTTTGTTTTGTGATCCTGTTATGTAGTTGAAAGTAGAGTTCCTTTTATGTATTGGAGATTGGCTTTACAGTTTTTTAGGCTCCCATTTTCAGCTCTGATAGGCCTATCTGTATCAACCCAGCTTATTGCACTTCTTTTTTTTTTTTTTTTTAAGATTTCTTCCTTAAAAAAAAAAAGCTTTATTAGATATAATTCACATACTAACTCATTTGAAATGTGTAATTCAGTGGTTTGGATATATTATCTCACTCATTTTTAACATGTGGTAAAAGATACAAATCTGTCATTTTAAACCATTTTTAAGTATATAGTTCATTGGCATTAATGGCACTCACAGTGTCGTACAACCATCACAACTATATTTATGTCTCAGACTTTTCCATTACCCCAGAGAGAAATTCTGTAAGCATTAACTGGTAACTTTCCATTTTCTTCCTTCCCCCAGCCCCTGGTAACCCCTGATCTACTTTGTCTCTCTCAATTTGCCTGTTCTAGATATTTCCTGTAAGTTGAAGCAAACAGTATTCGTCTTTTTAATGTCTGGCTTATTTCACTTAGCATACTCTCTTCAAGATTCATCCATGTTAGAATATGTTTCAGACTTTGATTTCTTTTTAAGGCTGAATAATTTATCATTGTATGTATATACCATGTTTTGTTTATCCATTTATCTATTGATGGACATTTGGGTTGTTTCTACCTTTTGGCTATTGTAAATAATGCTGTAAAGAACGTTGGTGTGCAAGATTCCATTTGAATCCCTTCTTTAGATTCCTTTTGGGTGTACTATCTAGAGATGGAATTGCTGGCTCGTAAGGTATATCTTGGTTTAGCTTTTTGAGGAGCTGCCAAACTGTTTCCTAAGTCAGCTGTCCCATCTACAGTCCCACCAGGAGGATTCCACATTCTCTACATCTTTGCCAATACTTATTTTTTAAGTTTTATATTTTACTATTTTTTTTATTATACCTGTCCTAGAGGGTTTGAAGTGGTATCTTGTATTTTTGCTTTGCATTTCCCTAATTATTGTTAATGTTTAGCATCTTTTCATGTGCTTATTGGCTATTTGTATATCTTTGGAGAATACTTTGTTCAAACTTCCACCTAATTTTAAATAGAATTTTTTTGTTGTTGAGTTATAGTTCCTTAAATGTTCTAGTATTAGTCCCTTATCAGATGATTTGCAGATTTTTTTCCCTCATCCTGTGAGTTTTTTTCCTCTCTTGATAGTATACATATGTTGATGTACAAAAGTTTTTAATTTTGATGGAGCCCAACTTGTTTATTTATTTTTTATTGACTGCACCTTTTGGGTGTTATCCAAAAAATCATGAAGGTTTTCCCCTACGTTTTCTTCTAAGTTTTACAGTTTTGGCTTATAAGTTTAGGTCTCTGATGCATTTCAAGTTACTTTTTGTATATGGTATAAAAAATGACGATCCATGTTCAGTCTTAGGTATATGGATGTTTAACTTTCCCAGCACCATTTGTTGAAAAGACTCCCCTTTCATCACTGAATGATCTAGGCAACATTGTCGAAATCAATTGACCGTAACTGTGAAGGTTTAATGGAATCTGTTTCAGTTACATCTTTTGGCTTGTTTTAGTCTTTGTTAAAGGTGAATAAATCTGAGTTTTTAGTGGTGTCAGTTAGATTAGTTGCAATCGGAAGAGTGAGAGGCCCAGAGGAATATGTTGTAGGTATAGCTAGAGTAGGATCATGAGGACAAGTAGAATAGTAAGAAGCTCCTTTTTAAAAAAATTTAAATTTTAGCATACAGTGCACTATTGATTTCTGGAGTGGAATTCAGTGATTTATCACTTACATACAACACCCAGGGCTCCTTAATACCCATCACCCATTTAACCCATTCCCCAACCCACCTCCCTCCATCAACCTTGTTTGTTCTGTCTCCTTGAGAGTCTCTTAGGGCTTGTTCCCCTCTCTCCTTTTTTCTTTTCCCCCTTTCCATACATTCATCTGTTTTTTTTTTCTTAAATTACACATATGAGTGAGTTCATATGGTATTTGTCTTTCTCTGACTTATTTCAGAAAGCATAATACACTCTAGCTCAATTCACATCTTTGCAAATGACAAGATTTCATTTGTTGATGGCTGAATAATAGTCCGATAGTCCAGTATGAATATATTACATACACATAATATATATCTTTATATCTTTATCCATCCATTAGTCGATGGACATTTGGGCTCTCTCCATAGTTTGGATGTTGTTGATAATGCTGCTGTAAACATTGGGTGCATTGTACCCTTTCTATCTGTATTTTTGTATTCTTTGTATAAATACCTAGTAGTGCAGCTGCTTGATCGTAGGGTAGTTCTATTTTCAGCTTTTCGAGGAATCTCCATACTGTTTTCCAGAATGGCTGCACCAGTTTATATTCCCACCCATAGTGCATGAGGGTTCCCCTTTCTCTGCATCCTCACCAATACCTGTTGTTTTCTGCATTGTTAATTTAGCCATTCTGACAGGTGTGAGGTGGTATCACATTGTGGTTTTGATTTGTATTTCCCTGCTAATAAGTTATGTTGAGCACTTTTTCATGTGTCTGTTGGCCATCTGTATGTCTTCTTTTGAAAGGTGTTTATTCATCTTTTTTTTGCACATTTTTAAATTGGGTTATTTGTTTTTTGAGTATTGAGTTTGAGAAGTTCTTTATAGATTTTGTATACCAACCCTTTATCATATATGTCTTATGCAAATATCTTTTCCCATTCTATAGGTTGCCCTTTAGTTTTTTTGGTTATTTTCTTCACTGTGTAGAAGCCTTTTAACTTGATGAAGTCCCAATAGTTCATTTGCTTTTGTTTCCCTTGCCTCTGGTGACATGTCTAGTGAGAAGTTGGCTGTGGCTGAGATCAAAGAGGTTTCTGCTGGTGTGTTTCCTCTAGGATTTTGATGGCTTCCTGTTTGACATTTAGGTCTTTCATCCATTTTGAATTTATTTTTGTGTATCTTTACAAGAAAGTGGTCCAGTTTCATTCTTTTACAGGTAGCTGTCCAGTTTTCCCAACACCATTTGTTGAAGAGACTTTTTTCCATTGGATATTCTTTCTTGCTTTGTCAAAGATTAGTTAACCATATAGTTGTGTGTCCTTTTCTGGGTTCTCTATTCTGTTCCATTGATCTGTATGAATGTTCTTGTGCTAGTACCATACGGTCTCGATGACTGCAGCTTTATAATACACCTTGAAATCCGAAATCGTGATGCTTCCGGTTTTGGTTTTCTTTTTTGGAATTGCTTTGGCTATTTGGGGTCTTCTCTGGTTCCATACAGAATTTAGGATTGTTTGTTCTAGCTCTGTGAAAAAAATGCTGATGGTATAGGGATTGCGTTAAATGTGTAGATTGCTTTGGTAGTATAGACATTTTAACAATGTTCTTCCAATCCATAAGCATGGAAGCTTTTGTGTTCCTTTATGTCCTCTCTGATTTCTTTCAGAAGTGTTCTATAGTTTTCAGAATACAGATATTTTATCTCTTTAGTTAGGTTTATTCTTGGGTATCTTACTGTTTTTGGTGCAATTGTAAATGGCATTGATTCCTTGATTTCTTTTGCTGCTGTTTTGTTATTGGTGTATAGAAATGTAACAATTTCTGCACATTGATTTTATGTCCTGCAGCATTGCTGAATTCATGTGTTAGTTCTAGCAATGTTTTGGTGGAATTTCGTATTTTCTCTGTAGAGTATCATGTTGTCTGCAAATAGTGAAAGTTTGACTTCCTTGCCAGTTTGGATGCCTTTTATTTTTTTGTTGTTTCATTGCTGAGGCTAAGACTTCCAGTACCGTGTTAAATGGTAATGGTGAGAGTGGACATCCTTGCCTTGTTCCTGACTGTAAAGGAAATGCTTTCAGTTTTTTTCCGCATTGAAGATAATATTAGCTCTTCTTTAAATGTCTGGTAGAATTCCCTTGGGAAGCCATGTGGCCCTGGACTTTTGTTTGCTGGAAGGTTTTTGATTACCAAAAAAAAAAAAAAAATACTGATTCGATTTCTTTGCTGGTTATGGGTCTGTTCAAATTTTCTATTCCTTTTTCAGTTTTGGTAGTTTTGGTAGTTTATGATTTCTAGGAATTTGTCCATTTCTTCCAGATTGCCTACTTGGTTGGCATATCATTTTTCATGGTATTCTCTTAGAATTGTTTGTATTTCTGTGGTGTTTGTTGTGATCTCTCCTCTTTTATGATTTTTTCTATTCTGGTCCTTTCTCTTTTCTTTTTGAGAAGTCTGGCTGAGGGTTTATCAACCTTATTAATTCTTTCAAAGAACCAGCTCTTAGTTTCACTAATTTGTTTTATTTTTTAATTTCTATATTTATTTCTGCCCTAATCCTTATTAATTTCCCTTCTTCTGCAGGCTTTAGTCTTTATTTGCAGTTCCTTTTTATAGGTCCTTTAGGTGTAAGGTTAGATTGTGTATTTGAGACTTTTCTTGCTTCTTGAGGTGTGCCTGTATTGCAGTACTTCCGCTTGGGACTTCCTTTGCTGCATCCCAAAGTTTTTAGACTGGTGTTTTCATTTTCATATGCTTCCATGTATTTTTAAAATCTCTTATTTTATTTCTTGGTTAGCCCTTTCATTCTTTAATAGGATGTTCTTTAACCTTCATGTATGTGTGATTTTCCCAGGTCTTTTCTTGTGGTTGACTTCAAGCTTCATACTGTGGTGGTCTGAAAATATGCATGGTATGATGTCAGTCTTTTCGTACTTGTTGAGAACTGATTTGTGACCTAGCATGTGATCTCTTCTGGAAAATGTCCCATGTGTACTTGGGAAGAATGTGTTTTTGTATATTCTGCTTTAGAAAGAAATTTTGTGAAGATATCTGGTAAGTCTATCTGGTCCAGTGTGTCACTCAAGGCCATTGTTTCCTTGTTGATTTTCTGCTTAGATTATCCGTCCATTGGTGTCAGTGGGATGTTAAAGTCCCTACTTTTATTGTATTATTATCAATGAGTTTCTTTATTATTAATTGATTTATGTATTTGGTTGCTCCCAAGTTGGGGGCATAAATATTTACAATTGTTAGATCTTCTTGATGGACAGAACCCTTACTATGATGTAGTTCCCTTCTTCAGCTCTAGTCTTTGTTTTATTATTATTATTTTTTTAAGATTTTATTTATTTATTCATGATAGAGAAAGAGGCAGAGACACAGGCAGAGGGAGAAGCAGACTCCATGTAGGGAGCCCAACGTGGGACTCGATCCTGGGACTCCTAGATCACACCCTGGGCTGAAGGCAGGCACTTATACTGCTGAGCCACCCAGGCTGCCCTAGTCTTTGTTTTAAAATCTAGTTTGATAAAAGTTTGGTTACTCTGGTTTTCTTTTGATGTCCATTAGAATGATAGATGGTTCCTTCCCATCCCCTCACTTTCAATCGCAGGTGTCTTTTTTTCCGCAGGTGTCTTTTTTTTTTTCCACAGGTGTCTTTAAGTCTAAGATAAGTCTCTTGTAGGCAGCGGCAGCATAAAGATGGATCTTACTTGATTGGAGCATTTAATCCATTTACATTCATTATCGAAAGATACAAATTTAATGCCCTTGTGTTATTTGTAGAGTTGATGTTTCTGGTGATGTTCTCTGGTTCTTTCTAGTCTTTGTTGCTTTTGGTCTTTTTTTCTCCACTCAGAGTCCTCCTTAAAATTTCTTGCAGGGCTGGTTAGAAACTAAGAACTAAGAGCGATCACAAACTCTTATTTTTTGTTTGGGAAAATCTTTATCTCTCTTACAATTCTGAATGACAGTCTTGCTGGATAAAGAATTCTTGGCTGCATATTTTTCCCATTTAGCATGTTGAATATTTTCTTCCACTCTCTTTTGGCCTGCCAAGTTTCTTTGGGCAGATGTGCTGCGAACCTTATCTGTCTTCCCTTCTAGGTCCCCCCCCGCCCCCCCCCCCGCCCTTGCTGCTTTTAGGATTCTTTCCTTATCTATATATTTGGTGCATTTGACTATGATACATCTTGACCATGGTTGAGCTTTTGTTGAATTTAGTGAGAGTTCTTTGTGCTTCTTGCAGTTTGATATCTATGTCCTTTCCCAGATTGGGGAAGTTTTTAGTTATTATTTGTTCAAATAAACCTTCTGCCCCTTTTTCTATCTCTTCATCTTCTGAGATTCCTATGATACGAATGTTACTATGTTTTAATAAGTCACTGAGTCCCTAAGTCTGCCTTTGTGGTCCATTACTTTTCTTTCCCTATTTTTTTTCAGCTTCATTATTTTCCATAATCTTATCTAATGTATCACTGATTTGCTACTTTGATTTGTCCATCCTTTTTTTTTTTTAATGGCCTGTGTTTAGGATTGCATCTTGGTTGTGGCATTTTTAATTTCAGCTGACTAGATTGTAGTTTTTTTCTCTCTGCAGTAATAGATTCTTTGTTGTTTTCTATGCTTTTTCCTTATAATCTTTGTTTTATGTTCTAGTTCAGCTATCTTTCTTATATCTGTATTCGTTAAGTCCCAAGGCTGTGAGTTCTACATCCTATCCTGTTCTTTGTGTTGTGTGAACTTCTCCATCTTCTCATTTTGTCCAGAAAAGAGGAAAGAAAATAAAAACAAAAAAATCCAAAAGAGAAAGATCAAAACAACTCCAAAACAGAAAAACTAGATCCTGGGTGTGTTTTGGTCTGCTTGTTAAAAGAATCTAATTCCCCAAATTAAAAATAAAAAAAAATTAAAAAGAAGTAAAAGAAACAAAAATAAAGCATATATATATATATATATTTTATATTATATATAATATATATTTTAAATTTATATATATATATAAATTTAAAAATTCCCCAAATGAATGAAAGGGAATATAAGGGAAGGGAGAAGAAATGTGTGGGAAATATCAGAAAGGGAGACAGAACATAAAGACTCCTAACTCTGGGAAACGAACTAGGGGTGGTGGGAGGGGAGGAGGGTGGGGTGTGGGCGTGAATGGGTGACGGGCACTGAGGGGACACTTGACAGGATGAGCACTGGGTGTTATTCTGTATGTTGGTAAATTGAACACCAATAAAAATTAATTTATTAAAAAAATAAAAAATAAAAAAATAAAATAATAAAATAAAAAAATTAAAAATTAGTAATAAAAATTTAAAAGGAATTAAAAAAATAAAGAATGAAAGTAAAAAGGTAGATCCCATTTGCCCTTACAGCTGAAGGTTTGCAGCCCTCTATGATCAGTAAACTCTGTGAATGAGTTGTTTGTGCTGATCTCCTGTGTGTGTGTGTGTGGGGGGGGTCCTGCTGAGCTGATTCTCAGGCTGACTTGTTACAGTGAGAATGACTCCACTAGGAGGCGCTGTTCTCACTGAAGTTTCCCTGCTTATGGGTGGGACGGGCATGGCATACTCAGATTTCTAACCTGAGTGGAAAGTCTGCACCCCCACTCTTCAGTGAAACCTCACGGAAGGGCAGGCAGTCACCCCTCTGTGTCCCCAGTTTCCATCTGAACCTTGCATTCCCTGCCTGTGTCTGAGCTTTATGATATTTCAGATGTGTAAATGAGTTTCAGAACTACAAATTTTAGGGATTCCTGGGGCTTCGACCTGTACTGTTCCTCTGGGGAGGGTCTCCCCGAGCTTTTGCCATTTCCTTGAGCCCCAGGAAGAGGGGTCACAGCACCGTGCAGCAGTTTAGCTAATGGGAAAACAGAGCAGAAGGCTGGCTCAGAGACCGCTGCTCCCAGCCAGCTTCTCTGCTTCTGTGCCTGGGAGCAGTGCAGCTCGTGGCACCATCAGTTCTCGTGCCCTGGGGGATCCTGAGACCGAGCTGTCACTCCTGGGGCTCCGCTGGGCTTCACTGCCGAGCAACTGTAAGGCAGGCATTTGTAAAGGTTTGGATAGTTTGTGGCAGCCTCCCACCTCATCCACCGCTCTATCTCCCCCAGCTTTAAACACCTTTTACCTTCTGGAATGTGGTCATTTTTCTGCTTGTGGACTTGTAGCTTTGTTGGCAGATCTCCAGTGGATGTCTTGGGTGCTCAGAATGATTTGCTAATAACTATCTCGCTATGTTCAAGGGAAGAGACAAGCTTAGGATCCCCTACTCCTCTGCCCAGAAATTCTTGAGTAGTGCTTCTTAGTAATATATGAACAGACTTTTTTTATTTCTAAAGTTGTTCACAGCCCATTTTTTCATGACCAATTATTTTCATCTAACTTGATCACTGAAATTAAAATGAAGATGTATCATCAGGTTTCATTAAAAACATCGTTTCTCAAATTTGAGAGAATACTAAGTTGTAAAAGAATTCTGACCAAATAACTGAATTTTTGAGCTAAGCATTTTCATTAACATAATAATGATTCATTCACATTATACAAATTAAAAAAAATTTATTAAAATTTTTTCCCGTGAATGTATGTAAAAGAGTATATAAAGCTTTTCTGTACAATTCAAAAGATGATAATAAAATGAACATCTCTCTTTTGATCCAGGCTAAGAAATATGAGTAGGATTATAGAAACATCCTGTGTGTCAACGTGATTCTCTTTTTTCTTCAGAATAAATCACCACCATGAAATTGCTTGCTTTTTGTTATAAATTTATCTCTTTTATAACTTCCTATAGAATGTTATTTATTTTTGCTTGTATTTGAACTTTATGTAAAAGAAATCATCCTGTATGTTTTTGTAACTTCTTTCCTAACTAGTATGTTTTTGACATTTATCCACATTGCTTGTATTAACCTTGAAAATGTAACAGTTATTTTACCAGCGAAAATGAGTTTATTTGGGAATAACAGAGAATTGCAATTTGGGGTATGCAAATTATGGCAAAACTATAGGCAAATCCAACAAAGGAGAGGAATGATATTTTATGGATAATAAGGAAGTTGGGAGTTGATTTGAACAAAAATCTATTTGGAGAAAAACAGGACTTTAAGGTGATAGTGGTTTCTCACTGGCTGAGCTGCAGGGGTGGTCAGTTCTTTTAGGAGATGCTGTGTTCGTCTTTCCTGTTTGGGCCTGTAATTCATGATTCTTTCTTGTTAATGATTTTTCTTTTGGGGTCTATAATTGACAGTTCTTCCTGTTGGCGTTGAGGGGTACAGCTCCACCTTCCAGCCCCCCTTCTTTTTTTTCCTTCACTTTTTCGGTCACTTAAGTTTTTTTATTTAAAATCAATTTAATTAACATATAGTGTATTACCATTTTCAGAGGTAGAAATTAGTGATTTATCAAAATTTTATCAGAAATTTAGTGATTCATCAGTTGCATATAATGCCCAGTGCTCACTACATCACATGCCCTCCTTAATGCCTATCACCCAGTTACCCCATCCCTCTATTCACCTCCCCTCCACCAATCCTTCATTTGTTGCCTAAAGTTAAGAGTTTCTTATGGTTTGTCTCCCTTTCTGATTTCATCTTATTATATTTTTCCTTCCCTTCTCCTGTGTTCATCTGTTTTTGTTTCTTAAATTCCATATGAGTGAAATCTTATGATACTTGTCTTTCTCTGACCAGTTTTGCTTAGCATATTACCCTCTAGTTGTATTATTTTTGATGGCTGAGTAATACTCCATTGTATAAATGTACCCCATCTTCTTTATCCATTTGTCCATCAGTGGGTATCTGGATGTCCATATTTTGGCTATTATGGACATTGCTGCTATAAACATTGGGATGCATGTGCCTCTTTGTATCACTGTGTTTGTATCCTTTGGATAAATATCCAATAGTGCAATTGCTGGTCATAGGTAGCTCTATTTTTAACTTTTTGAGGAACCTCCACACTGTTTTCCAGAGTGGCTGCACCAGTTTGCATTCCTACCAACAGTGGAAGAGTGCTCCTTTCTCCATATCCTCGCCAACATCTGTTGTTTCCTGACTTGTTAATTTTTGCGATTCTGACTAGTGTGACCAGTCTCTCCTGCATCCAGAATTCACTTTAGTGAGGTTTCCCTTTATTAATTGTCACTTAAAATATCTATGGTTCGGGATCCCTGGGTGGCGCAGCGGTTTAGCGCCTGCCTTTGGCCCAGGGCGCGATCCTGGAGACCCGGGATCGAATCCCACATCAGGCTCCCGTTGCATGGAGCCTGCTTCTCCCTCTGCCTATGTCTCTGCCTCTCTCTCTCTCTCACTGTGTGCCTATCATAAATAAATAAAAATAAATAAATAAAAATTAAAAAAAATATCTATGGTTCATTTATTTTCACTTCTTTATATTAGTTGGTTGTATGAATGAACCATCTTCATGTAGATGGACATTTGCTTACAAGTTTTCATTATTGTGGATAATGCTAAATAATGCTCTCTTCCAATTCCCATATGCGAGAGTTCCTCTAGGTACTGTTACATGTCTAAGATGGAATCTCTGGGTAGCAGGTTATGCATATAATCTATTGAAATAGTTGACTGGGAAACTTAAAGTAATTGTGTTCATTTACATTCCCACTAGCAGTGGACAAGACATTATTCCTCCCAACACTTGGTTTTATTGACTTTTGAATTTTTGCCAGTCAGATATGTGTGAAATTGTGGGCCATCGTGGTACATTTGTTTGATTTTTACAACGAATTGGCTGTCTTTTTTAAAAAAATAATTTATTTATTCATGAGAGACAGAGAGAGAGACAGAGACACAGACAGAGGGAGAAGCAGTCTCCATGCAGGGAGCCCGATGTGGGACTCAATCCCAGGACTTTGGGATCACGCCCTGAGTTAAGGCAGACGGTCAACTGCTGAGCCACCCAGGCATCCCAGGAGTTGGCTGTCTTAACAAGTTCATGGGCCATTGTGTTTTCTTCTCTATGAAATACACAGCTTTTCAATTGGTTTATTTATTTTCCTTTTTAAATTTGTATTGAAATTCTAGTTAACGTACAGTGCAGTATTGGTTTTAGGAGGAGAATTCAGTGATTCATCACTTACATAGAACACTCAGTGCTAAAAAAACACACACACACACACAAAAAAAACAAAAAACCACACTCAGTGCTCATCATAACAAATGGTTTGTTTCTTTTAAATGGATTGCTAGGAGATCAGTATGTATTCTGGGTATCAGTCCATTTTCAGTCACAGCTAAATACTAGTTAGTGTCTTGATGGTGCTTTTTGATGAAAAAAATTTTTTTTAAAATATTTATTTATTTTGAGAGAGGGAGAAGAGCACACATGAGCAAGCACAGGTAGGAGGGACAGAGGGAGAGAGTCTTAAGACTCTGTGCTGAGCTCAAAGCCTGATGTGGGGCTCAGTCTCATGATCCTGAGATCACAACCTGAGCCAAAACCAAGAGTCGGATGTTTAACCAACTGCACCACCTAGACTCCCTGATGAAAAAATTCTTAATTGTCAAATTTATTAATTTTTAAAATAAACTTGTAACTTTATCTTCATTAAAAAATTGTTCTCCAGCCCTAAGTGATAGTATCCTGTATATTGTCTTTTAAGCAACCTGGAATATCTTTGTATATTGTGTGAAATACCATTCCAATTGCATTCTTTTCCTGAAAATGACCATTGTCCCAGTGTCATTTGTTAAATAGTCCATTCTTTTCCCACAATTGTACTGTGCCAGTCTGTTATAAATTATATGCATATGTGTATGGGTTGCTTCTTGGCTATCTGGCCAATTTGTTCATCTTCTTGCCAACACATACTATTTTAATTATCATAGTTTTATTATAAGTCTTGGTTTCTTAATACTGTAAGTCTTTTTCCTTTTTCCTTTTTGTTTTCTTTTTCTTTCTTTTTTTTTTTTTTTTTTTGGTCGAAAGTATCTTGATTTTTCTTGGTCCTTTCTTCATCTTTGTAAATTTTAGAATTAGCTTGTAAAATTTATGAAAAGCCGGGGATGCTGGGGTGGCTCAGCAGTTGAGCGTCTGCCTTTGGCCCAAGGCGTGATCCCCGGATCAGGGATCGAGTCCCACATCGGGCTTCCTGCAGGAAGCCTGCTTCTCTCCTCTGCCTGTGTCTCTGCCTCTCTCTGTGTCTCTCAAGAATGAATAAATAAAATCTTAAAAAAAATATAAGCCTGGTTGAGATTGTGATTTTAATTACATTAACTTGCAGATATACTTGAGGGAGAATTGTCCTTTTAATGATCCTGTGCCTTCCTATCCATGTACTTTTTATTTGGGTATTTAAGAACTTTCAGGAAACATTTGTAGTATATTAAGGGCCAATATACATCTTTGGTAGATTTATTGATAGGTCCTTTAAAAACTGACATCATAAATATCTTTCTGGATTATTTTTGAAAATTTTTTTTGATGTATGAGTGAAATTGACTTTTGCGTATTATTTCTGTCCAGCAACTTGCTTGACTCAGTCATTGCAGTCATGATGCATATTGATTTTTTTGTGTTTTTTTTCCTCCCTGTGCTATACTTTTCATCTATGTGGCTTATTTAGTTTATAACTGGAAGTTTGTATCTCTTAATCTCCTTCGCCTATTTTACCCATGCTCTCACCCGCCTCCCCTGGCAGCTACCAGTTGTTCTCTGTAATTAACAGTCTGGGATTTTTTGCAAGTGGTTATATATTTGCAATACTTTATTTGCATTCAGAGTAGAGAGCTCACTTAAAAATATTATGGATTTATACATTAGTTTAATTTGAAGCATATTTTTTGGAAGATAATTTTAAGACATACATTTCTTAAACAATTTTTTTTTAAGTGTAGTTGACACAAATGTAGTTTCAGGTATACAACATACTGATTCACCTTCTCTTTGCTGGGTTCACAAGCCCAATCATCTGTCTCCATAGAATACTATTGAAATATCACTGACTACTTCTATGCTGTGTCCTTTATTCGTGTAACTTACTGATTCCATAGCTTTAAGTCTGTACCTTCACTCCTCTTCACCCATCTTCACCATCCCCTCACCTCTTTCCCCACTGGTAACCATTGATTGGTTCTCTGTATTTATAGGTCAGATTCTGCTTTTTGTTTGTTTATTCATTTGTTTTTTTTTTTTTTTTTTTTTTAGATTCCACATATGAGTGAAATCATTTTGTATTTGTCTTTCTCTGACTGACTTATTTCACCTAACTCTCTGGGTCCATCCATGCTGTTACAAATGGCAAGAGTTCTTCCTTTCTATTGATGTGTAATATTCCAACCCACACATGTGCATGTGTGCACACACACACAAACCCTCCAGATCTTCTCTATCCATTTATCTATTAGTGGGCACTTGGATTGCTTCCATATATTGGCTATTGTAAATAATGCTATAATAAACCTAGCAATACATATATCTTTTTGAATTAGTGTTTTTATTTTCTGTGGATAAATAGTAATGGAATTACTAGATCATATAGTATTTCTCTTTTTAATGTTTTGAAGAACCTTTCATATTTTCCACAGTTGTTGCACTAATTTGCACTCCCACCAACAGTACATGAGGGTTCCTTTTTCTGCATCTTTGCCAATACTTGTTACTTCTTGTCTTTTGATGCTAGCCATTCTGACAGGTGTGAAATAATACCTCATTATGGTTTTGTTTTGCTTGTGGAATTTTCTATGTAGATAATTATATTATCTGCACATAGTAAAATAGTTTCCTTCCTTTCTTTTCAATCCTATGTGTTTCTTTTCCTACTGCACCAACTTATATCATTATTAAGATATTAATTAGAAGTGATAATGGTTATTTTAATAGAAGACATCCTTATTTGCCTCTTGATTTTAAAGAGAATGTTTTTAACATCTTACTTTTAAGTGTTCCTTTTGCTACTCTGCTGGTGCTGTTGTAGCTATCAGTGATCAGGCTGCGGAGGTTTCCTTTTTGTTTCTCATTTGTTAAGAGTGTGGATTTGAAAAATAGAAATGGTTGTATAATTTTGTTGAACAGTGGATGTAGATATATTTATTGAAATACTGATATTTTCTTCAATGTATTAATGTGATGAATCATGTTAATCAGTTTTCTAATATTTTTTTTTCAGTTTTCTAATATTAAAACAACCTTGCATTCTTGGGATAAACCCAACTTGGTCATGTTATTTTATTTTTAAATTATTTGATTATATCGATAATTTAATGAGACCTTTTGCATCTATATTCATGAACAATATTATCTGTATTTTTGGTATGAGGTTTGGATGAGTTAGCTAGCTTTCCATCTTGGTTTATTCTTTGGGAAATTTGATTTAATATGAGAATTACCTCTTTCTTAATGTGTTTATTAATTAGTTGAACCTGCAGGTAAAGCTGTTCAGGATTAGTCTTTCCTTTGTGGAAGATTTTTACACTACTGATTCAGCTTATTATTGGACAGTTCATATTTTAAAAAAAATTTTTTTTAAGAAATCAGTTACTCATTCTAGGAATTTGTTCACTTCTATATTTTCAAATTTATTGACATAAGCTTTTAATAATCTCTTACTCATTTAATCTCAGCAGCATCTGAAGTTTTGTCCAGTTTCTCATTCCCAATATTGATTTTTCAGTTGTTTTTGTTAGTTTTTTTAATGAACCATCCTTTGGCCTTGATGAGCCTTTCATAAGCTTATTTTCAAATTAATTTTATTTATTTTGCTTTCTTACATTTTTGTTTTCTTCTACTTTGAGTTTATTGTTTTGGTCTAATACTTCATTGTCTGTTTAACATCTTAATTTTTAAGCTGTCTTTGTTTACCAGTGTAAATTTGAGAACTTCCCCCTCCCTCCCTCCAGTGCATACTGGTTTAGGTTGTGTTCTAGAACTTTTGATGTATAGTATGCTATTACTATGTAGTTCTGAAAATTATCTTATTTCTTCTTTAAAATTACTTTTTGATATCAGAGCTTATGATTTTTTCTGATAACCTTTCTGTTATTGATTTCTAGTTGAACTGTAATCATATAGTTTGGTTTTTATGTTCCTTGTACTTTGAAATTTGTTGGAGGTAGTTTTATGTCTTGGCATGTTGTCAAAATTTGTAGATGTGCTGTGTGTGTTTTATAATGATATTCTCCAGCTCATAAGGTAGAGCATTACATGCATGGTGCTCAATTTTTTTTATTTTTATTTTTATTTTTTTTTTACCTGCTTGAGCTATCAATTACTGGTAGTTATAGTAAAATCTATGAAGGTGAGTTTATTTCTTCCTTTATGTCTGTCATTTTGGCTTTATATAGTTTGAGATTATGCTATTGGGTATATACATGTTTAGAATCATTATGTCTTGGCTAGTTTGATCTACTGTTTTTTTTAAACTCTATGTATGGCTCCTTTTCATCTCTATTCTACTAATGCCTTTCCCCCTAAAACCTTTTTTGTCTATTATTAATATGTCTTAGTTTTTTGATGGGAGGGTGACGGTTAATATTAGCCTTTATTTTTTCTGAAATTTTGCATACATTTGGGGAAGAACCTACTAAAGCAAGAAAAATTTCATGGAATTTTAGAGAGGACCAACAAATCTAAATATTATGTATTTGGGAGAATGATTGTAAAATATGCAAATTTCTAGCAATAGTGGTAAGGAAAAACAATGAAAGTAGACCCAATATACAGTATTAGCATCTAAAAAGGAATCAAACCTATTGTAGTGTTTTAAAACAAAAGGATATTATTTCACTTTATTCCAATAAATTTGAAAATTTCAGTGCAATCTATAATTTTGTAGGAAAATATAATTAACACTGTTATCACAGAAAGAAATAGAAATTATGAAAATGACAATAATATGACAGAAGTCAATTATTAAAAGTCCACTGAAAAGATATCTTCACTAGCATGTTCTTACCAGACCTACAGTCAGAGTCTCTGCTTTTGTCTTCTGAAAGTTTTATAGTTTTGTTTTTCACCTTGAGATCGTTAAACAATCTGGATTTTGTTTAGAGAATGAAAAAGGAGAAAAAGCTACTAAGCATACTTAATGAGGTTGATTTATCATTTGTCCCAAACCAGATGAAGACAGTATAGAAAAAAGATAATTGTAGACCAACATTGTTTATGAACACAGATATAAAATTTAAAAATAAAATCAAAGCAAAACAGAGTCGTCTGTGTATTAAATGCATTATAATCAAGTATGGTTTATCTCAAGGCATATAAAGATAGTTTCAACTTTTAAAATATTTTTAAGTAATATGCCAAATTAAAAGAATGAAATAGAAAACCATATCCTCTTCATGGAGATTGTAACTAACAGTCCTACCAGCTATATATGAGAATACCTGTTAATCACACACCTGCAAACACTTGATGATTTCACATTTTTTATTTTTGGCCCATTTGTTTGGTAAATAATAGAATATTTCTAGTATGTTTATTTGTGTTTCTCTGATTTAAGTGCCATTTTCTGTTTATTAGCCATTTGTATTCACACTGAACATTTATTTATTTATTTGACTGGAAATAAGGGAGCACAAGTTGGGGGAGCAGCAGAGGGAGAGAGAAAAGCAGGCTCTCTGCTAAACAGGGAGCCTGATCTATCTCTACCCAAGGACCCTGGGATCATGACCTGAGCCAAAGACAGATGCTCAACCTACTGAGCCACCCAGGTGCCCCCACACTGAATATTTTATTTTATTTTATTATTTTATTTTATTATTTTTTCACACTGAACATTTTAAACAGAAGAGTAACACTTATTGCATGATTTGTTTACTTGAGCACAGGGACTGTTTATCTTTTGTATCTCTAGCATCTTAAATAATAGCTGGCATACAGTAGGTATTAGAAGATACTTGAATTGAGTAAATGATTAGGAAAACTATGAGTCTTCTGAAGAAATTTGTGACTTAACTCATTTTTGAATGCCTAAAAAAGAATAGTTTTGCAATGTCAAAGAAATGGGATTTTTACCAGCAGGTTCCAGGAAATAAAGACTAGATAGGATTATTTTTTAAATTTCTGTTAATGCCTTTAGGCTCCCATAAAACTTGGGAGCCTAAATTAATCCTAATTACATATGATTTTACATCATCTGGTCCCTTCAGGATTTTACATCATCTGGTCCCTTCAGGATAGATGCTGCTTTGTAGAAAAATGATTTTTTTTTTTTTACATACTATCTTCCTTTGTACCCTTGGTAAAAGATAATTTTAACAACCATTTGCTTTCCTGAATTGTATTTCATTTACTCTAGTTGGTAGAAATAGTTTCTTTTTCTGTTTCGCAACAGTATTTCAGAGGTTTGAAAAAGCAACATTTTTGACCTTTTAGGTAAGTAGGATGTTACCCAAAAGAAGGTATACGTGGAACTATTCTAGATTACAAATAACTGTAGTTGGTGTTGTTGGATTTGGGGTCGATAATGAGACAACGATATAGAGCATGTACGTTATTTGGGGTTTAGGGTTATTGGGAGATTTGAGGTAGGGGGAACATAAAGTGAAGTAGTAGATGTATTTAAAGAAGTGCTAACTGTTCTAGGCTGCTATGTGATGTTTTTTTTTTAGCTATAGTTGGCTGCTGTACCAGCACTAGTCTCATACTGGCTGGCTTCACATCTTTATTTCTAATTCATATATTCCCTACCTACCCATCTTAAGCAGGTATTTCTGAAATGCTGGTATAGAAGCTGGGAAGGGAGAGACGGTAGTCTCAGATTACTGCTAGATAGATAGTGGCACTCCTACTGCTACATAGATTATTACTCCTCCTTGCAGTTCCTTTATATCCCTTCTGCACCTTAGCAAATAGCCTATTTGTCAATAAACTTTCCTCCAATTATGCTAATGGGGACCTGACTGGTACGCAGTGACCATAGTCTCAACAATTTGTCCAGTCCGGTTTGTTCAACACCAAGGTGTCTTAGTCATTTTATCAGTGTTCACCTCATTTGGCGCCATTGAAAAGTATTTTCTTTTTCTCCTTGGGTGAGATCCTCCATCTCTTTATTCAGATTTGATATTCCTTTGATCACCTTCTCTATTGTGAATTGCAAACAGAGAGCCAATCTCAATTTTCTTTCCTTATTACATAAAACACCAACACAAATCTCTATTAGACTGAGTGCAATGTGGACTACCCTTCTTTTCTAAATTACTTAATCGAGCTAAATACCTTCAGAACAAATCAAGTTATAAAAGCTGGCTTGCCTATTTTACTCTCCTAATGCTCAAATAAATCATACTCTCTCCCCGTGGAAGGAAGGGAAGAGAGCTGTACCTCCATATAATGACCCTTTAATCATATTGCTCCTTTTTGTGTGAAAATTAAGAAGGACATGAGGGGAGGAAAGGAGACAGGTATACATTTCTCTTAGAGGCAGCCGAATGTATATTGATTTTAGGATTTTTTAAAAAGTCGATTTATTCCCTATTATTAATAGGATATCTAAATCCCTTGTATGGTATTCAAGGCCATTTACACTTTCCACTTTCCAGCTCCAGTTGCTTTGCATTTCTTCTCAAAATTCTGTAACAACACTGGGATATTTACAGTTATTACCTCAAGGTCCTTTTCTTGCCTCTCTTCATTTGCTTATATTGCTCCCTGTGCCAGTGTCTACACTGCAAACCCAGGCAGAGTAGCAAAATTTTACTTGGTCCTTAGGGTCCACTTCCTGTGTTACTCCATCTGTGAAGTATTAGTGTTCCATTCTTACCTATCCTGAAGTGCTCTATATTTACCTTTATTTGAAGTTTCATCACATTGTTACATTTTGTATGTGTGTCTACTATCTGCTCTGAAGACAGAACTTTTTGAAGGAAGGTACCATGTTCTCATAATTGTTAGACTCCAGTGATTGCCATCATGCTTTATGTAGCATAGACTCTTGTTAAAGGAGTGTTAAAAGGATAAATAAATGAATGAGTATGAAAGAAATCTGAATTTACTTAGTGGGAATTGCTGAAACTCCCACTTCCATGATAATTTGCTTTTACTTCTCAGACATTTGTGTTAAAATATTGTCTAGTGTTTTTGTTAGAATATACAGTGTCAACATGAAAATGAACTGGTCTCATTTGTACATCCCTGTTACTTTGCATTATTTCATGTTAGTAGGTGTTTAAAAATATGTTTCTTACAAAAATATAATTCACATGTAAGAGAGGGAATTGTCTTATGGAATGTATTTCTTAATATATTTTGAAGGGATTATGAGATAGTTTGACTTCATTCTTAATCATAATCTGAATTTTTATTGTTTAACAAATGCCATTATGTACATATCTAATTTGCATCACATTTCATTAAGAAAATAATTGGTGTTGTTCTTTTGTTTCAGCCAAACCATTTACTTCTAAAGTGAAACAGATGCGCCTACATAGAGAAGACTTTGAGATATTGAAGGTGATAGGTCGAGGAGCTTTTGGAGAGGTAAGAGAGAAGGTTTTTAGAGAAGTTCTGCTGATTGTCTTGGAAGCAATTTTATACGATTTGTGAGAGAATTTAACTGAAATATGATTTCCTTGCTATCAGAATTAATATGAATAGTCAGAAAATATATTAATGTTTTAAATGAAATATTTCTTCCTGGAATTTTTTTTCCAAGATGTTTTTCTTCTTCAGATGTTAGTGTAAGTTTGAGCATGGTTCTGAACTCTTCTGTTCCATTGGTTTATTTGTCTCTCCTGATGCCATATCACCCTGTCTTACATTACTCTAAATTAGGGAATCTCAATATTTGATGGTATATGTATTCAAGCTTTCTCCTTCTCTGTTCTTGGCCCTTCATATTTTCATGTAATTTTACAACGAGTATTTCAGTTTCAGAGTTACTCTTAAAAAGCCACACTCATCCATCTGCTTCAGTTTTGATTAGGATTGCACACTGAAGCTGGAGATCAATTATGTAGATAATTGACATCTTCATAATACTGAGTCATCTGGCCGATGAAGGAATGTGATGTTCTTTGTTATTTTAATTAGAATTGTTAGTTAAATTCCATTTCCTAATTGTCTTTTGCTAGTAATTAGAAATATAATGTAATTTTGACTTCATACCTAGGAACGCAGCTGATTTTACTTTTTCAATTATGAATTATGTTGGATTTTAAGAAAATGTTTTATCAGTACTTTTGATACACTTTAGGCTTTTCTCCTTTATTCTGTGAATGTGTTGAATTACAAGGATTTGTTTTCAAGTGTTAAACTAACCTTGCATTTCTAAGATAAACCCTAACTTTATATTACCCTTTTTATATCTCATTGCTCTTGGCTTGCTCTGTGTGTGTGTGTGTGTGTGTGTGTGTGTGTGTCTGTTTAGATTATTTGAGAGAAACTGGCCTGTAATTTTTCCTACTTCGAATCCTGATTAGATTTTGGTACTTTGGTTATACTGGCCTCTTTTACCGTTCTCTGGAAGAGTTTGGGAAGATTGTTTTTATTCCTTCTTCATATGCTTAGAAGATTTAACTTGTGAAACCATTGGGCCTAGAGGTTGCCAGTGAGAAAATTTTAAATTATATAATTAATTTCTTTAGCGAAAATCAGCTTAAATTTTCGATGTGTTGGTTTTGCTGAGTTCACCCATGTCATCTAATTTTTCAGTTATTACTGTATTTATTATTTTTACCTCTCATTTTTTTCATTTGTCATACTAGAGCTGTATCAGTTTTTAAATTTTCTCAATGAACTAACTTTTGCTTTTTGAATGTTTCTATTGTAGATTTGTTTTCTGCTTTACTAATTGCTGCTCTTTTCTTCCTTCTCTCTGGTTTTAACTTGCTATTCTTTTCATAACTTTTGGAGATAGATACTTAGATCACTGATGTCTAGCCTTTCTTTTCAAATGTGTATTGAAGGCTATACGTTTTCCTCTAAGCACCTTTAGCTACAGCTGATAAGTTTTGATAGGTCATATTTTCATTGCTGTTTTACTTAACATGTAGTGTCATTTCCAATGTGATTTTGAATTTCTGTTTGTTTTCTTTCTTTCCCCTTTTCTTTCTTGCTTTCTTTCTCTATTACTTTAGAATTTCATTGCTCTAGGTATATTTCTGTTCCTGAGTTGCAGTGGAATTCCATAACAGTCACTGCATAATTTCAGTCCTTTGAAATTTGCTGTGCATTTTTGTATAAATAACAGGTTAAAAATCATTAACCTTGTTTAAATCTTACACATCTTTGTTATTTTCTCAGCTTGATCTGTCATTTCTGAGAGAGGATTCGTTTGTTTCTTTTAGTTTTCACGGATAACAAATATGGAGTTATTCTATCTTCCTGGTGATTAACTCTTTTTTCATAATTGAATGATCCATGTTGTCCTTAAGTAATGCTTTTTGAGTTAAATTTTCCTTAATTTGATATTAATAGAATGATTCCAGCTCTTTATTAGTATTTGCATTAAATATCTTATTCTATCCTTGAGTTTTAGCTTTCTATAATCTTATAATATGTTTACTATAAAGTAAAATATAGTTTTTGTGTGTGTGTGTGTGTGTGTGTGTTTTAAGTAATCTCTACCCCAAGATCAAGAGTAACATTTTCTACTGACTGAGCCAGCTGGGCACCCTAGTTTTTGTTTTTTAATCCTTTCTGATCTCATTTTATCATTGGAATATATAGTCAGTGGATATGCAATGTAATTATTTATTACTATTTGTTGTCCATTTGTCTTGCCCATCCTGTATTATGTGTCTCTCATTTCCTGGTAGTGGAGTACTTTAAATTATTCTCTCCCTCAATTATTAATTTCTTAGTTTTACCTCTTGTTGGTTTCCCTAGAGATTGCCACATGTATCCTTGGTAAATTTATATTTTGCCAATTCTGATTTACCTGACTTACACTTTTTTTTTCATTGCTGCTATGTCTTTAGTTCTATATATATTTAAAATCTCAAAAACTACTGTCCCTATTCATTTAGATTTGCTTATATATTTACATTTTCTCTTACTCTTCACATTCACATACTTCCTTTTGATAACATTTTCATTTTGACTTAAATATTCCTTTTACGTCAAGTCTGCTGATAACTGTCTGCTTTTATTCTGAAAATACATTTGTTTTGAAGTCATAAAATTAAAAAAAATTGAGTTATATGCTTGCATGACTCCATGGATTTTTACATTTGCATGTGTTTGTGTAGCCATTATGCAGACCTAGATAGGCACCCATTGCCTCCTCTATGTGAATAAGTGCTTCCATTAGAACCCTCTGTGCTGACTTTATCACTGTTGACTTACTTTGCCTGTTTTTAAATTTTATATTGATGGAATTATATAATATATACTCTTGTTTTTGGCTTATTTTGCTCAACATCATGCCTGTGTGATTCATCTTTCTTTGTATTAGTTCACAGTGTTCCTTTGTATAAATACACCACAAGTTATTTACTCATATTAATGTTGGTGGGTATTCAAGTTGTTTATAGCTTTTGGCCATGTTAATAATGTTGTGAACATTCTTGTACATGTCTTTTGGAGACAGAGGCATTCATTTGTGTTTGATATAAACTTAAGAGTGGAATTGCTGGGTCCTTGAGTAGGCATATTCAGCTTTGGTAGGCAGTGCCAGATGATTTCCCAAATGGCTCCCAGTGTACCAGTTTACACCATTCCATCTACCAATAATGTGTGAAGGTCCCAATTGCTTCACAACCTTGCCAATACTTGGGTTTTGCCTTTTTTTTTTTTTAACTTTAGCTATTTTTTTTTGGTGGGTGAGTAGTAATATTGAATTATGATTTCACTTCACATTTTCTGATAGCTCTATAAGTCCATTTTCATATCACTCTACATAGATTTTTTTTTTCCATGAAGTGCACATTCTGAGGTTGGGGAATTGGGAGTGGGTTGTTTAACTTATTGGTAAATTCTGGATACAAGTCCTTTGTTGGAGATAATGTGTGTGTGTGTGTGTGTGTGTGTGTGTATTAAATAAAATATCTCTTCCTTTCTGTGGCTTGGCTTTTCCCTCTCCATATAGATCTTTGATTGGTGAGAAGTTCTTAGATTTAGTGAAGTCTAGTTAATTAAACTTTTCTTTATGATTAGTCCTTTTTATATTCCTTTAAAGAGGTTTTTTCCCCAACTCCAAGGTCATGAAGATATTGTGTTACCTTCTGTTGTCTTTAAAAAACATTTTATATTTTAGTCTCTCATCCATCTGGTATTATTTGTTTCTTGAGGTATAGGTCAAGGTTCCTTTATTCTTTGTAGGTTTTATACATTTATTTATGAGTGTTTGATGTTTGTGGATGAGCTTTTTATAGAATTGTTTTCTAACTTTGTTGCTAGAATAGAAATACAATTGATTTTTGTATATTAATATTGTATTTAAGAATCTTGACATATTTATTAATTCTAGATTATATGTAAGTTTCTCAATTTTTCATAATTTTATTTCCAAATAATGACAGCTTTTATTTTTCTGTCTGATCTTTATGCCTTTTATTTCTTGTATTATTGCGGTGGAGAGGATCTTCCATAAAATGTTGAATTCAAGTGGTGAAAATAGAATTTTTGTCTGGTTTGTGATTTCAGGGGGAAGTGTTCAATATTTTACTATTGAGTTTGAAGTTTGCTGCAGCTTTTTTGTTTGTATTGCTACTGTTTTAGGTTAAGGGAATTTTCCTTCTAGTCCTAGTCTTTTAAGAGTTTTTCCATGCATAGGAGTTAACTTTTATCAGAAGCCTTTTTCTTTATGTGTTTTGTTGATATGATTTAACTTCTATATTTGATTACTCTGGGGATTATTTTGGTTAGTTTTTACATGTACCTAATACTACATTAATGTATAAATCCAATTATTCCCATGTATCATTTTAAAATGTATGGTTTGGTTTGATTTGCTTACATTTTGTTTTGTATGAGAAAGATTGGCCTTTGCCTATCCTGTTAATTTTTTAATATTTGTGAATGATATGCTTAGCTCACAAGATAACTTGGGAGGTGTTCTTGGTTTCTCAGTTTTTTGAAAGTTTGTATAAGATTAGTATTATTTCTTTGAAAACTAGTGAAACCATAGGAGTGCAATTTCTTTTCTTTTTGATTGTCTCTTTTGAGGTAAACCTTATATATGTTGAAATACACTAATTGTGTATATGTATAATGTTGTGAGCTTTGACAAATAGACTCACCTTTATTGAAGATATAGAACATTTCCATCTCCCTAGGAAGTTTCCTTCCCTGTTAGTTCCCTATAACATCCATAAAGTGATAACCACTGTTCTAAATTTTAACTGTGGATTAGTTTTTGTTTTTTGAAAATTTCATGCAAATGGAACCATACCATGTGTACTTTTTGGTATACAAATTCTTTTGCTCAGAATTTGGATCTCTGCAAGATCCATCCTTGTGATTGAATGTATCAGTATTCCCTTTTTGTTGCTGATTAGCATACTATCTTATTAATATACTACAATTTATCCATTCCTAGGTTGATGAGCATTTGGGCTGTGTTTAGTTTTTGACTATTGGGAATAAAGCTGATAATGAATATTATTGTACAAGTATTTATGGAAATACATTTATATTTTCCTTGGATAAATATCTACTACTGGAACTGCTCTGTTAATGGTAGATGCATGTTTAAATTTAAAAGAAACTGGCAAATTTTTCTATTCAGGTTGTAGGGGTTCATTATATTTTGTATTTATAAAAGTCCTTTGTCAGATACATGTTTTTTTTTTTTTTTTTTTTTTTTAGATACATGTTCTCACAAGCTGTGTGGCTTACCTATTAAATTTCTTAGAAATGTTTTTTTACGAGCAGAAGTTTTAAATTTTGATGATATAATTGAAATTTTTTTCTCTTACAGTTAATTTCTGTGTTTGTTCTAAGAAATTCTTGTTCATATCCGGGTCACAAAGACATTTATGTTTTTCCCTAAAAGCTTTATAGTTTTAGCTTTTATGTTTAGACTGGTGATCCATTTTAAACTAATTTGTATATGATGTGAGATAGGGATTGAGGTTCATTTATTTCCTAATGGATTTTCAGTTGTTTCAACACCATTTGTTGAAAAGGTTGTTTCCCTTCTATTGAATCACTTCGATACCTTTGCCAAAAAAATCAGTTGACCATGTAAGTCTTGATGTTTTTCTGTTCTGTCTAGTTCTATTTCATTGGTCTCTATGTCTCTATGCTGGTCTCACACTATTTCAATTCCTATAGCCTTATACTATAAAGTTGAGAGCATATAGTGAAGTCTGAGTCTAAGTCCTACTAGGTTCTTTTTCAAAATCATTTTTGTTATTCTTGAACTGTTGCATTATCACATGAATTTTAGAATCTGGTCAGTTTCCGAAAAAGCCTACTGGTTTTGAAAATGAATTTGCATTCAATTATAGATCAGTTTTGGTAGGAATGACATTAACAATGTTGAGTCTACTAGTTAGTCTGTAAACAATGTGTTTCTCTCTCTCTTTTTTTTAAAGAGAGAGTGAGGGAGAGCCTGTGTGAGTGGACAGGGAAGGACATGGAGGGGCAGAGGGAGAGGGGGAGAGAGAATCTTAAGCAGGTTTCACACTCAGCACGCAGCCTGATATGGGTCTTAATCTCATGACCTTTAGATCATGACATGAACCCAAATCAAGAGTCAGACACGTAACTGCCTCAGCTACCCAGGCACCCTTCTCTCAGTTTTTTTTTTTAAGATTTTATTTATTCATGAGAGAGAGAGAGAGAGAGAGAGAGAGAGAGAGAGAGAGAGAGATGCAGGCAGAGACGCAGGCAGAGGGAGAAGCAGGCTTCATGCAGTGAGCCTGACGCGGAACTCGATCCTGGGTCTCCAGGATCACACCCTGGGCTGAAGGTGCTAAACTGCTGAGCCATCTGGGCTGCCCTTAGGTTTTTTTTTTTAAGGTGTATTTTTTCTCAAGAATATTTTATAATTTTAGTGTATAGGTTTTTGTTCATTTTTTTTATTAAATATGTTCCAAGTAAATTATGCTTTTTGATATCATGATAGATGATACTAAAACTCTTTATGTTCAGATAGAATGCTGTTAATATTTGGATACACCACTGATTTTTGTATCTGACATTATTTCCTAAATTCACTTACTATTTTTTAAATAGTTTTTTGTTGTTTTAGTTGTTGCTTTCTTAGATTTTCTTTGTGAAAGATCATACTGTCTGAGACTAGGGACAATTTCCTTTTTTTTTTTTTTGACAATTTCCTTTTTACTTTACAGACTTTATACATTTTATTTCTTTATCCTATTGTACTAATTTGGACCTCTAGTACAATATTGAATAGGTGTCATGAGGATAGGCATCTTTACCTTATTCCTGAGCATTGGGAGAAAGGATTCAGTGTTTCACTGTTAAACATGGTGTTAATTGTAGGTGTTTGTATAGGTGCCTTTTATCCAATTGAAGATACTGTCTTCTATTACTAGTTTGCTAAGAATTAAAAAGAATTTACTTACTAATGGGTGCTGAATTTTGTCATTTGCTTGTCAGGCATTTATTGAAATAATCATATAGATTTGTCCTTTTATTCTCTTAATACAGTGACTCACTTTGGTTGACTTTTAAAAAATAGATTTTATTTCTTTTTTTTTTTTAATTTTTTTTAATTTTTTTATTTGTTTTTGATAGTCACACACAGAGAGAGAGAGAGAGAGAGAGAGAGAGAGGCAGAGACATAGGCAGAGGGAGAAGCAGGCCCCATGCACCAGGAGCCCGACGTGGGATTCGATCCCGGGTCTCCAGGATCGCGCCCTGGGCCAAAGGCAGGTGCCAAACCGCTGCGCCACCCAGGGATCCCAGATTTTATTTCTTAAAGCATTTTTATGTTAATAGCAAAATTGAGTAGAAAGTATAGAGAATTCCCATTTACCTTTAACCCCGACTCGTGCACAGCCTCTTCCACGGTTGACATCCTGCACTCTAGTGATGCATTTGTTATAGTCTGTGAATCTGCATCGACCCATCATTATCACCGAAAGACTATAATTTACATCAGGATCTGCTCTTGGTGTTGCATATCGTATGGGTTTCAACAAATGTATAATGATACATATTCACCCTTATAGTGTCACACAGATCATTTCATTGCCTTTAAAATCCTCTATACTCTGTTTACCATCCTATCCTTCCTTCATCCTCTCGCTGTCATTCATTTTTTTATTGTTTCTACAGTTTTGCCTTTTTCAGAATGTCCTATAGTTGGAATTCTATAGGCTGTAGCCTTTTCATATTGGCTTCTTCCATGTAGTAATGTTTATTCAAGTTTCATTTATGTCTTTTCATAGCTTTTGATAGCTCATTCCTTTTTAGTGTTGAATAATATGCCATTGTTTGAATGTGCCACTATTATTATTTATCCATTTACTTACTGAAAGTCATCTTGGTTACTTGTAACTTATGGCACTGGTGAATAAAGCTGCCATAAACACCCATGTGCAGGTTGTTGTGTGGACATAAATTTTCACTTCCTTTGGACAAATACCAAGGAGCATAATTGCCGTATGGAATGATAATGACAGTTTTGTTTACTTTTTTTTTTTTTTTTTTTATTTACGACAGTCACACACACAGAGAGGCAGAGACATAGGCAGAGGGAGAAGCAGGCTCCATGCACCCGGAGCCCGACATGGGATTCGATCCTGGGTCTCCAGGATCGCGCCCTGGGCCAAAGGCAGGCGCTAAACCGCTGCGCCACCCAGGGATCCCTGTTACAGTTTTGTAAGAAACTGCCACAATGTCTTACAACATGGCTGGTACCATTTTGCATTTTTATCAGCAATGAATGAGAGTTCCCGTTACTCCACATCCTTATTAGCATTTGGGGTTTTCAATTTTGGCCATTTTAATAGGTGTGTAGTTGTATCTCATGGGTTTTTTAACTTGCAATTCCCTAGGTTATGTTGAACATCTTTTCATGTGCCTTTTTGCCCTCTGTGAATCATCTTGGGTGAGATGTCTGGTAGGATCTTTAGCGCATTTTTTAAATGGGGTGGTTTGTTTTCTTAATGCTGAATTTTAAGAATTCTTTGTTTATTTTGGATAACAGTGCTTTATCAGATATCAGTCTTTTGCAAATTTTGCTCCCTTGTTTATCTTCTCATTCTCTTAACAGTGTCTGTCACAGAGCAGAAGCTTTTAATTTTGGTGAAGTCTAGCTTATCGATTAATTCTTTCATGGATTATGCCTTTGGTATATATGATTGATTTTCAAATGTTAGCCTAATCTCTGGGATAAATTCCAATTGGTCATGACTTACTATGCTTTGAGATATTGACTTACTATCCTTTTGAGATATCTTTAGTATTTTCTTAGCTATTTTCATATCATTTATAATTAATGGAGAATTTTTTATAGAGTTGATGTCAAATTTTGATGTTAGTGTTATACCGGACTTAAAAAAATGAACTGGTGGAGAGTTTGCCCTTTTTGGGAAGTATTTTGTGTATATTTGGTATTTTTTTCCCCCTAAATGTTTGATAGAATTTACCAATGAAACCATACGGACTTGGATTTTTTGGTGGGGCATGTAATCCTACTAAATTAGTTTCTTGATGGTTAAGAGCTATTCAGATTTTCTATTTTCTATTGTGTCAGCTTCAGTAAATTTTATTTTTCATGGAATTTGTTTATTTCACTTAAGTTTTAAATACAAAGTTGTTCATAATATCTCTTTATTATTTTTGATGTCTATGGAATATGAGGTGATACTCTATGATGAGGTGATACTCTATCTTTCATTGCTCATACTTATGTTTTATTCCTCTCATTCTTTGTCAGTCATGTTGAGGTTGTTTAGTGTTATTAATCTTGAACAAAGCTACTTTAGGTTTGTGAATTATTATATTTTTGTCACTTTTTAAAAAAGACTTTATTTTAGAGAGAGAGTACACTTAAATGTGGAGGGGGACAGAGCAGGGGAGAGAGAGGGAAAAAAAGAGAATCTCAAGCAGACTCTGTGCTGAGTGCAGAGCCCGACACAGGTCTTGATCTCACAACCCTGAGATCATGACCTGAGCCAAAACCAAGAGACAGATATTTGACTGACTGAGCCACCCAAGGACTTCTGTTTTTGTCACTTTTTAACTTAAATTTTTAAAAATCTTTGTTATTTCTTTTCTAATACTTGGTTTGGATTCAATTTGCTTATCTTTTTTTCTAGCTTCTCAAGGTAGAAACTTAAACTTAGATCTTTGTTTCTTTTCCATTCCAGTTTAAGCATTAAAACTATAAATTTCCCCCTGAGCATGATTTAGGTATATCTCACAGATTTTGATGTTATATTTTCATATCAAAATACTATTTAACTTTCTCTGATATTTTCTTTGATGAGTTATTAAGTGGAGCATTTACTTTTAATAATTTTGGGACTATATGAGTTATTTTACTGTTATTGATGTCCAAGTTATGTTTGTTATGGTCAGACATCATACTCTAAGTTTTCAGTACTTTTCAGGTTTTTTGAAATTTATTTTATGGTCAAAATATGGCTTATCAATATGTGTACTTGAAAATAATTATAATTTTACATTTGTTGCTTATATTCTTTTATAAATGTCAGGTCAAGATGGTTGACACTGTCAGTAAAATCTTCCATACTTTGGTGAGTTTTATTTGGTTCTTTTGAGAGAGGAGTATTAGAATCTTCAAATACAATTGTGATTATAGAATATAATATAGAATCTTCAAATATAATTATGATTCTACCTCATACATTTGAAACTCAAAAAACAGGCATACGATTTCTCAATTTTTATGTATTTCTGATACATCAACTTTTTTTTTTATCATTATGGAATGTGTCTTTTTTTTTTTAAAGATTTTATTTATTTATTTATAGAGACACAGAGAGAGAATGAGAGGCAGAGACACAGGCAGAGGGAGAAGCAGGCTCCATGCAGAGAGCCTGACTTTTTTGGTAAGATAATATGTCTGTCAGGTCATCTAATTTCTCTTATATTAATATAGTTAGCTTTCTTAAGGGTTGAACTTTTTCTTTTTTGCATTTGTGTATAAAGTGAATCTCTTGGGGCACCTGGGTGGTTCAGTCAGTTGAGTATATGACTCTTGGTTTTGGCTCAGGTCGTGATCTCAGAGTCCTGGGATTGACCTGCATTGGGCTCCCCACTCAGCAGAGAGTTTGCTTGTTTGCCCCTCCCCCTGCTCGCTCTCTCTCTCTCTCTCTCTCTCAGTAAATAAATCTTAAAAAAAAAAGTGAATCTCCTATGGACGGCATATAGCTAGGTTTTGCATTTTTTTAATACATTCTGGTCTTCTCTGCACTTTAATTGGACTGTTTAGACCATGGGTCAACAAATTTTTTTCTGTGATCTGCCAGACAGTAAATATTTTGGATTTCATAGTCCATATGGTTTGTGTGGCAAGTACACTACTCTGTCATTGGAATGTGAACATAGCTGTAGACAATTTATAAATGAAGGAATTTGGCTGTATTCAAATAAAACTTTATTTATAAAACAGGTATTGGGCTATATGTGACTTCTGGGCCATGGTTTGCTGAGGCCTGGTTTAGGCCATTTTAATGACAATTTATAGATATATTTATAAGTATATATAGATATGTCATTTTTTTGTTTGCTGTTTGCTCCCTCCTTGTTCTTCTCTTGTTCTCTTCCTGTCTTTTTTGGGGCTATTTGAATAATTTTTAATGTTCTCTTTTGATGTCTTTTTTTTTAAGATTTTATTTATTCATGAGAGACACAAAGAGAGAGGCATAGACATAGGCAGAGGGAGAAGCAGGCCCCCTTTTGGGGAGCCTGATATGGGACTTGTTCCCAGGACCCTGGGATCATGACCTTAGCCAAAGGCAGAGGCTCAACCACTGAGCCACCCAGGTGCCTCCTCTTTTGATTTCTGTATTGACTTCTTTGCCAGACATCCTTGCATTATTTTCATAATAGTTTTTCTTTAATATGGATCTTTTTTCCCCACTCCAGGAGTTCAGGATCTTTTCAGTATCACAACATTCTTATTCATTACAGAAACATCAGTGTCCGTTTTCTTCTTGTTGATAATTTTGCTCTCTTTCTTCTACTTTTCTGCTACTGCATAAATTAGAGGATGGAATCACATAAATTGCCCAGAATTAGGGTCAAACAAAAATGAATTGGAATGACCCAAACACAGGCACATAATTTTTGCCAGAAACCCTGTATCAATTGGGTATAAGAATTAAAAAGGAAGAGCTAGAGCCTCAGTTTGCAAATATATTATTATATATCTAAAAGTCCCAAGATAATGCTGAAAACTAGTATAAATTAGATAATTCCATAGTAATCATATGTACACACAAGTCATGAACTTTTATATGTATAAACAACCATAGTTGGAAGATAATGGAAGAGGAAAATATATTTAAAATTGCCACATCATAAAAGTGTTAATTATTTCTAAATTAGTTAACATTAAATAATTCCAATACATATGGTAGTTACTAGGCTGATTCTTAATAGGAAAATAATTAAGAATCAACAGAAAAACACTTGAAAAATGGAGCAGCAACAGACCTGCTGTATATTAAAACATGTTGTAAAACCTCGCAAAATAGCACATGAATAAAAAATCCAGAAGTGGGCTCACACACACGTAGTAATTTAATGTTTGGTAAAGACAGCATCTCCAATTGGTGCAGTTTTAATACATGGTTTTGAGAAAATGGATAGCCAGTTGGAAGGGTCCATTTGTGGATCTAATTAAAATTCATATTATATATCAGGACAAACTACAAATGGGTCACATGTCCAAGTATAAAAAATAAGACAAATACAACAGAAATATCCAAAATAGATTGACCAAACTATGGCATATCCACATAATGGGACACCGTACAACTGCAATAAAGAAGGAGTTCACTCTATTTCTGTGGAGAGATCGCCAGAATATATTACAAAGTGAATAAAATAGGCTATAGGGTAGTGTATATGTAGTATGCTGTTTTTTGTTAAGAAGAGGTAGAAATTTTACAATTCATACTTATGTTTTCATAAAGTAACATTGTACAAGGACAAGAGGGAATGGGGTACAGGTAGACACTGACAGGAGTAGAAGTCACTCTTCTAAGTAGAAACATTTTTGTTTTGATTTTTTAAGCATTTGCTATTTATTGACTAATAAATTCTTTTTGAACTTATTATCTATCTAAAAAATCACTAGAAATTCTTCCAAGTTGAGATGAATTAATCTGCAAGTTCTGCGAGTAATTTAAGGAAGAAGTACTTCTAAATGTAAACCTCCCCAGATAATAGAAAAAGAGGGACCACTGCCCAGCCCATTTGATGAGGCTAGAATAACCTAGTTTCTAAAACCTGACAGTGTGTTGAGTCGAAGAAGGGCATCCTAGGAAAGAACACATACACATATGATTTGATTTTATGACAAAAGTCAGGATCATGGTTGTCTATGGTAAGAGGGTGGAGGGGCATGGGCAGTTTCTGGGTTACTGCAATGTTCTGTTTCTTGATCTCCATTTTTATATGTTGTTCACTTTATAAATGTGTTTAACTCTACTTTTGTCTTCTGTGTAGTATCTTGTTGCAGTGATTTTTAAAAATGGTAACAATTGGTTTCTCCTAAACTAATTTCACTAAGGGATTAGAGGCTAATTGGTATCTAGTAGGGACCCACTTTTGTTTTGTTTAAGCTATTCTGTTGGGATTTTTGTTCTGCAACCAGCACAGCAATTCTAGCCAACGTTGAAATTGTTCATTCACATGATCAGATTCACTGCAGATAAAACTTGTTTATATAAGAACAGAGAGGGGGATCCCTGGGTGGCGCAGCGGTTTGGCGCCTGCCTTTGGCCCAGGGCGTGATCCTGGAGACCCGGGATCGAATCTCACATCGGGCTCCCGGTGCGTGGAGCCTGCTTCTCCCTCTGCCTGTGTCTCTGCCCCTCTCTCTCTCTCTCTGTGTGACTATCATAAATAAATAAAAATTAAAAAAAAATATATTAAAAAAAAAAGAACAGAGAGGGTGTGCTGCAGTGGAAGGTTCAACAGATTGAGGGACCCCTGGACAGAGTGGCTTTCTTCATTGAAAGGGCTGTCTGTCATCTGTCTTCTTATTCCAAATCTAGAAAATAACTACAGGGTAAGAGGTACTGAATATATATAGGAATTTAAATCATTGTTAGGAATTTCATTTACCTTCCTTTTGGAAAACCTGAAATGAGACCCTGTAGGTTCTCACTCAGTGCTGCTCAGGGGAGATGTTGGGGTGGAGGGAAGAGTCTGGAGGTTCATCAGAGCAGGATTTGGAGCAGCAGGCACATCTATGCCAAAGTCCTTATTAGGAAATTGAAAGGGCTCAGTGTGCTGTCAGCCATGAGGATCAGTTCATTGAAAAGACTGCATGCAGCCAGGGTGGGGAGTTGTCGTGTGTAGGAGAGCTCTGTTTAACCCAGAGAAGGCCACCTTACCATACACACGAGGTGGGGCCTGGTCTCGTCTTTCAGGCCCCACAGCACACTAGCCACTCAGCTCTCCATCCCTCTCTCAACTGAAAGAATGAAAGGAGTTCCCACTGCCATCCCTACCTTAACCCTACCAGCCTTATAAAAAAACGAAAAACAACAAGCAGGCTGCAGTAGGCCGCAACAGTTTTGTGGTGCTGATCAGTACTGGAGATTCTACCACAGTTTCTGATTGGTTCCACAGTAGCCTTTCCTCAGAGAATTTGAAGAAGTGGTTGTCACCATAGTCAGTGTTTTAGGAGTGACAACTGGCCAGTAGGGGATGGCATTCTGCACTGTCCATCCCAGAGGCCTGTGCTATGGCCTCCCTTTACTCTGTTGGTGACATGCCAGGCGTGGGCAGGCACAGGGAAGGCTCCCTCTGCTGGGCCCTGGTTGTAAATACCAGCTGTGATACTTGGGCAGGAAGGGACGGCCAGAAACTAGAGTGGTAGTTCCTTGTTATCTCTGTAGGAGGGAGGATAGCCAGCTCACAGACCTTTCTGCACTTGGGAGTGTCTCTCCACTTCCATCTCCTGGTGGCTGAGAGCCATTGAAATAGCTCTCAAATGGTGGGGATAGAGTGGATTCTGCAGCCTATGCGGGGATCATAATGAGGCCATCAGAGACCAGGCCTGACTTGGTCCAGAAATTCCAGCCTCCGGAGGAAAGCCCCCCCCCCCCCATACAGTCATACCCCCACCAGCCAAACAGAGGAGTACTTTTCAGCAGGCCCCAGTCTCCATACTGGCAATTGCATGGGTGTGAATGCAGAGCTGGTCAGAAATGATTTTCATGGCCCAAACAGCTAGGAAGAAACAGGAATTCTGTTGATGATGTCTTTTGAATGTTTAGACAGTTCAGCCACTGTTTCTGGATATCCCAGTTTTTCAGGCAGACGTGTTTTCTTAGCAAACTGTACTCTCTGAGGGAGCTTTGATTGGTCTATCCAGGAAAGACCAACCATTCAGCTGATGTCCCCATTATGGAGGCCCAACAGTTTATCTGCAGGGGTATAAAATGGGGTCTGTTTTAGTAAGCAGTACCACCAGGCATAAAAGGATGGCTAGGGCCCACCTCGCTTTGGGATCAGGATCTTGGATTTACTGAAGTTCTGGGGACCCTGAGCCTATAGTTGCCATGTCTAATCTTTGTGCCTGCTTTCTGTAAACCTAGTCTGTCATTGTTGCCACTGGGACAAGATGTAAAATATTTTAATGACATGATTATCATGAACCTAATAGATAAAGAATTCTGTATCCAGTAGAGAATACACATTCTTTTCTAGCACATACAGATCATTCTTAAAACTTACCTTGTTCTAGATCAGAAGGGGTGCTTTAGAAACTTCCAAAAATTATCGTTATTATGCAGACCGGTATCTCTGACCTTAATAAAATACAATTAGAAATTGGGGTGCCTGAATGGCTCAGTGGGTTAAGCATCCAACTCTTGGTTTTAGCTCAGGTTATGATCTTAGGGTCGTGAGATCGAGGCTATGTTGGGCTCCATGCTCAGTGGAGAGTCTGCTTGAGATTCTCTCTCTCCTTCTCCCTCTGCCGGCCCCCACTCTGTCTCTCAAATAGATAAAGTCTTTTTTTAAAAAAGGAATTAATATCCGTCAGCTAAAAATGACCTATATGTTTATACACTTAAAACTATAGACCATAAGGGAAATTATAAGATAATTACATGTGAATGAAAATACTGCATTTCAAAATTTGTGAGATATTTAAAGAGAGATTTATAGTTTACAATTAATTTACCAGGAAACAAGAAACTTTTGTAAGTGCTGTGGGCTGAATTGTGGCTCTATCTCCAAGCCCTCAGAATCATTTATATGTTGAAGTCCTAACATCTAGTACCTCAAATATGACTCTAATTGGAAATAGAGTCTTCATAGAGGTAACTAAGTTAAAATGAAGTCTTTACTGTGGGCCCTATTGTACTATCATGGGTATTCTTGTAAGGGGAAATTTGGACACAGTCATTGACAGAGTGAAGACGATTTAAAGACACAGGGAGGAGATGGTCATATCAAGTGAAGGAGAGAGAGGCCTGGAATAGATCTTCCTTCATGACACTCAGAAGTAATTTACCTTGATCTTGGACTTACGAGTCTCCAGAAATAGAAAATAAATTTCTGTTGGTTAAGGTACATAATCTGTGATTCCTTGTTATGGCAGTCCTTGCAAACTAATACAGTACTTAATGACCCAAATTTTAATTCAGGAAGTTGGAAAAAGAACCACAAAGTAAATAAGAAGGAGAAAAATAATAAAAGTAAGGCTGGAAATTTGTTAAATAGAGAGTAGTATTATCAAAACCAAAATTGATTCTTTAAAAAAAGTAATATATTTAAAAATTATGGAGTCATGGCTCATGATTATTTCAGTTTCAGAAAAAGCATTAAGTTTAATACATCTGTATTATGAAAATTCTAAAAATAATAAAGAGAATATCTTTAATTTGATGAAGGATATGTGCCAAAACCTAAAACAAACTTTTCTCTTTTTTTAAGATTTTATTTATTTGAGAGAGGGAGACAGAGTGTAAGTGCACAAGGTATGGGGAGGGGAGAGGGAGAGAGAGAAGCTGATTCCCCACTGAGCAAGTAGCCTGATGCAGGGCTCTATCCCAGGACCCTGAGATTATGACCTGAGCTAAAAGCAGATGCTTAACTGATTGATCCACTTGGACATCCCTGAAGCAAACTTTTAATGGAAAAACTTCAGATGCATGCCATTTAAGATCAGGAACCAGACAAATATGGTTAACACTGTTACAGCATTTCATGTTACTGGAGTTCCTGGCCAGTATGTTCAGAAAATAAATAGAAATGAGTTAAGAGAATTGGAAAGGAAGTGATAAATCTGTATTTATAGATCACCTACATATAAAAATTTACAGAAGCAATAGATAAGATTTTATATTAATAAGATAATCTAATATTTCTTAAATAAAAGGTCATTTTACAAAAATCAGAATTCCTCTGTACTCAAAATAACTAGAAAAGATGATGGTATAAGATACCATTTGCAATAATAAAATCAATCAAGTAGCTAGAATTTAACCTGATGAATAATGGCCAAGATTTACAGGGAGGCAAATTTAAAACTCTTATAACAGAGTATATGATAAAAAGACCTGAAAAAGAGATACACCGTGTTCAAACATGGTATAACTTCTTTGTAAATATGTCAGTTCTCTTTAATCTATCAATTCTATTAAATGCCAATCAAAACCCTGTAGAGTATTTAGAGAGATTTGACACACTGAATAATTTGCATGGAAATTCTGATTATGACACACTTGTATTGCAGCACTTCTTCTTAAAACAACTAGAAAACCTTGATTAAAGTATATATTTATCCAGAAGTGTAGAGCTATAAAATCAGTAAGGACTCAGGCTACGAGTCAGAGAAGTAGGTCTGTTGAGATGTGAGCATTTAGCTCTACCTTTTCAATTGCAGGCAGTTGTCTGGGGGCAGGGAAGCTAAAGAAAACTTCTAGAAATCTTACAGGTTCGGGGAAAACAAAAATTAGAGATTAGAGCTCAATGAAGAGAAGGGCTCTGTTAAATATTCTAGGTATTTAATGGGGGACCCTGAAGGGTTACACCCCTTAAGTGGAAGGACAAATGGAAATAGGCCAGCCCTCACAAGATGGAATCTCTGTTGTAATCAAATCAGTCCCAGATTGTATTAAGATGATCTGACCCTAGGGTAGAAATAAAACATACATACAGTGGCTTAAATTAAAACTTGATAGGTTTCATAGCAACCATAGAAAACTGAAGAGAGGATTAGTGGATTGGAAACTAGGTCAATAGAAAATATCTAGGCTGAAATATGGAGAGAAAAAAGTGGATGAAAAATTAAAAAATAAATTAGGATTCCTATTAGACACAGTGAAAAAATTAACATGTATGTATTTATAGTTCCAGAAAGGAGACAAGAGAGAAAATGGGACAGAAATAGTATCTGAAGAGATCATCTGTGGCAGCTTTTCAAAGCTAACTAAGAACAGAAATCTACACATAAATCAGAGAGTTCCTATATCTCCATGACAGGATAAATGCATCAAGGTACATATTACATCCAAGCGTAGGATAGTAAAACTTCTGAAAACCACAGATAAAGTTTTAATAACAGCTGGAGAAAAAAGGATGTGTAACTTCCAAAAAGCAACGAGAAGACAATTCACTTAACAAGGGTAATGATGGAAATTGAAGATAATGGAAAATGTTGAAACTGTTCAAGGAACCAAGTGTGTCAACTTATGATTATTCACCCAGCAAAAATACTTATTTTTAAATGAAAGCAAAACTATAAAATATCATTGAGAGCAATTAAAGAAGACCTAGACAAATCAGAGACATCATGTATTCATTCACAGGATGGAAGACTCCATACCGTTAAGATGGCACTTCTCTCCAAATTGATGTACAGCTTCAGTGTAATCCCTTTCAAAAGCTACCTTTTGGGTAGAAATTGACAGGCTGATTTAAAAATTTATGTAGAAATTTATGGGACCCAGAACAATTAAAAGATTTTGAAAAGGGACAAAGTGGGAGAACACACACTTCCTGATTTTAAAACGTTTTGCAAAGCATTGGTAATGGAGGCTGTGTGGTCCTGGCTTAAGGATCACATGTAGATCAATAGAATACAATTCAGAGTCCGGGAATAAACCCATATGTCTGTGGTCAGTTGACTTTTCTTTATGGTCAGTTGACTTTTCTTTTCTTTCTTTCCTTCCTTCTTTCAAGATTTTATTTACCTATTGAGAGGGAGAGAGAGAAATGAGCTTGGGGAGAGTGTTAGAGGGACAAGCAGACTCTGCTTGCCTCTTCTTCCATTGAGAAGGGAGGTCAATGTGGAGTTCAATCCCAGGACCCTGAAATCATGACCTGAGCTGAAGTCAGCCACCTAACCAACCGAGCTACCCCAGGCACCCTGACATTTTTTTTTTTTAACTTTTACGTATTAAGCAATCTCTACCTCAACATGGGGCTCAAACTCACAACCCCAGGATCACAAGTTATGCGCTCTCCTGACTGAGCCAGGCAGGCACCCCTGGTCAGTTGATTTTTGACAAGGGTGCCAAGAACATTCAAAGGGATTTAAAAAAATAGTCTTCAACAAATGGTGCAGGAGCAACTGGATATCCACATGAAAAGAATGAAGTTGGACTCTACCTTATATATCCAAAGAGCTAAAAGCTAAAACTTAGCTAAGAGCCAAAACTGTGGAACTCTTAGAGGAAACATAGGTATAAATTCTGGTGACCTTGGGTTGGGCAGTGGTTTCTTAAGTCTATGCTAAAATGACAAAGAAAAATTGGTAAATAAGATTTCATCAAAATTAAAAACTTTGTGCTTCTAAAGTATACTATCAGGAAAGTGAAAAAACAGTCCACAGGATGGGAGAAAATATTTTCAAATTATATATATGAAAACGGTCTAGTATCCAGGAACCTATAAAGAATATTTACAACTCAATAATAAAAATGCAAATAACCTAAAAAATCGACAAATGATTTTAATAGACGTATCTCCATCAAAGATATAAGAATGACCAATAAGCACATGAAAAGATGCCCAATACCGTTAGTCATTTGGGAAACACAAGTCAAAGCTACAGCGAGATACCACTTCTCACTTAGCGAGATGGCTGTAAATAAAAAGATAATAGCAGGCATTGATGAGGATGTGGAAAGACTGGAACTCTTGTACTTTGCTGGTGGGAATATAAAGTGTGCAGGTGCTTTAGAAAACAGCCATTCAACCAGAAATCCTATCCTAGGTACATACTCGAGAGAACTGAAAACAAACACACAACCCTGACATGCATGTTCATAGGAGCCTTAGTCATAATAGCAAAAAAAAAAAATAAAAAAATAAAAAAAAAATAAAAAATAAAAAATAAAAAATAATAAAAAAAAAAGAGAATAGTCCACGTGTCTGTCAGCTGATGAATGGATAAAGCACATGTGGTCTGTCCATCCGCTGGGATATTATTCAGCCACAAGGAAGGAGATACTCGAATCTGCCACAGTGGGTAAATCTCGAAATCATGTCAAGTAAAAATAATCAGACACAAACAGCCACTTATTGTCTGATGCCAATTATATGAAATTCATGTAGACTAAAAGTAGGTCAGGGACTGATGGGAGGGGGGTGTTGGGCATGCTTGCCTCTAGGTGTGGGGTGTTTTGGGGGGAGTGATGAAAATATTCTGGCATTACATAGTGATGATTGTACAACTTTGTGAGTATACAGAAAACCAGCAAATTGTACACTTTAAAGGATGAATTATATGGTATATGACTTATGTCTCCATTTTTTTTTTAAATGAAGACAAAGGCCTTTTTAGGCAAAGAGAAAACTGAGACTCTGTCCTCAGTAGACTTACACTAAAGGAAATACTAAAGGAAACCTTAGGTGGAAGGAAAACAATCCTAAATAAAGCATGGGAATGTAGAAGGGATGGAGAGCTTCAGAAAGGGTAAATGTGTCTTTTGATAACATAAAACAGTTTCAGTCACGCACATCTGTACATTTAGGTTACCTGACAGCAGTGGCACAATGGATAGGAGGTAGGGAAATGGACTTAATGTGTTCTAAGATCTAATCATTGTCTAGGAGATGGCAAGAAGACTAATTTAATTTTGTAAATTATAATATTTGGGATAGCCAATGAAAGAAAAATATTAGCGTGTACAACTGATGAGTTATGAGATGGGAAATAAATGATGGGAAATACAGTGGAATAGTTAGCAGACCAGTTACATCAAAATATTAATATACCCAAAAGTTTAAGCAGTTATCCAACATGTAAACAGTTTAAATAATCCAAGTATGGGCACTTGGGTGGCTCAGTGGTTAAGCGTCTGCCTTTGGCTCAGGTTGTGCTCCTGGGGTATTGGGATCGAGTCCCACATCGGGCTCCCTGCAGGGAGCCTGCTTCTCCCGCTGCCTCTGTCTCTGCCTCTCTCTCTCTAGGTCTCTCATGAATAGATAAATAAAATCTTTAAAAAAAATCCAAGTAAAAGGTTGTTCACTTAGCTAAAGTAACAAAACTCAGGAATATCTGATTAGAAGATCTACATCTTCAATATAAGAATATTAAAAAGTTACAAATTAAATGTTGGAAATGTTTGCACTTATTGTGCAAATAGTAAAATAAAGTAACATGGTCTTTCTAAGACTCAAAGTAGACTTTAAGTCCAGAAGTATTTCTCCATCTAACCACAAATAAAGGAATGTTACATGCTAAGATCATACCTCAGGAAATTAGACATGTTTTATTCATAACACTTGACACCAAATGTATGGTTTTTCTTTTTCTTATACCAACCAATTCTCCCACTCTCTAGACACCACCTGGGTGTCCAACAGTTTGATTCTGACACCGCCTACCTGGATTTAGCAGGAGATCCCACAAGTTAAAAGGCTCAGTCCCACAAGATGCCATTAGAAAGTCCTAGGCCATTGGGTACTTCTGACCAACCAGGTGTAAATTAGGGGTTTCCACCAGTCCCTCCTCAGGTTTAACAGTTTGCTAGGAGGACTCACAGAACTCAGGAACTTCACTTAGTATCACTGATTAGTATCAAGGATACAGGAACTGCTAAGTGGAAGAGATGCACAGAGCTAGGGGTGGAGGAGGGGAGTGGTGCTTCCTTGGCTGTGTGCCAATCTCCCAGTGCCTTGTTGATGTGCTCAGTAACCAGGAAGCTTCCAGAACTCCTTCATTTAGGGGTTTTTGTGGAGATTTTGTTATATGGGCATGATTGATAAAATCACTGGCCAGGGATCCCTGGGTGGCGCAGCGGTTTGGCGCCTGCCTTTGGCCCAGGGCGCGATCCTGGAGACCTGAGATCGAATCCCACGTCGGGCTCCCGGTGCATGGAGCCTGCTTCTCCCTCTGCCTCTATCTCTGCGCCTCTCTCTCTCTCTCTCTCTGTGACTATCATAAATAAATAAATTAAAAAAAAATCACTGGCCATTAACAACTCAACCTCCAGCAGCTGTCTCCTTCTCTGGAGGTTGGGGCTGGGGCTGAGAGTTATAAGCTTCTCATTGCATCGTAGTGTTTCTGGTTACCAGCCCCTGTATTAAAGCTATTGAGGCCCCCAGCTGCTAGTCATCTCATTAACATACAGAAGATAGTCTTCTCTCTCCACAAATCCCAAAGGTTTTAGGAACTGTGTGCCAGGAACTGAGGACAAAGATCAAATACTTAATTTTATTATACCACATCCATCATAGCTTTGTATTGCCTAATTAATTGCTTTTATGTATATAGGGCAAAGATTGACAGAAGTAAAAGTATTCACATATGAACCCCGTAGTAGGAGATTTTAGCACACTGATTTAATATCTGATTAAACAAGTAGATAGTGATCAGTAAGGAATAAAAGATGTGAACAGCAGCAAATTCATTTGGTATAGAACACTATAATCAATGACTAATGAATCCTTCCTTATCTAGTATATGTGGAGCATTTAGCATTTACTACTGCATAGATGCATCAAAATGCAATTAATTTTTTTGTATAGGGACCTTATATTCTGTGATCATTGTAAATCCACTCACTAGGTTTGGCTTTCTGTTAGATTATTCACCTTGTATGCTACCTGGTCTTTATTTGCCATTCCTTCCTGTTCTACAGTTACCACAGTGCAAAATCAGTCTCCAGAGTTCAGGGTGAAAGCCAGCTGTGCTTGCTTACTCACTAGTATTCTTAGAAGTGTTTAGTTTTGAGGCTGTGCCAGTTTCTTTCATCCTCTCTCTGAAATGTGCTTAAAACGTTCCATAGTTTCTCACATTTATGATGTTTAGGAAGCTAATTTTACATATGTGATCTTCCATACCACTAGAAATAGAAGTGTTTATTTTTCTATATGAATATTAGACTCTACTTGTCTACTTAAACTGTTATTTTCATTTAGGGTAATATTAAATTTACAGATTAAAGGAGGATTGATGCCTAATTTTCTTTGGGATTGCAATATGATTTATTGAATTTCAGAGAAAAAAGATGGGCAGTTTTCAAAAACTTTTTGTTCGTTTCTTATTATGTTAACTACTGGGTATTGTCTCTTCTGTTCTATTGGTGGGATATTTTCTGCAATTAAATTTCGTTTTCTTTTTTCTTGGAAAATAAGAAAGCTATTTATGTATATTACTTCATTAATATTACTTTTGTTACCAGCTACCTTAACAAATTACCTTGTTTCTTACAGTTTCCTTTTTATTTATCATTGCATTCCCTTTTCAGTATATAATTATGTTTTCTACCATAAATGATAAATTTGCAGTGTACGGTGACACTTCCCTCTGAGCCCATTTTACTCTTTGAGCTTATTGATTTTATCTTCAGACTTCATGAATTTTCTTTTGCAGTGAAGTGTGGGCCTTGGTTCCTCTGTTCTTACCTGTCTAACCCCGTTTCATTCATCCTAAATCTTAGGAGTTCTTTAAAATATTTTATCACCTGTTACTTTCCTTCATTCCTTTTTTTTTTTAAAGATTTTATTTATTTATTCATGAGAGATACAGAGAGAGGCAGAGAGAGAGAGAGAGAGAGAGGCAGGCTCCATGCAGGAGACTGATGCAGGTCTCGGTCCTGGGTCTCCTGGATCACACCCTGGGCCGAAGGCAGGCGCCAAACTGCTGAGCCACCCAGGCGTCCTGTTTCTTACATTCTAATGTTATGGTTTTATTCCTTTAGACACTTGTATTTTCTGTCACTTGGTGAGATTGAGGGTAGGAGTGAAGTAAATGAGTTTTCCTAGTTGCATCTTAGAAAGTCTCTAATGGTTTCTCACTTAAAAAAAAGAAAACGTTAACAGAAGTCCGTGTTCCTGGTTCTTGTTCTTCAATAATTGAATATTTCATGGCTGGTCTTCACAGCTGAGGTTCTTTATATTATTTTTAAGTGTTTCCACTTTTTAAGAATCCCACATCTTCCCTATTCCTGCCTGTGCATATAATTCATAATGTCTTCAGTCCCTATACTCTAGATCTTGGATGTTTTTGATACTTTTATTTCTGGGCTACAAGATAATTGCATCAGTGCAAGGAGGTGATGTTCCATTTACTGTCTTCTCTTTGCCTATGGGTTTTAACCAGTGCAGTGGAACCAAATCAGGTTCAAGTTATCAGGATCCCCTCTTAGAGGGATCAGGATGTGAACTTGGAGCCAAACTGGAGACTTCCAGGTACCTTCCCCCAAGTATAAACCTCAGTTCCCTACTTTGGATCTCAAAATAGACTCAAAGTATGTGTGTCCAGATGGCTGAATTGAGGTTTCCAGTGCACCTTAGAAACTCATTTGCCAGCAGAACAGAGAGTGTTGAGGAATGGGCCTCCCAACTGATTGCTAGTGGACAAGTCTTGAGTCTTAATCGAGTTCATTGTTTGGATGGAAGTGAAAGAGAGTTACTCACTTTGGTTTTTCAGTACTTGACTTTTGACTCTAAGAGAGATGATAGAGCCTTTCTTGTTCTTGGGGTAGAGTATATCCATTTCTATTCACTCCTAACTTTTGAGCCCTAAGAAGACTCAAGAGCAAAGGGAATTTGCCCATCCACTCATCTCTTTTGAAACAGTTCCTGCAGATACTTTGAAATGACTAATGCATTATATTTAAGGCCAATATTAATGGTTATATGTTTTCAGAGAAAACAGAGGTCCTTCCTGCCAAACAAAATGTATTGCATTATCACCTATTGCCTCTTTAAAATCATTCCAGAGGCGGCTGGGGTGACTCAGTCAGTTAAGCATGTGACTCTTGATTTTTGGCTCAGGTCATGATCTCAGCCTTGTGCAGTCGAGCTCTGTATCAGGCTCCATGCTCGATATAGAGTCTGCTTGAGATTCTCCCTCTCCCTCCATCCCTCCTCTCTCAAATAAATAAATAAAATCTTAAAGATAATCATTCCATATTTGGAAGTCCATGAAATACTTGATGGCAGAATGCAGTCCATAAAGAAACTAAATGGGAGAGTGAAATCAGTGGATGGAATGTGTTTATAAAAATGGGTGTAAAGTTGTAAGATACTTTTATCTTTCTAGGGGAAGGTGAGAACCCCTGTACAACTGCTTCCTAACAAGTATATACTTCTAACTTAAAATTTTTTATTTCTTTTCTTTTTTTAAAAAATATTTTATTTATTTATTCATAGAGATGGAGAGAGAGAGAGAGAGAGAGAGAGAGAGAGAGAGGCAGAGACACAGGCAGAGGGAGAAGCAGGCTCCATGCAGAGAGCCCGACATGGGACTCGATCCAGGGTCTCCAGGATGACACCCTGGGCTGCAGGGGGCGCTAAACCGCTGTGCCACCGGGGCTGCCCAAATTTTTATTTCTAAGCTTAATGTTTGTCTTCTCCTGTGGACTGCAAGTGAAGGCAAGGATAGAATTTCTTTATTCATTAGGCTAAGTACTTAGCACAGTGCTTTTAATTTTCCCTATTAGATTAAAAGCAGTAAAATGGGGTTCTTTTTTCTTTAATGCTTCTCTGTTGTGACTAATGAAAATAATACTTATTAATCATGAACCGTAATCCAAATATGTTCAGTGGTTAGAGTCACCATCTTACCCAGCAAGAGGGAAAGGTTACAGGACTTTGATCTACTTTTAAAATTTTGGGGCATTTCTTTCTAATGTTATTTCTATTCATGGATAATAAAATTGAGATAGTTTTGTCAGCATTAATACCTAACTGGCTTTTCTTACAAATTGTTTAAGTCTTCTCCCCATGTATTGAAATATTTCTTGGCAAACCTGGTTTCTTTATGGCTTCATAGAAGTCCCTTACATAGCTGTTTTGTAATTGACTCAACAGTAACATTAGGCTAGAAGGTGCACTCCATGAATTTAAGGATTTTCTCCATCAGTTCTTTGCAGTACTGAGGCACAGTATGGTCTGGCACATACCAGGCGCTCAATAAGTATTTGTAAAGTGAAGAATGTTTAGGTGGTTCTGTTTTTTCTATATTATAAATGATACTCTCTAAAGTATGTTTGCACATAATGCTTTCACTGCATTTCAAATGGTTTTTCTAAATAATTTGTTCCAGAATAAATTTCTAGAAGAGGATCTTGCTGGTGAAAGGGTATGGACAAAGTTATAGGACTTCAGAGTAGTTTTCTTTTCCTTATGAAATAATATTATTTATGGATTTCTATTTTTTAATACTTTGATTTTATAAATTTTCAATAATTATATTCTATTAGGGTTAAAGAGGTTTTTAAAAATTTTATTTTAACTGAAGTGCATTTCTTTCAATTCGGGGAGCAGTTAGAGATCTTGTAAGTGGAATATAGAGTTTCTCGTGGTGGTGGTACAGGCTGAGGATTGGAAGGTCACTTGAATGTGAGTGATGGCTGTGCTATGCTAAAGAACTTTCTTCTGTAGGAATGGAAGAAGAGCAGAGGGTAGGTAGTAAGTGGAGGTGTGAAAGAGTTGGAACAATCAAAAGCATAGTACTGGTGATAGTGCTGAGGAAGGAGTGGAAAGAGGGGAGACTAGAGGCATGGAAAGCCTGGATTTCTCACTCTCCAGCCCCGTGTCTAATTCATCACCAACTTTTATATCCTAAGTATTCCTTGAATTTCTTCCTCTCCTCCCCCTTCAGGTCCTCGGTGTCTTTAACCTCAGTTTCTCATTTCTTTCCCTGCCTCAGAGCCACTCTCCATAGAGCTGCTGAAGTGATCTAACTAAAACCAGCTCTGAAGAATGGTTTCCTATTATTCCTATTTTAAGTTTCTAGTTGATTAACACAACATACGAGCTCTTCCATCATTGGGATCCTTCAGCCTCATTTCTTGCTACTCCTTCCTAGGAGGAAAATCTTTCCTTGTCCTGAACATCCTCACTCCTCTCTCCCACACAGATATTTCTGGCTTCTGGGTGTTCCTCATCTGCACTCACTTCCCAGAATCCTCTCCTGCAGTCAGACCCCTTGGTCCCCTTTCTGAGGGGTGCATTGTGTAGACTCGGGTGTCAGTCAACTCTTCCAAGATACTGTAACAGATATATTCACCTATTCCATACCTCCCTCCCTCACTCTCACCTTTTGTGTCAGGAATCTGTCTTTTGTGCTTTTTATAGGATCTTATTTTTACCTCTTGCACGTTGTACTGTAATTGTCTATTTAGCTCTATTTCCTACATTGACCTGTGAGATTTTTGAGGGCAAGAGCTCTTTTATTTTTGTATTCTCAGCAGTTAGCATAATGTCTGGCATATAGTCAGGTGGTCAAAAGGGTTCCAGTTATTTTCTAGATGAAATAATGAGGGGTTGAACCAGGCCAGTGGTAGTGGGGGAGAAGAGTGGGTAGGAGAGACAGATTGGAAAGAAGTCACTTGGATGTTATAGATGAGTTACAGGTAGAAGTTATGGATGGTTGAGGCGTGCAACATAGTACAGGAATTTGGTATACAGGGTTTTGACTTGCTGAATTTGAGATATTTGCTAAACATTTAGACATGACTGGTAGGTAGTTAGCAATATGGGTATAGATATTAGATCAGGATTTAGGAGTCATGAGCAGATAGGTGTGAGCTGGGGCACTTGGAATAGATAAGTCAGGAAGGGGAGGGGATATAAAAAGGTGGAGTAGGGATCATTGGGGAACATTTAACAAGTAAAAGAAAAATAGGAAAATATACTGATTATCAGCAGTGTTCAGTGGAAGAAAGGTTGAAGTAGATGAGAATTGAGAACAATAGATTTTACTTGGAAATTAGGTCATTATGGATCTTTGAGAGAATAATTTTGGTCCAGTGGAGTGAAATAGAAACTAGATGGAAATAAGGGATTGGAAGAGACTGGGAAACAAATAAATGATGAACAAGTGGGAAAAGCAAGCACATACTACTCTTTAAAAATGTGCTTTATGGAGAAATGATGCCTAATGCAAAAGAGATGTAATATCAGCTCCTTGAGGGGAGGGTAGCAGTGTGGTGAATTTCTGGTTTTATTTTTTTGTTTTCGGATGGGAGAAGGTCTTGGAAAAGTTTATCAATTGATATTCAGGAAGCAGAAGAAAGGGGGCTTGAAGTCCAAAAAGAAATCTTTAATGGAACAAGGGTAAGAAGGAAGAGGGGGCCTAGAATCAAGGTCTTGGGAGGTGTCGTTAGCCTTGAGAATAGTGGGGACTTTTCTTCCTTGGGTTAAAAAGGAAAAGAAGTAAGGATAAGTAGAAATACAGAGACATTTAAAGGTGTTGTGAGGGAATGTGAAGATCTATCTTCTATGAAGTAGGCTACCAGTCATTAATTGTGGGGTGACAGGTGGATAGGACAAGGTAGGATAGATGGTGGTGACAGGGTGGCCTAGGGTATTTTAGAAGATTGGTAAAGGACAGAGTATTACTGGTGGGACTGCAGGTAGATTTTAGGGTTCAGTGGAGGTTGAGCTGTGGAAATAAAGCAATAGTAAAAGTAAATTGTATATATATATATTTTTTTTTTTCATGAAAAGGACTGAAAAAAGGATAGGGCACTAGAGAATTATTTATACTTACACATTGGATTAAGTGAGGCAGATAGTGATGTTTGTCCTTCAGGTCTAATGCTTGGGCGGATTGAAGGCCCCGGGGACCGTGCTGTGGCAGACAACAGCGCAGCCATCGGAGACCAGGAACAGGTCCTGCCTGGCGTGGGCTGGTGACCTCCAGAGTCAACTCAGAGGACTTCATGCACGGCTGAGGATATATGAGAGTTAGTGTGGGAAGGTGCTTTTTTTTCTTCCTTTTTTTTCCCCGTATATTCTTGTACTATATGAATATCAGTTAAAATATGTAAAATAAAAGTAACAGATTGCACATAATTTACTTATTTTAAGATAGAGGGCATTTTGAATAGAAAAGTAGTATTGGCAGGATTGGCTGGATTGTGAGCTCTTGACTGCATATTCATTCCTGATGAAAGTATCTCTGGTGGCCTTAGGTCCCTGTATTTCTCAACTGATAGATTGTAAAGTGCAAAGACAACCCTACAGAGATAACGATTTCCTTCATGGTATTTTGTCTTCTATCAGGAATTTGTAAGTAGGTTTATATATGCCTCTGGCTCACTTCTGGCATGGATATCTGATAGGAGCAGCATTTCTAGCAATTAAGCTTTTTCTTAAAAAACGAAAACTATGAAAATAAAAGCATAATCTATGTAACTCCTTCCAGAAATGCATAAGTCATGGGAAACACTAAAGGAGCAAGATATAATAGAAAATCAGCAGCTCTGCCAGTTAAGAACCTTCTCTACGACTCACTTGTCAGTTACTGCTTAACTTAACGCTGGGTTTTCCTTTTTGCTTTCAGGAAAACCTTTAACTTACGCCCTGGGTGTTGCCTGTCCACAGTTTCCTGGTGGCTCACCGCTTCTGCCTGCTCCAGCCTTGCTCCGGCAGCTTCAAGGCTTCTGGGCTTCAGAGCTTGTTGGGAAAGCTTGCTGCTTTGGCCTGCTACCCCTGCTTCAGGTGTCAAAAAGCTTTTAATTAGCTTGCTTCCTCTACTTACTATAACTAGGCCCTTACGTGTCTGCATAGGCTAGTCCTAGGGTCTGAAGGGAGAATTATTTTTAGCTGTTCATTCTTCCTTAAAAATTCTTGTACCCTGGCTCTCCTGGGATTCGAGGGACAGTAAAAGCAGTGTTAAGTTCTCCTGCATGATTCAACTTTGGCAGCCCCTGCACCTACAGGGTTGATCCTCAGTCCCCAGGGGTGCACTGTCATGGGCACACCGAATTCGGGTAACCAGGTCTGTTCTGAGTGGCCGGTGCCCAGGCTGTGCCAGTTTTTAAATATTCTGACTATTGCTACTTATGTATAGATTGTGTCTCCAAGGAGAGTATCTTGTAGCTGTTTAGTAAATTCTTTGTTGTGTTTTTAGTTTGCTTGCTAAAGAGACTGTTTTTTTCCCCCTAGTAAATACTTTTAACACAGACTGATCACTAACAGAACATTATAAAAAACAAACACTGATTTCCATACATATTAACACTGATTACCGTTAACATGTTAATAGGTGTCAAGATGATAGGCATAATGAGTGGCAAGGTCTGTCCAGGGCCTCTAGGGGTGTTCAGTAGTTACACTAGTAAAAAGCGCTAGTGGTATAACGGGGCAGGGAGCACGGCAGGATGTACTTCAGAGTTGGAGCTCACTGAGGTCGTCGATGCAGTGTGCTCAGCCCAGTGCCAACCATAGAGTAAGCGCTCTGTAAATAAGAGTTGTTCTTATTTTATTATTATTATTATTATTATTATTATTAATAAATGATGGTAGGTATTGTACATTAGAAATAAAGAAAAGGAGATAAAGACTAAGTTGTGAAATCAAGACTTTAAAAGCCACACATGTCATTAAGAGAGCAGCATGGGCTAGAATAATCTCACACACACACACTTAATCTTAAAACACACACTTATATATCTTACCATAATGCCCTTTTTCAAAAACTTTTCTTTATGTTAGAGCATAAGCAGGAGGAGGGGCAGAGGGAGAGACAGAATCTCAAGCAGACAATGCACTGAGTGTGGAGCCCAGTGCAGGGCTCGATCCCACAACCGCGGGATCATGGCCTGAGCTGAAACCAAGAGTCGGATGCCTAACCGACTGAGCCATCCAGGTGCCCCATAATGCCTTGTTCTTACTTGAGTTTCAGTATCACTTTTGTAGTATACTTGAAGTTGATAATATTGATGCCGTAACAGTTTATTAAATAATAATAGTGAAGGGGAAAAGGAACTGAGAGGTGGTATAGAAAGTGTGACAGGACAGTGACTGTTTACAAAGAGACACTTCTCAGCTGAGCTTGAGAGAACAGACCATGTGACTTTCTGGGGGGAGCCTACTTGAGACCTAGGCAGTAAGTGCAAAGGCCATGGAGTTTGGATTAAACCAGGTGACCATTGTGTCTGCAGCAGAGTGCACTAGATTGAGAGAATGTATGAGATCTGGGAGGTTGGATGACCAGAATACATTGGCCTTATAAGTTAGAGTAGGTTGACTTTTACTTGGAGAGACATGGGAAGCTGTTGAAGTTTTGGAGCAGAGGAGTGTTACCATCTGAGCTACATTGAAATAGGATCATTAAGACTGCCAGGTTGAGAATAGATCGTGGGAGTTAAGTGTAGGAGTGGAAGGGCTGGTCCAGTGGATGGTCCAGACAGAACATGAAGGCAGGTTGTTTGGAGGGACTGGAGGAGGTGAATTCTGGGTATGTTGAACATAGACTAGATTTGAGGCCTGCATGGGAACTGTTACTGGAGATTGAAATTCTATTTAATATAGTGTGATAAATCCTATGTTAAATGTTGTAGCTATAAGTGCAGACACTTAAACTGTATTTAAGAACTCATTTCTTAACATGTGTCACGTGGTTTTTTCCTGTAGTGTTTACAGTTTTTCCAGCATAGTACTTTGAATATGAAGCCTTTAGAGACATCTCTGTGTTTAGTGTTTTTATAAAGTACATCTTTGTTCTGTGTTAAACTTCAGTCTTTACTTTCAGTCCATACTCAGAGGACTTTTTATTTTGATCAAGTTAAGTAAGAAAGGACATTTTAACATACATGCCCTCTTGCATGTCAATTGGCCGTGGTTCTTAAAAATCTAGAACCTGAAGTTAGAGTCCTGGGAGAAGCCTATTTTTTCTGAGTCTCTTGCTGCTGCCATGAACATGAAAATGATCTGTAGTGTTAGAGGAGAAAAGCAAGATGAGTTTTGTTTTATTTTATTTTAGCATTTCATCAGCTTCATGGTCTTGTCTTATTATGTCATCAATTCGATAATTCATGAATATTACCTGAACTGATATTTTAAAATTTCTCTATATCCCACCACATTTCAGAGAAGAGTTAAGGCAGTTCATAAATCTTTTGTAAAGGTAGCATGAAGAATGGTTGTCACCGTGCAGCAGTGTGGCACTCTTAATTGCCACATGTGTTCAGAGTGGGTCCCATTTGGGCCCTAACCGGCCACACTAAATACCCCAATAATTAATTAGTGGTCATTTCCTGACCAGGGTGAGGTGTGGTATTTCACACAGTCCTATTCCATGCTTCAAATTTTGCATGTTCCATACAGAAAACATAGAAAGATGAATAGAAATCATATCACTTAGAAATACCTCATCTTTAAAAATTTTGGTTCCTGTCTTTCTATTCACCTGACATAGAAATTCATAGGTAAGTATTTTGTATATATACAGAAAAAGTAATCAGTGTGCCAGCTTTAATAAATTTCTTACAAGCAGAATATTATTCTGCATTTTTGCCTATTAAATAGTATTCTTTAAGAATATTCTTAAAAAAAGAATATTCTTAAAAATATGACTAATTTTCTATTTTATGATATGTTTATTAAATTTCATCTTTTGGAATATTTAAGCTATTACTAATGGATTACTCTTGGAAACCACACTATAGTAAATGTTGTGGCTTCATTTTTACTTATACATCTTTTTAGTTGAGGACATTCCTAGCTGTATTTCTATGCTTCATGGGTATAAAGTTATTAGAAGTTGAAGAGATTGGAGTTGGAGAGATTGAAGAATTATTTCACAGTTAAAGAAATTGAATAAATTGGGATGTATAATGTCTGCTATGTATTGTGGGTTGGGCAAATGATGGTTAAGAGATTGGATAAGAATGTGTTTATTTTTTAGTGCAATTCCTGACACATAACAATAGCTGGAGTTATTGAACACTGCTAAGTGGTAAGCACTGTATACTTGTATTAATTATTTTAATCTTTACTACATTTTTAAAATCTTTACTACAATTATATGAGTACTACTAGTAATCCTATTACATTGATAAGAGAACTGAAGTTTTGAAAGGTTAAGTTACTTGCCCAGAGTTACACAACCAGGATTCAAAACCAAATGGTCTGGCTGCAGAGTGCAGTGCTATTACCGCTACCCTGAACAGCCACAGTAAATGTTGGCTCAGTGTTTGTACAGGAAATGCTAATTCACTTCACAGCTCTATAATCCAGGGGTGGTTTGGGTTCCAGGATATTTTGGATTTTTATTTATTTATTTTTTTAAAGATTTTATTTATTCATTCATGAGGGACACAGAGAGAGGCAGAGACACAGGCAGAGGGAGAAGTAGGCTCCATGCAGGGAACCCGATGTGGGACTTGATCCTGGGTCTCCAGGATCACATCCTGGGCTGAAGGCGGCGCCAAACCGCTGAACTACCGGGGCTGCCCTATTTTGGATTGTAGAAAGATAATTTAGTGCATATGCTCTTGTTTACATAGGACTCGTGTTGGGGTTTGGAGCAGCACCTCAAAAGCAGATGTGTTAGTGTTTCTGCAGTGAAGCGTATTTGTCTTTATACTAAATGAAAATAAAAAACCAAAAACCAAAAAAAACTGTAATTAGCCTAATGTCAGTACCTGCTGCCAAGTGAATTATGAACATCTTTTGGCTTTAGAATTGCAGGTAAGGGATTGTGAACCTGCATAAAACCCCCTAGGAGAGTATCTGGCATTTAGAGCACACTTAGTATGTGTTCATGGGTACTACTAGTACTCCTACCAGTTACCAGATACATACTCAGACACAGAGAACTAGTGATATGTACAGCTAGGAGTACTCTTCTCACAAGGACCTGAGGATGGGAAATCTTAAGTGTTAGAGTCTTTCAGCCATTCCTCCCTAAATCAGAATGAGGATGGCTTAAGTGATAGAATCTCTTCCTTGTCCTAAATGTAAGCATGTTGAGCTCAGTCAGTGCTCCTGTTTGCTTACTTTCAACATATAATGTGAGTCTACAGAGCAGCTAAACTTGTATTTCCAGCCTTTCAGAGGATTTGGTGAAACAATGTTTCAGGTTTTTCCTTGCTCTCTATCATAGACTCCTTTATTTTACCCCCATCTTTATTGAGATGTAATTAACATGTAACATTATGTAAGTGCAAGGCATACAAAGTGATGATTTGATACATGTATATGTTGCAAAATGATTAGCAGAGTAAGGTTAATATCACTCACAGAATTACCTTTTTAAAAAATTTGTGGTGAGAACATTTAACATCTTTTTTTTTTTTTTTTAGCAACTTTCAAGTATATAGTAAAATACTGTTAACTGTAGTCACCATGCTTTATATCACATCCCCAGAATGTATTCATCTTATAACTGGAGCTTTGTACCCCTTGACCAACATCTCCCCATCTTCCTCAGCCCCTGGCAACCCTCATTCTAGTCTGTTTTTATGCGTTTGACTCTCAGATTCCATATGTAAATGAGATCATGCAGTATTTATTTTTCTTTGTCTGGCTTATTTCACTTAGCATAATGCCCTCCAGGTTCATCCATGTTGTCGTAAAAGCAGGATTTCCTTCTGTTTTTATGGCTGAATAATATCCCATTGTATATGTGTGCCACATTTTCTTTATTCATCTGTTGATGGACATTCAGGTTGTTTCTGTGTCACGGACAGTCCTCTTTCTTTGAGCATGAAGCAATGGGAGAACAATTTAACTGACCCATCATTTCTGTAGATAGGACCAGAAATGACTAAGACTGAAGTGATTGCACTTGAAATCTAGATACCCGTCTTCTTTCCTACCATTTTAACTGTGAAAAACTATAATCACAAGTCATTATAACCATTTATGACAATTACCAAGAAATATCCTAGTTTATATAGTATTATACAGTAGTTTTAATTATATAGTCATATTACATTTATTGTAATTTAATCCAAATATAAATTTATTAAATGTTCCTAATATGTACATTTGCCATTAAGATTTTAAAAATTTCAACACTTGAGTTTAAACCCAGTCTCCATCCTTGGCAGGATCCCTTTGATCTGTTTGAAGACATGCTGTATGTAGTTTGTTCTCTCTTGCCACATGTTAGGGTATTTGTCTTCCTCATCCTGGCCCCCAGTGACTGGAAACAACCTTGATTCCCCCTTCTGCAGTGCTATCTCAGCCTTGCAGCATCCCCAGTGAGCTGGAAGGGCCCTTGGAGATCAGCTAGTAAAACCAAAGCAGAGAGGTAAAAACAAATGGAGTCAGTTTGTTGAGGCTTATTTATTTAAATTTGACAGTTTTTTGATCCATAACTGAATTACAAAATACAAAAATATTTGTTCCTTTTAATGTTGGAAAGGAATGTGTGAAGTCTGCAATTTTGTAGAGTCATTAGCCTTAATTGATCTTCGGGGGTGTTTGTGTGTGTGTGTGTGTGTGTGTGTGTGTGTGTGTGAGAGAGAGAGAGAGAGAGAGAGAGAGAGAGGTGGGGGGTTGTACAGTGGGTAAGAATATGTGGTGTGAAAAATAATATCATTTTCAGTTTATTTTATACTATTTGATTCCCACAAAACGTACTTGTTTTGGCAGCTGCATTTCCTGTAGCACTGTGTTGGAATTTGGCATGCAGTACTCAGTAAGCTCTGGTTACTTCAGTGTTGTACATTTTGGTCAATTTCCTAGTGACAGTAGATGTCAAGTTAAATTCCAGAGCAGAGAACTTGAAGAAGAGGATGTAACAGTGATACAGGGTTAAAAATACACTTAACATGTTTGGCACATGTTGACTAATGTCACCTTTTCAACTGACAATATTATTTGATTTTGGAGCTTAGACTATGAACTGCATGGAAGTCATTGATAATGTTGGTATTTATTTTCTTACAGAGAGGAAAAAGGAAAATGGATGACTGAAAAAGTTTTGTTACATTGTCGTATTTTAAAAGTTGTCTTTCCTTTTCTAGGTTGCTGTAGTGAAACTAAAAAATGCAGATAAAGTATTTGCCATGAAAATATTGAATAAATGGGAAATGCTGAAAAGGGCTGAGGTAAGATTCTGTTTATTGGAATGTTTAATGTTTCAGAAGTAATTTTAGAGACCTATAAAATTATAGATATCATTTACTAACATTGTATCTATGGTGGCATTTATTTTTAAGACGTATGAGATAAGTTCTACAATTTACAATTGTGACAGAGTAATGATAAAAGTTATAATGCATAAAAAATAAACATAAAAAGTTATAATCTGTGATGCTTATTTCATATTGTCTGAAAACTAAATGTGGGACTTGTATATTTTGTGAAAAGGAGGTGTGGAAACCAGTTTATTTTATAGGGAGAAATTTTGCAATAATGGATTTCCAACTTGATGTAACTCGTTTATATTATTCTGTATTTATCTGTGTTCTGCTCAAAGTGGAAGTCAACAGGAGTTTTGAATGTGCCCTCTAAGAATTCTCTTTATTGCTAATTATACAGTTAAATGTATATTTTTTATATTATGAAAGGATGGTAGCAAAATCTATTGCAAGAATTGCCAGTGTTTTTATGTTGATGCTAGATATGAGGGAATGATGGGAGTGATGTTAAAATTATCTCATAGCTGTTATGCTATGGTCAGAACTGACGTTACGCCTAGATTTGGGAAGGGATTCTGGGGGTCTCCTGCTCTGTGAGATCATGGTGAGTGGCCAGACAGGGTCCTCAGGGGCCTCAGTGTGGAAGTATTTCAGTATTTGAATTTGTAGGAGGATCATACTGTTGTGTAGACTGAACATTAGCTCTGGAAGTAAGATTTCTCTAATGAGAAATTAGCCCTTAGAAACCTTTCTTTATCCACCAGTACTGGTAGCAGCAACCTGGGGGGCAAAAAAAAACCCTGAACATATAGAGAAAAGCAAAAATGGTTCCCTTGGTGATAGATGTGGCAGTAGTAAAATACCTCATCTGTTTCTGTGGAGAAATTTGAAAAATGTAACAAAACTTGAAGTGAAAGCTAATCATTTATGTTCCATCATGTAGAATCGATCACTAACCTTTGGGGCAAGTTTTTGCTTTCAGCTTTGTCTTCTGTGAGTCTCCTGACAAAACCTGCACAAGAGAAGTACACATAGAGTATTTATAAAAACGAGTGGTGCCACGTTACAGATAAAATAGAAGCCCTCTCTGAGTCCACCCCATGGGGTGCAGCCCCTCCCTGCCTCCCAGAGGTAGCCTCCCTGGAACAGTGTCCTGATGAGAAAAGTATTTGGAAACTTTTACATCACTCTCTGGCATTATTTTGACTCTATTGAACTTCCTTAAGACTAAATTGCCTTTTGTCACTGGTTGGATTTTCCAGGAAGCCCATAGGGAGACTGAATTAGGGTGTTCTTCTGAAATGGCTGTTGATAGAAAGGTGAAACATCATGTTCAGGGGGAAGTCAAGCTGTCTCACGGGGAGCTGTGGAGCAGAAATGGTCCTTCGGAGTCCCGCCTGAGGCCCATGGACTGACCTTTTTCGCACCTGCCTTATTCATTCATGGACTCTGGGCCATCCACAGGAGGACATAACCTTGGGATCGTAGAGCACTTGCAGCTGAGGTAGAGCCTGCAGGTGCTGGCAGCACCGCCAGCAGCTGGAGCAACAAATATTATTAGTAAGAAATAGCAAATAAGTCTGTTCTAATTGTTTCACAGAAATCATAATTGTAGTAAGCTTAGTGTTTCAGCATTAGAAGTTTTTATGAGTTAAAATTTGTGCTATTTTCTATGAAGTTGGTGTTGGGGAGAATTAGAAGAAAAGGAAGGATCACAGGGTTAGCTTTCATTACAGAAGTGGCAAAGTTGAAGATAAGGAACAATTGGAAATTAAATTATTTTATTGAATTAAAAACCATTAATATATTCTCTTTCTGGGATGAGATGGAATAGGTATATTTCTTCATATTCCTCCCACTAAGTACAGTTTTAGAGACCCTTGACATTTTATATATAAAAGAAATTTTTTTAAAAATTTTTTTTATTTATTTATGATAGGCACATAGTGAGAGAGAGAGAGGCAGAGACATAGGCAGAGGGTGAAGCAGGCTCCATGCACCGGGAGCCCGACGTGGGATTCGATCCCGGGTCTCCAGGATCGCGCCCTGGGCCAAAGGCAGGCGCCAAACCGCTGTGCCACCCGGGGATCCCTATATAAAAGAAATTTAAGGAGATTCTAAAAGGCAGGAGAAGGTGGACCTTGGGGCCTGAGGGCAACACTCATTCTGTGTTATTCCAATAGAGAAACCAAATAGGGACCATACAAAGAAAATTAAAGACCACAGTGCTTTGTGAACATAGATACAAATATCCAACATGTTAGCAGATAGAATTCAGCAGTGTATGAAAAGACTTGTGCATACACCATGACCCAGTGGCATTTACTTCAGGTATAAAAAGGCTAGTTCGATATTTGAAAGGAACCCTCCTCAAACTACTTGAAACTTTCGTCTTTTAGGAAGAAATTCTACATTAAAATTTTTACAGAGAGATTCATGTAGGAGTAGAGTAGAGTTGTATTTCTATGCTTGAGTTATCAAGTCCTTTTTTAAATGTTTTAAAAAAAAAACCCTGTTCTGACCATGATCTGGCTTTGGAAAACTGGGCCTACCAGTGATGCTTAATCACTTACAGATGAGCAGCAAAATGTCTCGATTTGTAACCTGTGTGTTGTTGATGCTTTATACACTTTTTCAAAGACATACCTCCAACCTTTTTAGCTGTATTTATTTCCATTTAAGGCATATAACAAATATAGAACTAGTGGGACATGCATTATTTGAAGGTAGCAGGATACCTTCTCTCTTTCTATTCCTGGGTGGCTGAATACCTGCTAACTAATTTTACAGGTGCAGAGCCGCCTGGCCCTGCTGTTGATCATTTACAAACTTGGTTAGTGTGTCAACCATCCCTTCTTGTCTCCTCATCTGTGACAGAATCTGAAGAAGCTCTGTGACCTCCAGTAACCCTTCCTACATATTTATTACATTCTTATATATTCATATTCTACTTTTAAAGGAGGATATTAAAAAAAATTTTTAAAGGTAGAAATAGACATTATTATAGCCTTTATCCATGTGGAGCCCTCAGTATAACTTCATGAACTTTGTGGTATGCATGCATTGTGGTTTGGTTAATATTGATTTAGAACAGGGTTTCTCAGCAGTGGCACTTATGACATTTGGGGCCAGATGATTACTGTAGGGGCTGTCCTGTGCATTGTAGGATGTGTAACAGCATCCCTGGCCTCTTTCTAGTAGATTGCCATTACCCTCACATCCCCTAGTTGTGACAGCTGAGGACCATGAGACATACTGAAGCAGAAAAGAACATGATGCTGTACATCTAAATTCAGTATCTGAGGCATCATTATGGATAGTTTAACACCTAAATACTTAGGGATAAAATTGCATGACGTCTGGGATTTGCTTCAAAAAAAGAAAAAACCCTGTGCATGTGTGTACATGTGCATGCACACACATGTACATGGAGGGAGGGTCATGGTATGTGAAGGGTGCAGTACTGGGTTTGAGGAGGTGAGGGTGTACGTGATGAAACCAGATTGAACGGTAACATCATTGTTGAAGTTGGCTGGTTGATGAGGCCATTGTGGGAAGGAGGTGCTTTTACTCTTCTCTCTTGTATGTGTTTGAAGTTTTAGGTCATAGCTTATATTTTAATTTTTTTAATTTATTTTTTCACTGAAGGGTTTGGAATAGATGAGAATGTACTAAAGTTTAATCTATTGACAAAAAAGTCTTTGGAGCTTTATTGAGTTTGGAGCCACCAATCACGTTTATTAGAATTTAGCTAGAATGTCTGTGAGGTTTCAGAAGGCTGTCATAATAAGATAAAGCCAGGAGAATGGAGGCTTTCTGGGCTCTGACCATCTTTACCCCTCTCAGAACCATTAGTGGCAAACTATAACCCAGGTCACTAAAATTGTAAAACACAATTTAGCAGTGAGTGTGTCAACCAGCATGTAATGCTGTGGATTTAGATAGTTGAATTGGCAGGTAAAACTGCCCATTTATTTGGTTTAAGCTTTAATTGTTTTAAAATTTTTCTCTGGTGCTATTTCATGCATGACTTTTGGAAGTTCCCATCAAATAAAATTTATGGGAATACCTGGAAAAATTAAGGTACCTAATTAGGGTAAAATAATGTTGATAGCAAACATAATTATTAATTTTTTAATGGGAATAAGTAAGTATTTCCTGTAGATAGGATACTGTGTGATGATTTTTCAGTGTGCATGGAATATCCTGCAGCCATGAAGAAGAGGTAGGTGGGTCTCTGTACTGGTGTGGAAAACTGTTCAGGTATACTTGAAACTGTTCAGGTATACTTGAAAAAAGAAACTTATGGAGCACTATGATCTGATTTGTGTGAAGAAAAGAGGTACCATATGAATATTGTCTGTGTGCATGTGCGTGCTCATGTTCATGCTTACAGAGAAATTTTCTGAGAAAATACTCAGCAGAGTAGCTGGTGGTGACCTCTGGACACCCGTGACAATGTGAGTATGGGGCTGTTTTTTGTTTTTTGTTTTACTTTACCTGTCAGTTCTTTTTGAGCTTGCTGGCATAGTGGGGTTTTAAAAATTGAAACCTTGAAGATGATAAATTATAGAATTATAGTGTATCATATAAAATTATTATTGTTAGCCATACATTTCTAAGGTTCTCAGAATGTACCCTTATAATAGTGGAAATAGGGTTTCAGAATTAAATTAAAACTTTTACAAATCAAAAAGAAAAAGATAATTCATTAGAGAAAATGGACAAAGGGAATGAACAATTCATAGAGAAAGTTCATATGTAAAAAAAAGCATATGTAAAGCTGTTTATATGCATGGGGAATTAGGAATATGTTGATGAAAGGAACAGTGAAGTATAGTTTTACAGCCATCCTATTGACACACTTAAAAGCCTAATAATGCTAAATGCAGTTGAGGATGTGGGGGAGTAAAGGAGATTTCTACACTGGGTTGAGGGTAGTAATCGATATACACTTAGAGAAAATTGGCTATGTCTGGTAAAGTGGAAAATGCTTGTAGCTAGCATTTTGACTTCTAAGTGTACACCCCGAGGAGATTCTTGTACATTTGTACAAATATATTCATTGCAACATCATAAAACGAAAATTGGAAGTGACCTATGTTTTCCTGGTTTGGGTTTGCATACATAAATTCTGGTATATTCAGACAAGGGAATGTCATAGCAATTGAAAGGAAAATAGTCAAAACAAAACAAAACAAAACAAAAAAAAAAAAGGAAAATAGCCAAATAGCCATCATTGAATAAGAAGCAATCAAGTTGTAGAAGGATAGATAAAATTATGACATTCATGTAAACTTTCAAAATGCAAAACAATTCTGTTGTTTTAGACAGAAAAATGTGTGATCAAAGTATATGAAGGAAAGAACATAGTGTGTATAGTAACTTTGGATTATTCATTTTATCAGGAAGAAAGAAGGGAAATATGTAAAGAAGAGGAAGACTACAACTTGTATTTTATTTCCTTAAAAATAACAGAAGTAAAGGTGGCAAAATGTTAACGTTTATATTATCTGAATGGTAGGTTGGACTGTGGTCATTAAATGCATATGTGCTTTTTTTCTGTTTTTTTTTTAAACTACAGCCATATTTTTTAATATAAAATGTTTTCAAGTGTACTATTCCCATTGTCTGCTTTCTGAGAGAGCTTGACTTATTGAAAAGTCATATCATATTGGATGTATTCTTTTCCTAGGACAGGAAGTATAATAAACATATTCTTTTTCCAGGACAGGAAGTATAATAAACATACTCCATTTCCAGGACAGAAAGTATAATAAACATATTAAGCAATTGTTTGCATAATATATTTTACATAAAGTGTCCTCTGACTAAAAAAAATTGTTTTTCCTTTTCAGACAGCATGTTTTCGTGAAGAAAGGGATGTATTAGTGAATGGAGATAATAAATGGATTACAACTCTGCATTATGCTTTCCAGGATGACAATAATTTAGTAAGAATCATTTCTATGTGTTTCTATATTCTTATTAAATTTTTATTGGCAGAATTTAGTATTATTCTCTTCTAAGCATTATTTAAATGTAGTTATTTAGAAAAGCACGAATTTCACAGCATATAAATTGTGTATTTAATATATCCTCCCACCCTGAGTAATTTGATAGCTTTCCACTGGAATATTTTATCCTTTTTAATAAACAAGTCTAAACTAAATCCCAACATTCAGATTCTTTAAAAGGTGTTCAGGATTTTTCTTTTCGTGCTTTTCCCAATATGTTTTATTTGTAGTATTCTATGGCTATTTGGCACTTTACAAATTTTTCAAAGTGGCCATGTGCTGCTTGAAGTAGAGAGCCACATTTAAAATCTAGGCTGCATGACGCCTGGGTGGTTCAGTGATTGAGCGTCTGCCTTTGGCTCAGATCGTGATCCTGTGGTCATGGAATTGAGTCCCACATCGGGCTCCCCACAGGGAGCCTGCTTCTCCCTCTGCCCATGTCTCTGCCTCTCTCTGTGTCTCTCATGAATAAATAAATAAAATCTTAAAAAAAAATCTATACTTCATCTGATTTTATATGGACATCACAAACCACATGACAGAGGAAGTTAGGAATGAGGTCAGAGGAATATTGAAATATGAGAATCACGGCTAATTCAAGATTGAAGGGATCAACAAGGGAACAGGGAACCCACCACCACTGGGTGTACAACTCCTGGGCCTACTGATTGAGGTTCTTGATCTCCAGGCCCAAGTTTTCATTTTGGGTTTTTTTTAGCATGTGTGTGTTGAGCTCCTGCTGTGTGCCAGACACAACATTGTATACTGGGGTATAAAATGAATAAGATGTCTTATTCACATGATGGGTGTTTATTGGACATGTGCCATCTGCTTGGCATTGTTCTCTAGATTCTGGAGATTCAGTAGTAAGACAAAGGATCCAAGGTAAGATAGTGAATCCAAAGTCAAGTAAATGATACTTTCAGATTATTTCAGATGAAGAATGTGTAACATTTCTTCAAAGGTGTGAAGTCAATGGGGACACTTCTAGGACAAATATAAATTAGTTAAACCAAGAAGGGAGAAGAGGCAGAGGGCTTGGTGAACCAGAATGTTGAAATTGAAGCTCGTTTCGTTTGCACTGAGAAGGATGGATGAAGGGTTGGGGTTGGAGAGATCAGAGAGTCACATCATATAGCACCTTACATGTTATAGTAAAGAAATTAGACTTTTACATCCATGTTTTTCAAAACAATGGGATTTTCTTGGTCATGGAACTCTTGTGTATATTTTAGAATGACATTATGTCTGCAAGCCAAGACAGTGAGGTCTTAACTGGTTTCTTAGCTTCTTCCTTCTGCCTCCCCTCGTGATGACTTAGGTGTCTCGCACAGAGCAAAGTGTGAAACTGCTGTTTGAGGACTGTGGAGAGTCTGTGGTGGGAGGGGACAAGAGATGTGTTTGAGGGACTGGAAGAAGCCAGTGTAATTACGGTAGCGAAAGGGAGGGAGTACAAAATGGTGCTTCAGACAGTGGTGGATGCTGAGGATCTAGGATCGATTCTGATTTCAGGAAAGGCTTCAGGGGAGAGTGTGAAAAATTATTAGTTCTCCAGCATCTGACTTGTGGTTTTCAGTGCTTAGTCGTTGATGAATTGAGTTAGGAAATATATTTGGGAAGGGAAACTTTAGAGCAGAGGGAAGGTGATTAGTTTAATTTGGTATGTATTGGGTTTGAAGTATTGTGTGATCCACTTAGTGACTTAGGGATATAAGTCTGGTGCTCCTGAGGGTAAATAGCACTATATATATCTTATAGGGTTCTTATCTTGTAGATCAGTTTTTGGCAAACTACAATCTGCAGCTCAAATTTGACCCACCTATATTTTTGTACAGCCCACAAGCTAAGAATTGTTGTAATATTTTTAAATATTTGAAAAATCAAAAGAATATTTTGTGACATGCAAATGTTATATTAAATTCAGATTTCAGTGTCCGTAAAGTTCTGTTGGGATGCAGCCATGCTTGCTGATCTGTATGTTGCACAATGATGGCAGAGTTGGCTTCTTATGTTAGAGGGGAACACCATACATATGCATTAACTCTGGATGCTGTGCACTGCTGCTCAGCAGGCTACAAATTTCTGTGACAGTTACGACTTCATAGTATTTCTGGTGCTATACACATTGCTATACTATGATTTTAATACTCTTGTTATTGACAGTACACACACAGACTTCACATACCTTACTTTTCAGGCACAGTGGAGTGTGGGTTATATTGTTAACAAATTAAAAGCCAGCCTGGTGTTACTGTGCATCCACACCGAGGCTGTCCTGCTAGCATGGCGGGCGTCCACGTGGCCAAACCGAGCACCCCTTGCAGCCTTCCCAGTGCACAGGAAGGCAGCCATCCGGAAAGTAAAAAAATGTAAAACAATATCTTATCACAGCAGAACTTTCACAAAAAGGCAAAATGAGCCTTTGTGAGCTCCTGAGTGGCTCGTTTGTTAGCCAGGCAGGAAGGCCATTTACCAGTGTTGAGTTAATTAAATTACATTTGACTGCCGGAGCCAAAGAAATGTGTTCATGGAAAATAAACTTGTCTTGCACTATTAGCCCTTTGGCAAGAACAGTTGCTTTAAGAATGGGGTACATTGGGAAAAACATCATTGTTTGATTTTAAAACCAGGAAATGATTTTGAGTGGGTTGCTTTTGGCTTCTAAGTTAAAGAGGTTACAGGTCCTGCTCTTTCATTGTGATTTGAGGGGTAGTCCTGAGGAATAGCCTTTATTAATAGTTCGTGTGGAATAATTATAGCCAATAATATGTTCACAGAAGTTGAGGAAACACTAATTTGCTACAACCTGCATTGGAGTTTGCTATGATGTATTACAACTCAGAGTGGTAAAAATACATGTGGAGCAGGAAGAGACTTGGTCAGACAGCTTTACAAATTATGTAAACATGTGAGATGCCCAAACCCCATAGGTACTCATCACTTATTAATCGGCAGGTGGTTGGCAGCAAATATTTGAATTTCTCATTTTTTTTTTCGGCTCTGTAGATTTGAATCTGTCATTTGTTTTTTTGAAACAGTAATATCACCAGTGAGCTTCATTTAGTCTTATGGAAGCACTGTTATCATATCCGTGAATTTTTGTGAGAAATCAAAACTGAATATCCTCACTTGCTATATACATTCAGCCATTTAGTGCTTTTTCAGTGTTAATATTTTGTTGCAAAGGGCCACGATTGAAACATTGATGAAGAAAAAAATCTCACCCACAACCATTATTACAAATATTGAATATCTTTGAAATGAGCTTTTCTGTAGACTTGATATGTTTTAAAAATAAATTTTATCTAGAATTATAAGATGAAACCGCACTTACATGTAAAACTTACACTCTGGTGAAGTAATTTTGACAGCTAACATTTGTAGGAATCACAAGTAATGTCAAGGTGCTTTATCTAATTCTCATGCTGTCACAAGTAAAAAGATGAGATCTCTATTTCCCACAGATTTGCAGCAGATAGACCTTTTGAGATCTAACTATAGTTAGCATCAGGTTTTGGGATTTGATGCAAGAGCTAAGGAAATGTCCCTAGTTCAAAACCCGGTTACTGGCACTTGTGACCCTCCACCTAACCTTTAGCTAGAAGTGATTCATCTGCAGTGTATCAGCATGTTGGAACCACAAGTATCAAGAATTTAATAGCATTCTGTAAATGCCTTCCAAGTGAGGAATATGCTCAATTAAAATTATATGCTCATGAATTGCGACCAGTAGCCATCTTTGTGAGGATATTTTCACAGATGAAATATGTTAACTCTCATTGCAGATCAACACTTGGAGAGGAACATTAGCCATAAGATTTTGATGATAGGGAAAAAATCTGACTTTGAGCTCCAATTAAGCAAACATACTCTCCTTCCCCACAAAAAGAATTACATTTTTTGGTTAATACACCTATATTACAAAACTCAAAATCACTTATTATTTTATTTTGACTTTTGCCAATAAAAATGTATGGAAATTTGTTTTCTGTCTTACTATCTTTCTTTTTCCCCTTGGTCTGCCAAGCCTGAAGTGTTTATTTACTCTCTGACCCTTTATAGAAAAAAATTGGCCAGCTCCTCTTACAGATAACAGTGAATACTAGTGGTAAATGAGAATAACTGGTGCTTGTACAAGGAGAAAAGTTTGCCTGGAGAAGACAGAGATCAAGGACCTAATAAGGAGTAAGAAAGAGAAACAAGGTTCTGCACCATTGAACCAAAAGAGTTTGTCGAGGTGGAGGGATGATTTCTCAGTAGTGTTAGACACATGAGAGTAGTTTTTTTTTTTTTTTTAAAGATAAACTGGAAATGTCATGCCCACCCACAAATCTTATTCTCGGCCTCAGTGGAATACCTCTGTTCTTGGACATTGTTTGTACTCTTCTACTTTTGCCTTTATTTCTGTTATCTCTGGTACTTTCCAGACCAGGGCTGTTCTTCTCCCTGTTGTCCTGTGGAAGTCCAGCTGATACTCCAGAATTGTCTCAAATTCCGCATTTTAAGTCTTCTCCAGAATTCCCAGTTTGAAGTAATCTTTCTCATTTCATTTTAGCTCTGCATTTTTTTAGTACTGCTAATATATGACTGATGTACAAATTTATATACATCTCTGACTTTTGGGGTACAGTTTAAGATTAAATAAATGATATGAACCTTCTGTCTTTAGCTAAAATGTACTTCCAGGGGTGTGTAACTTAGTAGTCATGGAGTTTATCTGATACAGGCAGATCCAGGGGGTCAAACAGTGTCATCACCATTTTTTATATCCCTTACACGCTTGCAGGTTATCATAGTGTTTCAGACTTCAGATTGTGACCCGTGGGTGGATTGTAAAATCAATTTAGTGGGCTACAATCAGCATTTAAAAACTTAAATAAAATAGAAAATGACAAGAGTTCAAGCAGTAAGAGGGATTATTGCTTTGTGATGTTTATTTCTTTTATAATATGTATTGAATCATCATATAAATCATATTATTATAGGTTTCAGTCAGAATTGTTTAAATATGACTTTTAGGGCAGCCTGTGTGGCTCAGCAGTTTGGTGCTGCCATCGGTCCAGGGCATGATCCTGGGGTCCTGGGATCGAGTCCCACGTTGGACTCCCTGCATGGAGGCTACTTCCCTGCTGCCTGTGTCTCTGCCTCTCTCTCTGTGTCTGTGTCTCTCATGAATAAATAAATAAAATCTTTTAAAAACAAAAAATAAATATGACTTTTAATGTAGAGCTTGCACGTTCTAGTTGCTTTGTTAAATTGAGTGGAATGATACTTGACTTGGATTTCCCATATGTATATGAGATTTTTGGGATAAATGTATCAATGCGGATATAATCTACAGAGATTTGTCAGCAAAATTTGTAAGAGTAAATTAAACACATGCCACATATTTGGTTAGCAAACTTATAGCAGTTTGTTTGTTTGTTTATTTATTTATTTATTTATTTTCTTATAGCAGTTTATTGTGATGGATTTTCTTTTTTTTTTATTGTGATGGATTTTCAAAAGCTTTTAGGTAATAGGGACTAAAGTCCACTATGACAGTATTTTCTGTTGTAAGTAGGTGTAACGCTGTAGTGTATGGATTGCTTAAAAATCTGCATTTTGTTTGAAACTTAGAAATGTATAGGTACAGAAATAGAGTGCCCAAGTACCAAATTTTGTATAGCAAAATTTTGCCTAATTTTCACTGACAGCTTGACATACAATTCTCTCTCCTCTGATTTTAGTCTTATCTGTTCCCTTTGCATTTGACTTTAGAATTCACATTTTTTTCCGGAGGCATTTCTCCTTGAGAAATAGTCTATATATACCAGTCATTAATTATATTAGAAAAAAGTACAGCGTAACTGGAGGAGGACTGGAATACTCCTATAGTCAAATCTCCTTTAAGTTGCTGGTTTTTCTTAGTTTAGAAGCTTGTGGTATGTTAGTCTGAAGAGTAGGAGTCCTAAATTACGTTGGTTGTTATCAAATATTTTCTTTTGAATATTTATAAAATATTAGAAAATAAAATCATTTAGAAATGTTGGCAAATCTAGTTTTAGATTCCATAAGGGAAATTTTATTTTACAGTTATTTTCCAAAATGACTGTTAACTTTCATAGCCCCTGAATTAGCCAAATAATTGGCTACAGTGATCTGTAGTGCCATACGATTCAAGAAGGCTGTGATGAATAATTTTTTCATTTATAACTGCTCAAATATCTCTGAAACCAATTTATGAAAAATATATAGAGTCCTAGTTTACATGCATTTTGTTTGTTGGAGAAGAAGTGGCATAATTAAACAAATGATCTTAAAATGTTACTAGAACATTTTTTTCCCATAGGAAAAACTCTAATATTAAATACAAATCTACTTAGTTGCATTGACACTGTCACATAATATTATCACTTAGATATCATTTAGAATATTATGAATCAGTGAAATTTGCCTCTTCTCTGTATTTTCTTGTCCTCTGTTTCCTGTTTGGGTTATTTTATGCTGGAGGAAAACAAAGCCAGGGAAATATTTAAAACAACAATGTTACCTCTTGAGTTAGCATTTGTAAACTGTTTACAGTATGAAAGACATTCGTTTATTTATTTTTTATTTATTTATTTTTTGAAAGAGATTTAATGTTAGATAGTGTTGTGAATTCCAAACTCTATTGGAATCCAGTTTGTGAAGATAGAAATTGTTAGGAGAAAGCAAGGAGGGATGAATACAGAGTGGGCTCTAAGAATTAACTATTAATGTCTTTGATAGCAGGATGAGTAAATGAGCTTCCTGTTCTCCCTAAGAAGACTTCTAAAAGCATATCTGTTCTAGGAGATGTTCTTTCTCTCCAACACAGTTCACATATTGTATGGTTTTAGATGTTTTAGTATTGTTTCTTTGGAATGTAGTTTCTTACAAAGCACAAACTTTGACATAAAGATTTATTTATTTTTTTTTTTTTTAGAAATTTAGAAACTCTTATGGTGTGTTATACCCATACCTAGAGGTCTGTTTATTTTATTTTATTTTATTTCATTTCATTTTATTTTATTTTATTATTTTAAGATTTATTTATTTATTTATGATAGACATAGAGAGAAAGAGAGGCAGAGATACAGGAAGAGGGAGAACCAGGCTCCATGCCGGGAGCCCGACGCGGGACTCGATCCCGGGACTCCAGGATCGCACCCTGGGCCAAAGGCAGGCGCCAAACCGCTGAGCCACCCAGGGATCCCCTGAGGTCTGTTTATTTTAGAGGGAGAAAAGATTGCTACAGACTCAATCTGTATCTTTAATTTTTTTATTTTTCTGGTGTTCTGTACATACAGAACATACAGTCTGGTGTCATGTCATGGATGTAGATAGCTTTTTTACTGAACACTGAGTGAAAAGAGACTGATGTAAGGATCAAGAACCCAGACTTCTGGTTTTCCCACTGTCTAGGGTATGATTGGGCAAATCAGTGGACTTTTTATGCCTTTGATTACACAGTCATAAAGCAGGCATAGCAGCTATGATCCCTACCTGCAGTAGAGGGACCTTATATAAATATCCTTGTACCCTCATTCTGTAACTCCTACTAATGGAGAAAATGGAACCACTGCTTACTCATGAATTTTTCACTTTCCATACTCTCGTCTCAGTGTTCTCTTTCATTCTTCTCTATATGTATACAGATTTATTTGTATTTGCACCTGTTCTCCTCTTCTCTCTCAGCATGGGTGAGATATTTGCCTTTGACTTTTGTTCCATAGCCTTTGGCCCTTTGCAGAATTGTGCTCTTTGTGACTAGCTCTTTCCCCCCTACAATACAGAGGTTTGGATGTGGAAAAACAAAGTCCATATTATTCTGCAGGTCACTGGCGTCCTTCAAAGAGCTCATGGGCATGTTTATTTAATTATTCCTTTTGGTGGCTGTACAGTATTCAGTTGCATGTTGGATGGACACATTTAATAGTTTCCTTGTTGGACTCTATTCATATTGTTTCTGATTTGTTGCAGTTACTCAGAGTGCTGTGCAGTAAATATATGAGCCCACATGCCCTACACATTGGAGTTTTTATTTTAATTGACTATATTCCTAAAAGTGGAATGCTAGGTCCAGGGGTTATGTGCCTTTTAAATTTCAGTAGATACTATGAAGTCACTTTGCTGAGCAGGCAGTAAGTCGTCATGCCCAAGAAAGCAGTTTCAACTCACTGTTCCCAACGTAGGAATGGTCTCTTTGCTAATCTGATTGGTATAGAGTGGTATCTCATTGTTGCTTTGGTTTTGACCATGTATTGATTGGCTTATTGTGTTTTCTCTTAGGTGAATTAACTGTTAATAGCTTCAGCCTAGGTTTTTTTTTGGATTGCTTGCCCTCTTAATCCTTGGTGGGAGCTCTTTATGTTAGGATTATCTTCTCCTTGACATAGTTTATGAACGTTACCTCTCAGTCTGTATTTTTCTTAAACTTGTTTAAAGGCATCTTAGCCATATTGGGTACTATTTCAAAGATGGTTTATGAGTAGGAGGTTGTTGTACCATGTATTACATTTTACTGACTAATCACTGAGTGCAACCGTAGCAGAATAGAGTGTCCAAGAGCAGATCCAAGTATATTTTGGATATTAAATTAGGATAAGGGAGTATTTCAGTTGAATTGGAAAAAATGGATATTTTTCCCAAAAAATGGATATCCAAAAAAGTAGATACTTATTTTAGATAATTGACTCTCCATAAATAAGAGAATAATTTTCACATCTTGTACAAAAAGAAATTTTAGATGAATGAATGAATGAACGTGATTCAAAGGTTAGGTTCTTTTCCTTTTAGACCTTATAGCAGCACCTTCTGCTTATTTCTGTCATGGTATTTATGTTACACTGAAGTTGCCCAATGATTTGTGTTTTCTTCTCCGTTAGATGGTAAATTCCATCAAGGCAGGAGCCACATCTTACTCATCGTAGCTCCTCCAATCATAGTGTGATGTTAGCACATAGTGGGTACTCCATATCTGTGGAATTAATGAGCCGCTTTGTTCCCTGTTTGTTCTGTATTCTGTCTTCCATTCCCAAGAAAGTTACATCTAGAATAAAATATAATGTGGCAAGCTCTTTACTTTGCCCTTAAACTTGTATTAGTAATAAGGTCAAGTCAGGCCAGGGGCCTGGATCAGGATTGGGGTTTTGGGTAGGGTTAGATGGACTCCATGGAGATTTAGTAGGAAGTAGACCCAACATGACCATGGTGATTTAGTTGGATGTTGTTCTGAACAAAGGAGAAAATAAAATAATGGCTCATAGCTCTTAGAGATATTTGCTGGGAAATGTCATGGAGAAAAGGAGCTTTTTTCCCCTGTGGGGTTTTTATTTTTATGCCGTTTCTGATGCATCTTATCTCTTTAACACCAAAACCCAATTACAAGTGTAGTTAATTTTCAAATCATCACTTTTCTTTGAGAATTTTCTTTTGTATTTTCTGCTTGTTGCTTTCTCTAGTTGCTGAATTCTGTCCTAGGAACAGCTAATTTACGCTGAGGGCAAGGTAAGGAAAGAATATGAGCAGACAGAGCTGGAACTCTGTTTAGCAGCAGCAGCAAAGGAAAACAGAATAATTATGTATTTATAATTTTTTATGCTATCTCAGGAGATTTGTTTACTGGAGAAGAGGTTCAGTAAGGCACATGGAGAGGCTGGAAGGGAACGGATCCAGGGGCTCAGGGTTTGTAAAGAGGAAGCATGAAGCAGATTATGGATGAAAGCAGGTGATAGGAACACCTGGGTGGCTCAGCGGTTTAGCGCTGCCTTCGGCCCAGGGCATGATCCTGGAGACCTGGGATCGAGTCCCACGTCAGGCTCTCTGCATGGAGCCTGCTTCTCCCTCTGCATGTGTCTCAGCCTCTCTCTGTGTGTCTCTCATGAGCAAATAAATAAGATCTTAAAAAAAAAAAAAAAAGAAAGTAGGTGATAGACAATGACACAGTTTTGAGTGTGACCATCGGTAGCAGAAATGTTGAGATGAATGTTTTGTAGCAGTTTTCTGGTGGATGGTCGTACTTAGACCTCAGGAGCCTGGGGTGGCAGGAGTAGCTATTGTACGCGTCAAGACAGGAAAGCTTTTGATGCAAGGAGCCTTTTGTCTTTTTATCCTCTGGGTTTTTTCTGCATGTTTAGTACAAAAAAAATCCTGATTTGCACCTAGGGACTGTTTTTTGAAAGAGTGAGTTATGTTATTTATGACTTTTTTATGTAAATATTCGATTTCAGTTTTAATAGCGGACATCTTTATTTGAAAAGTTTTTTTGTTTGCTCTTCTATTCAGAGTACTTTAAAGTAGTACATGTGGATTTCTTCTCCGCAACCATTGCCACTTCTCGCAACATATTTATGCTAACACAGTTTCATTACATTAGATTAGTTCTAATCTTTGTGATGGAGTCTCTTAAACATGAGGCCTAGTAAACAGAGCAAGTCAACCATAGACCAGGATTTGAAATACATTGTTCTTCTCATTTTCAAGGATTCAAAAAATGAAATTAGTTTATTTTATTTAACAAAAATTACCCATGCTTATAATTATAATGTATAGTAATAAGAATATGAATTTTCTCAAGAATCTAAATCTTAAATGTCAACCTGATGATATCACTGAAGTAATATCTTCATTAGGTAATAAAATAATTTTAACTTCAAGGTGTTATAAGTGACATTTAAATATCTTCTATTTACTATCCTTCACGCTGAGTGCTGTACTTTGAAGAAGGTATTATTATTATAGATAAAAAAGATAAGAGAATAAAGTGTCAAAGAAATTAAGTAATTTTTCAAAAGTCGCTTATAACCCAGTGTCAGAATTTGAATACAGGTGTCTCTGACTACAAAGGACTTCTTTCCATTGCGTCTCATTTTCACTCATTTAAAAAAATATATGTGTAATATAATATGCACACTCATATGAGATGCATGCATTGCATATAAAGCAATCTAGAACAATACCAAAAAGCTATGATACCAGGGATAATCTAACAACCCAGAGCTAATCCCTGTGAACATTTTAGTGCCTCCAACTTGTCTTTCTTTTTTGGCAAACACACACATGGTACTCCTTCAATACTACTTCACTTCTGACATTAGATGTGTGGGTTTTCAACTCATCAGGAAATTCTGCGACACCAGCAACTCCTACAGTTTAACTCCGTTCTGACACTGTCTCCCTGGAGACAACATCAGATCCTAGACTAAGTGTTCAAGTCCTACAAGACCCCCTCCTCACTCCCCCCACCCCCAGTTACATGTTCAGGTTATTATTTGTGCTTCTGACTCACAGATGAAATATTAGACATTCCCTGCTCCTCAGACATGTTTGATTCTCTAGAGCTGCTCCCCTGCCTCAGGAACAGCTCCATGAAGGAGGTGCACAGGGCAAGATATGATGGAAGAGGCATGAAGCCTCTGCAGAAGTGCACCATTCTTCCCGCACCGCCGCCATTTGTTTGCCAAGCCAGAAGCTCTCCAAACCCTATCCTTTTGGGTTTTTATGAAGGCTTCATTAGATAGGCATAATTGATCAAGTCATTGGATGTTGATTAATTCAGCCTCCAGGCCTTCCCTAGAAATTTCCAACCTTCTAATCTTGGTTGATTCCCTTGGCAACCAGCCCGACCAGCCCCCATCCTTAGGCTACCTAAGGGCTTTCCAGAAGTCTCCTTAATATAAACATAAGTGTGGTTGAAAAGGGGTTTGTTATAAGTAACAAAAGCTACCTTTATCTTATCACTTAGGAGATCTTTTTTTTAAGGACTTAATTTATTTGAGAGAGAGCACGATCAGGGACAGGCAGAGGAGGAGGGGAACAGGGCTGAGGGAGAGGGAGAAGCGGACTCTTCACTGAGTAGGAAGCCTGACACGATTTCTATCCCAGCACCACAGGATCATGACTGAACCACCCGGGTACCCCTACTTAGGAGATTCTAATGGTTTTTAGGAGCGCTGCCAAAATATATCTAATAAATATAATAATATAATATAATATATAATAATTACATTAATATACTATATACAATATAGCTATATTAATATATGCAATATATATATTTATTATAAATCACAGTATCCTACAAATAGACTCATGAAAGTCTGTATCTCTACAGACTGTAAACTCTAAAATTAGTTTACTTCTGTTTATACATACCTAAGAAAAGTCCATTCTTATATTTCTGTACTGTCAGGAGTGAAAATAGAAATATGTATATGATAGAAATTATTATATTCTATATATTAGTGCTTTTCAAGTACTGGTCCAGGTGCTGGTTTGATAAAGTTGTTAGCAGTCCAACAGGAAATAAAGGAAAATGTAGTGATGATGAAAATCAATTTGCTCAGCATAGTAAAGGACTGTCTTATATTCTGAGTTATTTTAACCATTTTTGGAGAATTCATATGTTTCCTCTATGAAATGTTGGTCAAACAGTGATGTACTATTATAGGTGGTGATGATGATGTTTTCCATGTTGTTACTTTGTGAAATACAACAAACAAAACAAGGGTGTGTTGTTCCCTGCTTCAGGTTTTTAAATTTTATTTTACTGCTTCCTGAAATTTACAAACCTTGTACTAATTGTCTTATGTAGTTTCTTGTAATTAGCAACAAAAGTATCTGACCCAGTGCTATTTGACCTTGAATTACATTACATGTATTAGTTTTTCACCCGTATTATGTATTGAGTACTTTTTCTTTTTTCATTCCCAGTACTTGGTCATGGATTATTATGTTGGTGGGGATTTGCTTACTCTGCTCAGCAAATTTGAAGATCGATTGCCTGAAGATATGGCTCGATTTTACTTGGCCGAGATGGTGATCGCAATCGATTCTGTTCATCAGCTGCACTATGTGCATAGGTAAGATGCCATGCAAGAGTGGGTTGTGTGAATGTCACGGAGACACTTCTGTTGGAAACTGTACTCTTAAAAAAAAAAAAAAGAAACTGTACTCTTGATGGCCATGGGATAATTTTGTCTTTGTAAACTATTTGACAGGTACAATGATTTACTTAAAGTCTTCCTACAAATGTGTGTTTGACTGTATACAGCTTAAGATGGAATGAAAAGAAAAAAGTGGGCCTATTTACAAAATGATTTTTTATTCAGCATTATTTTTTAAAGTTTTTATTTAAATTATAGTTAGTTAACATATAGTATAATCCAGGAATACAGTGTGGAGATTCAACACTTCCATACAACACCCAGTGTTCATCATGACAGGTGCATTCCTTAATCCCTGTCACCTGTTTACCTCATCCCCCACTTACCTCCTCTCTGCTGACCCATCAGTGTGTTCTCTGGAGTTCAGAGTCAGTTTCTTGGTTTGCTTCTCTCTCTCTTTTTCCCCTTTGGTCATTTATTTTGTTTCTTAAATTCCACCTATAAGTGAAATTATGATATCTGTCTTTCTCTGACTTATTTCACTTAGCATAATACTCTAGCTCCCTCTTTGTCAAATGGTAAAATTTCATTTTTTATGAGTAATATTCGATTGTGTGTGTATATATGTACCTATATACATAACCACATCTTCTTTAGTCATTCATCTATCAGTGGACACTGGGGCTACTTCCATAGTTTGGCTATTGTAGATAATGCTGCAGTAAACCTTAGGGGTGCATGTATCCCTTTGAATTAGTGTTTTTGTATTCTTTGGGTAAATACTCAGTAGTGCCATTACTGGATCATAGGGTACTTGTATTTTTAACTTTTTGATGAACCTCCATACAGTTTTCCAGAGTGGCTGTACCAGCTTGCATTCCCACCAACAGTGCACGAGGGTTCTCCTTTCTCCCAATACTGGGTTATTCTTATACCTGTTGACACAGGCTAAAAATCTCTTTCTAATGTTAACAGCTTATAATAATTTATGTGTAATAAAATTTTTTTAAAAGTATTGGATAGTTTAAAACGCAGACCCATATTTAAAAAAAAAAGTAAGAAACCATCACAGAGTTACTTGTGAATTAATCATTCAAATGAGAAACTGAGTTGTGCAAAATGTGAGAGAATGAAGAGGTGCTGGGGAGAAGCTGGTGAAGGGCCTGCCACATTAGAGGGAAAGAACTCACTTTGTTGAGTCAGCTCCAGGACTTCTGAGTCTGTAGGTTGGAGGGGCTGGGGAATTGGCATTTCTGACATGTTCCTAGGTGCTGCTGCCACCACTGCTGTGGCCACCACACTTTGAGTACTTCTGCTCAGTAAACACAGCAGCGACTGTTCCTTTGAAGTTGTGGGTAATGCACAGGACAGGAGCATGGATAGAAGAGAAAATTTCTGTTTTAGTGTTGATTTTGTTTTTCTTTTATGATGTGGGTGTCTTTTTTTAAAGATGTGGGTTGATTTATTTAGTAATGAACTTCTAGGACATTATTAAAGGGAGAATATTTTGATTAAAAATTTTGTGTTTATGAGATCTCAGTTTGGCTCTTGCATATTCATATGTGTTTCTCTGTTGATATCTAATAGTACCAATTTTTTTTAGAATAAAAACATGACATGAAAATTATAAAATACAGTACAGTTTTAAAAATAATATTATAGTCTTAAGACCAATTTTAGAATGAGAAACTAAAGTGCTTTTGTTACAGTAACCCAGGATCCTAGTTGATGACTGTCATTTAAAAGTATCATTATTGAACATGTAAAGAATGTTAGTTTTGGACAGCCCGGGTGGCTCAGCAGTTTAGCGCCGCCTTCGGCCACGGGTGTGATCCTGGAGACCCAAGATCAAGTCCCACGTCCAGCTCCCTGCATAGAGCCTGCTTCTCCCTCTGCCTCTCTCTCTCTCTCTCTCTGTCTCTCATGGATGGATGAATAAAATCTTTTTTTTTTTTAAAAGAAAGAGAATGTTAGTCTTAGTGAGTTCAGTGAAACTTTCTCTAGTTCATATCTAAATTCTCAATAGGGAATGGTTACTTTGGAAAATAATTTGTCTAAATGGGAGATAGTAAATATGAGGTATTTCTACCGGGCTGTGACAAGTACTCTTAACTGATGACAGGACCCTTTCCTACCAACTGTATATGCAGTCTTACAGTTCTTCTCAACACAGCATTTTAGATGACAACTATCTTTCTGATGTTGACTTTGGAAAGCTATTTTAACCCCGAGCTCTGCTTAAATACCTATAATTTTGCAAGGTACTTAATGTTAAGTGAGTCCTATGTATCCCATTGTTGGACAGCTATAATGTTATAGAATTTTACTTTATATTAAGCTGGACTTTTTTGCCTTATCATTGATCCCAGTTTTGCCTTCAGAACCACATATAATAGTCTAATTTATGTTAACATGCCTTCAGAAGTCATTTCTTCGGGCAGCCCCGGTGGCGCAGTGGTTTGGCGCCACATGCAGCCCGAGGTGTGATCCTGGAGACCCTGGATCGAGTCCCACGTCAGTCTCCCTGCACAGAACCTGCTTCTCCCTCTGACTGTGTCTCTGCGTCTCATTCTCTCTCTGTGTCTCTATAAATAAATAAATAAATAAATAAAATCTTTTAAAAAAAAAAGTCATTTTGGGGATCCCTGGGTGGCGCAGTGGTTTGGTACCTGCCTTTGGCCCAGGGCGTGATCCTGGGGACCCGGGATCGAGTCCCACGTCGGGCTCCCGGTGCATGGAGCCTGCTTCTCCCTCTGCCTGTGTCCCTGCCTCTCTCTCTCTGTGTGATATCATAAATAAATAAAGAAAAAAATATTTTTTTAAAAAAGTCATTTTTTCTTTAGGATAAACATCTAGGTATCTAGTTTCTCTGTTACCAAAATTTATGTACACCTTCTCTCTCCCACGATCTCACATACATATGTGTGCCCTCACCTTGTGCCTATTTCCATACCTCCTCATCCTCCTTCCTTGTTTCCCCCCACCTTTACTTCTCAGTGGACATGCTCTGGTGGATCAATGCACTTCTTAAAATGTGATTCCCTCTGTCAAACGTTTAAAGAAGAAACCATACCTATTCTACAAAAGCTGTTCGGAAAGATAGAAAGAGATAGAGTACTTCCAAACTCGTTCTATGAGGCCAGCATCACCTTAATTCCAAAAACAGACAAAGACCCCACCAAAAAGGGAAATTATAGACCAATATCCCTGATGAACACAGATGCCAAAATTCTCACCAAGATATAGCCAATAGGATCCAACAATACATTAAGAAGATTATTCACCATGACCAAGTGGGATTTATCCCCGGGATGCAAGGCTGGTTCAACACTCATAAAGCAATCAATGTGATTGATCATATCAGCAAGGGAAAAAACAAGAACCATATGATCCTCTCAATAGATGCAGAGAAAGCATTTGACAAAATACAGCATCCATTCCTGATCAAAACTCTTCAGAGTGTAGGGATAGAGGGAACATTCCTCAGCATCTTAAAAGTCATCTACGAAAAGCCCACAGCAAATATCATTCTCAATGGGGAAACACTGTGAGCCTTTCCCCTAAGATCAGGAACACGACAGGGATGTCCACTCACCACTGCTATTCAATATAGTACTAGAAGTCCTAGCCTCAGCAATCAGGCAACAAAAAGAAATAAAAAGCATTCAAATTGGCAAAGAAGAAGTCAAACTCTGTCCGCAGATGACATGATACTCTACATAGAAAACCCGAAAGACTCCACCCCAAGATTGCTAGAACTCATACAGCAGTTCGGCAGTGTGGCAGGATACAAAATCAATGCCCAGAAATCAGTGACATTTCTATACACTAACAATGAGACTGAAGAAGGAAAAATTAAGGAGTCAATCCCATTTACAATTGCACCGGAAAAGCATAAGATACCTAGGAATAAACCTAACCAAGGAGGTAAAGGATCTATACCCTAAAAACTACAGAGCACTTCTGAAAGAAATTGAGGAAGACACAAAGAGATGGAAAAATATTCCATGCTCATGGGTTGGCAGAATTAATATTGTGAAAATATCGATGTTACCAAGGGCAATTTACACATTTAATGCAACCCCTCTTGAAATACCATGGACTTTCTTCAGAGAGTTGGAACAAATAATCTTAAGATTTGTGTGAAATCAGAGAAGACCCTGAATAGCCAGGGGAATTTTGAAAAAGAAAACCATAGCTGGGGGCATCACAATGCCAGATTTCAGGTTGTACTACAAAGCTGTGGTCATCAAGATAGTGTGGCACTGGCACAAAAACAGACACATAGATCAATGGAATAGAATAGAGAATCCAGAAGTGGACCCTCAACTTTATGGTCAACTAATATTCGACAAAGCAGGAAAGACTATCCACTGGAAGAAAGACAGTCTCTTCAATAAATGGTGCTGGGAAAATTGGACATCCACATGTAGAAGAATGAAACTAGACCACTCTCTTGCACCATACACAAAGATAAACTCAAAATGGATGAAAGATCTAAATGTGAGTCAAGATTCCATCAAAATCCTAGAGGAGAACACAGGCAACACCCTTTTTGAACTCGGCCACAGCAGCTTCTTGCAAGATACATCCATGAAGGCAAGGGAAACAAAAGCAAAAATGAATTATTGGGACTTCATCAAGATAAAAAGCTTCTGCACAGCAAAAGAAGCAGTCAACAAAACTAAAAGACAACCTACAGAATGGGAGAAGATATTTGCAAATGACGTATCAGATAAAGGGCTAGTATCCAAGATCTATAAAGAACTTATTAAACATAACAGCAAAGAAACAATGCAGTCATGAAATGGGCAAAAGACATGAAGAGAAATCTCACAGAGGAAGACATAGACATGGCCAACAAGCACATGAGAAAATGCTCTGCATCACTGGCCATCAGGGAAATACAAATCAAAACCACAATGAGATACCACCTCACACCAGTGAGAATGGTGAAAATTAACAAGACAGGAAACAACAAATGTTGGAGAGGATGTGGAGAAAGGGGAAGCCTCTTGTACTGTTGGTGGAAATGTGAACTGGTACAGCCACTCTGGAAAACTGTGTGGAGGTTCCTCAAAGAGTTAATTGCACTGTTGGGGATTTACCCCAAAGATACAGATGCAGTGAAACGTCGGGACAGCTGCACCCTGATGTTTATAGCAGCCATGTCCACAATAGCCGTACTGTGGAAGGAGCCTCAGTGTCCGTCAAAAGATGAATGGATAAAGAAGATGGGGTTTATGTATACAATGGAATATTACTCAGCTGTTAGAAACGACAAATACCCACCATTTGCTTCGACATGGATGGAGCTGGAGGGTATTATGCTCAGTGATATAAGTCAGTCGGAAAAGGACAAATATTATATGGTCTCATTCATTTAGGGAATATAAAATTAGTGAAAGGGAATAAAGGGAAAGGAGAAAAAATGAGTTAAAATATCAGTGAGGGTGACAAAACATGAGAAACACCTAACTCTGGGAAATAAACAAGGGGTAGTGGAAGGGGAGGTGGGTGGGGGGTTGGAGTGACTGGGTGATGGGCACTGAGGGGGGCACTTGGCAGGATGAGCACTGGGTGTTATGCTATGTGTTGGCAAATTGAACTCCAATAAAAAAATTAATTAAAAGAATAAAATGTGATTCCCTTTTGAAAGACTATTTCAGCAGATGCTTTACTGAGGATATATTCATTGAGTCTTCTTTTATAAATAGCTCTGTGCTAAATTACATAAAATTTTACGTAGTATAGCATATACTCCTGACTTATAAGAAGCTTCCAGCCTGTTTGGGGACACAAAACACAAGTATAAACTAAAGAAGTAGAAGTTAAATAATCAATTAGGGCAAAAGTATAAGAGATGGAGTGAGCCCATATTGTGAACAACTACTAATAGATTTATACAAGCAAATTACAATGAACTCAGAGAAACAAGTAATAAGCTTAATTCTAATGATGATTTCCAATGGTTATTAACTAAGTGTGTGTTATGGACTTTATATTATTCTAATTCTAACAGTAATTAGGTGATTTGGGTGTCATCTAAAATAGCTGTGGCTCCATTCCATAGATCAGGAAGTCCAGATTCAGAGACATGGGTCCATAATTAGCATAGCTTAGATTAAAATCTACATCAGGCTGATGCCAGAATATGCTCTGACATAACATCATATTGCACATAAGAGAATGCTTTCTTGGTGGGACTTTGTCGAATGAGGAAGCTTTTTGTAGGCAGAGAAGAAGGTATTCTAGAGAAAGGATGGAGGGGAGAAGGTCATAAGCAGGCAAAGGGCACGTCTAGAGGAGGGTTGGTAGGTGCTTCTGCTGGAGAAGAGTGCTCGTGTTGAGTTGAGGAAGAGCGATTTCAGTCCCTATTGTGCAAACACTTAAATACTGTGCTGTACACATGGTATCTTTGTAACCATCAAACTACCAATAACCTTAGGGAATGAAGTATTTGACTCAAACTGTGTGTTAAGTTAGTTGGTTTTACAGTAAATTGAACATCAGAGTTTTCATGTTTTTCCAAATTTCAGAATGTTTTATAATTTTGAACTTCAAGCATATGGAATTAGAGAATACAAAAAGGGAATAGTGGAGACTGTGTTCAGGGAAGGAAATACTTTTTTCCCTGTGTGTCCTTTTAAAATAAATTTATTTCCAGACATAAAATACGTAATTGGTCTTCTAATAGCACAAACGTTTTCATACGAGAATTTTGTTTTCACTTATGCATGCTTTTATCGAGAGAGAAATGAGCAGTGGAAAGTAGTGAATGATAGGAGTAATCAATCATATGTGCACAGCTTCCAGGTGTTCAGCACATTGTCCTATTTCTGTCAAGAACATTTGCAACTTCCTTTGAAATTAAACCAATGTAAAGCATCCTATTACCTGTTTTCAAAAGAGATCTTAATGTGAGATGAAAAAGATAGGAATGGGAACATGGAAATACAAATTAAAGAGATTGACTCCGAATAGCTGTAAAAATTGATCTACACAAGGACCCAATAAAATAAAAATGTTTTCTAGTAACGATATTGCAGTGAAGAAGCACTAAACGAGGTGCCAGGAGACTTATTTACTGTGTTTGCTCCTCCACAAGCTTTTTAAATTTAGATTCCAAATGATTTATCATTGAGATTACAGCAACTTAGAACTTTTTCTAAAAACAAAAACAAAACCAAAAAACTTCCTGTAAAGATGAAAAGATGGTGCTTATTAAAGTGTTAATGACTAGCTGCTGTCTGGCACACAGACCATTTCTTTGTCATTTTGTTGAGAAATTAGGGAATGTTGTGTGCTATAAAGGTGAACGTTTATGGCGCTATTACTTTAACTTTCTGAGGCATACCCCATCAGCTTCTCCCCTTTCACTGGAGGCAGGGCAAGGGCGCAGTGGGGTTGAGGAGGGAAGAAATAGAGTGTTGGAGCACTTGTTGGTAGAGTGCCTAATGGATGTGAAATCTTTAAAGATTAAAGGTGTCAGTTCTCCCCCAAAGAATTGCAGGTTTGATGCAATCCCTATCAAAATCACAGCAAAGTTTTGCTTTTTTTCCAATCCAGGTGAATGTATTAGTGTTGAGCTAACCATCCTTAATGATTCTAGCTCCTGCTCTTCTATTTGCAGCTGCTTCCAGGCCTCAGGCTACTGGCTTGTCCCTGAACAGCTGTACCTACCTACATGTTAATACATCTCATTTTCAACATGTATGACAGCTCATATAGATATTTTATTTAGAGGAGTAAAGATTTTTTTTAAAGATAAAAACAAGCTTACTTCAAAGTTTATATGGAAGAGCAGTGAAACTACAGTAGCTAAAATGGTTTTGGAACAGAAGAAGAAAGTAGGTAGAATAACTACCTGATATTAAGACTTATTATATTGCTACCTAAGGCAAGACATTGTGTATTGGTGGAGGAATAAAATCATAGATCACAAGGTAGAATAGAGAACCCAGGCAGAAGAACATAAATACTCCCAGCTGATTTTGACAGAAGTGTACAAGCATCTCAGTGGAGGGAAGGATAATCTTTGGGAAATGGTGCTGGAACAATAGACAAAAAGTAAATCTCCTTAAACCTCACACAGATCTAGAAAAAATAATTCAGAATGGATCATGGATTTAAATACACAACATAGAAGTGTAAAACTGCCAGAAGAAAACATCAGAGAGCACCTTCTGGACTTAGGGTTTCATCTTCCTCCTTAGTGAAGAGTTCTTAGATAGGACACCAAAAATTAGTGAAGTGGACTTTATCAAAATTAAAGACATGTACATTTAATAAGGCCCTGGTAAGAGGATGAAAAGGCAAGCTACAAAATGGGAGAAAATATTTACAAATCATATGTATGACAGAGACCTTATATCTAGAATATATAAAGAACTCTCAACATAATCGAAAGACCTCAAACAATCCAATTATAAGATGAACAATAGACAGGAAGAGACATTTTGCCCAAGAGATGAATGGCAACTAAGCACATAAAAAGCTGTTCAGCATCATTAGACATTAGAAAAATGCAAATTAAAACTACAATGAGTTATCAGAAGACCTTAGTACTGCTAAAATTAAAAATAGTGATAATACTAAATGCTGGTGAGGATGTGGAAAAAGTAGAGCCCTCACACATTGCTGGGAAGTATGTAAAATGATTTGGCTGATCTGGAAAGTTTTGAAAGTGTAAAAATGAATGGATGAATAAATAATTAAAATGCACTTACCATGTGACCCAGCAATTACATTGGTAGACATTTATCCCAGAAAAATTAAAACTTATATTCACAGAAAAACCTGTACCTGAAAACCTGAACCTGTTCGTGGCAGCTTTATTTGTAATAGCAAAATACGGGAAGCAGCCTGCAAGTCTGTCGGTGGGCAGGGGGTTGGACACCTCTGCTGCAACTGCTATATGCATACAAGGGATTGCTACTGTCAGGAGAAAGGAATGCAGTACTAATAACAGCAACCTGGGTGGACCCAAAGGGCATTATGCAATTTCCTGAATCCTTCATCATTTCAAAATGAGAAAATTGTGTTTTTTTTTTTTTTTTTTAAGATTTTATTTATTCATGACACAATGACACACAGAGAGAGGCAGGGACACAGGCAGGGGGAGAAGCAGGCTCCATGCCGGGAGCCTGAGTGGGACTCGATCCTGGGTCTCCAGGATCAGGCCCTGGGCTGAAGGCGGCGCTAAACCGCTGGGCCACCAGGGCTGCCCCAAAATGAAAACGTTTTAAGAAAAATATACCTCTATTACTTTCTTTTCTAAAGTCTGAAAACCAAGCCCAAGAAACTTTCCATCATATCACACCTGCAATTTGCATAAATTTTGGTGAATTCCTTAAGGATGCCAATTTGCTTAGCTACTGGCCTGCATTTTCTTACCATCTATAAGGCTGGGGCCTGTAATCCAGGTGCCTGGATGTCAGTGGCAGATAGATGACACGCAGATCACAAGGTGAGCTGAGACCACTTAGTGGAACGGTCAGTAGTGAAGAAGATCCAGGACTGAGCCCTGAGGAATTTCAGTATTTCAAGATTGGGTACAGTAAGAGTGGCCAACAAAGCACACTGAGAAGGAACATTAGGAGGAAATAATGAGAGTGTACATAAGGGGTCAAATGGAAAATAAAAGTGAATCAATTTTCCCTTTATGTTTAATTACATTAATGTCTTAGCTGATGCGTTTCAAGCCAACATTTAATGTCCTTTTTTGTGGATACTAGTGTCCTGGGTGTTGGGAATGGCAGTGGGGGCGGCTGTTTCTGTGAGTAATATACTTTTATGTAAGTAATATGCTCTTTACATTCAATTTATTGTCTTTTGAAAAAAGACTAAGTTTAAGAAATATTTCTACTTCATAGCTGTGCCCAAGTTGGACAGATTTTTAATTTTGTAAATTCATTCATTGTGAAAGTAGTGTTCAAGCAGTCCTGTTTTTCCAGTATGCTGCCTACTTTCTTGGGTGAGGAAATCTGTCCTCATCTTGAGAAATTACTTTGAGATGAGCTTAACTATAATAATAGAGAGCAATTGAATGACAGCAAAAAACAGGTTAAAAAAAAAAAGCAGTAAGAGTTATATACCTAGTCACTGTGGAGAGGTAGAATTAAAGAGTAAATAATGTCAAGAACAAGTAGATCAGGAGGACCTCTGGGGGAAAAAGCTGATTTTAATAGCTGATTGGAGGAAGGAGGGCCAAGGTAAACAAGATATACAATGACCATTAAGGTTCAGAAATAAAATTATATCATTATTTTAATGTTAAAGAAATCATTTGAATACTTAGAAAACACAGTGTAAAAACATTTTTGTAAAGACATGTCCATATTTTTTTTAATGCTTTTAACAAAATGGCTGTTTTGGGTGGTCACTAAATACCTTATTTTCAATCTGTCAACTCAGATTTGAGACTTGCTGTATATGCACTTTAATTTTCAACTTAAAGTCTGAATGCCAACGTTTTCATCTTTGATTTGCTGAATAAGCAGTTTGCATTTTAAGAGTGTGTCCTTTCTTTTCAATCATTTATTTTCTTTTTTTTTTTTAATTTTATTTATTTATTCATGACAGACACACAGAGAGGGAGAGAGAGAGGCAGAGACACAGGCAGAGGGAGAAGCAGGCTCCATGCAGGGAGCCCGATGTGGACTCGATCCTGGGTCTCCAGGATCCAGCCCTGGGCTGAAGGTGGCACTAAACCGCTGAGCCACCCAGCTGCCCCATTTATTTTCTTAAATGCAAAATTTATGAGAGAGATTATTTGTAGCAACTAAAGAGTATTATGTGACATATATCTGACTCTGATTAAGTACATGTCAAATGTTGGGTTATAGTAAAGCAAGTCCTAGTTAAGTCCTAATTGTAGGTTGAAAAAAAAAAAGCCCAACTTATTTCTAAATATGTTAATTAAACTCAGCAATAGACATGTTATTTAAATTGTCAGCTGCAGCTTCAAGCATGCTAGTAATAATGAAAGACACAAAATCCTACTAGAACAACAAAAAAATAAGCGTGATCTGATTAGAATGTTGTGTTTGATTATCCTGTCACATAGTTTTAGATGATACAAGTGGAAAGAGGAAGATGTTTGTGGTGTTTTTAAATACTATGTAGATAATCAGAAGGTTGATTCTGGTACCAAAATATTACCAGCCAATATTGTGTATTCAGTAGCCAGGATCTTACCTTGATTTCTCTTTCTTGTGTAGGTTTTACGATATCACCATTTTAAGAGTGGTACTCATATAGTCTCCAAACTAGAACCACATTATTAGAAACTTCTTTGGTAGAGAAGGGAAGGTCATCTATGATTGGCATTGATGTTTTGTCACAGAGATTAGTGATGATATAAAATATTTAATGCTTTAAACTTGTTGACTAGAGGGAATTAGATATGTGTATATAATGCACAGAGAGAAGGGCCTTTCTTTATATCACCTGTCATAGTTCTTAGTGGAAATAGGTATTCATATATTTGGGTAATGGTAGAGTGTGAAACCAATTTTTAAGATGGAGAATTCTTGGGGTGCATAGGTGGCTCAATTGGTTGAGCGTCTGACTCTTGATTTCAGCTCAGGTCATGCATGATCATAGGTCCTGAGTTTGAGCCGTGCATTGGGCTCCATGCTTAGTGTGAGTGTGCTCAAAGATTCTTTCTCCCTTTCCCTGCTCACATGCACGTGCACGGTCTCTCTCTTTCTAAAATTAATAAAACTTTTTTTAAAAATGGAGAATTTTCTTGGGGTGCCTGGGTGGCTCAGTTGGTTAAGCATTAGACTCTTGATTCTGGCTCAAGTTGTGATCTCAAAGTCATGAGATTGAGCCCGAGGTGGGGTTCTGCATTGTGTGGAGGCTGCTTGAGATTCTCATTGTCTTCTCTCCCTTTGCCCTTCCTCCCCTGCCTTAAAAAAAAAAAAAAAAAGATCTTTTCATTTTAAACCTTTCAGTTTTAAAAAATGATCTAAAAATCACGAACTTCATTTTTTTTATTATTATTTGAGACAGAGAGAGAGAGAGAGAGAGACAGAGTTCTCCATGCAGGGAGCCTGACGTGGGACTTGATTCCGGGTCTCTAGGATCACACCCTGGGCTGAAGGCGGTGCTAAACTGCCAAGCCACCAGGACTGCCTCACAAACTTCTTTATTGGCTATACTCGTAGTAGCATTAGATGTTATCCTTGATAATTCACATTATTAAGTAATTATTGATACGTTACTAATTTTTTTCCAAACTTTTTTCACCTACAGGAAGAAAAGTGATCTCTACCTTTTTATACTATTTGCCAGTGATATTCAGGGGATCTTTTTTTTTATTATTATTATTTGATTACAAGAGACACACACAGAGAGAGAGAGAGAGAGAGAGAGAGAGAGAGAGAGAGGGGCGCAGAGATAACAGGCAGAGGGAGAAGCAGGTTCCATGCAGGGAGCCCGACGTGGGACTCAATCCCGGGCCTCCAGGATCACGGCCTGGGCTGAAGGTGGCGCTAAACCGCTGGGCCACCGGGGCTGCCCTATTCAGGGGATCTTTATTAAAAATTGCTTTAAGATTTAATTGTAAATAGTCTTTTTTAACAGCTTTATTGAGATGTAATTCACATTACAATACAATTCAGTCAATTAAAATGTCCAGGGCTTTTTAGAGACTTTATTTATATAAGAAAGAGAACAGAGCAAGAGGGAGTGAACATGAGCAGGGGGAGGGGCAGAGGCAAGGGAGAGGGAGAAATACACTCCCTGCTGAGCAGGGAGTCCATTGCAGGGCTTGACCGCAGGACCACGAGATCATCACCTAAGCCAAAGACAGATCCTTCACTGACTGAGCCACCCAGGCGCACACTGTAGAGATATGTTTAACCATCATCTCAGTCCATTTTAAACCATTTTCATCACTTCATATGGAAACCCTGCACCCTTAGGCTCTCACCTCCCTGTTCCCTTATTTTCTCAATCCTAAGGAACCATGAGTCTCTCTTTCTCTGTAGATTTATGTGTTCTGGACATTTAACATAGATTAAATTGTATAACAGGTCTCTTCTGACTGGCTTCTTTCACTTAGCATATTGTGTTCAAGGTTCAGTTGTGTTGTACAATTCACTAGAGTATGCATCTCAGCCAGGTTGGCTGCCTGGTAAAACTAAAACAAGATTTCCTAGGGATTTTTGACAGGGAATCACAATGTACATAGCATAACCCAAAATTACTCAGTCTTCAGGAAATTATGATTGTCTTACGAGAAAAAAGTGGACTGATAGCTCAGGATGACCCAGGTCACTGAGTTTTGAATTATAAGAATTATCAGGTAAAATCTTTAAAAAAGTACTTATTTTGAACATACTTCATGAAATAAAGGAAAACGGTTTGAAATGAAATGAGATGATAGAAAATCTCAGCAATGAAATAGAAAAAAAGGACCAAATGAAAACTTCAAAATATAAAAAAACAGTGTCTCAAGTAAAAATTCACTGAATGGCTTCTGTATCAGAAAGACGACTTAGGAGAAAAAGTAAGTGAAACAGTATTGAAAGCATCTAGAGGAAAATAACATTTTACATACAGGGGAAAAACAATCTGAAAGATCTCTGGTTTCTCATCAAGACCACAGGGGCTAAAAGATAATTGAACAAAATGCTTATGCAAGGAAGAAAACTATCAACCTAGAGTTTTGTACCCAATGAAAATTTCCTTCAGGAATAAAGTTAAGAGAATGTTTTCAGATACATGAAATCCAAGAGAATTTATTGCTCAAGAATCTTCCAAGAAATGCTAATGACATTTCAGAATGAAGAGAAGTGTCAGCAGAAGGAAATAAGGGTTTTTTTATATTAATATATTTCTATTTGTAATTTTTTAATAAATTTATTTTTTATTGGTGTTCAATTTGCCAACATATAGAATAACACCCAGTGCTCATCCCATCAAGTGCCCCCCTCAGTGCCCGTCACCCAGTCACCCCCACCCCCCGCCCACCTCCCTTTCTACCACCCCTAGTTTGTTTCCCAGAGTTAGGAGTCTCTCAGGGTTTTCAAGAAAGAACATAATAAATGGCAAAATAAAACATCTCAGTGTATATAAGACTTTTTTCTCTTAAATTCTGTATTTTTTTTAAAGATTAAATTCTTAAAAAAATTTTTTGAGTAATCTCTACACCCAACATGGGGCTCAAGCATACAACCCCAAGATCAAGAGTCTTGTGTTCCACCAACTGAGCCAGCCAGGTGCCCCCTTAGGTTCTTTAAATACTTGATTGTTTAAAGAAATTTGTTTCGATAGATATTCAGTGAGTGAATATGTAATATGTATGACAACTAACACAGAGATGGAGCATAAACAAATTCTAGTATAATTATAGACCTTTAAAAATATCTTTTTAAAGAAAAAAATCCTATGGAGACAAAAAGAACAAGTGACTTATAGGGGCAAGAAAATGAGTTTATTACTAGACTTTTCAACAACAAAGCTTTATGACAGGTAAAAAATGCAGTAAGTATTTATGATCCCCCAGAAGAGAGAACTGGAACACAGTCACTTTTCCAGGTATAAAGAGTACTCACAAATATCGTTAACTTGCTTGGGAATATTAATCCTGTGAATTCTTCCTGAAGAATCTAGTAATCTGCAAAATTGAGCTACCGAAAACCAAAATGGGGAGACATCAACTTAAGGACTGGAGTTACTCATTAAGTAGGATGTAGAACTGAAACAAAACAAGTGAGGAGGGTAAGAGAACAGTATTTATGGCTATTTATGTTCTAGTAATGGGCATATGGTGTGGCTAGAAAAGTCAGTGGTGGTAATTGGGAGAATTTATAGAAAGTTTTTCCAGCTGTTTTCAGTCATCAGATTTTTGGTGCTAGTATAAATAATGTTGTTTTGAAATTGTTGTGTTATTTTTATTTTTAAAGATTTTATTTATTAGAGCACAAGCTGGGGAAGGGGAAAGGGAAAGGAAGACTCTCCGCTGAGCAGGGAGTCCGACATGGGGCTTAATCCCAGGACCCCAAGATCATGACCTGAGTTGAAGGCAGACATTTCACTGACTGAGCCCCCCAGGCATCCTTATTCTGAGATTGTTGTGTGTAAATGTGAAAAAAGCAAATGGGTGATTATGGAGCACTCCAATTCTGTTATCCCCTGGGTCTTTAAGAATCAGGCCTCTTGGTCCAGAAGAGAGGAGATAACTAATTCAATATAGAAGAGGACAATGGTAAACTCTCTCGTTCTGAATTTCTGTAATTGGCAAGAAGGACTCCCAGAATTTACTACATGGAAAGGGAACAGATTACAATCAGCCAGAGAAGTGCATACAGCAGAGTTCAGGAGAGCCTCTGTCTTCCTTTCCCTGTGGAGGTGGGACAGTTGTGCTTTCCTGCCATTTGTGTGTGACAGTGTGTCATGAGGACTGCTAACCAAAGCAAGCTTGCTTGAACATTTAGTTTCCAGAACTTTTGGGGGGCTCAATCATGTACTGCCTCCATGATTGACCTTTCCCTGAGATTGGGAAACATTAGTAACATTAGTTTCTATCCCTCCTGGAGGTAAAACTGATACCATGTGGCCCAAATAAATTACATCATAAATTACATTGTTAGCCTGTCTGGTGGTCTGAATCTCCAGGCAAAAGATATGATACACATATCAGGAATGATATTCCAGTGGCCTAGAGATCACCTCCCAGTAGCTGAGCAAAGGCCAGACCTTGGATAAGATTACTTCTTCATGACATAGGACAACCCCTGGCTTTAACCCAAAGTGTTTTCATAGCAAAATGATCACATTTGTTTGGACATCTACATTTAGTATACCATTTATATTACACAGCAATAGAATGAATGTATCATTTAACCAGTTACCCATCCTATAAGGTCATTACATGCATTTTCATATTTTTGTACTAATTAATTACTTATTTCTCCCTTTAATCTACTACTGTTTCTGCTGTATGATAAATTTGTGCAGAACTCTTTAGCATAGACTAGCTCATAATTAGCTAAATCTATTTATTTCTCAGGCTGGTCATTTTATTAGATCCTGAGGAGGCTTTAATCAAATCTCCTAACACATTTAATTATCAGTATTATCATAAGACCTGTTTACATAGTATGACTGAATCTCAACCAGCCAGGCCAATGTTACACCATACTGCAGTATGGCAGTAGGCGTAACTTGAAAAATAAGAACTGAAAGGTACTAGCGTATTACCAGTGTGCCACTGAGCTGTTAACCACCTAGTTCATCATCATATCGTGTGACTAAATGTTTCCCAGAGCAATGCCACCCAGGTTTGCAGGTTTCCATTTGACTGTGTCAGGTAACAAAAGCAGAAGTGCTCTTGGCGACATATGGCTCAGCCCTTCAGGCATCTGGTGTTATTAAGCTAGGTGACAATAACACCTTTTGCTCTGAGCCTCTCACAAAGCATCTGTGTAATCTTGGATTTGCCTCATGGCATAACCCATTTATTCATTTTTTAATCCCTAGTTATTATTCCTCCTTCTCTCTCTTTATCACTTATTTTCCCCAAACTTTTCCAACCTTTGGAAGGGATGTTTGGTTTGACCACAGTGCTAGTCCAAATTGCTAGCAGCAGTGCTCATCTTGCAAGTACCTCTCTCTCAGTGCCTTCATTCATTGTAGGGTTATAGAGATACAGAATTAGTGGGCTGTCTCAACCACAAGGCAGTCCAGCGATACTCCCTGCCAATCTTAGTTTTGCCAGATGGGATGAAGGTGTGACTCATCCCATCAGGGCCTTAAGGATGCTGACATTAGGATTTAAAGGCATAAGTGGAATTTATTGCTTATGACACCTGCAGGTGCAGCCCTGATCCTGGGGCCCTGCATCAGATAGGGAGGATGAGGTGAGGAAGGGATTATATTATTATACCAGCATCCTCCCTCATTTCCTCTTTCCCGGAAAGTGGAATATACGAATTCATACTTGTTAGATGGGGCTTATCCTGATTCAGGGATCCTTTTTATCACATTATGGCATTTTGTTTTTGCCTTGAAATTTACTTTGCTTGGTAAAATACAGGTATACCAGGCTTTTTATTTTATTTTTTAATTTAAAAAAATTTATTTATTCATGAGAGACACAGAGAGAGAGAGGCAGAGACATAGGCAGAGGAGAAGCAGGCTCCATGCAGGGAGCCCGATGTGGGGACTCGATCCCAGGTCTCCAGGATCAGGCCCTGGGCTGAAGGCAGCTCTAAACCGCTGCGCCATTGGGGCTGCCCTATACCAGGCTTTTTAATAATGGTATTCATATCCCTCAGATTTTCTTTCATCTTATTTTTATTCTTTTCATTTTGAGCATCTCTTACGTATGTAGCGATTGTTTTTACTTGTTGATCTAAAAAAATCTCTGTCATTTAAAACACTGCATGGGAAATAGAAAGTACTAAATAAGCCTTAGGTGTTATTTTTATCAGGACAAAAAAAAGATATAAAGAGGTCATATTAGGAACAGAACTGTATGTTGTAGATTTAAAAGATAAGAACAGTACAGTGAGTACTACACTCCAATAAAATTTGAAAATGTGGATGAAGTGATTAGAAAGCTGTAAGCCACTGAATATACTCAAGAAGAAATAGAAACCATCTGAATAATCTATGAACATTTAAAGAAACTGAGTCTGTAATGGGAAGTTCTTCCACAAGACTTCAATCTCATATTCTTAGGCTTTTTGTACCTTTTGCCCCTTTATTTTTAACATTGAAATACATATAAAATACACAAGTGCTAAATGTGCAGTGGTGAATTTTGACAGTGGATATGACTGTATTGGCATCATTGCAGTCAAGATGTAGAATGTTTTTATCACCCTGAAAACTTCCTTGTGCTCTTTTCTGGTTAACATCTGTTTCTCCAGCCACCAGTTGTTCTGGTTTCTGTCACCATAACTTAGTTCTTTACCTGTTCTGGAACTTCTTATAAATAGAATTGTAGGGATCCCTGGGCGGCGCAGCGGTTTGGCGCCTGCCTTTGGCCCAGGGCACGATCCTGGAGACCTGGGATCGAATCCCACATCGGGCTCCCGGTGCATGGAGCCTGCTTCTCCCTCTGCCTGTGTCTCTGCCTCTCTCTCTCTGTGACTATCATAAATAAATAAAAATTAAAAAATATATATATACATAACTTAAAAAAATAGAATTGTACATCATGTATTCTTTTATGTTTGATGTCTTTTTTTAAAGATTTTATTTATTCATGAGACACACACACACACACACACACACAGGCAGAGACACAGGCAGAGGGAGAAGCAGGCTCCATGCAGGGAGTCCGATGTGGGGACTCGATCCCGGGTCTCCAGGATCAGGCCCTGGGCTGAAGGCAGCGCTAAACCGCTGAGCCACCTGTGCTGCCCTGTTTGATGTCTTTTTATCAACGTAAAGTTTTTGAGATTCATTCAGTTTGATCTATATTATAATAGATTTTTCTTTATTGGTGAGTAGTTTTCCATTGTATAAATTTATGACAATTTATCCATTTACCTGTTGATAGCCAGTTGAGTTTTTTTCCCCCAGTTTTGAGCTATTACAATATAGGTGTTAGGGACATTGTTTTACTCCACATGGTTTTGTGGATGAAGAAGTTCTCTTTTAAGAAAGCAGTAATTGAGGGACACCTGGGTGGCTCAGCGATTGAGCGTCTGCTGCTTTTGGCTCAGGGTGTGATCCCAGAGTCCTAAGACCAAGTCCCACATCGGGCTCCCTGTGTGGAGCCTGCTTCTCCCTCTGCCTGTGTCCCTGCCTCTCTCTTTCTGTCTCTCATGAATAAATAGAATCATTAAAAACAAAATAAAAGCAATAATTGAATTCTATATAAATTTTTTCAGAAAATTTGAAAGTTTTTGAAAAGCCATTTACTTTACTTTATGAAGATAGTAAAACCTTGATAACAAAACTTGAGGATAGTACAAGAAGAAAATGTTAATATAGAACAGTATCACTTATGAATATAAAAGCAAAGTCCTAAAGAAGAAATTGAATCAAATTCAGCACTGTATATGTTATATTTATCAATACTAGTAAGACAAACTTGTTTTTCAATTTAATGTCTCTAAAATTGGGATGCTTTTTAAAATAAATGACTTCTGAAATTATAGTCATGTGTTCTCTCTTAGTGGCACATGACATAGTGGTGCATCTTTATAATCAATGAAATTTTAGACTCTGTGATACATGGTATATTAAAAAAAAAAAAAGTAGGCTGCCTAGGTGACTCATTGGGTTAAGTGTCTGCCTTTGGTTCAGGTTGTGATCTCAGGGTCCTGGGATCAAGTCCCATGTCCCGTCCAGCTCCCTGCCCAGCAGGGAGTCTGCTTCTCCCTCTGATCCTCCTCCTACAAGTGCTTTCTCTCTCTCTCTCTCATTCTCTCTCACTCTCTGTCTCTCTCTCCCACATGCATGCTCTTTCTCTGTCTCAAATAATAAAAAATTGTAAAATGTCCATAAAAAATTCTCATACCTTATTATTGAATTTCTACTGAAAATCTAAACCAAGGATCATACTTAACAGTGAAACATTAGAAACATTCCCAGTAAAAAAAAAAAAAAAAAAGAAAAAAAGAAACATTCCCAGTAAATTGGAAGCCAAATGAGAATGCTTCTTTGAAGAAAATCCTATTCACAATAGCAACAAAACTGTAAGGTACTGAAAACTATAGATAATAAAACATAGATATATAAAATACATAGATACATAGTTAATACAAGATAAATAATAGCTGTATAGATGATAAAATTATTCTGCAAAAAACATTCAGTATTATTGAAAGACATAAAAGAATACTCCTAAGTAAGATATTCTGTAAAAATGGATGGGAAGAGTCTTCTAGAGTAATCAGTTCTTTAATATATAAAATCATTGTGATTCCCATCAAAATCTCAGTTATTCTATGGAACACATTAAGTTAATCCTGGCATTCACCTAGAATAACCCTGACATTTTAAAAAACCTGGTCTCCTGGTGTAGAGAGTTCATTACAGAGCTTTCATAATTAAGATATTGTGGTACTGGTCTAGTATAGGTGTATACATAGGGTGATCATGTATCTGTTTGCTTGGATCAGTTTCAGATTATGGTTGTTCTGGTGATTATTAATAGGCTTTCTTTTACCCTGAAGACTGTTCAGGGAATTTGCTTTAGCAAGTTCTGAAACAGATCCACTTGATTTATGACCTAAGTGGTGATAGGAATCAGTGGTGAGGTGAAAGGATGTCATTTAGTCAGTGATGTTGGGACAGAAAGAAATGAGATGGGCCTTGATCTCACACTACAAATATTCATTCCAGGGAGACTAGAGACTTGAAAAATAAAACTTTAAAACTTATAAAATATAGGACATTATCCATATGACCTCTGGGAGAAGGTAAGGGAGATTTCCTAGGGGATAAACCATAAATTAATGGGAGTAGAATTGTGGTTGCCAGGGTCTGGGGAAATAGGGAGAGGTTGGTAAGAGGGTACAAACTTCCAGTTACAAGATGAATAAGATCTTGGGGAGCCTTGGTGGCTAGTCAGTTGAGCATCTGACTCTTGGTTTCAGCTCAGGTTATAATCTCAGTGTCGTGAGATCAAACCCCCTTATCAGGGGGGTGAGGGTGGGGTCCTTGCTCAGCAAGGAGTCTGCTTGGAGATTCTCTCTCTCTCTCTCTCTCTGTCTCTGTCTCTCTCTGTCTCTTTCCCTCTGCCCCTCCCCACCAATAAATACAATTTTTTTTATTAAAAAAGGTAAATTAATTCTAAGAAACTACTGTTAACATGTGACTATAATTGATAAAACTGTGTTACATAACTGAACTTTTCTGAGAGTAGAAATAAAGTGTTTTACAAAAAAAACCCCATGAAAAACAAGTGAATACATGATGAGTTAATTAACTCAATAGTGAGAATCCTTTCACAGTGCATGTGTATATCAAATCATCATGATGTATACTTTAAATATATGACAGTTTTATCAGTTATTTCTCAATAAAGCTGAAAATTGTGAAAAAAAATTATAAATTATAAGATTATACTGACATTAAATAATTTTTTTTACAAATAAGACATTATAAACAATGTAGGGAAAAAAGCCTGCATGTTGAGAGAGGAGATTTGTAACACATGTAAAACTAAGTTTGAGTAAACAGAATTCCTGAATATTAACCAAAAGCCAAAAAACAAACAGCACACAGGCAGTATAAGAAAATGACAAAGGATATTAACTGACCTTTTACAGAATAAGAATGTGAGATAACTAGTGATAATGTAAAAAAGATTCTTAGTTTTACTAGTACTCATGCTTATAAAGTTGAAAATGTGCATGTCTTTCATCATAGCAATTCCACTTCTACATATAGACGAGCACTGGATGACATTGGTAAGAGTATTCATTTCAGGATTTTGTATAATAGTAAAATAATTTACAACAATCTAAAGTTGTTGGAAACTAAATTCTAGAATAAGGATAACTGATAAATTTGGTCTATGAAAATATTCCATATAGCAATTAAAACTAACATACTAGAACAATGTATGTCAATGTGGGTAATGTGTTTTAGAAACAATATTAGAATAAAACTACGTTTCAAAAGTTACACACAGTTTGGCATCAATTATAAAGTTTAAAGAGATTCAGAAAAAGACATAGTCTCATGGTTGTGTGTGTGTACACACACACATACACATTATATACTAATATAAAATACGTGTAGGTATAGTAAATGCCAGGGCAGCGATTGCTAACCTGTGGGGAGTGGATGAAGGGGATAATATGGAAGGGTAATGGGATACTTGAGGAGTGTCAATACAATGCTGTTAAATAATTTCCATTTCATCACTTATTATTTGTTATAAATACAATTTATTTGTCTAAGTTTTACTACTTCCTATTTTCAAATAGCCTAAAATATTATTGATGATTATGAATCCTTTCAGTTTTCCTTTTCTGTAATTTATTTGGTCTTCTTTAAAATCTGAGAAATATGCCAGTAGCAGTATGTGTAGTGACTATATAGCTTAATATTTTAAAAATAAAGAATAAAATCCACTTTTTACACTCATCTAAAAATAGATTAATTTCTAAGATGCCTTCTAGAAATAAAATATACTTCTTCTTTGATGTTTCCAAACAACAGAAATATCTTTTTATGTATATACCATTCTGACAGTGGGGTAAATTCAAACATTGAGGATAATGAAGCCAATTTCCTATAAAAGTTGTTATTTTCAGTTCATCTATCTGCCTTTTTTTGTTAAGCATCATCTGTCATCTTCAAGAGATGTCACCAAACTTTTTCTGTAAAGGGCCAAGTAGGAAATCTTTCAGGCTTTGAAGGCCACGCTGTCTGTAGTCATAACTACTCCATTCTGCTATTGTAGTGGGAAAGCTGCCATAGATAATACTTATAAGTGAATAGATGTGACTTTATTTACAATAAAATTTTACTTACAAAAATGGAAAGTGGTCTGGGTTTAGCCTCTAGGTCAGCTTTTGCCAATTTATGATGTATAACACACAGAAATTCCTTCAATAATACCCTCTTATTGCAGATGGGAAAATGGAGGCATAGAGACCTTAGGTATCATTCAGATTAAAGGACCCTAACCTAAGGAGACATACCTACAGAAATGTCACCATGGCTAATGTCAGAGAGATTACTGCCTATGTTTTCTTCTAGTTTTATGGTTTCAGGTCTCACATTTAGGTCTTTAATCCATTTTGAGTTTATTTTTGTGTATGGTGTAAGAAGGTGGTCCAGTTTTGTTTTTTTGCATGTAGCTGTCTAGTTTTCACAATGTTTACTGAATAGACCATATTTTTCCCCATTGTATATTCTTGCTTCCTTTGTCGGAGATTGATTGGGTATATAAAATTAGGTTTATTTCTGGGCTCCCTATTCTGTTCCATTGACCTATTTTTGTCCCAGTATCATACTGCTTTGATTATTAAATCTTTGTAATATATCTTGATTGTGATACCTCCACCGTTGCTCTAGATATGTCTCCTCAAGGAAGGGAAACAAAAGCAGGAATAAACTTTTGGGACTACATTGAAACGAAAAGCTTTTGCCTAGCAAATGAAACCATTAGCAAGATGAAAAGGCAGCCTATTAAATGGGAGAATATATTTGTAAATGATATATCCAGTAAGAGGTTACTATCCAAAATATATGAATAACTCCTATAACATTATAACAACAGAAAACCCAAGCAGTCTAATAAAAAAAAATGGACATAAGACTAAATAGACTTTTTTCAAAGGGAACTTCAAAATGGCCAACAGGTACATGAAAAGATGCTCAACATCACTCATTAGGGAAATGCAAATCAAAACCACAATGAGATGTTACTGTATACCTGTCAGGATGGCTAGGATCAAAAAGACAAGAAAAAACAGGTGTTGGCTAGGGTATGAAGAAAAAGAAACCTCATGCATTGTTGGTCGGATTTGTATATTGGTGTAGCCACTTTGAAAAACATCATGGAGGTTCCTCAAAAAAAAAAAAAAATTAAAAATAGAGATACCTTATGATCCAGCAATTCCATTCCTGAGTACTTACCCGAAGAAAACAAAAACACTAATTTGAGAAGATATATGCACCCTTATGTTTATTGCAGCATTATTTACCAAGATAAGGTAGCAGCCACAGTGTCTATCGATAAATGAATGGACAAAGAAGGTGTGTGTGTGTGTGTATAAGTATGTACGTATATGTGTATATATACACACACAGTGTAATATTAGCCTTAAAAAGAATATTACTTTGCCAATTGTGACAACATGGATGTACCTAGAGAGTATTGTGCTAAATGAAGTTAAGTCAGAAAAAGACAAATACTATGTGATTTCATTTGTATGTCGGTCTAAAAAACAAAACTAATGAACAAAGAGGAAAAAAAAACAAAAAAAGTAGACTCTTGAATATAGAGAACAGACTGATGGTTGTCAGAGGGGAGGTGGGTCAGGAGATGGGTGAAATAAGTAAATGACATTAAAAAGTACAAACTTCTTAGTTATAAAATAAATAAGTCAAGGAAAAAGATGAGAAAAGATGACCCTAGCCACATGGTAATAGAATTCTTTTTGTGTATGTGATGTTCATAGAAGATTCTTTATTTTTCTCTACATGCAGAATATGTGGAGAGGGCTTAACCTTTTAATTTTTCAGAATCAATCTTTAGATTGTGATTAGAAAACACTTTGATGGGTCTTCTTTAAAGGAATCATTTTATGTATTATTTTACTAAGGTTTACACCCCTTTTCCTTCAAATGTAGAAACATTCCTTCAAATGTAGAAACAAATACAAAAACTGGTGTGATTTAATTTGTTAATTAGATTTGGATATCTTACATTTGAATTAACATCTATAAATAGCTTTATAGAACATAAATACTATTAAGCAGTTGTGTCAGTTGTATTTCAAAATTAGCTTTATGAAGCAATTTCTTTGCAATTTGACCTGAAGCAATTGAAAATTTATTTATTTATATTTATGTTCAAGGTCTAAGAAGTGTATTTTTCCCTCTCCAATTTCATGGGCTAGAGGAAAGTATGTTTTGTGTGTATCAAGTAATTATGGCTCTTCTCTGTATACAGAAAGTAGGCCTACTGTGATCTTATTGGAATCTGTGCAAATCTAAATTAATATAAATCAATTTAATCTGAATGAAACCTGCAGAAAACGGGCAACTGGGTGGCTCAGTTAGTGAAGTGTCCAACTCTTGATTTTTGTCTCAGGTCACCATCTCAGGGTTGTGAGACCAAGCCCTGTGTTGGGCTTTACACTGAGGGTGGAGCCCGCTTAAGACTTCTCTTCTTCTCCCTCTGTGCCCTGCCCTCCCTTTCTTAAAAACAAAACCAAAAACCTTAAAAGACAAAAAACTGCCAAAAAGCTTTTTATCTCCAGAAAACTGAAAGTGCATGTTTCAAAGAAAGTTTCCATATGGATCAGAGCCAGGATTTGAACCCATAACATAGTCAAATAGGTGTTCTTAGAGTATTAATTTTAAAAGAAGTTGAGATTTTCAGGCTAATTTTTATCTTACCAAGTAAATGGTTATATTTATTTTTCTCAACTAAAAATTGAATGTGTCTGTCTTTTCAGGGACATCAAACCAGACAATATATTGATGGATATGAATGGACATATTCGATTAGCAGATTTTGGTTCTTGTCTGAAGCTGATGGAAGATGGAACGGTAAATAAAGATAAATCTTAAGCCATTTTACCAACAGATAATTCTGTTGCTACTTGTCTTCTCTGTTTTAGAAAATGTCTATTTATGTTACCTATCATCCATCCATCCATCCATCCATCCATCCATCCATCCATCCACTTGTCTTTCTATGCTCCAACTTTTCCTACAATGGCTTTTAGGCATACTTATTCATAGTAGGGTTTGTTTATAAAGTCCTATGCCATTTTTCATTCTTATATTAATGAGCTTAAGATTGATACGTGTATCTTTTATGAGAACTTTGTTTCTTATTTATCTGAACTGTTTGTTACTGTACTTGAAATATTGTCATTTTTAGAGAGGTGAAAAAATAAGTCCCAGTCGGAAAAAGAAAATGTGGCTTCTTCTTCACCTTTATTTTTTAGATTTTTCTTTCTTAGTTGTCAAGTTTTTTTGAGAGATAATATTCAACAAGTGAATGCTTTCATCAGAACACTCTCAACATTGATTTAGTTTTACATTCCCATTTGTTTTTAGTTCTACTAACCCTGGGTCCCTCATATAAATGTAAAAGATTATATGCCCCAATTTAATTCCCTGTTTTGTTTTTACTTCAGTTTCCTGGCTGTATAACAGAGGTCCAAATAGATATAATTTCACTTGGCAGAAACTATTTTGGAGAGCAGTTTAGCATAATACATTCCAAAGGCCATGAAAATGTCCTATTATTTTGGACCAGTAATTTGACTTCTGAAAATTCATCTTAAGGAGATAAACTTAAAAAAAAAAAACAGATTATGTAACTTTTGCCTCTGGCCATGATGAGAGGAGTAATTGGTACCAAATTGTCCTCTCACTATGAACAACTGTAAAACTGTACATAATATTTGGGACAGCTGTTTTCAGGCAGTGGAAAATAGGCAACATAAGACTGTTATCTTTAAGAGAAATGTATCCATGAGATATACCTTACAGTTTCCCAGGACAGGGGCAGTTTGCAGACTTTATGCAAAAAGCTAGAGTTAGAGCCAAGGGTAGCAGTCCTCCAGAGCTGAGGGGGAAGACATCAGGCCCGACTTAGTTGTTAGTCTGTAGCTCTTAATATTGGAGAAGAGGAAGTTGTTCAGAGAGAGGGCCCTGAAGTGTGCCGATGGGGCTGTCTCCTGAAGATTGGTCTGTGGATATGCAGTATAAGACATAAGATGTACCAAATAATAGATACTGTGCATCTGAAAATTGAACAAGTTGCTGAAAGTCAAGCAGTGCTGGAGGAGACATAGCACGTGGGGACACTGGGGTTTTGGCTGGAGAGCTATTTAACACCTTTATAACATGTGAGACTTACTCTAAGCCTAACAGTCTAAATCCAAGTCCTGATAAAATTCACCGAGTTTGAAAAGTGGTCCTCCAAGTCAGGGGGATTGAGATGAATCTTAGCATTTCCACAAAGGTGCCCCAAAGAGTGTAATTGTAAGCTAACCCTTATTCAAGGAGATCAGGTGGTGGTTTTTTTTTTTTTAAATCTGCTTCAATGATAATTGAGGATCTTCAGTGGAAGACAACAGTGTCCATCCTCTGAATAATTCTGTCAATGACCAACGTTTAATCAGAAATCACCAGATCAAACAAAAATGAGGATAGGATGGAGATTGTAATACAGACTTAAAAAATAAAAGTAGTCAGTAGAAACTTTGGTAGCACAGATGTTGAATTTAGCAGACGGAGATGTAATGAAGCTATCATAAATGTGTTTTTTTAACTTATTTTTATTTATTTATGATAGACTTAGAGAGAGAGGCAGAGACACAGGCAGAGGAGAGGGAGAAGCAGGCTCCATGCCAGGAGCCCGACGTGGGACTCCAGGATCGCGCCCTGTGCCAAAGGCAGGCATGAAACCGCTGAGCCACCCAGGGATCCCCAAATGTGTTTTTTTAAAAATAAATATCGTTAAGGAATCAAAGTATAGTCTTAAAGATGGCTCAGAGAAGGAATCTCAGAAGGAGAAGAAATCAAATGGACCTTTTAGAAGTTGAAAAGTTTAATAATAGACCTAAAAAACTCACAGAAGTAGGTTAACAACAGATTAGAAATAAGAGAAGAAAGTGCCAGTGAGTTTGAAGAAAGGTCATGTGATGATCCAGTCTGAAGAAGACAGAGGAAAAAAATTGAAGCAAAATACAACTAGGCTCAGGGAGCTGCATTATTTGCATACCAGAAGGAAAAGAGAATGAAACAGGAGCAGCAAAATTTGTAGGATTGATGGCTCAGACTTACCAAATATGATGAAAAACAGAAATGTAAGTATATCTTAGTATACCTCAAGGTTAAAAGAAACCACACTTGTCCACAATTAAACTCCTGAGAATTAAAGGTAAGGGGGGGAAAAATGGAAAGCAGCCAGAATTAAAAACCTATTATATACTTTGGGGAAACAATAAGGATAACCATAGGTTTCTCATCAGAAATAATGAAATGGTATCTTTAAAGTCATGAAAGAAAAAAAAATCTGTAAACCAGGAATTTTATGTCAAAAATATTCTGAAATGAAGGTGCATAAAAGACTTTCAGTTAAATTAAAGAGACTAATCTCCAGCAGGCTTGGATGCTAAAAATGTTCTTTAATCCAAAGGAAGGGATACCATTTGAATACTTAGATCCCTAGGATAAAGAATATCAGATATGATAAATAAGATCTGGAGGATAAAGAGAAGACTCTCATCTTTTCTTCAAAATGTACATAAAAGCCATCTGATGGGTGTGAAAAGCAAAAATAATCACACCATCAGGTGGGGTTATGATACTTGTAGAAGCAGTAACACAAACAGTGTAAACTGTGTCTATGGAACTGTACTGCTTTGGGACACCTGTGTGAATGTGAAGCGTCAGGTGGGCAGCAGATAACAGCAGGTATGACGTGATAAGGGAGAACTTGGCGAGCTGAGAAAACACAGAGTCAAGTCAGGGAGGCTGTGGCATCAGGAAGTTTGGGATCAGGATTCTGTAGAGCAGAGTGCTAGACTGAAGAAGAATTCTAGGGGAAGAGCTAGTGTTTCCCGAGTCCTGCAGGTCGTATGCACCATACACTCAAAAGCTGGGGCCCTTCTCCTAGAGTCTAGTAGGCAGGCAGCCTTCCTTCCAAATCCCCGTGCGTTCCAGAATGCAGTGAGGACTATGTCTGTAGGGGTTAACTTGATCCAGTTTGTTTGTTTGTTTGTTTGTTTGTTTTGGAATTTAATCTTTATTTATAGGACACTGTAAGATAGGAGATTCCACATAGAAATAAGAAAACCTGAGTGGCTCAGCAGTTTAGTGCCTGCCTTTGGCCCAGGGCATGATCCGGGAGTCCCGGGATCGAGTCCTGCGTCAGGCTCCCGTCATAGAGCCTGCTTCTCCCTCCTGCTGTGTCTCTGCCTGCCTCTCTCTCTCTCTCTCTCTCTCTCTCTCTCTCTCTCTCTCTTTCTCTCTCTCTCTATGTCTATCATAAATAAATAAATAAATCTATCTATCTTTTAAAAAAAAGAAATAAGAAACCCACTGAGAGGAGGAGCTTCATACAGTTTGTACAGTTCGGAACTGGTCAAGTATAGTTTCATTGTAAAAAGTGCTACAATAACAAAACACATTTAAAAAGAGTTCTTAGTAGAGAAACAATAAGACAAACTTCTACCAAACAGAGTACACAACAAACAACTTTCTGTCTCAGCTGTACAATCTAAAAGTTAAAGGTCCCAGGAGTGCCATCCTCAACTTGGAATGTAATAGCCTTCAGAGGTAGTTTTGGGTACAATATTCTGATCTTCCTCTTCCTCTACAGAGTAATACTTCTCAATCAAGTTTAATGAAGCTTTGTACACAGACTCATTTTCATGGTTTTGTAGAGCTTCAATTTTGTCCAAACCCCCACATTCTTCAATCATTAAGTTTCTCCATTTCATCTAGTTTCTCAGCAGCCTGAAAGATGTTTGAAATGGCATCCAGAATAACCAGAATAATTTTGGTATCTTTTGCAGTTAAGAGGTTCATTAATGGTTCTATTATGCCACAATGAACGAGATATACAATCTGTTCAACTGTTCCACCACTTGTATGGTTGGTCACAGCCCACACAGCTTCCTTTTGTGTCTTAAAGTCTGCCTTAGAACACCAATGAGGAATGGAACTAATCCATGATTCACAACTTGCTGTATCTGGTCCTGGTGACCAGCTGTGATGTTTGACATTGTCCATGTAGCTTCCTTCTGAATATTAGTTTTGGGGTTCGTTAGCAGGCTGGGAAAGACAGCAACAGCAAGTGCTCCTGCATCTATTACAACCTGAGTCTGTTCGTCTGTCCCAGTGACAATATTTCCTATGGCTCTTAGCGCAGGAGTCACAATGGGTAATTCAGTAGCTCCTAGAAGTGTCACAAGTTGGGGCACAACTCCTGTTTTCACAACCATTTCAATCCGTTCATTTGGACCATCAGTAAGGTAGGAAATGGCCCAGCAGGTATCTGCTAATACTTCTGGATCATCATGATGCAGGAGACGAACTAAGGTAGGAAGAATCTGTTCAACAGCATCTAACGGGGGTGCTGGATTCTTGTTGCGACAAAGGTTTTTAGAGTGTCCAAGTAAGGTTACGTAAGTAACCACGTGGTAAAGATGACATATCAGGAACTGCAAGGAGAGCCAACAGTGGGTCAACTGCACCATACTTGATAACAAAGTTTTGAAAAACTGAACCATCACCTACAATGTTTCCTAGAGCCCATACAGCTTGTTCACTGATGTGGGCATGGGAAGATGCCAACAGAGAAATGAATGCTGGGATAGCACCTCCATCTACCACAGCCTTGGTCTGTTCTGGTGTCCCAGAAGCAATGTTAGTGAGGGCCCAAGCAGATTCAAACTGAATAGGACTATAATCAGTTCTGCCCCAGAAGGACACAAATTTTGTAATCAAACCAGCCTGGATTATGTTGTCTGTGGGGGACTGTTTTTCCCTAGAAAGTTTCCTAGCAGCTTGAGTAGCCTGGAGTTGGCTTTCCAAATTGTTGCTATTTATGCCTTTGACAATGTCATCAACAGACCAATTTACAGTGCCATGATTGTTGCGGTTTTCTTGCAGTGGAGAGGTAGCGTCATCAGAAAATGAGCTTACATTTCTCCTTTTCAGCATCTGGTTATCCTTCTTAGCTTTCCTCAGCTCCACATTAACTTCTCTTTGGCGCTGCCTCATTTCTGTACTGTCTTTCCCCTTGTTCTTGAATCTGTTAAGGCGGGTATCTGGTGAATTAGCATTCTCATTGGTGGACATGGTTATGAGACAAAGAGAAGAAAGCTCCACGGCCAGCTCAGTCTTCCATGGGAGACGGTGTGGGGCGCGTAGGCTGCGGGTCAGCTGCCCTCAAAACGTCTACCACGGATCAGCCCAAAGACAGTGTCCAGTTTGTTCTTTGAAATCCTGGATGGATTCTTAGTCACTCGTTCTTTACTAATGATCTCAAAATAATTTTCCTGGACATAATAGCATGTTTATTCTCCATTTAGAAAACTAATGAACAAGTGTTTTTACTTGTTTTGTGTCTATTATTATTTTTTTATCAAAATGATTTATATATATTTTAAGAAGGTTTGTCCTAAAAACTGCATTCATTTGTTCTATTCTTTCTGCCTCTGTATCTCTTTTACTTTCAAACTATTGGCAAACACTTTCAGACTGCTGGCTGCTTGTTCTGCTGCTTCCTTTACTTAAAAATTTCTTATCATACTACTGTCTTTTGATTATTTACTTATATATATTACCTGTTAATTTCATATCATCTCATCCAACCCGTATGCTTTCTATATTCTTACTGTAAGCCTTCCCTTAAATCCTGTTCAATTCCCTATGATTCTATACAAATATTATGCATAGTTTTGCCATGCAGTTTATTGTAATTTCAATACTTTTCTTGAACATCTTTTTGTTGTTGGTGTAAGTGACCACTTTTCCTTGTTTCTCTATAACTCTACCAGTTTATCCCCAAACTCTCCAGCCCATAATTCCTTTGTCATTCAGACACATTAAGTAACCTAGTGGTTCTCTTTTGTCTTTTGGAGAGAGCTATACTAGAGTCTTGCCTTCTCCCTTCCTAATCTAGACTGTTCTGTTGGGCTGTTGTAGTAATGATATACAAGGATTACCTTACTCATCTTAAAAATTACTGTGCTGCTGTCTAGCAGTGGATCCTCTGTTTCCTGGAATCCATGTCTGGCTTTCTCTTCATCTAATAGTAAGTCCCAAGAAGGGTTCCAATGGAAGTAAATATTTTATAATCTTGCATGTGTAAAAGATGCTTTCACTTCTACCCTCATACGTGATTGATAATTTGGGCATAATGTTACAGATTTCAAATGATATTTTTTAGAATTTAGCAGGCATTGCATTGTCTTCTAATTTATTGTTGAGACATCTGGTGCCATTCTGAATCTCAGTTCTTCTATTAAAACTTCCCCCCCCCTTTTCTAGAAGCTTTTGGGACATTCTGTTTTCCCCAGTGTTCTGAAATGTTATGATTATATGACTTTGTGTGGGTCATTATTTATCACCTCAGCAACTGCTTCAATTTTAGCCTTTCCCAAATTTTGTGACTTTCCAAATCAAGTGTCAGCTTGCTTTTTGGCTCTTACATATGAGTTGAAACTATGCCATCTTAAGCACCACACCTTTGTAGGAAGTCAGTTTCCAAGACGGATGTCCTGCTGTAGTTCTTTTTCTTCTTCTACAATTGTCTTGGCTTTTCTTGGCCATTTGCTTTTCCATATGATTGTTAGAATTATATTATTGGTTTACATACATACATGTACATATATACAAATACCCATTCAGAAACACAAGCTTGTAGACTTGCATTGAATTTAGAGGTGAATTTGGGGGAAATTTATGTCCATAACATGAAATCTTCCCTTTCACAAACATGGTGTCTCTCTCCATTGCTTTAGGTTTTCTTGTATGTCTGTTATTGAAGTTTTATAATCATGTTCACTGTAAATCTGTTACCTTTATTTGTTAAGTTTGTTCCTAGGCATGCTGTGGATTTTGGGTGCATGGAACATTATAAATGGTAACTTTAAGTTTTTTTCAGTTTAATAGCTTGTTGCTTTTGTTTAGGAACACAGCTGATTTTTGCATGCTCATCTCCAGACTAGCAAGCTTGCTAAGTCTTTTATTCAAAATAATTTGTAGATTCTTCTAGGTTTGTACACAATCATATAATCCACAAATAATGATCAGCTTTAGGTTTTGTCTTTTACAAATGCTTACATATGCTATTTCCCCCCCTTATGCAATCAGTGACCTTCAGTACAATATTAAATAGGTATGATATTAGGGAGCTGCTTTGCCTTGTTCTTGATGCTGATTGGTGTTTTTTCTGTAGTTTCAAGTTAAGTATGATGTTTGCCGTAAGCCTTTGGTAGATATTCTTTACAAGATTAAGCATGTTTTTGTTTCTTTTTATGAAATTTCTGTTTCTTACTAGCAAAAGAATGTGTTGTTATGGTTGTTATTATTGTAATCAAATGATTTTTTGCATCCATCGAGAAGATGATATAAGGGTGTTTTTCCTTTAATCTATTATACTGATGAATGATAGATTGTCTAATGTTAAATCATCCATTCTTTGGCCAAATGTAACTTTATCATGAAGATGTTGTTATTTTTGAAAATTGCTGGATTGACTCTGCTAATATTTTATATTGGATTGTTACCTAAGATTCATGTCTGAGATTGATTATTCTGAGATTGCAGTATGATTTTTTTCTCATTGTTCTTGTCTGATTTGTGTATTTGGGTTATTTTATCCTTATAAAATGGATAGGGGAGTAGTCATATCCTCTACCTTTATCCATTTTGGCTTTAGAACAGTTTATATAATACAGGGGTTGTTTATTTCCTATGAAATTGGTAGAATTCACTTTTAAATCATCTTTGCGTTGGTGAGGTTTTGTTTTCCTCTTGGTTTTTTTGGTTTGTTTTCCAGGTAGATTTTATACTATTGATTCAAATTTTTTAATGGTTATAGGTCTCTTTGGTTTTCTATTTCTTCCTGAGTCAGTTTTGGTAAGTTATTTTCTTTTTCTATGAAAATTGTCTATTTTCTCTGAGTTTTCAATTTTGTTAGTATAATGTTCCTATTGTACTCTTATTAGCTTTAAAATCTCTATTACATGTGTGGTTTTTTTCAATCCTAATGTTGTTTGCTTGTGCTTTTCTTTTCCTTCATCATTTTTGATATATAGCACATTTTACTATTTTCAGTCTAAATATTTTCCAACTTTAGTTGGAATACCTCTGCCGACCATTGATTATTTAGATATGTACCTTTTAATACCTATAGTATAGTATTTACTTATTTGGTTATTTCTGTCAGTTTTACTTTACTGGAGAATGGGCTGATTTGATTTTTTTTTCTGGCATTTGTCAAGATTTGCTTTTTGCTTTATAACAGACTTGTTTTTATAGCGTTATTTGCTTGTTTGAAAATAATACACTCTTTTTAATTTCTGGGTGCAGGTTTCTATGTAAGTCCATAAGATTGAAGTTGTTAATTTGTTGTTCAAATTTTTTATATTCTTACCAGTTTTATTTCTTTCTGCTATATCTATTATTTAAAAAGTCTTACCATGATACTGAACTTATTAATTTTTCCTTGTCATCATCAATGTTTTCATAATCATTTTGTAGCTACATTGTTAGGTATATTATTCAGAATTACTATTCCAGAGTATTTTCTTTTACAATTATGTTAATGAATTTTAAAAAACCCTAATAACAGTTTTACCGTAGGAATCTGTTTTAACTGATAGAAATATAGCTAGCTTAACTTTCTTTTAAATTTTTTATTTATTTATGATAGTCACACAGAGAGAGAGAGGCAGAGACATAGGCAGAGGGAGAAGCAGTCTCCATGCACTGGGAGCCTGACATGGGATTCGATCCCGGGTCTCCAGGATCGCGCCCTGGGCCAAAGGCAGGTGCTAAACCACTGCGCCACCCAGGGATCCCTTAACTTTATTTATTTTTTATTTTTTTAAATCTACGATAGTCACACAGAGAGAGAGAGAGAGGCAGAGACACAGGCAGAGGGAGAAGCAGGCTCCATGCAGGGAGCCCAACGTGGGATTCGATTCTGGGTCTCCAGGATCGCGCCCTGGGCCAAAGGCAGGCGCCAAACCGCTGCGCCACCCAGGGATCCCCCCTTAACTTACTTTTAACATCTGCCTGATGTATCTTTTCCATCCTTTTACTTTTAACCTTTCTGTGTCCAATGTTTAGGTATATCCCTTTTAAACAGATTATTGCTAATTTTAAAAAATATTTGTTCATTTTGATTTTATTTGTCACCCAGTGTGATATTGCTGTCTTTTAATAGATAAATTTTAATCCATTTAGGAATTTCATGATAATCAATACATTTGTATTTATTCCTATTATCTATTTTTTTGCATTTTTACATTTGTTTTTATTTAATTATTTTTAGTATCTGATCTTACACTGTTTACTGTAAGTTTTGCTTGCTTGTTTGCATGCATGCTTCCCCCCTTCCCACCCCCCACCTTTCTGCCTGCTATTGACTTGGTCAAGTTTAATTTCTCATTTTATTTGCTTCTTTGAAAACTATACATCCTATTTCAAATATTTTAATGTTTATCTTTAAATTTTTAACTTTTAAAGTTTACCAAAAGTCTAGGGTCTCAGATTTTCCACCATATTCCTAAGCCAAACAAGAAACTTAGTTTATCTTATGCCATATACAAAAATTGACTAAAAATTAATCAAAGACCTGAATATGAGACCTAAAACTATAAAACTCTTAGAAGAAAAGATAGGGGAAAACTTTATGACATTAGATTTGGCAATGATTTCTTGGATATAATACCAGACAATAGGCAGTAAAAGGAAAAATAGATAAATAGGACTACACCACCATTAAAATTTTTTTTTGCATTGGAAGACGTAGTCATTTAGTGAAAAGGCGACCAGTAGAATGAGAGAAAATAGTTGCAAATCATATATCTTATTTAGGGGCTAATTATTCTTCATGTATTCTGAATAATTAGCCCCTAAATAAGATACATGAAGAATATCTGTAACTCAATAAAAACTCAATTCAAAATGAGCAAAGTACTAGAATAGACATTTCTCCTAAGAAGATGAGAGAAAATAGTTGCAAATCATATATCTTATTTAGGGGCTAATTATTCTTCATGTATTCTGAATAATTAGCCCCTAAATAAGATACATGAAGAATATCTGTAACTCAATAAAAACTCAATTCAAAATGAGCAAAGTACTAGAATAGACATTTCTCCTAAGAAGATATACAAATGGCCAGCAAGCTCAACATCACTAGTCATTAGGGAAATGCAAATCAAAGATACTACTTCATTCCCAATAAGTGGCTACTATTAAAACAAAACAAAACAAAAAAACCCACAACCCTACAATAAAACAGAAAATAAGAACTGTTGGTGAAAATGTGAAAAAATTAGAACTTGTGCACTGTTGGTAGGAACGTAAAGTGTAAAATGCTGTAACCACTCTGAAAAACATTATGGCACTTCTTCAGAAAATTAAAAATGGAATTATTTTATGGTCCAGCAGTTCTACTTCTGGGTATATACTTTGCAGAATTGAAAGCAGGAACTCTAAGAGGTATTTATACACCCACATTCATAGTATCCTCAATATCCAAGAGATGTAAGTAATCAAGATGTCCATCAGCAGATGAATGGATGAAGAAAATGGTATTTACATACAATGGAATATTATTCAGTTTTAAAAAGAAGGAAATTTTAACACATGATACATCACGAGTAACCTTTGAAAATGTTATCTTAAGTGATTTAAGCCAGACACGAAAATGTCAAATATTGTATGATTTCATGGCTCTTGAGGCCCCTAGGGTAGTCAGATTTAGAGATAGAAAGTACAGTGGTGGTTGTCAGGGCCTGGAGTGGGGTGGGAGGTGGGCAGTGGGGAGTTATTGCTCAATGGATGCAGAGTTTCAGGTTTGCAAGATGAAAAGAGTTCTGGAGAAGGAAAGTGGTAATGATTGCACCACAGCATGAATGTGCTTCATGCCACTGGAGTATATGCTTGGAAATGGTTATAATGGTAAATTTTATGTTGTGTGTATTTTATCACAATTAAAAATAATAATTGAAAAGTAAGTGAAAAATAAAGATGAGAAAACAAGAAACTTAAACCACTTGAATCCTAATTGTTCCCTTGGTAACATGTTACTGTTTTCTGGTACTTTAGTTCCATCTGATTTCTCAGCCTTTAGATGGTTTTTCCATCTATGTTTCTCCTTCTCTTTTTCCTACTCCTCCTTGTCCTCATCCACTTGACATTGTTTTATCTAATTAACAACCATATGTATGAACTAATATCTTTGTTCACAATAGCTTCTATTGTCACATTCTTCCACATGGGTTAAATTTCTTGTTTCCTGAAGTGTGTCCTTAGGTCTATCTGAGAGAGTCTGTACCTGGAAATTCACTCATTCTTTGTGGAAAATGTCTGTACTTAATCCTAATTGGTAGATCATAATTAGTTGACAAATATTGGCAGATTTTTATAATATACCTTTTCACTTACAATATACCCTGTAGAGTAGAGGCTATCATGTGTGGTAGCCTCTTGCTTCAAACATATAAGTTGAGGACTGTCCTCTTGTCCTCATGTGTATATTAAAATGCAAATACCAAGAAAATGGAAACCAGCATTCCCCAACTCCACTCCTGCTGTAATGCTTATTATCACCTTGGTTCTCAAACATTTGGTTACTGGCCCCTAAGAATTTATTTTTTTTAAAGAGCTCATTTATATGTTTATAAAAATGGTTGTTGTATTTTATCTGTATTCTTAAGAGTTCCCAATGCAAGAGTTTTCAAGTTACTTTATGTTAGTATTACCAAAGAGGAAGTCCATTCTAATAATTACTAAGAATGATATTTTTTTCAAGAATGATTTTTTCCAGAATATTAACAATTATTCTATCTTGAGAATGTTCTTTTTTTGATATGCTTATTTAAAACATGCAAAGAAACAATTTTCTTTTACTTCTGAGTACCTTACAAGATGTGTGCCCAGCACTCGATGGGATGAGCACTGGGTGTTGTTATGCTATATGTTGGCATGTTGAACTCCAACAAAAAATATATACACAAAAAAATAATTGATTATTCAAAAGCCATTTAGAAATGGGTTTCTCCTGGTCCACGCTTTAAACAGTCAATCGAGACCCATTGTCTGGATATTCTTTTTGATTGGTTCACTCTGTTCTATTGTATTGAACTCATTTAAGTGCTTCTGTTTTATAATTGTATGGGATTTGGGGGTAATTCATTCAAAGGTGTACATCCTATAAATAAATTATTCTCCTTTAGCTTCTAAAAAAAAAAAAAAAACAACAGTGTGCCCAGGATCATTTTTAGTGATTATTTTCTTATTTACATCTAACTTGCCATAATTATATGCCCACTATTTTTCTGTATTGGGACTTAATTTTTTGAAGAATATGTTCCAAACCTCTTTGTAATTTTTAATTAATAAGTAGTTTGCAGTATTTTATCAATATTTATTTCCTTAGATTTCAATTGAGGTGTTTCAAAATAATTTCCAGGTTGCTTATAAGTATTGGCCTGTTACAAACAGTGTATGTTCTCATTCATTTGGGGAATATGAATAATAGTGAAAGGGAATATAAGGGAAGGGAGAAGAAATGTGTGGGAAATATCAGAAAGGGAGACAGAGCATAAAGACTTCTAACTCTGGGAAATGAACTAGGGGTGGTGGAGGGGGAGGAGGGCGGGGGGTGGGGGTGAATGGGTGACGGGCACTGAGGGGGACACTTGACGGGATGAGCACTGGGTGTTATTCTGTATGTTGGTAAACTGAACACCAATAAAAATTAATTTATTAAAAAAAAAGTATCGGCCTGTTTTTTCAGGCTAGATTTTCTTTTAAACAAATTGTAGAATTTTCCTACTTCCACTATTTATATGAATGTGTTGGTTAGATAATACCAATAATAAGAGTTTTCTGTACTAAATATTCAATTTGTTTTTAATGACTGTAGTGTTACCCTAAGTGTAGTCAATGAACTACCGGCAAAAATAAAGATTTTATAGTATTTTGGAACCTGGAGAACTGTTAGTGTGGACATTATGTACAATTTAACTAATGTACAAGGAGGCTAAATTCAGGTATGACAAAATTGTAATTGTTTTGAAATAATGTTTGTTGTGTATGTAAGTATAAATATTTTTAATTAAAAAATATTTGTTTCTAATATAGTAGATTACTAAAAATGTGTGAACTTCTTCAGGTCCAGTCCTCAGTGGCTGTTGGAACTCCAGATTATATCTCTCCTGAAATCCTTCAAGCCATGGAAGATGGGAAAGGAAGATACGGGCCTGAATGTGACTGGTGGTCTCTGGGGGTCTGTATGTACGAAATGCTTTATGGAGAAACACCATTTTATGCAGAATCTCTGGTGGAGACCTATGGAAAAATCATGAATCATAAAGTTAGTATATTTTACTGTTTTTCAAATGAATGTGGTAAATGGTACATACAATAAATTTAAAGTAATGTGATAGTTAAAAAGAAAATGTTTTTTTAAAAACAATGAGCATTCTAATTTCTATACTAATAGGGGACATGATGAATATGAATAATCAAAATCCATAAATTATACATAAAATTATTAGTTCTAACCGTCTCCTACATTTTATTAGAAATGCTAATAAATAGGAAATTAAATGGTCTCTCCAGTAGAATAACAGAGTTGGTAAGCAGATAACCTATGTCCTTACTGTAAGTATACTCATGACTAGAATACATTTAAAAAATTCTCATCCTTAGCCACAATAAATGAAATGCAAATCAAAATAAAACTGAGATGTTCTTTTTCCCCCTGGCAAAGATGAAAAGAAAAATTATACTCTGTCCTCTGAGTAACCCAGCAAGGTGGACATTGTTAGATATTGTTGATAGGAAAATATATTGATGTGACCTTCTTGTCAACAAGTCTGTAAGTATGCATCTAGAGCCTTTAAAAATGATTAGAATTTGGGATTGAGCAACTTCAGTTTTAGGAATCTGCCCTAAGGAAATACTCAGTTTAAACAAGATGTATGTACGAGGATACCTGTTCCAGTCTTATTTACAATCAAAACAGGGAAGACAATCCAGATTCACCATAGGAACAAATTAATAGAACCTTCATCCATTGAGTTCCAAGCAAAATAGGAGTAAATTGTAATTAAAAGAGGAAGGTTCTGATTGGTCTCAGAAGATTGTGAGCAAACACCTGGAATAGAAATCCTGTAAGAGGACGGTGAGACCATTGTGAGCAGTTGCTTTACCTACAAATAAGCCAGTTGACACCCTTCTGTGGAGTTGACCCTCTTATACCTGGCTGCCAGGATAATTTGCTAAGTAGATATGGAGAGTTGGAAGACTGGGAATAGCTATCTGCAGGGTTGTAAAGAGCACGGAAAGCATTACAGAGAGAAATCCTGTGACCAGGAGTGGCTTGCTTGAACTCCCTGGGCCTTGTGTCTCTTCTGTAAAATCAGGCTAATGGTGGCACCTGCCTTAGAGGATTGCTGTGAGGGTTACGGGTGTTAAGCACATCCAGGAGTCAAGTGTGTGGTCCATTCTGTACAGGTGTTTACTGCTGTTACGTAATCCCTAGTTTGTGACATCTAGGACCCTCATCAGTTGTATGCACTCGATTGAAATGTTGAGTCAGATGCTACTTTTGATACGTCCTCTTCATTCTGACAACAGTTTGAGGGATTTTTGCATTTAATTTGTTCTTTCTACAGCGCATGTGTGACTAAGTCACATATAAAATTAAAAAATTCTTTTAGGAAAGTGCTCTTTTCTCTTATAGTATGAGTAACTTTGCACCAGCATACACTTATTGGACATTTTTAAAAGAAAATGCATTTTTAAGAAAGTAAATACCAATCAATCCACTTAGGGAGTTAAATAATGATTTATATTCCGTTTTGATTATTCTGTGTTTAGGAGAGGTTTCAGTTTCCAGCTCAAGTGACTGATGTGTCTGAAAATGCTAAAGATCTGATTCGTAGGCTCATTTGCAGCCGAGAACATCGACTTGGCCAAAATGGAATAGAAGACTTTAAGAAACACCCATTTTTCAATGGAATTGATTGGGATAATATTCGAAACTGTGAAGCACCTTATATTCCAGAAGTTAGTAGCCCAACAGATACATCGAATTTTGATGTGGATGATGATTGTTTAAAGAATTCTGTAAGTATGACACTGGAAAGAAATTCTGTCCCTCTCATTCTTTCCAATGTGGTTATAAAGCAATGTATGGACCTCCTTATCAATTCCCAGTCAGACATTTATCATGGCTTCTAGTATCTGTTCTCTTATACATCAAAAAATGAGGAGAATTCACTGAGGTGAAGATTTTTACTCATGACAAGGAGCAAAATTAAAATTCACAGATTTGCTAATTAGATCAGTTACACTTTGAGGCTTCCTAGGAAGCAGGGAAATGAGATGCTTAGAAAAGTGGACTTCATGATGGCAGAGTGAAGAGACTGGCAAATCTCTCCTTAAAAAGCTCCATAATACTGGACAGAATTGTCAGAAACAACCATTTTGGGACTTGACAACTCAACCCTTGTCAAGGTAAATAAATTGAGAAGCATTTATTCAGGAGAAACCAGACTTTGGTTAAAAACTGCCCCCCCACCCCCTTCCATCAGCTTGGTTGGGACTGTAGAGCTGCTGGCAGGAGGCTGCTTATTTGGGCTGACTTGATTTGAAGAGCTATCCATGCCCAGTGGTGGTGTAACCAAAAATAGCAGACTTGGTAGGAAGTGAATGGGGGATAAATCTACAGCCTTGCTATCCTGAGGTTATAGCCTCACTTGAGGTGAGTGGCAAACCGGCAGAGTTGCCAAACATTTGACCTTTTTTAGCTTGTGAGCCAGCGAAGGTCGTCAACCTCTGCTCTAAACTTTTAGGTTGTTCTGTTATAATTTAGGACAATGAGAACATAAAATTTTATGGTTGTTGAAGGCCTTTTTAGCCTTCTTAATTTGAACTTTATTTTTTATTCCATTATTTTATTTTTTAACATTTTATTGATTTATTTGAGAGAGAGAGTGAGCGAACATAAAGCAAGGGAGGTGTAGGGAGAGAGGGAGAAGCAGACTTCCCACTGAGTAGGGAGCTTGATGTGGGCTCAATCCCAGGACCCTGAGTTCATGACCTGAGCTGAAGGCAGAGGCTTAACTGACTGAGCCACTCAGGCACCCCCCACCCATTATTTTGTTTCTTATGATTTTAATTCTGCACTAAGAATTTTTATATTGATTTTATATCACTTTTCACTCCCAGTAAGTAACATATGTAAGGCAGGTAAGAACTTCTTATGCTTCCCTCTTTGGGCCTCCAAGAAAAAATGAAATGATGTTTCCTCATCAGTTTGTTATCATAGGAATTAAAAGAATTATACTTATTATAAACAGAAATTTGGGTCATTCCAAGTTAAATATGTAGCACAGTTGATTCTGATTACGGTAGTTACATGTTCAATAAAGTTCCCACGTACACAGTATGAGTATTGAACTCCTGTTCATAGGGGGGATTTCAGAGTTAGGTTCTTCTGAGCCGCTTCATGTCATGAGCCAGTCAGTACATAACCTTGTTTTATGTATGTTTCTATTTAAAGACACCTTATTTAGTACATATTGTTGATTAACATCACATTCAAAGTGAATAGCAGTGTGACTCATGCCTGAGCAAAGCTCCTCTAACACACGTGTATTTGTAAGGCAGAGCATCTCCTTGTTTAGGCCCAGCTGGAAACTTAGGCATCCGGCAGCTCAATTTTTTTTTTCCCCCTTTGGATATGTCTGTGAGTGATTGCAGAAGTACTGTGAATATTGATTTGGGTTACAAATAACTTTTAGTGACGAGGCAAATCTGCACATATGCATACATGAATAATCATGTGCTCTCAATGTCAGACTTAAAGTCTTGAGTTTAATTTTATCAGAATGTTAGTGTTCATTGTCTGGATTCTAGAGATCACTGCACATCTGCACCACACTTAATCTATATTTCTAAATCCAACAGTCATGTTATTTGCTACTGACAGTTAATATTATAGACCAGCCTCCAGGTCACAGTTACTGATTTCTTACCAGGTATTTTTTCCTCCTTCAGGAAACGATGCCCCCACCCACACATACTGCATTTTCTGGCCACCACCTGCCATTTGTTGGTTTCACATATACCAGTAGCTGGTAAGTTGGAAAAGTTACCATAATTTGGACAGTTCATAATTTGGACAACTTAAAGCAAATTAAGATGAATTGTGGTTTTAAAAAATATGTAAGAGAATCTTATAAGTCGAAAAAAATTTTAAATATAGGCTGAAGTTACTGCCGGAAAAAGATGTTCTGTAATGAATAGAACATGGGAGAATCTTAACTCATTTTGGACAAGTAGAGCTCAGAATCTTCCTCTTAGCAGTGGAGCAGGAATCAGAAGAGTCCCTGGCTATTGAGCAAATATGTTCCAGGTGCCAACCACCAAGACCAGCAATCCTAGCCATGCTTTCTTGGGTTGTCATTACACTGCCCACTTCCCGGTCCTCCTTCCTCGGTTTGGGCTGAGTATGATTGTAATAATCACTTCTTGTGTGCTACCTCAGTGCCTCACCTGCCTCTTGTTCTCTTACACAATTTTGCTGAGTTGACATCATCATTACAGTTCAATTTCCTGCCCAAACCCGTGCAGTTCAAAGCATCCAGAGAAAAACACCTGACAATTCTTATTAGTCTTACCTTCCATGTTCATGATTACCAGCACCCTTTTTGCTGCCTGTGCTCACTATCCTGCTCTCCTGGACAACTATTCCATACTCTCTACTTGCCTCTGAAACCTCTTACTCTGCTGTCTCCTGATCTCGCTTCCTCTTGCATGGAGAGGTTGAGGCAGACAGCTTTCACAGGCTCCTTTGCACGTGTATCACCTGCCTGCCTCTGGCCCTGAGCACTCATCTGTGTGGATGATACTGGGGGCGGAGGGACTCCCAGTCAGCCCTGTCTCACTTGTCTCATCTGGTTTGTTATGGCTTCTTCCCATCACAACACTTCCATCTCTTAGCTTCCAGAGCACTTGCCTGACTTCTTACCTTTCTGGCCGCTCCTTCTCTGTCTCTGCATCTGATGCCTTCTGATCTCCTGATCTCTTGTGCCCCACGGCTTAGTCTTGGGTCCATTTCCATTTATACTGTGGTGCATTCCCAGATACTTGCTGTTGCCCTCTGTGAGACCCTTCTGCTCTCTCCTACTTAAAATCTCTCTGAACTATCTCCTTCAGTGTTTATAGTCTAGTCTCTTAGATTTCTCTGAACCTGTCTGGTCCTGCTAAAAGATAAGTCAGGGGCAGCCCGGATGGCTCAGCGGTTTAGCGCCGCCTGCAGCCCAGGGCGTGATCCTGGAGACCCGGGATCGAGTCCCACATCGGGCTCTCCGCATGGTGCCTGCTTCTCCCTCCGCCTGGTCTCTGCCTCTCTCTCTCTCTCTCTCTCTGAATAAATTAAAAAAAAAAATTAAAAAAAAAAGTCAGAACGTGTCACTTCCCTGTTCAGGATGAATCCCCACTGCCCCCCAATTCCAGTGGCTTGTATCTTAATCCAACATTCTTACAAGACCCTGCATGACTGGCTCACTTTATCTTTCTGTTTCCCGCTACTCTTGACCTTGCTGATTGTACTCGAGGCGCATACATCTCTTTCTGGCCTATGAACATGTCAGACATACTCTTGTCTCAGGGTTTTTACTTCTGTTCCATCTGCCTGGAATGCTCTTCCCCCCTGTTACTCCCTGGATTGGTCTCCTTCCTCCCTCCTGACTTTATTCAACATTCCTTTCTGAGTGATAGCCTCCTGGCCACTTTTTCTAGATTTATTTCTTCCCCCTCATACTTCACCTCTCCTCTGCAGTTTTTTCCCTAGCATTCAGCACCATCTGATGCCCTGAATATTTTGCTTATTTATTTTGTTTTTCTCTGTCTCTGTCATGGGAGCATAAGTTGTAAATCGGGCAAGTGCCAATTTTGCTCACTGCTCAATGTCCAGCACTTCAAATATTTTTAGCTAAATTGTATTGAATTAAAGGAAGCATTTCACTTTTGAGTCCAAATTCTGATGAAGAGGACCATGTGTGTGCTTGTGACTCCTGTTTCACTTACGTGGTCACCTTGTTTTCAGTGAACATCATTTTATAATATGCAGTTATTGAAATAAAAAAATAATTGGGACTACTTCTCATTTTTAAAAAATGCTTCTAAAAAGTGGTTTGTGTTGAGTTTTGCCAACAGTGTGTTTTCCTGTCTCCCGAGATGGCTACCTGTAGCTAGGTATTAAAGTCCATGTTTTAAACAGACAGCTGCAGGAGGCTCTCTTTGCTTCTTCGGACTTTCTCTTCTGTGTGAACTCACATTTGTCTGTTTCTTCAGTGTTCTTTCTGATCGGAGCTGTTTACGGGTCACGGCTGGTCCTGCATCCCTGGACCTTGACGTCAGTGTCCAGCGGACTCTAGACAACAACCTGGCCACTGAGGCATATGAGAGGAGAATTAAGCGCCTCGAACAGGAGAAGCTGGAGCTGAGTCGGAAGCTTCAAGGTAAGTATGTTATAACGATGGCGTCTTCCCTTTTGGGGGCTGGACTCAGAGTTTGAAGAACTGTTGATTATGGGGGGTCGTTGTAACTTGAGATTTTTGTATGAAGGTGAAACACATGCAATTGAAGATACTTATGCAGAATGCAAAGTAATACTGTTTATGTAGACTCATGATATGAGCAGTAACCCACAACACATCGATCATCTCTCCTTGGGTATGTGTGCCTGGGAACACCCCCCTGGGAGAATGAGATGGGGCTCATTGGGAGAAAGGAGCCCTTCCCATCCAGGGTAGCGCTCTGTGTCACTGTCTTATTTCCTTAGCCTGGCAAGCACAACTTCCTGGCAAACACTGGCCTTCTCTGCACGAGCACTCCTGTTGTGATACCTGGTGACTGGAAACTGCACATGACTTCTCTTGGTCCCTTACACGTCCAAGAATCTTGTCCTCTGCCTGACCTCATCTGCTTGGGTCTTGACATTGCAGTATCTGAGATTCTTTATGAGTCTCCATTTCAAGCAAGCCCTGCATCTTTTCCTGTTGGTAGTGGGCTAGTTCCAGGCACCTCCTGCCTTCCTTCAGCTACACTGTCACCTATGCCTCGTGCCAACCTTCGATGGATCCTCATGTCCATTGCTCTGTCTGTCCCACTCCCTTGCCTGCTAAGGTGCCTGCAACCACGTGTCTGGAGGTCTTGTACTTGGGACAGGTCAGGTACTGACTGGTGGCACTTCTGATTGACCTGCATGAGTCTCCAGGCGACTCTCAGGGAGCATTTCTCAGGCTGCACCTTCTTACCTGTCAGCCTCTGACTGAGCTGTCTGTCCCCCTCCTGACAGCTCTTTCTGCTTTTGGCTTCTGGGACACTTGAATCTCCTGGTTTTCTTTTTCCTCACAAACCAGTTACTCTGTCTTGCTTCCTGAGTTTTCCTGGACTCTCTGACCTCTGAATGTCCAGGTCCTGCAGAGTTGTCCAGTTTCTGACTGCTGAGAGCTACAACCTTCCAGGCATCATTAAGCCCTCTCCTTGTGTCACACCTCATGACTCATCTGCCAGCAAACCCCGACAGCTCTGCCATCACAGAAGATCCAGAGTCTGATCACTGCTCCCTCTGCACTACCACCCTGTTCACATCAGCACCACTGTCTCTTGCCTTCTCTTAATAGCTTTCTAGCTGCTTCCCTCACCTTACCTTGTTCCCTCTTCTCCCATTGCTCTTTCTGTTTCAGCCACCCTGGGTTCCTTGGCTGTTCTTTCCACAAACTGGGCATGTCCCCACCTCAGGGCCTTTGACCCATCTATTGCCCTGCCTTAAATTTTCTTCCTTTGGTGTTCACATGATTCATTCTCTTATCTCCTTCAGGCTTCTCCTCGAGTGTTACCTTTCAGTGAGGCCTTCCCTGACCACTCTGTTTGAAACCTAATCTTGCTTTATCTCCAGCACTTACTGTCCTGTCCCCCTTTCCTGCTGTATTTTCTCCAGAATAAAGGACATAACATACAATTTATTTTACTTCTTTTGTGAATGAAGGAATGTATGTATAAATAATCAAAAAGCTTGTAGCTTTTAAGAGAGAAAGAGTCAAAGTTTTACAATAAAGTTTTGCTGGTATACCAGTAGAGAAAAAAACTACAGACGTCAGTAAAACAGACCGCTTTCTATTTTTCAATAAGTTGCTAAGATCTGTGCATGTGTATTACTTCTTTTTTTGTGTATGTGTATTCTTCCTTGCAAGTTGTTTGTTTTGATTTTTAATTAAATGTCTTTACCATATGTCATTGTGTAAATTTAAGATATACAACTTGTTAATTTGATACGTTTGTATACCGTAATGAGATTGTCACATTAGATAATGTGTGTACCCCTGTGTATAGTGTTTTTGTCCGTATTATGACACTGCATTAGATCTCTGTGACTTATTTACTACCTGTTGTGAGTTGGTACCCTTAGACGAGATCAGTCTTATCCCCCCACTCCTGCCCTGTCCCCTGGTAACTACAGTTCTACTCTACTCTTTGTTTTTCACAAGTTTTTTTAGATCTCATATATGAGTGACATCACATGTGCTTATCTTTCTCTCTGTGACTGAGCGTTGTGTGCTCATGGTCCATCCATCTGTATTGTCACAAATGGCAGGATACTGTCCTTTCTCATGGCCGAATAACATTCCATTGTGGACATATGCCCCCATGGGCCTTCAGATTGTTTCCATATCTTGGTTTTAGTGAATAATGCTTCAGTAAACATGGGGGCACATATATCTCTTTGAAACCCTGCTTTCATTTCTTTTGAGTATCTAACCAGAGGTGGAATTTTTGGATGGTCTGGCAGATCAGTTTTTAAGTTTTCTTTTTAAAGATTTTATTTATTCGTGAGAGACACACACACAGAGAGAGAGAGAGAGAGAGAGAGAGAGGCAGAGACACAGGCAGAGAGAGAAGTGGGCTCCATGCAGGGAGCCTTACGTGGGACTCGATCCCAGATCTCCAGGATCATGCCCTGGGCTGAAGGCGGCACTAAACCACTAAGACACCTGGGCTGCCCAATTTTTAAGTTTTTAAGGAAACTTCATAACGTTTTCAGTGGTGTTTGAACCAGTTGATATTCCCACCAGTTGCATACAAGGATTCCCTTTTCACTACATCCCTGTCAGCATCTATGACAGGTCATCTCTTGTCTTCTTCTTGATGGCTGTTCTGACAGGTATGAGCATTGTAACATTTCATTGGGGTCTGTTGTTTTTCTGGCCTCTGTTTTATTTGTTTCTGCTCTGAACCTTATTTTTTCTTCTCATTTGCTCACTTTGGGCTAATTTATTCTTTTTCTAGTTCCTTGAAGTACAAATTAGATTAATTGAAATATTTCTAATTTCTTAATATGTACATTTGTTGCTTGAACTTTCTCTCAGAACTGCTTTAATCCATCCATTTGAACTTTCTCTCAGAACTGCTTTATTCCATCCATTCCACAGATTTGGTATGTTGTATTTTTGTTGTCATTTGAGAAACTTTTTATGTCTTTTTTGATTTCTTCGTTGACCCAGTGGTTGTTTAGAATTATTTAATTTCCACATATTTGTAGATCTCACTTTCCTCTTGTTGATTTCAATTTCATACCATCATGGTCAGAAAAGATGATATAATTTCTTCTTATGTCCTATCATATGATCCGTCTTGAAGAATGTCCTGTGTGCACTTGAGAAATCTGTTTATTATGCTGGTGGTGGGTAGAATGTTCTGTAATACCTTTTAAGTCCATTTGTTCTAAAATAGGGTCCGATTGCAACATTTCCTTGCTGATTTTCTGTCTGGATGGTTCATCCATTACTAATAGTGGAGTAGTGAAGCCACCTAACATTACTGTACTGTCTGTTTCTTCCTTAAGATCTCTTAGTATTTGCTGAATATATTCCAGTGCTTGGGTGTCATGAGTGTATATATTTATAATTATTATATCTTCTTAATATATTGATGCCTTTATCAGTATAAAATGATCTTTGTCTCATTACCATTTTTGGCTTGAAGTCCATTTTGTTTGATGTAGGTATGGCTGTTCTCACTTTTGATTTTCACTTGCTTGAATACTTGGAATATTATCTTCCATCCCTTCACTTCTAGCCTGTGTATATCTTCCAAGCCGATGAATGTCCTTTTAAGCAGCATATACTTGGGTCTTGTTTTTGTTTGTTTGTTTTTTAGAGAGAGAGTGTGCACATGGACAAACAAGGGGAGGGGGAAGAGTAGAGGGAGAAGGAGAAAGAATCTTAAGCAGGCTCTATGCCGAGCACAGGGCTCCATCTCATGACCCTGAGATCATGACCTGAGCTGAAATCAAGAGTAGGGTCTTAACTATGTGAACCACCCAGGCACCTCCTGGGGTTTTTGTTTGTTTATTTGTTTTTAATCCATCCAGCCACTCTGTGCCTTTTTATTGGGAATTCAGTCCATTTACATTCAGGGTGAGTATTGATATTTATTTAAGCACTTACTATTGCCATTTTATCTTTTGCCTTCTGGTTATTTTGTCTTTCCATTGTTTCTTTTTAACTTTTGTTTCTCTCTACCTTTGCCATTTGGTGGTTTTCCGTGGTGATTTGCTTCTTTTCCCTTTTTTTTATGTTTTGTGTTTCTGCTCTCAATTTTTGCCATGTGTTAACTATGAGGTTAGTATAAAATGTCTCCTAGATAAACCAATCCTTTCTCTGCTGAAAGCAACTTACCTTTATTCACCTATAAAGGTTCCATCCTTTTATGACTCCTTTTTTATATATCTGGTGTCACAGCTTTATCTCTTTTTTGCTATGAATTTGTTACCAAATTATGATAGTTAAAGTTATTTTTTTTTAAGAGAGAGAGAGAACCCAAGCAAAGCAAGGGATGGGGGGTGGGGGGTGGGGGCAAAGACAGACAAGCAGACTCCCTGCTGAACATGGAGCCTGACTTGAGGCTCGATCCCAGGACCCAGAGATCATGAGCTGAGCCAATGACAGACATTTAACCAACTGAGCTACCCAGGGACACCAGTTATATTTTTAATGCCCCTTTCCTTTAGCATTTATGCTACAATTAGGTATGTAACACTGTTCTGAAATGGAGTCACAGTTTTCTAATTCTGAATGTTTATCATCTTAATCAGAATTTTCTGTGCTTTCAGTTTTTCATTTCAGTTTTAAGAGCTCCTTTCAACACTTCTTGTAAGGCAGGCCTGGTGATGGTGAACCCCCTCAGCTACTATCTGTCTGTCTGACCTTTGTCTCTCTTCATATTGGAAGGATAGCTTTGCTAGATGGGATATTCTTGGCCTGGGTGTTTATGTCAGTCCTTTGGATGTGTCATTCCCCTCTCTCCTGGTCTGTAGTCTCTGCTGAGATATCTGCTGATACTCTCATAAGTGTATATCACATCCTTTTTCCCTGGTTGCCTTTAACATTCTTTACCATTGACTCTTGACAGTATCGTTATAAGATGTGTTAGTGAAAGTCCTTTTATATTGAGTTAGGAAGGTGTTCTGTTTAGGTGTGTGGACTTGTGTGTTTAGTTCTCTCCCTAGTTTTGGGAAGTTCTCAACTATTATGTCTTATATAACCCTCCCTGTGGTATCCCCATTTTCCTAATGCTTGGTTGTCTAATGGAGTAGAATAACTCTTGTAGCATTTCTTCGCTTTTAAAAAATCTCAGTTCTTCCTCACAGAGTCTCCCTTCCATCCCACCTACTCTCTCTAGTGCTTTCTAGGGCATCTTCATCTCATATATTGAGTCCTTCAGCTCCACAATTTTTGTTTATTTCTCAGAATTTTAACTTCTTTCATTAATTTTATTCCTGAGTTCATTGAATTGCTTTTCTGAGTTTTCTTGTAGGTCATTGAATCTCTTTATAACTATTTTTGAATCTTTTATCAGTGAGAACACTGTGTTTCGTGTCTTTGAATTTGATTGCTGGAGAATAGTCCTTTTCTTTTTGTGAGACCTTATTACTGTGATTTTTTTTTTCGTAATGTATCATGAAATGTACCTGTGCTGTCACATTTAGAGTTTGCTAGCAAACAGCTTTCCTGTTTAGGTAGTTTTTCTCCCTGGATTCAATTCTAAGGGAGGGTTCAGCAGGTTGTCAATCAGAAGCCTTTGTTTTGTTTTCCAGAAGGTGGCGCCATAGCACAAGTTTTTAGTTTCTCCTGGCGCTCTGTCTAACCCAGAATGGAGCTAGGACAAGGCTGGTTTGCAGTTTTCAGAACTCAGCCTACCTTTGGTTTCCAAATACAAAAGGAGATCTGGACAAAGCCTGGCTGGGGCTCTCTCTTCCTCATTCTGTCAATTGTGGAAAATTTATTCTGCCCTTATGTCTCCTACCTCATGCCATTTCTTTATCTGGCAAATGTGTTGATGGGGAGACTGACCATGTATTTGAGACAGACTCTCTTCCTTGGGCAAGACTTTTATTTCTGAAATACTCTAATACTGGAGGAGACTTCAGTCTGAATTTTAGAAGCTACTAACTTCCTATGCAGTTCTCCAGATACAACAAATGCACCACGATGAAAATAGCACCACATATTTAGGGATCTCGAAGTTTCCAAATTATTTCGGCAGCCCCACCCATTCTCCAGAAGTTGTCCTGTGTTTTTACTCCAGCATGATATCCCTCAATTTAGGGCAACTTAGAGTCTAAGCCTGCTTACAGAATTGGGTAAAATTCAGACGTCAGAGGCAGCTGCCAGAGTTCCCACCTCAGAAGGTCCATCCCCCTCTGTTTTATTGTACTTGGTCCTCTTTGCTTTCTTAGATACATGACTTCTTTAAAAATAAGATTTTTGCAAGTTACATATTTTTACTTTTTGTGGTTGGAGTGATAGGCCAGGAGCTTCCTACTCCTTCCTATTCTGAATGAGAAATTCTTATATACCAGGCTTTTTTGATGTTTTGAATTATCATGTCCTTAGAAACTATCATTATCTGTGATTGGTATCATTTGCACAAAGCAAGCATAATGAAAATGTGGGATCATTGCCTTTTTGTATTAACTCCTGTTTCATGCAGTGGTATAGGTTTTCATTCAAGCTGCTTCATGCATTTGTCAGCTATTTTTTGAACACTGATGACCCAGGGCCTGTTCTACACATGACTAGGGAGGTAACAGTGAGCAGAAAAAGAGAAAAATACTTGCCCATGCAGTGCTTACATTCTACTTTTAAGGAGACAGATGCCAAATCAAATACAGAGCAAGATCATCAGCTGAGAATGAGGAAAGTGGGGAGTGTATTAGATTATTGACAAGAAAAAGAGAATATGTGGAATGAATAAATGGTCTAGGGACACAGCCGAGGACTGCCAGTCGTGCCAAGCTGTTTGATGCCAGTAGACCTGAATTTGAGGTGACTGTGTTTTCTTCAGCCACTTTGTCAGCTTCTAGGGTGGGAGCACAAGTCAGAGAGTCAGAGTCCGCCAAGATTGGGGCTTTCTAGGGTGGGTGTAATGGAGGAGAAGAGGTCAAAGAGGTGCAAGGTCTGTGCACAAAGCAGGTATTGTAGTGATAGACCATGGAATCCAACCTGGGTAAGTAAGGAAGAAAAGAGAAAAAAACTGATTAACCTTAGGATGGTGGATTTGATCTCTTGGTGGGAATGAAGCATCGCTGAAGTGATCCCTGGAGTAAGCACCTGTAAAGATAAGAGATAGAGAATGGTGTACTTGAAATCAAGATTTAGGAGGCCATATATAGTTTTATGTAATGGAAAATTGTACAGTAGCATTTCTCACTAGGTAGACTGCTAGCATTTGGGGCAAGGAGATTCTTTGATGGGGGAGACTGTTCCACATTTTGTAAGATACTGAGCTTTCTTGGTTCCCAGACACTGAATACACTTAGCCATCTCCTAGCTACACCAGTGTCAACACCCCTTGCTCCCCTCTATACACACACATACACATTTCTAAGTTCCGACGACGTGAGAATCACGGGTCTAGAGTGTGACCAGTAGATTTGGTGGTGTTTCTGGAGAGAGGTCAACCAGCTAGGTTGTTTTGGGCTGCAAATCATAGAATTCTTAAATAATAAGGATTTATTATCTCATGTAGGGAGTCAGAAGTAGACTGTGCCAATACTGGGGTTAGCTTCTCTATGATTCTCATGGCTTTCCTCTCATGATTCTACCATACTGCTAAAATTCCCGGCTTCTTGTCTGCACACATGTAGAGACCAAAAGAAGCAGGTTCACTTCTTTCATTCATCTCTCACTGTGTAGAAGATTTATACCTTTCCAGGAATCCTTCCAGTGGACTTCTTCTCAAGGAACTATTAATACTCACTGGGTCACATCCCTAATTCTTAACCAGCACTGGCAACATAGAATGGGCCCACCATGATTGATTTAAACTATCTTCCAATTTGGCCAGCCTACCTTGTCAATGCACATTGTAACCTGATACCTGCATTTGGTTCATGAGCAGGAGGGCAAAAACCCCAGCAGTGTCTACATGGGGGATATGTGTGCCTAAGAAGCTAGAGTGTTGGATGGATTGTCTATTGTGATGTTAAAGTCACTAAGAATAATAAGGGTTGCAATGAAAAGAGCAGTGAACAATATGTGAAATTGTTAGTCAAAGACAGAATAAGAAAAACAATAGATGATAACTCCAGCAGACAAGAAATGGGCATTTTAGCAGACTGGGATTTACAGGGTAGACAGAGGTAGCAAAGAGGAGCCAGGATGCCTACCCACCTCCAAGTCCTGCAGGAGGTGGAATCTAGGAGAAAAAGTAGCTGTTACTCGTGTCAACTGGTTATTTTTATATCTCCCTGTTTCTACTCCCAACTTAGGTTTCTTTCTTTCCTCTTTCTTTCTTTCTTTCTTTCTTTCTTTCTTTCTTTCTTTCTTTCTTTCTTTCTTTCTTTCTCTCTCTCTCTTTCTTTCTTTCTTTCTTTCTTTCTTTCTTTCTTTCTTTTCCTTCTTTCTTTCTTTCTTTCTTTCTTTCTTTCTTTCTTTCTTTCTTTCTTTCTTTGAGAGAGGGGAGAGAGTATGTGTGCACATGTATGTGCAGTGTTTGAAACAGAAAATCTCACGTTAGTAGGCAGATCCTTTCCTATGTCTATTATACTTTTAAAAAAACATGCATTGGAGTTTTGAGACCTAATTGTGATGTATTTATATGCTTTTTGTCAATGGGTAGATGTTTTGATCAGTATAATTACATTTTTTCTCTAGAAATATTTAGTTTTAAAAAACTTGAAGTGTGACCATATTTCTCATTTTTTCTTCTGTTCTCCTCTTTTTGAAGAGTCAACACAGACTGTCCAAGCTCTACAGTATTCAACTGCTGATGGCCCACTAACAGCAAGCAAAGATTTAGAAATAAAAACCTTGAAAGAAGAAATTGAAAACCTAAGGAAACAAATAAGAGGTAAATTTCTGTGATTCACTATTAATTCAGTTGAGTAGGTTTTTCAAAAAATGTTTTATTGACACAAAACATTTATTGGGTACCTGTCATGTATTATGTGATGGGAGTTCTGTGGCACTGAGGGAAGAGCAAGTAAGAATGGTTTCTGCCTGAGGTGCCTATCAGGGCTCAGTCAGTTGAGCATCCAACTCTTTATTTCAGCTCAGGTCATAAGATTAAGCTCTGCATTGGTCTCTGTGCTGGACGTGGAACCTACATAAGATCCTCTCTCTCCCTCTCCCTCTTGCCTTCCACCCTTGCACATGAGTGCTGTCTCTCTCTTTGAAAAAAAAAAAAAGTTTCTGCTTTCAATGAGCTCATGTTTTGATCTGGAGAAAAAATAGTTTTTGCAAACTATGAAAAAGCTGTAAGAAAAAGAAGCATAGGTACATGGAGAGTACTTAGGAGGGGCACCTAACCATGGTTTAAGTTAACAAAGATGATGTTTTGGAAGACCTATTAGTTTGTGACATTTAGTTGGGATTTTGCTGGCATAGCATATATATGAATAGGGGAAGGAGTGTAAGGAGTGAGGAAGGACAGTGTAGATAAGGGAACTACATGTATGCTGACATCAAGGCATGTGAAAATTTATTTTCTCTGTAATAGTTACTTTCAGCATATTGATGAGATTTAATTAAAAATGGGATCCCTGGGTGGCGCAGCGGTTTGGCGCCTGCCTTTGGCCCAGGGCGCGATCCTGGAGATCCGGGATCGAGTCCCACGTCGGGCTCCCGGTGCATGGAGCCTGCTTCTCCCTCTGCCTGTGTCTCTGCCTCTCTCTCTCTCTCTCTCTCTCTCTCTCTCTGTGACTATCATAAAAAAAAAATTAAAATTAATTTGGGCAACTGTTGATATGCCTGTTAAATCCATTCATGCACTTATTCTGCTCATTCAACAAGTATTTTTTGAGCATCTACTGTGTGCCAGGTGTTGTTTTAGGCTCTTGGAATTTGGTACCAAACAAAATGACAAAAATCTTTGTTTTTGCTGAAGTGGAAGCCTCACAACAGACATAGAACAGGAACGGTATAACTTTGTACATGATACAGTATGTTAGAAGGTGGGAAATACTTAAAAATAGAGCAGAATAAGGAGAATGGGTCAGATGTAGAAGATGAGGAATTCTATAATTTTCAGTAGGGTAGTCTGGGTGTAAGCCTCATGGAGGAAGTGACATGTGAACAAAACCTTGAAGAAGATGAGAGCTTAGCCATGCATTTAAATGGGAAACATGTTCCAGGCAGAAGAGCTAGCCCGTGCAAAGGCCCTGGAGTCAGAATGTGCCTCATGAGTGCAGTTAGAACCAGAGGACAGGCAATATGGCTGGAGCAGGAGCAAGCAAGGGAGAGTGGAGGAGGTGAGACTAGAGAAGTAAAGGTCTGGGGAGCCTGACTGTTAAAGGTTCTTGGCTTTTTCTTTCAGTGTAATAGGAGCCTTTTGCAGGGTTTAGAAGCAAGGCACCTTACCAGAGTATAAGAAGAGAGACAGGAAAAGGTACTAGTTTAGCTAGGATAGTTAGGCCTCCAGAAATACCATTTTAAGACCAAAATAAGTGATGGAGAAGAAAGAATCTGATAGAGTATCTTTTATAAAAAGGACTGTTTAAAATGCCATGTTAATACTTTGCTTGATTATACATGGAGCTCTTGAATTTGGTAATTTATGCTGTTCTATTTTTTTTAAGTGGCTCCCTTCCTAAGAGAGATCCATTTATCAAATTTCTGTAGCTTTATCTTCCCAAAATTAAGATAGATTAGGAAAATGATAAGCAGAATCCTTTGCTTTGCTATCAACACTAAAGCATCAATAGCAACGAATGTATTAGAATTATTGGACACTGAAGAAGGTGTAGACCAGCTGGGACTGTCAGTGATTTATCTTCAAAGAGGTAGTATGGATTGAGATGATTTACTCATAGGCCCATCTTTCTTACTAGCTCTAAGGTTTTTTTTTTTTTTTTTTTAAGCTCTAAGAGGGTTTTTATTTTATTTTAATTGATTCCTTAGGATTTTCTGGGCTGATCTTCATGCATCTGCAAACAGGAACAGTTGTATTTTTGCCTGTTTGATCTCTATGCTTTTTATTTCCTTTTATTGCACTGGCTAGAACTTGCAACATATGTTGAGGAAGAGAACTGATAACAGACATCCTGGCTTTCTTAGGGGGGGAAAGCATTCAGGGTAATGTTAGCTAGGGTTTTTTTTTTTTTTTTAATTGATGCTCTTTACCAAGTAAGAAGTTCCCATATATTCCTATATCTCTCAGGGTTTTTATCACAAATGGTGTTGAAATGTGTCAAATATTTTTCTGCATTTATTGATGTGAATATGTGGTTTTTTTTTTCTTTAGTAAGCCTGTTAATATGATGGATTAGATTGATTGATTTTGAAATACTGAACCAAACTTGTATCCCTGGAATATACACATCACTGGTCATGGTGTTTATTTTTATATATTACTAAATTTTATTCCTAGTATTTTGTGAAGAATTTTTGCATCTGCATGTGTGAAAGATGTTGGTCTTTGGCTTTCTTTCTTTTCTTTCTTTCTTTCTTTCTTTCTTTCTTTCTTTCTTTCTTTCTTTTGCCTTTGTTTTTGTTATTTTGGTTTTTTGTCTGCTTATTGAGATATAATTGACATACAACATTATATGAGTTTTAGGTGTACATATAATGATTCAATATTTGTATTGTGAAATGATCACCACAGGAAGTCCACGTAACATCCATCAGTACATATAGTTACAGAATTGTTTTCTTGTGATTAGAAATTTTTAAGAGCTACTATCTTAACAACTTGTAAATGTATAGTACGGTAGTATTAACTATAGTCCTTGTGCTGTACATCACATTTCCAAGACTTACTTATTATTTAAGGAAGTTTGTACCTGTTGATCACCATTCCTCCTTAACTCACCCTGTTCCTGCTGCCTTTGCAACCACCAATCTGTTCTCTGAGTTCAGATTCCACATATAAGTGAGATCATACAGTATTTGTCTTTCTTTGACTTACTTCAATTAGCATAATCTCTCAAGGTTGTTGCAATTAGCAAGGTATTCATTTCAATGACTCAGTAATATATCACTGTACATATGCCCCACATTTTTTTTTATCCATTTCTCTGTCCGTGGACATTTAGTTAGATTGCTTCTGTGTCTTTACTATTGTGAATGATGCTGTACCAAACATCTTTTCAATTCACTGTTTTTGTTTTCTTTGGATAAATACTCAGAAGTGGAATTGCTGGATCCTATGGTGGTTCTATTTTTTAATATTCAGAGGAGCCCCCTTTCTGTTTTCCAAAGTGGCTGCATCAACTTACATTTCCAACAGTGCACAAGTGCACAAATATTCATTTTTATGTATATCCTTGCCAGAGCTTGTTATTTCTTGTTTTTAGAGTGACAGCCATTCTGACAGGTGCAAGGTGATCTCTGACTGTGGTTTTGATTTTCATTTCCCTGGTAATTTATGATGTTAATATCTTTTCATGTATCTGTTGGCCATCTATATGTCTTCTCTGGAAAAAATGTCCACTCAGATCCTTTGCCCATTTTTTAAATTGGATTTTTTGTCAGATATATGATTTGCAATTATTTTTTCCCTTCTGTTGGTTGCCTTATTTTGTTGATGGTTTCCATTGCTGTTCAGAAGTAAGTTTGATGAAGCCCCACTTATTGATTTTTGCAGTTGGTACCCCTTGTCTGGCTGTGGTATCATTGTAATGCTGGCCTTATAAAGTGACTTTGAAAGTATTCACTCCTCCTCCATTTTTTAGAAGAGTTTGAGAAGAACATTCTTCTTAAAATGTTTGGTAGAATTCACCAATAAAACCATCAGGTCCTGGGTTTTCCTTTCATCATTCTTACTCATTATTGGTTTGTTCAGATTTTTTAATTCTAATTTGGTCATACTTGGTTCTGTTTCTGTAGATTTATCAGTTTCTTCTGGGTTACCCAGTTTGCTGGCATATAATTGTTCATAGTAGTCTCTTAGGATCTTTGTATTTCTGTGATGCCCATTTAAATGTTTTCTCTTTCATTTCTGATTTTCTTTATATGAGTCTTCTCTTTTTTTTAGTCTAGCCGAAATTTTGCCAATTTTGACTGTTCACAAAACAATCTTTTAGTTTCATTAATCTTTTCTTTTGTTTTCCTGGTGTTTATTTCATTTACTGCTGCTCTGATCATTGTTAATTCCTTTCTTCTGCTAACTTAGTTTTAGTTTGTTGTTTTTCTAGCTGCTTGATATATACAGTTAGGTGTTTGAGATCTTTCATTTTTTAATGTAGGTGTTTATTACCATGAACTTTTTTTTAGAACTGCTTTTGCCATATTCCATAAGTTTTGGTTTATAGTGTGTCCACTTTTGTTTGTTAAAAATATTTTTTAATTCCCCTTTTAATTTCTTTTTGTGATCCATTCAGGGAGTGTTCTGTTCAATCTCTACATTTTTATGAGTTTTTCAGTTTCCTCCTTTATTGACTTCATTTGTAAATTGGTGATTTTCTGTAGTATTAAGCTTTGATTCCCTTCTCTTTATCTGTTGTATAGCTACTATAGTTGTTGGCTTTTTGGTTATCATGAGGCTAACACAAAATACCTTAGTTATAACGAGCAGATACCAATGTATGTTGATACCAATTGCTCCCTATTTATTGCATAATTGCTTTAAGTATTTTTTTTGAAGATTTTATTTATTTATTCATGAGACACACACACACAGAGAGAGAGAGAGAGAGAGAGAGAGCAAGAGAGGCAGAGACACAGGCAGAGGGAGAAGCAGGCTCCATGCAGGGAGCCCGACATGGGACTCAATCCTGGGACTCCAGGATCATGCCCCGGGCTGTGAAGGCAGGCATTAAACCCGCTGAGCCACTCAGGGATCCCAAGTATTTTTTCTTTATATGTTTTAGAAGCACATCAGACAAGGTTATACTATTTCCTGCAACTGTGAGATATAATTTAGAGAACTTAAGAGGAGGAAAAAAAATCCCTGTGGATTTACCCATATTTTTATATACCATCCTCACTTGCTTGCTTTCTGATATTTTGCTGAGCTACTTGTTCTGTTATTTATTTTCTGTTTAGATAATTTCCTTAAGCCATTTTTTTAAAGATACCCCTGCTATCAGCAAATTCTCTTAGCTTTTATTCATCTGAGAATGTCTTAATTTTTTCTTTATTACTAAAGAATATTTTTGCATAGCGTGTTGGATTAATAGTTATTTTGTTTTAGCATCTGAAAAATACTGTACCACTTTCTTAGGACTCCCTGGTCTTTGAGGAGAAATTCACTGTCATTCTGAGTATTTTTTCTTTTATCTAAAGTATTGTTTTTCTCTGGTTGCTTGCAAGGTTCTTCTCCTTTTATAGTTTTCTGATGTGTAATGGTGTGTTTTTGCATGGATTTTTTTGGGTTTATTCAGTTTGGGATTTGTTCTTCTGAAATCTGTACGTTCATGTGCCTTGCTAAATTTGGGATGTTTTTAGACCTAACTTCTTTGAGTACTTTTTCAGACCTGCCTACTTTCTCTTTTCTTTCTGGGACTCTGAAGATATGGATGTTAGATCTTTTGTTATCAACCCACAAATCTTGGGTCTCACAAATCTTGGTTCATTTTTGTTTTCATTCCATTATTTCTCTGCTGTTCAGATTGGCCAGTTTCTACTGTCTTACCTTCCATTTCACTGATTCCTCTGATCCCTCCTTTGTACTGTTGAATACATCTACCCAGATTTTTGTCTTATTTATTTCTAAAATTTCTGTTTTTTTTTTTTTTTTTGTAAACTTTGTTTCTTTGCTGAGACTTCCTATATCTTTACTTGGCTCTTCTGTTTGTTAATTTCTTTCAGATACATTCATAACTGCTCAGTGAAGCATTTTTATCATAACTTTTTAATGTCAGATATTTCTTGTTTTCTTTTTTGAGATTTTGTTTATTTGCTTTAGAGAGAGAGGGCAGGTGAGCAGGGGGAGGGGCAGAGGGAGAAGGAGAATCTCAAGCAGGCTCCACACTCATCAGAGCTGGACATGGGGCTCAGTCTCAGACCCTGAGATCATGACCTGAGCCAAAATCAAGAGTTGGAGGCTTAACTGACTGAACCACCCAGGCACCCCTTGTCATATATTTCTAGCATCTCTACTATTTTAGTGTCAGCATCCGTTGATTTTCTAATCTCATTCAAGTTGAAATTTTCCTGGTTCCTGATAGGATGAGTGATTTTCAATTAGTGATTCTGGATTTTGTTTAAACCTTCCATTTTTAGTTTGCTTCTCCTTGACACCCCTCCAGCAGTGGTGGATTGCCAGGTTGAGGTAAAAAAAAGCTCAGTATTGCCACTTGACCTCCCTTCACATCTAAGAAGGTCTCCTCATTATTCCTGGAAGGAATGGGGTGTTCTAGGCCCCCATCTGGTTTCTACTGACACTGTGGTAGGCATGGCCTTAGTACCCCTAGGCAGTGGTAGAAGTTCTCACTTCTTCTGACACCACCCCAGGGTGGGGACGGTGGAGAACCTCATTACTGTTGGTGGGGGTGGACATGCTAGTTGGTCACATGGTCTCCACTGACCCTACATGTGGGACAGTCTTGTTACCAACTGGTGGAGTTGAAAATCCTGGCCCTTTACCAGTCCTCTTCTGGATACCTGCACAGCGTGTTGGGGCACTTTGTTCCAGCCTTATGTGATTGGAAATATGTCACATGTCCTTTGCTGACAGAAGTGTTCCTGGGGCAAGTTATCTCTGTGCTATTTAACCTGAGTAGAATGGTTCTGTCTACTGAAAGTGTTCTGTCTTAGCGGTTTGCTCTTTTCCTGGTCCTTTGGGTAGAAAGAGTAGGCTTTTGTTGGGGCTTGTTGGCATTCCTGGCTTTCTGGTGTCTGTAGCTCTGCGTCTGGGAAATAGAAATCAGAAAGAAAACCCAGGGAACATCCCACCATGTTGGTCCACATTCCCGACACCACTGTGTCACATTCCCTTGTCCTTGTCGGTCATCTTTTTTCTCCCCAAATTTCAGTTTTCTTATGTTTGTTTTATGTTAATATCCAGGAGTTTTAGTTGAATTTAATGGGAAGAGGGGAAGTGCATCTATTCCATCTTTCTGGAAGCAGAAGTCCGTAGAGTAAGCTCTTCAAGTGTAAATCTGGTCACTTCACAGCTTCAGCACACATGCTCAAATGTCTTCCAAGGATCCTCACAATTTCTATGTTCTTTCCAAGGCCCTTCGTTATTGAGCATATTTGCCTCTCCAGCTTCAAGTCTTGTTACTATTGCCCAGCAGCTATGCCGCCATAGTGAAGGACTCTTAGTCTGCTCGCTCACCTTCAGGGTTTTCACATATTTTGTGTTGTTTTATCTCGTTTCTTTCTCCATGCCCTTTTGCTTCCTCCCTTCCTTCTTCGTTTATTCATTTTTGCTTGTTTGCTGGGAACACTCTTTACCTGGCACATTCACACTCCTCTGTGATATATTTTACCACTGACTTTTTTATTTGAATGTTGCTTTACTTCCATCACCTCACTGCTAGACTAAGCTTCTTGAAAGTAGAAACTTTGACCCTTTTCATCACTGATGTGTCTGAGTGTGTGGCAGACTGCTTGACATGTTAAAAAAAAAAAAAAACCAAGTTGGTATTTGTGGATGAGTGAGTGACTAAGTGAAACTTTGCTCTTGGAAACCTCTGACTGCATCCTGAGGCGTCTTCCTACGTTGTGTCTCTACAGGCAGCTCCTCACTCTTCCCTTATGTACGAATCAGCAGTGCCCAGAGTCCTCCTAATGGGGAGATTGGTTACCATTGAACTCCTGGCACTTGGGATTTCCTTCTTTACTCCTGCCTTCTCCCTGAGCTCACGCTTACATGACTGCTCTTCACTCTGTGTGTTTCAGCCTCTCCTGGGACTGGGACAGAACCAGTGAAAACAACATTGAGGGAAAGGGAAATCTTCTTTTTAGTATTCTTCTTTCTCAGCCTCTCTTTTCTTGGTCGGGTGCTATTCTCTGCACCATGATTCCATTCCATCTCTCCAGTATCATCCGTTCATTTTTAAACCCTTTTCTTTTTTAAACGCTTTTTTTTATTGAGGTAAAATGTAAGTAACATAAAAATTAGCATTTTAACCACTTTTAAGTAACAGATCAGTGGCATTAAACACATTCATATGCTGTACAGCCATCACCTGCTGTTTCCATGGCCTGTCATTTTCCCACTTGGAAACTCTCCACCCATCAGATGCCAGCTCCCCATTCCACCCACAGCCCCTGGCAATCCCATTCTCTTTTCTGTTCCTCTGAATTTGACAGCTCTAGGAACCTCATGTACGTACTGTCATAAAATATCTATGCTTTTGTGGCTGGCTTATGTCACTTAGCGTAGTCTATTCAAAATTCATCCATGTTGTAGCAGGTGTCAGAATGACCTTCCTTAATAACAGCATCCTACTGTGTATGTATAAATACTCCATTTTGTTTATTCATTCATCTGCTTATGGGTGCTGGGACTGCTTCTCCCTTGTGTTTATTGTAAATAATGCTGAGGGTACCTGTATTTGTTCAGGTCCTTGCTTTCTCTTCTTTGGGGCATATAGCAAGAAGTGGCATTCCTGAATTTATATGGAAATTCTGTGTTTAATGTTTTTAGGAATTGCCATACTGTTTTCCATTTACATTCCCACCAGCAACATTCATTCATTCTTAATTCAATCCATAAACCTCTTTATGGAGTTGCTACTCTGTACCAAAAATTATAGTAGGTACCAAAGGCATAGTGATAAGGCTGAGGGTGATTATTATCTGTGTCTCATTCATTATTACACCCACGCTGCCTTAAACAGTTGATGTAAGAGCTAGAGATAGAGCACAGGCTCCCTAGGGACCTGCCTGATGAGTGGCCCTAACTATAGTCGTGGCTGTAAAGGAAAAGTGTCCAAATCACCTTCTAAATGATGTTCCTCTAGCTACTTCTTAAGCAGGATCTTTGTGTGAACAAATATGCATCATCAGTGTCTTTCTATCTTTTTCTTCCCTATGGCAATGTTTTATAAATATTTAAACTCCTGGAAAACTTAGTAAGTTTATAATTACTTACAATTTCTTTTTAAAATCTGCTTTCCTCATCCCACTCTAAATTCCCAGGAGGGTAAGACAGAGTTTCCTTGTGTCATCCAACAGTCAGTCAATACATACTTGTTGACCATCTGCTGATAAAAATAAAAATTCATACTCTCATTTAATATTTTTCCATGAGAAAATAGTTTCTTCCTAAATAAAATAATTCTCATAACCTGTAATGTACTTCTTAACTCCCTTTCTTTTGTTGCCTTGAGATGAGTGGTTTGTGCCTCCACGTCCTGTCTCTTCAACACTAAGCTCTCTTTCTCTCTCTCCCTGTCTGGTTGTCTCTCTTGCACACACACTTCCCTATATCATGTAAGTAAAGGAGAAAGATAGTGAATGGAGGGAGGAGGTCGAAAATAGAGGAACCTATTTTCCCCCATTGTGATTCAAAGTCAGATCTCCTCACATTTCAGAAGAGTTATGGATTATTTTAGGAGTAGGAGCATAAGGGAGAAGCTGTGACACTGTGTCCTTGTGCATCAGGGTGAGGTGCTTTGGTGGTTCTACTCCCCTGAGCACACCTACACTCCACTCTGAGTGATTCCCTGAGCTGCCATAACCTGCCACACAGTGTACATTTGATTTTCTGCTTCATTTATCATTTGAAGAGTGTTACTCTTGTCTTCCTGAGTTGGTCATCTCCTTCAAAGCAGAGACTCTATTTTATATTTTTCTTAAACACTACACAGTGCAAAGAAAATTTATTTACTGTGTGTTGATCCATTATTAAATCCTTATTACTAAGAGATTGAATCTGATGATTGTATTAGCAGCAGTGAGTTAAGAACCATTTTGTTGGGATGAGCTAATAACCCCCTTTGCTAGTACTGCTTCTTCTATTCACTAAAACTGTTTTTAAATTATTTGTCTAAATGGCATGGTTCATCATGTTGCATGAGATATTTTTTGATAGTCTTGGAGGATTTCTCACAAAGTTTTGAACCATTCACTGTTTGTTATAGTGAAAGTAAACATTCCCGTACCTTAGCCATTTTAGAGTGGTTGGCGAAGTTTAGTGCATTCTGGACTTTCCTTGATTTGGGATTTTTATCTTTAGGGAATACAAAGTTCTGTGTATATCAAATACAAGTGTTCCACTTCTCTTCATATTGGAAGATTTTATAAATAATCAAGTGAGTTTGTCTTCAGCCTTTCTATGTGAAACATGAAAATGTGACATAAGATTCATATTATATACTTAACAACACCATTGCAAAGCAGCCAAAGCAAAATGGCTGGGATAAAACTAGAATTTAACCTAAACTGAAAAAAGACAACCATCCTTGAAGGCTGTCAAAGTGGTCTCATGGAATCATTTTGCTGTAAACTTTTATGTAATGCAATTTTATGAAACACTGATTTCAGAAAGTTTTGTTTCTAACAAAAAGCAGCTGAGATAAGCAAATGACTCAATAATTTGCAAAAAACTTTAACATAACTGGGGAAGAGCTCTTCGGAGTGCAGAAAGGAGGTAGGCCATTTGCTTTGACGTGGATGGAACTGAACTGGAGGGTATTATGCTGAGTGAAATAAGTCAATCGGAGAAGGACAAACATTATATGGTCTCATTCATTTGGGGAATATAAAAAAATAGTGAAAGGGAATAAAGGGAAAAGGAGAAAAAATGAGTGGGAAATACCAGAAAAGGAGACAGAACTCCTAACTCTGGGAAATGAACTAGGGGTGGTGGAAGGGGAGGTGGGTGGGGGGTGGGAGTGACTGGGTGACAGGCACTGAGGTGGGCACTTTACGGGATGAGCACTGGGTGTTATTCTATATGTTGGCAAATTGAACACCAATAAAAAATAAATTTTTTTTAAAAAAAAGAAAGGAGGTGGGCATTCTCAGAGGGAGAATGCCCTTAACCATAAAATGGGATTGAAGTTAGCCACGTCACTTACTAAATTTTGACTCCATATTGTTAGAAATAACAAATTGTTGAAGTTAAGTTTTTACAGTGTTAAAAACTTCAAGAAAAATAGCACTTAAAATGTTTCGAAGAAGTTAGTATAGGCAGAAAAATTCCAACACGAAATGCCAAAATTTGAGAAAATGATAAAATAAAAACTTCTGAGTATGACTACATACTCTGTTATCTTTAAGAGTAAGCATCAATGATCTTTTAGTGAAACATTCTTCAAGTGAAACATTTATTAAGTTAGACCATTAAAATCATACTTTTAAGACAAAATGAAAACTAGTTAAATGCAACTTTGCAGATATTTTTGAAAATTGTTAAAAAAAAACAACTGTGGTATCCATAAATGTATCTAGACTTTCAAAATACCTACAATAAATAAACTCTTACTAAATCTATGAGTTTAGGGCACTGAATATCAGTAAATTATTTGATTTAAGCAATGTAGCACCAGTTAGTATATGACACACTAATGCAGTTTAGTGACTTTTTGACCACAGGACTTATCTATACACATGAAATGCTCTTTTCAGTAGGCCTAATGTATTATAATCACTACTTCATTTATTGAAAGCATTGAACTCAACAATGTGCAGTACTTTATGCATCTGTTCCCACACTTGAATATGTAAAACTTGGGGATCTTGTTAAATACAGATCAGATTCATTTAGGTCTGGGATGGGGCTTGGGATACTGCATTTCTAACAAGGTCCCAGAGGATGCTAATGCTACTTGTCTGGAAAGGACACTAAGAGTAACAAGGTTCTATAGAATAGAAAATACCGAGAACAAAAATTCACAAGGAATGTGTTTAGATTTCTCTGTTTTTATGAGCTTCAATTCTTTAATTTGCTAATTTACTTTTGATGCCAGGAATGTTTTGTATCAATTTATTAAATTTTATTTAAGCATGTATTAAAATTAGTAATTTTGTTTCATTTCCTAATAACTCTCCTGAAGTGATGATGTTAAGTGTCCTTTAATAACATTACTTTCCCAGTTAGGTTGATGCCAGAGTTCTGAGCTGTAGTCTTTGCTCTGATACCCATTTAGCAATGTGACCTCAGGCTAGATATTCCCTTTGTTGGGCTTCAGTGTCTTCTTCTAGATCAGAGGTTTTCGAATACTTGCTTTCACAAATCAGAGTTTGTTCTTCAGATAACCACTAGTGAAACTGGGCTGGGGGTCTGCAACCAATAGAAGCACGGCCATCTTACAAGTAACCTGACATCAGCACACAAATGCTAATAACCTTCCTTAGAGGAAAACTGTTTTATTGTTTTTGTTTTAAGCTTTTAATTGTTTCTAAAGGTATTTTTTTTGAAATATTATACTTCTTTTTCTAATAGAAATGTAAGGCACTTTTGCACACAAGTCTTACACATCTCCATAGTGGCACTAGCTACTCACCAGCTTTACAGTGAACTTGCTAAAAACATTTATGAGTCATAGTCATAGGGGTATGTGGTGTCCATAAGCCTAATACCAAATTCAAAATACTTTATTTTTTTTAATTTGGTTGTATAAAACCTTGGTTTCAAACATTTGTTTTTATACAAATAATAAAATAATTACTATCTTCTCTTTATAGAATCAAGTCATTTGGAACAACAACTTGAAGAAGCCAACTCTGTGAGGAGAGAGTTAGATGATGCTTTTCGACAAATCAAGGCTTATGAAAAACAAATCAGAATACTTCAACAAGAAAGGGAAGAATTAAACAAGGTAAAAATATGTAGATAGATTGTTAAAGCTGCTTTTGGATTCTTTTTTTTTTTTTTTAGATTTTTATTTATTTATTCATGAGAGACACACAGAGAAAGAGAAAGAGAGAGGCAGAGACACAGGCAGAGGGAGATGCAGGCTACATGCAGGGAGCCTGACGTGGGACTCGATCCTGGATCCCCAAGATCAGGCCCTGGGCTGACGGCAGCACTAAACCGCTGAGCCACCTGGGCTGCCCAATGCTTTTGGATTCTTAACTTTGTTTATTAATTGTATACTGAAAGCTTTCCTAGTGAATTACAACGAGTATATTCTGTCTGTAAAATATTGGTGTAAAAATTTAACAATTATTTTGGTGTATGTCATTTGATTAGTAGCTGGCAATGAAGAAGCTTTTATATTCTCAAGATTTTAAAGTTTAGAATCATTTATTCTTTTTAAAAGTTAATAATTGAAGGACTTGATTAAAAGTAAATGTAATTGAAAAATATTAAAAAGGAATAAGCAAATAGTAAAATATTTTAGTGTCTATGGAAAAATAAATATAGGCATATTTTCATTGTGATTTTGATATGAACATTCTTTTCCTTTTTAAGATTTTATTTATTTATTCATGAGAGACACAGAGAGAAAGAGAGACAGACAGAAGGAGAAGCAGGCTCTGTGCAGGGAGCCTGATGCGGGACTTGATCCCAGGACTCCAGGATCACGCCCTGGGCCAAAGGCAGGTGCTAAACCACTGAGCCACCCAGGGATCCCCTGATCTGAACATTCTTAAAAGATTATAACAAAAATTTCTTTAATGTTTTAATTATTTTTTGAAATGTCAATTTGTTTTTCAAATGATGGATAAACAGGCAAAAGTTATTTTCATAAAAACTGTATGTAACACTTAAACAGCATTGTAACATCAGCAAAATTTATTAATAGCCAAGACACTCTAACACATCCAGTAGGGAATAATATTCAAGCACCAGAGAAGAATACTTTACCTGAATCACTCAGTGTATGGACTTTGCCTTTCATTAACAAATTTAAAATGTTGGAATTAATACTAGCCAACACCAAAAAGAAATGATTGGTTTAGGGCATAGTATAAATAGTATTCAATGATACAGAATATTAATTGATAATATAATGAATTTCTTTTGGGGAAAGATTTTAAAGTCTTGCTGCCAGTAAAGAAATGGAGGCAATTAAAAATAAAACAACATTTGCTGATGAAGATAATCAAAAAGACTAACAGAAAGCTGTAACAGTTAAATTGAATTAGATTAGTATATTTTTACTTTTTTCTTAATACAGTTACAAGCAGTGTTGTGTACAGATCCATTTAAATTTAAAGTCAATTTAAAAATATTTTGAATTCATAACATGTCCTATCTGTTCTAATGTGGTAATATTAGTACTAATTATTATGTATTTAAAGGTGGGATTATTCAGCCAAACTTAGTAAACATAAAAAGGATAAAATCTGATATTTAGATTTATAGTAATGAGTATCTTGCCAATTTTAATAAGTTTTAATATTAAAAATCCTTTTAGTATATTTTGAGAGGAGGGTAGTGCTGAAAGGTAACATTATATTGTTAACAAATCTTAAGTGATTTGCTTAATATCCTACAGGCAGCAGATACTCCTTTTAAGAGTTTTTTCATTTGATACATATAAAAGAACAAATGTAACATTATATGAGTTTTAATATAAATGCACACCTCTGAACCTACCATCTAATTTAAGGAAGAGAACATCACCAATTTTGTAGCATAGCCCCTGGACCATTGTTTTTTTTTAATCCCTTTCTCCTTACTTCCCTGAAAATGGTAATCACTGTTCTGAATTTTATGTCAATCATTTCCTTATTGAAAAAAATTTTTTATTACATACTAGTATATCACTAATATATCATATATAATAAAATAAACTTATATGGTGACAAATGGTAGCTACATTTCTCATTTCTCATGGTGAGCCCTGAGTAAGATATAGAATTGTTGATGCTGTGTCATACACCTGAAACTAATATAACATTATGTGTTAATTATATTTCAGTAAAAATAAAAACACCAGTGACAAATATTAAAGATGAAATTATAATCTGATACATTATTTCTGGAAAGCTAATTTGCAAAAAGTATCTAAAACCTTAAAATACTGAAATATTTGACATAGTAAACTCCCATTTGTCGAAATTTAATTTAAGAAGATAATCAGGGATGCCTGGGTGGCTCAGTAGTTGAGTGTCTTCTGCCTTCGGCTTAGGGTGTGATCCTGGAGTACCGGAATTGAGTCCCACATTGAGCTTCCTGGATGGAGCCTGCTTCTCCCTCTGCTTATGTCTCTGCCTCTCTCTCTGTGTCTCTCATGAATAAATAAATAAAATCTTAAAAAAAAAAAGATAATCAGACATTTAAACAAAGATTTACTCACAGAGAAATTTCTCACCACATTTATAAAAGAAAAATATTAGAAATAACTGAAATGCCCAACCAGTTCATATGATGAAATAGTGTATAGCCATTAAACTTGGTGGCTAAAGAATTTTTAATCCCATAGGAAATTAAATATATATGTATTATTTAGTGTTGCTTGTTTCTGAGCTTTGTAAAATAGTATATGCAGTTTTTTGCGCTTTGTCTATTTCACTTATATTTCTAAGAGCATTCATTTAGTTGCTATATAGTATACCATTATGTGAACACTCCAGAAGTTAGTTATTCCATTTTTTTTATATATAGACATCAAGGTTGCTTATACTTGACCACTACTATAAATGAATATTCATGAACAATATGCTGAAATGCATACACTTGCATATACAAACACTAGGAGAATAACTGGGTCATAAGTAATGCAAATATTCTATTTTTATGATAATGCCAAATCACTTTCCACTGATTATACTGATTTATACTCCCACTCCCACCACCTAGTGTATACTCAACAATACTTCATATTATTAGATGTATATTATTTTGGACAACCTAGTTGAAATTGACATTTTGAGTCTAGAATTATGTGTTGTTATAAGTCACTTCTCTAACTACTAATGAGGTTGAGTCTCTTACATATGCCTATCTATCATTTATATTTCTTCTTTTGTGAAGTGCCTCTCAATCCCCTTTGTATATTTTTCTCTTGGGTTGTCTTTTTCTTATTGGTTGGTTAAGAATTCTTGAAAATTTTATGTTAATCTTTTGTCAGTTGTGTATGTTACAGATATCACTCAGTGCTTGTCTTTTCACTTTCTTTAATGGGATCTTTTGTATAACAGAAATTCTTAGTTTTAATGTAGTCAAATTTATCACTCTTTTTAAAGTTTTGCTGGCTTGTGTAAAAATCTGAGGTTAAAAGTGCTTACTTTCTTAAAAAAAGTGCTCACTTTCTTTTTATTTTGAGGTTTTAAAGTTCGATCTTTCATATTTAAATTTTTAATACAGCAGAAATTTATTTTTTCATATCATGTGAGATAAGGATCCAATTTCAGTTTTTTTCTGTGTAGCTAACCAGTTGCTCATTTACTAAATAGGCTCTCTTTCCCACAGTGATGTGTGATGTCACTTCTGTCATATGTTACACTTCCATTTATGAATGAGTCTATATCTCATTCCTTAAAAACTGTGATGGGATTTTGATGAAAGTTGCATTAAATCTGTAGAGTAATTTCAAGATAACTGACATCATTATAGCATTGAGTCTTTAAGTTCTTAGAATTCATATTTATTAATATCATTCCAAACTCACACACAGATTTCAAGAGCAGAGTGTAGTATTGTGATATACATAGAGCAGAAATAACCACATCCTTCCGCTGTATGCTAATTCTTACCTCTGGGGCAGTGCAATGAGAGCTACATAGTTGAAACCCTACATGTATGGAATCTCTTGTGGATGTGAGGAACCCCGAAAAAGTGAGTCTAGAGCTTTCCTATAAAGGAGAATGGCGGATGCTTCCTATTCCCCTCCTCCTTGCCAATTCCACCCACCCTTCTGCGAGTCTCCTTGGAAATGTAAAGAGAAGGATCGGAAGTGGACTCTTTAGAATATAAATGAATCACTCCAGTGGAAAGATAAGCCCAGAGTCTCAAGCTCTATAAAGGGGATCACTCCCTGATCCAGGCTCCTCTCTCTCTCCCCACCCCTGTCGAAGTGTGAGCACATATTTCCAGCAGTTAAATTGCTGTGGAGTTGCTTATTCTTAATTAGTCCTAAACTACAAGGCTTGCTGTGAGCCCAGGTCCCAAGTTTCAGTAAAATTTGTTTACGAAGGCCTATTTGGAGAAAAACATAAAAATATTTTCTCTAGAGCCCCACAGTCTTTCTATCCAGAAACATGTTGTATTCTCCATATACCAAAAACATTTTAAAATGTTTTTCCATAAAATTTTATGCATGTCTTATTTCTCTTTCTTTAAATTTATTATTCTATTTTTTCATATTTTAAATGGTATCTTTAAAATTATATTTTGCTCTGGCAACATGGCTAAATTCTTATTAATTGTACTAATATTTGAGATTCTTTATGGTTCTCTGAAAATAATGACAGTTTTGTTTCTTCCTTTGGTTTTATGACCTTTCTTTCTTTCCTTGTCTTACTATACTAGCTAGAACCCACAGTACAGTGTTGAATAGAACTCGTGATAGCAGGCTTCCCTGTCTTATTCCTGATTTCAAAGAAAATGCCTTTACTGTTTCACCACTAATGTTTTATGTAGGTTTTTGGTAAATATTTTTTATCAGGTTAAGAAAGTTCTCTTCCTATTTTGCTAATAATTTTTATCAAGAATGAGTATTGGACTTAATAAATGCACTTTTCTGTACACTGTTGCAGCTAATTTCTAGGAATTTGTTAATATCTATTGATGTATTTATATAATTGTCCTTTAATAACTTGGTTTGGTAAATTGCATTGATGGACTTTTTCTTTCTTTTTTTTAAAAAATATTTTATTTATTTATTTGAGAGAGTGACAGAGCAAGCATTAACGGGGGTGGGGGGTGGGGGGGAGATAGGGAGAGGGAGAAGCAGACTCCCCTCTGAGCAGGGAGCTGATGCGGGGCTTGATCCCAGGACCCTGGGATCATGACCTGAGCTGAATGAAGGCAGATGCTTAACCACCTGAGCCACCCAGGTGCCCCGATGGGACTTTTTCTAATGTTAAACATTTTTGCATTTCTGGGTTAAACCTAAATAATGTGTATTATCTCCTAAATAACAACATGCTAGTTATGAAACAATGAAATAGCATTGTTACTGGAGTGCTTTACATGTATTAGATCACTTAATCTTTATAAGAGCCTTGTGATTTAGGTGGTATTATTCTATTCTCATTTTATAAATGATGAGACCAAGCACAGAGAGATCAAGTACGCTTGCTCAACTTCATAGAGCTAGAAAGTGGTGGAGCTGGAATTTCAACACAAGGAGTCAAGGTCCAGAGTTCATGCTTATCAACTTATATGTCACTGGAGTTGATTTGCTTACATCTTTTTTTGGTTGGATTTTTTGTTTTCCTCAGTAAGATTGGCTTGTCATTTTTTTCTATTCTGATGTTTTTATGATATTAAGGTTACACTGGTCTCATAGAATGAGTTGGGTAGAATTGCCTCTTTTTCTCTTCTTTATAAATTATTGCATAAGAGGAATTTTTATTCCTTGAAACACTGAAGGAATCACTTGTGAAACCACCTGAGTTCGGAAATTCTCTCCCACAGAGTGGATAGGGAATGTTTGTTAACTATTGATTTAGGTACTTTAATTATTAAAGGACTTATTTAGCCTTCTATTTCTTGGTGAAACAATGTTGATAAATTGTATTTTTATAGGAATTCACTAATTTCAAAAGTTAGCAAATTTACTAGCATAAGTGTTTCATTGTATTTTTTTGTTAGCTTTTTTGATCTCTTCTGGATTTGTAGTTACAACCTTTTTTCTTTCTTAATATTATTTCTTTTTGCATTTATTCTTCTCTCCTTGATCTCACCAGATACTTTCCTGTTTTATTTTCCTATTTATTATTTTTCTCAAAGAACCAACTTTTGCCTTTGTTGATATTCATTATCCTAACATTTCTGTTTCATTAGTTTATGTCCTGATTTTTATTATCTTCTCATATTGGCAGAAGTATTAATGTGTTTTCTCTCTCTTTTTATGTGGAACTTCATTGAATTAAAACCTTTTATTAAATAAAAAACCTTTTATTTTTTTTTTACTTTTTATTTTTTTAGTTTCAATATAAGTATTTAGCTATAAATCTTCTAGGTAAACCTTTTATTGCATCTTCAAGTTATAATATATGTACTCAATATTTTTATTTTTTTTGTTATTTTTCACCTTTTTTTAAGTTCTAAATATTTTAACACTCTTTATGACTTTTCTCCTTGACCAGTGTGTTGTGGAATTTATTAGCTTTTTTATTTTTGATTTCTGTTTTAATGATGATATTAAAGAACTTGATTTTTAATATCTGTTCTTTGAAATCTGCTGAGACTTGTTTCACAGCTTAGACAGACTGTTCCATTTTTTACCTTTTATTTATTTTTATTATCATTATTTTTTAAGATTTTATTTTTAAGTAATCTCTACACCCAACATGAGACTTGAACTTACAACCCTGAGATCAGGAGTCACACACTCTACCAACTGAACAAGCCAAGCGCCAACCATTTTTAAATGTTCACTGTGTACTTGAGAAGAATGTATGTTTCCAATATTGGATGCAAGCTTCTACATATGAAGCTTAATCATCTTCTTGATCATATTCACTGTGTTTTAACTGCTTTGTTTATTAATGATTGTCAAATTGAAATTTCTCTTTATGATCATGTGTTTACCAATTTTTCAATGATCTTGGAATTTCTTTGTAATCTATTTTGAGTGTACCTTGTGGAATACATAAAAGTTTAGAATAGCATTTCTTTCTAGTGTTGAATTTTATCATTGCGTAGGATATTCTCCTTAATGCTTTTTTAAATTAACGTCTAGATATTATTTTGTAATTTATTATAACAGCCTTCGCTTTTTCATATTTATTTTGACTGCTAATGTATGTAGATATGTTTCTACCAACTTACTTTCTGATTTATACTTGTCATGCTTTTTCTGTGCCTATCTTTGCTTCCTTTCTCACCTTTTAAAAATTGTGGTAAAATATCTATTTTATAAAATCTGTGCTAACCACTTTTAAAATGTACAATTAGGTAGTGTACAGTACATTCACATTGTTGCATAACCAATCTCCAAAATTGTTTTCATCTTGCAAAATTTTTCTTGAATTTCAATTGAAATGTGTGTTTTTGTTCCCACTTTACTTGCTACTTGTAACAGTTTCTAGTAGTTGGTCTTGAATTTTATCATGCATATTTAACAAAGTCTAAATTTACTATCTTAAGCCACACCTCCCAATCAATTTAGGGACCTTTAACTCTGTTACCTCATCCCAACTTCAGTGTGGTTTTTCACTAATATTTTACTTGTATCATTTTATCTGCTGTCCAAATGAGACATTTTTATAATACAGTCTCATACACATGTTTGTTTACATGCACATTTATGTTTACCAGTTTCTTAGTCCTCCATTTCTCTGCCATTTGCTTTTAAAATTATTTTTCCTTTTCCTGAAGTAAATCTTTAGAGGTTCCTATTTAGCGGAGATCTGATCGTGATAAGCTCTGTCAGTTTTTGTTTATATGAATTTAATTATTTTAGCCTCATACTTGAAAGGGACTTTTCTGGATATACAAGTTTAATTATTTTCTTACCTCATTAGAAACATTTTCCTCTGTGTTTCTACTGTTACTTCTTAGTCTATCTGTTTTTGTTTTTAAGGATGGAGAATAGGTGATTTGTCTTTTTTTCATTGATTTAAGGACATTTATTTTTATTTGGTGCTATACAATATTTTTTTTAATTTCTGGATTTCAGCTTTAACATTTTTTTCTTGCTTTATAAATGTAGCGCTTACTGCATTGATGGACTCAAGTCTTTAAACACTTCCATTTTTTCATTTCTAAATGTTCTGCACAGTTGTTTTATAAATCTGGTCGTTTTTAGTAGTCTTTTGTCATTTTCCTATTTTTATTATTTATTTTTACTTCCTCAGATGTTTCATACATGCCAATTTTAGGTTAATATTTGATAATTCTAATGTCCAAATATCATTGGAGTTTGTTTTTATTGTTTCTGTTCTTCGCTATGGTTGTTTGTTCTTTGGGTGTTTAGGGAATCTATGGTGAAGTCATATTTTCGTGCTCGTAAAAATCCTACATTTTGTTGAGGCTCTTTCCTCAAAAACAGTTTGCATTTCCTTTTGCCAGAAGGCAGACTTGAGTGCTTTCACTCCCAAGTTTCTCACTTTGATCTGGGAGTTTATTTAGCCTTTCCTCCTTGCTTCTGGCCTAAACCTCCACATAAGAGCATTCCTTGTTTTTTATCATTTGTAATGATTACATTTCACAAAATCTTTATTTTAACCATCCTATTTGGTATTCCTGTACTCTTTATTTATTTTTGGAAACTAAGGTACTGGAATTAAATCAATTCTTCATCACAGCATGGTAGCATCAGAAATTGAGAATATGAACAGATCACCTTGGTTTTAATATCTTTTCAGAAGTAGTGAATTTCTTTTAATTTTGTCCTGAGATGAATAATTTTGGCTCTTTTTGACTTCATGATAGCTACTTTGATGGCCAAAATTGGTCCCTAGCTTGCAGAATTGGTAACTTATATTCTTTTTACAAAACTGTAGGAACTAGTCCAGGCTAGTGAGCGATTAAAAAACCAGTCCAAAGAGCTGAAAGACGCACACTGTCAGAGGAAACTGGCCATGCAGGAATTCATGGAGATCAATGAGCGGCTAACAGAATTGCACACCCAAAAACAGAAACTTGCTCGCCATGTCCGAGATAAGGAAGAAGAGGTGGACCTGGTGATGCAAAAAGTTGAAAGCTTAAGGCAAGAACTGCGCAGAACAGAGAGAGCCAAAAAAGAGGTTAGTAGTCAGGCAGATTTTCTAGTGCTCACGGGGTAGTGATTAAAGCTGCTTTTTCCAGATGAGTGAAATCATGTCTCATTCTTTAATTGTTAAAAACTGTTTTTTTTTTAGTTTAGTAATTTTATTTAATATGATATCAACATTTGAGTTATCTTCTTGTTACAAGGTAAATTCCCATGGGGAAAAGCATTTTATTGGAAAAACAATTATAACCATGACATCTGCTTTTTTCATTTTATTTTAAAGCTGGAAGTTCATACAGAAGCTGTGGCTGCTGAAGCATCTAAAGATAGGAAACTGCGTGAACAGAGTGAGCATTATTCTAAGCAACTGGAAAATGAATTGGAGGGTCTAAAGGTAGGGTTTGATTTCATATTTGTGAAGTTGAATTAATTTTCTTCTTTTTAGGTTTAACAGAAGTGTTAGTTTATGTACTTTCTTTGATGTGGAGTGAAAACTAGCTACCCTTCAAACCTAGTATTCTTAATTCTCTTTCTTACTAGTAGGAAGCTAATGTAGACTTCCTCATCATTCTGGAAGGAAAGGGAAGATTAAGTTTAGTGGGGAGAAGAAATCTATCAGGAAAGAGTTCAAATATTTAGGAAGGGCTGCACAGCTGGACAAGATGTATCAGTCATCTGCATGGGAGACATGGTTAAGTACCCAGACCCTCTATCTTATAAATGGCATAGGAGAGGCTCAGGGGTAGCTCCACAGATACTTAGGTTGGAATGGGATGATAATGGGCCTGGGCTAACCATCTGAGCAGAAGTGTTAGCAAGGGTAATCCTTGTACCAACTGTAGTTGGACTGCTTGATTTTAACCCCTAGCCTCATGAATTACTAGCCATGTAATGCTGAACAAAACATTTAACCTCTTTGGACCTTAATTTTCCTATCTGTAAAACCCTGTCTCAATGGTTTTATGTAAGGAGTATACGCATATATTTTTTTTTTATTTATTTTTTTTTATAAATTAATTTTTATTGGTGTTCAATTTACCAACATACAGAATAACACCCAGTGCTCATCCCGTCAAGTGTCCCCCTCAGTGCCCGTCACCCATTCACCCCCACCCCCCGCCCTCCTCCCCCTCTACCACCCCTAGTTCATTTCCCAGAGTTAGAAGTCTTTATGTCTGTCTCCCTTTCTGATATCTCTCACACATTTCTTCTCCCTTCCCTTATATTCCCTTTCACTATTATTCATATTCCCCAAATGAATGAGAACATACACTGTTTGTCCTTCTCCGGTTACTGTGGCCAAGTTCAAAAAGGGTGTTGCCTGAGTTCTCCTCTGGGATTTTGATGGAATCTTGTCTCACATTTAGATCTTTCATCTATTTTGAGTTTATCTTTGTGTATGGTGCAAGAGAGTGGTCCAGTTTCATTCTTCTGCATGTGGATGTCCAATTTTCACAGCACCATTTATTGAAGAGACTGTCTTTCTTCCAGTGGATCGTCTTTCCTCCTTTATCGTATATTAGTTGACCATAAAGTTCAGGGTCCACTTCTGGGTTCTCTATTCTGTTCCATTGATCTATGTGTCTGTTTTTGTGCCAGTACCACACTGTCTTGATGAACACAGCTTTGTAGTACAACCTGAAATCTGGCATTGTGATGCCCCCAGATACGGTTTTCTTTTTTAAAATTCCCCTGGCTGTTTGGGGTTTTTTCTGATTCCACACAAATCTTAAAATAATTTGTTCTAAGTCTCTGAAGAAAGTCCATGGTATTTTGATAGGGATTGCATTATACGTGTAAATTGCCCTGGGTAACATTGACATTTTCACAATATTAATTCTGCCAATCCATGAGCATGGAATATTTTTCCATCTCTTTGTGTCTTCCTCAATTTCTTTCAGAAGTGTTCTATAGTTTTTAGGGTATATTTTGAGAACCATTTGAATGGTAAATGGTTCTCTAACCTTTTATTTTCAGGTTGTAGGTGTCCTTCTGTCTAAAATGAGTCTCTTGTAGACAGCAAATAGATGGGTTCTGCTTTTTTATCCAGTCTGAAACCCTGCGCCTTTTGATGGGGTCATTAAGCCCATTCACGTTCAGAGTTACTATTGACAGATATGAGTTTAGTGTCATCATGATATCTATTTAGTCCTTGTTTTTGTGGATTGTTCCACTGAACTTCTTCTTAAAGGGGAGTTTTAAGAGTCCCCCTTAAAATTTCTTGCAGAGCTGGTTTGGAGGTCACATATTCTTTCAGTTCCTGCCTGTCTTGGAAGCTCTTTATCTCTCCTTCCATTTTGAATGAGAGCCTTGCTGGATAAAGTATTCTTGGTTGCAGGTTCTTCTCATTTAGGACCCTGAATATATCCTGCCAGCCCTTTCTGGCCTGCCAGGTCTCTGTGGAGAGGTCTGCTGTTACCCTAATATTCCTCCCCATGAAAGTCAGGGACTTCTTGTCTCTTGCTGCTTTAAGGATCTTCTCTTTATCTTTGGAATTTGCAAGCTTCACTATTAGATGTCGAGGTGTTGAACGGTTTTTATTGATTTTAGGGGGGGATCTCTCTATTTCCTGGATCTGAATGCCAGTTTCCCTTCCCAGATTGGGAAAGTTTTCAGCTAGGATTTGTTCAAATACATATTCTGGCCCTCTGTCCCTTTCGGCGCCCTCGGGAATCCCAATTAAACGTAGGTTTTTCCTCCTTAGAGTGTCATTTATTTGCCTTAATCTGTCTTCATGGTTCTTTAATTGTTTATCTCTTTTTTCCTCAGTTTCCCTCCTTGCCATCAACTTGTCTTCTATGTCACTCACTCGTTCTTCCACCTCGTTAACCCTCGTCGTTAGGACTTCTAGTTTGGATTGCATCTCATTCAATTGATTTTTAATTTCTGCCTGATTGGATCTAAATTCTGCAGTCATGAAGTCTCGTGAGTAGCTGTAGAATAGTGCTTTTTTCTAGAGCCACCAGTAGCTGTAGAATAGTGCTTCTGAATTGGCTTTCTGACATTGAAGTGTAATCCAGATTCTGTAACTCTGTGGGAGAGAGGGCTGTTTCTGATTCTTTCTTTTGAGGTGAGGTTTTCCTTCTAGTCATTTTTCTCAGTGCAGAGTGGCCAAAAACAAGTTGTATTGGAACACGGGGGAGTATCACTGGTCCGTCTAGCTGGTCTTCTGGGGGAGGGGCCTGCTGTGCTGATTCTCAGGTGTTAGCACTTGGGGGAGCTGCTCTGCCCCTGCCTGCTGCAGGGCTCAGCGGGGGTTGTTCACCCCGTGGGGCCCCAGGAGGATCAGCCGCAGTTGCTATGGCAACTCTGGAAGCCTGGATTCAGCCTCCGCAGGAACAACGGGGCTCGGGGCTCTCGGTTCTCCGTCTGCAGGGCCTGGAGGCTCCGGGGCGGGGCCGCTGATCTGCTCAGCTCGGGGCAGGAGCGTCCTCGCTGTCCTGGGCCCTCCCGGCCTCTGCCTGTCCCGGGGGAGGCCGGATCCTGGGCTGTGTCCTGGCGCCCTGTGCTCCGGGGCCTGCGCTGGTGGATTCGCGCTCCCGCCCTGCAGCTCCCTCCCTGGAGCGGCTCCCGAGCCCTCCAAGCTGCTCCGGCTCCGGTCCGCTGTGCGGTCGCTGCAGCCCTTAGGGAGCTCGGAGCACTCTCCTGCGCTCGCAGGTGCCTGTTAGTGTCCCCGGGAGCCCGAGGGCATCCCCGCCCTCCTGGGTCCTGCTCCAGCTCCCTGCGAGCCCCTTTCCGCCCGCCCGGGAAGGTTGGTGCAGCTCCTGCTCCTCCGGGACGGGGACGGGGCTCTCCTGTCCTGGGGACACTCGCCCCGGCCTCAGCCCGGCTCCTCGCGGGGCCCCTCCCCCTCGGAGGCCTTTTGTTCCTTTATTTCTTTTTCCCCGTCTTCCTACCTTGATAGAAGCGCGAACTCTTCTCACTGTAGCGTTCCAGCTGGTCTCTCTTTACATCTCAGGCCGAATTCGTAGATATTCAGGATGATTTGAAGGTTATCTAGGTAATTTGGTGGGGACAGGTGATTTGGGGACCCTGCTCTTCCGCCATCTTGCCCCTCCCTCTACGCATATATTTTTAAAGTGCTCAGCAACTCTTAGCTGTGATAATGTGTCTGTCAAAGTGAGAGAATTGGGATTAAATTGATGTCCTATTTCTGTAACACTAAATTATAATCTGAATCTGATGCCTCTTTTTCTTCACTCTGATCTTAGCAAAACCATTTCCTTGCACTGCAAGGAAAAAATAGATGAATCTATTATAGACGGAAATGTCAACACCCCTGTTTCAGAAGTGAATGAATTCAGGAGGCATAAAACCAGTAAGGACATAGATGAGCTCAACATCATCAGTCACATGGATATAAGACATATCTACAGACTACTTCATATAACAGCAGAATATGCATTCTTCTCAACCTCACATGGAACATCTACCAAACTAGACCACATATTCTGGTCCATAAAACAAACCGTAACAAATCCCTAAGAAATTTATGAGAGTAGGAAACCTACCGTGGCAGCTCTCAGGCCACAGTGGAATTAAATTAGATGTCAACACCAGTAATACAGCTGGAAAAATTCCAAAATATTTCTAAGTAACACATGAATCAAAGAAAATACCTTGAGAAATTTTTAAATATTTTGAACTAAATAGAAATGAAAACAAATTTAACTTACCAAAATTTGTGGGATATAAGTGAAAGCACTATTTAGGGGCAGCTTATGGCATTGAATGCATATATAAGAAAGAAATATCTAAAACTAGTCATCTTAGCTTTCACTTTAGATACTAGAAAGAAAAGAACAAATTAAATCTGAAGTAAACAAAAGAAAACTAGAGCCAAAATTGATTAAATTGAAAACAGGAAACCAATAGAAAAAAATCAATGAAATCAAAGCTTATTCTTTGAAAAGATAGTAAAATCAGGAAGTCTTTTGGCAGGCTCATTTTTTTTTTTTTTAATTAATTTTTATTGGTGTTCAATTTACCAACATACAGAATAACACCCAGTGCTCATCCCGTCAAGTGTACCCCCCAGTGCCCGTCACCCATTCACCCCCACCCCCCACCCTCCTCCCCCTCCACCACCCCTAGTTCATTTCCCAGAGTTAGAAGTCTTTATGTTCTGTCTCCCTTTCTGATATTTCTCACACATTTCTTCTCCCTTCCCTTATATTCCCTTTCGCTATTATTCATATTCCCCAAATGAATGAGAACATACACCGTTTGTCCTTCTCCGGTTACTGTGGCCAAGTTCAAAAAGGGTGTTGCCTGAGTTCTCCTCTGGGATTTTGATGGAATCTTGTCTCACATTTAGATCTTTCATCTATTTTGAGTTTATCTTTGTGTATGGTGCAAGAGAGTGGTCCAGTTTCATTCTTCTGCATGTGGATGTCCAATTTTCCCAGCACCATTTATTGAAGAGACTGTCTTTCTTCTAGTGGATCGTCTTTCCTCCTTTATCGCATATTAGTTGAGCATAAAGTTCAGGGTCCACTTCTGGGTTCTCTGTTCTGTTCCATTGATCTATATGTCTGTTTTTGTGCCAGTACCACACTGCCTTGATGAACACAGCTTTGTAGTACAACCTGAAATCTGGCATTGCGATGCCCCAGATATGGTTTTCTTTTTTTAAAATTCCCCTGGCTGTTTGGGGTCTTTTCTGATTCCACACAAATCTTAAAATAATTTGTTCTAAGTCTCTGAAGAAAGTCCATGGTATTTTGATAGGGATTGCATTATACGTGTAAATTGCCCTGGGTAACATTGACATTTTCACAATATTAATTCTGCCAATCCATGAGCATGGAATATTTTTCCATCTCTTTGTGTCTTCCTCAATTTCTTTCAGAAGTGTTCTGTAGTTTTTAGGGTATATTTTGAGAACCATTTGAATGGTAAATGGTTCTCCAACCTTTTATTTTCAGGTTGTAGGTGTCCTTCTGTCTAAAATGAGTCTCTTGTAGACAGCAAATAGATGGGTCCTGTTTTTTTATCCAGTCTGAAACTCTGCGCCTTTTGATGGGGTCATTAAGCCCATTCACGTTCAGAGTTACTTGAACTTCTTCTTAAAGGGGAGTTTTAAGAGTCCCCCTTAAAATTTCTTGCAGAGCTGGTTTGGAGGTCACATATTCTTTCAGTTCCTGCCTGTCTTGGAAGCTCTTTATCTCTCCTTCCATTTTGAATGAGAGCCTTGCTGGATAAAGTATTCTTGGTTGCATGTTCTTCTCATTTAGGACCCTGAATATATCCTGCCAGCCCTTTCTGGCCTGCCACGTCTCTGTGGAGAGGTCTGCTGTTACCCTAATATTCCTCCCCATGAAAGTCAGGGACTTCTTGTCTCTTGCTGCTTTAAGGATCTTCTCTTTATCTTTGGAATTTGCAAGCTTCACTATTAGATGTCGAGGTGTTGAACGGTTTTTATTGATTTTAGGGGGGGATCTCTCTATTTCCTGGATCTGAATGCCTGTTTCCCTTCCCAGATTGGGAAAGTTTTCAGCTAGGATTTGTTCAAATACATATTCTGGCCCTCTGTCCCTTTCGGCGCCCTCGGGAACCCCAATTAAACGTAGGTTTTTCTGCCTCAGGCTGTCGTTTATTTGCCTTAATCTGTCTTCATGGTCCTTCAATTGTTTATCTCTTTTTTCCTCAGTTTCCCTCTTTGCCATTAACTTGTCTTCTATGTCACTCACTCGTTCTTCCACCTCGTTAACCCTCGTCGTTAGGACTTCTAGTTTGGATTGCATCTCATTCAATTGATTTTTAATTTCTGCCTGATTGGATCTAAATTCTGCAGTCATGAAGTCTCGTGAGGCCTTAATGCTTTTTTCTAGAGCCACCAGTAGCTGTAGAATAGTGCTTCTGAATTGGCTTTCTGACATTGAAGTGTAATCCAGATTTTGTAACTCTGTGGGAGAGAGGGCTGTTTCTGATTCTTTCTTTTGAGTTGAGGTTTTCCTTCTAGTCATTTTGCTCAGTGCAGAGTGGCCAGAAACAAGTTGTATTGGAACACGGGGGAGTATCACTGGCCCCTCTAGCTGGTCTTCTGGGGGAGGGGCCTGTTGCGTTGATTTTCAGGTGTTAGCACTTGGGGGAGCTGCTCTGCCCCTGCCTGCTGCAGGGCTCTGCGGGGGTTGTTTACCCCGCCAGGCCCCAGGAGGAACAGCAGCAGTTGCTATGGCAACTCTGGAAGCCTGGATTCAGCCTCCGCAGGAACTATGGGGCTCGGGGCTCTCGGCTCTCCGTCCGCAGGGCCTGGAGGCTCCGGGGCGGGGCCGCTGATCTGCTCAGCTCGGGGCAGGAGCGTCCTCGCTGTCTCGGGCCCTCCCGGCCTCTGCCTGTCCCGGGGGAGGCCGGATCCTGGGCTGTGTCCCGGCGCCCTGTGCTCCGGGGCCTGCGCTGTTGGATTCGCGCTCCCGCCCTGCAGCTCCCTCCCTGGAGCCGCTCCCGAGCCCCTCCGAGCTGCTCCGGTCGGTCCCTCCGTGCGCGCTGCAGCCCTTAGGGAGCTCGGAGCACTCTCCTGCGCTCGCAGGTGTCTGTTAGTGTCCCCGGGAGCCTGAGGGCATCCCCGCTCTCCTGGGTCCTGCTCCACCTCCCTGCGAGCCCCTTTCCGCCCGCCCGGGAAGGTTGGTGCAGCTCCTGCTCCTCCGGGACGGGGCTCTCCTGTCCTGGGGACACTCGCCCCGGCCTCAGCCCGGCTCCTCGCGGGGCCCCTCCCCCTCGGAGGCCTTTTGTTCCTTTATTTCTTTTTCCCCGACTTCCTACCTTGATAGAAGCGTGAACTCTTCTCACTGTAGCATTCCAGCTGGTCTCTCTTTAAATCTCAGGCCGAATTCGTAGATTTTCAGGATGATTTGAAGGTTATCTAGGTAATTTGGTGGGGACAGGTTATTTGGGGACCCTCTCTTCCGCCATCTTGCCCCTCCCAGGCTCATTTTTTTTTTTAATTATCTATTTATCTATCTATCTATCTATCTATCTATCTATCTATTTATTTATTTATTTATTTATGAAAGTCAGAGAGAGAGAGAGAGAGAGAGAGAGAGAGAGAGAGAGAGAGGCAGAGACACAGGCAGAGGGAGAAGCAGGCTCCATGCACCGGGAACCCGACGTGGGATTCGATCCCGGGTCTCCAGGATCGTGCCCTGGGCCAAAGGCAGGCGCCAAACCGCTGCGCCACCCAGGGATCCCTTTTGGCAGGCTCATTAAGAAAAAAGATCCCTTTTATCTATTTTTGAGAGTAATTATATTAACAAGCCTTGAAGCATTAAACTGTTCTTACATTCTGGGAATCAATTGCTCATATAATAATACAATTTCAATACAGCAATGAATTAGAATTGCTTACATTTTATTAAGAAGTTTTATTAAATTTATACTGAGATAAGGTTGTGGTTCTATTATTTGTATGCTCTTTTGGTCAGGTTTTGTTTCAGGGTTATGTTAACTTTATATATAGTGAAGCTTTCCCTTTTCTTTGTTATACTATAGCTTTATTACTGCTTTATTTACTTTTATTTTTATTTTTTATTTTTTATTTTTTATTGAAGTTCAGTTTGCCAATATATACTATATAATACCCAGTGCTCACCCCATCAAGTGCCCTTCTCAGTGCCTGTCACCCATTTACCTCATCCCCACCCACCTCCCCTTCCACAACCCTTTGTTTGTTTCCCAGGGTTAGGGGTCTCTTATGGTTTGTCTCCCTCTCTAATTTTTCCCACTTGTTTTCCCTCCTTTTTCTTATAATCCCTTTCACTATTTCTTATATTCCCCATATGAATGAAACCATATGAGATTTTCCTTCTCAAATTGACTTACTTCACTCAGCATAATACCCTCGAGTTCCATCCACATCGAAGCAAATGGTGGATGTTTGTGTTTTCTAATGCCTGAGTAATATTCCATTGTATACATAGACCACATCTTCTTTATCCATTCATCTTTCGATGGACACCGAGGCTCCTTCCACAGTTTGGCTACTGTGGACATTGCTGCTATGAACATTGGGGTGCAGGTGTCCCAAAGTTTCACTACGTCTGTATCCTTGGGGTAAATAAGTAGTGAAATTGCTGGGTCGTAGGGTAGCTCTCTTTTTAACTCTTTGAAGAACTTCCACAGTTTTCCAGATTGTATTCCCACCAACAGTACAAGAGGGTTCCGCTTTCTCCACATCCTCTCCAACATTTGTTGTTTCCTGTTTTGTTAATTTTCACCATTCTCACTGGTGTGAGGTGGTATCTCATTGTGGTTTTGACTTGCATTTCCCTGATGGCAAGTGATGCAGAGCATTTTCTCATGTGCCTGTTGGCCATGTCTATGTCTTCTTTGGTGAAATTTCTGTTCGTGTCTTTTGCCTATTTATGATTGGATTATTTGTTTCTTTGCTGTTGAGTCTAATAAGTTCTTAATAGATCTTGGATACTAGCCCTTTATCTGATATGTCATTTGCAAATATCTTCTCCCATTCTGTAGGTTGTCTTTTAGTTTTGCTGACTGTTGCTTTTGCTATGCAGAAGGTTTTTATCTTGACTAAGTCCCAATAGTTCATTTTTGCTTTTGTTTCCTTGCCTTCATAGATGTACCTTTCAAGAAGTTACTGTAGTCAAGTTCAAAAAGGATGTTGCCTGTGTTCTCTAGGATTTTGATTCATTTTTGTCTCACATTCAGATCTTTCATCCGTTTTGAGTTTATCTTTGTATGGTGTAAGAGAATGATCTAGTTTCATTCTTCTGCATGTGACTGTCCAATTTTCCCAACACCATTTATTGAATAGACTGTCCTTTTTCCAGAAGTAGATATCCTTTCTTGCTTTGTCGAATATTAGTTGACCATAGAGTTGAGGACCCGTTTCTGGGTTCTCTATTCTGTTCCATTAATCTTTGTGTCTGTTTTTGTGCCAGTACCACACTGTCTTGATGAGCACAGCTTTGTAATACAGCTTGAAATCCGGCATTGTAATGCCCCTGGCATTGATTTTCTTTTTCAATATTCCCTTGGCTATTTGGGATCTTTTATGGTTCCACACAAATCTTAAGATTATTTGTTCCAACTCTGTGAAGAAAGTCCATGGTATTTTGATAGGGATTGCATTAAATGTGTACATTGCCCTGGATGGCACAGACATTTTCCCAATATTTATTCTTTTAATCCATGAGCATGGAACGTTTTTCCATCTCTGTGTCTTCCTCAATTTCTTTCAGAAGTGTTCTGTAGTTTTTAGGGTATAGATCCTTTAACTCTTTGGTTAGGTTTATTCCTAGGTATCTTACGGTTTTGGGTGCAATTGTAAATGGGATTGACTCCTTAATTTCTCTTTCTTCAGTCTCATTGTCACTGTATAGAAATGCGACTGATTTATGGACATTGATTTTGTATCTTGCCACATTGCTGAATTGCTGTATGAGTTCTAGCAATCTTGGAGTGGAGTCTTTTGGGTTTTCTATATACAGTATCATGTCAGATGAGAAGAGGGAGAGTTTGACTTCTTCTTTGCCAATTTGATTGCCTTTTGTTTCTTTTTATTGTCTGATTGCTGAGGCTAGGACTTCTAGTACTATGTTTACTAACAGTGGTGAGAGTGGACATCCCTGTCATGTTCCTGATCATAGGGGAAAGGCTCTCAGTTTTTCCCCATTGATAATTATATTTGCTGTGGGCTTTTCACAGATGGCTTTTAAGATCTTGAGGAATGTTCCCTGTATCCCTGCACTCTGAAGAGTTTTGATTAGGAGTGGATGCTATATTTTGTCAAATGCTTTCTCTGCATCTATTGAGAGGATACTGTTTCTTTTTTCTCTTGTTGATGTGATCTATCACATTGATTGTTTTACAAGTGTTGAACCAGCCTTGCATCCGGGGATAAATCCCACTTGGTCATGGTGAGTAATCTTCTTAATCTACTACTATTAGATCTTATTGGCTAGTATCATGGTGAGAAGTTTTGCATCCTTGTTCATCAGGGATATTGGTCTATAATTCTCCGTTTTGGTGGAGTCTTTGGTTTAGGAGTCAAGGTGATGCTGGCCTCATAAAATGAGTTAGAAATATTCCATCCCTTTCTATCCTTTGGAACAACTTTAGTAGAATAGGTATTATTTCTTCTTTAAATATTTGATAGAATTTCCCTAGGAAACCATCTGGCCCTGGACTTTTGTGTCGTGGGAGGTTTTTGATGACTGCTTCAATTTCCTCGCTGTTCAGGTTTTCTATTTCTTCCTGTTCCAATTTTGGTAATTTGTGATTTTCCAGAAATGCATCCATTTCTTCTAGATTGCCTAATTTGTTGGCATATAGCTGCTTATAACACATTTTAAAAATTGTTTGTATTTCCTGGGTATTGTTTGTGATCTCTCCTCTTTCTTTTGTGATTTTATTAACTTGAGTCTTTTTTCTTTTTAAAAAGGCTGGCTAGGGGTTTATCTATCTTACTCTTATAAAGAACCAACTCATGGTTTTATTGATCTGTTCTACATTTCTTCTGGTCTCTGTTTCATTGAGTTCTGCTTGAATCTTTATTATCTCTCTCCTTCTGCTTTGCATAGGTTTTACTTGCTATTCTTTCTCCAATTTAGGTGTGAGGTTAGCTTGTGTATTTGAGTTTTTTTCCGGTTTTTTGAGGGAGGCTTGTATTTCAATGTATTTCCCTCTTAGGACCACTTTTGCTGTATCCCAAAAATTTTGAACGGTTGTATCTTCATTTTCATTAGTTTCTATGAATCTTTTTAATTCTTCTCTAAATTTCCTGGTTGACCCATTTATCTTTTAGTAGGATGCTCTTTAACCTCCATGTGTTTGAGTTTCTTCCAAATTTCTTCTTATGATTGAATTCTAGTTTCAAAGCATTGGTGGTCTGAAGATAGGCAGGGGACAATCCCAATCTTTTGGTATTGGTTGAGACCTGATTTGTGGTCCAGTATTTGGTCTATTCTGGAGAAAGTTCCATGTGCACTTGAGAAGAATGTGTATTCAGTTGCGTTCGGATGCAAAGTTCTGTATATATCTGTGAAATCCATCTGGTCCAGTGTATCACTTAAGGCCCTTGTTTCTTTGGTGATGTTCTGCTTAGAAAATCTGTCATTTGCAGAAAAGGACATGTTGAAGTCTCCTACTATTAGTGTATTATTATCTACGTATCTCTTTACTTTGGTTATTAATTGATTGATGTACTTGGTAGCTCCCACTTTAGGGGCATAAATATTCATGATTGTTAGGTCTTCTTGTTGGATAGACCCTTTAAGTATGATATAGTGTCCCTTTTCATCTCTTACTACAGTTTTTGGTATAAACTCTAATCTAATATGAGGATTGCTACCCCAGGTTTCTTTTGAGGACCATTTGAATGGTAAATGGTTCTCCATCCCTTCATTTTCAGGTTGGAGCTGTCCTTAGGTCTAAAATGAGTCTCTTGTAGACAGCATATAGATGGGTCTTGCTTTTTTTATCCAGTCTGATACCCTGTGTCTTTTGATGGGATCATTTAGCCCATTCACATTCAGAGTCACTATTGAAAGATGAATTTAGTGTTATTGTAATACTTATTCAGTCCCTGTTTTTGTGGATTATTTCTTTGGGCTTCCTCTTTCTTTTACAGGGTCCCCCTTAATATTTCTTGCAGAGCTGGTTTGGTGGTCACATATTCTTTCAGTTTCTGTGTGTCTTGGAAGCTCTTTATCTCTCTTTCTATTCTGAATGACAGCCTTGCTGGATAAAGTATTCTTGGCTGCATGTTTTTCTCATTTAGTACCCTGAACATATCATGCCAGCCCTTTCTGGCCTGCCAGGTCTTTGTGGAGAGGGCTGCTGTTAATCTGGTATTTCTCCCCATATAAGTTAAGAATCTTTTGTCTCTCGCTGCTTTAAGGATTTTCTCTTTATCTTTGGAATTTGCAAGTTTCACTATTAAATGTTGAGGTGTTGAACAGTTTTTATTGATTTTTAGGGGGGTCCTCTCTATCTTTTGGATCTGAATGCCTGTTTCCCTCCCCAGATTAGGGAAATTCTCAGCTATTATTTGTTCAAATATACTTTGTGGTCCTTTCTCCCTCTCAGCCTCTTCTGGAACCCCAATTATAAGTAAGTTCTTCCTTCTCAGGCTATCATTTATTTCCCTAAGCCTTTCCTTTTGGTCTCTTAATTGTTTTTCTCTTTTTTTCCTCAACTTCCTTCCTTACCATCAACTTGTCTTCTATGTCACTCACTCTCTCTTTCACCTCATTAACCCTAGCAGTTAGGACATTCAGTTTGGATTGCATCTCATTTAGTCTGGTTTTAATTTCAGCCTGATGAGTTCTCAATTCTGCAAAAACAAAGTCTCTAGAGTCCTTTATGCTTTTTTTTCCAGAGCCACTAGTAGCTTTATAATTGTGCTTCTGAATTGACTTTCTGACATTATATTGAAATCCATATTCTGTAACTCTGTGGCAGAGAGTACTGTTTCCGGTTCTTTCTTTTGTGATGAATCCTTCCTTCTAGTCATCTTGTCCAGTAAAGAGTGGCTATACGAGCGGGATGAGTCAAAAATATCAACCACAACCTAAGTAAAATACACCGTAGATAATTTCAAAGAGGTTAGAGACCAGAAAATGAAAAAGACGATCAGAACAAAATAAAAGGCCCACTAAAGTGAAAAACAAATTTTAAAACAAAGTAGTAAAAATAAAAGGCCAAAACCCACAAAGAAGAAAAAAGAAAAATTTAAAAAGAAAAAAAAAGTAAAGAGGGAAAAGAAAAAAAAATTTAAAAAGTGCGTATGCTGGGGGATGGTGGTGGTGAAGAAGTGATAGTGGAGAGAATGTAGTCTACCTGAGGGGTCCTAGAAGGTGATCTTCTTGGTTCTGAGTGTACTTTGTTCTGTATGTTAGAAGATGCTCAATCCCAAATTTATATAAACCAGCAATACTATAGAAAGCCCCAATATTGACCACCAAAACATAAACAAGATAAAAGAGGGAGGCAGAATGGAAAGGAAGAGAGAATATAATTTCACAGAATGAACCAGCACAGTATTCCACTTGATCCTGAGTGTATGCTGGTCTTGTTTTAGAAGATATTAGCTTCCAACATTGTAAAACAAAACAAGGCAGAAAAAACAAAAAACATAAAACAAAAACCCGTATCTCGTATAGCTCCCAAAATTAAATTGAATACGTTGAAGGGAATCTAGAAGTGAAAACTATATCTAAGACGTAATTGTAGTAATATGAAAGTCAAAAAGGAAAAAACTTAAAAATAAAAAGTTGGTAAAATACTGTAGTTAAGGTGGGAAAAGAAAAAGAAATATTGGAAAATTTTAGTGTGATATAAAAACGAGTCATAATAGAAAAAGGAATAAAGGTGCAGGGGGACCTTCTAGTTCTATATACTATTTTCCCCTCAATTTTCCCTTGGTCCTGGAGCTTTCCAGGGCTGTTTGGTCAAGAAACTTGCTCTTACGTTGTTCTGCTAGCTGGTCTTCTGGGGGAGGGGTCTGCTGTGCTAATTCTCAGGTGTGTGTGCCTGGTGAGAGATGCCCCACCCCCTGCCAGTTGATGGGCTCAGTGGGAGCTGTTTATTCCCATGAGGCCTTTGTTCCCTGGCACAAGGTGAAACAATTGAGGAAGAACAACAATGGTGATGGCCACATCTTCAGCTCTGGAGTTGAGCTCCCTGTGAGTAACTAACTGCAGTTTCCTAGTCTACACTGGCCTAGATGCTCCCGGGGGAGCATGGCACAGGTGCACTGATCTGCACAGCTTGGAGACCCACTGGCAGGAGAGTTCTCGCTGTCCTGTGCCCTCCCTGCTTCTGCTGGTCCCGGGGGAATGCAGGATCCCTGGCTTTGTCTGCTTGGGCACCCTGAGATCCAGGGCCCTGTTCTGCTGGAACCGTGCTCCTGGGGGCCACCTCTCCCAAAGGGAATGGGGCACAGCCACCTCTGCCAAGAGCCGGCCCACCTCACTGACTGGCTTCTCCCAAATGCCTCAGAGGGCTGCGATGCTCCTGCCCTTTACCCGTATCAGACTGTGGCTTGTGGTGAGCTTTTCCCCAGGTGCCCCTCCTCTTATAGTGACTCCAGGAATCTAGAGGCTTCACTGCCCTCCTGCGATTCTGCCCAGTTTCCCTGCTAAGCACTTTTCCATCCAGGAAGACTCCAACGTGGAGTTTTAAAGTTCCTGCTTCTCCAGGGCTGGGCTTTCCTGTCCCAGAGGCTTTTGCTTTATCCCGGCTACTCACGGTTCCCCTCCTCCACTTTATTCTTTTTCATTTATTTAGTTTTTTCTGCCTTCCTACCTTGTTAGAAGCAAAAACTTTTCTTTTTGTAGCATTCCAGCTGTTCTCTCTTTAAATCTCAGGTCGAATTTGTAGGTGTTCAGGATGTTTTGAAAGTTATCTAGGTAAGTTTGTGGGACCAGGTGAGTTGAGGACCCCTACTCTTCTGCCATCTTGCCCCTCCCCTATTACTGCTTTATTTTATTTTTCATTCATTTTGAGACAATTTGGTTCACTTTCATTTTTCCAGTGAGTGTCTTCCAAACTGATTTTCAAATCTGTAAGCACAGGGTTCAGTACTTTTTTTTTGTTTTTTAATAAATTAATTTTTTATTGGTGTTCAATTTACCAACATACAGAATAACACCCAGTGCTCATCCCGTCAAGTGTCCCCCTCAGTGCCCGTCACCCACTCACCCCCACCCCACGCCCTCCTCCCCTTCCACCACCCCTAGTTCGTTTCCCAGAGTTAGGAGTCTTTATGTTCTGTCTCCCTTTCTGATATTTCCCACACATTTCTTCTCCCTTCCCTTATATTCCCTTTCACTATTATTTATATTCCCCAAATGAATGAGAACATACACTGTTTGTCCTTCTCCGATTGACTTACTTCACTCAGCATAATACCCTCCAGTTCCATCCACGTTGAAGCAAATGGTGGGTATTTGTCGTTTGTAATGGCTGAGTAATATTCCATTGTATACATAAACCACATCTTTATCCATTATCTTCCGATGGACACCGAGGCTCCTTCCACAGTTTGGCTATTGTGGACATTGCTGCTATAAACATCGGGGTGCAGGTGTCCTGACGTTTCATTGCATCTGAATCTTTGGGGTAAATCCCCAACAGTGCAATTGCTGGGTCATAGGGCAGGTCCATTTTTAACTCTTTGAGGAACCTCCACACAGTTTTCCAGAGTGGCTGTACCAGTTCACATTCCCACCAACAGTGTAAGAGGGTTCCCTTTTCTCTGCATCGTCTCCAACATTTGTTGTTTCCTGCCTTGTTAATTTTCCCCATTCTCACTGGTGTGAGGTGGTATCTCATTGTGGTTTTGATTTGTATTTCCCTGATGGCAAGCGATGCAGAGCATTTTCTCATGTGCTTGTTGGCCATGTCTATGTCTTCCTCTGTGAGATTTTTCTTCATGTCTTTTGCCCATTTCATGATTGGATTGTTTGTTTCTTTGGTGTTGAGTTTAATAAGTTCTTTATAGATCTTGGAAACTAGCCCTTTATCTGATACATCATTTGCAAATATCTTCTCCCATTCTGTAGGTTGTCTTTGAGTTTTGTTGACTGTATCCTTTGCTGTGCAAAAGCTTCTTATCTTGATGAAGTCCCAATAGTTCATTTTTGCTTTTGTTTCTTTTGTTTTCGTGGATGTATCTTGCAAGAAGTTACTGTGGCCAAGTTCAAAAAGGGTGTTGCCTGTGTTCTCCTCTAGGATTTTGATGGAGTCTTGTCTCACATTTAAATCTTTCATCCATTTTGAGTTTATCTTTGTGTATGGTGCAAGAGAGTGGTCTAGTTTCATTCTTCTGCATGTGGATGACCAATTTTCCCAGCACCATTTATTGAAGAGACTGTCTTTCTTCCAGTGGATCGTCTTTCCTCCTTTGTCGAATATTAGTTGACCATAAAGTTCAGGGTCCATTTCTGGGTTCTCTATTCTGTTCCATTGGTCTATGTGTCTGTTTTTGTGCCAGTACCACACTGTCTTGATGACCACAGCTTTGTAGTACAACCTGAAATCTGGCATTGTGATGCCCCCAGCTATGGTTTTCTTTTTTAAAATTCCCCTGGCTATTCGGGGTCTTTTCTGATTCCACACAAATCTTAAAATAATTTGTTCTAAGTCTCTGAAGAAAGTCCATGGTATTTTGATAGGGATTGCATTGAACGTGTAAATTGCCCTGGGTAGCATTGACATTTTCACAATATTAATTCTGCCAGTCCATGAGCATGGAATATTTTTCCATCTCTTTGTGTCTTCCTCAATTTCTTTCAGAAGTGTTCTATAGTTTTTAGGGTATAGATCCTTTACCTCTTTGGTTAGGTTTATTCCTAGGTATCTTATGCTTTTGGGTGCAATTGTAAATGGGATTGACTCCTTAATTTCTCTTTCTTCAGTCTCATTGTTAGTGTATAGGAATGCCATTGATTTCTGGGCATTGATTTTGTATCCTGCCACGCTACCAAATTGCTGTATGAGTTCTAGCAATCTTGGGGTGGAGGCTTTTGGGTTTTCTATGTAGAGTATCATGTCATCGGCGAAGAGGGAGAGTTTGACTTCTTCTTTGCCAATTTGAATGCCTTTAATGTCTTTTTGTTGTCTGATTGCTGAGGCTAGGACTTCCAATACTATGTTGAATAGCAGTGGTGAGAGTGGACATCCCTGTCTTGTTCCTGATCTTAGGGGAAAGGCTCCCAGTGCTTCCCCATTGAGAATGATATTTGCTGTGGGCTTTTCGTAGATGGCTTTCAAGATATCGAGGAAAGTTCCCTCTATCCCTGCACTCTGAAGAGTTTTGATCAGGAATGGATGCTGTATTTTGTCAAATGCTTTCTCTGCATCTAATGAGAGGATCATATGGTTCTTGGTTTTTCTCTTGCTGATATGATGAATCACATTGTTTTATGAGTGTTGAACCAGCCTTGTGTCCCGGGGATAAATCCTACTTGGTCATGGTGAATAATTTTCTTAATGTGTTGTTGGATCCTATTGGCTAGTATCTTGTTGAGAATTTTTGCATCCATGTTCATCAGGGATATTGGTCTGTAATTCTCCTTTTTGGTGGGGTCTTTGTCTGGTTTTGGAATTAAGGTGATGCTGGCCTCATAGAATGAATTTGGAAGTACTCCATCTCTTTCTATCTTTCCAAACGGCTTTAGTAGAATAGGTATGATTTCTTCTTTAAACGTTTGATAGAATTCCCCTGGGAAGCCATCTGGCCCTGGACTCTTGTGTCTTGGGAGGTTTTTGATGACTGCTTCAATTTCCTTGCTGGTTATTGGCCTGTTCAGGTTTTCTATTTCTTCCTGTTCCAGTTTTGGCAGTTTGTGGCTTTCCAGGAATGCGTCCATTTCTTCTAGATTGCCTAATTTATTGGCGTATAGCTGTTCATAATATGTTTTTAAAATCATTTGTATTTCCTTGGTGTTGGTAGTGATCTCTCCTTTCTCATTCATGATTTTATTAATTTGAGTCTTCTCTCTCTTCTTTTTAATAAGATTGGCTAATGGTTTATCTATCTTATTAATCCTTTCAAAGAACCAACTCCTGGTTCTGTTGATCTGTTCCACAGTTCTTCTGGTCTCGATTTTGTTGAGTTCTGCTTAAATTTTAATTAACTCTCTTCTTCTGCTGGGCGTAGGGTCCATCTGCTGTTTTTTCTCTAGCTCCTTTATGTTTAAGGTTAGCTTTTGTAATTTAGTTCTTTCCAGTTTTTGAATGGATGCTTGTATTGCGATGTATTTCCCCCTCAGGACTGCTTTTGCTGCATCCCAAAGATTTTGAACGGTTGTATCTTCATTCTCATTAGTTTCCATGAATCTTTTTAATTCTTCCTTAATTTCCTGGTTGACCCTTTTATCTTTTAGCAGGATGGTCCTTAACCTCCATGTGTTTGAGGTCCTTCCAAACTTCTTGTTGTGATTTAGTTCTAATTTCAAGGCGTTATGGTCTGAGGATATGCAGGGGACGATCCCAATCTTTTGGTATCGGTTCAGCCCCAATTTGTGACCCAGTATGTGGTCTATTCTGGAGAAAGTTTCATGTGCACTTGAGAAGAATGTGTATTCAGTTGAGTTTGGATGTAAAGTTCTGTAGATATCTGTGAAATCTATCTGGTCCAGTGTACCATTTAAAGCTCTCGTTTCTTTGGAGATGTTGTGCTTAGAAGACCTATCGAGGGTAGAAAGAGCCTAGATTGAAGTCACCAAGTGTAAGTGTATTATTATCTAAGTATTTCTTCACTTTGGTTATTAATTGGTTTAAATATTTGGCAGCTCCCACATTCAGGGCATATATATTGAGGATTGTTACGTCCTCTTGTTGGATAGATCCTTTAAGTATGAGATAGTGTCCCTCTTCATCTCTCACTACAGTCTTCGGGGTAAATTTTAGTTTATCTGATATAAGGATGGCTACCCCTGCTTTCTTTTGAGGACCATTTGAATGGTAAATGGTTCTCCAACCTTTTATTTTCAGGTTGTAGGTGTCCTTCTGTCTAAAATGGGTCTCTTGTAGACAGCAAATAGATGGGTCCTGCTCTTTTATCCAGTCTGAAACCCTGCGCCTTTTGATGGGGTCATTAAGCCTGTTCACGTTCAGAGTTACTATTGACAGATATGAGTTTAGTGTCATCATGATATCTATTTAGTCCTTGTTTTTGTGGATTGTTCCACTGAACTTCTTCTTAAAGGGGAGTTTTAAGAGTCCCCCTTAAAATTTCTTGCAGAGCTGGTTTGGAGGTCACATATTCTTTCAGTTCCTGCCTGTCTTGGAAGCTCTTTATCTCTCCTTCCATTTTGAATGAGAGCCTTGCTGGATAAAGTATTCTTGGTTGCAGGTTCTTCTCATTTAGGACCCTGAATATATCCTGCCAGCCCTTTCTGGCCTGCCAGGTCTCTGTGGAGAGGTCTGCTGTTACCCTAATATTCCTCCCCATAAAAGTCAGGGATTTCTTGTCTCTTGCTGCTTTAAGGATCTTCTCTTTATCTTTGGAATTTGCAAGCTTCACTATTAAATGTCGAGGTGTTGAACGGTTTTTATTGATTTTAGGGGGGGATCTCTCTATTTCCTGGATCTGAATGCCTGTTTCCCTTCCCAGATTAGGAAAGTTTTCAGCTAGGATTTGTTCAAATACATATTCTGGCCCTCTGGCCCTTTCGGCGCCCTCGGGAACCCCAATTAAACGTAGGTTTTTCTTCCTTAGGCTGTCATTTATTTCCCTTAATCTGTCTTCATGGTCTTTTAATTGTCTCTTTTTTCCTCAGTTTCCCTCTTTGCCATCAACTTGTCTTTTATGTCACTCACTCGTTCTTCCACCTCGTCGTTAAGGACTTCTAGTTTGGATTGCATCTCATTCAATTGATTTTTAATTTCTGCCTGATTGGATCTAAATTCTGCAGTCATGAAGTCTCGTGAGTCCTTAATGCTTTTTTCTAGAGCCACCAGTAGCTGTATAATAGTGCTTCTGAATTGGCTTTCTGACATTGAATTGTAATCCAGATTTTGTAACTCTGTGGGAGAGAGGACTGTTTCTGATTCTTTCTTTTGAGGTGAGGTTTTCCTTCTAGTCATTTTGCTCAGTGCGGAGTGGCCAAAAACAAGTTGTATTGGGAAAAGGAGAAAGAGAGAGAGAAGGAAAGAAAAGAGAAAAAGAAAAAAAAAGGAAAAAACAGAAGAAAAAGAGAAAGAAAAAGAAAGGTGAAAAAAAGGGTGGGGGAAGCAATCAGAAATCAAAAAGAAAAAAAAAAAACACGGGGGAGTATCTTCTGATTCCCTTGACCTCCCCTGGAACTGGTCCCTCTAGCTGGTCTTCTGGGGGAGGGGCCTGTTGTGCTGATTTTCAGGTATTAGCGCTTGGGGGAGCTGCTCTGCCCCTGCCTGCTGCAGGGCTCAGTAGGGGTTGTTTACCCCGTGAGGCCCCAGGAGGAATAACTCCAGTGGCTGCGGCAGCTCTGGAAACCTGGATTCAGCCCCTGCAGTAACTACAGAGCTCTTCATCTGCAGGGGCCTGGAGGCTCCGGGGCGGGGCCGCTGATCTGGTCAGCTCCAGGCAGGGGTGTCCTTGCTGTCCTGTGCCCTCCTGGCCTCTGCCTGTCCAGGGGGGAGGCCTGATCTTGGGCTGTGTCCCGGCGCCCTGTGCTCCCGGTCTGCGCTGTTGGATTCGTGCTCCCGGCCGCGCAGCCGCCTCTCTGCGGAGCCTCGGCCCAAGCCCCGCCGAGCTGCTCCTGGAGCCGCGCAGCCCCCTCCGCACTGAGCCTCTTCCTCTGCCGGAGCCGCCGCTGCCGAGCTGCTCCCATCTGCTCCCGGGTCAATGTATGCGCACTGCAGCCCTTAGGGAGCTCAGGGCACTCTCCTGCACGCACCACAAGTGTCTGTTAGTGTCCCAGGGAGCCTGAGGGCATCCCCCCCCCCCCCGTCCTGCCCTAACTCCCTGCGGGCGCCTTTCCGCCCAGAAAGATTGGTGCAGCTCCTGCTTCTCCAGACGTAGCTCTCCTGTCCTGGGGACACTCGTCCCGGCCTTAGCCTGGCTCCTCGCGGGGCTCCTCCCCCTTGGAGGCCTTTTGTTTCTTTATTTCTTTTTCCCCGTCTTCCTACCTTGATAAAAGCATGAACTCTTCTCACTGTAGCGTTTCCACTGTTCTCTCTTTATTTTATTTTTTTTTAAATAGAATTTATTTTTTTTAAATTTATTTATTTATGATAGTCACAGAGAGAGAGAGAGAGAGGCAGAGACACAGGCAGAGGGAGAAGCAGGCTCCATGCACCGGGAGCCCGATATGGGATTCGATCCCAGGTCTCCAGGATCGCGCCCTGGGCCAAAGGCAGGCGCCAAACTGCTACGCCACCCAGGGATCCCCACTGTTCTCTCTTTAAATCTCAGGCCGAATTCGTAGATTTTCAGGATGATTTGAAGGTTATCTAGGTAATTTGGTGGGGACAGGTGATTTGGGGACCCTACTCTTCCGCCATCTTGCCCCTCCTCCCCAGGGTTCAGTACTTTATGTAAATTTAATAACCTCCCCAGATACTTGAAAAGAAGGGGATTACCTTTAGATAATAGTCTATATTATTTCACACATTTGCATTTCTCTTGACACTAGTTTTTTGTTAAAAGTTTTCTTCTCTTTTCTGTAGTAAATCTTTTTGCAAAGAATATGCTTATTCTGTTTTACATACTGTTCTTTCTGCTATATTTTTAAACACTTATTATAAAATAAAATACAAATAAAAACAAAAACAAAGAAAAAAGAAGATACTACTAATATTAGAAATCAAAGAGAAGACATCCCTACATATCCCATGTTCACCAAAAGATTAGTAAAGGAATAGTGTGAATAACTTCATACATACAAATTTGATATCCTAGATGAAATGGGCTAGTTCCTTAAAAGATACAAGCTGCCAAAGCTGACACAGTAAACATAAATAATCTAAAAAGGATTCTATCAAATTGGATCAATAATTAATAACCTCCCAGAAAAGCACCAGGCCCAGGTATATTCTACAAAATATGAAAGGAAGAAGTCATAGTAATTTTATACAATCTCTTTCAGAAGTCAGAAGCAGAAAGAATATTTACTAAGTCATTTTATGACCCAGCATTACTCAAATACTAAAACTAGGGAAAAACATTACATGAAAAAAGCCACAGACCAATATGTCTTATAGACATGGATGCAAAAATCCTGAACAAAATATTAATAAATTGTATCCAATAGTGTGTAATAAGAATTACACATGATACCATAGTGGTATTTTTACCCCATGTATGCAAGACTGGTTTGACATTCAAAAATTAGCAAATAAGATGTGTCACATCAATAGACTAAAAAAATCACATGATCATCTCAATACATGCAAATAAAGCACCTGACAGAATCCAACATCTGTTCAAATAAAAAGCTGTCAGGGGATCCCTGGGTGGCGCAGCAGTTTGGCGCCTGTCTTTGGCCCAGGGCGCGATCCTGGAGACCCGGGATTGAATCCCACGTCGGGTTCCCGGTGCATGGAGCCTGCTTCTCCCTCTGCCTGTGTCTCTGCCTCTCTCTTTCTCTCTCTGTGTGACTATCATAAATAAATTAAAAAAAAAAGCTGTCAGTAATTTCTAAACCTGAGAATGTCTAACAGAAAATGAGCTAAACATCATACTTGTGAGAAGCTTGACATTTCCCCACTAAGATCAAGAGCATGGTGAAGATGTACTTCTCACCACTGCCTTTTAACATTGTATTGCATATCCTAGCTAATGTGCTAATACAAAAAGACAAAATAAGAGGTATGCAGATTGTGAAGGAAGATGTGAAACTGTTTAGGGATGACGTGAGCATCTACATAGAGAATCAAATAGGATTGACAAAACAACTGGAACTAATAAGCCATTTAGGAAGGTTGAAGGATACAAGGTTTTAATACACAAAAGCCAGTCACTGTCCTTTATGACAGCAGTAAACAAGTGGAATTTGACATTTAAAACTCAATAATATTAATATTAGTACCCACAGAAATAAAATACAAAAGATCTAGAATACAAAAGACGAATAGCCAACACCATACTGAAGGAAGAGAACGCAGAAAAGACTGACAGTACTTGACTTGAAGATTTACCGTAAGTCTGCAGTAATCATGGCTGTGTGGTAGTGGCAAATGAATATACCAATAAGTCATTTTTAACAAAGGAGCGAAGGCAATATAATGGAGCAAAGATTGTGTTTTCATCAAATGGTGCTGAACACCTAGATATCCAAAACTGAATGAATGAATCTAGACATAGAACTTGTACCCTTTATAAAAATTTATTCAAAATGGGTCACAGACCTAAATGTAAAATGTAAAACTATAACATTCCTAGGAGATAACATAGAAGACCTAGATCGCTTTTGGTAGGACAGTGACTTCCTGCATGCAGCACCAATGGCATAATCATGAAATAAAGAATTGATATGCTAGATTTCATTGAAATTAAATATTTTTGCTCTGCAAAAGACATTGTGAAGAGAATGAAAAGATGAAGCACAGACTGCAAAAAACTGTAGACCTAACCAATAAAAGACTGTTGTGCAGAATATGCAAAGAACTTTTAAAACTCAATAGTTAGAAAACAAATGACCCTGAGGTTGCAGGACCAACACACAATATATAGTTGTGTTTCTGTATGCCAGCAGTGAATAATCCACAGAGGAAATTGTGGGAGCAATTTCAGTTACAATAACAGCTAAAAGAATAGAGTTTCTTGGAATAAATTTAACCAAGAAGGTTAGAGTTGTGTGATGAAAATTATAAAACATTGCTAAAAGATATTAAAGGAGACAAGTAGACATCCATCCTATGCGTATGGTCAGTATCACTTCATATTGTTTAGATGTTGTGTTACCCAAAGTGATGTACAGGTTCATCACAATTCCTAGTAAAATTCCAACAGTCCTTTTGCAGAAATGGAAAATATAATCCTGAAATTCAAATGGAATTGCAAGTGGCCCCAAGTGCCAAACCAAAAGAAAAACAGAATTAGAGGACTCAAACTTTCCAGTTTCAAGACTGACTACAAAGTTACAGTAACAAAAGATTGTGTACTGATACAAGAATAGAAACACAAGCCACTGGAATAGAGCTAAGAGTTGAGAAAGAATCTCTTGCATCTATGGCCAAGTGATTTTGGACATCATACTAAATCTGTTCAGAGAGGAAGGAACAGTCCCTTCAGCATATGTGCCAGGACAACTGTATTTCTGCATGCAAACAAATTTGGATCCCTGGCCCATGCCATATAAAACAATTTACTCAAAATGGATCAACCTGAATAAAAGAGCTATAACTATAAATCTCTTGAAAGAAAACATTGAGGTAAATATTCATGACCATGGCATGGATTCTTAGGTATAACACTGAAAGCATAAGTAAAAAAGGTGGTTTTTTTTCATAAATTGAACTTTATCAAAATAAAAGCTTGTGTGCATTGCATCAAAGGACATTTTTAAGGAAATGGAAAAAATTATTTACAAATCAAGTATCTAATAAGAGTTTGAAACCCAGAATATATAAACAAGTCCTCCAATTGAACAACAAAAGACAAAATGCCCAATCAAAAAATGGGCAAATAACTTGTATAGACATTTCTCTAAAGAGGATATTTTCATAGCTCATAAGCCCACGAAAAGATGTTCAACATCATTAGTCATTAGGGAAATGAAGTTAAAACCTCAAGATACCACTCCCATACCTACTAGGATAGCTAAAATGAAGGTGGGGAAAGAAACAAAACAAGTGTTTGCAAGGATGTGAAATAGTTTGGTGGTTCCTCAAAAAGGGAAACATAGAGTTACCATATGACCCAGCATTTCAACGCGTAGGTATGTACCCTGAAGAATTTTAAGCAAGAACTCAAACAGGTAATTGTGTAAGTGTTCTTTGAAACAGTGTTACAATAGCCAAAAAGTAGAAACAGTTCAAGTGCCCATTAACAGACGGAAAGGCAAAATGTGGTTTTTAAATACCGTGGAATGGGGGATCCCTGGGTGGCTCAGCGGTTTAGCGCCTGCCTTTGGCCCAGGGTGTGATCCTGGAGTCACGGGATCAATTCCTGCGTCGGGCACCCAGCATGGAGCCTGCTTCTCCTTCTGCCTGTGTCTCTGCCTCTCTCTCTATCATAAATAAATAAATATAATATAAATAAATAAATAAATAAATAAATAAATAAATAAATCTTTAAAAAAATAAGTAAATAAATCAATACAGTGGAATGTCACTCAACTATCATAAGGATACATGCACCAACATGGACAAATCTTGAAAACATTGTGCTAAGTGACAGGTGCTAGACAAAAAAGAACAAGTATTGTAGTATTCTATTTGTATAAAACACCTAGAATAGGCAAATTCATTGAGATAAAAAGTAAACGAGGTTACCAGGGGCCAGGTAGAGTGGGTTATGGGAAATTATTCTTGACTGGTTGGAGAATTTCTCTTTGGGATAATGAAAAAGTTTTGGAAATACATAGTGGTCATGGTTGCACAACATTCTGAATGTAATTAATACTTACTGAATTCTACACTTAAAATGGTTAAAATGATAAAACTTTATGGTATATATATATATATATATACTACTTAAAATTAATCATTGAATTGTACACTTTAAATGGGTGAATAGGGGATCCCTGGGTGGCGCAGCGGTTTGGCGCCTGCCTTTGGCCCAGGGCGCGATCCTGGAGACCCGGGATCGAATCCCACATCGGGCTCCCGGTGCATGGAGCCTGCTTCTCCCTCTGCCTGTGTCTCTGCCTCTCTCTCTCTCTGTGACTATCATAAATAAATAAAAATTAAAAAAAAAATAAATGGGTGAATAGTATGGTATATGAATAGTATGTCAGTAAGGCTCTTTAAAAAAACAAACAACTTTTCAATTGTGATCATATGCTACAAGAACTTTTTACCCTGTTATATTAGTTTGTTGGGCTGCTACAAATTACGAGAAACTGGGTAGCCTGAGAAACCAGAATTTATTGTCTCAATTATTGCAACTAGATACCTGAAATCAAAGTGTTGGCAGGCTTGGCTTTTGATGGTTTGCATTCCTTGGCTTATGTATCACCTGGATCTCTGCCTTCTCCCTCTGTGCAAGACTGCAAGTCCAAATTTCTTCTTTTTATAAGGATACAGTTTTATTGGAATAGGGCCTACCCTGAAGATCTCCTTTTAAGTCAATTACCTCTGTAAAGACCCTACTTTTACTTTCTTTTTCCAGCCTTATTGAGATATAATTGGCAAATAATAATTGCATATATTTAAGGTATAAAATGTAATGTTTAAATATCTGTATACATTGTGAAATATGTACCACAACAAGGTAATTAACATACTGTCACTTATCTTTTTTTTTTTTTGGCTGAGAACAATTAAGATCTACCCTATTAGAAATTTCATGTATACAATACAGTACTGTTAACTTTAGTCACCCTGCTTTAACCTTAGATCTCCAGAACTTATTCATCCTATTTGAAACTTTTGTTTTTCACCAACATTTTCTCATTTCCTCCATACCCCTCCCCTTGACAACCACCATTCTACCCTCTGCTCCTAAGAGTTTGACTTTTTTAGATTCCACATATAAGTCAGATCATGCAGTATTTGAGACTATTTGAGGTACTAGTGCTTAACATGCTTTAACATGAATTTTGGAAGGACAAAATTCAGCTCTTAACACATGTAATTATTCACTTGAAAGTGTGATACAAGCAGTTACGCTCTTTACCTAACTGTCACAAACATGATTTTAATGAGTCTAGAAGAATATCCACTTAGTCCAGTTCTCTACTATTGAATATTTATGTTTCACTTTTTCAACACGGCCACTACCATGAGCACTTCTGTGCATTGCATTTTTGGATATTGTTTCTTAAACTAGATATCTAGAAATGAAATTGTCAGATCACTGTAAGGCACTTGATGCAGGCCACAAATTGTTGCAAGTATAAGAGGCATTTCTTGCGTTATTAGATTATTAATTGTATTTTTTCTTTGTGAATTACCGCTTTTCGTCATTTGCCTTTTTAATTTGCAGGCTAACTGTTTCTCTTAAAATTCATATAAACTCTTTGCATAGTAAAAACTATATTTTCCTTCCATTTTTCCACAACTATTTATTCACTTATCATTTGCCCTTTAATTTTGGTCTTGTTTCCTTTTCAGATTACAGGAGACTTGTTCTTATTTTCCTTACTGTTTCTTTTATTGCTTCAAAACTTGGCTTGTCCTTTTTTTAGTTTGTTAAGTATGTAATTCTGCCTTCTCCTGGATGTTTCTATTGGGTTTAAAAATATTTAACTCTAGTCAATTATACTTCTGTATATTTGTAAATATATTTAAATCTAACTTACTTGGGATTTGTTTTGCTGGATGGGATGTTATGAGAATAATTTTATTCTTTTGTTACTAATTGGTGGTTCCAATTCTGTTAATCACTGCCTTCCTCGGTGACTGAAGATGTCTCATATATTGAATTATTTTGGGATAGAGCTTTACTATACTGAGACTTTATTAGAGATTTTTATAGTATGTTTTAATATCTGAAAAGAACATTCTTCTCTCTCCCTCTTTATTCCTTTTCCCCCCAGGGTTTTGTTTGGCATTTTTTACAAGTGTATTTTTCTTGTATACAAGGAACACTCGTGCACTATCTCCCATATTTATTTTTTATTATATTTACAAGGTGTATAATATGAGAAATATTGAATACATTTACATTTAGTCTTTCCTTTCAAGTAGTGGATATTTTCCTATATTGTTTCAAGTCTTCTTTTATGTCTTTTATAGACTTGTCCTTTCTTCATATAATTCAAATTACTCACTATTGTTATTCCCCCCTGCATGTATTAGTTTCTAATAATTTTTCTTAGATTGTTTTTGCTATAAACAATGAAATTTTTTTACTGTTTTATTACTGCTCATTCCACTACCCAGAAGTATTGTTGATTTGTGTTTATCTTACATGCAGTTGCTTTATTCAGCTTTATCAGTTACAACACTTTTTAGTGGATTTATTTACATTTTGTGGGCAATTTTATGGAAATTATAATAGTTTTATCACTTTTCTTTCTGATACTCATTTCTTGTAAGTATTGCACGTTACTTGTTCAGACAATATCTAAAAACTAAGTAAGAAGTAATGGTAGACACCATTTTGGTTATTCCTAAATCTCTTGTATATATATTTCTGGTGCTTCACCAGTAGGTATTATTTTGTCTGATAGCTGGAAAATGGGTAAAGGAGAATCACTTTACTGTTTTTTTGTTTTGTTTTGTTTTGTTTTATTGTGGGATGTGAGGTAGTATTCGGAATGGGTATGGGACTTTATCAAATAGTTTTGGGCATAGGTACTTACTGAGATTGTCATCCGGATTTATTTTAATTTAATCTATTAAAGTAATGCAATTTTTGTATGTTTAATTAATAAGTTTACCAGTATTGTTACCTTCAATACCTGCAATAAGACCTATTCTTTCGTGGTAGTAGATTGTTCTTTCTTATATAAGGTTTGATTTTATCAGCATTTTATTTGACTTTTTTTTACAACCTTATCAACAAGTGACTTGAGGCTATGACTTGTTTTGATGGTATCTTTATTAGGTTTTGATGTCAGGGTAATTTTTGCTTGAAACTTAAGTGCATGCTGCTACCATTCCAACAGCCAAGCTATACTAAGCAGAACAGCAAACTAAGATTGTTTTTTAGTTGATTACAAAAATGAAAGAGTAGTATAGGTAAGTGGTCAGTGCCACAGATGCGGATTTAGGCCTCTTTTTTGTAGAGATGTGTAGGGCCAGAATCTGACTTGCTGTGGCTCCTCCCAGTCCCAGCAGAGCTTTGTGTGCCAGGCTGCCACAGAAACTGCTGGACAGTCTGAGTCTTGCATACTGCAATGAACTCCCCAGAAACATATCTCCAGAACAATTGATGTCTTTTTTTTAATTATGTGAAGAAGCGAGGATAGTTTTCTCTCAACTTTAAACCAACTATTAACAGTTTTTCAGCCCTTAATACTGTTTTCAAAAAAAGGACCACATCCTCCAGAGCATGATTCCTTGTTGTCACTAAACATAAACCCATAGGTGTTTTGGGTTTCAAAGTTTTTTTTTTGATCACCTGGGAAAATAGCATATAGCAAAGTAATAGAAAAATTACAAAGCTCGGGAGGTTCAGTGTAATCTCTGTATGTTTCTGTTCACCGTTTAGCCATTGTCTGGAAGGAGCTTTGGACTTTGTATATTTCTTGCACCTTATTACTGAGAATATATTTCATCATAATTTCTAAAAAGTTGGCTTTCAACTAAATTTCTTGTCCCTAATGCCCTACATAAATGCCAAGAAACCTATCATTTATTCTAGTGGATGTGAAGATGTTTGATTAAACCTTTGTCTGTTTTCCTGGACCACTGGAAAAGCACTCTCTTTCCTGCTGTACATTCTAGCTCTGTCATTTCCTACCCCAGTGTAATCTTCTAAAGACACAAACATCTTTATAATCCTTTATTAGTTCCACATCGGAAATACGATGCAAAGGGAGAAGAAATGTGTGGGAGATATCAGAAAGGGAGACAGAACATAAAGACTTCTAACTCTGGGAAATGAACTAGGGGTGGTGGAAGGGGAGGAGGGCAGGGGGTGGGGGTGAATGGGTGACGGGCACGGAGGGGGACACTTGACGGGATGAGCACTGGGTGTTATTCTGTATGTTGGTAAATTGAACACCAATAAAAATTAATTTATTAAAAAAAAGGAAATACGATGCAGTTAGATTTTTCTGGTACTCCATATACCAGTGATAATTATGTATGAACTAAAAATTAAAATATAAACATATAATTATATAGCTCTGAGCAGAAATTACAGATAAATATATAATCTTGGTGTGAAGAAGGCTGTAAAATACAACATGATAAAGGAATAGCTACTGAGAAAGAGAGTCCTAGCATATGGCAGACAAAAGATTAATAGCCTTAGTAAAGAAAATATTTTTAGGTGATAATATATAAAAATAATGTTCAGCTATACGAACCGTTCTTTATATTGTAGAAAGAAGTTATTACTTGATATTTTATTATTCTTACAGATGAACCAATTTTTTGTCATTTTTTCTATAGCAGAAACAAATTAGTTACTCCCCAGGACTGTGCAGCATAGAACACCAGCAGGAGATATCCAAACTAAAGACGGATTTGGAAAAGAAAAGTATCTTTTATGAAGAGGAATTGTCTAAAAGAGAAGGAATACATGCAAATGAAATTAAAAATCTGAAGAAAGAACTTCATGATTCAGAAGGCCAGCAACTTGCTCTCAACAAGGAAATCATGATTTTGAAAGACAAATTAGAGAAAAACAGAAGAGAGAGGTAAGAATCAAGTCATTTACTTGTCTCACAAATATTCCTTGAGTGCCTGTTGTATGCTAGAGATTGGAGATTTATGGGCAGTCTCCATCTCCCAGCCCTAGATTGGTAAATAGTAGATTATAATGCAGCCTGATGGGAAAGCAAACAGAATAGTAGGAGCACAAGGAAGATGCAGGAGCACCCGTGCACGAGACACAGAAGGAAACTTTGGTGTGTCTGGGTGTTTTGGACAAAATTATATCTAAGTCAAGACCAAAGAAATAAGAAAATACCTAACTGTGGAAGAGTGTCCAGACAGAAGTAGCAGGATTGGGTTGAGATGGAGAGGAAGAGAGGAGCAAGGCTCATTCAGAAGACAAAGGCTCTTCCCTACCGGGGAGTTGTAGAAAGATGAGAGGGTGAGAAGTAGGTCTGCAGAAGGAAGTAGAGGCAAGATCCTGAAGGAGGGCAGAGAGTTTGGACTTCATCCTTTTGCCATTGAAGGCAGGTGACAGGGTGATACACATGGTTGTGAAAGATCATCCTTGCTTCTTTGGGGGCGGGGCTGAGGGGAGCAGCTGGCAGGTAGGAACCTGGCCGAGAGAGAAGAGCAGGACTGCAGGTGCTGGCCCTGCAGGTGGAGGGAAGCGTGTGGGCTCAGAAGATCCCAGAGAGCCAGAACCTTGGGTGCCATAATGGCCAGATGTGAGAAATTGCTGGTGATGCTCCTGTTTCTGGATTTTAGGCAGCTGAATATATGCTGTTGTCAATCTCAACTTCTATGGAAAGCCAAAATTTATTTAGTTTGGTACATTCATTCAACAAAATTTTTTTAGAACCTGTGGTAGGTAAAGCACTGTTATAGGCCCTGTGAACATAGCAGTGAACAGACAAAAAAATTTCCATCTTTATGGACCTTTCCTTCAGTTAGATGAAAGACTACAAACAAGTAAAATATAGAATACACTAGGTAATGATAAGTGTCAAGAATGAAAAATATGGCACAGGACCAGCCCGTGAAGCACTGAGGGGGAGATTAATTGTATGTATAGGCCAGTCTGGGGAAGTTATGCTGAGAAGGTAATTGAAGTAAGGGCTGAAGAAAGTAGGGATGCCCCTGTACAGATGTAGGAGAAGTACACTCTACACAGAAAACAGTCTGGTAAAAGAAATAAGGAGAAGACAAAACTATAGAGATAATAAAAAGATCAATGGTTCCCAGGGCTTGGGGGAGAGCAGAGGATGTCCAGGAAGATATCCAGGTCAGCGCAGCTACTCTGCGTGATGCTATGATGATGGGGTGCATGCTATCGTACACATGTCCAAACCCTGATAGAAGCTGTGAAGTTTGAGTGGTGGTGGTGATGTGTCCACTGTAAGTTTACTGACAAAACACATGTTCCACTCTGGTGGGGGTGTTGTGGGGAGGCTCTACCTGTGTTTTCTGGGAAATCTCTGATGTGAACCTAAAACTTTTCTTTAAAAGTCTATTAAAAATAATGAGGCCAATATGGCCAAGGTAGACTCAAGGGGAAAGACTAGGAGAGGGTACAGGATCAGATCATGCAAGGCTTTATGACAGCCAACTTCTGGTTATTTGCCCTGAGTAAAACCATTGCAGGGACATACTACAGGATTTTGAGGGGAAAACTGACAAATACTGGGTTGTGTTTTAACACGGTTACTCTGGCTACTGGGTTAAGAACAGTCTGACTTAGATAAAAGCATGGAAATGATTTAGAAGGCTGTCCACGATACCCAGGCCAAAGAGGACAGTGGGTTGGCCTAGGGTGGAGGCCGAAGCAGGGCTAAGAAATGTTGGAATTCTGATACTCCTTAAAAGTAAAGACTGATTTTTGCTGATGAACTAGATGTGGAGTGAGAAAGGAAGAGGAAGAATCAAGGATGATAGTGAGGTTTGGGACCTTCACAGGAGAATGTAGTTACCATTTAGAGAGGAACAGTGCAAGAGAAGTACGTTTGAGATAGCACTATTATCAGGAGCTCGTTTTTTAAAAGTTATGTTTAAGATGCTTATAGACACTCACATGGATTTGTCATGTAGGCCATTGGATAGATCAACCTGGATTTTAGGGTGAGAGAGAAAATCCTGGGAGTATTTATACTCACACAGTATTTAAAACATTGAGACTATATGAAGTCACTTAGTGATTGCTATCGATAGGAAAGAGGTCCAGCACTGAGCCCTGGCATGCTCCAGTCTTTCGGAGTTTGGAAATGAGGAAGAAACAGCCAAATGGACAGCACAGAATGATAGGAAGAAGACCAGGCAAATTTGGTGTCCTGGAAACCATGTCATGAAAGCATATCAAATCAGTCTATGTGTTAAATGAGATGAGTTCTGAATTAAGATGAGGCCCAAACAATGATCATTGAATTTAACAAGATGAGACTCATTGGTAACTTTGATAGGAACAATTTCAGTGGAACAAGTGGGCAAAACCCCCACAGTGGGATCCAAGATTTGAAGCGGTGCATTTGGAAAATAGAGTAGTAGTTGGAGTCTCTGAAAAGCAAGTAGTGCAGTGCAGCAGTAGCTGGAGGAGAAATTTATCCCAAAAGAAATTATTTTGCCTTTTGTTGCTGTTTTTAGTTGGAAGAAATAACATCAAGCTTATTTATAATCTGATAAAAATTATCCAACAGATGATTCAGGAGAGAGAGGGAGAAAAGTATTGGAACTGTACTCAAGCAGATGCTTAGCTGTGCTTCTCACCTGTGGAAAGAGAAGAGGGTAGAGTGCATGAGAACAGTAAACAGGGTAGTAGGAACTTGGTTATGTGTCATGCTCTCATGAGTTGGGCTTGTTGAATTTGAGGTTCTTGGCAAGATATCTTTGTGGAGATACCAAGCCAGCAGTTTAGATAAGCCCAGGAGAGGTTCAACTAAATTCAGAGTTCACCAGCATCACAGGTCATTAGATTCAGGTGGTGCAGTAAATGAGCCAGCTCAGGGGAAATGTATGGAGAGAGAAGTTGAGCATGGGCATTTACAGGAAGCACAGAAAGAGTGTGGAGACCAAAAAGGCAGAGCTGAAGTCTGGAAATAGAGTGTGGTGTTACCTAAGCCAAGAGAAAGTAGCATTTCAAGAGGGAGGAAATGGATGACGCTGTCCAAGGTGTCCAATGGACTGGATGTGATAACAGAACAGCAGCTGGTTGTGAGAGAACAAGTTTTTGTGGTTGTAGCTTGGCAGAAGCCAGATTCCTGTGAGGAACAGTTAGGTAATGAGAAAGTGGATACAGCACACCTGTTCAAGGTTTCCAGATGGTTTCCAGTGAACAGGAAGTCAGGGAATTGGAAAATGAAGCATGACAGAGTTCAGGGAAGAGTGTGTTTGTTTTGTTTTCGTATGGAAGAGACTTCAGCTTTGTGTAATGCTAGTAGGAAAAAATTGTTTTACATAGAAATTTCACTCAGTTTATTTGTGTAGATGTTTTTCTAAAAGGCTTCTTTGTCATTTTTTCAAGTTTTTATCGTTATTTGGAGTTTCTTCTGAATCAAGGAAGATTTTTTAAAATTTTATTTAAGTTCAAGTTAGTTAACATATAGTGTAGTATTAGTTTAAGAGGTAGAGCTCAGTGATTCATCAGTCTTATATAATACCCAGTGCTCATCACAACAGGTGCCCTCCTTCATGCCCATCATCCAGTGACCCCCCCCCAGCTACCCTGTTTGTTTCCTAGAGTTAAGAGTCTCTTATCGTTTGTCCCCCTCTCTGATTTTGTTTTATTTTATTTTTCCTTCCCTTCTCGTATGTTCATCTGTTTTATTTCTTTAATTCCACATATGAATGAAATCATATAATATTGTCTTTCTCTGACTGACTTATTTGGCTTAGTATAATACAGTCCAGTTCCATCCATGTTGTTGCAAATGGCAAGATTTCATTCTTTTTGATGGCTGAGTCATATTCCTCTGTGTGTGTGTGTGTGTGTGTGTGTGTGTACATCTTCTATGTCCATTCATCCATCAATTGGACATTTTAAAGTGGCAGATTTGCTTGCACACAGGATGGTCTATTTTCCCAGAATTTATCACTTGAATTATAATTTCATTTATATTCACTAATACAGTGATAGAAGAGGTTTTTAAGATTTCACTTTTAAAATCAGCCATTACTTATGTTCTTTGTTGACTTGGAATCAGTCATATGAAATTGCTCAGAACAGATCCACATTGAATTTCATTTACTGCTCAGATATAAGCCTCTTTAATTGAGTTTAGGTTGACACACAATCTTACCTGTGCTCATTACAGCTGCCATCTGTCACTGTACAACACCGTTACAATAACATCGATTGTATCCCCTAGACTGTGCCTTTTATTTCTATGTCTTATTCATTCCATATCTGGCATCCTGCACCTCCTACTCTGCCTCACCCATTCTACCCATCTTCCACTGTCCTTCCCTTCTGGCAACTATCTGTTTGTTCTCTGTATTTATGGGTCTGATTCTGCTTTTTGTTTGTTTGTGTATTCATTTGTTTTGATTTTTAGATTCTACATGTCAGTGAAATCATATGGTATTTGTCTTTCTAGGTCTGGCTTCTTTCACTTAGCTTCATACCCTTTAGGCCCATCCATGTTACTACAAATGGCAAGATCTCAACCCTTTTTATGGCTGTGTAATATTGCATTGTGTATGTATATACCACATCTTCCTTATCCATTTGTCTATTGATAGACACTTGGGTTGCTTCCATATCTTGGTTTTGTAAATAATGCTGCAGTAAACAGAAGGTTGCATATATCTTTTCAACTTTGCGTTTTTGTTTTTCTTAGATAAATATCCAGTAGTGGAATTACTGGATCATATGGTATTTCTGTTTTTAATTTTTTGAGGCACCTCCATACTGTCTTCCACACTGTTTGCATTCCCATCATCAGTGCGTGAGGGATCCTTTTTTTCCACATCCTTGCCAACACTTACTTCTTTTTTTTTTTTATGTTAGCCATTCTGAAGGTGTGAGATGATAATCTCATTGTGGTTTGAATTTGCATTTCCGTGATGTTGAGCATCTTTTTCATGTGTCTGTTGACCATCTGTATGTCTTCTTTAGAAAAATGTCTATTTAGGTCCTCTTCTTGTTTTTTAATTGGATTACTTGGTTTTTGTGTGTGTTGAATTGTATAAGTTCTTTGTATACTTTGGTTATTAACTCCTAATTGGATATGTCATTTACAAATATCTTCTCCCATTCAGTAGATTGCCTTTTCATTTTGATGATGGTTTCCTTCACTGTGCAAGTTTTTTATTTTGATTAGTCCCAACAGTTTATTTTTGCTTGTGTTTCCCCTGTCTTAGGAGACATATCTAAAGAAGTGTTACTATGGTCAATGTCAGGTAATACTGCCTGTACTCTCTTTAGCAATTTTTTCAGATCTCACATTTAGGACTTTAATCTGTGTTGAGTTTATTTTTATGTGTGGTATGAGAAAGTGGTCCAGTTTCATTCTTTTGCATGTAGCTGTCCAGTTTTCTCAGCACCATTTATTGAAGAGACTGTCTTTTTCCCATTGTATATTCTTGCTTCTTTTGTCATTGATTAATTGATCATTTAAGTGTGGGTTTATTTCACATATCTCTGTTCCACTGATCTGAGAGTGGATGTCCTTTCTTGTTTCTGACCTTATGGGAGAAGATCTCAGTTTTTCCCCACTATAGAGGATGTTAGCTGCGGGGTTTTCATAGATGACGCTTTTTATGTTGAGGTCTGTTCTCTCTAAACCCACTTTATTGGAAGTTTTTGGCATGAATACAAAGTTGAATTTTGTCACATGCTTTTTCTGCATCTGTTGAGATGATCACATGATTTTTATCCTTCATTTTGTTGATGTGGTTTATGATATTGATTGATTTGTGCATATGGAACCATCCTTACATTCCAGAATAAATCCCACTTGATCATGGTGAATGATCCTTTTAAAGTATTGTTGAATATGGTTTGCTGGTATTTTGTTGAACATTTTTACATCCAGGTTCATCAGGGATTTTGGCCTGTAGTTCTCTTTTTTTTGTGGTATCTTTGTCTGGTTTTGATATCAGGGTGATGCTAGCCTTGTAGAATGTATTTGGAAGATTTCTGTCCTCTTCTGTTTTTTTGTAAAAGTTTGAGAAAAGTATGTATTAACTTTTTTTTTAAGATTTTATTTATTTATTCATGAGAGACACAGAGAGAGGCAGAGACACAGGCAGAGGGAGAAGCAGGCTCCATACAGGGAGCCTGATGTGGGACTCGATCCCAGGACCCCAGGATCACGTCCTGAGCCAAAGGCAGCCGCTCAACTGCTGAGCCACCCAGGCGTCCCTAACTCTTTTTTAAATGTGTGGTGGTATTCACATGTTAAGCCATCTGGTCCTGGACTTATTTTGGGGAAGTGTTGTTGTTTTTGCTTTTTTTTTGGAAGTGTTTTGATTACTGATTCACTTTGTTACTAGTGATTGATCTGTTCAGATTTTTTATTTCTTCCTGATTCAGTTTGGAAGATAGTGTGTTTCTAGGAATTTATCCATTTCTTCTAGTTTGTCCAATTTGTTGGCATGTAATTTTTCATAGTATTCTTTTATGACTGGTTGTATTTCTGTGGTGTCAGATGTTCTCTTTTGTATCTGATTTTATGTATTTGAGTCTTTTTTCTTCCTTGATGAGTCTAGGTAAGGGTTTATCAATTTTGTTTGTCTTTTCAAATAACTAGTTCTTGGTTTCATTGTGGGTTTTTATTTTCTTTCTTTCTTTCTTTCCTTCTTTCTATCTCTATTTCTTTTTTTTTTTTTCTGCTCTGGTCTTTATTATTTCTTCCCTTCTGGTCACCTTGGGTTTCATTTGTCTTTTTTTTCCCCCAATTACCGTAGGTATAAAGTTATATTGTTTGAGCTGCTTTTTACTCCTTGAGTTGGCCTGTGTCACTAGATATTTCACTCTTAGAACTCCTTTGCTATGTCCCAGAGATTTTGGACCATTGTGTATTCATTTTCATTTGTTTCCATGTATTTTATTTCTTTAATTTCCTCATTGGTTCTTTGGTTGTTTAGAATATGAGATTACCCTTTCTCCCTTAGTTTACAAAAAGTCTCTTAGCACTGAGTTTACCTCTGAGGGTGAATTAGTTGTGCCCCTCAGAACAATCATTTTAAATAAGTTTTATAATATTAAATGTGTGATGTATGTATGCATGGATGTGTTGTTAGGTAGGTACTTAAGAATGAAGGGAGGGGTGAATATATTTAGAGAACTGTTGAAAATTTCACTAAGGGTTTGCTAGCAATCTTGAGCTGGGTATAAGGAATCACATTGGAGGGCTCAGTTTGGCAGCACAGATACTAAAATATGAATCATATTGGGGCCCACGTGTCCCTTTCTTGCCCTGATCTCATTTTTCCGTACTTTCTGGTATATATGCAACCAAGTAAGGTGAACACAGTCACAAAGTCTACAAATCACAAATGTCTTCCTCAGGTTTTCAAACAAAAAAACAAAGTAGATGTTGGTAGGCAGACAAGTCTATTAAATAAAAGGAAATGACTATGACTTTTAATTTTAAGGGGGAGATTGGGATTTGGCACGTTTATGATATGTTATTTTTCAGAATAGAAGCATATGGTATACAATTACTTTACCTTTAATTCAGTTTCTTTTATTTCCTTACATTTCGAATTATGTTAGTCAAAGTGAAAGGGAAGAATTTGAAAATGAATTCAAACAACAATATGAACGAGAAAAAGTATTATTAACGGAAGAAAATAAAAAACTGACAAGTGAACTTGATAAGGTGAGTGATACCAACCAATTTCTTTTCCCTGAGTGCATGCTATATGTTCTAGCACCGTGATAGAAATTGTAGATATAATTTTATATTTGATGCACAGTTTGGGTTTAATATTCCTCCTCCTTATATACAAAGATGACTTGGATGGTGCAGGCAAGTTTTCATTACACCAGTTACACCAGTCTGTACAGGAATTTTGGAGAGAGGGTTTTGCTTATCTCATCTTATTCTTTGTCTCATTTATTTTTTTAGCCTCTATGCTTTATTTCACTTTCCATCTATTCTCGTTTTCACTCTTCCCTCTCATATTTGGCACTTAATTCTGTCATGGCTATTGGAGTTAAGCTGGCCTGTGGCAAGAACAGAAACATTTAGACCAAACCGGAGAAGTTTTGACAACTGTGATTCATATTCATGGTGGAGAACAACCTGTAGCTAGAAATAATATCATTGGTAGATTGGAATCCAGAGAAGCCAACTGCCTAAATGCTATAGCTTGAGTAAAGAGCAGAACCATATGGATTAGCCAGATTTATGAACAAAATTCCAGATACTTAAAAGGAATGTTTTTCCAGTTCGTAGCTGAAATTTCTTGAATTGCCATCATTCTGCGTTTCTTTTGTCAGGTCTTAACAAACAGCTGTAAAAAACCCTAATGTTATCCAGATGTTTCAGTAATCTTATTTATATTTAATTAAGAACATTTGGATAATTGTGTTTTATAATGATTTCTAGGATTTTCCCTCAGCAAAAATATTTTGTTCAGTTATTAGTTATTCCAATAACAGATTGAAAGACCATGACTAAGTAGTCATAAAAGAGAGACTCTTTATTCTCTCTCAGTTTTCCCCTATATTCCATGCATCTTTCACTACTTTCCCATGACTAATTGGTTCTTTACACATTTAATAATGACTTTGCTTTTTTGCTTGAAAACTATTTGAGAAACCACTCCATTTTCTATTTTGTAAAATCTTATGAAGCTGATTTACCCAGCCACTGTGGGATGTGGCCAAAGAGAATAAGTAGCATGAGTGCTTTAAGTATGAAGAATTTGTGATGGTTATCATGTAACTTTTAGTTATTTCCGCTAAAAGAAAATTAACAATATTTGAATTTTATCCAAATGGGTCACATAATTGTGATTTCATGTGTTTAACTAATATGACTATAAAATTAAATATTATTTGTGTTGGGCAGCCTGGGTGGCTCAGTGGTTAACACCACCTTTGGCCCAGGGTGTGATCCTGGAGACCCAGGATCAGGTCCCACATCGGGCTCCCTGCATGGAGCCTGCTTCTCTCTCTGCTGTGTCTCTGCCTCTCTGTGTCGCTCATGAATAAATAAATAAAATCTTTTAAAAGATAATGCATGAATTATTTCTGTCAATTAGACAGAATTTAAGATTCTGTAAGGAGTTACTTTGAGGTGTAAGAAATGTAATTAAACTCTAGAAAGCCTCTGCATGTAGTTTCTAAACAAATTACCTAGTAAAAAATGTATATAGTGGGGCTCCTGGGGGGCCCAGTGGTTGAGTGATTGGTCTGCCTTTGGCTCAAGTCATGATCCTGGGGTCCCAGGATCAATTCCCTCATCAGGCTCCCCATGGGGAGCCTGCGTCTCCCTCTGCCTATGTCTCTGCCTCTCTGTATGTCTCTTTTGAATAAATAAAATCTTTAAAAATAAATAAATAAGAAAAATACATGTAGTTCAAGAAAAATTGAATTAAATAATAATCAACATGAATGTAGATCAAATCTTGTATTCACCCTTTGGGTTTTTTTTTTGTTAGTAACCATAAAGTTCTGCCCAGTTTGCCAGAAATACATGTTTAGAGATAATTTATAAGCAATACTGTCTTGATTCTGATGAGACGTGAAGGGTAAAAATAAAAGCCTGTCTCTTAAGTTTTTAAAAATAAATAGAACATTACCTTTTTTTTTTTTAACTAAATTAGAACGTATGATGAAGAATGAGCAGAACTTTGAAAGCAAATTTATATGGTGGGCAAGTATTTAATGACATATGATAACAAGGAAATATTTATTCCTGGAGAAATAGAGACTGATCTGGGTTCTGCTGCAGCCTTTTAAGCCTCTTCCCTGTTTCTGTTCTTTTTATTCAGCCTTTGTTTCTCTTTCTGCTTCACTCCCAGTTTACCTTAACTGAGCATCTTTACTGTTTCTTTTTGTTCATTCATTTTCTGGTTTGGTTTGAACTGTGTGTTTTCACCAAGAGGGATAACCAAAGAATACTTTTACGTAACATTGCTATACCAGCTCTTCTGTCTGGAACCTGAGTGAAGATTCAAAGCAGAATTTCTTCTCACCAGAACTTCTGGTATAGAAGCCAGAAAGTAACTATTACATTTATTTTGAAACTTATGTTAATATTATGAATAGGTTATCACATTCACATTTTTAAACTCCAAAAATTTAAATTTAAAAGGAAATTGAAAAGGGGTACCTGGATGGCCCAGTCAGTTAAGTGTAAGACTCTTGATTTTAATTCAGGTTATGATCTCAGGGTTGTGAGATCAAGCCCCACCTTGGGCTTCCTTTCCAAAAAAGAAATTGGAAAAAAGTTTGTTAATATTTTTTAGAAGTCTGTTAAGTTTCAGTTTTTCTTTTAAGAAAGAGAGAAAGAGCATATACAAGTGGGGTATGAGGAGAGCAAGGGGCAGAAGGAGAGGAAGACAGAGAATCTTAAACAGGTTCCACACCCAGCTCGGAGCCCAAAATGATTGGGGAGGAGGGCTCAATCTCATGACCCTGAGATCATGATCTGAGCCGAAATCAAGAATCTAATGCTAAACCAACTGATCCACCCAGGTGTCCCTGTTAAGTTTTACTTTTTTTAAAAGATAATTTTTTTGCAAACATATATTACCATATATGTTAGGGAGTAAAAGGAAATGGTTTCTAGTAAGGAGAAGTATTGTTTCTTGTTCTTAAGTTATTATCTTACAAAAAAGCAAAATTATAAAAATAAATAAAAGCTACCCATGATCTCATCACTACAAAACAACTTTTTTTTTTTTTTTTTTTTTTACAAAACAACTATTATTTAGTTTTATATGTTCCTTTCCAGGTTTTGTTTGTATATATATTATTACATAGGTGCAGTTATACTTGCATTCTATTTTCTAATATGCCTTTCATTTAAAATGTCATGAGCATGTTTCCATATTCTATATTATACTGTACTATTCATTACTATAAGCCAGATATGTCAAGTTACAAATAGTGAAACTGTCTCATTCCCAAACAAGCAAAATGAACTAATACTTAGGTAGAATTTGTTAAGTCCAAGTCCTCTTTTGAGTTACTTTGTGTAAATCATTTAATCCTCACAAAAACTCTGTGAGGTTTACCCTGTTACTCTAGCCATTATATAGGTGAGGAGACCAAGGCAGAGGAGGATGAGGCTCCTTTCCTAATCAGAGAACCAGGAAGTTGCCAGATAGAATTTGACCACAGGCAGTCTGGCTCCAGAGTCCATGCTCTTTTTCAATAATAATGAAAAGATTAGCATTTCTTTGACTAACACCAAACAAATCTACTTAAAACTATTTCTAACTGTTGTAACATGGCTATGCAAAATCTGCATTTCCTCTCCTTCCTGAAAATGTCTAGCTGATCTCTCTCACTAATTAGTTAGAAGGGCTGTCAAAAAGGACTGTCAAAAGATAATAAAAAATAATGTGTTGTAGGAATTAGCAAAGATATTGCATCTACAAAAAAATTGGTAGACTTCTGTTTATGCTAAAATGAAGAGATTAATGAATCTTCTCTAGAAAAGAACACTTCAAAGTGGACACGGTTGTCAAAAACAACTATTTGGGAGCTCTGGGGATTAACCAGAGGAAGAGCACTACAAAACATTGCTGAGATAAATGAAGGAATATCTAAACAGAGAGAGATGTACCCTGTTAATGGGTCAAAAGAGTAGAAATTGTTATAGGAGCTTAATTCTCCTATAGTGTATAAACTCAGGGAAATCCCTGTCAAAATCCTGGTAGGCTTTTTGTTGGAATAGAGAAGTTTATCCTTAAATTTATTTGGGGATACAAAAGACCTATATAATAGCCTTGTGCAACAAAAATTAGAGGATTTACCTGACAGTATTTTGAAACTTACTAGTAGTATTGGCATCATGGAACCATAGAGTAATGATCTAAAAATAAGCCCTCATATTAATGGCCAGTTGATTTTTCAGCAGAAATCCCAAGGCAGGGGCATCTGGGTGGCCCAGTGGTTGAGCATCTGCCTTTGGCTCAGGTCGTGATCCCAGGGTCCTGGGATGGGGATCGAGTCCCACGTCGGGCTCCCTGCAGGAAGCCTGCTTCTCCCTCTGCCTATGTCTCTGCCTCTCTCTGTCTCTCATGAACAAATAAATTAAAAAAAAGAAGAAGAAGAAGAAGTGCCAAGGCAGTTCACTGGAAAAAAGATAATCTTTTTAACAAATGGTGCTGGAACATTTGGATATCCATGTGTAAAAAAGTTATCTTAAATTTTTATGCCATATAAGAACATTAACTCAGTGGATCATAAAATGAAACCTGAGAGATAAGCATAGGAGAAAAATCTTCATGATTTAGGGTTAAAGATTCATAGATAGAAATTATACAACCCGTGAGAGAAACATAACGATAAACTGTACTTCATCACAGTTTAAAGATAACATTAAAAAAACTAAAAGATATACACAGATGAAGGAGAAACATTTGCAAATTATTGACCTGATAAGAAACATACTTAAAATATAGAAAGAACTTAAAACTCAACTATAAGAAATGCAAACAACTCAGTGAAAAAATAAGGAGAAATTTGAGTAGTTACTTCATGAAAGATCTGTGAATGACCAACATGTGAAAAGATGTTCAGTATCGTTAGAAAAATGAGAGTTAAAGCCATATATTGCTGTATACTCTCAAGAATGAGTAGAATCAATAAGAGTGACCATACCAACTATCGGCAAGGATGTGGAGGAATCAGAAGTAGTATAGGAACTCCTATACTACTTGTGGGAGTGTCAGGTGGTGGTATAGCCACTTTAGAAAATAGTTTCAAAAGCTCTCAAAAAGTTAAGCATACATTTACCACATGACCCAGAAATTCTTACAGATATTTATGTAAGAGAACTGAAAACCTAGTCCTTTTAAAGACTTGTTATATGAATGTTCATAGCATCATTATTCACAAGAGCAAAGAACTGGAAACAATACCAATGCCCATTAGCTAGTGAATGAGCAACTAAGGTTTACTATTATCCATAGAATAGAATATTACTCAGCTGTAAAAAAGAGTGAATTTCTGATTGATGCAATACTGTGATTGAGCCTCAATAGTGTGATGAGGGAAAGAAAAAAACTACATGTTGTGACTTCATTGGTATTAAATTTCTTAGAAAAGCAAAACTATAGAAATAGAAAGCAAATCAGCAATGCCTGAACTCAGGTTGGGAGCCAGAATTGACTGCAAACCAGCAGTGGAAAAATTTCTCCTATTGGAAGTGTACCAAAACCAGATTGTGGTGATTGTTGTACAGCTGTTTAAATTTATTAAAAATCATTGAATCATACACTTGTAATGGATGAATTTTATTCTATATAAATTATACCTCAGGAAATCTATAAAAAGAAAACAGCTGGTAAAGTCCTATTTCAGAGGTATATGGCGTACCTTGAGATATAGAACTTAAATCCCGTATTCTCAATAAGCAGATAAGGGTGTATGTTGGCAGTGATAGCTTCTCTGGACCCCATTGCCTTCTGGGAAGACAGTGAGGTTGGAGATAAAGCTAAACAGAATTACAGCTGTGCTCCTTTGGTAGAGGGGAAGAAATAAAACTGCATTGGGACTGTGCCAAGACTGTCTATCTCTCACAGAAGTACAGGCCAAAAATACATGAGAAAACCCTGGCTCATGAGGAAGATTCCTCCATCTGTTTTGATGGAGAAGTTGACACACGATGACCTTTAGCCAGATCCAGCTCTCAGACTGTTTCTTTATGCCCCACGAACTAAGAAGAATTTTTACACTTTTAAGCCAGTTTTTCTAAGAAGGACAAGATGTGATAGAGATCATGCATGGCCCACAAAGCCAAAACTATGTACATCTAATTCTTCATTGGAAAGTTTGCAGACCCCTCACGTAGAACATGATTTTGGCCTGTATTAGAAACTGAACCAAACATAGACACATATGCATGTATACATACACCCACACATACAAACTCACACACACATATATATAAAGACATTTTTTGTAAGGAATTTGCTCACCTGATGATGGAGGCTACATGTCCTAAGATCAATAGTTTGCAGTCTGGAGACCCAGGACAGCCTATATGGTCTTAGTCCAAATCCAGAGGACTTTAGACCCAGGAAGAGCTGCTGTTTCAATAACAGTCCCAAAGCAGGAAAAACCAATGTTCCAGCTTGAAGGGACATTCATTTAGGGAAGAGAAGCTCCCTACTATTCATCTTACTAGGGTCAGCCTTTTTGTTCTATAGGCCTTTAGATGATTGGATGGGCCCACTGTCTTAGGGAGGGCAATCTGCTTTACTCAGTCTCCTGATTCAGATGTTGATCTTATCCAAAGACACCTTCACTCAGGAATGTTTGGTCAGATGTGTTAGCAGCCTGAGGCCTAGTCAGGTTAACACCGAAAATTAACCATCACCTGACCCCTCATCCCCACAAACCTGTAAATAGCTCTTCTAGGAAAAAATCACCTCCTTCAGGTTGAGTACTCAAAAAGAAATGAACACAGTATCTCTAAAAACATCCCAAAAATCAAGAAAGGATTAGCAATAACTAATGCAGATTAACTGTGAGAAAAACCATAACCGTGAGATAAAAATTGAATGCAAATATTTTATAAGTTTTAAAAAACTTTTATCAGAAAAACCATTTATCAGAAAAACCATAATCGTGAGATAAAAACTGAATGCAAATATTTTATTAGTTTTTTAAAACTTACTAAAGCGGAAACTTTTGCTTCTGTGACAGATTAGCTTACATCATACCCACCACCTCACCAAGAGCTAGATTTTTGTAAAAACTATCTTAATATGCTAAGACTATTTCCTACAGCATTTATATGCAGGAAAGCATTGGAGAGATAAAAAGGCAGCCATCATCACTGACCAAGATCCTATAGAGGAGTGCAAAGAGATGAGCTCTGCATTCAGTGTTGCTTTTCTTCCTGAGACACTTGCTGATATGAAAGCAGTAGCTGAGTATCCAGGAAGCTGAGCACAGTATTCCACAGTCTCACAGGTTTAGAGAGATGAATACAAGCTCTCAGTTGGACTCATTGAAAGGCTACTACATTTTAGGAATAAGAGTGAACCAGAAAGAGATGAAACCTCTCACTGACTGATACATAGCCTCCAAGTAACTCAGTACCTGACCTCTCTTGAGTCCAAATGCCTGCCAGAAGTAAAGGTAAATACTTCCTGGAGGAAGATACTCTACAGAGCCTCAGATTACCTCTAAAATTTTTATACAAATGTGTGGTATACATTAAACAATTACCATGCATACCAGGAGGTAAAACTAAATCAGTGAAAACCAAGAGTAAAAATATAATAGCAAAAACAAAAGAAAGAAAAATGAAAGAAAGCTAGGCAGTCTGTATAAGCAAGCCCACAAGGATTCCCATCAGAATTTCCATATATTAAATTTTAAAATAACTGTATGATTGTAAATGGAAGACATGAAGAATTTCAGCATATAACTAGAATATATGCAAAAGAGTCAAATGGAACTTGTAGAAGTAAAATCTAAAATAGCCAAAATACTCAATGGAAGATTTTAACAGCAGATTGAAAATAGCTGAAGTAAAGAGTGAACAAGTAAAAAAATTTCAAACTAAAGTATGGGTAGAGATTAAAAAGGATGGAAATACTTAAAAGAGGGCAAAGACCAAGGGTGTGACAAATTACTACCAAAGTGACAAAAAGATCTGATGTACAAATATTTGTTCTCCCAGATGGAAAGGACAGAAAGACTGTGGCAGAAGCAGTATTTGAAGAATTAATGGCCCATAATTTTCCAAAACCTATGAGAAGCATTTAGGTACAAATTCAAGAAATGCCAAATTCAAGAAAGGTGATAAATAGAAATTAAATCCTTTCTTAGAGGCATCATAGAAAAACTGCTAAAAACCAGCAGCCAAAGAAAATCCTAAAAGCAGCTAGAGAAGAAAGTCACATTATATTCAAATGAGCAAAAGTTAAACTGAAAGTTGACTTCCCACCAGAAAAAAAAAAAAAAAGAAAAGAAATCCATAAAGGAATCAAAATAGGGAATAAAAAGGAATGACATTTTCAAAGTGCTGAAGGATAATAATTGCCAACCTGGAGTGTTATATATGGCAAAAAATGTCTTTCAGGGATCCCTGGGTGGTGCAGCTGTTTAGCGCCTGCGTTTGGCCCAGGGCGTGATCCTGGAGACCTGGGATCGAGTCCCACGTCGGGCTCCCGGTGCATGGAGCCTGCTTCTCCCTCTGCCTGTGTCTCTGCCTGTGTGTGTGTGTGTGTGTGTGTGTGTGTGTGTGTGTGTGTGTGACTATCATTAAAAAAAAAAGTCTTTCAAAAATGAAAGCAGAAATTGAGACTATAGCAGACTACAGGACAGTCTATTTTCTTCAACAAATAAAGTATAAGAAAAAAGTGCTGGAGCAGAATTGCTATGGACAGAATGTTTGTGTCCCTTCAAAATTCACGTGTTGAAACCTCGCCCCCAATGTGATTGTGTAAGGAGGTGCTGCCTTTAGGAAGTGATTAGGTCGTGAGGTGGAGCCTTCATGGTGGGAGTATTATCCTTATGAAAATGACCCTGAAGAGCCCCCTCATGCCTTCCACCTTGTGAGGACGCAGCCAGAAAAGAGCCATCGGTGAACCAGGAGCTGACTTCACTAGACACTGAATGTGCTGGCACCTCAATCTTGGACTCTAGCCTCCAGCCTGTGAGAAATAAATGTTTTGTGTCCAATCTCTGATATTCTAGTATAGGGACCCAAATGGACTAAGAGCTTAAAAATAAAAGAGACTTAAAAGATACAGGAACCATTAAGCTGTGGTTTCTTGTGGATATCATGATTCAATTTTGTAAACTGTTTAGCTTTTTGATGTTCTGAGATAACTGGGAATTTGATCAATTACTACCTTTGTGATGATATAAGGAAACTCATTAAATTTCTTTAAGTGTGATTATATTGTTATATTTTGAAAGAGCCTTATTTGCTAGACACATACACAGAAATACATATAGGTAAAGTTATAGATGTCTGGTGTTCACTTCAGAATAATTCAGGAGGAAGGGGTAAGAAGACAGAATGCAAGTGAAATGACTGTCATTGAGGTGATAATTCAACATTGACATTGGCTGTGGGCTCATGGGAATTAATTTATACTGTCCACTTTTGTATATGCTTGAAATTCTTTGTAAGATTTTTTTAAAAAGAGGATGACATGGAGACATTTACAGACCAAGAAAAAAAAAAAAGATGTTGTTACCAGTAGAACATGGGAAATTTTCAGACAACTGAAGAGTGTTCATAAATGGAAGGAATTCGGTGTAGGGGGTAAAGGAAAAGCAAGGGCAGAGGAGAATTCAGAATATTTGATGTTTCCAAATGCAGTGACTAGATTTCATATAATATGAAATCAGGAAGCAAGCATTTTTTTAGTGGAATATGGAGAGCTATCAGATTTAACAAGAGGTATTTGCATACCTTGTATTCCTGTTCCTAAAAGTCACATGTGTCTTTAAAACTGCTTTTCAGCTCACCACTTTGTATGAAAATATAAGTATGCGCAACCAGCAGTTAGAAGAAGAGGTGAAAGACCTAGCAGACAAGAAAGAATCAGTTGCACATTGGGAAGCCCAAATCACAGAAATAATTCAGTGGTGAGTACTCTTTTTAAATGTGTTTTTATGAGTGATTTTGGACATATGGCCAGATTGGCATGAATTCCAGAAGACTATTAACATGACATTTTTTCTTATTTTTTTGCTTTAAAAAATGTTTCCCTGAAAAGCATAATTTTATTATTGACCTGTTGTTACTCATCTGCATCCTTCTATATTTTCTTTTAAGTTTCTCTTTTCCCCAACTGCAGCAAGTATCCCATGTCAACTCTCCACAATTTAATTGAAAGCTGTTATTTTAAGACTGTTGGTTCTTAAAGAACTGAAGGAACTCATTGACTAGCAATAGAAGTTCCTGTCTAAGACCAAAATTGCTATATTTGTAATTATTTTAAGAAACAGTCTGGAGAAGAATTTTGAACCTGAAAATGTTGTCCTATCATCTTCTTTCATAATTACAGCAGATTGTTGTATACATGTCATCATAAAAACCTTAAATGATTATAGTTTCATTTTATTAACTATTCTTTAAGGTCTCAGGATTCAGTATAGAATGAATTACTTCCATAACTTTCCACATTAACTATTTCATGAAATGATTCTGGCATTTATAAAAATGCATATTTTTATAAAACATGAAGAAAGTTGAATTCAGCAGGGACTTTATCTTCTAAGGAAAAGATATTTTCTGAATTTTAATATTTACTTTTCAACTTTTTTATTCTTTTTGGCACATCATGGAGGTTTAAGTTATATGAAAACTGTTTCTTTGTGTATCTATAGACCAAGCATTTAGTAGGAATTTTAGTTTCTTGTACTCTTACTTTGGTTCCTTAAGCAATTTTTCTATTTTCCTACTTATTGCAAAGTAATACCCTCCATCTTAAATAAAATCAGAGGTGGATAAACACTGCCTTTTAAGTGATCTTACCCAAATAACTCAAGTATTTTGATATAGACTTAACTATAGAACTCCTGTGTTCAGTCATCTGTGGCTCATGAATGTGACTATACAGTGCATATCTAAATGAAAATACCCAAATTGTGGAAATTTGGTTATGTTCCAAACACTATAATACAGGTAATAGTTCATTAATGTTAAATTTATGTCCTTGATGACAAGGACATTTGCTCATTTCTGAAGCAAAATCATTCTAATCTTTATCCAAGATTATAATATCAAAAATTATAACTCTTCATTTATAGCTCCATTATTATGTAATCAAATATATAATTAAGCTATTGCTGAAAATGACTTTTTACAGAAGAAAAAGATGATGTGGCCAGAGCCTGAGTTCCTAGACCATTGATTTTTTTCCAGCAACAGGCATGATGGGTTCAGATGGAATGGGAAGTGGTTCTAGTAAAAGAAAGAAGCTTTTAATGTAGACTTTCTGGAAAGGGTTAGTAGAAAGGATGAAGATGAAAGGTTTTTTTTTTTTAATTTTATTTATTCATGAGAGACACAGAGAGGCAGAGACACAGGCAGAGAGAGAGAAGCAGGCTCCATGCAGGGAGCCCAACATGGGACTTGATCCCGGGACTCCAGGATCACACCCTGGGCTGAATGCAGGTGCTAAACCGCTAAGCCACCTGGGTGTCCCTGTTTTGTTTTTTTAAAGATTTTATTTATTCAATTGAGACAGAGAGCAGGAGCCAGGGGGAGAGGTAGAGGGAGAAGTAGGCTCCCCCCTGAGCCCTAGAGGCTCAATCCCAGGACCTAGAGATCATAACCTGAGCTGAAGGCAGACACTTAACCATCTGAACCACCCAGGCATCCCAAGGTGAAAGTTTTTACATGATACTACAAAACACTCATTTTAGGCTTTTCACATTCAAGTGAAATGTGCAGAAGAAACCAGGAATGTAAGCAAGTCAGTTTGCAAAAAGTTGTTATTTAGAAATGGGCTAATATATTAGGGCACCTGGATGTCTCAGTCAGTTAAGCATCCAACTCTTGGTTTTGGCTCAGGTCATGGTCTCATGTCATGAGATTCAGCCTGATGTTGGGCTCTACATACTCAGCACGGAGTCTGCTTGAGATTTTCTCCCTTTCCTTCTGCCTCTCCCCTTGCTCATGCTCTCTCTAAATAAATAACTAGATAATTCTGGGGGGGGGGGCCAAAAAGAAATGGGCTAATATATTACATAACTAATTATTAAATACTTGATAGGGTATTGTTCTCAGAGTTCTCACCTACTGGAATGTTAAATCTGAGACGTTCTGTCCATGCTTAAAAAGGTCAAGAGTCAGGACACCTGGTTGATTCAGTGGTTGAGTGTCTGCCTTCGGCTCAGGGCATGATCCTAGGGTCCTATGATTAGAGTCCCACATCAGGCACCCCACAGGGAGCCTGCTGCTTCCTCTGCTTATGTCTCTCTCTCTCTCTCTCTCTCTCTCTCATGAAAAAATTAATAAAAAGAAAAAAAAAAGAAGGTCAAGAGTCTCAGGGTATTCCCAGTTTTTTAGTCTTAGTATATTAAAAAATGAAGTGATGCCAGAGACAGGAAGATGATGGTGGAGTAGGAGGGCCCTAGGCTTACCTCATCCCATGAATACAACTAGATAACTGTCAAATTATAATAAATACCCCAGAAATCACACTGAAGACTGACAAAACAAACGCCACAATTAAAGACAGAGAAGAGGCCACATTGAAAAAGGTAAGAAGTGTGGAGATGTAGTTTAGGAAAGAAACAAACCCTGGCTGCTGGCTTGGAAAATAAGAGGGGCTAAATTTCGTGAGTTCTTGGAGCCAACAGGGTTTGAAGACTGGAGTTTTAAAGGTCAGCAGGCTTGGCTGGATAGAGCCTAGAGGGTACTGCACTTCTCTTGGAAAGAAGGCAGGCAAACAGCCTGGGGTTGGGGTTGGGGGGAGCGGGGTGGACAGACACCAGTTTTTTCTCTTCTTGTAGTGCAGTGCAGAGAGACAGCATTCATGGAGAGGCCTCTCTTGAGAATAAAAGGAGCTGGCCAGCACTATGTCCCACCCCTGTCCCTCAGCATAAACACAGAGCCACCTGTGGGAAAATACTGGCTGCCTAACTTGGTTCCACCAAGCCCCACCCCTAGGTGCTCTAATGGAACCATTCTTTCTAGTCACACTTAGCTTAGCTGTAGTGTGGTGGTCCCTCCCCCCTAAAGACTAGCACAAACCCTTGTCCATACCACATCTCCTGACCAGAGAGTTCTGCAGTGCCTCAGTTCCAGTGGATATGGTGACTGGTTTCATTTCACAAGCAGACCAAAGCAAACCACCCAACCCCATGAAAACTTACCACATTCAGGCCAGAGATCAAACACTGCCCATAGCAGGAAAGGACAGCCTCTGCAGGTGACTGTCCTGAAGGAAGAGCACCCGGAGCACCACAGGATATGAAAAGATGCTCAACATCACTGATCATCAAGGAAATACAAATCAAAGCTATAATGAGATACCACTTCACACCTGTCAGAACGGCTAAAATCAAAAACACAGGAAGCAACAAATTGGCAAGTATGTGGAAAAGAAAGCAACCCTTATGGACTACTGATGGGAATGCAAACAGGCCCAGCAACTGTGGAAAACAATATTGAGGTCCCTCAAAAAGTTAAAAATAAAACCATCTTGTGACCCAGCAATCACACTACTAGGTATTTACCTAAAGGGTATAAAAATACTAATTCAGAGGGATACATGCACCTCTATGTTTATAGCAGCATTATCTGTAATAGCCAAATTTTGGAAACAGCCCAAGTATCTGTGTATACACACACACAGAGGAATATTACACAGCCATAAGATAGAATGAGATCTTGCCGTTTGCAACAGTATGGATGGAGCTAGAGTGTATTATGCTAAGCAAAATAAGTCAGTAAGAGAGAGACCTATACCATATGATTTCACTCATATGTGGAATTTAAGAAACAAAACAAGCTAAGGGAAAAGAGACAAATCCATAAACAGACTCTTACCTATAGAGAACATACTGCTGGTTACCCAAAGGGAAGGTGGGAGGGGGGATGGGTGAAATAAGTGATAGGGATTATGGACTGCACTTACCTGGATGAGCAGAGTGTCATATGCAAGTGTTGAATTACTATATTGCACACCTGAAACTAATATTACACTGTATGTTTATGAACTGAAATTTAAGTTAAAACTTTAAAAAATGAAATGATGCCAAGACAAGGTTTTAGGAACTTGTGATATACAGTATTTTAAATGTTTCCATTGGACAAAAAACAGCTTTAAAACAGAACAAGCACTATTGTATATAAGACCTCATTTGGATGCATTTCTAACATCTTACTTGGCCCCCTTTGCCTTTTCCTATGAAGTATCCCTTTCATATGAAAGAATAACTTTTAGGGAAGTGAGACCTTGTTGCTCCTCACTGTGTTAGAGTAGGGGCCTTTCTTCTCACCATTGGCTCATCAGAATACTTCACTTTTTCTTTGAAATGAGATGACAAAGAAAGGTCAGACTCATAAGCTAGTCCAGAGACTGATTTTTTTAAATGCATCTCCTCACATATAATGCACTTTTCTGGGATAATAGAAGGTACAGTGGCCTATAAAATATAATTTTGCCTCCAAGTAGCTTATAACATACCACTGAAAAGTTTAAAAACTAATGTGACCATATCTGGAGATCAGTTAGAAGACTTTAAGTTGCCTTATGCATTATACAATACTGATTTTCCTATAGTATTATAGAGTTACCTTAGACTGGGTGCTTGAGAGAATGGGGGGTAATCATTTGAACCTGTAATGCATTTTCTGAAAACCCTGAGGTTAGTAAAGGGTCCTATATGTACATTGAGTGAATTGGAGATTTCATATAAAACAATAGGAAATAAGACTAGTGAAGGTACATGAATATTGGGTAAGAATTTTAGCTTTATTTATGTATAAGAAAGAGAGGGTTTTTGCAAGGATAAAGGTATTAATTAGATGATGCATTAGGAAAACAATTCTTGGGATGCCTGGGTGGCTCAGTGGTTGAGCCTTTGGCTCAGGGCATGATCCCAGTCCAGGGATCGAATCCCACATCGGGCTCCCTGTGAGGATCCTGCTTCTCTCTCTGCCTGCGTCTCTGCCTCTGTGTCTCTCGTGAATAAATAAATAAAATCTTAAAAAAAAAAGAAAAAAAGGAAAACAGTTCTTTACAATGGTGCTCAGGGTGAAATGGAGGGAAATTTGGGGAAAACTGAACAAATGGTGGAGAAGATGTTGTAAGAGAAGAATCTATAGACTTAATTATGAAGGAAGGGCAAGAATTGAGGGAGAATTAGTATTTCTGAATTAGATTAAGAAAATGATATCATATAAGTAGGAAAGTCAGAAGGAACCAACTTTGGGGAAGATATAATCGATTTTGTTTGTGTTATTTTGCTTACTGGTATGTCTGAACTCATCCTGAGACATCTGGGTACAGAGTTCCAGTACACTTTTGAAAAGGGTACAGAAAGGTTAGGGTAGAGCATGTAAATTTGGGGATTTAAGTCCTAGTCAGTAAAGCCATTGAAGTTGTTGAGTTCTTTTTAAAGAGCACAGAAGAAAGGATAATTTAGTGAGGGCAGCAGGAAAGTGTTTTCACAATCAGCAAAGGGTCTCAATAATAACGCTTTTATTTCCCTTTATTTAAATTCCCTCTTATTATTCGAACTATTCCTCAAATAATCTTCATTAATCTTCATTTGTGGATAGTCATAGGTTATACTGATTACAGTACATTCCAGGCATTGGGCTGAAAATCTACTTGTACAGGATTCTTTTTAACACAGCAGTCCTATAAGGTAGAATTATTATCTCCATTTTGTAGGTGAGATAGCAGAGAGCAAGAAGGGTTAAATGACTTAGCCCAAGTCCTGGAGCTGATGAGCAGTGAGTTAGGATTTGAACCAAGGTCTGTTTGACTCAAGAATCAAGTCCTTAAGTGACGCTACTATGTATATTTTATGTCCTTGACGTTTTAAGAACTGTTATCTTCTAAATCTTCTCTTTCCTAAGGATGCCCCACATAATAGTCAGAAGTAATAAGTATTTCTGCATTAATTATTTGAAAGAGATTGGGAGGAGAGGACTAGCTATGGCAGAACAAAATCGATCAAAATTGGCCTTTTGTAGTTGAGTAGTTACTTGAATAAACTATGGTTTCAGCAAAACAGTTGTGTAAATCAGACTTCAGAAAGTATTATGAGTTAGTGAGGAGTTAAATACAAGCATAATTAGATACAGGTTGTATCACAATGACAGGGACAGGAAACTTTCTGGATTAGAAAAAGTCCGTATATGTTTACAGCAGCCAAAAAAAATGATGAAATTGAAAACAGAAGCAGTTTTCAGAGAAGGTAAATGTGGGACGAGGAATACATTTAAATGACTTGGCTAAAGAGAAGATGAGGGACTTCCTCTAAAACTTAAAAAAAAAAAAGCTAAGAGAATGAGCATGAGTCATCTTATCCAGATAGCCTAGTAGAAGGAAGGTCAAGATGGTGTTGAGCTGAGGGGAAGTAGGCTGAAGGTTGGAAACAAATAGCAATGATTCTGAAAAGGAAGTGTAGGAGACCAGGGCTCAGTAGAACTTAGACTTTGTAACTGACCGAGTGTTTTGGTTTTTTTTTTTTTTTTTTAACCCTTCCCTTCATTAATTTTCTGTAGCCAAGAAAATAGACTTAGCTTTAATAAAAAATTGAGACTTAGAGGGAAACCACATGAGTCAGGGAATGTGAACATACTCAACATGCAAATAAAAACAAAATTACAAGAGAGTTTTTTACTTGAAATGTTAAACAACATGAAACACATGTACAAGAAGTTACTGATTTCCAGAGTTAATAAAGCAAATGGGACTTACTAGGTTCCTGGAATGTGCATAAGCAGAGATCGCTGTGGTAGACAGTAAAGCAGTACGGGTTGCAACAGGCCAATTAACCTGGTCCTGTAAATGATAATACAGTTTTCTTAAGTGTCTTTCTGCTACTCTAAAAAAAGATAATCTTCCTTCATCTCTACTTATTCTTTATATTGTAGATCAGAGAATTACATCAGAAGGTTGTTGTAGTCATGTGTGGTGTCCAAAGTTAAAGAATTTTAGAAGAAACAGCCTCCCACTTACATAAACAACATTTTATAAAAGGCAATAAAGATACATACATGTATGTAGAGCCTAAAAATATGTAACTAATTAGGCTGGGCAACTTTTTATGATGATTGTATCACTTTTAAATTGTTAGATTCTTCCCCTTGTCCTCAGTACACCTTCCCAGCTGAGAGAAAAGAAAACCAAATCCCTCCTAAAGGGCCTCTTTAAGATAGACGCATTGATAGATGTGATTTTGGCTCTTCCGGATTATAAGTTCTAGAAGATCTTAAAGCCAATTCGAGATTTCAATCTGTCTGTTCTCTGCATCAGATACTTAACTAGTTTACCTGAAATATCCTTTCCTCATCACTATTCAGTGGCCTGAATTGTATTTATTAAAACAGCCAGCCTTCCCAAAGGCAAACAGTGTTCCCCAGGGTGCATTAGAACACACTTCTAAGCACTGCAGATTTGTACTCTTTTATACACACACACACATACATATATATATAAATATATACACTTAGCTTTCTATATATCAGTTGTTTTCATTCTTCTTGAGGATAGACCTTCTTTTGTAGATTTTCATATGCTGGCAGGCCTTATCCTACTCTTGACCTTATTTTGAAGATGTAACAAAACACAAACTTTCTTTTGATAAACTCTTAAATGTAGAATGTGTGTTATTGAATATAATTTGAAAACATTTCTATCTAGAATCATAACAGTTGCATCAGTAAGATAGTGTTAAGACAGTTGTGAGTTTCAGTAGACTCTAATCTTTTCCTTTTGATGATTATTTTATTGACCATGTTAGAAAACAGAGTTTTATTGCAGTACAACCTTGATTTTCACAGAGTATTTTTACTTTAAATTTTCTAAATATAGGGTACTTCAGTATTTTTAAGAATAGATGCGTTTTAAGAAAGATGCATTTTGTTTTCATAAGACAAAATGGCAGAACTCAATTAATGGGGAATCTTAATATTTTTTAGAAATTATGTAAATATATGTGTTTTTAATGTAGATTAAAAGAGTATTAATTCTCTGGTTTAAGGGCACAATTTTACTAATTTATCAGATATAAGTAATTTGAACGACCCTAAGTGTGACCAGCTTTCATTCAGATAACAGAGAGTTTAGTAAACCTGTTCCCATTTGTTGATAGGCAGGAGTGCTGTGGTAGATCTTCTGAAAGAAAATATTTATTTCACTTATTTCTTGTGTGATGCTTTAAAAACAATATATAACTCACTACAGTTTTCCTGTTTATTTTACTTTTGTCCTTTGTCTATTTATGTATGTATTCTAGGGTCAGTGATGAAAAGGATGCACGAGGGTATCTCCAGGCCTTAGCTTCTAAAATGACTGAAGAATTGGAAGCTTTGAGGAATTCCAGCTTGGGTGCACGAGCAACAGTAAGCTCTGCCATTTTGCATAGAGAATTATCCTACTGGGTGGGGAAGCTCCAGTACACGATAATAAGTCTGAATACTTCTATCAGTTTGTCTAGGCTTTAAGCTAACTGTAAAGTTTCTCATGAGAATTCAGTTAGTCCAAGTCTTTGCCAGTTTAGGATATCATAACACATCTTTGTTCAACTGTAAGTTCTATAGATAGCCATTATTGGTAATAATGATGAAAAATAAACTCATATGTGAGTCTGTAATTATTTCTGAATTTAATGAAAAATTATACATTTGCACAAGTAGTTTCAGTTCTACTTATTTATTAGAGAGAGTACTTGTAATTAGTTTCTAAATTTACTTGCATTACTAAATTTTGAATGTTAAAGAAAAAATTGAAAAAAAAAAAAGAAAAAGAAAAAATTGGATGGAGCTAACAACAGTTCTATTATTTGTAGGATATGCCCTGGAAAATGCGTCGTTTTGCAAAATTGGATATGTCAGCTAGACTGGAGTTGCAGTCAGCTCTGGATGCAGAAATAAGAGCTAAACAGGCCATCCAAGAAGAACTGAATAAAGTTAAAGCATCTAACATCATCACAGAATGGTAAGGTTGAATAATAGAGTCTACTAGAATAATTTCTAAGTTGATCCAAAATTATCTGGGTAGTAGTTACATGTTTAGTTCATACCTATCACCTTTTCTTTTAAGTAATGACCAGAAAAAAATTATGAATATTTGAAAATAAATAAATGCTTTCAGGCCTTGTGTGCAGTGCTGGGATTTTAGTACAACCTCATTTTCCTCTGATTTGTCCATAAAGTAAAATTAATAGTGGCAATTAATATTTTACTGTTTATTTTTCCCCTTATTTGTAAATTTTAGTTGACTCTCAGATTCTGTTCCATTAAATCCAAAATTCTCTCATGTTCAAGAATATCATATTAGTATAAAAATGCAACATATATATTCAGAACAAAGACAGTCATCTGGGAATTCTGTCCTCTACCATAGGTCTTTTACAAATGGAGTTTCTCTTGATGATAGATTTCATAATGGTATAATATATTCTATTTATAGTTGCTTTTTCATGTTCTTTTATGTTTTGAGAAAAGTATGTCCTCCACAATCTGAGACAATTACCAGATCAATACATTCCTTCAATCCTCATCACAACAGTAGAGAAAATTATATTCTGAATAAATAAATGACAAAATGAAAATCTTAATTGGATTGGATATGAACATGCTTCAAGAATAAGTCTTGGTGATATAGAGGAACAATAGAAAGTTCATGTTACAAATTACCATGTAAATAAAAAAATCATTTGGCACTGGAATAGCAAAGTTCCAAAGGCATTCAATCATGAAAAGAAATATAGTCACATAAATTCAGTTTGTAATGGTGTGAAGCTTTAGTCCTTAAACTGTAATCATTAATGTTTTTAATCCAATTGGAGGTCATATACCTGGCACCCTCGTTAAATTATAAACTCTTGTAATAAATAATCCAGACATAAATTTAAGTATGCTTTGCTTAAAAGTGCTATTGTGACATTAAAAATGCAAGAGAACATTTTCTGGAGAATGTGACTCGATTCTGGCACAAAGATCTACTGAATGTCATTCTCTGTGTTGTAATTGGAATGAGTATGAGCAGCCTTCCCGTACCTGGGACACAGGCATTTGTGCATCCACTCATAAACCAGATTAAATGAAACTGGAAACTATAGATGTACTCATAAAAATGCTCCACTTTCATGGTTCTCTGTGGAAGAGCCTAACAAAATTCTAAATTTAACCTTTGATTTTATGACATTTTAAAATTGAATCATTTAGCTCTGGGTCAGCATCTTTTTCTATAAAAGGCCAGATACTAAATATTTTAGGCTTTTTGGGCCATTTTATCTGTGTTTACTCAACTGCACTATTGTGGTGCAAAGCAGCCACAGATCTGTCAATGAACAAGCTTGGCTGTGTTGCAGTAGTTTGTTTACACAAGAGTAGACGACCCTCTGGATGTGTCTTTCCTGCAGTAGCTTGTACTTCCCTAATTTGACATGACTGACATTTAAACCAGGAAACTCCAGCTACATATTGTAGGATGGCTCACCAACCAGCAGAAAAAATAATGACAGTTTTCCTTTTTTTCCCTCATTGAAGTAAACTAAAAGATTCAGAGAAGAAGAACTTGGAGCTCCTCTCAGAAATCGAACAACTGATAAAGGACACTGAAGAGCTTAGATCTGAAAAGGGTATGAGAATGTGTTTTGCATCAATCAGGGCTTATTCTTTTGTGAATACATGTTATTACCCGAGAACCCACATGTGTAGGTCAGAGAATTGTTTACACGAAGCACGCTGGCTGGCACTCACTGCTGGATGTATATCCACATAGGTGATGCACACATTCGCTGGATTGGTCTCTGAGTCATTTTGTCATACTTAATATGCATTGTTTAAAGGTTTCATAATAACAGAAGAATTCATTTTGCCACAAATTGGGACTGTTTTTTCAATGTCATGGACTATTCCACAAATAAGATTTTTGTGATTGGGAAAAAAACAAACTTATTTTTATAGTATACTTTATACTCTCTTCAAATGTTGTAGGATTCACTTCCAGAGTAGTTGAGGAAATAATGTATGAAGTAACTAAAGATTGATCTAATCCTGTTTTAAAAGGGAATTCAGTGATGAACTGTTTTGGTACTTAATTGTTTTCTTCCAAGTTTCATTCTTAAACTTCCTGCCCTGCAGGATTTCTCAGGATTTATTCCCATTTTCTTAAAAGCATTACCTGAGCATGCTTCCATTAATGTGAAAAGTAACTCAGAGTATGTGGCGGCCATTACAGAAACTTCTTTTAAACTTTCTTTCCATAATGTGGGCATTAAGAATGTGAAGATTTAATTTAAAAAAATGTGGAGTGTTATTTTCTCAATGAAGGGATCTCTTTTATGCAGTTATTAGAAATTCATTGTCCTGGGTGCCTGGGTGGCTCAGTCAGTTGAGCATCCACCTCTTGATCTCAGGGTCGTGAGTTCAAGCCCTGCATTGGGCTCCACTGTGGACATGGAGCCTACTTTAAGGAGAGAGAGAGAGAGAAGAAAGAAGGGAGAAAAGGAGGGAGGAACGGAGGAAAGAGTTCACTGTCCTGACAACATCAGTATTCCTGACCAAATAGTGAACTAATTAATGGCTTTATGTTACACTTATGTGATGTGATGCTTCCCCATAATTTCTCAGTCCTGTAACACACAGTGATGTAAAGCTGGTTGAGTTTCTGTTTCCATGTGAGAGGGTATCACATAAAGGAATTGACATGGGGAAAAGAAAACATTGAAAGTACTAGATGTTCAAACAATTTTTTTTTGTTGATTGAATTTCCTGGTGAACAAGAAAGGAAGGTGAATTAGGATTTCACATTAAATTGAAAATCAAGCAGACTTTTCAGATGGGAAGAGTGGAAAGCTGCATTATTTAGTGAGTAAAGGAAGAAGAATGTATAAGATTTGGAGGGCAGGCATCTCCAGAGGCAGTTTATGTAGAAGAGACATCAGTGCAGTGTGACTGTAACATACCATGTCACTGACTGACCCCATCCTTTGTAGAATATATCTAAATGTGCAAAAGAAATGTTTATCACATTGCTTTATGACAGCATGTGAACTTATAGCTTTTATTTGGATTTTGAACATTGGAGAGTCATGAAATTTCACTTCATATTGTAATGTACTGTATATACTACTTAATAGTAAAATGTAATATATAATGAGGGCGGGGATCCCTGGGTGGCTCAGCGGTTTGGCGCCTGCCTTTGGCCCAGGGCGTGATCCTGGAGTTCCGGGATCGAGTCCCACGTCGGGCTCCCGACATGGAGCCTGCTTCTCCCTCCTCCTGTGTCTCTGCCCTGCCCCCATGTCTATCATAAATAAATAAATAAATCTTAAAAAAAAAATGAGGGCAAGAATTTTTTTCTGCTATGCTTACTAATGTGTCCTGGTATCTAGACAAGGTTTGGCATATAATAGACTCTCAATAAATATTTATTGCCTGGATGAATTTCTGAACATAGCCCCTCATCTGGCATCCATGGTGTGTTATTAGAGAGTAGGATGAAAGCCACACAAAATAGTTGATGTCACTTCCTAAGGATATAGAAATCGAAAATATGTGCTTGGTTGTTTTCTGCTCTTTCCTTTCTAGTATTTATCATTGCATATACATTTTAAGAATTATTTTGGAAACCTTACATTTAAAGTTAATACCATAGCCAACAAATATGCTTTAACTTTTAAAACTTCATCTGAGGAAAAACTAGGGTATAAGTTATTTACTCTGTCAATTAAAGCAGTGCCTGAAATCAGATTAAGGTCTTAACAAAAGTTTTTTTCTTTTTTCTTTTTTTTAAAGATTTTTATTTTTTAATTTATTCATGAGAGACAGATAGAGGGAGAGAGAGGCAGAGACACAGGCAGAGGGAGAAGCAGGCTCCATGCAAGGAGCCTGACGTGGGACTTGATCCTGGGTCTCCAGGATCAGGCCCTGGGCTGAAGGTGGTGCTAAACCGCTGAGCCACCTGGGCTGCCCAACAAAAGTTTTTTCATAACTAAATATATTTGTTTTATCACTAGATAATTATAAGAGATTTTTTATATTAGTGTGTACTATAAGTTTGGTAAGAGTTTTTCAAAACAGAAACCTTGTTTGGTGATAAATTAGCTTAGAAAAGTCAGATATAACTCTATTTTTAAAATTCTTTCAAATCTACAAAGATTTAATGTTTTTCTTACGATGTGCTGTATGGAAAAGAAAGAAATTCAGGAACTCAAGTCAGGAAACAAGTATGTCATGGAGACTACTATAACTGCTAAGTGATATTCCAAGAATCACTAACATAATTTTTTAAATATGTAGAGTTAATAATATTGATCAGCTTTACAATGTGGTAGTTTGTGAACAGCTCTTAGCAGATTCAGACAGGAAAGGTTATCCATGAAAATTAGTTTAAATTGTTCTAGTTTTAAAAAAAAGTTGCTGCTGTCTTCTAGGTATAGAGCACCAAGACTCACAGCATTCTTTCTTGGCATTTTTGAATACGCCTACCGATGCTCTGGATCAATTTGAAGTAAGTACTAAACTTTTCAAGTATTCCCTGTAGTCCATTTAGAATTCACTTTGTGATTTAAAATTCATTTTCGAGGAAACTTTTATTGCTTCCCACATAAAAGGACTTAAAATCTTATATAAACAATAACATATAAGGAAAAGAGTATGTTCTGCATTCTTTTGGAAACTATAATCACATTTGTATTTAAGAAAAATCTAAGAAAGGTCTAAATATGAGACTCATAAGATTTAAAAGAAATTTCGTCTCCTCCCCTGAGAAACAGTAAATGCAGAGCAAATCTGAAATAATTTTGACACTTTAATCTCCCAAATATAGAGCCACAATAAAAAAAAAAAAGTAAAAAAGGTCAAAGCTCATAATAGGGAAATGCTGGTTCAAGCTCCAAATCAATTCAGTTGTTTTAGAAGTTTACAATAGGAATAGTTTTTGTAAAAAGCATTACATAGAGGATATTAGGCAATGTATTCCATAATAATGAAATAGTGACTCTATGACTATCATTCTTTGGTGCTCAAGTTCTTTGCTGGTAAAAAAAAACAAATTTTATGATATAAAGTATATTTTTGTCTCAGAAAATTTAAGTTCCTGATTCTATCTCTATTAAATAATTATAAGTCTCTGTGCAGAGCACTGTTCTAGTTGCTGGAGATAACAGTAGTGACCACATTCACCAAGTCCTGTTCTCAGAGAGGTTACATTCCAGTGGGAACAGCTAGAGGTGGAGAGATTCTGCTGCTCACTTTTAATTGTTACCCTTCTAAAGTGCTTCATTTAATTTGATTATTAATGATTTGCCATGCGCTTCATTTTATTACATTTTGAGCACAGTATATGCATTGTATTTCATTCCTTTGGGAAAGAGAAAAAGAACCACGCTTTAAAAAGTAATTAATGGATTTCTGAGTTTTTTGAGAAACAATGCCAATGACTGCTTTCCTCATTTATTTATTTGAATTAATGTCATTTGCCTTTCAATTGTTTTTACAAAATTTTTATTTATTATTCTTATTAAATTGCTTCATCCATATTTTCTATTTTTTATTGCTGTATTCGTTAAATAGGATTCCTTTTCTTCTTCCTCATCTTCACTGATTGATTTTTTGGATGACGTAAGTCTTTGATTTTCAAACCAATGCACCCTTCAGTAAAAGACATCAGTGGATTGAATTGAAGAATTTTGCCTAGTAATGCAGTCAGTTTTAGAACTATCACACCTGGTAATTTATTTGAGACAAAATTTGCTTCTTACCTGAAATATAATGAAGAGTTTATTAAACATCAGAAAATTAAATGTACTTTAAAAAATGCTTTGGCCATCAGAGAATCTGTATTTCCTTTCATTGCAACAATTCTGAAGACTGGAATGCTTACTTGATTATTGTCACTATATATATACATATACATATATATATACATATATATATATATATAAATGCTCATTTTTATTTTTCATGGTGATTTCTATTTCACATTCCCATTTCTGGCACTTTGCTATTTAATTTATCTGTTAGTCAGAAGTAAACTTTTGGTGGTAAAATTTTTAAAGTGACATGTTTTATTAAATCTTTCAGTTGCTTTTACTGTAACATGATTGAGTACAAATCCATTTTTAATGCTGAGAGAATTTCTCTTCTAATGTGGAAAGTGATTTTTGTTAATATTTGTGCTACAGGCACTATAAATTGACTGCACTACCATTTTCTCTTCTAAGTTAATTCTATCAATTTGATAATTGAGAAATCCCTAATGTATATTGTTTATTCTCTTTACTGAAATACCAAATGTATGCATTTTCTCTCCTTGTCATGTCGAACACTTAATCTCTCTAGAAACCGGAAAATAAAATGAATTCAAATGCAAATGTTCTACATAGCAACAGTTTTTAAACCAGAGAAATTTTTATATGTCTTATTTTTTGTGTTGTGTTAAATATAGTTCTTATATTTGGAAAAATATTTCGCATAATTTTCCTCTAAAGAAAGCTCTTGATCTAGATTTTTAAAAACTTTTAAGTGGTTTTTTTCTGTCTTTGAAATATTATACCCAAGTGTACTACTTTCCATTCTGAATGGAAACTATTTCATTATTCTTAAGACAGTTCTAGTTAATTCTACAGTGCAATAAAAAGAGAACTTTCTTGAGGTACAAAAATATTTCATGTTATGATCCACTGTATGTTTCACTGTACTAAATATTCAGTATAGCACATCCATAGAAACACTATTCACATGAGAGGGAATGGGAAGAAAATTTGATTAAAATATTTTATTGTTCCTTTCCCTAGAAAACCATTTCCATTTTTTTTCCTAACAAACTCCTCTGTACATCCCCTTTCTTCCCACAAAAAAGTTCTGAATGTAAAACCGAGAAGTCATGTGTATTTTGACAGATAGGTTTGTTCTGCTCAGCACAATGTTTGCAAGAATACATGCTGTCCCATGCCTGCCTTGTCTCTGCTCTCCCCACCGCCACCCAGCTGTAGCATAGAAGCTTCCAGAGTCCTCTGGGAGAACCCCTTCTTATCCTTCATCCACTAGCACTGAGCCTATAGGACTGAATTTTAAACCAGCATGAAGGAACTCCTCTCATAAAGTGAAAAGGTGTTGGGTTCACACAGGGTGAAGCTTTACGCATCAGGCTCCAGCTCCTAAAAAGCCTAAAATGTTTTCCCCTCATTTGCTTCCTGAATTCTCTTCTTACTGGTTAAGCACATAAGGGGACTTGAATTCTGCCTTTACCACTTTCTGGATGTATGACCGGGAGCAAGTCATTCAGCCTTTCCTGTTAGGTAAACCCCAGCTTGCTTCTCAGAAGAATGGGAGTAATAGTAGGGTACTGGCTAAGCAGTGATTTGAGAATTTAAAGGAACAAGATGTGGAAAGTCCTCGGGAACACTGGTGACTGTGTCCTTACTTGGAATGGGGCCATTCACCCCTCCTTCCTGTGTTCCCTTTTGCTCCCTTCCTTGTCTAAGAATCCAGTGTGGCTTCCTTGGCCTTCGGCTCCCTTTCCGTCCCCAAACCCCCGCACTAGTCTGAGTCACTGCACTCCCTGCACCCCGAATTGTTCAGCCACACGACCACCATATTTGATTTTCACATGTCAAGGAGAAGGCCAGCAGTGAGCTCCCATTTAAAATATATATGTATATATTGTATTCTTAATATATATATATTCTTAATATATATATAATATATTCGTATTTTATGGTGTTAACCTCTGTTTATCGTTGATGACTATCACCACTCTTCCCAGAGTTACCATTCATTTCATCCTCAAGGCCAGAGTAGAATGATGATGTTTTGAAAAAATGATATTTGATCCTTGGCGTGCTTATGTTCCGCATCTGGTTTACTTGGTATGGAGCTAAACTTCTGTTTAGGAGTAGGATAGGACAGGATAAATCTTGATTGTTCTTTGTACCAAAACTAGTGAGGTGTTGTGCATGACCGCCCCCTGTAGTAAGTGGACTCTGACCCTTTAACTAGCGCATATAACACATCCTCTGGTCATTCTTTGCTCATTTCTATCTTGTAGAAATAGAAGAGAAGTAGATTACATTGAAGACCTAGAATTTGAATTGCATCTGGAAATGAGGGGTTCTCTGGTATCCATATCATTGATCTTCCCTGTCTGCTCCCCGTGGCCTAGTGACCTCATAGGAACATACCACCAGTACCTCCTCTCCTCCAAAATTATCCCTTATTTTTTCCCTTAGTGCTCCCTTAATCGGCCTTTAACACAGTAATTCTTTTCACATAACATAGTGCACAGAATCACTCTCATGCCACAGCTTTTCCTCAGTGTGCTTTGCCTGTTAGCTCAAAATTCAAGTGAATGCCAGAATTTCTGGCAATATGGGAACACATTTGGAGCTGAGCTTTCCTTTTAAGTTGCATAGTTTAGACAGCTCTTTCTCTGAGTCGAGTGTCTAATAAGAGCAGTCTTGACAGGAGAGCAGTGTGTATGACAAAGGTCCCATCCTTCCCCCGACTCAGGTGAAGCAGAAGATATTCCCAACACCCTGCTTCTGTAATTCAGGACAGCTCAGGTGGTTGGGCTTTTCTGCATGTAGAGTCATAGACTTCTGAAAGAGAAAAGAACTGGAGAAAATATTCAGTCCAGTGGTTGTGACCGTTGCTGATCACAGCATTCTCCCACTAAGAAACTGGATCATTTGCTCCCCCACTAGTAAAGTTGTATGACTCTCAGTCTTTGGAGGAAGAGGGAAGTGGTGGCAAGAGGATTATGGCTGACACTGTTTAGGGTAGATAAAAGGGGGTTTTAGCTCATGGTAAAAGAAACTGACGTTACTCTGAACACTTTGTCTCTTGGATCAGGCATTCCCATGTGCGGTGAGACACCAGTGACAGAGTAGAATAGATTCCAGGGTCCTTCTGCTACAGAAATCATTTCCTCTTGACCTTGTCTTTTCTCTCAGCCTCACACACCCTAGACTGCCTGGGGGTGGCTCCGTGTCAGGCCCAGCACCAAAGAGGATGAGGGGCAGGTGGAGCTCACCAGCTCGGTCTCTCTCCCTTCTGTTCCCTGCATTCCAGTGGCAAGTCCAGGCACAATTAGACCAAGCTTACAAACTTCCCATCCTGTTCAGTTCATTTTCTTCTTTTTAGTTGAACCCGCAAAATACTCGGCTTGCCTGTATTAAAGGTCCTACTAATTACAGTTGTATAAATGAACTACTTGTTCTTTATATTTGGTACACATATTGTCATTTATTAAATCTGTGCCAGGTAAGTTTTGAGTTTTATTTAAATGACAGTTCTATACACTTCATTTAGGCCAAATTCACAAAAAATGCAAATTGCCCTCTTACCTGGCAAATGAGGGTACCAACTTGCTTTTGGAGGCTGTCTTCCTAATCTAGCATACTAAGGAAATAGTAAACCCAGGAATTAAAGGTGTGAATGAAAAGGTCAGACATCAAGGAATAGGCTTAGTCCCAGTAGTCCAATTGTCTGGTCCTCCTAATACTGCTTTCTTGTATCCTGGCATATTACAAGCAGCAAATAGTCTGAGAGTATTGGCAAGCTGATTTCTGTGCCTCATTTTGGCCTCCTAATAAAATCTTGTTAAGATGTCCTAAAATATTTAATTTCAGTCCTGGCTCTTAGGTTCCTTCATTCATCTCTTGGCTTTTAGCATTCTCTCTCCTTCTGGCTTCTTTCATATTCTGTCCTAACCCATCACAGAAATCTGAGGCTTGGAAGCCTTGTGTAGCTATATCTAGGGAGATCTGACCATATGTAAAAATCAAAGGAAGACAGAATTTTAAAACATGGATTAAAAAGATCTTTTAATCCTATGACCCAAACCAGGCCTAAATCCTTCTGAGAAATTATGGCATTCCTGATATTTCCTCATTCAATGCTTTTTAAAAAAATCTTCCATCCACATATTAAATACAACCCAACTTGAAACTCTCACATTTTAGAAGGTTGTTGTATCCTTCTCTAATTTAGGCAGTATTATATATTATTTTATATATATGTTTTGTATGGTATATTGTAAATTATATCCTAATATATTTAGACAATCTAGAGGGAAAAAACCATGACTACCTAGTCTTTTACTCTTCAGTATCTTATTTAAAAAGACCTTTTTAACTGAATCTTAAGATCTATTTTCCAAATTATGTGTCTGTAAGATAAATTACTTCTTTCGGTTTCTGCCTTGCTTCCATAATCAGTCTGAAATTTATGGTGGCAATTTATACACCATATATAAAATGCATAGTTTTAAATGGTCTGTGAAAACAGTATACTGCTTCCCAGTGTATGCTGTGAGACCAGTTTCACACCGTGGTTGTAGGTGAGTGTGTATAAGAGAAAGTGTGTGCAATGTGTGTTCTCCAATTATATTATCGGGAAATAGTCTAATTTCCCCTTCTCTATTGAAAATATAAAAATAGCTATTTGATTTCTAGGTAGACGCTCTAGAAAGAACATTGTCACTATGGTAACTTAATACCGTTATTAGCTTTATACTGTGCCAGTTTAGACACTGTGTTGTCTTTCATATACAAAGATGGTTTTGAGAGACATGTCGACATGTTTTTAGGATAGTGGTAATATATTTACTTTGAGCTAGTCATGCTTTTTTTCATGATTTCAGCATACTCCCAAATCTGTTCTAGAAGTGTAGAGATACCCAGTAAGTAAAAGCTTCTCTGTGTTAAACATTTTAGCACTTTCTACACATGCAGTACCATACTTTGCACAATGGTAGCTGCTAAGATAAATCAGAAGAAGTAGGCGTCAAAATGATTATCTTACCGTTAGAGAAAAAAATCGATAGTTATATTCTGTGCCATGTAGAAAGTAATGGGAAATATTTAGGTTCAGTATTGAGGAGTGTCAGAAGGATTCATTCAGTATTTATTAAGGATTTTTACATTTACAGGCCCTATGATAAGCATATTCTAGATCCTTAAGGATCTGAGTCTGATGGAAAAACCATACATGTAAATAAATAATTATAACACAATTGGGAGAAGCACACTAATAAAAGGTATGGTCTGTGTATCATGGGAGTATAAAGCAGAGCTATCTGACTGAACGAAACGCCTGCAGGAAGCCTTTCTGAAAGAGCCAGTGTCTGAGCGGGGTCTTTACACATGGACGGGTGTAGTCCACAGAGCAAGAGCAGCTGTGAAAGAGGAGTGTGCACTAGGCGGGCTGGGCATGGTTAGGGAGGGTAGTTCTACATAAGCAATGAGGATGACCAAAGAAACAAAAGCCTGCTGAGGAATCTGCAGGCCTTCTAATCCTGATTTGCCATGAACACTTTGGCACATTGTGGTCAGGTCATGCTCCCTCCGCCTAGAAAGAAATAAAATTTCCTATTGTACAAATAACACTGAACATCTGGAAGGATGTTTGTCATGCTTCAAGTTTTCTCTGAAATTTGTGGCTCCTGTAGACTCAGTTGATAAAATCCATCCTCTAGTCCCCCTACAAATCTTGTACATGCCACCACCACCACCCTCTACCTGGAAAACTATGCAGCTCACCTCTGTCCCAGCATTCATCACACTGTTGACGGCATGGTGTCTTCCACACCAGTCTGTGAATAGTATGCCTTCTGTGTCTTCTAAAAACCTGACGTAGTGCAAACCCTCAGTAAACAAATGTTAGGTTCAGTTGCCTATAGGGAATTGCCCAAGGCAGATACAGTTTATTTGTGTAAAACTCTGCTGTTCATACATCACCAAGTTCCAGAGACTTGGAAGATTTTTCAGTACAATTAATTATGAACTGCTTGTTACTGCTGTTTTACCCTAATTACTTAATCTTTAACGTCAGAAAGGTGAAGGTCCCTCTTGACTTAAGCCTGATGTCTAATCAGGTTGAACAGTATTGGTGAAGTGACTTCTTGATTTAATTCATTATCAGTAATTCTGAAGGCCTAATTAAACTTTTATACTTTAAAAGAAGCATCTTTGAAAAGAGTAAGACCTTGGTAGATAAAAGATTAAAGTATTTTATTAAATGCTACCCGACACTAAATCAGAATTATTTGAATCCTTTCTTTTTTCATGTTTCCAGTCGCTACTGCCAACCTTTACAGAGAAGAAATTATCCATCACTTGATGGAGTGTTATTCTGTGGGTCACTGTTTGTGCAGGGTCTAGTGAAAGCTTGTCATCATAGGCCAAGTCTGAGCAACTGTTTCTTTACTGTCCTGCCCTCCAGTTTTTCCTGAAAATACATGTACTTTCAACGTATCGCAAAATATGTCTTTATGTGTATGTTGATATACTTTGTCTGTTAATACAGCGGTAGCCATCGAGAGTCATGTGTGAGTATTTGTAACATGTAGTATTCTCCTTTCTTTGTTGAAGCGCTCTCCGTCCTGTACTCCAGCTAGCAAAGGCAGACGTGTAAGAGACTACTACACTGTGTGTCCCCACCCCATGCCCTCCACCCTGTCTCTTACCTTTCTTGCCTGTGGTTGCAGAACACGCTAACGTCTCCGTGATGTACTATTACCTTTACTGCATGCTGTGTGCTGCTGCTCCTGCTATTGCTACTCTGCCTTTCTGCATTTTCTTTTTTTCTTTTTCTTTTTCTTTTCTTTATTTCTTTCTTTCTTTTTTTTTTTTTTTCTTTTTGTGGCTTTGGCCGTAGAGCTTTAGGAATGTTCATATAAATTTCAGTAACCGAACTGGTAAAATGGTAAGGTATCTTTTAAATTTTTATTAGGGGTAAAATGTGATCCTAACATATGCTTTGCAAATTGATCACATGCAGAGTTAATGACTTTCTAAATATGAATATAGTATAAGCAAATATGTAGAGATTTCCTACAGATCTTAATTATTTTGGGAAAAAAAGCCTTGATGATTCATATTATTCAGAGTTCAAAAGAATTTGGGACAAGTTATAGATTTTATTGACTATAATTTTATGTAAAATCTCTGCAGAAATCTTGATAGATTATTTAATGTAGTTCAAAGGAATATCCCTAAATTTATTTATAGATTTAAGGCAATAATATTAATAATAAATTGTTTATATTCTAAGATACCAAGATTTTTAAAATATCATGACATTCTTTCTGTATGAATTGATAACAAACTATAAGCATCATCCTATGCTAAGGCTAGCTCAGTGTTTCTCAATATTAAATGGGCTAGCCACTACCTCTATCCTGCAAGATTCTGTTATGCCCCAGAATGGGGCATGTGTTTGTAGAAAGATCTCAAATTTTCCTAAACCAACGTCCACCCCAACATCAATATATACAACATACACGCTCCCTAGTTGAGAAGCATGGACTAGCTGGTTTTGTTTGCTCTGGTTTTCACACACCATGTTAAATAGTAGCATTAAAAGGAACACCTGTGGTAGATACAAGCTTTGAAACTTTCAAAAAATAAAAAAAATAAAAGAAACTTTCACCTGTCAGCTTCATAATCATTGGTATTGATCAACACCTTAAATCCAGAATTCTTGAGAATTCTGTAAACTCTGGTTTACAAAGAGCATGGGGAGTAGTAGGGTCACCCACTGCTTCCTGGTGCTCTTTCAGATGTCATGATGCATTGATGGCAAAATAAATATGATTAACCCTTACATAGCACATATTTCCAAACTACTGTTCAATAGTGAATAAGCAGATCAGATACCAGTGGTGTGGCAGATGGAAACTATGACTTCAACTAATATCTCATTGATTGATAAAGTTTCTGAAAAGATTGCCGTTCAACTGATTTTTTTTAATGATTTTGACATTTAGAGAGTTAAAACCTTTGGGTGCTTGGATTTATCAAATTAATCTGAGTATGTGTTAAGTATATCATATAACCTCTAGAAAGGAAGATCAAAATGTTATATGCCCAATTCTATTAGGTTCAAATCATCAGACTGAACTGAATTTTTAACTAGTTTCTTTTTAAGAAATATTGTTATAATTCAGAGAGATTTTATTTTTCTGGTTACATATAGATTAGTTATATCTCACTTCCTTGCAGATTTCTAGGGGCTTTGGCCTCCTAGAGCCCTTCTGTGAATCTTAATATAAGGAGAAATTTTTGAGGGAAAGAGCTATTATAAGGTTCCTACTATTTAGTCTGTATCTTCATTCTGTAGGGTATGAATAAGCCATACTTAACTAGAGCCTATTGATGCAAAACCTATTGGTTTTTTTTTAATACAGCTGTGATAGGCTTAATAATCTTCTTTCCAGGCTTTCTTCAATTTTTTCTTAGTTATATATCTGAAAAAGTTTAAAAACCACCTCTGAAAAGTGATATCTCTGAAGGAGTTGAGTGAAAAATCATCAAGTATTCAGCAGATGCAGAGAAGCATCTCAGTGGCAATAGTGAGGCACCTCAGTGGTCCTGAGAGATGGCAGTGTGTTACAGTAGGACACAGATGGCTACCATTGCTAACAGTGGTCTAGAATCCAACAGTGACATATGATTGTGTAATATACAGTGTTTTCAGATGAGCAATAGGTAATAGTTAAAATTCTTTAAGTGACTCTTATGTATCATATAAATGAGGTATCACTATTTAGGGTTTGCTATATTTTTATTTCCAGTCTGCTATAAGGTTCCATTTACATACTTAATAAGTGGCATTATTCAATTAGGCATAGCACAAGTAAGGTTTGTTACTAATATTATTATTAATGACTGAATATAAGTGGTTATGGAAGGGTCCACAGTGTTCTCATTAATAGTGAGACACATTGAATGTTTCATTTTAGATTATTCCTTTAGAGTGGAACAGAGATTATAAATAGCTAACATGTAGCTTAACTTTTGTTTTCCAAGAACATTTGTAAATTCTACAGAATAGATACTCAAATAGATCTATTGAAAGTAAGGAGAATTTTCTTAAAGAGTAGCAAGTTACATTATTTGTAATTAGTAAGATTGTACTTACTAGTTGTAGTCTTCAGTGGTTTATTATTAGGATGATAAAAAGATTTGCTGTTTTCCAAATGATAAGGTATTTCCATAATACTGTTTTCTTATCATAAGCGCAATTAACAAAAAATTAAAAAATTATATCAGTGAAAGTTTGAGGTTATAAAGTGTTTTTGAATACAAAAAATTGGATTACTTGCCACTTTGTATCCAAAATACTTCCGGCTAAAGTTAATTGATGATAATTATATTTTTTCTGTTTTATATTTACAAATACAAGACAACATGTTAGATGTAAGCTTTTTAAAAAAATCTATATCTAATCTGTATCAAATCTTGGTATCTTTTATTTTAAAACCAGGTTTCTTATGAGTGTTTTGCTTCTTGTATTTGTTCAAATCTCTAATTATTTTTGAAGTAGAAAAGGCCCATTGATACACATTCAAGATGAGTTGTCTTAGTTGTTTTTATTATTTATCAGAACACCATACTGCATAATTTGAGAAGTTCACCTAAAAATCATACCTAATCCTAGGGGGAAAGAAAACTTTTCTATTTTACTGAACTACCCTAAAACTACATTTTGTAAATCACTTGATAGGGAAATCCTAATAGATTCAGGAAGCCTTATAGACTTTTTACATGACAATGTTAGGCATTGTGGATGATACTGCTGATAACTCAGTTTATTTTTTTTCTTTTCTTTTTTTTTCCCAAACAGTAGAGCAGTAGGTAAAAAACCACATTGGAGGAAGTAGGTGTTTCTAATGCCTTGAAGTAGGCTTACTCAGGAAAAAAGAATTAACCGAAAAAATAGAAAAAAATCACATCTACATAAAAATATTCCCCATCTTTCTCAATAGAGTGCAGCTTAGAAATACTGAGGGGGGGCACTTGACGGGATGAGCACTGGGTGTTATTCTGTATGTTGGCAAATTGAACACCAATAAAAAATAAATTTATTTTAAAAAAAAAAGAAATATTGAGTGAATTGCTTATACTGTTCAGTTAAGATTTTTTTCCAAGATCTTCCTCCAAATACTATTAGAATGTCCTGTCCAGTTAGTATTACATATTGCTTTCCACTATTTTTTCCTTATCATTCTTTCTACAACCATAAACGCAGTTACTGAATTGTGATATCTCTACTATTGATGTATATCATATTTATCAGCTTTTCCTGCTATTGATGTATATCATATTTATCAGCTTTTCCTGCATTACTAATTCAAGTCATTGCTTACATGTAATGCTATACAAGTTTTCAAAACACAAAGAATTTCACTTTCATGATTTAAGTGTACTATTGTTGATTGTATTATAACCATGATAAAGGTTCAGAAGGTAAACATAATTGATGTGCTACTAATCAGTTGCTTTGCTGCCATGTTATATCTGCATCATTGCCAATTAATTATTAAATTAATTTTAGGCTGTTTGCAAGGTCTGGCTTATAGTTATTGAGTATTCCGAAAGTTCAGTAAAATTAATTGCTTTTTAGTGGAAGAATAAGTTCTTAATTATAAATGTATCAGTAAGCATATAATTATAGATAAAATTAATAACATCTTTAAAAACCAGTCCTGTTGGTGATAATTAACACTTTGATATAGAAAATATGTAAGTGGTATTACATTTTTCTTATTCTTCCTGTTAAACCTCTTTTGAGATATTGTTTATACTTGCAGTAATCAATAAAGGAAATGAAATGTGTAAATCTCTTAATTTAACAGGTATTAGCTGCTAATAGCTTTTAGAAGATATGGGGAAAAATTTTTTTAGTCTGATATTCAAAACATTATTGCCAAGAGTTTTGTTTTTTTTTTTTTTTAAGAATTTATTTATTTATTCATGAAAGACACAGAGAGAGTGAGAGAGAGGCAGAGACAGAGGCAGAGGGAGAAGCAGGCTCCATGCAGGGAGCCCGATGTGGGACTCCATCCCAGGTCGCCAGGATCAGGCCCTGGGCTGAAGGCGGCGCTAAACCGCTGAGCCACCGGGCTTCCCTATTGCCAAGAGTTTTATTCATCTTTTTTTTTAATAAATTAATTTTTTATTGGTGTTCAATTTACCAACATACAGAATAACACCCAGTGCTCATCCCGTCAAGTGCCCCCCTCAGTGCCCGTCACCCATTAATCCCTACCCCCCGCCCTCCTCCCCTTCCAGCACCCCTAGTTCGTTTCCCAGAGTTAGGAGTCTTTATGTTCTGTCTCCCTTTCTGATATTTCATCTTTACCAAACTTTGTTCCTTGTCTTTCTAAGAAACATACTTTTGAAAAATAAAGTGGTAATTTTTTAACTTCACTTATACATTAAGTGAAAAAAAATCCATAATTGGGTTTTTTTTAAAATCAGAGTATCATTGTAAATGGCATAGTTCAGCTTTTTAAATATACTCAATGTCATCTCAAAATATTACTTAAATATTTTTACTTATTTTTAATTAGTTTTAACAAAAACTACCTGATTTTGTTTAATCTCTGGAATTTGTTTTAAGAGCATATAGTTCCAAAATGCTAGTATGCTAATTTTCCTTATTCTCTTTTATTAGGTTGATATTGGGTTAGTTTTTAAATCTAAATGTTTCCTCTTTTGAATAACCAGGTTTATTTACTTCATGCAACTAAGAAAATAATTTCAAAATCTATTTTCATTCTTGTTGTTTTCTTCTTTATTTATAAATAAAAACTTGTTAGGAGGAAAAGATTTTTTATAAATGGCAATAATTCTAAAGAAGGGCCAAGAGGTATGTATTTAAAGCCTTGAGAGTTCTTAAGAGTCATTAACTTCTGTAATCAAGGATTAATAAACTTTGATGATATATTTTTCCCTTTGTTCAATATCACCCTGTCATCATGTCACATTTTCATGGGGTCATAAAACATGATGATAAATGTTTTAAGGACCAACTATGGAGTGGGGATGGGAAGTGGGATTGGTTTTTAGGTGTGATGATTTTTGTGAGTAAACCTTTCACCAGGGCACATACTGACAAAATGTCTTAAGGCGGTGTGTTCTAATTTCAGCACAAGAAAGTGTAAGTAATAAAACTGCCTGCTCAATTCTGGGCAGCACATATTCACAGGGCTCAAAGAGCAGACCTGCTTTAAATTGTCAGCCAGTACTACTGAAAGCAGCGAGCTCCTGCCTTTCTCATTTTTGAAGTAGTTTTAAAGTAATTGGATTCAGAGGTAGAAAAGCCACTATTAGCTATTCAGTCCCATTCATAGCATTATCCTGTGCACAGGAACGTCTGCTTTTATGTCTTTCACTCAAATTGTGGGCTAATATAATAAAGGCTTTGGAGTGACAGGTCAGAAATTTAAATTTTATTTAAAATGACCCATTTTTTGCACTTAGTAAATCCCCTACTTGGACACTTCTTAAATACTTTATGAGCTACTTAACTTGATTATTTGAGGTCATTTTAAATTCTTATTAATGTAAGATGCATCCGTACTGCTTTGCTTATCAATTCCATGTTAACTGAACCCCCTGCCCCATGGTTCTTATTCAGCTTGCAATTTCTGTAATCTCATGAAAACTAGAAGGAGGAGATGGTTAGGAAGTAGGATCTTTCTGGCCTTATTTCCAGCCCAGATTTATATTCCATATTAATAATTAAAAGGAGTACCTTCTCCATGACTGTCCCTGAGTGAAATTGTGAATTGGGCAAAACATGTCTAAGAGTCTTATTTTCTTCTTTCTTTTACTCTCCTATTCCTGGTGGAAGTTCAGTCAGGAAAAGAGACAGTGTAACTCATTCTGCATGACTGTTCAGTTGCTCTGAGTACCTTTACCGTGGAGATGCTTCTGTACCACAAAAAGAATACTGAACTTGAGGTACTAGTTTTATGAAATAAGCCACATTGCACACTTCAGAGCCGATGTACAGCTGGTATGCCTCAGTTCCCCATTTTTAAAACATGGGAATACTTCCTTAGCTGATGGTACATAGCTGTGGCTGCAAGTTCCTTAGATGTTCTCCCTAGGACGCCTCTTCTCCCCCACTTCTCCTGAGTGCAGGAACTCAAGATACAAGGCCTGGTTGGGAACCATGTGAGTTATCCCCACAAAAATCTTGCTGTGTGGTTTGCCAGAAAATCTGCCTGCCTGCCTGTGCCCAGTAGAGGACTCCTGCAGTGTTAGCCAGCCCACTAGCCAGTCCCTAAAAGAATAACCATAATAATAATAATAAAGGAAAAGAGAAAATATTTTAAGTACATGTTTAAAATCCTGAAGCTGATTGTTCTTTTTACTGAATTGTAACTTCTGGTCTTTCTGTACAGCACAGTTGAAACAAATTTCTCCAGCCTCTTTTCCAGCTTGCTTTCATTGCCTTTCATTTCAAAAATGCAGTCCTGGTAATTTTGAAAATTGCCAAGCTGAATATATCATCCATCAGTATGCTCCATAAGATCTTGAATGCTAAATTTTAACCCCAAGCATTTTGAGTTTCTAAAAACACTTGGTTAAAAGGCTGCAACTGAATTTAAGTGCTGGTATTTCCCCTGCTGCAGAATAAAAGGGCAGTGTTGTCCCCAATGACAAACACAAAGCTGATAAATTAGTTTCCTTTACAATCAAGTAATGCCTGGTAGACGACCCGATTTCCTTCTTATGAAGGACAAAATTATCTCTGATCTGCAGCACATACTCTGTTAAGTACTCTGCACTTAGTTCACATGTATTTCACTTGCAGAATACAAGTCAAGAACATATAGTAGAGACCAGTGCCCAAAGCAGGAGGCAGGCAGTGAAGATGGGAGCATTTTATTAACTGTTGCTATCTTTATCTTTGTTTACATTAGAACTAGAGGTTATGCTTTTGTGTAATGACAGATCTTGAAGGCGAATATTCAAACTGAGGTTCGTTTTCCTCTTCTCAAGAAATGTTATCATGATGATGCCTTACAGAAATTTGCTAAGAGCTGCACATTGTTTGAAAGTGATTTCTTGGGTTTTTGTTTTTCCTGACTTATCTTCCTAGACCGACCCCGTTGAGAGCACATATGTACGGAATCCGAACGTCAAGGTTAACGTCCAGTCAAGGTCCACATCTCCTTCTACATCTAGTGAAGCTGAGCCACTTAAGGTGCCTCACTGGAGCAGTCATGCTCCTCAACTTTTCACTTGTGTCAGAAAAGAGGAAATTGCAAAAAACAAGTGAAATCTGACTCTTCTTTTAATCAAATATATTATGTAATAAGTCACAGTATGTTGGAGATCATTGCATTTCACTGATAATGTAAATAGGACTGTAAAACAAAAATAGAAAATCACCCCTCAGATTCAACCTAAAATAAACAATATTTACTTAATTTAAAGGTAATCTTAATATTAAGTAGAGAACTGTGGATCAGAGGGCAGAGTTATCTACATTCTAGAATTGTCAGATACAAACCTGGTAGGCACATGGCAGTGTCAGGTGTCATTCTCCTATTTTAATTCATCTCAGAAGTCTAATAAGACATATGTAACTGTTACTTAGTACAGCTTAAAATTAAAATTGCCACTGCTGGTCACTGAATAGTTTATTCTAACTGTTCAGTCAGATGGCATTCAACCATGTCATGTCTTGTAATAGTACAAAAAACCAGTGTTGTTTTGCACCTCACGTCAGTCAGTGGTTTCAAACAGCCAGTCAGCCTGTTTTCTCAACAGAGGTCATTTCCTCAATGAGTCAGAAGAATGTGTCATGCCTCCTGCCTCAAGATGCAATTTAGATTCTTCACTCAGCTTGCAGTTCTGACATAGCCCCTTTGTTTCCCATATTATCTCTAGAGCTGTGTCTAGCATTCCAAGAGAAGCAGATAGTTCACTTTGGAAAGCTATCTGAAGTGAAGTGTGATTTGTAGTTAGATTCTGACTTGACTTTTTTCCAACCCTATGATAGACTACCTTAAGACAGGTTAAGCTGATGAGTCTCTGCTTTTTTTAAATCATTGTTTTAATATTTTGAATTTATACATTTTAAATGCTGAACTATTTCAAGCACACAGAGAATAATAAACACATGTAACCACCATCCACAGATTGAACAGATGTGAACATTTTGCCCTGTTCTTTTCAACTGTTTTCAAAGAAAAAATATTCCACACAATTGAAACACCCTTCCCTATACTATTCCCCTCTCTCCTTTCTCAGACATATCTAAAGACCTTAAAATTGATGTGCATTCTCTTCCTTGGTTTTACATTTCACTTTATTTGCATCCATAAACGATATATGAGAACATTTGTTTTATATTTATGTTTTATGCAAACATACATCTGTATCTCTCTGTAACTCCTTTCATTCAGCATTATGCTTTTGAGCTTTACTCATGCAGATACATGTCCATTTAGTTCATTATTATAACTGTTATGTATTTCATTGTATGAATACAATATAACCATTTATGCATTCTCCTATTGCTAGATATTTAGATTGTTTCCAATTTCTGTTATTACAATCAGTGCTGATGTGAACATCCTAGTAACTGTCTGCTTTTGCAAATGTGCAGTTTGTTTAGTGTATATACTTGAAAGCTGAATTATTGGGTTGTGTGGTATACGCATTTTCAACTTTAACTAGATTTTGCCAAATTATTTTCTACAGTGGTTGGACCAATTTTCACTTGCACCGACAATGTGTGAGAGTTCCCCATTTTCCCACATCCTTACCAACCCTTGGTACTGTTAGACATTAACTATTGCCAACTTGATGGGTATGGAGTGGCATTTTTTAAATTTGCATTTCTCTGATCTCAACTGTTAATTCAGCATCTTTTTATATGTTTATTGATCAGTGGTGGTTTGCCTGTTTATATCTTTCATCTGTTGTTCTATTGAATTATTTTTCCTATTCTTTTGTAAGTGTTCTTTACATAATCTGGATACTAATCCTTAGCTGGCTCTGTGCACTGCAAATATTTTCTTCCAGTCTGTGGCTTATTTTAAATTTTTATTTGGTATCTTTTCATCTTGCAACATTATTTATTTTAAAGTAGGCTTACATATATTATTAATCTTTTCCTTTATGACTTCTATTTTTTATATCTTTCTAAAGCAGTTCTTCCCTATGCGGCATTTAAAATTTTTCTTCCATACTTTTTTTCTAAAAGCTTAAAAACTTTCATTTTACATGTTTATGACCTTAACTGAAATTTATTGTTACATATTATGTGAAATGGGGTTCTACATCTATTTTTCTCATATGAACAACCAACTCTACTACATTTCCCCCCATTTATTTATAAACCACTCTCTGCTTTATATATATGGGTCTGTTTGGGAGTTCTTTATTCTCTTCTGTTCTCTGTATCCCTGCATCAATATCACATTGTCTTAATTACTGTGACCCTAAAATACTTCATCTGGTATGATTAGCCACTCCCACCCACCTTGTTTTTCCTTTTCTTTTTGACCCTTTAGTTTTACATTTGACTTTTAGGATCAGTTTGTCAAGTTCCATGTGGAGCTTTTGATTGGAATTGCATTAAACTTACAGATTTATCTGAGGAGAATTGACATCTTTGTGATTGGGTCTTTCCATCTATGAACATGGTATACATATCAGTTAGATTTTCTTTTATATCCTTCAGTAAAGTTTTGTTATTTTCTTTATGAATTTACCTCATATTGCTTGTTACATTTGTTCCTAGGTACCTTAAAGTTTTTGTTGCTACAGTGAATGGGATCTTTTCCAAATATACATTCTTATGGTCTTTGTGAACTCTGTTGATCTTGTATCCAGCACCCTTACTTCACTCCTTTTTATTCTAAGCTTCTTTTAGACTTTCTGGGTAAATTATAATGTCATTTTTGTTTCCTATTTTTTTTATTAACTTTTGTGTAGGTTTTCACTGTTCCTCTCTTTTATCTTTCATGTTTACCTATTGAAACATTAATTTGTAAATTTGGTTCAAAGCTTTTTCAAGCTATTTAAAAGTAAATTTAAATTAGAACTAAACTCACAATTAAGCAGAAAACTCTGAGAGGTTCCATTCTAAGGTTATAGGGCAGTATAGTATAAAATACTCTGTTTTTATAATAACAAAGGCAAAGAGTCATCTATTTTTTAATATTTTAAACTATAACTTTATTCAAAGCTAGCCTTTTCCTTTTGTTTGCTTGCTTAGCATTCTAAAATGAAGTAATTCTTTATGCCTTTTTTTTTAATACTTTGCTAAATAAGTGCTGTCTCTTTTCCAGTAAAATCACTGGTTCCTTTCATTAAAAGTAATATTGTACATTAATATTTTATAAAGATAATTCTTTTAACTTTTAAATATGTATATTAAGTTCTGAATTCCAATAATATTAAATACTCTAACTCCCTTCTTTGGAAATTGATTTCTGCACAAAATCCCACTAATCAGTCTCTCTTTCTCTCTCTCCACATGCATACACAAACACAACTCCACTGAATTGTGTTCCACATATGCAACATACATTCTGTATATAGAAGTTAGAGTTAAGAGAATCTTCTAAGTATTTGGTTATAAATCATGCTTTTAAAAAATCAGATACTTTTAAGAATGTGAGACATTTTAAGATGAACTTGAAGATTAATATCCTCATTTTTATGTAGGCAATGTGCTGTGACATTTGTTCTCTTCTGTGAATTCTCTTTTCTGAATCATTTCTTTTTAAATTTCCAGACCAATATTTTTTTGCTAATTGAAGAACTATTTCATTTGTAGACATTGCAGGCTGAAATTTAAATTATCAACACTATGAGAATTTTAGTGTTAAATAAATATCATTGAGATATTTTTTGCCTTATTGATGTTGCTTGGCTTTATTTACTTTGATTTATTTTTAGTGATGTTTGAAACAGATGGAATACTTCATGACATTTATTTCCTTTTTTGCTCCTGAATTCAGATTGTAGACAGTACTCCTCTTCCAGCTCACACACCAACCTTAAGGAAAAAGGGATGTCCTGGTTCAACTGGCTTTCCAGCTAAGGTACTCAATCTATATACTTCTGAAAAAAAATTCTATAATGGATTTCTTCTGCTTTTTGTATTTGCTGTGATTTATGCAATTTTTCTCAAAATTACAAACATAAAAGCTTGGAAAGAAAATAAATTTTATGTGACTGGAAATAACCACCACTAAGAAAGGTAGGAAGAGTGTTGTAAAGTTTGTTCCATTTAGTTTTTCTTCCATCTTTTTTCAATTTTTTAATAATTTTAATCAAAATGAAAAATTATAAAAGTTGAAGATTAGAGGGCTATCTTGAAATGGATAGTTTGGTTTGGTTGGTTTTATTTATTAGTGAAAAGCCTACAAGTTGGGAGTTTTCTGCCCTTTTTTATAATTTCTGAGTTTTTGAAAGATTACTATTTTTGAAGTATATTCTCCTTTTACTTTATGCTCTCAATGTTTTTTCAGATCCATTTTAGGCACTAACAAATTGAAGGAGAAATAAAATGATTGATAAACCAATTTTTTCAAAATTCCATATAATTTTTCATCAATTGTTCTCATTTTAAAATGTAAAACATGAAATACACAGTGAAAGAATATGCAACTTGAATCTACCATAAGCACAGCACTAGCTTGCACTCAATGCACTTTTGATTCAGGAGAAAGACTGCAGATCTGCAAAGTTCAGAAGAATGCTGGGTTTGTGTTTTGCTAGTTCTTTGGGATTATACTTTTATTTTTGTATCTACAGGAAAATAGCCTTGACATTATTCTAGAACTATTTAAATAAATATTTATGGGATTAAACATTTTAGAAGATCTCTAAATTATCAATAAAAAATAATATAAAGAGCAACTTGATAATTATATCTACAATTTACTGAATAGGACTATTCTCCAGGCATTATCTACCTACTATATCATTATTTCTATCACTAGTATTTCTATCACATATCTAAAAGTTTCTAATTCGGTTCTTACTACAGCATTTGAAGATATCTAATATGTTTCCATAGAGCAGAAAACTAAGGCTTTGAGAAATTAAGTTTCCAAATATCATAGAAATAGTAAGCTACATGTCAATATTTGCATGTTGAAAGTTAAAGTTTCTATTATTAAAGTTAGATATACAATTAACAAATAAAATTAGTACATAATTGCACCATAATTTGAGAAGGTTTGGGGTTTAGAAAACACAGATTGGCATTACTTAGTATCTGGCATAGTTAGTACATGTATATAGTGCAATACTATATTGCAATTCCATTTTCCAATAAATGGAAATTTAGAATGAATGGAAACTATTGCTTCTATTCTTGCTTTCTTTGTTGTGGTCTCCTTGTTTCCATCTTCCTAAATTCAGTATTTTGAAGTCTGTTATTGTAAGGAGTAGTGCTTAGAGAATGCATTGTAAAAAATAAAAAAGACATTAAGTTGAGGCCACTCAGAAGAATCTAAGATCAAAGTTGACAACTGAGAAAGAGAAACATTTAGTGAAAAATTCAGGTGAATTATTTTTTCATTCTATTCAACATAACTATGACTGAAGTGTTGATTATGGTAGAACATGAAGATTTAGTTGCTTATCTCAAGCTCCTACAAAGAAATTCTAGAAACTGGAAAACAAATGACCTCCCTCCCCAGCACAGAAACCTTGGATAAGCCACAGATTGAGAGACAGGTTGGTGGATCTGAAAAGCTAATAAAATGTACTGGCATAAAAGAAAAACTAGCTGAATAACCTTCACTAGATAAAGCAAAATTCTGAGGCCAAAATATGAATTTAAAATAGGCACAATACATATTTGAAAGAGATTTTTAAAAAGAAAGGATGGAACAGGATGAGGTACCTAGGAAGAAATATAATTTGCAAGTGCTTCATGTGAAACTATAACTGCTGGAATAAAGAACTCAGCAGATTGCTCTAATGGAATGAGCAAACTGGATATAGCAGAAGAACAAGTTGGAGGGGAAGATGGCATGGATGATATAAGACATGAGAGAAATAGTTTCAGTATCTCTGTAATAGGATTGGAAGGGGAAAGAAAAAATAGAAGCACTTGAAGAAATAGTCACCTAACATTTCCCAGTAATTAAAGAGGAAAACCTCATATTGAAATACATCATTAGGTGGAATAATTTTTTTTAAACTCACACTTGGACACATTATAGTAAAATTTATGGAGATCATAGATCAAGAGAAAATCCTAAAATTTTTCAAAGAGTAAATCATCTTTAAAGAAAAATCAAATTGATATCAAACTTCTCAACAGCAACACTAAGTGCTGAAAACAATTAAGATAAATGTTCAAAATGTTGAAGAAAAAGAACTTTGAACCCTAAAATTTTAACCCAGCTGTAACATCACTTAATTATGAGAGTAAGTTAAAAAATATTTTCACGTATAAAGAACTTAGTAAGTTTATTTATTAAAAAAACTTTCTCTGAAAATACTCTTGTATACACTAACAATAAACCATCAGAAAGTGAAATTAAGATAACAATCTCATTTACAACTGCACCGAAAGGAATATAATACTTAGGAATAAATTTAATCAAGAAGATCTGTTCACTAAAAATGATAAGACATTGACAAAAGAAATTTAAGAAGACACATCAATGGAAATGTGTTCATAGATTGCAAGAATTAATATTATTAAAATGTCTATATTACAATATATAGCAATTTACAGATTCAATGCAGTCCCTATCAAAATTCCAACAGTATTTTTCACAAAATAGAAAAAAACAATGCTAAAATTTGTCCCCTCAAATAGTACAATCTTAAAAAGAAAAGGCTGGAGGCATCACACTTCCTAATTTCAAACTATATTACAAAGCAATAGTAACCAAAACAGTATAGTACTGGCATAAAAAAAAAAACATATATCAATGGAACAGAATAGAGAGCCAGAAATGAATATGCATGTCTGTTTACTGAACACACATATGATCAATTAATTTATGACAAAGGCATCAAAAATATACAATGGTGAAGGGAGTCTCTTCAATAAATGGTGCTGGAAAAACTGGATATCCTACATACAAAAGAATGAAACTAGACCACTCTCTCACACCATACACAAAAATTAACTCAAAACAGTAAAGACATGAACATAAAACCTAAAGCCATAAAACTCCTAGAAGAAAACAATGGATAATCTGCTAGTTTTAGGAATGTTTTTTTTTTTTTGGATTTGATATCAAAAGCAAAGACAATGAAACAAAAGCAAAAGTAAATAAGTGGAATTACATCAAAGTAAAAAATTAATGCAAAGCAAAGAAAACCATTAAAATGAAAAGGCAAGCAATGGAATGAGAGAAAATATTTGTAAATCATAATCTGGTAAGGGGTGAATATCCAAAATATAAAAGAACTCATACAACTCAATAGCCAAAAATACAAACAAACAAACAAAACGCTACATAATCCAATTAAAAGATGAGCAGAGGACCACAATAGACATTTTCCAAAGAAGACATACAAAAAAATGGCCAAAGGTACATAAAATGTTGTTCAGCATCACTAATTATCAGGGAAATGCAAATCAAAACCACAATGAGGGGGCAGCCCTGTTGGCGCAGGGGTTTAGCGCCGCCTGCAGCCCAGGGTGTGATCCTGGAGACCCGGGATCGAGTCCCACGTCGGGCTCCCTGCATGGAGCCTGCTTCTCTCTCTGCCCGTGTCTCTGCCTCTCTTTCGCTCTCTCTGAATAAATAAATAAATAAATAAATAAATAAATAAATAAATAAATAAATAAATAAATAAATAAATCTTTAAAAAAAAAAAAAAAACACAATGAGGTATCACCCCATACCTGTGAGAATGGCTGTCATCCAAAAGACAAAGATACCAAAAGTGTTGAGGATGTGGAGAAAAGGAAAACCGCGTGCACTGTTGATGGGAGTATACATTGGTTCAGCCACTGTGGACAGCAGTATGGAGGCTCCTCATACAATTCAAAGTAGAACTACCATCTGGTCCAGCAACTCCACTTCTAGGTATATACCTGAAGGAAACAGAATCACCATCTCAAAGAGATACATATACCCCCATGTTCAGTGCAGCAGCATTTACAGTAGTCGGAACATGGGAGTAACCCAAGTGTCCATTGACAGATGAAGGGATAAAGAAAATGTGTATACATACACACACATACACACACACACAGGAATATTATACAGCCATAAGAGGAAAATCTTGCAATTTGTGATAACACAAATGGACCTTGAGGGCATTATGTTAAGTGAAATTATGTTAAGAAAAATACTGTATGGTTTCACTTATATGTACAATATTAAAAATTTGAACTCACAGAAACGGAGAACATATTAGTTGCCAGAGGTAGGGTTGGGAGATGAGGGAAAAGGTATAGACTTCCCGGTACAAGATAGGTAAGTTCTAGGGACAAATGGAAGACATAGTAGCTATAGGAAACAACACTGTATTATATATTTGAAACTTACTAAGAGAATAGATCTGAAACATTCTCGCAAGAATAAAGATTACAACTATATGAACTCATGGACGTTAACTTCTTTGATAATCATTTTGCATTGTATACATCTATCAAGCCATCATGGTGTATACCTTAATATGTCAGTTATATCTTAATAAAAGTGGAAAAAAGAAAGTAAATCTTTTTGGAGGATGTTCTCCATCAAAAAGAGCTGCAAAGCCTCAAGTCCACTGTAAGAGATTTGGGAAATAGGGTGAAAGGTGTATCTCAGAGGATTTTATTGTGATCTAAAAGCAAGCACCCTCACTCTGCAAAAACCAAAGACAAAGGAAATATATATTCACAGTGGTCCAGAATTAATATAAATACAAGCACAGTAGAGGTAAGGGTAAGGATCATAGCACGGTAGTTACGGTGTGTTCCTAGCAGGGCCTCCTAAATTGCAATCCAGCTACTTCACAGACTAGCTGTATGAACTTGAGCAAGTTACTTACTTTTCCCTGCTTCCATTTCCTCATCAGAAATGAGTACAGGGATGCCTGAGTAGCTCAGTGGTTGAGCGTCTGCCTTCCATTCAGGTCATGATCCCAGGGTCCTGGCATCAAGTCCCACATCAGGCTCCCCATAGGGAGCCTGCTTCTCCCTCTGCCTATGTCCCTGCCTCTCTTTCTGTGTGTCTCTCATGAATAAATAAATAAAATCTTCAAAACAAGAAATGAGTACAATCTTAGTATCCATTTCACTGAATTCTTTGGAGTTTTAAAGAAGCTTAGTAGGGATACCTGGGTGGCTCAGTGGTTGAGCATCTGCCTTCGGCTCAGTGTGTGATCCTGGAGTCCCGAGATCAAGTCCTGCATCAGGCTCCCTGCATAGACCCTGCTTCTCCTCCCTCTGCCTGTGTCTCTGCCTTTTTCTCTGTGCCTCTTGTGAATAAATAAATAAAATCTTGAAAAATAAAGAAAGAAGCTTAATATTTGTAGACACCCTAGAACAGTACCTGACATAGTAGTATCATATAAATGTTTAAATAAATATTGATAACTTGATAAGGAAAGTAAGCCCAATTATAAATCTTAACAAGTTGAAAGGAATAAATAGAAGACTGGCATATAAAATGTGTAATTTTCATACCTGTAGAAGGAAATGCTATTCATTGAATGGAGGCAGGAAACAGAAAAGGAAGAATGGAAAACATGGTAACCTGGTGCTCTTAACTGCAATAGTCTCAGATCCTAATGGCTTAAAAATGTTTTTAAGTCTCACAATTTTGTGGGTATGAATTTGAGAAGGGCTCAAGGGGGAGGCTCTCACCGAGGGTCTGCCATGTGGGTATGATCAGCCATCAGCTGAGACTGCAAATGTGTGGAGGTTCAGCTGTGCTGCATGTCCAGGATGGCTTGCTTCCGTGACAGGCAGCTGATAGGGTCTGTCCAGATGATAGCCTCAATCTTCTTACATGGCAGCTGACTCCCCAGAGTGAGCCTAACACAAGAGCCAGTGAGAAGTTGTGTGGCTGAAAGCAAAGGTGTATAGAAGGGAAGAAAATAAAAGAGAGATCACAGATACATACTGTAATACGGAGGTTAAGGTGTAAAATACCAAAGGGCACGAAAGAGGACATTGTATTCTAACAAAGGGAATAACAGATATACAGAAGATAATGATCATGAATGTATATGATTCTCACATTTATGCCCTAACCTGTATAAAGCAAGAGCTAAGAACTCAGGAGAACTAGGTTAGAGACAGATTGGAGATTTTAACTCAGACAAACAATATAGTAGAGAAAATGCAGAGCAGAGGATGGAGGGTAAATCTCTGCATGTGCCAAGAGCTTTTATAAACAAGGGGATGGACACGCAATAGTTAACTGGACAAAAGCTAGAAACAGGCTGATGAAAAATAAATTAAAATGAGAGTGAAAAGATGATCAGACTTAGGAGTAGTTGGAGAAAAGCAGATTACAGTAATAATGAGCTACCTCTTTACATTTGTGGTGTACATGTCTTTGTTATCAGGAGGATACTGTGAAACATTATGGTGGAAATATGAATTATTACCACCTTTTTAATTGCAATCTAAAAACATTTTAATGAAAAATAGATGTCATTGAGTCTAGAATCCAGTGAGTAGAGGGTAGAGGATTCTGGGAACTTGGTTGCAGTGGTGGCATGGGTTTTTTTTTTTTTTTAATTTTTTTTTTTTATTTACGATAGTCATACAGAGAGAGAGAGAGAGAGGTAGAGACACAGGCAGAGGGAGAAGCAGGCTCCATGCACCGGGAGCCCGACGTGGGATTCGATCCGGGGTCTCCAGAATCGCGCCCTGGGCCAAAGGCAGGCGCCAAACCGCTGCGCCACCCAGGGATCCCGTGGCATGGTTTTTTAATCTTAGAGAATCTCTCCATAAAAGTAGACCAACTGGATAGGCATCAAAACTTAAAAAAAAAAAAAAAAAAAGCCTGACAGATGACACTTGAACAATAGATGTGATTTTCCCACGAACTCCAAAATATAAACTGATAGGGAGGAAAAACAGTCATCTGTAAGACTCCCCATGGTATTAAACACTATTCTAGAGAAAATGGAGGTGAAGCAGAGAGATTCGTGATAATCCCAGAGCCAGAAAACCACCAGAACACAAGCACTGCTGGGCATCTCAAGAACATTAGAAACCAAGAGAATTTTGCAAGCTCCATCCTGCAGGTGAGGATCAGGGAGGCAAGACAGTGGACGATGTGACAGTGCTGCAGTTGTAAATTCTCAAAACCAGATGGTCAGAATACTCTTCCAGATCACAGCCCCATCCTAAGGAGGTCAGTAGGAAATGGGTTCAGAATTGAGCAAGGCAGGAAAGGAAAGAGAAAGTCCAGATGATTAAGAAGAGGGAAGGAGGAGCTTGGAAAGAATGAGGTCATTTAAAAAAATCATCTTAATGAAAATGATAAAAAACAGAGTCAAAGGCATAGAGCTGGAAAGATTACCCTGGCCCATCTCTCCCTCATAGAGGTATAGGAAAAGTCATTTCACTTAAAAATGTGGGAAATGGGGATATCTAGGTGGCTCAGTGATTGAGCATCTGCCTTTGGCTCAGGACGTGATCCCAGGGTCCTGGATAGAGGCCCACATCAGGCTCCCTGCAGGGAACCTGTTTCTCCCTCTGCCTATGTCTCTGCCTCTCTCTGTGTCTCTCATGAATATTTTTTTTTAAACTGAGGGAAGTGGCCACAGTCAAATCTCACATACACAAAAAAGAGAAGTGTCAGCTTTAAAAATGAAAGTATGCCAGAAAACATTTCTGCGAAACCAACAATCAGTATTTCAGAAGAAATTAAGGAAACAGTAGAAGCTATGAAAAAACAAAAATTTAAAATAGCAAACCTTAGAAATGAGAGTGTTGAAGAAAGCAAGATTTGAAGAAAGGTGACAGAATCTAGGGAAAGAATTAGAAATTAAGGTGAAAAAAAAATTAAGGTGAAATAAGACTGAAGGAATACAGACTGGCACATAAGGAATTTGGGAGTAAATAAATTCAATAAATCACTTATGAAAATAGAATATAGTTTTTTTTCTTTTAATCAAGAAATGAGGAGGAGGGTGGCCCCAGTGGCTCAGCGGTTTAGTGCCGCATTCGGCCCAGGGTGGGATCTGGAGACCCAGGATCAAGTCCATGTCGGGCTCCCTGCATGGACCCTGCTTCTCCCTCTGCCTGTGTCTCTGTCTCTCTCTCTCTCTCTCTCTCTCATGAATAAATAAATTTAAAAGAAAAAAGAAAGAAATGAGGAGGGGCTCCTGGGTGGCTTAGTTGGTTAAGCTTCTAACTCTTGGTTTCAGCTCAGGTCATGATCTCGAGGTTATGGGATTGAGCCCATGTCAGGCTCCATGCTCAGCAGTCAGCTTAAGGATTCTCTCTCTCTCCCTTCCTCTTCTCCTTCCATGACTCGAGCATGTTTTCTCTACCCCTCCTTCCACACTGAAATGAATAAATAAAATTTTTTAAACAGAAATGAGGAAAGAGGTAAAAAGGATTTTAGAAAAGTGTTGGAAAAGAATAACATAGAAGGGCCAATGTTTATATAATAGGAGTCTGTGATAGAGAACACCAAGGTAACAGAAAATTCCAAAATCTGTGTTCAGGAAAATTTTCTAAAATAGAGCAGACCTGAGGGGCATCTGGGTGGCTCAGTTGGTTGGTTAAGCATGTCTGCCTTTGGCTTGGGTCATAATCCTGGGGTTCTGGGGTCAAGCCCCACATCAGGCTTCCTGCTCAGCCAGGAGTCTGCTTCTCCCTCTCCTGCTCCCCCTGCTTATGTGTGTCCTCTCACTTGCTCACTCTCTCCATCAAATAAGTAAGTAAAATATTCTTTAAAATAAAATAAAGCAGACTTGAAACTCATACTATGGAGGCACCCAGAATAGCCAAGAAAATCAACTCAGACAAGAGAAAACACATTCTAGTAAACCCATGGCTTATAAAGAAAAAAACATTGGACAGAAGTGTAATAAGTAACTCAAGGAAGAAGAAAAGAATGAATTTTATGTCAGACTTTTCAATAGCAACACTATGCCAGAAAACAATTGGATGACATTTAAAATACCCAAGGAAAGTGTGAGTCCAAGGTTTTTTCCCTCCTTTGTGACTTTCTTTTTGACAACTTTATTGAGGTATAACTCGTATACAAAAAAAACTGCACATAGTTGTAACAATTTGATGAATTTAGAATGTCAAAGATTTTTAAGAGTTTTGGAGTTTTTAAGCATAATAAGGCATCATTCAAAAATAAAAGCCACGGAGAAGTATTAAGAATGCGCAAGAAGTCAAGGATTGTTGTTCCCATAAGCCCTTCTGGTGGAACACATGAAGGACAAGCTTCACATCATGCAGAAGGATAAGACACCTGATACCTTTGAGGAGTCTGAGTAGGAAAGGGAGTCTAGAATGAGTTGGGGAATTGGTTCAAAGTCCACATGAAGCACTGTTAGAGCATCTCTCAAAACCAGACAGTGTACCACCAACTTAGCAGTGCATTCACTTTGTGGAGTCACTGAAAGACCACAAACTGAAGGACATCAGTGGTTGGTGAGAGAAGAGGAAGTGTTGAACTAGGAGTCGTGAGATCTTGCAGAAGTCTGCAACCTAAAAGTGAGGTTCTGAACCCCTCTCTTCTGTGTAGCTCCCAAAATGTTGGCAGTTGGGTTTATTTCCTCCTCCTTCCCTCCAGCCTCCTGGGAGGATTTCAGTGGAGTCTCTGAAGAAATTCACCCAGAAAAGACTTACGGATAATGGCAGCTTAGAGTCCCAGTGAGACAACTTGGTCCTCATTGATGGTGCGTGGGCACCCGCACAAAATATAAACCAAAACACTTTCAACTCAGCTTTTTTACTGACTCACACTTAAATATGAACAAATTCCCAAGGATCAGGAGACATTTTAGGAAATCCTTTAACGAAAGAAAAAGATCCCAACAAACAGATTTCCTATTTTCATTGAAGGAAAAAGAGGCAATGCCAAAGCAAGAGGAAACTTTTAAAAAGGAATAACCAGAAAAATAGAGTCCTTTAAAAGTTAAAAATAAGACAGGCATTTAAAAATTCATTAAATGAGGGACTCCTGGGTGGCTCAGTCAGTTAAGCTCACGTTGTGATCTCAGGGTTGGAAGATGGAGCCCCATGTTGGGTACCACACTCCACCAGAAGTCTGCTGGAGATTCTCTGTCTCTGCTACTCCCCCTCCCTTCCCCGGCTTGCACACTCTCTCTCTCAAATAAATAAATCTTTAGGGAAAAAACATCACATTCAAATGATTAGGAATCGAAACGGCATCATACTTGTTAACAGCAAAATGGAAAGGACAATTGTAAGGTAAAACGATTTTGAGCTAGAATTTTTGATTCCCAGTCAAATATTTAATCAATTTAGGGGAAAATAATAAAATTTTCAGAAGATTTAGATTTTCTCAAAGTATTATCACCTATGTTCTGCTTCCTAAGTAAACTACTAAGAAATGATTTCCATCAAAGCAAGGGAGGAGGTGAAGAAAGAGAAAGGCAGAGGGTCCACAGGAGAGAATTGCACACAGGTCAGTTGGGAGAAGGACCCAAGCCCTGCAGCTGAACATTCAACAGAAAAGCAGAGAGGCTCCAGGAGAAACTTCTGGTCAATAACACGGGGCAGAGGAATACTGAAGCCTTCCTTCCTCACTGCTTGACCATGTGGTACATAGATTTGAGAGGATTTTGCGGTTGCTTTGGAGAGTCTGGGGTAAGTCATGAGAGGACCTAGAAAATTAAGTTTAAAAGAGGGAGGGCATCATTAGTTTCAGAAAAGTCAAAAAATGACACAAAGAAACATGTAACTATAGTATACTTCTCGACTCAGTTAAAAATCCAAGGTCATAATAACTTAAACATTAAATGTAAAATTTAACCCAAAACTGTGCTATACCAATATTAAGACCATGAAGGGAGTAGTTGGTGTGATAGTGCCAAATCCTCATCTTCCATGACAGGAAATCAGTATAATGCCTCAAATCAAGAAATAGCAGAATAGACTTGCTTCACCCTCCTCCAAAATTACAGAGATACATACAGAAGGAGGCAAACAGCTGGAAGAGTTAAATGAAATTGCCTCTAGGAAGGATGACTTGGGGTGGAAGGGTACTTCAGTTTTTATTCTAAGCATTGTGATGCTATTTTACTATTTAAACTGTGTATGTGTATTAGTTTTAAAATTTAGATTTAAAATGTAGATTTAGGGGATCCCTGGGTGGCTCAGCGGTTGGCGCCTGCCTTTGGCCCAGGGCGCGATCCTGGAGTCCCGGGATCTAGTCCCACATCAGGCTCCGGGCATGGAGCCTGCTTCTCCCTCCTCCTGTGTCTCTGTCTCTCTCTCTCTCTCTCTCTATGTCTATCATAAATAAATAAATCTTTAAAAAATAAATAAATAAAATGTAGATTTAAAAAATTAAAAACATGGGTAGGAGAAAATGGAGAAATTCTTTGTAACTAGGCAATGAAGGTCAGATCTCAAATCATAAACATAAGGTGAAAATAGAGCTACCCTACGACCCAGCAATTGCACTACTGGGTATTTACCCCAAAGATACAGATGCAGTGAAAAACCGAGACACCTGCACCCCAATGTTCATAGCAGCAATGTTCACAGTAGCCAAACTGTGGAAGGAGCCTCGGTGTCCATCAAAAGATGAATGGCTAAAGAAGATGTGGTCTATATATACAATGGAGTATTCCTCAGCCATTAGAAATGACGAATACCCACCATTTGCTTCAACATGGATGGAACTGGAGGGTATTATGCTGAGTGAAGTAAGTCAATCGGAGAAGGACACATATTATATGGTTTCATTCATTCAGGGAATATAAAAAATAGTGAAAGGGATTAAAGGGGAAAGGAGAGAAAATGAGTGGGAAATATCAGTGAGGGTGACAGAGCATGAGAGACTCCTAACTCTGGGAAATGAACAAGGGGTAGTAGAAGGGGAGGTGGGCAGGGGTTTGGGGTGACTGAGTGACGGGCACTTGGCAAGATGAGCACTGGGTGTTATACTATATGTTGGCAAATTGAACTCCAGTAAAATTTATATATAATATATATATAAAAGTAAGTAACTGTGTTCTGAATGCTTATACCATGCCAGCACTGTTCAAAAGGCTTTGTTTATATTCACATATTTACTTAAACAACCTATGAAGTAGATACTGTTATCGATCCTGTTTTACAGAATGAGGAAAGTAAGACACCGAGAACTTAAGTAAGTTGTCCCTAGGCTCATACAGTTGAGTGGAAGAATAGCTATTATAATTCATTTATTATTAAAACCTTCTAAGAGAGAAGAGGCATGTTCTGGAGAGCTACAGTCTAGTGACTTAGAACCAGATAGAACAGATAAGCCTTGGAGAACTTTACTGGGTTTGCAGTAAGAAGTCTCAGGCTGCCATCTGTCTCTAGGATGGTACATCTGTATGTTTGTCTACTGAAGGGGGAGTACCACCTGCTTTCACGGAAGGAAACAGATTCATTAAGTATACTCTTTATTCTTAGTCCCAGAGAATGAAGTACTTATAGCAGGGTACTTATAACCAGAATTTTCAGTTACTCTTTGTTCTTCCTAAGAAGGTATAAAAGCATATTAAATTTTTGTATTTGTGAAAGTATAAATATGTAATGTTTCATTTAACTTTTTGTTGAAGAATCATTTGAAGAATTTGTAAAAATCCTGAATCAAAATCTGTGAGCAAAAATAAAAACCTACAATTCATAACTTTTCAAATGGCATTCAAGAGCAGTTAACCTATCATGTAACTTCCTATGTTATTTTTAGCATAACCTAGTTCTGTATTGCCTAGTAAAAATATTTAAGAAGCATAAATTACAAAAAGATGTGAGGAATGAAAACAATTGATTCTACTTATATTTAGAAAACATCCTAGTACCTCATGTGAGGCCCAGAGATTCACATTGCAGAAATCCTTTAAATAATTGATGTTTTTGATCATCAGCGTCTTTTTCATCCATTTGTTTTGCAGCGCAAGACTCATCAGTTTTTTGTCAAATCTTTCACAACACCTACCAGATGCCACCAGTGCACCTCTCTGATGGTTGGTTTGATAAGACAAGGCTGTTCCTGTGAGGGTAAGAACAAAATGACAGGAGAGTGTGACGTTAGGGTCCTAGCATGGGCTACCTCAACTGTGATCACGTAACCGTATTCTCCTTAAAACACATCTAAATATCTGCTGGCTTTCCTTTTTCCTATAACAGGGGTACAGATAATAAACCAAACACTGTGCTAAATGTTGAACATGGGAGAATATAGACGGCCCCTAGAAACAAGGGAGAACTTTATCAGTCTTTATTTCATTCTTTGGGTGAATTCGTGGTTCCGGCAAAGCATTAAACTGAGTGACAGAAGACATAAAAGTTATCCTTGAATGTGTTTGTTTAATTTTCACCTTGCTTAATTTCTCTAATAAGAGAAATCGTTCTTCAAAAGTAGCCAGTTTGGTATCTTTTCGGAAATATTAAGTGTCTGCCACTTTGCCTCTAAAGATACGTTATTCCCAGTATTCATAGCAGTGGGTTTTCCCTACCACTCATTGACTCTTTGATTCATCCATTGCGTGTTCCTGGAATGCCTGCCCCGTCCTTCCAGACCCTAGGATGTAGTCATGGAGAGAGAAAGACTAGGAGCCTGCCCTCGTGGAGCTCACATTCTGAGAGATGAAAGACCAGGGCTCATTTGAACAGAAAACAAAGTATACTTGTCTGGGCACCACTCTATTTTCCCTGAGACTTCTGAAATGAATATGGTGTAAATTATAATGGGATACATTATTTGTGAATAGCTTAGGAATATACTTTTTTTAATCAAATGAAATTTATCACTGTAACAATGCTTTATATATCATTTACTGTTATGTCTTATGAAAAAGATAGAATATTGAGGATCCCTGGGTGTCTTAGTGGTTTGGCGCCTGCCTTCGGCCTAGGGCGTAATCCTGGAGTCCCAGGATCGAGTCTCACGTCGGGCTCCCTGCATGGAGCCTGCCTCTCCCTTTGCCTGCGTCTCTGCCTCTCTCTCAGTGTGTCTCTCATGAATAAGTAAATAAAATCTTTTAAAAAAATAATTTAAAAATATTAAAAAGATAAAATATTTGCTAATTCAAATTATGAATTTCCATTTCTTAGCCCTTAGGGTGGGAAGGGACCTGGAAGGGAAGGTCATGAGTCCACTCAGATGCAACTGTGACCCTTCTAGAATGCGCTCGTAGTTAGTCTATATTTGATCACTTTGAATTAAGGGGATGTTAATAGCATCTTAAGACAGTGCATGCTATGTCTGCTTAGTTCTCACAGTCAAAGCAGAAGATCCAGACTGCATCATCTCCAATAGTCTTATAGATACATGCATTTAGAGCCAAAGAAAATGGTTGGGTTGAAAAGTAGATTTTAGAGCTAATAATCATACAAAGTGATGAACAGGAATGGCGTTTTCCAGGAAACAGGCAGAGTGAAAAGAGAACCAAGTGTGAGGACAGAGCCTTAGGAAACCACTCAGAGGAGGTAAAAGGTAAAGACAGCAAAGTAATCTGTAAAAGGAATAATCTATGTTGTTGACCAGAAAGGTATGATGGAAGCCAAAGGAGAGAATTTGTACAGTTTTTTAAGCCTTGTCACATTTTGGATTTAGCCAATACTTAAAAGTGTCACTTTTAGGGACACCTAGATGGCTCTTGGTTTTGGCTTAGGTCATGATCTCAAGGTCCTGGGATTAAGCCCCGCATTGGGCTCCGCACTCAGTGGGGAGTCTGCTTCAGGATTCTCTCTCTCCTTCTCCCTCTGGTACTTCCCCAGCTCTCTCACTCTATCTAAAATAAATTAATCTTTTAAAAAATAAAATGCAAATAAAGATAAATGTCATTCTAAAATCTGTTTATCAGAAAGAATCCTGGATAGCTACTTGGTATTAATCCCTTATCCTTTCTGATGCATCAGAAACATTTATAATTACATGGTAGGATTTTTTGGATCTCCCCAGGCCCCTTTCTAGAGTCTCATGTCATGAAATTGTGCCTGTCTTTCCCACAGACCCTTAGTACTCTGCCCTATACACTGTGGGGACACATTAGACTCTGCCTAGGCTTTTATAAATGTTATGGTAATGCGGTTACAGCTTCCAAAAGACTCCTATCATTTTAATTTCTTCTTGGTTGATTGAAGTTAGATCCTGTAAAGGACAATTATTTTGTTGTTTCCGCTGCTGTTTGGAGGTGAGGTTTTGCCTATTAGTAAAACAAATTATAACTTGTTATAATTATAAGACATTCCACTTATAAGTGAATGAGATGTCTAACAGAAGTTTGGTGGTTTTGGAGGTCAGTACTAGTTCATCCTGCCCCTCTGATGGCTTCATGATTCCCATCAGTGATGTATATATACATTTTCCCATGTGCATGCACTCCTAGAACGGTATCCCTTCAGCTCCTCTCTTAATCTTTCCCAAATATTCTCTAGCACTGAGCCTTAGAGTAGGAATTGTCTAAATGGATTCTCTTAGTCTGCAGTCCCTTCCAACAAACTTGTTTGTTTTAAATATTTTAACTTTTAAAAAGATTTTATTTATTTATTTTAGAGAGAGAGCGAGTGGCGGGGGGGAGGGCAAACAGAGAATCTCAAGCAGACATAGCTTGAGCTCTAATCTCAAGCTGAGTGTGGAGCCCAGTGTGAGGCTCGATCCCATGACCCTGAGATCATGACCTGAGCTGAAATCAAGAGTTGGAGGTTTAACCAACTGAGCCACCCAGGTGCCTTTCAATATTTCAATTCACCCAAGTCTCGGTGAAACTTACATACTTATTTTTGTTTATCCTGTCTCTTAGAGTTTCAGGTTGATCGTGTGAGTACCAGGTAGAGGTATCATGGCACTATTGTTGGTAGGTAGGGCAGGCTCTGAGCCCGACTGCCTGGGTTTGGATTCCAGCAGTACCACTTTTGAGTCCTGTGACCAGGGCAAGTCATACGTAAATAGGAGTAACTGTACCTCCCTTATAGAAAAATTAAATGCATTCATTTAAGTTAACCATTATTATGACCTTAGTTATACCTGAAGAATCTATAATGATATTAACAACTCTTAAAGATTATTCTTAATTTGTACCTTTTTAATCATTGAACAATTTCATTTTCAAAAAGGATTGATAAAATTTTCCAGATATTGCAAAGATGTCGAGTAATTTCATGTCCATTAGTGAGCCTGGCAAGAGAAATTTTCAGGGCAGATACTAAGTTGTGGCAAGATGAAGAATTAGAACTCTAGAAACCACTTTTTGGAATTCCAAATTTAAAATCACTGTTGTAGTCACAAATTTAGATTTTTTTTCCTATGTATGTGCTCCTCTTGATTACTCCTGTTAACACAGAACAATAATATTACAATAATAAAAATCTTTACTGTTTCTCATTGAAATTCTTATTGATAAGCAAATGAATCAGCTCCCCAAATGACAAAACAATTATTTAAAACAAAACCACAGATAAGCCCCTTGTATGTAATGAGTGCTCAGTGAATTTTCTTTTTTGTAAAAGTGTATTTTTACTGAACATTGGTTTTTTTTTTTCCCCCTCTTCAAAAGTGTGCGGATTCTCATGTCATATAACTTGTGTAAACAAAGCTCCAACTGCTTGTCCAGTCCCTCCTGAGCAGACAAAAGGTCCTCTGGGGATAGATCCACAGAAAGGAATAGGAACAGCCTATGAAGGTCATGTCAGGGTAAGTATAATTAGGTTGGGTTTAGATTCATCTTTTGAGATTGATTAATGACTGAGGATAGAGTCTAGTCGCTTTACAAACATACTCCTTGTCAGAAAATTAGGCAAATAAAATTCATCTAATAATTTTATTTTATCCAGAGTGATTTGAAAACAAAAACCTGGCCTTTGCTTAGAAATAAATTCCAAAATGTCTTAAAATTTTCTGTACTATCTCTATCTTGTAACAAACAGATGTTGAATCTCCAAAAATGAGTCTTTGCCCCTGGTCTTCCTGGAGATGTAGCATAGGCTTACAAAGCCTGAGAATATTATCAGGGTGTTTCTTACTGGTAATCTTGAATAGTATTCAAAGTATAAGCTGCATTTCCTTATACTCTCAAATTTGACTTTTATGCTACTTAGAAAGAAATCCATGGGGTCCCTAGCTGGCTCACTTGGTAGAGCATGCAACTCTTAATCTCAGGCTTGTGAGTTCAAGCCCCACATTGGGTATGAAGCCTACTTAAAATAAAATTTAAAAAAAATCTGTGAATGTTATTTTAATGAATTACTAGTGAAAGTTAAAATGGTACCATTTAAAAGTTTTTTCAGAATAAAAAGTCATACGTATTTGAAGAAATTATTCTTACCGTTGACTTTTCATGTTTTCAATGGTCTGTGTTTCTGTCTGCACTTTACCAACCAGAGCTGCAGACCTAGAGCATGTGTGCAGTGTCTTGAGGTTTCTGTTGTGCAGTTCCGTAGGTAATTAAGGGGGCTGCACTTGACATTTTAGTGTGAGTTGTTTCTATCTGTCTGTTTGCCGAAGATTCCGAAACCAGCTGGAGTAAAGAAAGGATGGCAGAGAGCCCTGGCTGTGGTTTGTGACTTTAAACTCTTCCTGTATGATGTCGCTGAAGGAAAAGCATCTCAGCCCAGCGTTGTGGTCAGTCAGGTGATTGACATGAGGTGAGCTTTTGAAAGCGTCGGATTTTTCACCTAATTATATTGCCATATTTTTATTTGAATCTAATTTCATGTTAATAATCTAATTGGCTAATATTGCCAGAGTAACGTAATTAAGACCAGGAAGCAAGGTGTAGTTCTAGGACAGGTTGGTGTGTGTAGAGGGATGGGGCTTGGGGTCAGGGAAAAGAAACTAAAGTTTGAATCCAAAAGACCAGCGTAAAGCTGGCTGGGGTAATGAAGGCCTAATGTGTGACAGTTCAATCATTGCCTCAAGGTGTGGAATGGAATTCCAGTGTGAGGAAAGGGAGCAGAAATCTCAAAATCAGGTAGGCTCTTGGAACATATAATGAGTAGGCAAACATTTGAATGAGTACACCTCTTGCTTTTCAGGCTATTCCCCTACCCCCATGGAGTGCTCTTCCTTAGCTTTCTTATTAACTCTTGCACTCCCCTGGGGTGACATGAACCCCCAGAGCTTCAGCTCTCAGCTCTGTGCTGATGAGTCCCACATGGGCCTCCATCCAGCTTTCTCCAGAAATGGCACACAGTGGCATTTCATACCACCAGCTCCTCAGGCACATCCTCTTCCCCACAGATACAGAATACAAGGAGATAGGTGTGAGAATTATTAGCAAAGAAAGTCCAACAGAGTGCTCGGGGGCTCACTACAGAAATGCAGGGAGAATTAAAGCTAAGACTAAGGTATCAAGTCCTCAAGATGAGGAGAGTGATGGCACTAGGAACCAAAGCAAGGGTGTCACAAGGAGTAAATTCTTGTGGAGGAATTCTGTTTCAGGTGTTGAAAGAATAGTGAAATGTCAGATAAGCTATGTTGTGGGTATGTGAGATGTATTGCGAGAGGCAAGAGGGTCCCTTGTTAGGGAGGGTTCAGATCCCTCTTCGCATGTACAGATACTGGCCTTGCAATGGGAAGCAGCAGTCTTTTCTAGCTCAATGTATGATCACCACTGCTGAGTTACTCCTGATAAATTACTTCGAGCACTATCACTTACAATGGTGGAAAATCAAAATTTTTAAAATTCGATTTGGATGTTTAGTGCAATTAAATTTTAAGGATTGCTCCATGTGTGTTACTTGGATACACACGCAAAACACGACACACATATACCTACATATGCCAACTTTTAATGTTTCACTTTTCTCAGGGATGAAGAATTTTCTGTGAGTTCAGTGTTGGCTTCTGATGTTATTCATGCAAGTCGAAAAGATATACCCTGTATATTCAGAGTAAGTTGTGTGCTATAATTTGATCACTAGATTATGTGTTCTTAGGGATTATATATTTTGTCTCTCCATATAGATCATAAACTTACTAGGAATAGTACCAAGTCCTATATTCCTGAATGTGTTTTGTGTTATCCAGTACTTGAATGTATAGACAATTAGCACTAAGTAAATATTTCATTAGTAAAAGACCTGTAGAAAGCATAAATATTTGGCCTCTAAACTAGTTTTCATCTTGGGTGATACTTTTGACTACAATTTCCAAATAAATATACCATGTAGAAAACTGAGTAAGTGTAAAGTTTCTCTCCTTTCTGGAAGAAAAAAAAAAAAAAAGGAGAGATTTCTTTTAAAAATCTCTTTTAAGGGACACCTGGGTGCCTCAGCGGTTGAGCATCTGCTTTCGGCTCAGGGTGTGATCAAGTCCTGCATCGGACTTTCTGTGGGGAGCCTGCTTCTACCTCAGCCTGTGTCTCTGCCTCTCTCTCTCCATGTCTCTAATGAATGAATAAATAAAATCTTTTTAAAAACAATAAAATAATCAATAAAAATAAATATATAAATAAAATCTCATTTAAAAAAATTAATGTTTTGGGGCAACTTGGGTGGTTGAGTGGGATAAGCGTCTGCCTTCAGCTCTGGTAGTGATCCCAAGGTCCTGGGATTGAGCCCCCCCATCGGGCTCCCCAGAAGGATCTCCCTCTGCCCCTCCCCACTTCTCTCTCTCACATGCTTTCACACACTCTCAAATAAATAAAATATTTTTTAAAAATTAATATTATTTCTATTGCTTTGTAATAATGACTCCACAACTTAGTGGCTTAAACCAGTAATGATTTAGTTTTTGCCACTGTGGGGCAGCTATCCACTTTGAGTAAGGTCGACTAGGATCACTCCTGTGGCTACATTGAGCTGACTTGGGGCTAGAATATCCCAATATGACTTTGTTTACATATCTGTGGCTTTGTTGTTGCCTGTTTGCTTGGCAATCTCCATTCTCTCTGTGAACTTGTCCATGTGGTCTCTCATTCAACCATCTGGTTGAGCTCTACGGGGCTGGCCTCCAAGAGAACAAAAGAAACTGCCAGACTTTTCTTTTAAGGACCAGGCCAAAACGGGCATTATTCTTGTACTTTCTGTTGGTCAGAGCTGTCATGAGGCCAACCTGGATTTTTAAGGGGAGGGGAAATAGACTCCAGAGCTTGACGAGAAGAATCTAATTCCAGAGGAAGAATTGTTGATTAGCCATCTCTGGAGGCTGTCTACCCTCCCACAGGGTGATCTTGGATTGGTGAATTAAGACAATAAAGGTTTAAAACACAAAGCAAAACAAAACAAAAAAGACCACTGCCCTAGTGTTATACCTGTATACTGAGTGCCTGCTATGAATCTTGTATTCAAGGAAGGTCACCAAGAGAGCCTAAGAGGCCCTCTTGCCTGGAGTTGATTCATATAGTGGGATTCTTTTTTTTTTTTTAAGATTTTATTTATTCATGAGAGACACAGAGAGTGAGGCAGAGACATAGGCAGAGAGAGAAGCAGGCTCCCAGTGGGGAGCCTGATGTGGGACCTCAATCCCAGGACTCTGGGATCACGACCTGAGCCAAAGACAAACCACTGAGCCACCAAGTGCCCCACATAATAGGACTCTATGGTCACTGCTGCTGAAATCACTTTTAAGAAGGCATCCATGTGTATAAAATTTAAGTCTGTTCTGATTTTAAGTGCTGTTTGTGTAGTGATAAATCTTCATGTAAATACTAACTCAAGTGAGCTGATCTTCTCTAAGATAATGAGTTATGTTATGAAGTAACATAGAATGTTATGTCTAAGCATTTCTGACTTTTTAAAACAAGTTGAAAATCAGTTGGATGTAGTACTTGTGAGCATAAACCTGGATCCCAGTCTGGTGGGACATCCTTAGAGACTGTAACTCTGTGCCACAGTATTTTCACATGTAAAATCAGGATATAATAGCAACATCTGTCTCATACTTGTAAAGTCTCCAATCACAGCTCAGCGATTGCTCAGTATAAGTATCAGCTGCTGTTGATGTATGAGTGTGGGTAATGAGTTCCTTAGTGATGGCAGCCTGGCACTTTATAGCAAAGAAAATAAAAAATGGTTACTAACGTTTAAAATGGTAGATAGATAGATAGATAGATAGATAGATAGATAGATAGATAGATAGATGATAGATAAGATAGATAGATAGAGGTATCTGTTACCTTTGTTTTGACATGAATTCTAATGCAATGACTAGTAATTCTCCTGAAGAAAGCTGACCTCTGGTAAGGGTGTCATCTAATGAGTGTCATCTTATTGGCCAAAACCTGGCCAGTCAGCATCAACTTGAAGCCGGCATGATTTGTTTCCTAACAGAAGCTGATTAACTCTCCTAGGTCACAGCTTCCCAGCTCTCAGCATCTGACAGCAGGTGTTCGGTCCTAATGCTCGCAGAGAGTGAGAGCGAGAGGAACAAGTGGGTGGGCGTGCTCAACGAGCTGCATAAGATTTTGAAGAAAAGCAAATTCAGAGACCGCTCCGTCTATGTTCCCAAGGAGGCTTATGACAGCACTCTGCCCCTCATTAAAACAACCCAGGCAGCTGCAATCATAGGTACGGATTTGCCCCGTTGACAGTGTTACCGTAGTTGTTGACTGACCTCCCCTGTGGGCAGGGCTGGCTTGCATCTATTTTCTGCTGTGTGACATAGAGCAAGTTGTTTAACTTTTTAGTGTGTGAGTTTCCTAGGTGAGATGCAGGTTCCGAATACCTCTCAGAAGTTATGGGGAGGTTTCAGGAAGGCAGAACACATGACACAGGACACCCTGCATATCAAATCCCCTAAAAAAAATGGCAGCTTCTGTGTCTGGAGGTTTAATTTTTTGTCTTGTTTTGTACACATCTGGCTGTTACTTTCTAGTAAATAATGAAAAGCTAATGAGTAGGGTTCAAATGCCTGCCACAATTTTTCCCTCCCAAAACAAGAAATAGAACTAGATCCAGGGTGCTAACAAACTAGATTTTTAATTTTTTTCACCCTTTATTGAATAAACATTTACTTCTTTCTGTAAGTATTGATATACTTTCTAATGATTGTTCCATTAAAAAAGACATGAGGTAACATTTACCACTGTAATCTGGAAGGAGATTTAATAGTACAAATTGTTATTATTTTTAAGTTACTTACTTCAGTTTTATGCACCAAATTTTTTTATTATCTGTTTTGTTCTATTAGTTTTACATAGTTTTACCTGTTAACAGTGTTCCGTATCCATGTCTTCCATAGATCACGAAAGGATAGCTCTGGGCAATGAAGAAGGGTTGTTTGTTGTGCACGTCACCAAAGATGGTAAGACAAAACTTAATTATTTTGGAGTAACTTTCAACTAGATACTGGTAGACAATTCTAAACTCTAGATTCTAAATCCTAAGAAGAGCAGGATTTGCTCTTATATATTCTATAATTGAAATTTTCCACACCAATTTGATGTGTTTATAAATCAAAAGATAACTTTTAAAATTCTTTAATCTTCCTGAGTTCTTAAACTTGCAAGTATGTGTTGTGTTTCTTTTTTTTTTTTTCTTAAGATTTTATTTATTTATTCATGAGAAACACAGGAGACAGAGAGGCAGAGAACACAGGCAGAGGGAGAAGCAGGCTTCATACAGGGAGCCTGACGTGGGACTCGATCCCAGGTCTCCAGGATCACGCTCTGGGCTGAAAGCGGCACTAAACTGCTGAGCCACTTGGGCTGCCCTGTGTTGTGTTTCTTTTGTCACTTGTTTAACAGCCCTGTTACACAAACTCAGGTTGCATACCTAAAAATGGATGTGAAAGATAATAGTTTGTGTTCATTGCTCTGTTAGCACCAGAAGACATGGCAGTCATTAAAATGTGTTCGTTGTTGGGGGTGTTTTCCCCCCACACTTAATATAACAGATTTTTTTCCCAGGGAGAAATTAAATATTAAGTGAAATAAAAAGGAACCAATTTTCAGATCAAGTGAGATGGTGGGAGAACAGTGCATTTAAACTGTATCCATTTGTTACTCATAGAGATACCTTCTGGGGCACCTGGGGGGGCTCAGTCAGTTAGGCATCAGACTCTTGATTTCTGTTCACGTTGTGAACTTAGGGTCCTGGAATCGAGCCCTGCAACAAGCTCCACACAGCATGGAGCCTGCTTGGGAGTCTCTCTTTCCTTTACCCCTCCCTACTGCTTGTGCTCATGCAACCTCTATCTCTCTCTGTCTCTAAAAAGAGAATGAATGAAATACCTTCAGTAAAATATGCCTTACTCAGTTTTTAAAATAGGAGTACCATGGTGAAGTTCCTGAGAATTTAGTGCCAGTAAGAAGGTTTTTCCTACAGATGTGGCATGCTTTATCACACAGGGACACTTTGTTTTGGTTGCTGGAAATTGTAGTGCTGAATTTAACACTTCACTATAAGTGTGTGCAGTTACAGTTACCTTATAATGGGCACAGTTATCTTCCTCTTTCTCCATGATTCAGATCCCATATTCTTCTGTGTGTATCTGTGTTTTGATTAGAAGTTGACGTATCATTTTGAGTTGAGCATAATTAGGATACAATTAATAAATAAAACATTCTGCATTTGATTTATTATCATTTCTTTGCATAGAAATTATTAGAGTTGGTGATAATAAGAAGATACATCAGATTGAACTCATTCCAAATGATCAGCTTGTTGCTGTGATCTCAGGACGAAATCGTCATGTACGACTTTTTCCTATATCAGCTTTGGACGGACGAGAGACTGATTTTTATAAGCTGGCAGAAACTAAAGGGTGTCAGACCATAACTTCGGGCAAAGTGTGCCATGGAGCTCTCACATGCCTGTGTGTGGCTATGAAAAGGCAGGTCCTCTGTTATGAACTATTTCAGAGCAAGACCCGTCACAGGAAATTTAAGGAAATTCAAGTCCCATATAACGTGCAATGGATGGCGATCTTCAGTGAACAGCTCTGCGTGGGATTCCAGTCGGGATTCCTAAGATACCCGTTGAATGGAGAGGGAAGCCCGTACAGTATGCTCCATTCAAATGACCACACACTGTCATTTATTGCCCACCAGCCAATGGATGCCATCTGCGCAGTTGAGATCTCCAGTAAAGAGTATCTGCTGTGTTTTAACAGCATTGGGATATACACTGACTGCCAGGGCCGGAGATCGAGACAACAGGAGTTGATGTGGCCGTCAAATCCCTCCTCTTGTTGTAAGAGCCTTCTACTTTCAGCTGTTTTACCTTTTTGTCTCTTTCCTTTTCCTTTGACCTCATCTCCTAAATACATTCACTATTAATAACAGCTTGTTTTTTTTAAGTCATCCTTAAGGTTTTGCCTAAGTATCAGTTATGTTGTTTAATTATGTAAAGTAACTATCCATAGTTAGGCCAGCAGGTCAACATTAAAGTAACTATCCGTAGTTAGACCTAGGCCAGCAGGTCAACATTAAAGTAACTATCTGTAGTTAGACCTAGGCCGGCAGGTCAACATTACCTCGTTTGTAGTTGAAGCTATTCTTTCTATAGAATAGTTTACTTAGGTAGATTTTTAACTCATGTTGTATTTTGAAGTAGCACTAAACAGTTGTCTTCATGGTTCCCCCCAAAACATAGGGCTTGTGAGCGTTAATAGCTCATGAGCCTTACTCTGGAGAAGTAGTTACTAAGTGAATTATTTAATCAATTATGTAAAGGTATAACACAGCATCTGTAAGAAGTGTTTCTCTGTTTTATAGTTTTATCTAAATAGATATTTGAGATTGCCTGTTGCACTCTTTCAAGAAATATTAAGACATTAATAAATTACTGGATACTCTTTCCATGCCATCCCACTGGACAAGATACAGCCAGCAGCACAGCAGGCAGTTTCACCCTGCTGGAGCATAGTATAAAGTAGGAAAGGTTCCTGACAAACTAGAAGTTGCAGTGGGTTAGAAGTGCTCTGTAGCAAAAGTACAGAGTTCTGGGGAGGACTGCAGGAGGAGGATCTGACCCTAAATGCTCTGTTTTTAGTGGAAGATACTTGAGCATGCTTGAATACTAAACTAGGGAACTAGGGAAAGGTTGACTATGTGGTAAACACAGGAAATAGAGTAAAATCTCCACGGAGGCCAGAGAGATTGGAATTCAGAACTCAGGGGGAAGGATTTGGAGTAGGAGGCATGAAATTGCTACTGCTCAAACCAGGTAGGAGGGATGATGGGCATGATACAGTCAAGGGTAAGGTTCAGCGAAAGAAATGTTAGGAGGGCTGTACATGCTAATTACAGATAAGTTAGAAAATCTGGATTAAAAAAAGAAAAATCCTTGTAAATCCTACCCACCCAGACCTAAATATTTTTAAAGTTTTGTTTCTTCTAAAATATGTATTTTTATCTGTGGTGTCCTATGTAGAATAAAGGTGTTTTGTAACCTGGTCAAATAATAATTCAAAGTATTATTTTTTGATGTGGAGTTAGAATATCTGGCTGACAAATATCGGCCAGTGATGTCCTTCATGACCTCCATTGAGGTCAGTTATCTAATCTCTCCTTGCTGTGTCACCGCCTCCCGCTGTTCATTCCTTCAGTAAGCAGGTTTGAGCATTCACCCCCCCCCCTTATGTTCCTGTGCCAGGTGCATGATCATACATTCGTAGATGCGACTGCAGGTGTCACCCAAGTCTGCTTTGTAAGTTGTTTCACTCTCAACAGCTTAACTGGTTTAGGAATCAAATACTTTAAAATGTACTGACATCCCTTTATAGAACTAGTATTGGCAAAGGGAATATTCTCCCATCTGTGTTAGCAGAATCCCTATGTGTTAAAGCCACCATCTGAGCTGACTCATGGCATGTCACCTGCTCATCGATGACTTATGTTCTGCCTGCCTCAAAAATGTTTTGACATGGCTACTACATGAACACAGTAGGGTTTGGGTGTGATTCCACTCTACAGTAATTTGGCATAGATCTTTCAAAATGTTTTGGGTTTATGGGTTAGAATTAATTAACTGTAACAATACTGGAAAAGTAACTGTTCCTCCTTCCCTTCTCTCAGGTTACAACGCACCATATCTCTCAGTGTATAGTGAGAATGCAGTTGATATCTTCGATGTGAACTCCATGGAATGGATTCAGACTCTCCCACTCAAAAAGGTAACTTCACATTAAAATATGGGCTCAGCACACTAATGAGTGTAGTGAAACACTAATGTGACTAGTTAGCTATTTCCCTAATCAAGCATTTTCTGACAATCGGTAATTTGGGATTTAGCTAAGAGGAGAAAAACTAGAAACAGAAGTCAAGCTGGTTACTTTTGTAGGTAGCTCAATACCATACTATTTTTGTCACATTTAGTTTTACTATATTGATAGGAGTATTGTCACAGTGAGCCACCAGGATATAACCTCAACGTAAAATGCCAGCGCCATCTTCTACTTCTGGAGCTCTGAAGGAGAATGCTGTCATTTTTTCTTGTAACTGCTTTTTACATAATGGTATGCATAATTTAATCCTGAGACAGCTCTCACATGCTAGAGAGGTGTGATTAAACTTAGAACCAAAACTGTTTAAGCCTCTCATGATTTAAAAATAAAGGCTTTATATATTCCTAATAAAATATGATTTTCCCTTTAATATCTCCCTATGATAACAGAAAGAATTTTTACAGGTATAGAACAATTGTCTTGCATAAGTGAAGACTATCATTTCATACAGATATATAGCTGTATCATCAATCAGGGGCAGGGTTTAGAAGAATATGTACAAGAAAGTAACACGTCATATTTCAAAATCTGCCTGGTTTTAAAGCACATCAGCAATGAAAACTCTTACAAATACTCCCACTTTATGTAAAGCACCTAAAATATGGCCCTCTGATTTGTATGTGGGCTGATTACATTTCGTTTTCCAGTTTATTTTTATCATGTGAATTTTATGATGTGTATGAAAGAATATGACCTTTGTGAAGCACAGTAATTAACTGCTCGCTCATAAACCCACCTGCTAAACTTTAAGGCCAGAACATTACCAGTCACTCTCTCTACCTCCATCCTTTTCCCATATCCCATACCCCTGCCCCTCCCCAGAGAAAATCACTGCCCTGAATATGTAGGTATCATTGCTTTGCTTAAAATACAGAATGGATATGGGGCATATTTAAATATTCCTAAACAGTTGTTTTGTTTTGTACTGTTCGGTTTGCTCGTTTTTGAGCTTTATGGAAATGTTATGTGTCATCTGCCTTGCTGTCTTCCTGCATACTCCAAGGTTCATCTGTGTTGTTCTCTGTACTGTGGATAGCCCATTGCTTTTTCACTACTATAAAAATATTCTTTATTTATTTATTTATTTATGATAGTCACACAGAGAGAGAGAGGCAGAGACACAGGCAGAGGGAGAAGCAGGCTCCATGCACCGGGAGCCCGATGTGGGACTCGATTCCAGGTCTCCAGGATCGCGCCCTGGGCCAAAGGCAGGCGCCAAACCGCTGGGCCACCCAGGGATCCCCTATAAAAATATTCTATTGAGAGACTAGATCACAGTTCATTTCTCTGTTCTCTGATTAGCAGACTTTGAATTGTTTTCCAGGTTTTGCTACAGAGAATACTGATGCCTGTGTCTTTGGTTACATGTGCAGGAGTTTCTTTAAATCACATGTCTAGGAGCAGAATTGATGGGGCACAGGGAATGCAGGGGTTCAACTTTACAAAATAGTGTCACTATTTTCCAGAGTAATTGTACTAGTTCATACTTCCCCCAGCAGTACGGAGGAGTTCCTGCTGACCCACATCTTCTCTGATCTTGCCATTCTCAGAGTTCATAGTTTTACAACCATTATATGGTCATAAAATTCTTTCCCATTGAAGCATGAATTTGCTTGTCCCTAATCTTTGTATGTTTATTCATCTCATTTTTGTTTATGTTTATTCATTCTTATTTCTTCTTCTATGAAAACCTAGTCATGCTTTTTGCTCCTTTTTCTATTTGGCTTCTTATTAATTTGTTGAAATTCTTTATATATTGTAAATACTGAGTTAGTAAGGGGTGGGGTAAATCTCCATTTATCACCTACCCATTTTGATTGTGTATTTTACTAAACATTTGTTTTTATAATATAACAATAACTTATTTTTTTACTGAAAACTTACTGTTATAATTTTTTTAGAATTTATTTAAGTTTAAGTTAGTTAACATAGTGTATTATTATTTTCAAGGGTTATTGTTACAGATTCTAATGTCATTATATGTATCATTCTTATCCTTTAAGCTTATCTTTTTTCTGTTAGGAAACTCTTTCCTAATTCAGGGTCATAAAGATAGGACCTTTATTCCAAAAGTTTAAAAGTTGTACCTGTTACATTTATGTCCTTAATCTCCATGGAGTTGTGTTTGATTCATGGTGTGAGGTAGGGACTCCATTCATCTACTCCATGTATGTGAGCAGTTGCTCTATCAGCATTTACTGACAGCCTTCCTCTCTCCAGGGATACACAGTCTCATCTCTGTCATATGTGGACTTATAGTTCTAACCACATTCGTAAAGTGGCTGCGTTGATATCTTCATAGCATAATTATTTAGTCACTAATGGCCTTAAAAAGTCAATTAAGATTTAAATATATTTCTGCTTTATTTCCCCCAGAATATTCTTCCTTTAAAATGTTCTTATTATAACTTTTTTGTTCAAATTAGATAACTTTATACCCATTTCCCATCAGAATTAATGTTAATCTCTTCTTGGTTTTCTGAGGGAGCCATATTTTGAAGACGAAGGATTAAATGGAAAGGCTCACTAGTGTGTGCTTTCTAAATAGGCCAGAAATTTTATTATTTCATTTGAAGGTTTTTGAAATACTAATTTTATTTTATTTTTTATTATTTTAGGTTCGACCCTTAAACAGTGAAGGATCATTAAACCTTTTAGGGCTGGAGACAATTAGATTAATATATTTCAAAAATAAGATGGCAGGTAAGAAAACATTCATTAATGGGATAGCTTCCATGGGAATGTTCTCTCTAAGCTGACTGCCTAAGATAATCAGTAAGTGACAGAGACCAGATTTAAACTTGGGTTTGTCTTATTCCAAAGTCTATGATCTTGGCTACTATCATACTCACCTCAATGTATTAGGATAAATGTCTGCACAAAAAGGCAGTCCGTTTAATCTTGCATAACTGTATATACAAAATACTTGTTTCTGACCTACCTGTTATTTTCTGTGGAGTACTGAGTCAAGTCAAGAAAGTATAGTTGAATGTATCTTCTGTACTCTTGATACTATAAAACCTAACCCAAGGTATGGCTCTAAAATTGTGAAAACTCATCAAGAGTTCTGATCGGGAACTTTAGGAATACCTTCTACCAATGCCTAGGGCTTCAAGCTTCTGAAGTGCTTGTGTTGGCACAGGCAAGGACCACAGAGAGGCAGGTTCAGGAGCAGCAGGAACAGGAGCCCCTGGGATGGGAGCTCTAGAGAGGACAAGGACCGTGTTCACAGTCACTGCTTGCCTTGCAGTTTGTAGCCAGTGTCTGCTCTTAGAGCTCTGGAGGTTACTGGGTTTACAGGCTGAGAGGTCCTACATAATAGGGGATATTCCACCAAGATTTGAGAAGGGAGATTCAGGATTTAGAAGTGATTCCCACTCAGTGATGGATTCACTGTGAAGCTAATGACACTTGAGCTTTACACTTCTCATCCCTAAGGGCCTGCACTTACTTTTGCATCTTTTTCTTAGAGGAAGTCCAGGTATTTGTGTAGGATTGGCTCCACCCTGTTCTCATGGTGTATGGCTGTGATGATCATAGAATATGTCCATGTCCCGGGTCGAGTTTGCAGGATGAAGCCTTTTTCCTTATGTGTTCCCCATGCTCTCAGCTTTCTGCCCTGAGCTGGCAGTGGAGGCGGAGCTTAACAACAGAAGACCTGACCGAATTTCAGCAAAGGTGTCCTGTCCTCGGGAGAAGGAAGGGGCCCCACTCCCCAGAGGCCCTTTCTTTTTCTCTGTCTCACTCTGTCCCTCGTCTCTCAGGGACTCAGAGTGCTGCTGTGCCTCCTGGCTATCACCATAATCCACCCAGACCTGCTATGCACTCACCATTCTCAAATTCCAAAACTGTGTTTCCCACATAGTTAAGAAAGCAAGCTGATGAAGCTACATTATTTCCATACGAGAAGAACATTGCTTTCCACTGATCACCTGCCCTGGCTTGCTTGTAGGCTCCTGCCCTCCTGCTTTTTCTCACTTCAGCTTTGTGGCTGGTGCGAATCCTTTTCTCCCATTCCTTATTTAGAGAATGGCTTCCATTGTGTTGTGTGACTGCAGCTGTCTATTTGATTCCTAGAGCATGTTCAGAAATTTCAGCTTGTCTGGGAAGCCCTTGGCTGACAGTTTTACTGCTAGGTATTAAAATTGAAACTGGATGCAATACAATTAAGTATCATCACCTCCCCAAGATTAGAAGAGTAGAAATAGCAACAGTCTAACCTTTAGTGAAGGAAGCTGGTGGGAGCATGAGATTTTGTTCTTTCTCCACATCTGGCAGACTGGATCCTGCAAAGGAAATGTTTTATTATGTCAAAATAATTTTAGTTACCATTTACATGAATAATTTACCATTTCTGCCTGATTGCTGTGCAGCTTCACAGGGGGGAGCTTTCTAACCCCGTAAGCCTTGGAATCAGTGCTGGAAGGCAGGAGAAGACAATGTAGAGAGATGGGGCAGGGGAGCTGCAAAGGGACAGGACACCCAGGCAACTGTGTTTTCCTTTTTTTCCACTAAAATTGTACCATTTTATGTTAATAATCAAATAAAAGTGAAACTATACTTTGTAAGCTATGTTTAATTTTCTTATATCCCTGTTTACATATGTCCTGGTTTAAATTATTTACTGTATCAACACACAGCTTTTAAAAATGAGAGTTATGTAGGTCCTATGACTGAATTGTTGGTACTGTCTTGGAGATTAATGGATGAAAAGCATTTTAGGGCTTTAAAGAACATCACTCTTCTTCATATTTTTTTAACAGAAGGGGATGAACTGGTGGTTCCTGAAACATCGGACAATAGTCGGAAGCAGATGGTTAGAAACATCAACAACAAGCGACGCTTCTCCTTCAGGGTCCCAGAAGAGGAGAGGATGCAGCAGAGGAGGTGGGTGCGCGGCTTGTGCTCCCTGTCTATGAGTGCCGGTGCAACCTCAGGCCTACGTGGTGACAATACTGGTATTTGATGCGGAAGGCAGACTTGCTCTCTGAAAATCTGTCATGCATCTCTGGTGTCAAAACTGCAGTAATGAATGTACTTCTCAGTGTAATTTTAATTAATACTCTCCACAATGTGAGTATGCATTGGATTAAAGTACTGTATTTTAATTCATTTCTCTGTGTATGTGAAATACTTACAATTTTCTAAATATGGGCCTTTGTGTAATAATATAGACAGAACATATCTGCATGTAGTATACCTGTATAGTCTGTGGAACTTCAGATTATTCTCTTTATGAGCAAACAGCCTAAAGACTTATAGTATTCCCAATCACATATAAAAACATCTCTAAAGTGTTATCAATTATTTTAAAAGACACACATAAGATGGTCAGAACTATCTGTAAAACAGAGCTTTGCTGTGTCAGTACTAAGTGAACCCTCTCCCATCAAAATGCACAAGATCTTTTATTTAAAACAAAAGTTTCTAAGTAAAGTTTTAATTGAGTGTATTTTATTATTCTGTCCTTATTGAACATGACTTCATGGTTTTATTTTTGTGAACAAATAAAGGATGCTTAATATTTTTCTAAAGTGATCCAGATAGATCACAGAAAAAGTATCTAAACAGGTGTTTTATCTTACAGAGAGATGCTACGAGATCCAGAAATGAGAAATAAATTAATTTCTAACCCAACTAATTTTAACCACATAGCACACATGGGCCCAGGGGATGGAATACAGATCCTAAAAGACCTGCCCATGGTAAGAGAAATGAAGGGGGAATGGGAACGTGGTTACAAGTGGGACAGAGGGGGAGAAAGCATACGTGTATGCTGAAATCCATATGCAGACCAAAAAGGGTATGTTAGTATGATGATGAGACATTTGTGTCCATACATCACAGTATGTGTAAGGTGCATGATGATATATACCTGATGAGAAAAACTCGGCATTTGGGCATCTGAGTAACCAGACAGATCCAGTTCTTGCTTAGTTACACACCCCATAAACCTGTCCTATATCCAGACTTACTGCCAGACTTCGAGAGGATCTGAACTGAGATTCAGAACTTGCTCATCAAATCTCTTAACATTTCACTATGTTTTAGCAATTCCACACAGATATCTGCACCCTCCCCCCCCTGTCCCCCCCCCCCCCCAGAGAGCCATGTTAGGTTGGTCAGTAATGGTCACCCCTGTTGCCTGGCGGGGCAGTCAAATTTTCCTCCTCTGCCCAGTTACAGACAAGCCGCCTGGTCCATCTTACACACGGAAGTACAACATAGGAAAACTTGTTTTTCACTTGAAGATTAGATTCTTGGACCCATTATGTTAAGAAAGAATATTAGTGGAATTAGCTAATTTTCCAGGCTCTGTTTATACTTAACATTTCAGTATTACGATACCTCAGCAAATTATTGAAACTTTAATAGGAGCCTCTGATCACTGGTGGTAGCATTAGATCTGTGAGTCTGGACCCAGAGCTCTTTCTAAGGGAGTCTGTCTCATTGCGCACGTTACCAGCTCTGCCGTGACAGGTAATGCAGGTGTCCATCACTGACAGGAAAAAATGCTAGGTAATAAGTTTAGTGTGCAGTCACATTTTCTGAAATAACCATTAAGCTTTTGAAGATAGTTCTGCATTTGTTCCACGGGAAAAAAACAAAACAAAACAAAACAGCCATTGAGTCTGAGTTCCTCTTTGTAAGTATCCCGATCAACCAGTTGACCCTGTTTATGAACATATACAGTGCTCTTCTTGTCCCCACCAAGGCATCCCGATGACCTGGTGTCATCCCTCCTATAGGGAGTTCAAATCATTAACAAGAGCCATTTATCCTCCCAGAATGGAGATTTTCATTAGCTGTGCCAGATAAATAAAGCGTGCAGAAAGATTACACATAGTAATTAAAACTAAGTAAAAAAAAACTAAGTCCAACCATATTAAGTATTGAACTGTTAGACATACCTATCATATTTAAAACTTACACTGGTTTTTCATCTATTGCCTGGGAGTGAGATTTCAGATTTCTCCACTCTTTGCCCATTCTGAGCATGTGTTGAAAGTCCTCAGGCTGCTTTTCCTTTATTCTCAAGGAACATGACATAATGTTCCATACAGTCCAAAGCCTCTGTCATTTGAGAGAGAATTTTTCCATTTTGATAAACGTTGGAAATGTGAATAGCTTCTGTTTGATTGCTCAAGTGTTCATGTACAATTTTAATGAAAGTTTTTTTAATTTTGTTGGTAAATGGTTTTTCAACACCTGATATGTTTTGGAGGGACACAAATCTCAAACATGAATATGTTGCAAAGCAACATATCAACAAATACAAAATTATTTCAGTAGTTAACAAAGTTTTAATAGGTATTACCCTTTTTAAATTAAAATTTTTTTCATTTGTGTTTCATTTTGGTACACCAAAAAAAAAAGAAAAAGAATATACACAGTTTTTTTTATCTTCTGTATTCCCACAACAAAATTATAAAGAATTTTTCTAAAAAAAAAAATAATAATTTTTCTATATATTCTATTATGTCCCAGAAATTACAATATTTTCCTTAGGGTGAAATAGTTTCAGGATTTCATAAAATATTCCTCTGCTTGGTAGTCTTCTGCCATCAAGTGAAAAACCAATTGCTAATGTTCCAAAATTTTTTCAGGCCTTCATATACAATAAGATGTAATCACCATACACCCTGCATGAGCACCATAAAAAGAAATGTCAGGTTTCCAACATTATAAGGACTTGTATCTCAAAGCATCATCCCTCCTTACTCCACTGTTTCTCCCTTTCCCCTTGCCCCTCCCACCACGTAAAGTAAAGGAAATCTCTCTTTTATTTATGTATATTTTATTCAAAGTAAGGTCTGGTCTTAATCACTGAGTACAGCAAGCTCCAACAGCATCTCCCAAAGATTCTCCCCCACCTGACTCCAGGACACATGGCCTTCTGTGTTGGCCTTGTGTCCCCATTAGGCCTCTTGATTTTTAGCACTCCGTGTCACCAATTTTGCTGACCCGACAACTGCCTCATTAGCTCTCTTTGTCATTGATGCAAGTGCCTCTCTGTCCTAGAATGAAGTCCAGTTTTTAATGTTTCTTCCATCCCTTTCTTACCCTGTAAGCACTTTTGTATTTCCAGGACAAGAAGTTGGTATAAATTTTTTAAACCAATTTCTTTGCCTTAATTTTATTTTCACCTGGCCTTCTTCCCTTTACTAGCAGGGGACGTACAAGCTGGGGCTGTTTCTAGGCACCCATTTCATGACCTAACCAATATTTTTGATATATGGTCCAGCCAGCCCCATGCTTGTCTTGGGGTAGACACTGGTAAACAACATGATAGTATGCACATCTGAAAAAAATTAATTGTATGCATGCATGTACCTGTGTGTCTATATGTTTATTGAGAAATGTGTGATGTTTTATTATGTTCTTAGATTTTAATCTGTTCTTTCCACTGAAATGTAATTATCTGTTTAAAGAACTGTTTCCAAAAATTAAGATAAATTAAATTCATCTATCATTTACATATGTAAAAAGAGCTTTCAGATCCCAAAGTTACATGTTATCATCGTGCAAAGAGCAGCATGTACCGCAGACATTTTTTTGTTTTACTCATATCAGTTCTTTCCTGGGAAATACCTGCGAGCTTAGAGAGCTAATGGTTGTCTTCAGAGGCTTTTCTCTGCACTAAAATGATACTGAGAGAGGGTTGTTTGCCTCACGGATGTTCAAGAGACCATCAAGATGAGGGAGTCCTCCTTGCTTCCTTCTCTCTCCTGAGTCAGATATGAGCCCTCCTCACATGTGTCTTACTGAGAACACACGCAGTCAGTACGAGCAGCTTGCAGGACTTGAAGGACATCCTGCTTTAGCTTCTCCATTCCTTGTTGTCATTATTTTCATTAGTGGCTGCTGGCAAGAGAGGGCAGATTTTTCTCCAGTTGAATCCAGAAATACTATTTTACCTCCAGAAGATTTATTTTTGGCACATGACATTGTGCCTTTTTTCCATCCCTAACATGGTTAACGAAGACCGCGTTTCTAGCTTGAAGATCCCTGAGAGCTCTATCAAGTAATACTGCTTCTTCAGGTCAAAGTTGCTTTGACATCACTAGTGTGTTCTTTTTGGAAATCACTTCCAAAAGCACTGGCTCATTCACATCTCTAAACTTAAACCAACATCTCATGTAAGAGTTTTTTTTTTTTTTAAGTCTCCATAGTTTGCAAGATTTTGTTAATAAGCAAAGCTAGCTCATCCCAGCTCAGAAGGGCACATGTTCCGCTAGCCTTCCCCCAAAAAATCCTTCCCCTCCAACTCCTGAACCCTGAAAATGCCCCTCAGAAGGCGGCTGGGTGTTGAGTGACAGCTCCCAAATTACTCAGAAGTCATTCTGACTGAAAAACTAGAGTCCTCCACGTGAAAAGCTTTTTTCGTATCTTTAGTATTACGTTCTTTTATGTTTTAATACACCCAGACATTGAAGGGCAGATTTTTTTTCATGTTAAAAACAAACATGTCCTTCTGGATGTCTGAGTGGAGACAGGCTCTGAGAGGTCCACCTGTAATCAGGCTCTTCCTCACTCACTCACTGCTCCTGTTGGGGGAAAATCAGATCAGTGAAAGCAAACACATGTCAGAGCCTGTAAATACCAGGAAATGGTTTTAGGTTTTTGAAGAAACAGTTTCATAGCACTTCCAGTGAGAGGTTGGTTTTAGGTTTGCTGCTTGTTAACTTTCTTGCTTTTTCTGTCCTTGTTATTGGTATGTTTTTGCCATATTTTGATTCTATCACATAAGAAAATACTGAACTAAACTCTGAATGTCTCCTTGCACCTCCCAGAGTCCAGTTTCTGCTCATTTAATGATAGTAATAAAAGACAATGATTTTATAAAATGAATGATCTTTTGCACATCGGCTGTTTCAGTTACTGGCAGGGGATTAAAAAATTTAACTTTCTAAGTGAAAGTATTTCATTTAGGACTCAGTTCTGATGTGAGATATATCATTTCTTCTACATGCATGCCATGTGAAATGTCATATATAATCAGTGAATCCATTTTCATGACCTTGTTACCTTTTTTCTTCTTTCTGTTGTTTTGATAGCCAGGCTTCCCTTATCCATCCCCAAATCATCACTCCGGTCTGATCTCCTCTCCGATCAACTTTGAGCACATCTATCACATGACTGTTAATTCTGCTGAAAAATTTCTCTCTCCTGATTCCATAAACCCTGCATATTCCCCGTCTCTGCGCTCTGTCCCCGGTACACCAAGCTTTATGACTCTGAGGGTATGGACAGCTGAGTCAGGTGTTAACTCCACTAACCGTGTGTGGACCTCCTATACCTGGCTTGATAAGTAACACTGCTGAGGGTGGTGCATTTTGTGACTGACTCTTTCCTTTGGCCTGTTTCTCTTTTGCCAAACCTCTGTATCCTCCTCCTACTCTTCAAGCTCTAGCTCGTTTCTTCTTTTGAGGAAAAGCATGAAGACTGGGGAGGATTTCACTTTTAGTTTTTAAACAGTATTGGAGAGTTTTTTATGTTTAATAGATGATTTCCCCATCACAATTTTCCCTTTACAGATACCATCGTTAAAAATAGCCCCTGCATGGGTCTTTATTTTGTTTAAGCAAACAAAAGAGGTCTCCCAGAATATCTTAATTTTTTATAGCTCATTAGCCTAGAACCAGTTCAACTCAGAGAAAATTTTTTCATTTAGTGGCATTGAGGTCTGTGATAGGGCCTAGCCACAGGCCTTCTTTCCACAATAAACCCCTTTTTGAAAAGCTTAAAAATCTCCCAGGTAAAAATTATAATAGTATTAATGAGTAACAGGAAAATTTTTTAAAAAAAGATAATCTCACTAGTCGAGGTGCTGCTATACCTTTAGTTTCAGCCAGGATCCAAGAGATATGACAACTAAATGAGAAAACAAACAGAGTGGCTGCATTGGGAAGGACTGTGTTCTCTCCTCTCAGCCCCTGCAATTTGGCCTGACATCCTGGAATCCAGTGGCCTTGCCATGGCTGGAGAGCTGGTGGCCATTGAAGCAGATTACCCATGCTTCCCTCAAGAAATACACGCTTAGCTAAGTCCTCAGGAACGTTTTCTCAAGTTCACTTTACAAACAAGACATCGGATTCCGTCATGTATACCCATGTCCCACAGTGCCCCTGACTTACTAGCAAAACAGTAGCACCAATTTTTTATTTGCATAGAAAACTAACCATAGGGTATGAAGTTTATTTTTGTGTTTTTGTTTGTATTATGAAATTACCCTAAATTATGTTTGAAAAGTCATTGACATTAAGCCATAATGTCATTTAAACATCTTATTTAACAAAATAAGATGAACGATGATAAAAACAAGCCTAAGTTTGCCTGGTAACATTCATTGCAGGGAGTGCATTCCAGAGGACTATTGTCTAAATTAATCAGTCAAGAATTTTTCCAATGAAAGAGGACAGAGATGTCCTGTAAGTCAGTCCTCTGCAAGTAAAAACAGTCGTCAAAGTTTTCCCCTGATCTGAAATGTATTTGCGCTCAAAAAAGCCCAGCAAAGCTGGTTTCCTGTCACTTTAGACTGACGTCAAACTCCAGCTGAATGAATGGTAAACTGTTCCATTGTGGGTTTTTTCTCACAAAATATTTCTTCTGTGTGTAGTCTTTGATTATTGCACAGCTGGTATATTTTTACAGGCTTCATTTAGGCCATTTATTCTAGGCTAGGTTTGTTCTATAGGAAAGGACGCCCCCCAGGTATCTTACGGTTTACAGCAGAAACAATAAGAACTGGAAGGTTGAAACTGATCTTCCCATCTCTTTTGATCTTTCCTTTGCTGCACTGTTTGCCTGTCACCGTGTCTTAGAGGGTTGCTTCCCTACGCCTGAATGTTAAAATGCTGGTGCTGTTTCAGTTTTGATCGTTTTATTTTCTTAGAGAAAAAAAAGGGGGAAGCATTTGCTTTGAACAAATAACACACTAAGAATTAAGTGGACTTTGCAGATTCGATATGTGAACCAAAATGGCAGTGGTTGGCTCTGCGGCCCACCAGCCCACTAACTCAGCTGGCGTGGCTGCTCAGAATGTAGGATCTGGAGTTCTTCACGCAGTATTAGTGCGTGTTTCCCTGATTGCCAACCTTGTCCTGACGTTGGTTGTTTTGACACAACCTTCTCTCAGGAGTCAGCCAACCCTCTTTCTGGTCTCACAGGTTTGGGTTCTCAGCCAATTTCAGATAGCTCTTACTAGTAGCCTCCTCTCTCACTGTGTATGACTTCCAAGGTACCAAGTGGCCCACTTTTCTACCTGGAGCCCCAAAACCATTCCATAATGTGATAGAAAACTTCCCAAACCAGAGTTGCCTGGTGAGATTGCTTTACCCGGTTGTGGTTGTGCCAGATGTGCCACAGTGCTGCTCACACAGCACATTCTGTATCATACTGTAAAACATCTGCTGGAGAAAAATAGACTCTAAATTGAGTTTGCTCCAAGTGGGCTCATTCTCTTCAGCTAATGGAGTCATCCTAATAAAAATCTCATAGTATGTAGTAAATGCTTTGTCTCATTATCTGCAAATGTCCGTGTAATTCTGAGCTTCGCTGTCACTTCTAACCACGTAACTTTAACTCACTGTTCTCACAACAAAGAGTATTCTTATTTGCCAATAACCATCTCAATCCATACAAGGATGAGCACTTATCCTTGACTGGGGTGAGGTTTGCTTCCATTCGGGTTCAGTACTTATGGGGGCAGGAGGGATTATATAGTCTCTTCCTTGTTCTGTATCACTCTGGTCAAGATCATCTCTTTGCTAAAATGCAAGTGAAAAATAGACATCTCTGCTGAAAATCACTCTCTCTCTCTCCGGCTGAAGAGTTTTCCTCTGTGTTTTGTTTTCAGAACCCTCGGCCTCAGGAAAGCCGGACCGTGTTCAGCGGCTCAGTCAGTATTCCATCCATCACTAAATCCCGCCCTGAGCCCGGCCGCTCCATGAGCGCCAGCAGCGGCCTTTCAGCAAGTGAGTGCTGCCCTGGGTGCCCCTGCTCTGGCCTCGTCCATGCATGCATGCTCTGGTGGCCTGCTGGGTAGGGGGCCAGGAAGCATGGGTGCACTGTGTTTAGCAAGTGATCGTGGGGTCCTTTTCGAGTTCCCGGTCCATCCTGGAGACAGATGCTTAACACCTCAATCTGTAGTGATAGATGCCCCAAAGGAAATCAACAGGGCACCATGACAGAGTAACAAGCAGGGGACTATTAGGGGTGATTCACACTGAGATTCATTAGGAAGGTCACGGGCCTACCCTAGGGTTGATGCCATGTTTTAGTCACTTTTGATTGATTCAGAGGTGGCCAGTGTGGCTATCTGGTGTAGTGGTCAGGGAGTGACCCCAAACATAAAGCACAAGTGGTATAGGCAATGGTCAGATCAAACAGAGACTTGCAGAGCAAGCAGAGACATTTTTATTAGAAATACAACAGGAAGCCTCTGAAAAATTTAAGCATGGAAGGACCTTTATCCAATTCACATTTTTAAAAAACCTCTCCGACTGCCAAATGGTGACTGGATACAGGGCAAGAGCGGAAGTGTGCCTCCTGGTGGGGCTCAGAGTGGCCAGCAGGAATGACAGGGCCTGGGGGACAGCAGTGGAGGAGAAAGGAAGGCGACAGGGAGACACTCAAGGGTGAAAACAGTGAGGCTTGGCAGGGCATTAGTTGTGGGAGGTGAAGGAGATGGAAGAGTAACAGGTGACCCTCGGTTTCCTGTGGGAGCAGTGGGTGCCAGGGTCTGGAATGGCTGGCAGGACATGAGGAAGGAGACCGGGGACACATGAGCAGGATGGCACTCGTCATTCATCCAGTGACCATCCAGGAGACAGCAAGTCTTCTGCTGGGGCACCGGGGCACTGTCATATGCAATCGAGCACCTGCTTTCAGGTGGCTCGCTTGCCGTCTTTGTTGGCAGCTTCTTTCCTTCCACCCCGAACCTCGGCACTGCTGGTCTTCTACTTCACACAAAGCCCTGCGCTCAGGGGCCATGGAGAGAAAACTCTGCTCCACACTGGGCTTGTCCCCCTATAGTCAGAACAACTTCAGGGGCCGGGGCGTGGGGGTGTCAAAAGGTACTGTTTGTCACAGGAAAGATTCAGGGATGCTAGCAGTTGCCAGCCTCAGAATAAGAGGAGCGCAGAGAGGCAGTATTTGGTCATGACAATGAAATGTCTCGAGTCCGCTGAGATCTTTGGGAGTTCCTGGATCACAAACAGCGAGCTAGATTGTTAGACAATCGGCACTGCTTCTGACTCGGGGAAGACTATTTGTAGCCAAGGGCTGCTTTTCTGTCCCTTTTGCAAAAGTAGCTTGACATCGGCCTAGAGGTTGGAGGTTGTACGTGCAAGGTGCCACCAGAAGTGCATTCCAATTGTGTCAAGCATAACCTTAACAAGACCTCTCACCATGCCCACAGCTGGTCTCTGGGCACACGAGCTCACATTCAGTCCCTCGGTCAGAAATCGTATCTGTTGCCTCCCGTCCTTAAACAGTAGATATCTGAGAGGCAGTCTCCTGCTGTGGATCCAGTTTGTTGTGTCTGCAGCAGACGTTGGAGTCAACCCTGCTCTGTGCTGCCTGTTGCTTCCAGGCCCTGGCGATACAGAGATGGGGGCTAGTATAGTAGTGCAGAAAGTGGTACCCTGAAACTTAGATCGAAACAATGATCGGGGGTGCCTGGGTGGCTCAGTCAGTTGAGCGGCTGACTCTTGGTTTCAGTTCAGGTCATGTTGTCAGGGTGATGGGATGGAACCTGCTTGGGATTCTCTCTCTCCTTCTCAAAAAAAAAAAGAAAAGAAAAGAAAAACAATGATCCTTGATCATCTCTGTCCGTTTCTAAGGATCAGGGATCTGGGAGCGGCTGAGCTGGCTGACTCATGTCAGGGTCCCCATGGCTGTGGCTGGAGCGAGAGCCAGCCAGCCTCTCGTGCAGCTGTGGTTGGGGACTGTGTTCCTTACTATGTAGGCCTGTCTCTATGGTCCCTGAATGTCCTTGTGCCGTGGTGGTTGCTTCCCCCAGAGCAGATAGACAGAGAGGCAGGTAGATGGAAATGGCAACATTTTTATAAGCTCTTCTCTGGGGAGACCTCACCCCTCTGTGGTACGCTGTAGAGTCCTCAGACTACCGGCAGGCGTAAGCCCCCAGAGGGGAGGCTCCCATGCATGGGGCTTTCAGCATCAACTTCTGACCCTTTGTCATTGCCTCCTTAGAGCATCGCTGCCCTGGGTGCAGGGCCCTGACAGTGAAAAATCTAGCCAGTTGGAAAAGTAATAACCATTTTATTTTCTTTTTATTAATGGTGGCTACATAGATAGTGGATTTACATTATAACTAAGTTTTCAAGATTTGAGATGCAAAGAGAGTATTACAGCATTAACAGTTGTGTATAATCCCTGCTCCAAATATATATATGTATACACACACACATGCACGCACAAAAAGAATTTGCTGTATAATACGTTACATTCCCAGCAAGATCTGGACAACACCCACAAACAGATCAGTATTTATACAGCCAAATTCATGACTGGTCATGCTGTAAATAGATAAGCTCTGTAGTCAGCCTCCAATTAGCTCAGATTAGGTTTGCCACCGCATGAGTTCACATCAAGCTTATGAAAACACTTTCCGTCTTCAGGGCTTTGGTTTTATTGAACAGCAGGTAAAGATGGGCCCTGTAATGGAAGGCTGTGAAGGGCCCGGGGCCGCCACCTCTCAGGAACCCATCAGGGGTGCTGTCCTTGAGATCCTTAGGGAGAAGGCCCTCCCAGGAATTCCAAGGGGCTTCTTCTGTGTCAGGTGCCACCTCCTGGCTTTCAGAAGAGTCCAGGTCATGTGAGAAGTTTCCAGAAGGTTCCAGAAGGACAGCCAGCTGCGAGAGACACAAGAAGTAATAGAGAACCCTGTTGTCAGTCTCCACAACCAGAAGCACAGATCTTTCAGAGCCAGAATCAGGATGGCTTCACGATGCAAAGTGGCTCCGTTCTGGTCTCCCCGAAGAGAAAGACCCACTCCTGTCAGCCGCCGACTCACAAGGGAGCCTCGCCTCTCCTGAGGTCATGCAGAGTCAGAGACCTTGCCGCCCAAGCCCCAGAGCCATCAGCCAGTGCTCCTTAGAGGAGCCTGTGCCCAAGGACATAGTCTCAGCCAGGACTACAGTCCTCACACTGTCCCCAGGCCCCTTCTGCTGGCCTGTCACAGCAGCCTTGCTTTAATGTGTTAAGATTGGAGTGGTCCAGTGTGACTTTTCTTTGAAAGGAACATTCCCAAAGTTCATTCTTAAAAAAAGTATACATCACGGAGGTGGCATGAATTTCTTGTGTTCTGTAAATGGCACTCGAATGAAGGCAAGGAGATAGTTAAGAAGGTGCAGCCTGGAGAGAGCCCCCCACGAAAGTGCACCTTGCACTCTTGGGAGTGTGGGCCCCACTGGGCACTTTCTGCCCCTGGGGTGCAGGCCCCACTGTGTGCCTTCTGCTTCTGGGGTTTTCCATGTACCCGGGGCTAAGCTGTTCCCATAGAAATCCCATAAAGCAGAAATTAGGCATTATCTACAGGTAGAAACAGAGACCCAGGTAAAGAAGGTACTTGAAGTCACATGGTTAATAAGCAGAGCCACAGAAGCCTCTGGTGCTTCGGATGTTCTCTTCAGAATAACAAACTTTTATAAAAATGTACTGGATAGTTTCCGTAGCCCTGAGGCAACAGGGAATTGGGATGAGTTAGCCTTTGGGAAGGTGGTGACCCAGGGGCCCAGAAGAGCCACCTCCAAGGAGCGACGAGCACCCTCATGGCAACCATGAAGATCAGTCAGTGGCTAATGAGTGACCCCTGCAGCAAATGGGGTGCTGGGGGGGCAGGTTCCAGGGTGCAGGAGGAGCCCCCCCCCCCCCCGAATCCTCCCGAGAGGTTCCAACAAGGAAGCCTGAGGTTCTGCTGCTGTGGTTCAGCGACAGGTCCAGGCTGGGGCATCTGTAAGCTCCCCAACACGGGACAGGGGTGACTCTGGACATGCGGGGGGCCTAGAGCACATTCCAGGCTGATAAAGACTTTGTGTCTTCATCGTCATGAGGTGCCTGACACAGTCTTCTTTGATGCTCTTACAGAATTCTTAATGTAAAACCACTAGATTGGGATTTTTTTTGAGGGGGGGGATTTATTTTTCAACCAGCAGCAAGTGAAAACAGTCATAATCTGTATCTTATATGGACAAGTCAGCAGTCTTTTCAGTCCAAGTGGTTTTAATATGGAAGCTCAGCAAGATTAAAATGTTTTTTAGGAAAACTAAAGAAGAAGGAATGGGACACCTGGGTGGCTCAGTGGTTGAGTGTCACCTTTGGCTGAGGGCATGATACCAGGATGCTGGGATCGAGTCCCACATCGGGCTCCCTGCAGAAAGTCTGCTTCTCCCTCCCTCTGCCTGTGCCTCTGCCTCTCTCTATGTCTCTCATGAATAAATACATAAAATCTTTTTTAAAACAATACGGAATACCAAGAGCTTTGAACAAGTAGGAACAATTCCCCAGTATTTCCAAGGTTTTTGTCTCCATCCTCCTCCCTCCAAATGGTGCTGGTCCCTCCTTTAGGTGCCCCCACTCTGACACTGAACCAGAGTGTGATTTTCAGGAAGCTCACCTTTTGTAGCCCAGGCTTCTGGGCCTGCGGGATGGATGCAGGATAGAGATGCTCTCGGGTTCCTCACTCTGTATGCAAATCCTTTAGCAGTAAGGTGCTGGGTGCTCCAGGACTTAACAGGCCTCAAGAAGGCTGCCCCTCACCGACTGGCCCCCCATGGGTTACCGGCTCACCGTCCCCCCTCCCCCAGGTCAACACACTTGCACAGGGTGTTCTCTTGTCCACCTGTGTGAGGTCTGACCTCAGTGCTGTCCCGTAGGGTCATCTGCACAGAATGGCAGTGCATTAAAGAGAGAATTCTCCGGAGGAAGCTATAATGCTAAGTGGCAGCCCATGCCCTCCCCATCAGAGGGCTCCTTGTCTTCCGGAGGCATGGACCAGGGAAGTGACGCCCCAGCCAGGGACTATGACGGAGAGGTGAGTGGGGTGTGGGCAGAAACTGTCTGGTCTGGAGAAGTCCTGTGTTAAACAGATTCACACACTCACCGCAGTGATGCCACCACCTTAAGAATGGCCTCAGCTGCAGTGAGGGCAGGTTTGGGGAGGCCTGATGTGGCCAGTCACCCAGGCTACACACTGCAGTTTTGCAGAGATGTTCTAATAGCTTTTGTGTGAAAGTGACCCACATTTCCAAAGGCCTGCAGGAAGGGCTGTGAACGCTTGTCATATTCCATGCCCTTTATTGGGCTCAGAAAAGGGACCTTGTTACTGACCGTGGACCGGTCACACTCAGTTATTTGCTCTAGGTGCCTGCAGGTCACCTGTGGGGGGCAGCACTGAGCCCATGCCAGTCCTTTGCTTCTTACTACTGTCTTCTCTGGCCTACAGGACTCGGATTCTCCGAGGCACTCCACAGCTTCCAACAGCTCCAACCTCAGCAGCCCGCCCAGCCCAGTGTCACCTCGGAAGACCAAGAGCCTGTCCCTGGAGAGCACCGACCGTGGTACCTGGGACCCGTGACCCTGACCGGCTCTGGCTCCTCCCTCTGCTGCCCTGTCTCCACGTCAGTCCCCTACCCCTGCCCAGAAGGCCCAGGGCCTGCTGCAGGAGCAGAGTGGGGGCTCGGGACAGTGACATAGTTCTTGCAGCCCCTGCCCCACTCTGTGCTGCCCTCCCCCCACGCCCCCTCTGCCCCCACCATGCTCCCTCCACTTAACAGCAACAGCCCTAAAGGCAGACTCACTGAGCAGCTTCGAGGACTATTGATTCCATTTCCTACACTTAGAGTTGCTTCCCATCATCGTGTCCCCTCCCCAAAGGTAGCTCAAGTAGACAGAGGCCCGGCAGATCTGTTCCCACTGCAGAGTCGTCCCGTCGTCCCCACTGCCCCCGGGCCCTGCACCCAGCCGCCTGTCCCCCCCCTTCCCCCCCCCGCCGCGCCCCCTGCGCCCACAGCCAGTCAACCTGATCGTTGCCAGTAAATCCTTATCCACTACAACAGTGCATATTTTACTACAATACAGAGTTTAAGTACACAAATGTAGAGGTTAAATACTGAATGTACATAGTAAAAAGCATCTTGTATTCAACAAAGATGGATTCCTATATAAGAGAGAGATCATTTAATTTAAAGAAATGTGTTGTTTCTTGTCTGTTTTCCAGCTAAGTGGTTTCAAGGGTAGGAAGGCCTCACGCTGATGTTCGTAGACGTTCGTAGACATTGGTAGCCGGAGAGGGAGACAAGACAGTTCCCTGTGGTCGGGCCACAGTCCCCCGGGGGCTTCAGGAAGACATTCTGAAAGCCCGTCTGGCTTCTCTGGGCTGCGGCCTGCGCTCAAGGCTTAACCTTGGAAGCTGCCTTAGGGGCAGCAAAAAACACTTCCACGTCTTTCACTAGCAGTAGAATTCAAACCACACTCCTCGGTTTTTATTGTATTTTGTTATCTTCTGCAGAAGAATGTAGAAATGCAGTCTTGTCACCTCCCGAGTCCTTCCACTGAACACGCAAGGGATGGCACGGCCTCCGAGGGTCCTTACCCAGGTTCCTGGAAGTGCTTTCCCCCGGGCTAAGCCCCCCCCCCCCCCCCCCGCCGGGCTCCTGGGGAAGCCTGAGTCTAATTACCAAATAATAGAAAACCTGACATGCAAGAACTTGAACAGCCTTAACCAAATATGCTTTCCCACCCCTGGGGGAGAACAGAACTGCTCCTAGAGCCGGGCAGGTGGGGCCGTGGCAGGTGCAGCCGTGGCCCTGGCCCTGGCACTACGGTCCGGGCGCCTGGTGGAGCTGCTGCTGTTCGAACCACCCAGGAGGCGAACGCACAGCCCCAGGGGCTTCGGATCTTCCCGAGTAGTTCATCAGTTAAGCACATGAGCAGAGAAAGAAATAAAAGTATCTCATGGAAGTGAAGAGAATCTGGCTCTCTTACTTTTTATCTAAATTTTTCCTAGAACTGGCAGCAAGATTTCCTTCTCTTTTTAAACCGCAGTTCCCGAGCACCGTGACCCCCGTGGCACATAGTCCTCTGCGGAGCTGGGACCCGGTCCAGGCTGCCGCTGCTCTGAAACATGCCCGATGCTCGGTGAGGGAACAGAGGCCCAGTGGAGGCCACCGCGCCCAGACTGCTGACGGTTTGCTGCACACAGGGCACGAGCCACCACACAGTTCTCCTCTCTAAATCTTTTGCTGCGGGGAAAGACATGTCATGTGAAATACCCCTGGACATCCCTGTGTCAAGGACCAGGCCATGAGTGGTTCCTGCCCTGGGACCCAGTTGCCCTGGGAACTCAGCACTTCCCAGCAAGGACAGAAGCCCCCAGCCAGTGGCTGCCTCCCACCCTCCCGACCCTCCCTTGACTCTCACTTCCCTCCCCGGCCTCCCGGGCCAGGGGTCACAGGACTCTGCACTACGGCATTAGTTTGTAGCTTCGACAACTACGTGAATTGGTGTGGCCTATAGGTGCTCATTTTGTAAAAGATGCTTTTAGGGTCAAAGTGTCACCCTCCCTGCGGTCTAGACAGCAGTTCAGGGAGTCACCACAGGGCACAGAAGAGAGACCCTAGAGGCAGTGGTGACCCGGGGACCTGCACCCTGGCACTTCCGCGTCTTCCCTCGGCAATCTGAGGCCGTGTAGGTCAGTTCTGAGCAGGACAAATTCCAACAGCTGTCCTGTTGGGAACAGGGGGAAACACTGCCACAGGTGATAGTTTAGGAGGGCGGGTCTTCCTGAGATAATGATCCTTCAGGGCTTAGGGCTTACCCCACACGCAGATATGAAGCAGTTACCCTCAGAAGCTTCTGAGAAGAAGGATCTGAAAAGACAGGATGGCATCCAGGGAAACAGAGGGACCATTCAGAGGGCTCAGGAGGAAGGACTGCTGCCTGAAGCCCTCCTTTGTTCTCTTGCAAGACCTTTGAAAAATGCATATGGCAGCAGGAACACATTTCACAGTAGGAAGGACAGATCAGTGGGGCATTTCTGGAATAGTCTGTATGTATTGGTATTTTGGTGCTATGTCCAGCCAATTTGTCTATCCTGGAATTCTAATTTAATCTCGTGTGCTTTGGGTATAGAAAAATCATCCAGCATACACAGATCTCTTTCCTTTTGCCAAAAACAAAAGCCTTCCTCCTTGTCAAACGATTAGTAGATTTCACGTTTGTAGTTCCGGGCACACGCTCCCCCTTCAGCCAGGCAGGCCAGTTTCCGGGAGCACAGTTTGAAGGCTCGGAGCAGGAGATGCACAGGCCCCCACGCTTCTTGTCCCCAGGCTTCTGGGACAAATCTGAAATCCCCGTTCTGTTGACAGCAACAGCCTGTCATTCCTGGCTGGCTCTCAGCCTCTCTGCCTTCCATATGGTTAGAGTCATGTCATTTTGTTACTTAGTGGCCACATCTATTTCTGTGGAAGACAGGTTGCATTTAAACCGACTCTGGTGCAGCGGTTTGGCGCCTGCCTTTGGCCCGGGGCGCGATCCTGGATACCCGGGATCGAATCCCACGTCGGGCTCCCCGTACATGGAGCCTGCTTCTCCCTCTGCCTGTGTCTCTGCCTCTCTCTCTCTCTGTGACTATCATAAATAAATAAATATTTAGAAAAAATAAATAAATAAACCGACTCTCCGGTATCTGCCTAGGAGAGCCGGAGGGGGCGCAGGCAGACATCCCAAGCAGCCCAGTAGGGCCACGTGTCAGCCCGTAGTGGTGGTCACGAGCCCTGTGGCCTCCCGGCTGAGCGGGACCCTGAAAGCTCCCCATCCCGGCTTTGGCCGGAGCGGCACTCTCGGCAGTGGTCGGACCTGGCCGCTGCCCGGGTCCACAGGGCCCTGCGCCCCTGGCTCCCTGCCCGGCCCAAGTTCGTACAGGTGAGCTGCAGGACATTCCACTGAACCCGTCAGGCCTCTTTCCTTGTTAGGACTTTAATGATCACTCAAGTGAGATCCTCTGCAGAGTCCTGCTGGAGAGGAAGGCTGGCTTGCACGGGCGCCGTCCCCCTTGGCGCAGGCTGGCCCCGCCCTCCTTCCCAGGGAGGACAATCACCACACACAGGAGCCACGTCACTTATGAGGGCCGCTGAACAACAAACCTGGAAATTTCATGAAAACAAAATGACCTGCCTTTTTATTTGATAGTGTAATATCATTTATTTTATAAATTTTTAGGGTTTTTTCTCATTGTAATATTATTGTACAGTTTTGCATGGCCTAGGTGTAATCATTTTTTTGTTTAGAATATAATGCTGACAAATGTGTGTATGGAAGGGAAAAAGATGCTTTGGCCTCTCTTCTTTATTGACTTTTATTTGGTTTTACACCATCAAAGTCTTAGGGAGGTTTATAAGCAATTCTCTGCTACCAGACAATGGTGTGGATTCTTTTGCACAGAAATATTTAAGGTGGGATAGTCAAAAATGTAACAAGACTCCTCACCAATATTTTATGTTGGTATCACTTAATATTAACAGAATTTGATGTATTGCAATAAAACAGGGAACTGTTAGACCTGATGGTCTTGTCTTTCTTTCCCTGATTGCAAGGTCTGAGCGATGGAGGAAAGGTGACTGACTCCTCATCTTGCTAGATCCTGCCTCCTGTCGTCCCCGTCCTCATCCCAGCGTGCTCCTTAGCCTGCAGAAGGATGCGGGATTAGTTTAACCAGGGACTTTGCAAGTTCACCCTGTAGCTCAGGTAAGGGTGGCTGTGAACGAGGCCAGGCCTGTCAGCAGCCTCTGTGGCCCCCTCCGCATGCACCTGCCACGCTGGGACCCCCTGTGCGCCCGGGTTTCCGCCCCAGCTGTCACTTCTGACTGTACAGACCTGGGGGCTGCCTGGTGTGTCCGCTGTGCTTGTGATCCTGAGTTGGTTAGAATGGCACATCTGGGGACACCAGGCAGCCTCAGGGCCTTACTAAGGAAATCTGAAGCCCCTCAATCCCCCGCCCCCGGTCCTGTTCACATGCAGCGGACAGCAGCTGATGTCCCTGGCAGATCCTGGGTATTGCCACATCTGACCCTCTGTCTCACCCAAGGGGCGCTATGCTCTGGGGGAGCTCCAGGCTTTCTGTAAGAGGCCGGTGGGAGGGTCGGCTCTGCGGGCTTACGTGGCCACTGTGTCCCCAGATGACTTGCCCGTAGACAGAAGGCCCCACATGGCCACAAATTGCAGTCTGCCAGCCCTTGAGTAGTGGAGGGGGAGCTCAGGCTGCGTGTCTGGTCTCGTTCCAGACCTGGGTCCCCGGCGGCCTGCCCATCATCCCGTGGGCTCTGAGCCTGCCCCATACGTGCCCGCCCTGACAGCCACAGAAGGCACTCCTTTATAAACACGCAACCTCTGTCAAAAATGCAACAGCCTCCAAAAGAGCCTCGACAGCTCCGGTGCCAGGCTCCCAGCTGCTGTCACTGAGACCAGCCCAACCCCTATCCTGTCGCAGAGCCGTCTCCCCATGTTCATCACTGCCTGCTGCACACCCACTGGGGGGCTGCCAGCTGTGAGGGCCCCACGGCAATGCTCACAAATGCCCAGGCAGAGGATTCAGCTTGCCTTGGGAAAAGCCACAGCCCAGGGGGTGTTGTCCCTCAGCATGGCTGTCCCCTCAGATGCAGGTGGGCAGACCCTGTTGGCAGGGGTCACCGCCGTCCCAGCTAGCTCTTCCGTGCATGTGATGGGGTGGGTGCCTCCCCTCCCGGGCCTCCCCTCCCCACCAGGGATCAATCTGGGCCCAACAACCTAGGGTGTGACACCGGTCTCGAGCAGGTCACAATCAGCCCAGCGCCCTTTACGAGTAGAAGTCACACCACAATTCTAGGAGAGTGGGTTTTATGTTTTTTAATATTGAAACAAATCAAACAATTACAAGAATTGTACAAAAATGAACAGCCTGTGGTGACCCCTCGGGTCTAACCAGGTGACTTCTGCACATTCACCTCCTTCCACAAAAGCCCCCGCCCTGGAGCAGGAAAGAGGGGCCCTGCACACCGATCTCTGGCACAGACTGCTCCTCCCCGCCCTAGCGGCGGCCGCAGATCTCCAGAAACTTCCACTGTCCAGAGCATTGAGCCCAGCCAGCGAGCAGGCCGGGCCTCACGAGGGGAAGCATACTTGCCGGCACCGCTCGGAGCACAGGCAGAGGAAACACACACCTCATCCCAGAGACACGCAAGCCTTACCCTCTACGAACATTCGGTAAAATCTAAAGGGGCTTCTCTATTTCTGGTGGCAGGGAATCCAAGGGCTCCTCACGTTCCCAGGAGGAGAACCACCATTACAAGGAAAAGGGGGAAACCTGCTGTCTTCACTCATTTCAGAGGCTAAGCGCACACGGAGCAGACCCCAGAGGAGCCAGGGCTGAGACGGCAGTCCAGCTGTGGGAGGTTGGGGTGCCGGGGACAGCTGGGAGGGTCCGGGCGCCAGGGATGGTTGCGGGGGCGCCGAGGACCCCAGGGGGCAGCCCGGCTACTGCTGCTCAGCCCGCTGCTTGCAGTAGTTGCTGTAAGCCTCCTCGAACATGGACTTGCAGGGGAAACGGGCCTTCAGCTTGGAGCAGATGAGGAAGGAGCCCCCCATCTTTCTGTGCAGGGAGTAGGTCTCCTCAGGGGGCGGGACGAGCCGGTGCTTCAGCATGATGGGGATCAGGTTGTGGATCTTCTCAGTGGTACTCTGCGTGCCAAAGTCAAAGGGCTCCTCCGAGGCAAAGGCCTCCCCCAGGATGAGGATGGCATCCAGGTGGGCGTCCTCCATGGCCTGTGGGGTGTGGCAAGGGGTGAGGGGGGGTTACCCCGGCACGGAGCTCTCCCACTGAGTGGTGGTGAAGGCGAGGGGAGGTTAAGGGCGGTGTGTGATTATTAAGGAGACTGATGAATGGTGGGTAGGGTGGGGTTGGGGGGGAGGTGGGGCTGGGCCAGGGGGAGTCCTCAAGGACACCAACACCTCTCATCCATTCACAAGTCAGGGTTTGGGGAAAGCAGCTGCTGCCCACCCTCCCCGTGCGAAGTCCCATGGAGCCCCGGAAGCCATGGGCCGCTGACCTTGACCTCATAGCCAGTGAGGAACTTCATCTCTATGGACTTCCTTAGCACCGCCTCCCTGTCTCTGTCGGCAGCTGCCCTGATGATCTGGGCAAATGGGAGAGGCAGTGAGTGGCACAGAGGAGGCATCCCCCCACAGTCCCTCCAAGCCCCTGGCCTGGGAGCCCACCGGGCTTTGTCCCCCAGTGGACACCGGACACCATGCAGGAGGACAGCAAACCCGTCTCTCGCCCCTTCCCAGCCTCCAAGCACCCCTGGCCCCTGCCAACCTGGATGTAGAGGTCCGTGAAGGACCGGTCATATTCCCGAGTCGCCCCAAAGTCCAGAAGAGCCACCTGGAACAAGCAACACGGGGGAGGTTTACCTGCTACAGCAGGGCTGGACCCCGACCTCAGGGGCCCCCAAGGAGGTGCCCAGGGCTCACCTTGTGCTGCTGAGGGTCATAGAAAAAGTTGGACCAGTTGGGGTCTGTCTGCATGAAGTGGAACTCAAACAGCTCCCTCAGGCACAGGACTAGGATGTTATAGCAGATCTGGGGGGATGGGGGGGGACATGGTGGCACCAAGCCCAGTCTGGGGCCCAGGGAGCCACCTCCCGTCCTCCCCCTCCAGCCGCCCTCCCCGATTGCACTCCCAATGCTGAGTGTCCCCAGCAGGGGGACCTGAGAGCCCCCCGTGACCCCTCCCTCCCTCCCCACCGTGTCCCTCACGGTGACACGGCCACCGTGACACACACCTCGTTCCGGATCTCCTGGCTCAGCCCCTCGGCCTGGTCTAGGGGGAAGCCTGATACCAGCTCTGTGGTCAGCACATGGGGGCTGCAGAGCTCGTCCACGATCTCGGGCACATAGAAGAAGGGATGGTCCTTCAGCAGCTCCCTGAGGGTGGGTTGGGGGGGTCAAATCCTGATGCCAGAGGCTCCCACCCTCACCCCCTAGATGGGCACTGAGGAACGGAGCCAGGCAGGATATGGCAGTGACCCCAGGTCCCAACTATAGCCACCTGCCCCTCAGAGCCACAGGGACCTTCACCCCACCCTGGAGGCTGCCTCAAGCGTGTCACCCATGTCCCCCATGGGAGCCCCCAGCCATGAGCCCCACCTGAACTTCTTGGCGCAGGCGGCCTCCCGTTGGTAGTCACACTCCAGGGCCAGCTCCCGCCTCAGCACGTCAATCAGGTGCTCGGGAAACAGGCCTGTGCCAGGGAGCAGGGGGTCAGTGGGAGCTGAGGGCTCCCCAAGGTGGCCCCCTCGGATCCCCAGAGTCCATCCTGCGGGCCTGCCCCTGACCTTCAGGAAGCATGTTGCTCATGTTCAGCACGGCCATGAGATTGTTGACGTCACTGTTGATGCTTTGGGCCACACCAGGGTACTGCGGGGAAGCAGAGGGGTCCCAGGCAGGGCCCTGCTAGGGAACCCCACTCTCCCAGCCGAGGCCCACCCAGACCCCATGCCTAGGCTGAGTGACAGATGGGACCTACGATGCGCCAGGACACCCAGGCCCCACCAGCAGCCCTCATGCCACTGTGCCTCCTTCCACCTCCCCAGTGAGGGCCCCACCCCCCTGACACTGACCTGTCCCCTCCCCGCCTCACCAGCCCAAACCAAGTCTGCAGGGAGGCTGTGCCACCAGAAGTCACTCTCAGTGTGTACTGCCCAGTGCCCAGTGCTGACCAGGTGCCGGGGACGGAAATGCTAAGACCCAGGCCCCACCCCGGGGTAGGGGCACACAGGGGTGGAGGGTGCGGACACCCCAACACTGCAGGGCCCCCGAGGATGGCCGCATACACCGGGCGCCTACCTGGATCTTCATGGCCACCTCGCGGCCGCCTTTCATGCGAGCCAGGTGTACCTGGCCGATGGACGCTGCGGCGAAGGGCCGCTCCTCGAAGTACTCCAGCTTGTCCCGCCAGCCGGGGCCCAGGTCGTTGTTGAGAGTTTTCTGGCAGGAGAGGTGAGGGAGGGGCCGTGAGCACAGCCCGCCCCAGGGACACCCTGACGAGCACCCCCAGGCTGTCCCCCTCAGGCTACTGCAGGTGCCCCCCAAGGGTGGGGGGACGGCCAAGGACCCAGACGCCGCGCCCCCCCATCACCAGCACCGCCTGCTCACAGTCATCTGCTTCAGCGGCATGAAGTCCGCGCTCTGCCTCACCCGCTCGAAGATCTTGGCCAGATGGGGGTTGATGAAAGCATCATCTAGAAGGCACCAGAAGGCACAGAGCAGAGGCCTCACCCCTCAGAGGGCAGGAGCATGGGGCAGGGGCAGCGCAGCCCCCTCAGCCCCACTGTGGGGCAGCCCCGGGATGGAGGCAGACGCGCTGCTCCATGCACCAACCGAGGCCACACTGCAGCCCCCCAACTCCCCAGTGCGGCCAGGAGCCTCTCCCCCCCCACCCAGTATACCGGCCCCCGAGGCCATGGACCATGGACAGAGCCCCAGGGAGGCCCCAGGGGGGCGCGCACCCAGGCACTGCGGCCGACACAGGCGCAAGACAGTGGCACCCGGGGTGCAGGGGGCGTCCATGCAGCCTGAGGGCCCCTGCACAGCAGCAGGTGGGCTTGATAGCTCACCCAGCGACCTGAGAGGGCGGCTTCTTAGAAATAATAGACGCTTTTCAGAATTATAAAACAAGCAAATTTTGGAAGTAAAGTGAAATAAGGTATCAAAAATACAGAGCCTGCCCACCTACAGAGAACTATTCCTTTTCCCTCTGACCCTACAGCTGCGGTCACGCTGCGTGGAGGCCGCTGCAGCCTGCTTTCCCCATGGTGGTTTCTCGCGGTGTGGGCGTCCTGAACATTCTACATGTCTGTGTGTCCAGGACCACAGAGGACGCTCCTCCTGCGCAGAGCCCGGTGCACATCTCTGACACTGTCCTCGTGAAGGGCCACCACACAGGGTGTCCTGGACTCGGGGCTGGCCCACAGAAGGGCTGTGGAGGCATCCCACTGGCCAGGGGGTTAACTCCCAGCTCACGCCCCCGGTGAGCCCTGCGGTGCCAGGAGGGGCCTTGTCTTCAAACTCCCCTCGCAGGAGCCAGGCCTTGGGGGCACCCCCCTCCCGCCGTGGCCCTGATCTGGGGCCCATGTGCCCGCATGCCCCGGGTCCTGCGGGGGCAAGCCCGCGACCTCCCCCACCAGCACCTCCAACCCACACACGCAGCAGCAGGGGGACCCTCACCAACTTGTGAGAGGTCAGGACACCCACGAGGCGAGAAACAGGAGCACAGGCTCCTACTTCAGATGTTCTTAAACATCCGGCTGGTTAACAGCCAGGACTCCAGCAAGAGGGCCCAGTGGTGGGGACACACCCCCGTCCCCTCCCGAGGGGGATCAAAGCGCCGTGCCCCCGCCCCCCGGCGCCCACTCACCCTGGATGCTCAGCATCTGGCCCAGCTTGAGCGCCGCCCCGCGCACCTTGCACAGCGTGCGCACGATGCGCTCGGCGTTGGCCTCAGACAGGAAGGGGCTGGAATCCAGCACAGCTTTCTTCCCTGCAGGCAGGAGCCAGGTCAGTGCGCACCCACCGGCCCCTCTCGGGTGTCCACACACCTCATCCGACCCAACCTGGCCTGGCCAAGCAGCCCGAGGAGGATGAGGCTGGGCCTGAGGGGCTGGGAGTGCCTGTGGGTGCCAGGGAGCCTGGGTGCCTCCTGGGGCTCCACGCCACACGAAGACAGGGACAGTATGGAATGTCGGAGCCACACACAGGCTCCGGCCTCCCAAACTTCCTAGAACCAGCATGCTGCTGACACCCTGCCTGGTGCTGTGGAAGGGACTCCCGGGCACCCAGCTCTCCCCAGGCCTGATTCTGGAAGCCACCCATGCACACACGCACACATGCACACACACAGACACACATGCATACACATGCACATTGCACAGACACACACATACAGACACACATGCATATACACACATGCACACAGGCACATGCACACACACATGCTCACATGCACGCAGACACGCCCACACCCACACACACATATGCACACACACACACACACACAGAGCCCCTCCCTCCCTCCGTAGTGGTCCCTGGGGCCTGCTGGGGGTAGCACTGAAGGCCATGCTCAGCTGCTCAGGGGCAGGGGTACAAGGACAGAGGGACCAACGTGAGGACGACTGTCACTGTCCCTCCCACCCAGGTAGGGGACAATGGGCAGCTGGCTGCAGGAGGGTACAGTCCTCCGGGGAGGGAAGCACAGGGTCCAGGGCAGCGCGGTGGTGGTGTACCCCTTCCTCCACCCAGGAGGCCCCGGGTGCAAATGACCTCCGTCTGGCACGAGCAGGGGTGGCAGGTGGCAGGTGAAAGGGCAAGGAGCTGGTGGGCAGGGGGGGGGGCTGCAGGGCATCAGGGCCTGCTGACACCATCCCCCCACCCCAACCCCAGCGCAGCCCAAACACCAAGTCTCCTTGTTCTGAAGTAGGGAGAGGCCGGAGCAGGGCTTTCACCTCACCTGTTCGGGACGCTGCCCCTGTCCACCCCAGCTGCTCCAGCCGGGGGCACCCACTGTTCTCCCTGCGCTCTGTCCTGTGAGCCCAGTCAGATCTGTCCCCACACTGTCCCCACGGTGCCAGGCACTGTCCTCAGGCCCCATCACCACCGGCCTGGCCCAGCGCTCCACAGGGGAGCCATGTCCTCACGGAGGGAAGGGCACAGGTGAGGGGGGTGGTAGAGGGCAGGGGAGCAGGAGGGACACGGGGATTGAGGCCCCGGGGACATTCTGTCTGCAGATGAGAAGCCCCTGAGAGCAGCCGCGAATCCGCTGTGGAAAAGCGGGGAGGAGGAGAAGGCTGGCGGGGAGGCTGCTGGCCCTCAGCACACAGCCCCTGCCTGGGGCGCTCCTGAGATCTGGGGACCGTGCTCAGTCCTCCCGGGCCTTCCAGACAGCACCCCCACAGCCCAGGCATGGCCGGTTCTGAGAGCGGTCTGGGGAAGCCGGGCCACGGTGGGCAGGCCCCCCACTCACGGGAGGCCCTGCTGGGGCAGACCGGGCCATGCTGGTCAGGGGCTCCGGAGCCCCCTCGGGACTGCCCAGGCCACCCAGCAGCTCTAGGGCCATGCTCCCTAAGCCCCCTGACCCCCAGTCAGGGTCCCCACTTCCCTGACGAAGGTCACCAGCTGTAACCCTGGAGCCAGTTCTCTGCTTGGCGGAGGTGGGCCGGAGAGCAGCCAGCTTCCAGGGGGACAGGTGGGGGCTGTGCCCAGAGAACACTGGCTTCTCATTCCAGAGAGAGCCCATCTTCGCTTCCCAAAGTATCTCGGTGCCAACACTAAAAATACCCTCACTAAACCCTCTCTGTCCTCCAGCTCCTTCCAAGGACGCTCGGTGTGCCCCGTGCACCCCTCCCTCCAGGAGGCCCCTCATCCCCACAGAGGGTTCTTGCAGGTGAAGCAGGGCCATCCAGGTGTCCGGCAGGCCCCCTTGCAGCCTCCAATGGAGCCCAGCCCTGGACTTTCGGGGGCCACAGTGCAATAGCCCAGTGGGCGTCCCTGGGTCCCCACAGAAAGAGGAAGGAGCTGATGCCCCCTGAACGGCCGGGGGCACCCAGCTTAGATCTTCAAATACATTTTGGGAAATCCACCAAGCAGAGGCCTCTACCAGCCCTGCTCTCAATGCCCCCGGGGCCTCAGTGAAGGGAAAGCCCACCCAGCCCAGCACCCAGACAGGTCGATGGGAGGACCTCCAGGGGCCCCCAGACCCAGTGTCACAAAAACCACCAGTCTGCAGAACATTCTCTATGAAGTACACCCCCGACCAGGCCACCCCAACTAGGGGGCTGACGGCTGGGACCTCATGGGCCCAGGAAGGCAGGGGACAGAGGAGTCGCGATCCTCACCTTGGAGACAGAGGGTCCAGGGCAAGAGAAGGGGCTGCTGTGGGTGTCTGGGCCAGGGCAGCAGGGCTTGAAGGGTCTGTGCCAGTAGCACAGACATCCCTCACCCACAGCCCCATGGGGAGCCCTGCACCCCGACAGCCCCACGAGCAGGGCAGAGGCAGGACCAAAACAGAGGCTCCAACAGGAAGTGGGTGGGTGTGCCCACCACCAGAGGAGCCAGGAAGGGCCAAGCAGAGCAGCCTTGAGGCCTCAGCAGACATGGGGGCACCATATACGTGGAACATGGGGCAGGAGGCGGCCCCTGGGTGGGGGGGGGGGTCAACACTCCAGAACGGGGTTGGGGGGCAGGGGTGCTGGGAGCTGACTGGCCCACCTCCCAGGGCCCAGCTCACCTGAAGGGTCCTCTGGGCGGAGGCTCTTCTTGGCTACTTCGGCCAGGGCCCCAAAGCCTAGCCCCACGGCCAGACCTGCAAGGAGACGAGGCGCTGGGCACAGGTGCAGGGCCTGCTCACCACCCCCACATCCACGAGGCCCAGAACGGCCCCACGTGGCCCCGCCTTAGCTCCCGGGGACCCTCGCTGACAGTCCAGACCTTCTGAAAAGGGACAAAAGGAAGGAGGTACACAGGCGCTGATTTCAGATGTCTGGCTCCAGGTGGGCGCCTGTGGGAAAAGGTGTCCCCCACCCCACCCCTGCTTGTGAGACCCGTGAAGAGGCTAGAAAGCACACAAGTGTGACGCGGTTTCCCGGCATAGACACAGCCCAGTGATGGTCTGTGGGCCAGGGAGGCGGGCGGCACAGCAGCCCCCACACCCAGAGGGGTGAGCTCACCCCGGGCACCCTGTTCAGTGGATGAGAAAACCAGCACGTGCTTCTGTGTTTTCCAAGGTTTGCACAATGATCATGTATTACTGTTATGAAAGATATTACTGCATTTATTGAAAATGTTATTTAACAAAAAATAATAGCAAATAAGTGGTAAAAGTGAACAACAATTTTCAAGGTAACCTAACCTTACAATGTGCTTATCCTAGCCACCAGGTCACCAGCTGGAAGCGCACGGGTCGGGGCGAGAGCTCCCAGTAGGGCCGGGCACCGGCAGCGCTCCGGTGCTTGCTGTTACCATCACTAATTCCGTTCAAGATGGTTGGAACTGGGCTGCCCAAAAGAAGTACAAGGCCAGCCATGTGCACAAGGTTAAATTTTCCAGTAGCCACGTTAAAAAAAAAAAAAGACAAAAAGACAAAAGGAAGTGTGGGAAGTGAATGCATGTCGTGTATTTTATTTAACGTAATACATCCAAAATATCATCAGGAAGTCCTCTTGTGTATAAGACTTACCAGAGGTGTTTCACTGTTCTGTTTTGGTTTTGTATGGAGTCTTCAAAACCCAGTGTGTACTTTGCCCTCACACAGCGCCACCCCCGTCCCCGGCCCGGCTGGGGCTGGCGATGCTTCAGGCACTCATGCACATAGCACAGGGCAGCGCAGGATGAGCCGAGCTCTGGAAGCCACAGAAAGGAGCCAGGCACCCGGAAATGGCCCTCACGCCCACCCAGACACGGGTGCCAGGGCCTGTTTATCCTGCCAACCGGCTCTGGAGGGCCCTGGGCATGGAGCGGAGAGCAGCCATGCCAATTAAACATTAACTCCCCTGCTGCCTGCCCACCTCACCCCACCCAGCACCATATCTGACTTTGCAAACTAAGTGATAACAAGCAAGGTTAACTTTCAAACGAGAGTAACCTGCACCACGGTCTCTCTGCTTCTAGGCTTTTCTCTGCCTGCATCAAGTCCAAAGAAAAGCCCAGGGTTAGCCAGCCTGGCCTCTGCGAGCAGAGGCGGCCCACCAGCTCCCCTGCCCCTCATCTCCCCCAGATGCTCTGTCAAACCCTTCCCTGGCCATTTCTAGGCCACCAGGCAGGGCCGAAGCTTTCCAAGGGCAAGGACGTGTCATTAAATCACCAAAAGAACATTCTGCAGAGAAGGCCTTCAGCGGCTCCTGTGGCCCTCCAAGCTCCCCGGGGAGCTTGCCCAGCACCGGGCCCGATGTGCTGCCAGCTGATGGGCTCCCCACTGCAGCCAGCCTGGCTGTCCTGACCTTGGCCTCAGGAGCTCCCCGTCCCCTGCCACCACCCGGCGAGCTTCAGGCCATTCTCAGAGCCACGTGGAGGGGGAAGCACAAGGCCCAGGATGGCACTGCCCTCCGTGCCGTGATCCACGATCGCCCGCCTGGCCCACGCGGCCTGCCAGCAAGACGACCAGCCCCGGAACCAGTGCTGCAGCCCGCGGCCGCCGGCAACAGCCTGGCCTCCGTCCTGGCCCGCGAGGCACGGCCAGCTCTTCCAGGAAGGCTGCTGGCGCTTCGCTCTAGAACAGAGGTTCTGCCGTCAAGAAACGCGGGGGAAGCAGACGGCTCTCCCCAGAGACCGGGGAGCCCTGGGCCAGCTTCCCAGGCCCCCAGCCCAGGCCCTTCCTCCCTGAAGTCCCTCTGGAGGTCATCAGAGCCAAACGAGGCCACCCTGGAGCAGCCACTGGGCTCTTCCCAGACAGGCAGCAGAGGAAAAGAAAAGGAAGAACAAACACCATCCGAAGGCGGCGCCATCTGTAAGGACGCTTGGCGAGAGGGGCCCCCAGCGGGAAGAGGAAGCGCAGGTTTCTGGTGACTCTGGCCTGGGCGCCCAGAAACCCGGCCCCCTCTACGGGGCAAGGCTCGTGGGGGTTTCTGCGCAGCAGCCGCAGGCGAAGAGATTTCTACGGACGACAGACCGCGCCAGGCACTGTTCCGGGGCCTCGCTTTCGTAACACATCTTCTAAGACACAGGAATGTGGGTGCCCCTGCCCCTTCCGTGCGGGTCAGAGTCACGGCAGCCTCCGCTGCACACCTCCACCCTCGCCACCCTGTCTTCCGATAGGATACACCTCTGTGGCCTTCTCTCTTTCTCAATATATTTCTTTTTTACTGACATTATTCACTTTTTTCACATTTGGAATCCGTGATCACCAGCAGAACCACACATGGACAAGTGGCATCACATGGTCACCGAAGCACACCACAGGTGACACAGGAGTCCCACAGTGCCCCTGCCCCTTCCTGAGGTCAAGTCTTTTTTTTTTTAAATAGACTCCACACCCAATGTGGCAATTGAACCCACGACCCCAAGACTGAGAGTCACATGTCCTCCGACTGATAAGCCAGGTGCCCCTCCTGAGCTATTTTTTAAAGCAAAGCCTCTTTTCTGGGACTAAGGGTCCCTTAACCTTTCACCTTCTAAAAATACTAGGGTTCCCAAGGGTCCATTTGCTCTACACCCCATTCCTGGCACAGTCTTCTCACATCTGTTCCCTGGATCGGATTTCGCAAGCGGCCCCACACATCACATCACCCTATTTCCTCCTGCTTCTACATGTTTGGTTTCCTCCCGTTCCGTCCTGGTGCCCTCAGCACCCCCTCGCTGCTGCCTCACTGGCAGGACTGCAGGTTCCTGGCGGAGGCCTCTGGCTGCCACACGTGCGAACGAGCGGTGCTCGGCTCCTTGGGAGATCAGCCTCCTCGGCGGCCAGCCTGACCCACCGGAGTCTCATCTCTGTCTTTCAGGCCTCCTTCATTTTCCAGACACACAGGAGGCCGGGAAGACAACTCCTCTGAAGCAGGAATTGGAACAGGGACAGAAGATACAGATAAGAACGTGGGAGACACACAGGACCGTGGACACATTATACGTCAAACACGTGTTGGGGGAGAGAAGAGGGCAGAAGCAGCACTTGAAGAAATGACCAGAACTTCCTGATGCTGACAACAGATATATCAAGCCACAGATTGAAATATCCTCATTGAAGCCAATGCAAGACCTGTACTGTCCAGGGCCTGGGACTTCCGCAGGGCCAGCGTCCACCCACGGCCCAGGGCTCAGCCACGACTGTGGGCTCTGTATCAACCCAGCAGGCTGCAGGGTGCCTAGACGCCGGAGCACGCCTGTAAGCGGTCACCGTGCGCACGGGGCTCCGCTCCGCTCCCCCACCCCGCCCGCCGCCACCTCTGGCGGATGTCTCTGAGCACACGGCCAGCTGCCCGTGGAGGGCTTCTGGAGCCTGACAGGCGGGTAGGCGACAGAGTCCACGTTTACGAAGTCCGCAAAGGGTCTGAAGTCAATCCGGGTCACCAGTCCAGCGGAGTGTCCCATCCCAGGAGTGAGAGGCACCCAATGGGAAGAACGTGCAGAACAAAGGGAGCCAGGTGCTACGTCCAGAGGTCTAGGCCACCCTGGCCCTAGAAGTGCCAGTCCTGCCAGAGCCTTCGCCATATGGTGGCCTCGTGTCCACAGAAGGCCCAGCAGACCCTCCTCTTGGGAGGAGGAAGACGACATCCCAGCCTGCACTGCTCCCAGAGGCCCAGAGCCAAGCTGCGGTGGACAGGAGGTCGTGAGAAGCGGGCAGCAGCCGGCGGAGTGGAGAACTTGGGGACAGGGCAGGCAGGGGCGGCTGGCTCTGCCACATTGCTCAGGCTGGGGTCCGCAGCATCACCCCCCTTCCTTCTTAGTGTGGGGAGGAAGGAGGCGAATGTGGGCAAAATCCCTCCCTGCTGGGCTTTATCAGAGTCTCTGCTCCCAGGTCTGCAGCTTCTGAAAGTGGCCTGCACGGGGGAATCATAATGTTCCCCACGCTGCGGCCCACCAAACGGACAGCCCAAGCCAGGAGTACCTCCATCCTGTGGGAGGAACTCTCCGGGGTGAGACTGGCTCTTATGCCATCTTGTTGCCTAGCCCACCCTGAAAACTGTCCCAAGCCTTGGGCCATGCGGCAGCTGCTCCTCTGCAGATGCCCACCCCATTCTGGGCCCACGGGATCCTATCTGCTCCCCTAGATGACCGTACCCCAGGCCCTCTCTGTCTAGGAGGCCAACCACACTAGCTCTGTGCAAATGATGGATCATGTCCATTTTAACCTTTTTTTCCCGTAATATGAATATCCTGGTTTTGTATTAGGCTCTCATTCCCACGCTGTGTTCTCAGGTACATGAGAGATCCCAGGGGTCAGGGGGCAGCAGCTCCAGGTCTACACAGCAGAATACTTGTGTCACCAGGGACAGCGATTATGTGGAGGGCGGAGCCTATGGAGCCACCTCATTTGTGCACTGGAGTCAGCTCTTCAGCCACAGTGTCCTCTCAAAAGCCCTCCCTCCACCTTTGGTGTTCCGGAGAGAGGAGATTTGAACTTGTCTGCGGTCTGATCTTCTCCTGGAAGTCAGGAAATTGGTCTCAACAGGAACATGTGGTGCCAAGGGGAAGCCAGTGTTGACTGAGGGTTGTCTATCCATGTCACAGAGGGTTCCTGCTCCAGACTTCTAGCCCCAGAGCCCAGGACTCACTGTTCCTACCACATCCAGCCTTCACAGGACTGTGCGGGGCCTACCATGCACAACAGGGTGTGTGTGTGTGTGTGTGTGTGTGTGTGTGTGTGTTAAAAATGACTTGGGGGGGGGGCACCTGGGAGGCTCAGTCAGTAAAGCATCTGCCTTCGGCTCAGGCCATGATTCCGGGGTCCTGATCGAGCCCTGAATTGGGCTCCCTGCTCAATGGGGAGTCTGCTTCTCCCTCTCCCTGCTGCCCTGCCTGCTTATGTGTGTGCACTCTCTCTCTCTCTCTCTCTCTCTCTCTCTAATAAAATAAATAAATAAAATCTTTTTTAAAAAATGAGTTGGTAAAGACAGGTTTAGGAACACCTCGGGACCCTTCTTGAGCTGCCCGGGGATGGGTGTCTGAGGCAAAGCCTACATTTCTTACTTTATAAATTCTGGGCTTTTCCCATCGGCTTCCAGAGAGACCATCAGCCATGACTTCTCTGGTGCCCAGAGCCACGTCCTGCCTGCCGCAGCAGTGGCTGGGTTCGCGAGGAGGAGAGAAGGCTCCATTCCTGTGCCAGGAGAGCCCCACCAACCTCCCTCCCTGTGCCAGAAGGGGACAACTTCACAGAGCACCTGGGGTGACGCGTCCACTTGCTGCTCACTCTGGTGATCGTATTTGTCTGGCCTCCAAAGGACAAACATGTTGGTCTTCCCCCTGTTCCTCTGGGGTTTTATTGTTTATAAACTTTTCATTTTGAGAAAAAGAGCCAGAGCATCTCTGACCAAATGTTCTGTGCCAGGAATGGATCTGGACTACAGCCTGGGGCCCCTGAGGTGGGGGCTGAACCTCCCTTTCTCTTGTGCTCCCTCCCTACTTTGGCCAGGTCTGTCCTAAACAATTGACTCCTACCCCAGCCCCTCTTCTAATTCCCACTCCCAAAAACTGCCCTACACACACACACACACACACACACACACACACACACACACACAGGTCTGAAGAAGCTACGAACACACCAAGCCTTGTTCCAATCTCCTATGTCAAAACCATTCCTGGATGTGGTTCATACCAATGCACTTGTTCTATGATGGAACCAATCTCCTTTAGTCCTGATCTCAGTCAGGGTGGAGAGAAGCAATGGGGGGGGGGCCTTCCATGTATGAGGTACGGTCAGGAGACTGAGACACAGAAGATGAGCTACATCCATGTCATTTGGGCACTTCCATGTGGGGGTGAGAAACTTACGTCCAGGTGGCCATAGACAGTTTAACAGGAGACAGACGAGTGTGGCGCCCTCCCTTCCAGTGTGTGAAATCTCGAATGGATGGGGCGGTGCGGGGAGAGGAAAGCTTGTGTCTCTCTGTTCTTTCCCTCATTTCTGAACTGCAGGCCACCGAGCTCCCGAGGGCACCAGGGCCTCCACCTCCAGGCAGTTTAGGGAGCGGCTGACTTTGCCTGGTGGGCACATCCTCCTACTCACTGGTGTTTGTAACACACGCTGACCCCTTTCCCTTCTCTCTTTACCCTGGGGAAAAATACAATGAATAAGTAAAACCTTACTGGTTCTGGAAAAAGACCCCAATTTTAAAGAAGGGAAAGTAGATAGGGTCCAAGGTCCCAAGGAAGCAGGGCAGAAATTGTAACCCAGATACTGTGATGACCTAAAGTCCAGTCCCGACCCCAAACCCTGTCTTTGACCCCATTTCCATATCACTCCTTCACAAGACCCAACATCCACACATCACTCTGCTCCCAACACATGGGCTGTAAGACACCCACTGCTGACCTTTTCAAAGGTGGGCCTACCTCCCAGGGGTCTAGAATCATCCCTTTCCTTCATGCCCCCCCCCCCCGGTAAAGATCCGACATCTGTCGGTCTGCTTCGTACCCTCACGAGGGAAAGAGAGGTCAGCGGTGTCTGCTAGAAGAACAAAGTGGGAATGTTACCTCACTCTGCTTGGATGACGACCCGCCAGTAAACCACACACTTCGCAACCCAGTGAAGAGCCACATAAAAGGGATGCTTGCAGCTCTGGAAACAGTTTTTTGCAACACACGTGGTTCTAAGAATCCAGGATATTAATTCCGACTGCCTTCTACTCAACTCCACTCTATTGCTTTTTTAAACTCCTGCCTTAGCCCACTACATTGACTTCCCGCCCGTGGAAGGGTCAGAACACACGTTGTGAGAACCTCGGGGTGAGGCTGAAGGCCCGGAACTCACTCAGGAGCCCAAGTGACACGTTCCTCCCAGACCCAGCCGCTCCCTGCCGCCACCCACCCCCTGGAAGCCTGACACAGCAGCCACCCACCACAGCGCTGGGCAACCCTCCAGCGCACACCAAAGATGGCTCGGGGCCCTGGGAAGCTGTCAGCAAGGGCTCCAGAGGCTCCTGGTGGCTAAGAGCACCTGCTCACCCCAACCCCGACCGCTACCCGGGTGGCATCTGGCCTGAGGGGAGCCCTGCACTGGGCCTTGCTGAGGCTGCCTGTGTGCCCACACACCTGCCCACTCCACCGGTCTTCCTCAGCCCCCGACCCCGAGAACCTGGCTCTGCCCTCTCCCCAAGAATTCATGGCATTCCATCAAATTCTAATCTACCCCCACGACCTTCTTTCTGGCCACTTGTCCCAAACACCCCCTCAACTAGCCTCACTGCAAAGACCCCCAGGGGAGAATTGCATCACTCCAAACCTGTCAGCCAGGCAAAGCCTCTGGTGAGCCAACCTCGAGTGGTGGGGAGAGGGCTGGAGAGGAAGGCCACAGAGCAGGAAGGGACAGTTCTGGCAGTGGGCCTCCATGCAACACTTTGGTAACCAACACCACCCTTTACCCACATGCCCAGCATCCCGCGGACTGAGCCCCCCAATGGAGGCCGCCAGCGCGCAGATTCTCAAATGTGTCCTGGCAGTGGCACCCCAGGCAGTTACAATGTTCTGCGAGGAACTGGCTGAACACAAGCCCGCATGAGGAAACAAAGCACAGACTCTGTCCTAAAACACAGATGATACTTTCAGCCAGATTCTTGAGCTGCTAAGGAGCAGCAGCTGCCAAATTTTAAGACCGTGATGATGGAACAAAAGCTTCAAGAAAGTTCCATCCAGTGAACGCAGTGGGCCCTGCATGCTAGGAAGACGGAACATGACCATGCTCTCAGAGCCCACACAAGGCCAGGCTACCGGGCATCGCAGAGCCAATTCCAAACAAGGAGCAGGACAGCATCTCCAGGAGAAGGGGTGGCTGAGGACGGCGTTTGTGATGGCACACGGGAGGGGGACTCAGAAGCCAGCCTGAGCAAAGCACAAGGCGAGCAGGTCCCAGCTCAGACACACACAGTGACCTGCATCTTGCTCAGGATGCAAGCAACAGAAAGGACGACACAAGGTCACAAAAGCAGGTCCGAGTGCTATAAACCTTCGCTCTAAAATCATCTTCGACTCGGCACGGGCAGCCTGGACACAGTAGTACTTAAATCTCCATAGAAAAGGACACACCAAGGGATCCCTGGGTGGCGCAGCAGTTTGGCGCCTGCCTTTGACCAAGGGCGCAATCCTGCAGACCCGGGATCGAGTCCCACATCGGGCTCCCGGTGCATGGAGCCTGCCTCTCCCTCTGCGTGTGTCTCTGCCTCTCTCTCTCTCTCTCTCTCTCTCTCTCTCTCGTTAAAAAAAAAAAAAAGAAAAGGACACACCAAGCTCCCAGCCACAGACTTCTGGATGGCAGCTCAAGGCCAGAGCCCCCAGTGAGCACCCCACTGACACCCCGCAGGCCTGTGGGGGTCCAGCCAACGAGGCCCCGTGCTGCCAGTCAGGGACCAAAACCACTGTGGGAGCCCAGCTACCCCACGACGACTGTCCACTGGTTGCAGAGGGGCTCCGTGCCGGGGTGGTGGCAAGAGGACAGGGCTGACATCACAGACAGCACACCCGAGGGTGGCCCAAGGAGCTCACGGCAGAGTGTCAGGCAATGTCACCCCCGGGGGCCAGCGGAGGCAGAGTGGAGTCTAGTCCCATGCTCCTCCCCCAGAGCACAGGGTCAGAAGGGCAGCACAGGAGCCAACGCCCCCCTACAGGACACCCTGGTCCCCACCCTCTCCCACCTCCACACAGGCCCCACCAAGGGCATGCCAGGGCAGGCGCGGTGGCACAGGGACCCTCAGCCAGCTTACCTCCGAAGTTGGCCAGGCGCCCAATTCGTGTAACTGGCACCTTCCGTTCCCGAGCCCGCTCACTGAGCTAGAAGGAGTAAGGATAGAGACCTCACACCATCGGCGACCAGGCCCAGGACCGCCCTGCAGGGTCTCACAATGCCCCCCAGGAGCCCTCCCCACCCCCACAGGCAGCCGCACAGGCAGGCAGCACACTCCCCCAAGAGGGGGCCCCTGGATCCCTGAAAATGGCAGGCCATGGCATCCAGAGGGTGCCCCGGGAGGGCCTAACACCAGCGCCACGGCGAGCAGCAGCCACCCCAGCCCCGCTCCACAGGGCCCTCTGGGACGCACCATCTGCTTGTGGGGCTTGCTCTCAGGGCGAGCCTTGGCCTGCCGGGCCTTCTCAATGTCCTCCGTAGTGAGGCCCCCCACAGGGGACTGGTCCTGGTGGAAGAACCTTCGAGGAAGGCCCGGGACAGAAAGGGGGGCTCTGGGGTCTCCAAAGAGCCTCCTGGTGACTGTGCCCAGAGGGGAGGCGGCCTGGCCCGGGAGCCCAGCTTCCCTAAAGGGTCCACTAGCGACGTAGGCAGGAGCCGGGCCTTCACTTCCGGTGTGATCTCCCCGGTCAGGGGAGGTGGCTGCAGAGAAATCTGGGGGGGCCCCCGCAGTCTGAGGCCCAGAGAACTCCACTTCCACGTCATCGAGGCTCTCAGCATAAGACTCTGGGCGCCGATCCTGACCCTATGATGGAAAAAAAGCCAGCGTGAGAGGAGCAAGAGCTGGCCCAGGGTTCCTCCCTGTGTGCACCCCACTCTGCACAGAATGACACACACTCCGCAGGGTAAGTGGCCTTCAGCCAGTCCCACAGGTGAGCACCTTCCTGACCCCAACCTAGGAGAGCCAGGTGAGGCCCTGCTTCTGACAGGCTCCGCTCTGGTCCCAGGGAGGCCAGGAGGTCGCTGAGCACCTGCTGGGTGCCTCTCCAGGCCCAAGTGAGTGACCACCACGCTCCAGGCAGCAAGCTCATCATCTGTAAATTGGGGCTCAGGAGGGGCCTCGAGGTCCCAGCAAGCGAGCCAGGCCAGCAGAAGGGGGAGGCAGGGCTCAGAGAAGTAAAAGGTTCACCAGACCAGCACACCAAGGGGATCCACCCACCACCCCAGGCCAGCACCTCACTGCAGATGCGGCTCCCTGGCCGTTCCCCTAAGAGGCTCTCAGCAGGGCTGGACCGCTGGCCCTGGGAGCTGGGGGTGCAGGGACAGGCCAGGAGGGAGGCACCACGCTTTCCCTCTATGAGTCACATGGACCCAAACTGCAGGCCCGGTTCCTGTTTGAACCCTGAGTAACCCTGAGCCAGTTCCTCATCAAGAAATAGGGCTGCACGTGGTCACGGAGCTGCGTGGGCCACAGACAGGGCTGGGGGGACGGCACGGCTCCTGAGGGCCGGGCTGTGGCTGGCTGCCCCGGGCCGCAGGGATGGGCTCAGGGCACGGGGTCACACGGGGCACCTGGGGGCACCCCCCCGAGCCTGCTCGCTGCTGTCCTGCTACTCGCCCTCCAGAGGACCAAGAGAGCCTGACCGACACTCTCCCTTCATAAAGGGGACAGTGAGGCTGGGAGAACCGAAGTCATCCAGTAAAGGCCTGGCAGCCGCAGCAGCAGAACAGGAATCGCCAGTCCCACTGGCTGCCCTGTGACCCCCGACAGCACTTTGTTCTGCACACAGGCAACCCGTACTTGGATTCGGCAGCTCTGGTCAGGTGCTGGGGAAGCACTGGAGCCAGGAAAGCCGGGAGAGGCTGGGGAGGCTCCCCAGCAGGGCCTCCTTCTACCCCAGGACTCCTATCATGGCCTCCTGGCCCGCAGGACCTCAGTGGCCCTGAACTCAATGAAGAGGTGACCAAAGCCCTTGAACATCCACAGGGAGGGGCATTCTGGATTATGTGGCCCCCATCCCCTCAGAGAGAAAGATGCCCCAACGATCTAAGCGTTAGAGAAAGAGCAGCACACTGAGGCCCATCACCCCACTCAGTGCCTCCCTTGTGGTGGGACCTGCACTCCCTCCTCCCTCCGAGGGATCCTGCCAGAGATGCCCGGCCTGTCCTTGGGGCACAGAGGGGTCCCCAGTAGGTCTCAGAAGGCCCCCCGCAGGCCTAGCATGCTCTTACTCCTGGTGTTTCACAGCCAAGACACCCACCAGGAAGGGGATGGCTCTGTACCAGGGAGGACACTGCCTGGGACAGCTTGGGGGTGGGGGCGGGGCCAGGAGACCCCAGATGGAAGGACTGCCCAGGGCTCAGGCCCTGTCGCTCAGTAGTCAGGGACCAGTTTCCCATCTGAGAAGGGGTGATGCCCAGGACAGCAGCTGGGCTCAGGTGTGGGACAGGGGGAATCACAGGGTTGAGATTTCTGTAAGTTAAAAAGCAATTCTGTAGGGTGACAGAGACATGGTGTCATCACCAGACCCTTAGAGAGCAAGAGGGAGGGCTGGGAATCCTAAAACCCCGACCAGAGGCCTGGGGGCTGCGACAGCCTCATAGCCTAGAGGAGCCTCGTGCAGAAGGCCATCAAGCACAGGACAGAAATAGAAGGAGGAGGCGAGGTACTGTCTGCAGCTCGTACCCTGTCTCCTTCCCATCTGCAGGGACTCCCAGGAACGGGGCAGGTGGCACGCATGGTGACACGGTGACACCTAGGCAGACAGCGCTCCCATGTGGCAAACCCTATTGACAGCCACCTCCCCACACTCATTCACGCTTACAAGCCTCTCACTGGGCGGGAAAGGTAGGGGTTTCCCAGGCCGGGGTGCGGAACAGGGCAGGAAAGGTGAGAGGGAGGTGGGGCAGGAGATGAGGCTGCACCAGCGGTCCCCCCGGAAAGGAGCGGAGCCTGAGTCAGCGCCTGGAGACACGCGGACGTGAAGCAGGGAAGCGTGGTCCTGGCTGTGGCGTGGCTGGCGTGGTGGGAAGGGCCTTGGACACTGGGGTCTGGGGACACTCGATGCTGCAGTGTGACATCCAGGGACACGTGAGCTCTCAGCCTATACATTGCGCAGCTTCTGCCACTTTTGTACCAAAACCAACCTCACAAAAAAACTGCTAACATCTATCAGATACACAGGGAGAAGGTGCTCGGTCTCCCAAAGGAACTGCTTCAGTGAAGGAAGCCCAGGCTCCTTACAGCTGCCTCCCATAAGAACACAGGTGGATGTTGCTTATTTGTGATTTTTTTCATTTCCAAAAATAAAAAGGCTTCTTGAGCATGTTCAGGAGAGGCCCAGGGACGGAAAGGGGCCAGGCAGCAATGAGGAGGGCAGGTGGAGGGGGCAGGACGGGCCTGGGCCAGCTGGTGCACAGCCTGTGTCTCCGGGCAGGTGAATTGGTCTGGGCCACCAGTTCCCGAGGGCTGTCCCGGCTCCATGAGGTTTCCTGAACTACAACCTGAGTCATGCGGCCACAGCCCCACGGGGGACCCCGCTACACCTGGGACAGGACAGGACAGCAGGTCCCCCGAGCCAGCCCCTCCCACCGGCCTCCTCACCTGCGCCTGCCCCAAGACCAGGCTGATCTGCTCCGCGGCCGAGGACTGCAGGGCCCTGGCGGCCAGGATGAGCTCCCCACCGCGGCCGAGATGCTGCAGGTGGGTCTCCACAGCCACCTGGGTCAGCTTGGCAAGGCCTCTGACCAGCATGATGGCATCCCCCAGCATGGCAGCCATCCTCAGGGCTGGAAGAGAGAGGGCCAGTCAGGGTATGTCCCACACTCACGCAGAGGCCTGGGCAGAGGCAACAGGAGGTCTGGTCCTTCCACTGGCTCCCGTCTGATCCAGGCTGAGAGGGGACAGCGAGGCCGGGTCAGGGCTCAAGGACGGTCCTGGGTGAGCCCATCCCCTGCGCAGCCCAGGCTCTGAACAGAACCCAAGGCTCCATGGAGTCGGGGCTGGAGGCCCCAGCAGTAGGAGGGGACCGTGGGCACACAGACGTCTGCGGACTCAGCCTTCTCCTCACGCAAAGGAAGGGAAGCACCGGCTCTGAGGGAAAGCCCGCCCCAGGAGGGCAGCCCCGCTCAGCCAGGGAGGCCTGCAGGGACCACTCTCCCTGAGCCCGGGAGGTACAGCTACTCATAGATACAAGAACTGCAGTGACAGCCAGAGAACCCCACGAAGGCACAGGAGCCTGCAGAGCTGAGATGACCCACTGTCACCTGCTCTCACCGTCACCATCACGGACAGCAGCCACCAGGCCGGGCACTCCACACTCTCCATCTGTTTCAATTCTTTATAAACAGCTTGGTGACACGGGTATCATTGTTCCTACTTCACACAGGAGAAAACCAAAGCCAGAGAGGTTAACTATCCTAAGTGGTGTCCTAAATGGTGGCCCTGGGGTCCAGCCCTGGGGTCCGACCCTGGCTCTCCTCTGCTCTGTGCTCACCACACCATGCTGACTCCCCAAACGCGTGGCCCACCGGCTCCAAGCAGTGGAGGGCCAGGGCCCTGCTCAGGCACAAACGGGCTGCCTACACTCTCATCAAAGCAAAGGACGTTCCTGGAAGGTGACTGTACCCTTGAAAGGGACAGTGGGCCAGCCGGGCCCACCTCCTGCTGTCATCTCACACCCTGGGCTCTGATCTGGGATCCTGTACTTTATGGCAATAAACAAGGGTGAGCCCCACAGACCAAATGTACAGGCCTGGCATGAGATCCATAATCAGAGCTCACACAGGGCTGCTGCCAGTGGTCAAACTGGCCAGCCCCCCAGCCCCACTCCAACACACAGATATGCTGGTCTCAGCACCCCTTGTCAAGTGGCGAGGCGCCCACCACAGCCCACAGACCCCAATGAGAGAGGAGATTTCTGAAGGAGATATTAGGGACTTCTGAGGAGGGATGGAGGCCGGGCCCCAGCCACACTGTTCAGAAGGACCCTTTGCTGGTGGCCCCGGGGCATCCACCGTACCCCACTGCCCCAAGGTCCCCCCAGTCCAATCCAGCTAACCAAGGCAGAAGCCTCCCACAGGCCACAGGCTCCAATAATTCCAAACCTCCCTTGTCTATTAATGGATACCATATCTCCCATAGAGCTTCCTAAGACCTATTTAATTCAGACTTTGTTTCCAAGCTGAAAATTAATTGTCTGAATCTCTCATCCAAGTTATGAGCATGAATGAAAGCATCACTAGAGCAGAGCTGAGAAGTGATGTGGGGCAAGTCCGCCCACTCAGTGCTGGCCTGACTGACCTGCCGCTCCGATCCGTGGACGTTCAATCCAGAAAGCCCACTTCTGGCCCCGCGCTCACTGCAGACGCAGGCCTGGGACCCACTGGAGTCCAGTCCTCAGTCCCCAGTCCTAGGCACATAGGGCCCAGCTGCTGAACGGGCCAGGGTTACAACTATTTCACAATGATGCATTAGAAAAATTCCTTAGGGGATCCCTGGGTGGTACAGCAGTTTAGCACCTGCCTTCAGCTCAGGGCGTGATCCTTGAGTCCCAGGATCGAGTCCCATGTCGGGCTCCCTGCATGGAGCCTGCTTCTCCCTCTGCTTGTGTCTCTGCCTCTCTGTGTGTGTGTCTCTCATGAATAAATAAATAAAATCTTTTAAAAAAAAAAAAAGAAAAGAAAAATTCCTTTAAAAAATGCTACATAAATTGACCATATTTTTTGTTAATTCCTGCATCTGTGCGATATGAGTAACTATGGTCTTTTCCAGTATTTTCCTAACTTTTTTAGTTCATATATACTACTTTCAAAGTGACAAGAAGAAAGTCATCTAAAAATAGCACACATTAAAAAGTAATTAGCTATGGTGCACCTTGGGGGTGGGTCAGTTCAGGTCCTGATCTCAGGGTCGTGGGATGAAGCCCCTCGATGGCCCCCACACTGAGCAGGGAGTCTCCTTGGGATTCTTTCTCTCTCTCTCCCCGACTCAAATAAATAAATAAATCTTAAAAAGAAAAAAAAACCAACCTAATTAGTTATGCCTTTCTTCCTGTGCAAACAGTTGCATCCTGTCCCCAGCGATGTTGCAGTGGGGGACAAGTGCAAACCCAACCAGTGAGCACCAGAGAGGGGAGGAGGGGACTCCAGCTGGTGCTCTACCAGGCAGGCCCTGTCCAGGCGGAAATCACATCACAGAGAAACCACCTCCCTGCTCGCTGTGGGCCAAAACCTGCTTTCCTCAAGTCAACAGATGCTACTAATCAATATACTGTCATTTGTGAGCAGATTCACACGCTGATGAGTCTTTCAAAACCATAGCGGGCCTGCCCGGGCTCTGACAAGTGCTATTTATCTAAGGAGCAGAGGCTGTACCCAAACCTCCCCCAGCTGCTCTGCTGGGTACAAAGTCAGCCGTTCACACCCTCATTGACGCCAGGTACTCGCGTTGCTAAGGAGTGTCTACCCCCGGGGCAGCAGGAACAGCAACTGGCTGCCAGAAGACAGTACCTTTCCAGAACATTTCTCACCTTCTGGTTTTCAAAAAGTGGGTCCTGTGGATCTGAGGCATCCCAATGGGACTCAGAATTCAGCTACCCTGAAATTTTTCTGCAAAACCCCTGCAGGAATGCAAGATCCAGGCACTGGCTACACCAAGAGGCGTTTTCATCATGATCTTAAAGAAATAAAAGCAAAAGCCCCCAAAAAACATTTTTAATACACCAATTAAAGACCTTAGCTGGGGGCTCCTGGGTAGCTCAGTCGGTTGACTGTCCGACTCTTGACTTTGGCTCAGGGTAGTGAGATTGGGCCCCGAGGCAGGTTCAGCGCTGAGCAGGGAGCCTGCTTGAGATTCTCCCTCTGTCCCTGCACCCTGCTCGTACTCACTCTCTCTAAAATAAATAGAACCTTTAAATCGAACAAACAAGCAAAAAGTTTACCTGCACCAGGATTTCATCTACAAGTATTAGAGCCCACTGCTCGCTGAGCAGGTTTTTGGGCCTCGTCTAGAAGTAACAGAGCAACTGAGTGTCCGGCCCTCTGCCTACTTGGTAGGCGGGCCCCAGAATGCCTCGGCGAAGAGGAAACAGCCAGAAGTGCTCGGTAAGCCAACAGATATGTGTAGCAGTTGGGGGAGGCAGCACTCCCGTTTGGGGGTGCCCACTAGGGACAAGACAAAGGCATTCAGTCACCCACTGCACATGTTCACGAAGGTCCCCTCCTGGGGCTCTGGGCCGGTTCTGGCAGGCCCCAGGTGAACCTGCCCTTGGCCCCAGGGCACTCCCAGCCATGGTGCCATGCAGGCACTTCTATGATGAGACAGACGCCAGGGAGAGGGCCGAGGCCAACTGAGGCTGACACACCAGGGTCAGGTGCAGAGGAGGCCGCTGACTGACAGAAAAGATGGTCCTGGGAGCAAGACACAGGGTTCCAGCTGCCAGGGTTGCTAACGCTAAGTGCATCACTCACCAACACATCCCTCTCCAGCAGGAGGTGGCTTTGGGTGGCTCCCCTTTTCTGGTCCTAACATGCTAAACTGTCATAAGGGATGTAAATAAAGATGTTATCTAGAGAGAGAGAGAACGGGAACAGACACAGCTCACTGTCCCCAGGGGCAGAGAGGCTGAAAAACATAGTCCCCAAGCTCCAAGAATTCTCCTAATGACCCTTCACTCTCTGACCTTCCCCAAGATTCGGGACATGAGCTCACTCGTGCTAGAGGATAGACCTGGGTGTTCAGACCCACACATTTGCAGGGAATTATCTGAGCCATGGGGACCTTCACATCTGGTCTCCAAAACGAAAGAACACCCACAAAGGGACACCTACCTGGCCAGAATAAGATGTATCAGCAGGAGAATGACTGTGTTTTCCTGAAAAGATCAAAGTAACAGGCAGCTCTGCAGCCAGAAAGCAAAGCAAGGCATCAAGCACCTGTCCACTCCCACTAGCAGGAATGCATCTTCGGGGAGAGTTCCCACACACATCCCAAGCACTCCCCACTTGAAGCCAGGACCCACCATCAATCACTCGTCTCTCCTCTCAAGGGGACAGCCAGAGACAGGGTGGGGATTTACCAAGCCAGGGTTAGATCCCCTCCATGGCTCTAAAGTGAGGCATAACAGAGCAGCCCCATCTGAACAAAGCCAACCAGAGCTAGGGTAGCTCTGTTTCCAACAGCACACAACCCCACTCTGGTCTCCTCCACACTGAGGGGCCCTGAAGCCTCAGGGTCGCTGGTAGAAGGACCCCAAAGGAAGCTGCACAGAAAGCTCTTTGTCTTGGGGAATGTGTGAAGCTTCATCCAGCTGTCTGTCCCCTCCCACGGACACATCACGGCACCCCCATGTCCCACCAGCATCAAGCTCCATGTATCCAAATGGCCATCACCACCCCCAGACCCCTCCTGGGCTCCCCATCCTGAGGAATTCAACCACCAACCACTTCTCTCCAATTGTCCCCTCACCTCCCCTGGCCCTGGCCCCTTGCTAACCCTGCTGCCCCTAGTCTCTGTTCCCCCTCCCAAACCACTCCCCAGCTTCTCAACCTCTCCGAGGTTCCTAAGGGGCTGAAAGAACTCTTGTGACCTGGCCACCCCACACTCCAATTTCTCTCCTTGTCCTCTCCATTCACTGTGTCCCAGTCAGGCCCACCCAACTCTCCAGCCAGCCTGGGCACGGGATCACGCTTTCTTTCCCTTCCCCACTCCCGGCCCAAACATCACCTCTCCTGGGGCAGGCCATCCTTCCCCCAGGATGGCAGTGCCTGCTGTACCCCTGCCTGCATCACCATCTCCTCCCCCAGGGGCTACCGGCCAGAGCAGGGCAAGGACTACACCTGCCTCCCCATGCTCTATCGCCAGCACCCAGCTCCAGGCTCAACACAGAGCAGGCAGGTAATCAATAACCCTGAAACCGAACGAACTCAACGAGTCCCTCGAGTCCCTCGAAGGCTGCCCTTTGTGGGACAGGCTCACACCTGCTTGCAGCTTTCATGTAGATTCGGAATCAAAGGCCCCCAGGGGGTCTGGTGGAGGCAGGGACACCAGAGTCCCCAGGGGGCTTGGTACAGCACAAACTGCTGGGCCGGCCCTGGCTCTCAGGGGCCCAGAAACCTGCATGGCTCGCACACTCCTCGGGGCTGCTGCTCGTGCTGGAGCCCCAGCTCGAGATCCCCGTTCTGGAGGACCAGACGGACAGGGAGCAGAGGTGGCCCAGGCGAGACCAGGTGGCAGAGATCCTTCCCAAAAGTTTCTTCCGCTGCCCCTCCCCCGAACCTGGCTTCTGGGTCCGTGGAAACCCCGGCCTGCCCTTCCTTCTGTTACTGCCTCAAGAAGCTGAACAAGAAATGAATGAGCTTAAAGACAGGAGCCTCAGACTGTCACTCCCCACAGGGCCCAGACTGTCCTCTTCGGGAGGCCCCAGGGTGGGGCTGCCTGTGACCTTCTGCCCCCTCCTCGGCAAGAACAAGCCTTACTTTGGGCTGGAACCTTCTCAATTTTCAGCCTGTGTGAGCCCTGAAAAGTTCCTTTAGGCGCTTGAAAGTTTTTTTCCTCCACTCTAAGTAAACAAAAACAGCAGGTGACTCAGGGGACCAAGGAATGTGCAAGCCAGGGAGAGACTCAAACTTTGAGACCCAAATCCAGGACCATCTGCAGCTGTGCCCTTGGCCTCAGCCTTCAAAGTCACACCCGGGGCCCAGCACTGGCCTCCAGCAGGGGCTCCAGGCTCTGGGCTCCGGCCAGTGAGGGTCACCCAGGCTCTCGCCAGCAGCTTCAGAGACAGCCTCCTGGGCTGGTGACCAAATACATGAAGAAAGACCAGGGAAGAGACAGAGACAAACAGCCCCCAACATCTGCCAGCTGCAGCTGGGCCTGGAGGGTCACCTCTCCACGAGAGTACAGGCCATCGGGGCCACGTCACCCCGGGAGCCCCCGCACCTGCAGCAGCAGAGCCAGACACAGAGAGGAAAGGGGACTCAGGGCATCTCCTAGGCAGAGGAGCTCCTGTTCCCTCGGGAGAGGCTTCCTGGCCCGAGGGCTGCTTCTCGGAGCTGGTGAGAAGTGCACACTCATGAGCAAGCTGGGCAGCAGGCACTCTGACACTCCACTCCAGGGCATTTCGCCAGGTCCCCAAGTATTTCCATTCTGCAAGGAGCAGAAGACAGGCCCGGGGTGCTAGCCACAGTGGAGGTCCTCACTGAGACTTTACCATCCACCAGGCTGAGAGCTGCGTGTTCTCTGCCTTCTCCCTCCATCGTTCTCATAAGCTAGGTGCTATTTTCATGTCCGTGTTTGAGATGAAGGCACTAAAGTACAGAGAGATTCCATAACTTGGCCAAAGTCACACAGCTTATGAGAACTGGAGCCAGGAAGGGCTTGAGTCTATGGGCTCAGACACTAGGCAACCACTTAACAGGGAAAGCGGAGAAAACCAAGCTGAAGGGTGTCCGAGTATCTCAGGCTAGAAGCCTCCACTCCTGGCCACTAGGAGATCAGGATGGTCTGGGTTTCCTGGTATGTTGCCCCAGGTGGGCACCAGGCTGGGGGGTGGGTGCTCAAAGAAGCAGGAGAGGCTCCCTCACCCCAAGGATGCCTAGGGCTCTGGAGCACAGGGGGTCCTGAGCAGCCCCTCCTCCTTCTGGTGAGCAAAGGAGGCCCTAAATGCCCACCTGCCAAGCACAGGGTCCTGACAGCAACATCATCATCTGACTAAAATCTCATCAAAGTTTTCTGCTTAAAACATGAAAACAGGGATCCCTGGGTGGCGCAGCGGTTTGGCGCCTGCCTTTGGCCCAGGACACGATCCTGGAGACCCGGGATCGAATCCCACGTCGGGCTCCCGGTGCACAGAGCCTGCTTCTCCCTCTGCCTATGTCTCTGCCTCTCTCTCTCTCTCTCTCTCTCTCTCTCTCTGTGTGTGTGTGACTATCATAAATAAATAAAAATTAAAAAAAAAAAAACATGAAAACAGGGGCACCTGGGTGGCTCAGTGGTTGAGTGTCTGTCTTCGGCTCAGGGTGTGATCCCAGGATCCTGGGATCGAGTCCCACATCAGGCTTCCTGCAGGGAGCCCACTTCTCCCTCTGCCTATGTCTCTGCCTCTCTCTGTGTCTCTCATGAATAAAAAAAAATAAATCTTAAAAAAAACATGAAAACAGGGACACCTGGGTGGCTCGGTGATTAGGCGTCTGCCTTCAGCTCAGGGAGTGATCCTGGCTCCAGGGATTAAGTCCCGCATTGGGCTCCCTGCAAGGAGCTTGCTTCTCCCTCTGCCTGTCTCTGCCTCTCTCTGTCTCTCTCATGAATAAATGAATAAAATCTTTAAAAAAGAAAAAACATGAAAACAGTGCTTGTCTCAGGAACTGAGGCTGATGAAGCTTCAAGATTCTCTGGAGCCTGGTGCCCCAGGGTTCAAATCCTGACTCTGCTGTAGAAGTGTCTGTGCCTCAGTTTCCCCATCTGTTCCCAACAGAAGTAGGTTAGACAATCCATACAGTGGCACTTAGGACCCCAAGGACTGGCACACAGTAGGTATTCATCACCTAGCAGACATTCTGGAATGAGGTTCAGCCCGGGGAGACCAGAGGGCACATGAATGACAGCAGTTTGGACAATCTTACTTATTTATATCCAGGCACTCAGGCGGGTACAGTATCCATCACGTCTGACTCAGGGAGGGCCATCTCGCCCTCTCCAGGCACCAGCGTGGTTTGTCTATGCTGTGGTGCCAGAGCCCACGTGGAGGCTAGAAATAAATACCCACTGGTGATCCTTACCATGGTCAATGCCACTCCCAGAGGAGAAAATGGGAAGCTTTCATTGGTATTTTATGGGAGGAACAGTACGGGGGCAGGGGGCAGGTTGGGGGAGCTCTCTGATCCCCATGACCTTTCTGTCTGCACATCATGGCACACTCTGCCACCAGCATAATCTTCCCGCAGCCCACTTCATCATGCTAAGCCCCTACTCCAATGGCTCCTAGCTGTCTAAAGGATAAACAGGACCTGCCCAAGCTCCTGAGCCTGAGGTTGCGGGCATCACAGTCAGGACCCGGCCTCCCGGCCAGCCTCCACTCACACCTCTGCCGAGGGAACATCGCTCCAACCCCTTGGCTTCTGCACGTGGAAAGCACGCCTCCACCAGCCATGCAGATGGAGACCCCTGTGTGTGTGCCACCAGCCTCGGGGCCTGGGGATCAGCTCTGCCCTGACCGGCCAGCTGCTCCAGGCCTGTTCCTAAACCACCCCATAACCTGTCTCTCGCCTAGAAATCACAGCATCAATTGTCAGAACATCCGATCTAAGCAGGAAAGGTGGAAGAGCCCTGAAATGTACGAACACACCACATCTACTCGAGGACGCATATTTCCAGACCGGCCCCAACCTGACCCTGTGCTCTCAGGCGTCTTCCCATCACTGCCCTCCCCTCCCAGGCCAGCCAGATCCTGTCCTGCTCTGTATGCTATGTCCCCAGCGCACACATGCCTTTTCTCTCCAGCTCAACTCCGAGGCCCTCGTGGAGGTCTCCAAGGCTGACCCACCCACCTTGACACCCAGACTGATCATGACCACACAAACGACAAGTGTCACTGCACTGTCACTCAGGAAGGGGGACAGAACCCTGGGTGGCAACCCTGGAGCTGTGGTCGAGGGGTTTCCTTTACAGTGAAATCAGGTATCTAAAGGGTTGTGTTTAAATGTGGCAGATTGAGCAGGGACTTCACAGACATGTCCGCACTCTGAGCCCTGCCATGTATGACTATGTCGCCTTCCGTGGCAAAGGAGGCTTTGTACATGGGATTCAGTTAAAGATCCTTAAGATGGGTGGATTGTCAGGATGGGCCCAATTAATCACAGGGTCCTTATGGGAGGGAGGCAGGCAGGTCTGAGCCAGCAGGAGGTGTTTCAGCAGAGCCTGGGGTGCAGGTGTGAAAAAGGCTGGGCCCCGGAGGCTGGGAAAGCCAGGGCCACTTCTGCCCTTGAGCCTCCAGAAAGGACTGGCCCTGCTGACACCCATCTTGGGTTTCTGACCTCCAGACCATAGAATAATAAATCTGCAGTGTTTTAAACCACTCGGTTTGTGGTCCTTTGTCAGAGCAGCCATAGGAAACTTGAAAACAGGGGCTATTTTTAAATAGCAAATCGCTGGGTTGGAAAGAGGGCTGGGCTGTATTCTAAACTACTTTCCCAATCATTCTTCTAAAATAATTGGTGTGGTCACCCCACAAGCAACACTGAGTGCCGACCAAGTGCCAGATTCTGGACTACCCACAGCCAGCTCAAAACACACCCCCGTTCCCAATGAGATTCCTGCCAGCTTTCAGGATCAATGCACCCATGCTTCCTGAGGTTCAGGTCCACATGCAAACCATTGCTAATGATCTGCTACATGCCAAGCACTGTGCAAGGCCGCTAAGGGGCCGCAGGGTAGGAAGAGCTCCCCACTGTCAAAATGCTTTTCATCAGCTTATACCCTCTTAAACTTTCAAGACACCTCCACCTCACATCTACTTTTCCAGTGAAACAGTATTAGTAATGAGTGGCTACCACTTCAGGTCCCCTGTGTGCCTGTCCCTTACACCACTCCTTGCCCTACCAAAACAGGTGTGCTCCCCATCTGCGGGAGAGTGAAAGCTCGGAAAGGGGGAGAAATGTCCTGAGAGGCCCAGAAATGTCAGGTGCCGGCCCTTGTACCGTGGCCTGGCTCCAGGCTCCAGTCCTCCCCTTGCTGCCCAGGGCGCTAAGGGAAAACCAGGTAAGAAATCTGCCCCCACATCAATAAGTCACCATTTTAAACCCAGTCTTCTGGAGACACAGCAAGGTTCATGCCCTGAAAAGCATACCCACCCAGTTGCAAAACTCATGAGTTGCAGAAATCTTGGAACTGGCAGGACTCTCAAAGGCCATCTGGCCAGACTGCCCCTTCTGGAAAACTCCCCAATTACCTGAACTAATAGTGTTGGCTTCCTAGCCCCCAGGGTCTGAGCCTCGTACTGGTCTCAGACATAAATGGCAGAGAGAGGCAGGAGCCCCACACTGAGGGCCACCTCGGGGTATGCAGGAGCCAGAAGGAGACGCTGGGTACGTGGCCCTCAAGACTGCCACAAGGACACCCAGGACCAGACTTTGTCAACTGCCCCTCCAACACCACACACAGCCCAGACCCCTTACCACACGGTGAGCCTCTGGAGAAGGGCCTCTCCTAGGCAGGTGGGTGGCTCAGTGGTTGAGCGTCTGCCTTTGGCTCAGGTCGAGATCCCAGGGTCCTGGGATTGAGTCCCACATCAGGCTCCCCACAGGGCACCTGCTTCTCCCTCTGCCTGTGTCTCTGCCTCTCTCTCTGTGTCTCTCATGAATAAATAAACAAACCTTTAAAAGAAAAAAAAAAAAAAAGAAGGGCCTCTGCTACCTGGTTCTCTACTCCCCACAGAGGCCCACTCCACACCTCATCCACCCCCAGAGCCGAATACCCGTCTGCACCTGGGGTACTCCCTAACTTCTGGAGCCCCAATATCTAGAACCCAGAACCAGGGGGTCCTGTCCACACACAGCTATCACCATGGTGGCAGCAGTATCCCCTGTGCTAACGGGGGGGGGGGGGGGGGGCGGAGACGAGGCCACAGGTGGTGTGCACAGGGGCCCCAGGTGGGGTGGCGCTTCTAGTACTGGCCATTGTGCCCACTCCTTGCTGACAAAAAATCGAGAGGGGAAAAGAGGGCGAACCAGCAGGCCTGGCCCAGCAGCGGTGAAGTCCACTCAGGCCCAACGATGCGCGGGGCCCAGCCCTACACTTTACCAACTGCTGGCAGTGAATGAGTGCAGGAGCCAGGGCCAGAGATCTCTCCTCGACCTCAGAGAGATGGGAGATGTCTGCTCCGACTCCGGCTCCCGCAGCTCACAGGGCAATCCATCCTCACCTCCACCCTCCTCCCAGCCAGGACCAGCGCCAAAGACAGAATGTGTCAGGAGGGAGGAGGTACTGCTGAGCCTGACCCCAGGCTCTGGCCCTCACCTGAGGAGTTGTGTGTCAACAGTCCCCATGACAGCGGGACATTGCCACTGGGCCCCTAGTTCCCAGACCTGGGCAGCTGGGGATGGTGGATGGGGGAGGACAGACGGTGAGGCCCCCGGGACACCCACCACGTGTGACCTCGGTACTTGGTCTCCTTGGGCCTGCACTGCCTCGTTTCCTCCTGTACAGAACGGGGTGGCTGCCCATGATGGTGTCCAAATTGCAGACTAGCTCCCCTTTATCCCCAGAGTGCAGAAGGCTGATCCGGGAGCATGGCCAGGGCTGTCCAGACCCAGGGAGACCTACACTCTGAAGAACCAGAGCGCTGGCCCAGCCAGGCATCGGGGACACCAAGTGTGAAGAGGTGGACCCTGCTCCTCCCAGGGGTATGTCTCGGGGCACAAGCCCTGGGCAACCCACCTCCCTGCCTCTCCACCATACTCACACACCATGCACTCACATATTTATACCACACTCACACGCCCACAGTCACAAATATGCACACACATCCACTTGTGCACTCACACTCACACACACTTACATACCTGCATACTCGTACGTTTGTATTCACACATGCATACCCACCAACACACACCTGTGCGCTCACACTCAGGCACACTTACACACTCATACACCCATGCAGGCTTGTGCACTCACACTCACACCTCATGTACTCATACTTATGCACTCAAACATCCTCACACTCGTGCACTCACACTCCACGTGATCCACTCACACACTAACATACACACACACATTCACTCACCCACTGGGAACAAGCAGGGCCCCAGTGGCGGGCAGGGGCAGGGCCTGATGGGCAGGAGGGCACAGCAGGACACCCTCTCCTGACTCCCCGGGCCCAGCTCCTCCTCCATCCTCCACTAGGACTCTCCCCACGCAGCTGTGCTTTTGCCTTCACTCTCTCCTCCCACAAAAACTTACCCCCTCATGTCCACAAACCCTCTCCCTCAGCCTTCGTGTACCAAATACAAAGATCCCCCCACTAGCTGCCCCTCCCGTGCCCTCCTGTCTGTCACACTGTGGACCCCAAGCCCTTCCCTGATGCTCTCAATGGCCCAGCCCACAGCTCAGGGCACCTGACCCATCCAGTATCACTCCCCTCTGGGTTTCCCACCAGCCCCACTCTCTCCCCTAAAGTCCTTCCTTGGCTCCCATGATTCATTTTCTCATCCCAGTCCAGTGCCACTGTCTACATCTGTCCCTCCTCCTCCACCTCCCGCCCAGGCCAGGGAGGCCCTGGGCCCAGTCCTGACCCCCATGCTCCCTGCCGACTGCCCCCGTTCCCTGGGCTGTCCTGGGTCTGTACATCTCTGCTCTCAGCCCAGGCAGGCCATCTCTGCCAGGGAGCTAGTTCTAGAACCAACCCAATCACACACACACACACACCATGTAACCCCTCCAAGCCCCACAGACATTGATGACAGAACACAGGGGAAAGTGGTGCTGATGAAATAGTTCTACACCTTGACTGTGGTAATGGTTATGTGACATTATGCATTTGTGAGGTTTCTTTAATTTATTTATTTATCTGAGAGGGAGAGAGCATGAGCAGGGGGAGGGCAGAGGGAGATGGACTCCTCACACAGACATCACTCTGAGCACAGAGCCCGAGGTGGGGCTCAGTCCCAGACCCCAAGATCATGACCTGAGCCAAAATCCAGAGCTGGCTGCCCAACCACCTAAGCCCCCCCAGGCGCGTTGTGACCACGTGCACTTCTCAAATGGCACAACCACCCACTAGAAAGGGGGAATCTACTGCACACAAATTATATCTTTATAAAAAGAGGCAGTTGAGGGGGCACCTGCCTTCGGCTCAGGTCATGATCTCAGGGTCCTGGGATCGAGCTCCGCATCGGGCACCCTATTCAGCAGGGAACCTGCTTCTCCTGCCCCCGCCTGCTGCTTCCCTGCCTGTGCTCACCTGCTCACTCTCTGTTGAGTAAATAAATAAAACATTAAAAAAAACACAAAACCAAAAAAAGAGGAGGTGAATCCCACAGGTACCTCAACCCCCTCCTGTCTGGAACATCACCATCTCCCCCCAAACCAGCTCCTCCTCCTCCTGCACCCTCGGTTTTCTGCAGTAACACCACCATCCACTCCAAATAGATCCTCCCCACAACTAGAAACCTCAGCCCTCAGTGGCCAACCAGCCACTTAACCTGGACACTTTACCTGCACAGACTTATATTCTCTCGAATCTGCGCCTTGCATTCTACAATGCTCCCACCACCAGGGACTCAGGCCACCCTCACTTCTCACAAACCCCCTCACTGGTCCCCCTGCCTGTCCACCCTGACCTGCCGTCCGACTGTTCTGCAAACGCCAGCCCACCCTGGCACCCCCCCATGGCAACGTCCCCTGGTGGCCAGACCTTTGACCCCTCTGGGTCCCAGCCTCTAAGCATTTCTCTCTCTGGGGGACACGCATATGGCCCTTGGGCCCCAGCACCTGGGCCTCATGCCATAGAAAGCACTTTCTCCACCTTTGTCCAGCAGATCCAGCTTGCGCTTCGCCCTGGGTCCCCACGGCAGAGGCCTGGTACCGCCCTGTGGGTCTTGCACAGTCGGCCACAGACCGTGCCACACTGGGGCAGGGAGCTCACGCTCACTCGCTGCTGTCTCTCACTCTATCTCTCTGTCTCTCCCTGGGGGCTCTCTAGGCTGCAGTTGCACTCATGAGCAGTGAGTGCTCAGCAACCCTCTGAGGCCTCAACAAAATGTCAGGAGTGCAATGCCAAGCCTTCCTGGCCCCCAGGCCACTGCTGAGACAAAATGCATGGAAGCACTGCTCTACCTGACACAAATTCACCCAAACTCACCCAAACTGTAAGGGCGGGGCACATGGGCTGCTTCAATAGGGAGCGAGAGGGCTTGCCCCAACTGCTCTCCCACCCGCCCTGACCGCCCTGCACTCACCCACCATCCACCACAGTGCCCCTGCTCAGGGAGCCAAGTGACACTACCCAGAGTGGTCCTCGGACTGCTAACATCCCCCACACAAAAACGGAGTGAGTGCCTAGAAACTCCCATGGCAATTAAGCATCTCCATTTACTGTGCTTTGTGAACACACTGCTCTACAACAAACTCAGTCTTTTGTCACTGGGACTCTGGGAAGCACCCTGACCCTCCAAACTCCTGCCTCTTCCTGCCGAAATCCTGCTCATCCACAGAGCTCCCAGCCAACACTGCTCCTCCAAGAATCCTTCACAGTTTCCACCCAGAGCCCCCTGTCCAAACCACACTGAGGGCGTCAAGATGGGATCTGCACCCCCCCCTTACTACAAGCTCCCCGAGTTTGGAGACGAAAGTACTGTCCACTTCAATATTCCCAACACCACGCCTGAGGCAGTCGATCCATCAATAACTGCTCAGCAAGGAGTAAAAACCGTATCTGCCTGTGATTCCAGACTGGCTTTCCCTAGGAGACAGGATGCGGAGGGGCACTGACCCGCAGGGCACACAGGGACCAAACGTAGCCCTGCTGCCCTTGCCCAGATGGGACAGGAGGATATTAAACAAAAACCAAAACTGCCACAAGTCTAGGGCTCTTGGGACAAGAACGCAGTCACTATTCTAGAACACCCTGAAACGTCTATCTGAGCGAAAAACATTCAGCTCTACTGCAAATCTTCTCTACATGCACACACTGAAAATGAATCACTCATTCCCAAATATGAAGAATAAAAAAGGACATTTTCAGGGTCATTTCCGACCTTAAATCCCCCGTGGGCCCCTGACCTCAAAACAAACGGTCAGGGGCTTAGGAGCCTGCAACCCACAAGGGACAACGTGCTTGTGGATGGACCAGTGGGCACCCACTCAGGTTTGCAAAGTGTAGGGAGAAGCAGCCTCTCATGTCCTGCGGATGTGTCGTATCCAGGATCCTGGCCCTGCCTGCGGATCCCCAGACCTCTCCCGCCCCACAGGCGCCACTGGAAGAAGCAGGTCCTTGTGCTCCCCATGCCACTCTCTCCCTTCTGCTGGTTCCAAGTCCAGGACTGGCCGTTATTCGGCAGGAATGCACGGACCATTTCCAGATGCCACTGTCAGATCAAGACAACTCTCTATCTAAATATTCCTGTCTAATTTTGCACACAGCTCTTGTTTCAACTGACAAAGATAATGACTCAGTGTCCATGGCTCTTGGTGGAAAATTATCCTGCCAAGTTTGGACTTCTCTAAGCTTCGTTTTGAGAAAGGAGAAGTGACCTCTCTGTCTAGATCCTTTTCTACTGGCAACCAAGGGCACCCAAAAGGCCGCCCAACTAAACCAAGAAATGTTACAGGAAAATCCTGATACACATCCACAGGAGTCAATTAACAAGACAGAAATCGTGGGAGATCGGGGCTTGAGATATTTTTCCTTGCCCTAGGCAATAATCACTGTTTTTCAGCTTTTCTGCATCCCATCGATTTGGTACTTTGAACTTTGGGACATAAATTTTGAACTTTTGGACTGAAGGCAAAATCTAGACAAAAATAAAGCATCTTTCTCTGCATCTTTGTCACTGACATTTCAATCAACCATAAAGGAACTGTACAAGTGATACATGTGCCTCTCATGAGGGGCACACAGCTCATGTCAGCATCCCCACACAGAGGCTTGAAATGCAGCCACTTACTCTCTGCACACATGGGGCTGGTCCCCTCCCACATCATAAGACACAGGAAGATGACCAAAGCATCACCTTGAAAAGCCACTTGTGGATAATGGAGTTGACCTTTCTGCCAAGATACAGAAGCCTGAAACTTGTTTAGTCACTATTTTAAAACTGATCCATGGTTACTCCACATGCATATCCCCCACTGTCTTGCAAAGTCTCCAAAGATAGAAACCACCAGGCTTCTACTTCTGTTCGCTCTGGACCGTCACTGCCATGCATCCAGCAGGCCCCTGCAATGCCCATGAGCTTCTACCTCCTATGGCTCTCCTCTCCCTCCAGTTGCGGGGGGTGGGGGGGTCTCTTTTGAAGCCCATCTACATGGCTTCTATCACTGGTTCAGGGCAGGGGGCACACTACTATCTCTTGTCTAAGCCTCTCAACTACTCACTCACAGGTCCCAGCACGTCTCTCCAGCAGCATGAGAAGACTCTTTTTATAGTCTTAGCTCAATAGTTCTCAACCAAGGGCGATTTTGCTACCTATGACACATTTGGCAATGTCTGGAGAAATTTCTGATTTCTCTAACAACCAGTGTGTGTGGTTGGGGTGGGGAATTGCTACCAGCACATAGCGGACAGAGACCAGGGATGCTGCTGCACATCCAGCAATGCACAGAGCAGCCCTCCCACAACAAGGAACTGTCCTGTCCATATGTCAATAGTCTGAAGACGGGGAAACCTGTCTGCGGTGACACATAGGAAGTGCTCAAACCACCTGGGTCACTTTTCCCTCAAGCTGCCCAAGGTCAGGCCAAAAATTTTAATAACCCTGCACTGTCTAGAAGACTGAACAAAATACCCAGAGCCACCACCAGAGTCTTAAGGACACTGCTCCTGTGAACCAACAGTACCCCCCTCTTCTCCTCTCAGGAGAAGGGCCATCCTGCCAGGATCCTGTCCATCCTGTCCATCCACAACAGGACAACTGGCAGGCGAGTATCACGCTGCTGGGATCCTCTGGCAACCCGTTAGGCGTGGCAGGCCCAGCTCTTGGGTCTTCTGTCACGCACACCCAAGGGCCCAAACGAGCCCAAGTTTTCCAACGGGCTGTGCCGGGACAGGCTGACAGGCAGCCGAGAGCCTCTCGCCCTTCAGGAGGCTGGCACCCCTCAGCCACGTGGAGAGCCCCAGCGCCCACACCTGCCTGGCGGCCTTCCGGGTCCCCCAGGCCCGCGCACACACTGCGTGGGGCAGAGGGCTGGGATGAGGGACAGGCACCAGCTCAGGCACTCCGGGGACCCCAGTGCTTGCAGAAGCAGGAGGAAGGGCCCATGAAAAGCGAACGGGGCAGAGGAGCAAGAAGGGCCCCCTTTCCAAGTCCACCCCGACCCCCACCTGTGACCCGGAGTCGGAGCTCCGACCTGAGCCTGCAGCCCGCGCACGGGGCGGTGGGCCTGGGAGCCAGCACCGCGAGGGAACTGGGAGCGGGGCCGGGGGCGGGCGCACCTCGGCACGGGGAAGCCGCCCGGGCGCGGGGCACCGGAGGGAGGGGCGCGCGCAGGCGGAAGGCGAGCCCGGCCGTGCCTTCGCGGCGCGCGGCGGCCTTACCCCGCGGCAGGAAGCGAGGCTCTGGGTCACCTTCGCGCCGCCTGCGCGACGCCCGCAGCAGCGCCGGCGCCGCAAGCGCCCCGGATCTGTTTACCCGGCCGCCCGCGCCCAGACTCCCCGCCCGCGGCCCCGCCCCCTGCGGCCACGGCCCCGCCCCGCGGGCGCTCCCATTGGCCGAGCCGCCGTGCCCGGCCACACGCCGCGCGGCGCGGAGCAGCGTGCTCGGCCCGTGCGCGCGCCGCGGCCAATGAGAGCCGAGGGCGGAGCGAGGGGCGCCCAATCGGGGGCCGCCGGGCGCTCGGGGCCCCTCCCGCTCCTCGCTCAGCGCTGCCCTTTGCCCTAGTTGGGAAACCGCTAGGGCTGGCCGCGCCGTGGGGCGGAGGCTCGGGCCGGGTGGTGGGCTTGTGCCCGGGGCCGGACCTTCCACCTGCCCTCGGCTCGGGGGCCGGAGGACCGGGGGATGAGTGTGAGCCCCGGGACGGACCCTCCGCCCGCCCTCTGCTCCCGCCCGACTCGCGGAGCCCCCCACGCCTCCTCCCCTGCCCCCAGGATAGGAGTGTCGTGCCACGTGTGTGTGCATTCCTGCACACGTGTATGCTCACCCTCCCCCGTAACCCAAGACTCAGGTGGGACACTCCGCCGAGAAGCAGGATGCTCCAGGAATCCCCCTGCGATCTCCAGAATTCTTCCTAATGTTTTTCCCACCAGCCTGCGATGACGCTTAGCCACCTCTCACCCTTTGCCCCATCCCCACCTCTGCTCCCATTTTCAGCAAAGCTCATGGAAGAAGTAACTGCATTCATTTTCTCTGCTTCCTTCTCTCCCATTCTGCCTGAAGCCATCTGGTCAGCTCTCGCCCCGCATGTCCCCCAGAACTGTGCACCTGTGACCCGTGACCTCCAGGCTGCCAGACCAGGCAGTCTGTCCTCAGGGCTCATCTAAACTATGGTGGCAGGTGACAGGGGTGGCCACGCCTTCTGTTTTCTTGGTGATTGCCCTGGGGTATAATTAACATCCTGATCCTAATTAATAGGAGCTTAATTCCAATAATACACAGAAACTTTGCTCCTATATAATTCCATTCTACTCCTCTTCTGTTTGGTATTGTCATGCAATTACATTTTTTATATTGTCTGCCCACCCCCACAGATTTATCATTATTGCTTTATGTGGTTGTTTTCAAATCAAGAGAAGAGGGGCCCCAGGGTGGCTCAGTTGGTGAGGTGTCTGCCTTGAGGTTGGGTCATGATCTCCCAGTCCTGGGATCAGCCCCATGTCTGGCTCCCTGCTCAGCAGGGGGCCTGTTTCTCCCTCTCCCCTTGCATGTGTGTGCTCTCTCTCTCTCTCTCTCTCTCTCTCTCTCTCGTGCTTTCTCTCAAGTCTTTTTTTAAAAATCAGGAGAAGTAAGAGTCACAAACAAAAAATATATTAATGCTGCCTATTTACCTATATAGTTTCCTTTACCAGGGTTCCTTATTTCTTCATGTGCATTTGAGTTAATGTCCTTTCATTTCAGCCTGAAGGACACCTTTTTTTTTTTTTTTAAACAGGGCAGGTGTGCCCTAATGATGAATGCCGGCAGTGTTTGTTCATCTGGCAAAGTCTTAATTTGTCCTTCATTTCTGAAGGACAGTTTTACTGGATATAAAACGTTGAGTTGACAGGTTTTCTTTCCTTCAGTGCTTTAAATGCGTCATGCCACAGCCTTCTGGCCTCTATGGTTTCTGTTGAGAAATCAGATGTTAATCTAATTGAAAATCTTTGTGCACAATGAATGGCTTCTTCTCTGTTTTCAGTATTCTTTGTCTTTTGACAGTTTAATTACCATGTGTCTAGGTGTTTATCCTATCCCTTAGTTTATTCTATTTGGAGTTTGATGTACTTCTTGGACATATAGCTTAGTGTTTTTCATTAAAATTGGGAAGTTTTCTGCCATTATTTTTTCAAATATTCTTTTTTCCTCCCTCAAGATTTTATTTATTTACTTGAGAGAGAAAGAGAACAAGCAGGGAGGGCAGCAGAGGGAGAGGGAAAAGCAAACTCCCCACTGAGCAGGGAGCCTGACATAAGGCATGATCCCCGGTTAAGCAGATGTTTAACTGGCTGAGCCACCCAGGTGCCCCTCAAATATTCTTTTTTTTTTTAAGATTTATTTATGAGAGAAAGGAAAAGAGTGGGGGGGGGAACCAAAGGAGAGTGTGGGAAGCCAACCCCCCACTGAACCAGTGTGGAGCTCAATTTCATGACCCTGAGATCATGACCAGAGCCAAAATCAAGAGTCAGACACTTAACCAACTGACCCACCCAAGTGCCCCTCAAACATTCTTTATATCCTTCATTTCTCTCTCTCTCTCTTCTCTTTGTAGGACTCCCATTACATGTATATTAGTATGTTGGATGACATCTCACACATTTCTGGGGCTGGGTTCATTTTTTTCCAATCTTTTTCCTTAATTTTCTTCAAGGTGGATCATCTAAATTGATCTTTCCACAAGTCAGAATGCTTTCTCCTGCCTGCTTAACTCTGCTGTGGAGCCCCAGTAGTGAATTTTTCATTTCAGTTCCTGTTTTTCTCAACTCTAGAACTCCCACTTGATTATTTTTCATTTTATCTTTTTACTGATATTCTCTAGTTGAGATAACATTCTCAAAATTTTACTCCATTACTTAGACATGGTTTCATTTAGCTCTTTAAATATATTTCAAATAGCTGATTTAAAGCCTGGCTAGTAGGGGTGCCTGGGTGGCTCAATTAGTTGAGCGTCCAACCCTTGGTTTCAGCTCAGGTCGTGATCTCAGGGTCCTGAGACAGCCCCACTTGGGGCTCTGTGCTCAGCAGAGTCTGCTTAAAGAGTCTCCCCTCTGCTCTCTCTCTCTCTCTCTCAAATCTTTTTAAAAAATGAAGTCTGCGGGTGCCTGGGGCTCAGTCAGTGAGACATCTACCTTGGGCTTGGGTCATGATCTCAGGGTCCTGGGATCAAGTCCTGCATTGGGCTCCCTGCTCAGTGGGGTGCCTGCTTCTCCCTCCCCCTCTGCCCCTCAGCCTCCCACTCTTGTGCTCACACTCTCTCTTTCACTCTCAAATAAATAAAATCTTAATTAATTAATTAATTAATTATCTGGCTAGTAAGCACAACATCTGGGACATCTTCTGTGCTTCTATTGCTTTCTTTTCTATACATGGGCCATACTTTCTAGTTTCTTTGCCTGTCTCATAATTTTTTATTAAAAACTAAACATTTTAAGCAATATACTGTGGCATCTTGAGAATACAGATTCTCCTCCTCCCAAGGTTTGTTTTTGCTGCTGCTTAACGAAGCTGCTGTTCTTTGTGAAGTGACTTTTGGAAATGAATTCAGTAAAGTCTAATTTCATTGTATGTGACCACTAATGTGGTCTCTATTCAGTTACCTTAGTGGCCAGCAAATGATAACCCAGAGGTTTCCTTGAATGCCTGAAACCAACAAATCACCCAGCTTTTGCTGATGGGCTGTGTGCATGATGGGGCATGCCTTCGACACTGACCTAGGCAGTTGACAATGCTACCTTCCCCTTTCTGGATTTACACAGAAGTGCACACATCAGCCTAGAAGAAGGTTCAGGAGCCCAAGTAAAATTTGATCAAGCAAAGAACCTTTGCCAATTCCTGGGACATTTGGGGTAGAAATCAAACAACATGTGGCTAAGAATAAAAAACTCAAAACTGTGTGATAGTCAAAACCACCAGTGCAGAAGCACTTGTTCCAAAGCAGGAATATACCTGAGCCACTGAGTCACAGCCTGTACAGGAGTCCTATCCGCAGGCCTCCTGGTGTGCTCCCCCTATGCCTGCAGGGCTCTCAGAGAGTGTGGCATTACATGAACACACTTGTTTTTTTTTTTATTGGAGTTCAATTTTCCAACATATAGCATAACACCCAGTGCTCATCCCGCCAAGTGCCCCCCTCAGTGCCCATCACCCAGTCACCCCAACCCCCCGCCCACTTCCCCTTCCACTACCCCTTGTTCATTTCCCAGATTAGGTGTCTTTCATGTTTTGTCACCCTCACTGATATTTTCACACATTTTCTCTCCTTTCCCTTTGTTCTCTTTCACTAATTTTTATATTCCCCAAATGAATGAAACATATAATGTTTGTCCTTTTCCGATTGACTTATTTCACTCAGCACAATACCCTCCAGGTCCCTCCACGTCGAAGCAAATGGTGGGTATTTGTCATTTCTAACAGCTGAGTAATATTCAATTGTTTACATAGACCAAATCTTCTTTATCCATTCATCTTTCAATGGACACCGAGGCTCCTTCCACAGTTTGGCTATTGTGGACATTGCTGCTAGAAACATTGGGGTGCAGGTGTCCCGGCGTTTCAGTGCATCTGTATCTTTGGGGTAAATCCCCAGCAGCACAATTGCTGGGTCATAGGGCAGATCTATTTTTAACTTTTTGAGGAACCTGCACACGGTTTTCCAGAGTGGCTGCACCAGTTCACACTTGCACCAACAGTGCAAGAGGGTTCCCCTTTCTCCACATCCTCTCCAACATTTGTTGTTTCCTGCCTTGTTAATTTTCCCCATTCTCACTGGTGTGAGGTGGTATCTCATTGTGGTTTTGATTTGTATTTCCCTGATAGCCAGTGATGCAGAGCATTTTCTCATGTGCTTGTTGGCCATGTCTGGGTCTTCCTCTCTGAAATTTCTGTTCATGTCTTTTGCCCATTTCATGATTGGATAGTTTATTTCGTTGCTGTTGAGTTTAATAAGTTCTTTATAGATCTTGGATACTAGCCCTTTATCTGATACGTCATTTTCAAATATCTTCTCCCATTCTGTAGGTTGTCTTTTAGTTTTGTTGACTGTTTCTTTTGCTGTGCAGAAGCTTCTTATCTTGATGAAGTCTCTATAGTTCATTTTTGCTTTTGTTTCTCTTGCCTTCATGGATGTATCTTGCAAGAAGTTACTGTGGCCAAGTTCAAAAAGGGTGTTGCCTGTGTTCTCCTCTAGGATTCTGATGGAATCTTGTCTCACATTTAGATCTTTCATCCATTTTGAGTTTATCTTTGTGTATGGTGTCAGAGAATGGTCTAGTTACGTTCTTCTGCACGTGGCTGTCCAATTTTCCCAGCACCATTTATTGAAGAGACTGTCTCTTTTCCAGTGGATAGTCTTTCCTGCTTTGTCAAACGTTAGTTGACCATAAAGTTGAGGGTCCACTTCTGGATTCTCTATTCTGTTCCATTGATCTATGTGTCTGTTTTAACACACTTGTTTAATAACCATTTCATTCACTGAATATAAGAAAGTAGGGCTTAAAACAAATTCCATTACTACTTTAAATACATGAATTTCCCACGACATCTTCACAACCCACAGTGTAGAAAATGCTGGTTCAGGCAATCATGAGGGTCTTCCTCCCCCTGAAAGTTTTCCCTATTTTTAAAAACTTTTGAACATTTTACTCATTGTATTCCATATTCCATTAGGTAACATAGTCGTGTGACTTTTTAAAAACTATTTTTAAGTCTCCCCTGGCCCCTCTCTCTCCCGCCCAATTCCCAGAACCCAATGCTCCACACACCCCTGAGATCATGAGCCGAAATCAAGAGTCAGAAGTTTAAGGAACTGCACTTCCCAAACGTTCCTCAATATGTCTTTATATATATATGAGCAAAGACAAACACACTCATATTTTATGCAGTCGTATTATACACTCTGTTGTTTTTCCATTGAACAATATAGCCTGAAACTTTCCAAATGTGTACACAGAGAAGAATCTTCACTGTTTTTTCAGTATCCCATTATTCAGATGGGCCATTACTTCTTTAACTAGTCTCCCACCGATATATGTGCAGACTGTCTCTATTCTTCTGCTATTTCAAACGGTGCTGTAATGAATAACCTTGTTTCTTTTTTTAAAAGATTTTATTTATTCATGAGAGACACAGAGAGAGAGGCAGAGACACAGGCAGAGGGAGAAGTAGTCTCCATGACCAGAGCCCAATATGGGACTCGATCCCAGGACCCCAGGATCATGACCTGAGCCAAAGGTAGACACTCAACTGCTGAGCCACCCAGGCATCCCATAACCTTGTTTCCAAGGTATGATTAGCCTGGACCTGGGTGAAGCTAGGTTGGTGGGCAGAGAGTGCTATGCCAGGGCAGGACCCACGAGTACCCTCGCTGTGCCCAGAGGCCTGACATGCATGACTCGCTGACTCCGAGATTAATCACACATCCCCCCAAACACCCTGCGGTGAAAACAGATCATTTCCAGAGATGCACTATCACAGGTCACAATCTGAGGAGGTCACCAGACTTGGGAAAATCCAACCCAGTCCTGCTAAGAGAATGAGTTCAGGGAAACCCCACACCTGCTCAGTGAAGAGAAAACTAATGACTGTAATTAGCTGACAGTACAATTGGAAGTAATTAAGCATATTACAGAAGAGGCTCCCCGCAAGTTGAGACAGCCCAGCCCAGCCCGTGAAGTACACCCGCCTATGCTTGACACACATGTCTTACTTCTCAATAGGGTGTTATTTTTCTTTTTCTGATTAATTTCTTGTCAACCCACTGTAGCCTGTGGACATTAGCCAAGTAAGCCTATTTGTTGGTTTGATTTTTTTCCTATTTTTAAACTGAGATATAATTTACATGTAGTAAAGTGCATTGATCTTAAGTCTAGAGTTCACCAGTTTGTACAAATGAATATATCATGCAACCAACACCCTGATTAAAATGCATAACAATTCTTTTCCCTCCAAAATGTTCCTCCATGCTCTCTTCCCAAGCACCCCCCACCTCACCCCAGACAACTGTTCTAGGCTGATTTGGTTAAGGGAGAAATAGCTAATCATATGACAGGAATTGAGAAGGAATGTCCTCTGAATCAAAAGGGTATGTAATTCATTGTTGTGTCCTTAAATTATGGAGTTTGTGTGGGAAGCCATCCTAATTGCTGACTATATATTTGTCTTTCTTTTCTTCAGCCACTGGATACTTTCTCAAAACTCTTCTGTTGGGGGTGGGGGTGCCTGGGTTACTCACTGTTGAGCATTTGTCCTTGGCTCAGGTAGTGATCCTGGGGTCCTGGGATCGAGGTCTGCGTCAGGTTCCCTGCTCACTGGGAAGTCTGCTTTTCCCTCTCCCCACTGCTCATGCTCTCTCTCTCTAATAAATAAATATATTTTTTAAACTTATTTCTAAATTCTCTTGTATTTAGTGTAGTTTCTGGACTTGGGCCCCAAATTCATAGACTAGAGAAGCAGCAACGTGCTGGAACCTGGCATCCATGGGTGGAGCCTCACAGTGTGTGGTCTCGTACCACGTCCCTCTGAGACACACAGAGCCAGGGTTGAGACAGGCAGGAGCTGGGTGCCCAAGGCAGGGAGGAGGCCTACAGGGAAAGGAATTCCAACTTGGAGGTGAGGACAGGCCAAGAGGACTCCATTTTGCCAATGACCAAGGAGGTTGGGAGTCAATCTGAGCTTTCAATGAAGGGGCAGAGAGAGCCTGGCTCCCTCAGGTAGAGCAAGCATTCCAGGGGGAAACAGAGGCATGAAACTTCTAATCTGGGTATTGCAACATGTCCCCCTGGCGATTGAACTTTGGGTTCTATTTCCTTTTTACTGTGTCAGTGAAACAGACGTCAGGGGTGCCCAGGTGGCTCAGTCAGTTGGGTGTCTGCCTTGGGCTCAGGTCATAATCTCAGGGATCGAGCCCCACGTGGGGCTCCCTGCTCAATGGGGAGTCTGCTTCTCTCTCTGCCTGTAGCTCCCCCTGCTTGTGTGCACACTCTTTCTCTCACTCTTTGTCAAATAAATAAAAAAATAAAATCTTTTTTTTTTTTTAAAGAAAGAAATAGATGTGAGACAGTCAGCTTGGTCGTGGCAAAGCATTTCACACAGCTGCTCCCACCTCAGGGCCCCCAGGAGTGTGTGCAGTGGGGAAGGGTGTGCAGGGAGGCCGTGGTAGAAGGGAGGGCAGAAGACCGGTGGGGAGTTTCAGCTGGCCCGGAGGAGCTCCCCGCCTGCTGGGTGCTGGGGGCCCCAGAGAAGGGGAAAGGGCAGGAGCTCTGCATCCACAGGGGTACCCTACAGTACCTCTTACCCAGAGTCCCTGGGGCAGCAGCTGCCTGGGCAGGGAGTAGGGAGCCATGGTTTTACCTGAAGAGCAGAGCTCTGAGATCCCAGCTCTGGACCACAGGTGATGGGTACTGCACACCAAGCTCAAAGTGACAGGAGGACAACTGTCCTTTCTGAGGGCTCACAGAGACTCAGGGACTTGTAGGAGGGCTGCTGGACTACAGACCAGCGGTCCCCACTCGCATCGGCCGGTCAGATGTGTTAGTGCCCAGGTTTGAAGACCTACTAAACTTGCTGCTGGTCAGGCACATGGGGGATGAAGCCAGCTTTTTATGGGGGTCCATACAAGGCAAGATCACCCCGTACCCTGACTTGGTGGCACGGTTCATCTTATTCACTCGGGTACCACCTGACCCAGGGATCTCTCTGTCCTGAGCTCATACTTCTTGCCTTGGCAGCAACTTCTAGAACATGCGCCCAGCAACCCTGGACTGCCACTCCCCTCGGCTTTCTGACTGTGAGGCTCTGCTGTTACTGCCCCCTGCCTCCCATGCCCTCCCTCACACTCCTACTCACTTTCTAAGACCCAATTCCAACACTATTTGCTACACAATGCTTCTCTGGTCGCCTCAGCTAGATGTGACCCATCCCCTCTCACTTTTGGAGGACTTTGCTTTAGCAAGTGTGTGCCTCTTTTTTACATTACATGTAATAGTGTATTGTAGTTAGGAGCCAACTCATCTTTTTATATCTAAAAAACCACGTATCTTGATATTTCCCATAGGGCCCTGTACCTAGAAAGTATCCCTTATATTTAAAAAAAAAATTGTGGGGTGTCTGGGTGGCTCAGCTGGTTAAGCATTTGACTCAATTTTGGCTCAGGTCATGATCTCAAGGTCATGAAATCGAGCCCCATGTCGGGCTCTGCACTCAGCATAGAGTCTGCTTCTCTCCTGCTCGTAGGGTAGTCTGCCCCTACTCCTGCTTGTGCACACATGTGAGCTCTCTCTCTCTCTCTCTCTCATAAATAAACAAACAAACAAACAAATAAATAAATAAAATCTTACAAAACACGGCTACCAAGGTGTGGTAGCTGTAGGGAATGCCTTTGCAATACTTCTTGTCCTCCTCCCCACAGTGTAATCACCACCAGTGCCAGAGGCCTTGGCCTCACCCAATTCCACACATGGCTCCCTGTGGTCTAAGCCAACCTCCACCCACTTGCCACGGAAGATAGGTTTTTCTGAGCCTGAGCTGATCAGCACGTGTCATGTCCATAGTTGTTGGCCCTGGGTGGTCTGGCCAGAAGGAAACTCAGGACTTGTGCTCACTGGTTACAGGAAGCAATAGCCCCACTCTCCCCAGACTAGCTGTCAAGAAATCCCAACTAAGTCATCCAGTTCCAGTGGGCATCTTCCACCAGGGAGAAAGCCAGCCTAGAAAGAAATCTCGTCCACAAAGGAGGACAGGGCCGAGAGAATCAGAGAAATATAGTGGAGCTCTGGTCAAGCCATATTGGAAGCTTGCCCTAATGCTTACGTTTTGAGCCATGTGAACCAATAAATTCTCTTCGTGGTTTCTCTTACTTGCAACCCAAAGCACCATCCTAACCAGCATATTGGGAATGCTGCACTGTGGTGAGTGTTGTGGGTTCACACATGTTCACACACACGCATGCAACCTCACCAGGGAGGGGAACTCCTCACACACACACCTCCTTTGGTAACAATTACTAAGACATGGAATTGATGTCTTTTAATACTTTTCTGTATTAAAAATGAATTTGGGGGAGGACGCCTGGGTGGCTTAGCGGTTGATTGCCTGCCTTTGGCCCTGGAGTCCCATGATGGAGTTCCACATTGGGCTTCCTGCCTGGAGTCTGCTTCTCCCTCTGCCCGTGTCTGCCTCTCTCTGTGTCTCTCATGAATAAATAAATAAAATCTTTAAAAAAAAAAAAAAAAGACTCTTTCTTCCTCTCCCTCTGCCCCTCCCCCTTTGTGCAACATGCACACACATACTCTCTCTAAAAAAATTAAAATCTAAAAAAAAAAAAAAAGATTTTGCAGGGCACCTGAATGGCTCAATCAGTGATCTCAGGGTTTCCGCTCAGGTCATGATCTTAGGGTCGTGAGATCGAGCCCCATCTAGGGCTCCCCACTTAGCAGAGGGTCTCCTTAAGATGCTTTCTCTCTCTGCCCCTCCCCCCAGTCACACATGCTGTCTATAAATAAATAAATAAAATATTTTAAAAAATGACTATGCAATTTTAACCTGAATTCTTAAAACTATCTCAGATTCTAGCAACTGGTAACAAATTGTAAAATATTTTTCCTTTAAAAAAATTAATATATTGTTCATGACCCTTTTTAGTACTTAAAGTAATAAACTCAGCTTTATTTTTAAAGTTTATTTTTTTCAGTAATGTCTACATCCGATGTGGGGCCTAAGAGTATGACCCCGAGATCAAGAGTCATATGCTCTTCCCACAGAGCCAGCCAGGCACCCCAAAATCCTCTTTTACTGTAATGTGAAGTTTGTATTTTCAACATCTTCCTTGTAAGGTTAGATGGGGTTCTGATTCTTGGGAGGAAATACTGACATTTTCTTGACTGGTCCCACGCCTTGACATTATTTAAGCTCTTCCAACCTGCTCGTTCACTTGCTTTCTTGACAAACATCCCTGAGCCTCCTCTCCAGGGGCCCAGCTCCTTGCGAGCCGGGACCACGTCTTGTGTCTCTTTCATAACCCCATGCTGTCAGGAGCCTCAGAGTTTCTCAAGAGCTGGTGGATGGCCCGTGGAAACTTCCACAGCAGTTGCTCAGCCCCCAGCCCCCCCACCTGGGACCTGGCCTGTGTGTCCTACCGGCCCAAGGGCACTGAGCTTGGCACCCGTCAGGCCCTCGGTCTATTTATGACTTTTTATCTCAGGGTTTGCACCTCAGCACTTTGCACTCAGGAAACCTCCCCCTCTCCACACCAGTCAACACACATCCTTATCTGGAACAGAGAACAGTGGGTCTGATAAACTCTTTTCCTCCATGGCTGCCTGAATGGCCCCAATGTCCCCATACTTTTGGCTGGGAGCCCAAAGCCTTTGACTGAGATGAAGAAAGTTTCTGACATTCAGGAGAGAGTCTTATGATCCTGATGGGCTTATTCCTGAATTTGGTTCCTACATGCTTCTCCTTCCTAGGGAACACTTATGTCCCCAGGGGAAGGACCCCTTCTGCACTCTCACCAGGCACCCCCAAGCTCTGGGCTATCAACCCCAAGCCCCTGTGGGAGCCGCTTAGGGAAGAGCTGAGTCCATGAGGACTCGAGAGCACCAGGTGCCTGAGGAGCTGGCCCTTTCTACCCTGGCAGCACTGCTTTCTCCTCCCGGGCATGTTGTGAGAACAAGGGGCCAGGAGCCAGAGAACTCAAGAACAAGCCAAGCTCTGCCTTCACACCAGGTCCCTTAGGCACATCATGGAAGCTCTCTGTGGCCTCAGTGTTCTGAGATGCCAAATATCTGACCACCTACTTAATTCTTCATTTTACTTTATGATATTATGATTTCTTTTTTCTTTCTTTCTTTCTTTCTTTCTTTCTTTCTTTTCTTTCTTTTCTTTTCTTTTCTTTTCTTTCTTTCTTTCAGCAATGGCTAGGTTTATTTTGCATCTCACATGTCAGCTGAAGCCTCCCTAAATAAAATGGGTTCAAAACATCCTCCCCAGAAGTTTGGCCAATTCCTGGGAGGCCAGGGCAGAAGGCAAGAGGCAGCTTATATCTACACGGTCACCTCCGGCCCTGAGCTCCTGCAGCTGCCGAGTCCCGTCAGGCCGTGGCCATCCTGCCATCTGCATGCTGTCCCTGTCCAGAGCTGAGCTAAGCCCTTTAATGGAATGGAGAGATCTAGACAGCTGCACGGTCACTATTAGACACATCTGTTCCCCAGGGTTCTTTGGCTATCCCATTCTCTGAGGACTTCTTTTTTTTTTTTTTTAAGATTTTATTTATTTATTCATGAGAGACATGCAGAGAAAGGCAGAGACACAGGCAGAGGAGGAAACAGGCTCCATGCAGGGAGCCTGATGCAGGACTTGATCTCAGGATCCCCAGATCACGCCCTGAGCCGAAGGCAGACGCTCAGCTACTGAGCCACCCAGGTGCCCCTCATCTGAGGACTTCTAGCAGCTGACTCCCCTTGGGACATGGTCTAGTTTTCTCCTGTCCCCCCGGCCCACCTCTCGACCTTAACTTTCCCTTTCAGAGGGCCTCCAGGATGCCAAATCCTCACCGTATTCTGTGGAGTTCTGTGTTCGTCTACCACTCCTCCTGGTAAACTTTGCCATCAGACCCATCAGGGAATGGCCCTTCCACTCAGCAAAATCTGCCTTCCTTAGGTAGCAGGCAGTTCTGGCTGTCAATGTTTTTTCCTCACTTGATCAAAACTACAATACAATTTCTGCTAAGTTTTTGCCACATTGACAATTCCATTCCTTAGCAAAGAAAATGAAGAGGAGCACCATTTAGGATCAAATTCCACATTGAATCAGGGGCATCTGTCTGTAAGGTACAGCGAAAGAAAGCTCCCAGTCATCCAGGCATCTGGGACAGCTGAGGAGGGCCTACTGGACGGTCAAGTGTGTGCCAAGACTTAGGATGGAGAATCCTCCAAGATAATTGGCGAAAAGTTAGGTTTGATTGATCGCACGATCCAAGAATAAACGAAAGACAGCTCAGGCAGGACTAAATGAAGCTATAAATTGCAGATGATCCCATAGAGGGAAAAGAGGAAAGCAGGTCCACAATCAAACACAACTATAGTTGGGCGAATAGGTCAGCAGGGTATTTGCACACCCATTAACAGAAGCACTAGCATCTTCATCATGTGACTTCCAGGGTTGCCTGGGAGATGGGGCCATCCCACAGGATAGGTTTTAATGGGCCAGGCCATTGGCTGGAACTCAATCACATGGCCACCCAACTGTGGGGATCTGGGGAATGTTCTCCAGGTGTGTGCTCAGAAGCTGGAGAAGAATGCAGATTTTGTCCAGTGGTGGGCAGTCTCTGCCACAAGCTCCTTCCACTTTCCTTATTAGGGAGAAACCAGTGTGGAAAGTGGAAGAACCATACCAGCAAGAAGAACTGAAGCTCTGAGTGCAGAAGGAGGCAGCAGGACAACACAGGATGAATGAAGGTACTGAGGGGACTCACAACAAGCTGACCTCCTCATCGATTAATACACAGAAGTGCTGCTGGAGAACTGAAGGACAGTGTCACCCTGATTTTCACAAAGGCTAGGGAACTGGAATCAAAGAAGCATCCGCTGGTGGACTTGATGTGAACGTGGGATGAGGGCTACGAGAGAATCAATAGGTGAGTAGGGACATTCACATTCCGAAGGAAAGCACTGACTGTGAAGAGCCAGCATGTGGTCCAGGCTAACTTCCCATCCTCTCTTGAAAGAATTCGCTTTAACGATGGCCATATCCTCAGACTTACTCATACAGCTCAGGAATCAATGTGAAGTATAAACAAACCTATTTTGGACCAAAGCATATTACCGTCGCTTTATTTATAATAGCAAAAAAGACATAACCCAAAAGTACAGCAGTAGGGGAATGGTTATGCAAATTATTAGTCATTAATCTAATGAACTATTATACAGCCTTTAAGACTGTCTTGGAAGAATGTTTAATGATAAGAGAAAGTACTTATGAAATACTGGTAATGAAAAAAATCAGTATGCAAATATCAGAGAACATACACACTCAGTGATGTGAAGATACCACCACGGAAGGGAGATGAAGGCTTTGTGCTGAAATGTGAACAGTAGTTGTCTCCGATGGCAGGATTATGGGTCATTGATATTTCCTTGATGCACGTTCCTGCATTTTGCCACAGTGGTCATGAATTACTTCTACGGATAGAAAAAAACAACTATTTTCTTTAAAAAATAATCACCAGGGGATCCCTGGGTGGTGCAGCGGTTTGGCGCCTGCCTTTGGCTCAGGGCGCGATCCTGGAGACCCGGGATCGAATCCCATGTCGGGCTCCCGGTGCATGGAGCCTGCTTCTCCCTCTGCCTGTGTCTCTGCCTCTCTCTCTGTGTGTGTGTGACTATCATAAATAAATAAATTTAAAAAAATAATAATCACCAGGTTGGTATAACAGGGCAGCTGCACATATGCGGCAGGTGTGGATTTCACAAGGCATCCAGCAAGGTCCAACACTATGAAAGTGTAACTCAATTTTTATAAACGCTAAGTGGTTGATAAGCACCGAAGGAGCATCTCCAGTCTAGAGTTGGGTCTCCAGCAACCTGAGCCGATGTAAACATACCCTCAGTGGGACCTCCAAAATTCACCCGCAGAGGGATGCCAGAATTGTGGGGGAATTAATTTTGGTTGAAGAAAAGCTCTGTGTGGGTCTTTGGGGTAACGCAGCTCCCCAAAACAGTGAAGCTCTTGAGCTGAATTAATGAAGTAGAAGGCTCAGAACGAGGGTCAAATCACCCTGAGAGTGCCAGTGCTCTTCCTTCAGTGGTGTTTTCAGAACTAGAATTGGCTATAATACGATTGATTAAATAGAAAAGAGCAATTTGCGTTGCTGGGCACTGCTATTGGTTATAAGCAGATCACAGCAGCTCGGGAGAGGAAAGCCTCTCAGGAAGAGCCCAGCTGCTAGGTTTTAGTGGCTTTTGCCTTGTTTACCAAACGATGAGTCATGAGGATAAAAGAAGGGGTGAGCCTGGTGAGAAACTGCAAACCAGTGCTGGGGGAGGCAGGGCAGAGCAGAAGTCGGGGTGATAAAGTGAGGCTGAAGCTTCTAGAGCAATACCACTGGAGCTATGAGAAACAGCTGTCATCGAAAGTCTTGATGGAAAATTTTTGTTCCTGAACATCTAAAACTTTCTATCCCTCAACCTCGTCCAAAAATTTTTTTCTTATGTTTTTTGATAATGTGTGATTCCCTACCAGTGCAATTATCGTACAATACCGGAGTAGACGGAATTGTGTTCAGTTCTGAGTATCTTAGTCCAAAAGGGATGACAAAGTACCTAAGTCAGGAGAAAACGGAGCAGAATGGCTAAAGCTCTAGAAACAACAGCGAACAGAGGATGTCAGAACCGAAACCGATGTGTGTGCATCGGGGAGAAAGGGGAGCAGTGGGAATCGGACGGTAGCTCGAGACAAGGGAGGGCTTTCCAACAGAAGGAGGGGACACGTGGGGCTGCAGGAAGCAGCACAGGGAGCCAGGCCGACCTGAGTTTGCATCCTGGTGCTTTCTAGCTACGTGACTTCAGGCAGATTACTGAACTCTGCTAAACCTTGGTTTCTTCAAACACAGAAGGAGATAGACTCTCTCGCAGTGTTATTGTAAGAATTAATGCATGCTTGGTGCTTATGATGGCACCTGGTGTGCAGCAAACCCTCCCCCGCTGCTACCTGCTATCTGCAGTGGTGTTCATGGGGACTCAGCGCCTCATCTCTGGATGTCCTGACAGAATCTGCATGATCACTAACAGGTGGAGTCACAAGACAGACTACTGCATGGTTAGGAGCAGATACCAGCAATGCAGAAGTTAAAAGGAATCATGTGTAAAGGTCCTGTGGTCGATCAGCCTGACCAATGCTGGAACAGAGTTGAACAGTTTCTTGACCCCGTGAACTCTGTGAGCCTTTAATATACTACTTGAAATTTAAATCCCCCATCATGCTTGGCCACAGAACCCTTTTTCATGGAACGTCTTAAAGGGAGAGAGCATTTCAAACACATTTCAGAGGACACTGAATTAGATGACTTTTGAGATTCTTTCAGACTCTGGTATCTGAAAAAGTTATGAATTTCAAATGTAGTTTACATTTGAATGTTCCTTACCATGAGCCAGGCCCTGATTTAAGCACGTTAGTTATGAAAAGCATTATGACACAGTAAACTCATGACATTTTCCCTAATCCCCATTTTACGGCAGAGATACTGAGACTGAAGTGAAGTCGTTTTCCCCGAGGTCTCAGAGCTAACACGCGGTGGAACCAGAGTATTACTGGCCTGCTCCTTCAAAGCCCTACACTACATCAAGCCATACATATGTGAACAAAAACTGCTGAATTTTGGGGGCACCTGGGTGGCTCAGTGGTTGAGCATCTGCCTTCAGCTCAGGGCATGACATGATCCTGGGGTCCTGGGATCGAGTCCCACATCAGGCTCCCTGGATAGAGTCTGCTTCTCCCTCTGCCTGTGTCTCTGCCTCTCTCTCTCTCTCTCTGTGTGTGTCTCATGAATAAATAAATAAAATCTTGAAAAAAAATTGCTGAATTTTTGTGTATCGTTGGGCTGACACTATAGGACGACAAATTCTTGGGACCAAAACCAATGTGGGGTTGGCATTACAGGTAAAAGGGAGGGAACCCAGCACAGTAGCCAGGAGTCTCAGGCCTTGAAGACTTGTCTTGCAATCTTCGGTGGCACGAGACCTTTGTACTGACCAGCAGTGGAGCCAGCCATACGTGCCAGGTTGCTTTAATATCGTTAGGAGAGGTCATTGGAAGCAAGAGCTAAAAGGAAGGGAGACGATTATCTGTGTTAAATGGCCACAGGCATCCTTTCCCATTGCTAGAGGTGTCCATGTCCACAACCAAAGAGAAACGAGATCCTATGTTTGTGTAAAATCCACATGTCCCGTTACCACCAGCTTCGTGCAAGATGAGATGCAGGGGAGGTGGAATGCCCCTGCTCCCTGCCTTGCCTCCCCACTTCCCTGCATGGTAACAAAGAGCTACTTCCCTCTTGGTAACAAGGGAATGCGGGGTGCCCTTCCCTGGCAGGCAACGCAACGACTAGCCCTTCCAGGAGACGCTGAGAGTCTGGAAAACTGGCTTCTCAGCTCAGCTGCACAAGATGATGAGCTAGGCTCATTCACTGACCACGTCAATCCTCCCCTGCGATCAGGCTCTGGCCTGGGCAAACCTCAGGGCGGGGAACACCACCAGCCAGGGACTGGACAGGAATCCAGAGCTGCAGGCTGAACCTTGAAACCCTGGCTCCTGAAAGAATCTGCTGCCCTCATGTGGCCATTGTGACCGGGGCGCTTAACGAAAGAGGCTGGTCAGGCACATGGAGCCCCTGGGGATCTGGGCCTTGGTGGGAAACTGTGGTGGGAGGACGATTGAATGGGAAGCCGCCAGATGGAAGCAGCAGTCCTGCCAACATTTTAGTTCAGGACCCCTGTATGCTCAAGAATATTCCTGATGGCTCCAGAGGTCTTCTGTTTTGTGGAATAGTTCTATCCTATTTAGAAATTACAGCTGAGAATTTTTTTTAAGTAGTGATGTCTCAATTCCTTTAAAAAATAATATTTTATGTTACCATAAATTACATGGTTATGAAAAATAGCTACATTTTGATGAAAAGAGTGGCACTTAGTTACATCTTCATATTTCTCTCTTTTTTTTTTTCTTAAGATTTTATTTATTTAGGGACACCTGGGTGGCTCAGTGATTGAGTGTCTGCCTTCAGCTCACTGAGTGATCCTGGAGTCCTGGGATCGAGTCCCGCATCAGGCTCCCTGCATGGAGCTTGCTTCTCCCCCTGCCTATGTTTCTGCCTCTCTCTCTCTGTCTCTCATGAATAAATAAATAAAATCTTTTTAAAAAGAGTTAATACCCAGAATATACAAAGAGCTCCTACAACTCAACAACAAAAGAACAATCTGATTTAAAATGGGCAAAGGACATTTCTCCAAAGGAGATACATAAGTGGCACACCAGCACATAAAAGGATGCTCAACATCACTCTTCACCAAGGAAATGCAAACCCAAACTACAAAGAGCTACCACCTCACAGCTGTTAGGTTGGACACAACCAAACAGAGAAAGTCACCAGTGCTGGTGAGGGTGTGGAGAAACTGGAACCCTCATGTGCTGCTGGTGGGAATGCAAACTGGTGCAGGTGCTGGGGAAAACAGTATGCAAGTTCCTCAAAAAGTTAGATAAAACTACCCCCAGGATCCAGCCATCTCACCTTCGGGTCCCTCCAAGAGGATTGAAAGCAAGGTCTCCAAGAGGCATTTGCACACCCATGTTCACTAAATTATTCACAGTAGCAAAGAGGTGGAAGCAGCCCAAATGTCCAGTGACAGACAAATGGACAAAGAACATTTGGCCTATACACACAATGAAATACTATTCAGCCTTAAAACTAAAGGAAATACTGTCACAAGTTCATCAACATAGATAAACCAGGAGGACGTTATGCTAAGTGAAGCTGGTCAGTCACCCAAAGACAAATACCATTTAACTCCTCTTACAGGAGGCATCTAGAGTAGCCCAAATCACAGAGACAGAAAGCAGAATGGTGACTGCCAGGGGTGGGGGAGGGGACCGGGGAGTCGTCACTGGGTACATTGTTTCAGGGTTGCAGGATGGAATTTCTGGAGACCTCCCCACCACTAGGTGAAGCCCCTAACACTATCATCCTGAAACAGTGAGATGATTAAGGTGATACATTTTGTGACAGGTGTGCCCCAAGACCAGGGCTGCCCCATACTCACATAGGTGCTACTCCTGGGAGACAGGAGCAGGGCACAACTCACAAAACTGAGTTGGCCAGTTTATTTTCCAACATGAAACAAAATGAGGTTGAAGCTGCAGGAAAGTGAGGAAGTTACTGTTGCAGCTGCTGGTGGCTGTCCATGTAGAGCCTTCCCTCTCCTCTCTCATTCCTCACTAACAGAACTCTGATTTTTTTTTAAAGATTTTACTTATTTATTCATGAGACACAGAGAAAGAGAGGCAGAGACACAGGCAGAGGGAGAAGCGGGCTCCCTGTGGTATGCCCAGTGTGGGACTAGATCCCAGAACCCCAGGATCATGACCTGAGCTGAAGGCAGATGCTCAACCACTGAGCCACCCAGGTGTCCCAGAACTCTGATTTTACTCAAATGCACATTGTGCCCCCATAAGACTCAGGGTCATGTTCTGACTGATCTACACTGGCCATGACACGCCCACACTTGTCATCTAAGGAAATCACACAGATCCCACCAATGAGATTCAGGAGGAAGCCCACCTAGGGGTGATTTCCACTGACCTCAAGAAATGACAGAGGAAGATTCCTTCTCCACCCCTCCCTCCCTCTTGTCTCTGTGCAACTGGCTCTGTGCAGGTGGGAACGCCAGAGAGGGAAATGGAAAGAAGAAGGGAATTATCATGAGGATCTCACTGAACTGCTGAATAAAGCAAACCAGACCAGTGCACTCCATTCTTATCCTGGGAGAGAAACTCCTGACAGTGTGAGCCCCTTGGAGCCTAAATTAAGCCAAGGCTTAAGCAATTTAACCAATTTGTTACCCTCCATGAGGGCCTGCAGGTGCTTGCAGCCAAAGCATCCTGAACATTTGATATACTTCTTCACCTTGGCCTCCTGGAGCCAGGGAGGCCAGACTCCGCCCTCAGGCAGTCTCCTGGGGGCCCATGCAGGCATCTCCAAACAGCTCCACTTTGCTGCTGGTTTTGCCACCGTGGCCCTCTTGCATCTGGCCTGGGCTTCTGGAAACTAAAAATTCTTTCAGTGAACCAGACGCCAAGCCCCTTAAGAAGAGACTTCTCATTTCTGTATCTCCACACTGCCCGGAATATACCAAGTACGGGAAGTTTTCTGGGATGAATCAATTAATCCCCTCCTGGATCAGAGCAGATGGTACTCGGAAGAGTGTCTGTGGTGACAACTGGGTCTCCCTGTGCCTGTACCAGCCCCTCCAAACCACCCCCTACATACGGGGCCCCCAGTAGGGTGGAGCCTGGGGCAGCGAGTGCAAGTCCTCCATGAGGGGCAGGGGTGGGCAAAGCTCCACTGGTGTGGAGGGTCCCTCCTTCCCCCCCCTCCAAGAGGTCTGTGTCCTTCACCCACCCTGTGTTTCATTCTGGTCTCAGGACTCACTGTAGGTACTAGCCAACAGTTTGAGCAGCCTCATCAGAGCTTCCTAAAAACTTAAAATGCCATCAGGATCACCTTCACTACACTTCAAATCACTAGCCTGAGGATCGCTAATGTGTGTGGTTTTTTAAAAGATTTTTACTTGTTTATTTGAGAGAGAGAGAGAGAGAGAGAGAGAGAGAGCACATGAGCAGGAGGGGCAGAAGGAGAGAGAATGTCAAGCAGACTCCCTACTAAGCCCAGAGCCCGACATGGGGCTCAATCCCAGGACCCTGAGATCATGACCTGAGCCAAAACCAAGAGCCAGACACTTAACCGATTGAGCCACCCAGATGTCCCTGTCACTAACATGTTTTATGTCTTTCACTTTACAAATGAGAGAAACTGAGGCCCAGAGAGCTGAACTAGCCAGCGGGTGGCAGCTACTGGTGGCAGAACAGGAATCAGCCTTCTAGGCACCAAACTCACAGGCATTTGGTTGTGTTCACTCTTCTACTCTTAGGGAACCATGACTATGGGGGAGTCTCACATGCGTTCACGTTAGGAATGGTCTCTTTGCCTGATGAGAAGGGAGGGGGCCACAGGTGATGTCGGGGAAGGCACTGGTCTCAGCTGCCCCCCAGAAGCCCACCTGGAGCAGGGCCGGGAGAGGGCGCACCTGAGCAGCACTGCCCCCAGCCTCCCAGGAACACAGGGATGTCACGCTTGGCACCTGCACTAGTTCCTCACTCAAAAATCCCACCCTCGGCCATTTGAGAAGAGGAAAGAAAGGAAAGGACAAGGCAGACTGAGACGACTGTGGAGAAAACGGATGGGATTCCGGGAATTAAAAAGACTTTGCTTTTCCAGGGAAATCTGAAAAGACATAGCCTATATGAAAAGTGACTGGTCCCACAGGGGAGGAGCAGGGAGATGAATGGTTTGGGAAATTTTAAAATAATCGCCTTTCCTTGCAACAATCCTATAACCATATCACAGCGACAGTGCCAGCTGGACATGGGGTGGGTCACTGCACAGCACAGGTAAGTCCCGAGCCTCCCCGCTGCATGCAGTGGCTCAGATGTAACAGCAATGACACCCCCATTAAAAATAGATGATTGCTTGGTTGCCTGGCTGGCTCAGTCAGTGGACCACGTGACTGTTGATCTCAGGGTCTTGAGTTCAAGCCCCACCTTCGATAAGGAGCCTACTTAAAATAAAAATATATAATTGCTAGGGCTGCCTGGGTGGTTCAGGGGTTGAGCATCTGCCCAGGCTCAGGCTGTGATCCCTGGGTCCTGGGATCGAGTCCCACATCGGGCTCCCTGCAGGGAACCTGCTTCTCTCTCTGCCTGTGTCTCTGCCTTTCTCTTTGTGTATCTCATGAATAAGCAAATAAAATCTAGAATGTATTTTTATACATATATATTTTAATATATAAATATATATATTTGCCAAAAAAAAAAAATGCTGCAAGGCTGAAAGAGCGATTCTAGAATGGGGGCAGGGAGGGGACACAAGGGATGGAGAGAAGAGAACCATTCAGAGAAAACAAGGAACAGCCTGAGAAATCTGACAGAGGTCTCAAAAATAAAACTCCCTGGGATTCCTGGGTGGCTCAGCGGTTTAGCGCCTGCCTTTGGCCCAGGGTGTGATCCTGGAGACCCAGAATCGAGTCCCATGTCGGGCTCCCTGCATGGAGCCTGCTTCTCCCTCTGCCTGTGTCTTGGCTTTTCTCTGTCTCTCATGAATAAATAAATAAAATCTTTAGAAAATAAATAAATAAAACTCCCTCAAAGCAAGAGCTGAGGAAATAAGAGAATGTTTTCAAGCTCCAAGCAGACACAGTGCTCACTCAGGAGGGCCACGGGGCTACGGAGAAGGCACCTGGGGGTGAGGGAACTCTGACCCCCAGCTTCTGGAGTCCCCAGCGCACACACTGTGCAAGGTGCATCCCCAGAACCAAGTCTCAGGGCTCGGGTGAGGTCACACCACAGTGCAGCTGTGGGCCTCCCACTGGCTCCTATCCCTCCCTTGGCAGGTGGATACCCTAATTTCTCTCCAGGCAATGTTAATGCACTTTTCCGGGTATGAGGGTTAAAGATTCTTTTTTTTTTTTTTTGAAGATTTTATTTACTCACGAGAGACACAGAAAGAGAGGCAGAAACATAGGTAGAGGGAGAAGCAGACTTCTTGCAGGGAGCCCGATATGGGACTCGATCCCAGGACCCCTGGTTCACGCCCTGAGCTGAAGGCAGACGTTCAACCACTGAGGCACCCAAGCATCCCGGGATTAAAGGTATTAACCACACAAACTCACTTTGTATGTGCCTGGGTAAGGATCTGCTGTTGGCATGGCCACTCAGAAGCTGTCAGACTGCTGAGGACAAAGGGCCCCACAAACTTGGGGAGGGAGGGGAACATGCTGTAAGGGAGGGGCCTGTGTGCACTCACCCGGATGCACCAAGCAGCTGCTCCCCGCGATATGGTTCTAACTCAAAAACCTGCCAAACCCACGATGTCCATCAATGGTGTAACCAGTCCACGGTGGACCGTCACACAATAGAACATTAAACACCTCGAGTAACTGAACCTGTGCTACATTCATGTCTCAGGAACAAAGTAATAAGATTTCAGAAGTTGTCAAGTGAGGACAGCATGCAATCATTTTTATAAAGTGAATATGACTTCTGGATCATAAGGTTTTATTTCTAAAAACAAATCTGAAGCAAACATGGAAAAAATACTAGGACTAGTTGGTTGGGGACGTGGAGAGACCCAGGCAGGGGTAGCCCCTCTCTGTTCCTTCCAGGATGTCAGAATCACCTTGGTGTCCTCCTCCTCCTGCCCCACACTGTGTTGGGGTCCAAGGTTGCTGCCAGCTATGGGGACAGCTTCCCCAGGCTGGCCTCCTCAAGTGGCTATGTCCCCTGCAACAGCTCCCACCCTGTGACCTGCTCACATGGATGCAGGCCCTCTGCCTTCTGTTTGCACCCCTAAATGTAGCTTGTACCCCCAGCACCCTGGTCAGGCCTCTGACGAAGACCTATCCACACTCAAAAAATTGGAACTTACTGTAGCTCATCTTTGGGACATGCCCCCTGCCCCCCAAACTATTTTCAATTGCCAAATTGAACAAGTTAAACCCAGGTATTCCTCCCCTTTAGACCACCAGGGACCAGCCCTTATGGCCTTTTTTTTTTGTTTTCCGGACCAATATCTATTAAAGTGGGCAATTTGCAAAGCACTGTGCAACACATCACATACATTATCTCGTTTCTCACAGGAGCTTTATTAGGTCGATATTGCATCCACATCTTAACGAATACAAGTGTCAGTAAAATAAGCTCCTTGCCCATGATCTCACATGTAGGGTGAAGCCAAACCATAATACGCTGGTAATCTGTATCACACATCAGGGGTAAAACCTATATCCACGTATGAGAGAAGCATCACTGAGATTCTGTGGCCTGGGACAATATGGACAGGAAAGGGAAAAGCCAACCAGTCCATGCCCCCATCACAGCACCCAGAGATGGACACAGAATAGATGACCAGGGGGTTCCAAACCCTGCCCCCACCCAGCCCCGGTGCGCTGGTTTCTTAAGGCACGATACTGCTTGTCCCGGCTCCACACGGCCCAGCTCAGGAAGCTTCTACTTGGAGAAATGACTGCGGAAACATGAGTGGTTAACCTTTCTCCTCTATAATAGGGCCAATCTCCCGTCTGTGCTCACAGCACAGGTCCTCCCAGGAGCGGCCATGAGATGCAGAGAGCAGAGTCCACACCTACAAACACACCAAACTCCAAGAATTCCAAGAGGATTCATCTATTTATTGATATTAATATTAAGCCACTTCTCAGCAGTATCTGCTGTGACATGAACAGGACTTGGTTTCTAAAGGTAATAAAATAACGATGACATCATAGACAAAGCGTTGGGGATGTTCCACGCAGGGCAAACTGGCTTTCTTCTCCTACCAGAGCAGGCAGGTGCTAGGTGCCATCCCAAGCACGAACTCCTGGTCCCCTCCTTCACCTTGGCCCTCGGAGCATCCCGGGCTGTGGCACGAGGCCAGATAGCTTCTCACACCCTCCCCACGTGGCACAGCTGTCCTCGGTTCCTAAGGATAGATCACCGGTGCTTCCAGTCGGTGAGCGGTGGTCAGGTGACAAAACCACTAGCACCAAAAAGCTGGTTCTTCCTCTTCGTCAAGTAAACACGATACTTTTTTTTTTTTTTTTTTTTAAGGAAAGGAAAGTCTTAAAAACATATGGCACTAGAGTGTGAAACGACACGAGGGCACCCATTACAACTTCCCACGGCTGCCAGCCCAGTGCCTGGCCTCATGTCAGATGTAGAGCTGATGGGAGGCCAAGGTATCCATGAACGGACGCACCAAGTTGTCCGTGGAGAAGTAAAAGATGAGCCCAAATGTGATGGAAATGGGGAGGGCAGGCAACGCCTTCTTGAACACAGCAAGCAGCAGGAGGGTCAGACACAAACCCTGCAGAACACAGAGGGGAGGTGGTGACCACCAGTTTGGATGGGGGGCAGCCAGTGAGGTCTCCCCCGGGCGCAGGTGGGTCAGACAACAGTGCTGGACATGCCACCTTCCCAGGTCCCCTCAAAGTTCTGTGACGTGCCCGAGGGGGAGCTCTCACTCTTGTTTAACACTCTGCATGCTAATGCGTGAGCCCCCTGACCCTCAGACCACCTCCCCCGCCTGGCTACGGCAGCAGCACATGTGACCAGTGGCAGGCGGTCTCCCCTTAAGGGACACGTATTTATAAAGAACTAGATGAGCCCTGCAGAAGTATCAGTGAGGGTCTCAGCAGCTGGCACGGAGGGAACCAAAGATGCTGTGGGACCCATCCCCTGGGAAGTGGCTGCTGTCCTGTCCCACCAGGCTGGTGTAGACAGGTCCAGGGAAGGGACGGTGAACCAGAGCACCCGCCCTGTCCTTGGGTTGGGTAGGGCCTCAGGTCAGACAGTACGGAGGTGGAAGAGTTGGGGGGCCCACCACCCCATCCCCCACCCATGCTGTGAGCAGGGAGGCAATCTCTCAGGAACACAGCCTCAGCCTTCCTGTGCCAGGGCATGGAGTATATGCCACTCGGAGCCTCCCCACCCTCTTAGGACACTTCCTTCCTCCACTACGGGTACCTGACCTCGTTGAGTCACTGCCTGGGTATAAAGTGATGGGACCCCTCCCTACCTCACAACACACAAGCCTGGCCAAGCCACTGGCACCGCTGTGTGCATGGTCAGTAATGCCAGAGCCCCTCAGCCACACCTGCCCTGTCCAGACCCTCCCAAAAGCCTGGTCTCATCTCAAGGGTCTCCTGGCAGCTCTGCCCAGCCCCCATCACTCTGCCCCTCCAGGAGGCAGCAGCATCTGAAAGTTCCCCAGGGATCCACGTACCCCCAACCCAGGAGCCGGGGCAGGTGCACCCCCAGCCCACTCACAATGAGGATGGCCACGAAGCACGCCAGCGTGGTGTTCCAGTCCCCGCTGCCTGTGGCCGCTGCCTTGCCCACCAGCACGCTGTAGAAGATGAAGTCCCCTAGGCCGAGCTTCACGCCCCCTGTGCAGGGAAGACGGTGAGCCCATTGGTGTCGGGAGCCCCAAGAGGAAGTGGCAAAGAAGGCAGACACCAGTCCACAGCCCGGCCGCTCTGCCTGGCCCACGGGATCCTGAGGGCCAGAGTCCTGTGGCCCATGGGGTGGGGCAGTGTCACCGCCAGCCCACCTCACCTGGCCTCTGGGACAAGGACTGGCTGCCAGTGGGTAAAGGGGGCCATTGGGCTGGGCAACCTGCCACCTGGGCTGTGAAAAGCTGGCATTTCTGACAATTCAGGTAAAACTGGTGCTTGACACTTAGTTGAGTAAGAAAAAAAAAAAACAAAAATATATCATCAGGGGTTGGTGGGAGGCGGTACGATTCAGTTCTAAGTTTAAGTTATGAGTATTTTGTAGGAAATTTAATTTCAAGAACACACATGATGCTCAGAGCTCCTCTGGCAACCCTTCCTCTTAAAAATAGGGCAGCTGGGGCAGCCCCAGTCACAGGGTGTGATCCTGGAGACCTGAGATCGAGTTCCATGTCGGGCTCCCTGTGGGGAGCCTAGTCTCCCCCCTCCCTGCTGTATCTCTGCCTCTCTCTCCATGTCTCTCATGAATAAATAAATAAAATATTTTTTAAAAATAGGGCAGCTTAACAGGTAATTAGCTTATCTCTTGCTGGTGGTAAACGAGAACTCACAGGATGCTCGTTTCCCTTAGGCAGGCTGCCGTTGTGCTCGTTTACAGGAGACTGCTCACCGTGAAAGGAAGAAAGCTTATCGAACAAGGATGTGCCTCGTAGGCCCCTCTCCTGCCTCCTCCTGCTCACGGGGCTCCTTGGCTGGGGCAGGACCCCCTCTGGCTGGCTCCTGCCCCCAGATCACTGGCATGCCTCTGGTCCACCGCCTCCCTCGGCCTGACTTCTGTGGCCTCAGCCCTGTACCTGTCTGCACCCCGTTCCTCACTGTGGTCTGTAGGTCTCGCTCTTGCTCACACCCACCCCCTGCTTTCCTGCTCTCCCCTCTTCCTTCTTTCTTTTTTCCATCACTTCTCTCCCCAAAGAGCTCCATGCTCCCGTCCTGTGCACCTGAAAGGTCCAGAAACTGGGGGAACCCACCAGCCTGTGCACAGAGGGGAGGCCAGTACTCAGCCTGTAGACACACATGGCCTCAGGCTGCTCCCTGCCCAGCTCCCATCTTCCTCTGATCCTCCCCTGGCACCGTCCCCTCATCCTCACTGTGCAAGACCCGGGTGCGGCCCCTCTGTCTCCATTCCAACCCTGAACCCTCCCCAGGATCCCCCTGCAAGCCCAGGTTTCAACATATATATGATGCCAACTCTGACTCCAACCCTGGCCTTGACCCTCTGTGTGGCTGCTGCATGTCCCCCTGGAGGTCCTGAGGTGCTTCCAGCCACCCACTCCACGTTCCCCTGGGTCGCCCCCACGTCTCCCCGGCCCCTCCCACAGTACCTCCTCCCAGCCCTGCCTGCACCAGGGGCCTAGCTTCCCCGCAGGGTCAGCTCCTTCTGCAGCCAGGGGTCCACCTGGAACGTGGCTCTGCTCATTTCACGTCCCTGCCGACACACCACAAAAGCCTCCCTGCTGCCTCTGGGGCAGAATTGGAGCCACTCCCTGGGTGCAGCACACCCCCCACTGGTAGGCCCTCTTGAGCGGCTCTCTGAGCTCTCTGGGACTCCCCTCTCCCTCCTCAAGCCTCTGCCAGGGCTGCTGGGTCATGAAGAGTTTTTCTGGCCCTGGTTCCTGGGAGGGAGACAACATCGCTGGAATTTCCCAAGTACCAGGAGTGTCTGTTATTCAGGATCCTAAACACTTGAGTTCATGCAAGTAGGAGGGGCTGGAGGGGTTGCCAGACCAGAGAGACCACGTGTGTGAGAAGGGGGCCAGGACTGGGCCAAGCCTGGAGACAAAGCTAGGCCCCGAGCGAGGATTCAATCACGCCTACATGACACAACCCCAGCAAGACTCTGAAGCCTGACAAACACATCTATGTGCCAGGTGTGTGGGCATAACCTGTCCCGATGCCACCTTGAGAGAGACGACACAGGCTGTGCATTCAAGGCCCTCCCTCACCTGCCCCTGGGTCTCTTCATACAGCTAGCCCTCTGTTGTCTCCTTTATAATAAAGCCGTAAATACAGCACTTCCCTGAGCCCTGTGGGTCGTCCTAGTGAATTACTGACACTGGAAAAGTGTGGGACCCCCAGATTTGTAGCCAGTGGCCTGAAGACTCCCCAAACCTGTGACTCGGGTGGCCGTGGACTGTGCCCTGTAACTAGTGGGGCCTGTGCTGAGCCCAGTGGTTGGTGCCAGCGTCTGTCTGCGGGGTGACCGCCAGCTCATCCTCCATGGCCCACACCAGGCCTGTCTTCTTCCCTGCACCTGCCCTGACTCCCCTGTACCTAAGCCCTCCCCAGGGCACCCACCGCAAAGCAGAGGTTAACACCTTGTATCCCTCGGTCCCGTAGGCCACCCGGCACACAGTAGTGGGCCCCACACGTGTCCCAGTGTCCTTGGGAACATGCCCTCAGGTGTGTCTTCAAGATTGTCTTCTACACGGGTCCCTCCAGCTCGGTCTGTCCCTGGGGGTTGCCACCCAATTCTGTCCTGTGCTCCAGAGCCCATGGCTAGTTGAGCGTGGGGACAGTGCTGTTAGTGCCCTGCCCAGCCTGTCCCCAGGCCCAGACACACCTTGTGCCCTAAGGACTACACTGGGCCTCCTTCAGGCCATGCCAGTGCACATTGGGACAGAATTCTCCACCAGCTGCAACTCTGCCCTCTCTGGATCACATCCCTCCTCCCACAAAATTACCCCCCCCACACACACAGTGGCCCCTACTGTGCATAGACCAGAACCCTCACTTTGATCTCTGGGAGGCCCTCTGAGCCCCCACAAGCCGGCCAGTCCCATGTCTGCACCCCTGATCTGGGTGTCCTGCCTGTGCTTCCTCTAACTCACTATGGACTGCCTACCCCATGGCCTCGACACCACTACCCGCACCTCCACCCCTGCCATCCCTGACCCAGAGTTCAACCCTGGAGCTCAGCTCCAAAGTCCCCACCTCAGGTAACTCCCTGAGCCCCTGAGACCAGGTCAAGGAGCTGGGTCACTGTGAGGGCAATCAGGGTCCACAGCCGTTAGACCCAAGCCAGGCCTACATTACTCCCTGCTCCCGACACAGACACACAGTCCACACTCACATCTGCGAAATATAGGGCTTAGCCAGATCATGAGTCCCCATGGCCTGCCACCAAGACTCCACCTCTGCCGGCTTCTCCTGGACTCTTGTGCCCATCTCTCTCTGATGTGAAGAGAGGCTTCTTTGCATGTACGCTCCCCTGGTCTCAGGGAGCCCCAGCTCCACCCTCACCCCCACCCTGGGCCCATGCAGACCCATCTGGGCACGACCACCTTACTTTCCTCCTCTTCCTCCAGTTCGTCCCCTGGGTAACCAGGCAGGGGGGGCTCAAAGACTTCCGGGTACGAGGGCTCCCCAAAACTGTCATACGAGTCTTCTTCTGGGTGTCCATGAGAACGCAACCATCATGGTGTGAGGTGGGGGCAAGGGAGAGAGACAAAAGCTCAGTCAGGGGGATCTCTGATCTCTGAGGAATGAGGCTGAGCCCCGGGCTCCCTGGCCCCCCACCCTCCAGCCAGCCCAGCCCTGACGCAGACAGACAGGTTCTCCCCACTCCATGGAACAAGGGAAGGGAAGCAGAGCTGGAAGTCTCCCTGCTGCCACGTGCCTGGCACAGGCCCACCAGGAGGGTGGGTTTCCCTTCCGCCCCCTCTGACCCCGCACCTCCCAGGGAGGTCAGGCCAGGCCAAGCGGGTGGGAGGCGGCCCTTGAGGACGACAGGCCGCCAGCCTCTGGACACTCACCCATCTCTGGGTCGTAGGGCAGCTGCAGGGCTCCCTGGGAGGAGGGGTCCAGCTTGGCCATGCCCACCGTCCACACCATGGCGGCTGCGGGGACAAAAGGTGGTGCCAAAGGTGGTGCCTCAGGAGCTGCTAAGGGCAGCTGCCCCTGGGGCCCGCGCAGGACCCGCCCTTCCTTAGGGGGCCCCGGGGAGGGGTCCGGACTGGCCAGATGTGAGCACATCATGCCTTTCCTGGGCTTTCTTTGCCTCCACATGAAGACACTCCTCATGAAGACAATGAACAGTCTGGTGAATGAATTTTGTCTTATTGTGGTTTAAAAAAAACATGCAACCTGAAAGGTACCATCTTAACCACACACGTGAAGTATGTTCACGTCACTGAATCAGACCTCAGAACTGCTCTCCTTCCAGCCCTGAGACTGCACCCTCTGGACACCTCCTCTCCTCCCCCCGCCCCCCACCATTCTAGCTCTATGAACGTGACTTCTCCAGACACCCCAGAAAGGTGGATCACACGCGTCCTTTCATGACTAGCTTCATCCACTCAGCCTGGTGGCCTCCAGCTTATCCACAGGGCATGTGGCACAACTCTTCCCTTTTTAGGGCTGAATGATAGTCCACGGCACATGTTCACCAACTTTCCAGCTCCCTTGGGTTCCATCCAGGGTAGGTTCGCTAGGCAGGGGTTTCCCCTGGGTTCTGTCTCCCTGGCCCAGAAACTCTTGCCTGAACTCTCAGCCCACAGTGTCTCCAAGTCTCTATCTGGCCACCCCGTGAACACTAGAACATTCCCCATGGTGGTCCTGCCGGCCCCCGACGTCCTGGCTTCTTCCTTGTAGCTCGCACCCTTACCTTCGCAAATCCTGCCAATTCTACCTCCAAAACATCTTCAGAACGATCTGCGTCTCACAGCCTCCACCGCTGCCCTGGGGCCTGAGCACCCCCAACCTCCTGGGGTGCTAGTTACCCCCCTAACCCAGGACCTCTTCCACTCTTGCCACCATGTCTTTTCTGCCCCCTTAGCAACCTACGTGATCTTGTTAAAATGTTAACATCAGCTCAGTCCAAAACCTTCCAGGAGTGTGAAGCTCACCCAGGAAAAAAGTCGAGCTCTCGCCATGGCCTGCAAGGCCCAGTGTCCCTGGACCTGCTCCCCACCCCGGGATCTGCCCCCACCATTGGATCTGCCCGGGAATCTCCCCTCCCCACCCCGATTTGCCTTCTCCTCTCCTCTGCCCCCTGCCAGATTCAGCTCCCCTGGGGCCTCTGCTGGAACTCTGTCCCCTGGGCTTCCTGAGGCAGGTCTCCAGTCAAATGCCTCCTATGACAGAGATTTCCTTGACCACCTGCCACACAACAGCACCCCCCACTACCCTAAAGTCCTCGGGCCCCTACCACTTCACTTTTGACCAAGCACATCTCCCCTCCAACAATGTGCACTCCCCCGGAGCAGAGATGGTGAATGCAGGATTGAGCCCTGTCTCACAGGGTCTCTGCTCCTCCTCAGAGCGTGCCTCCAACTTGCTTTCACGCCACGGGCCACTTGCTGACATGTCCACTCCAGACTCCGTCCTGCCTCTGTAGACATTACCCAGCACTCTGCATCCAGACTGTCCACCCTGCAGACGCCTGAGCCACAGCATTCAGGCTCATGACGTAAATATGCCCGTCAACAGATGGGAGGCCATCAGGACCCCAGGGCTGTGAGCCCTGTCAGGCCAGGGGCCACGTGGGTCTTGTTTCCTGCTGCACCCCCAAAGCCCAGCACTGTGCTTGCCACAAAGTGGGGATCTGACACACATCTGTTGAATAAGCATATAAATCCAAATCCCTACACACTGGCCCCGTAGCCAGCAGCAAACCCGTGTGACTTCCCTTCAGAGACTTAATTTCACCCAGCCACAGAGCTGTCGAGGAAGCACAGTGAAAAGCAGGTGCACCCAGGGCACCTGGGTGGCTCAGCGGTTGAGCATCTGCCTTCGGCCCAGGTCATGATCCTGGGGTCCCAGGATCGAGTCCCACGTCGGGTCTCCCACGGGGAGCCTGCTTCTCCCTCTAACTATGTCTCTGCCTCTCTGTGAGTCTGTCATGAATAAATAAAATCTTTTTTTAAAAAAGATTTTATTTATTTATTTGTAGGCACAGGATATAGGCAGAGGGAGAAGCAGACTCCTTGTGGGGAACCCGACACGGGACTTGATCCCGGGACTCCAGGATCATGACCTGGGCCAAAGACAGACCTTCAACCGCTGAGCCACCAAGGTGTCCCTGAATAAATAAATTCTTAAAAAAAAAAAAAAAAAGAAAAGCAGGGCAGAACCCTGCCCTCGACAGCCCCTCTCCAAATCACCCTCTCAGGAATGTGGAGAGCTAAGTGGGTGGCCGTGGGCAGTACTCCCCACACGCCACTGGAAGTTGGATGGGATGGAACTGTGGGGCAGACCACGTCCTCTGCAGCCCCGGCCAGCCTCAATTCTCTAAGCACCTTCTAATGAGATGGAGATGCAGCCTCTCTTTGTCCCTGGAAGATGGGGCACCCCGGGATCACCAAGGCCACCTCCTCCCCTTTAATCTAGGAAAGACAACTAGTCCCTAGTGAACTCCGAAAGCTGCAGCAGGGAAGCAGCCCCTGGTTCCCAGCTCAAAAGCAGAAACAGAGGTCACTCACAGGAGTATATCAGGGCAGGAAATATGGGCTCGTTTCTCTCCTGGGCGGTCTCCACCAGCATCCTCAGAGGCCCTTTGGGGCACAGCACAGCCACTAGATCTGCAAGAGCCAAGATGTCACGGCATGTGGTAAGTGACATTTATTCCCAAGCAGCCCACAGAGAGAGGAGCCAGCCTGCTAACACCTAGGGAAACAGAGCCCCGAGCCTCAGAGTGAGGCTCAGAGTGTGTCCCACATGCCAGCTCCCAACCCCAGCTCCCAGCTGGTTTACAGTCATACCCTTAAGAGTTTGTGTTGATGGAAGCCCAGAATGGGGTCTAAACGGGGTGGACTGCAAACAGGGAATTGCTATGTGACTCAGGGACCCCATGCTGGGCTTGATGTCCAGAGCCTCCCTTTCCTTATCCTTTTAAAATGGAAGTTATCACTTCCAAGAGACACAAAAGACAAAACCATGCTAATACTCAAGTTTTGGGTGCTCATTATTTATAGGTCCTGTGCCCGGCCCTACAGCTGTTCCGAGGAGTGAATGCTTACAGCGTGCCTAGGGCTTACCAGACGTGCTATCAGCAGTAACCACATCCATGGCCCCAAGTCCAACAGCCCCCGTGCCTCACGAAGGATTAGTCAGGGAGGAAGGGGGTACCTTTCAGCACCCACCCCTTGTATCCACCAGTGAGGACTCGTCATCCTGGACGCTGCCCCCGCCACCCACCGCCAGGGTCTGGGCCCACCCACACCCGCCTACCGTACACAGAGATGGCGCCCAGAATGACCCAGGCAGACCATTCGGGGAGGTACTTGATGAACACCAAGGCCATGAGGGCACTGATCATGATGAGGTAGGCTTGCTGCAACACCAAGGGGCCTTTCCAATGGATGCACACCATGCCCACTGCCCCAAAGTTCCAGACGGTCAGGAACAGGGTAGGGTAGTCCATGGCCACGTTGTAGGTCTTAAGCACTTCCCTGCATGACCAAAGCCAGACCCATGAGGTAAGAAACTCAGCAGAGACGTCAGACCCCAATCACACACAGTGCAACATCCCGTTTCCTGACCATTAAGTCCCCAGCTGGGTTTTCCTGACCTCTGGCTTCATTACAGACACACACACACCCACTGCCCGGTTCTGTGAGTCCCACATCTAATCACGTCAAGTATTTTCTGGAATAAGGGGGTGAATGTACCAACGTCTCATGCTTGGCTCAACTCACACAGAGGTGTGCTGGTACCACCTGAAAGACCCTTTGCCCCTGGGAAAAGGCCTCCTGTCTCTTCCGTCTCTCAGGGGTCCAGGGTCAGGCTGCTAACCCACATCAAAGGCAAGAGAGCAGATCACTTTTCCATAAATGAGTAAGTTCCCAAGCCTGGCCCATAGACTGGAGTCTCTTGGTTTCATAGAGATCCTCCTCCATAGTGATTGGGCTCATTTGTTTTAAATCAGGACCAGAAAGGGATATGGCCTGCCTCACACACCCTTGCCTCCCATCAAGGCCCTGGGAGGAGGTCTGGCTCTTGGAGGCCGGTGGTGGTGGGGTGCCCCTCCCCACCCAGATCCTGTGTATCTGACGGGACCTCAGGGCTACCTACCCGAGGTAGATATAGGTGAAAAGGAACAGGAGCATCAAGGATGACATGATCAACCAGCCATGGATAAACTAGACAACAGAAATGGGTACAGTGAGCATGGGTACCCAGCTTGTGGGACTACCGCCCAAGCTTCAAGAATCTTCATTAGGCTCCTTTGTGATGACGCTGGAAGGAGTGGCCACTGGACAGATATAGAGTGCAAAGAAGTTCCTACAGTTCTCTCAAGGTCACCTGGCAAGTGCACGGAGTGAAAATCCTTCAGGTCCAAGCGGCCAGACCCCCGTCCCCCCTGTCTTCCCCCCCACCCCCACCCCAAGAGAGGATGTGTTGGATGACTCCCACCCACCAGGCACAGCCCTAGGCTCCAGGGAAGAAGCTAGTGGAGTCCCACTTGCCGTGTGTCAGCGTGAGGGCCTCAGCTGGGGAACACATAGCCCTCGTGACTGCCTGTGAATATGTCTAAGAGCAAAAAAGCGTCAGGACAAAGTGGCAGGAGACCTGCTGGGGTGCTGTCTTGGAGTGGCCAGGGCAGCCTTTAAGGGAGCTTTCTCTGGTCACCCCAGGAGGAGCCCTCCCACCTGAGGCCCTCAGAGAGACCCATGCCTCCTGTCCTGGCCAACCGGGGAGGGTCAAGGATGACAGAAGACCGATCCTAAGCCAGTCCCTTAGCCGGCAGTCCATGGCACAGGGGTGTCACGACCACCAGCCTCCCCTCAGGGGATGGACCGGTCAGTCACCTGCTTGAGCCACCAGGGACCTCAGTGGGAACCTGGTCTACCTAGAACAAACAGCAGCCCAGGCCATGCTATGGACACAGCTACCTCTGGGATGTGTTGACCCTCCTCATCCCAGCCACCCCTGCCCCCCAGGACTGCCATCACCTCCTGCTTGAATGCCACAGAACCTGCAGGTAAACCTCACCAATCTGCCTCCTGCCAGTCCTGGGACTGGTTGCCTGACACCCACTGACCACAGCAGTGCTGGCTTCCCAGCTCCTCGATCCCCTGACCAGCTTGTTTCCAAGGGCACTGTGGCCTCTGCTCCAACCACGCAGCCCCCTATGCTGCTTCCCAACCCCAGTGAAAATTGTCTTATTTCCACAGGTAATTATGCACTCATCAGCCCCAGCATCCTGATCAGCCCCTGTGGACAGCCCTCCTGGCATCTATCCTGGCATCTTGCCAGCTCCAGGCCCTGGGCTGAGCCTCCTCACTGCTCTCTATCTGCTCCAGAGGGCAGCAGGCAGCCTGCATGAGGACGGCTTTAAGTCACCAATCCCAGTTAGTCTTTCTTTCAGGCCTCAGGGTTTCAGACCCTAAACAACCCCTCCCCCTAGTCTGAAAGTTAACGGTCTGCCCAGGGATAAACAAGGCCCCCAATTAGGCCAGGTGGGCCGCTAGGCTGGCCTGCACCCCGGCCCCTGCTCCTCCACTGCTCCTGGGGGCTACGCTGCAGCTACAGGGCCCTCCAGTCTCTTGGGGCTGTAGGACCCCACACGGCACCTGCCCACCCTGTGCAGAGGAAAATAGGAAGGTTGAGTAAACCTGCAGGGGAAGTGTGGGCTGAAGGAACCTGAAAATAGAACATCTTGCTTCTTTGGAAGAAGCTGCAAAATAAAATAACTTCTGAACATGAGAAGGGGTGTGTGGAGCACAGCAATGAAGTGCTTGGGCACGGGGGATTCTGTGCAAGCGCCAAGGATGGTGGTAGTGGGCAATCCCCACGGTGGCCAGGGTGGGGCAGAACCGAACTGAGGCGTCTGCTCTGGCAGTAGGTGACCTGGTGGGCGGAGGGCTGGCGTTGGGGGTCGGGCGGACAGGACGGGGCAGCGGGGCACGGCTGGCACTCACCTTGTAGCAGCGGTACTTGTAGAGCACGACCAAGAAGATGGTCATGGCCACAATGACGCTGATCATGATGAGGGTGTTGAGCACAGAGTTGAGGAGGCGCTGGCCCACAGAGGGCGTGTCCTCGGTGAATGGTGTGTAGATGCTGAGGGAGATGGCGGGCTGCAGGCTCTGCTCCCTGCCTGCTCCATAGGGCCTGCCCGTGAGCCACCCAGCCTCAGCCTGATGCCTGAGCCCCGAGTGGAAAAGGAAGGGGCCCCCCCAGGCCTCCCCCTCCCCACCAGACCACCCCGTCCCCACCAGGCTCCCACCCTAGTCCTCCCTCTCCTCTCCCTCATGCTCTCCCCCCTCCCCAAGGACTCCCCCCACTCCTCCCCCAGGTCTCCCATTCCCCATGTGCTCTCCTCCCACACCCAGCCCAGGACTCACCCACTGCTTCCCCTACCCCACCCAGCACAGGCCAGCAGTGGCACCTGCTACAGCCAATACACTTGGGAAGCCAGCCCCTGGCCCTATCCACCTTATCTGCCCGGGACTGCAGAAGCCTGCTGTCTGCTAAGTGCTCACCTCCCCTGAACACTGTAGGCTGTGCCCCTCCCACCTGCTCTGCACCCCAGCCCAGCAGAGGGTGGGGCTTCTCCTCCTGCCCCTTTCTTTGGGAAAATCAAACCAATATGAAAGGAAAGCTCCCTAACTAAAAACAATAAAAATAAGGATGCGTGGGTGGCTCAATGGTTGAGCATCTGCTTTCAGCTCAGGTCATGATCTGGGGTCCTGGGACTGAGTCCTGCTTCTCCCTCTGCCTGTGTCTCTGCCTCTTTCTCTGTGTCTCTCATGAATAAATAAAATCTTAAAAAGTTAAAAAAATATAAAAAGTTCAGAGCAGGTAGTTACAGGCAGCTTGTCTGTGCTGTTGCTCCCCACTCCCTGTATGTGTTCTTCTCACTCAAGTGATCAAAACCTCCCTCACTAGGCTGAAAGCACACTAAGAAATCACCCAGCCCACCACTCAGGTTTCCATCCACGAGAGCAGAGGCCCAGAGAGAAAACCACCTGTCCAGTCACACTGCGTGGCATGGCATGCCCACGCCCATGACCCTGCGCCTGGGATCCCCGCTCGTGCCACAGGGTGAGAGCATGCCCTCTGCCATGAAAGCCAGCATGCCTTAGTGCTGCACCAGGGCAGGCACTGTTTAAGCACTGTGTGTGCATCAACTCATCTAGTTCTCCTGGTATCAGGACTATTATACAAACAAGGAAACTGAGGCAGGGAGCAGCTAGGAAAGAGCCCTTGCAGGTCACGTAGCCGGGAGGCAGTGGACAGAGCAGAGTGTGGAGTCAGGTAGCAACCAGCCCAGCTCTGCACACGCCCCTGGTGTGGAGCTGCAGGTGCAGGGGACCCCTGACTCCCCACGCCACTCCCCAACTTACAGCTGTCCGTTCTTCTCTGTGTAGAAGCGCACGGACTTGATGGTGGCCACCACCACAATCATGCACAGGGTGACTGGCACAAAGAGCATGATCACGTGCTTCGCCCCATACTTGAGGGTCAGCTCCTCCTCCAGGCCCGACGGCTGCCCAGGTACCCCGCCGCAGACGTAGTGGTCAGCATCATCCTCAAAGTCCTCCTCGCTGTCCTGGCTTCTCTGTGGAAAACCGCACGGTGAGGGCCACAGGCTGCGCCCACGGTGGGCTCTGCGACGCCGTGCACGGGTGTCGTGGAAGTGGACATGGGCGGTCTGAGTGGTGCTTTCCAGACGGAAGGACCAGCCTGCGGGCTGGGGTCCAGACGCACGGGTGCCAGGAGGCCAGGGCATCTGAAACGTTTACGAGGACCAGTAGGGAAGGCAGGGAGCCAGCACTAGCCACCTCACATGCAGGAAGGGGCCACAGCAGCCACAGGACAGGGCAGCCTGCAGGCCTAGCACATGCGGCTCATGGGCCTGAAGTGTTTCTAGGGATCGCCCCCCATCTTACTTCAGGGACTCAGACGCTACTCAGTTCTGGCCGAGGAGCCATAAGGATTCAAGAGGAGCCGGCCAGGTGACAAAGGAGGAAAACAGATAGCACCCACCCTAGAATAGTGAGCTCACATGGGGACTGTCCTTGACGGTAAGACGTTCGGAATTTGCGGAGGAGACATTACTTGGAACTCCCCCAACACGCACAAAATTGGGCGTGCAGAACTGGCAGCAGCAAACCAGACCCAGACGGGCTAACTGGAACCAAGCTCCTGAGGGGCAGGGGGTGTCCATCCTCCAGGAAGGTGGGAGGCCAAGACACCCACACGCGCTGGCCCAAACCCATCTGTGAGAATTTCTGCTTCAGAATTGTGCCAATTCAGTCAGTCACTGCCTTGTTAATTAGATTAACCGCCAAAGACAGAGCTAAGCAAAACAAAAATTCAAAAGGACGTTGCTTTGGTTCTTTGCAGGGAGAACTGCAGGCTAGATGCTCAGCTAAGAAATGGCAAAGCATAAAGGAGCGGGAATGTCAACAATTAAAAGGCACAGACGAGCTCCGAGCTCCGGGAGACAAGACAAGTGAGCAGTCAGGAGCGGCTGGCGGTAGCCTTGAGAGGCAGACAATGAGACCAGCTCACTGGGAGCTCGGAGGGTGGAAGGAATGAGCTCTAATTCCAACTATAGGGACTAAGGCCGGCTGGCAGGAAAAGTCCACATGGAAGGTTTTAAATACTGTAATACATAAGATTGAGGTGGGGGTTCAGGCTAATCCAGATACTTCACCCCCCCCCCAGGGCACCCCTGCCTTCATGAGGTTATAACCTGCTGCCCTGTGGGCTACAGAAGTAAGATTAAACCCGTGTCCCCGCAAAATTCACATGTTGGACCCTAACCCCCAATGTGATGGCACTTGGGGTTGGGACCTTTGGGTGGGGCCCTCCTGATGACATGAGAGCTCTTACAAATGGGCCCCAGACACCCACACCCCAATCTGTATAGCAGCAATGTCCACAATAGCCAAACTATGAAGAGCCCAGATGTCCATCAACAAATGGATAAAGAAAATGTGGTATGTACACAATGGAATACCACTAAGCCATCAGAAAGAATGAATCTTGCCATTTGCAATTACATGGATGGAACCAGAGGGTGTTATGCTGAGCGAAATAGAGAAAGACAAACACTGTATGATCTCGCTCTTCGGTGGAATTTAAGAAACAAAACAGAAGCACAGAGGAAAGGACGGAAAAATAAAACAAGACAAAATCAGAGAGGGAGACAAATCATAAGAGACTCTTAATCATAGGAAACAAACTCAGGGTTGCTGGAGGGGACGTGGGTATGCAAATGGGGTAATTGGGTGATGGGCATGAAGGAGAGCATGTGATGTGATGAGCACTAGGTATTATATGCAACTGATGAATCACTGAACTCTATTTCTGAAACTAAAAATAAAATACAATAATAAAATAAAATGGCCCCAGAGAGCTCCCTGGCCTTCCTGCCACAAGGAGACCCAGGGAGAAGCCACTGACACGTGTGAACTCTCACTGGACACTGGATCTGCCAACACTGTGAACTCACACTTCCAACCTCCAGAAGAGGGAAACACATGTGCATTGTGTACAAGCCCCCCCAGTCTATGGTACCCCTGCTTGGTAGCCTGAATGCACCACAGCACGTCACAGCTCAACAGTCACCAATGATGCACATGCTGGTCCTGTGGCTCCCAGTCTGGCCCCTGGCCCTCTGCAGCGCTCCCCCTACCTCCCTGGACCCGTGCAACCCTCCCAGCATCCAGACTCACTCTCATGCTCCCAGAGCTCCCGCGGTACAGCACCTGCACTAGGAAGGGGAGTCTGCGGAGTGGGGGCTGGGACAGAACCATCCAGCCTGGTGGGCTGCAGATATGCAGTCTACTGCAAAGCCCTCACCCACTGGGACTACAACCTGCCCTGGGAGACCCACCCTGGTGACCGGTTCTCTCCCTTAGTCTCCCCTCCCCCTGTGTCAGGGCACATCTGGCTTCCACCCAGGAGGGCCAGGAGCCCAGGGCCTGGATTCAAGGCCCCTGACTGCTGGCAGGAACCTACCCACTGGGCAGCATTTTCTCCATCCTCCAGGCCCTGCCTGGCCTCCTGGCAGCAGCGTGGCGGGGGGCTCTCAGCCGACATCAGGGATGTCCTCTCGTCACACACTTCTTCCTCACTGTCAGAGGCCATGAATGTGAGCATGGCCCTGCCTCGGGAAGCGCCTGGAAGAAGCAGCACAGGGGAGCTTGGTCCATCTTCCTGCAAGGCAAAGGCCACACAGGACCGAGGGGACAGCCAGAGGCGACAAGAAGACCTGGACACAGGTCCCGCCTGAAAACCGCCCAGGATGCATGTGTCAAGCAGCTGCTGGAAAGCAGGACTTCCCATGGGTTGCCTCTGGGGCCGTGGTAGCCTCTGGAGGGAAAGGCCCAGCTAGAAAAGTCACGGCCATTCCAAACTGCCAACACATTCATTCATTCAGTCAACAAACATCTGCTGAGCACCTGCAGTTAACAACAACCATGTGGGGCTCCAGGGTTAGGAGGATGGGCGAGAAATACATTTGTCCTTAAAAAAAAAAAAAAGAAAGAAAGAAAAGAAAAAAAGCCCAACAACCATCCCATGTGACTCATTATATAATCTAAGCATTCACCTAGAGGTACAGAAGCACAAAGAGGGAGATCAAGAATGTTTTCTAGAGAAGATAGCACCCCTGAAGGAGACAGAATTTTCCAGGTGAGGGGAAAGGGCAGAGGGCGTGACAGACACTCCAGTCAGGGCCTGGGGAGGTGTAGGGCCTCCTGCACCACATCCCCTAAGACAGAAGGGAAGGTATGTGGACCCTGAAGACCACTGTGGGAGGGGACAGGCTCTGACCCAGGACAGCAAGGTGGATGCCAGGGAGGGGACCGGACCCAGAGGGGGTTGGGAAGACAGCAGTCAGTGCTGTATGTGGCAGTGAAACACAGGCCAGAACCCAGGATGACAGCCAAGCATGGAGCTGCGGGCAGGAGACAAGCAGCTCAGGGGAAAGACGGAGTCTGGAACCTGCTGAGTGGGAAGGGGTTATATGAGTTAAGATGGCAGAAGGAGTCTGGGATGCAGGGGAGGAGTGAGATCATGCAGGGCGGGGTGTATGTGTGGGAAAACACAGCTGAGGGCAGGCACCCCAGGGAGGCCAGGGCTGGAAGGTCTATAGGCCAACGTGGCAGAAGGGCCTAGAAGAGCTTCAGACAAGCCCTGGCAGACCTGCCTGTCCCTCCAGCTTCCTGGGCAGACCTGTTCTCCCCCCGCCAAACTCCCAGAGGCCCTGGGGGCTGAGCTTTGGGGCTCTGGGGATGGACAAAAGCCTCCATGTCAGTCCTCCCAGGGCGTGTGATCTCCAAGTGACGCAGGCAGGTTCCTTCCACCAGCAGCCAGCTCTGTGTGCCCTGGCAGGGCCTGCGGCAGCTGCTCCATTCAAAGCCAATGACCTGGGCTCTGGCCAGGATCTTTCCAGAATGGACCCCACCTCCATCCGCACATGACAGGCCCGCATCTGCCCACTTCACGGATTAGGACCTGCGACCAAAGGCTCCCAGGCAGGACTCAAAATGTGACAGGCTCCCCTGATGCAGGGCACAGAGCAGAGTAAGATTAAAAGAAATGCCATGGGACTTGGCCCCCGGGCAGAGTTTATGAAACAGAACAATCAAACACACGAAGAAGCAGGCCCTTAAACAGAGACCCACAGGGTGGTTTCCAGAGGGAGGTGGGGTGCGGGGACGGGAAGCAGGGAAGGGGAAGAAGAGACGCTTCTCGTGACACACAATGTCGTACAGGACTGCCAGAGTGCTACGCTGCCCATCTGGACGGATGGGACCCTGTATGTTAATTATACTTCAAAAATGAAAAAGAGGGGCGCCTGGGTGGCTCAGTGGTTGAGCGTCTGCCTTGGGCTCAGGTCGTGATCCCGGGGTCCTGGGATAGAGTCCTAAATAGGGCTGCCCCCGGGGAGCCCTCTTCTCCCTCTGCTTGTGTCTCTGCCTCTCTCTCTGTGTCTCTCATGAATAATAAAATCTTAAGGAAGGAAGGAAGGAAGGAAGGAAGGAAGGAAGGAAGGAAGGAAGGAGGGAGCTGCTCAAGGAGGGTGGGGACCAGGAGCAAAAAGGTTTAGTCCTTCCAATTTCTATTTCTTCAGCGGCTGCCAGCAGCTAACAAGGCAGTCCCCAGGGGGCACGTTTGCCTCCCAGCGGCTCCCTGACGTCTGAAGGAGTCAGAACTAACTTAGGGATGACGGCCTCCTCACAAGAAAACAGAGGCTCCCTGGGCAGATTCCTTCCCTCATCCAGCTCCCTAAAATGCCTCCCAAACCTGCCCTGAAACTGGGCGCAAGGGGGCTATGGCTGCCGGCCACCAGGGCTGTCCTGTCGGCTGTCAGGGCAAGGGGCCTATCCAATCCCTACCCTCTGGTCTGCTGGCTGGGCAGGGACAGGTGAACACCTGACGGGACTGAGGACTCGGGACAGGCTGGGCCCCTTAACATGCCCTTTCTCTAAGGGCCATGCCACCTGGGGCAGGGGAGGGGGGGGACACCTCCAGCTGAGCCCTGAGCATGTACTGAACCCAATGACCGGGGAGCTGGGTACTGCTGTTCTTGCCTATTTTACAGATGAGGTAACAGGTATGAAACATGACAGGTTCAAAGTCACCCCTGAATGCAGGCAGTGAGTGATGGGTCTGTACTTAGCGTTAGGGTAGACCGCTGGGTGAAAGGCCGGATCCCTGGCTCCATTCCAGCCAAAGGTCCAGGGGTCTGCCCCTTGAGATGGCCCCTTGGCTGACGGTCAGGGGGCTAGGCCTGGCCCCCGGCTCAGGACAACAGGGGTCAGGTCATGGTCTACACCCTGTCCCCTGGTGGGGCTCAGCTCCACTCGGAGTGGAAGAACAATCCTTCTCCTGAAACCGAACCGAGCTGCAGGGGGAGAAAGGGATTTCCAGACAGAGACAGTCTCCAAGCAATGCCCACCAGGGACAAGAATGCGGAAAAACTAGGTCTCACACACCTTGGGCACTGCCACCTGGACCGCCCTTTCTGAAGGCAGTAAACAGGGGAGGCTTTAAAAACATTCATACCTTTTGATCTTGAAATGTTACTTCTCAGAATCTGTTCTAAGGAGATAACAAAACATTTTTGTAAAAACATGTTTGTTGCAGTTGTTTGTAATTGTCCAAAAAAGTAAAAATTGCCAAAACGGCCAACTCTGGCCTACGACACGTCCGTCCAATGGGGTATGTTATGGGACCACTTAAAAAACCTCCTTTCAAAGAATAGTTCATAACAGGAAACAACACGACAGGATGTTGAACGTAACAGATGTCAAACTTCACATACTCGACCATCTGAACGGTCTCAGAAAAACGCTCGTGTCTGAAAGACTGGTGAGATAGATGACAAAACACCAAATGTGGTTACCTCTAGACACTAAGGCTGTAGGTCACTATTACTGCACATTTTTCTGCTTTTCTCAAACCTATTATAAACATGGATCGTCTCTATAGTTTTATTTTTTAAGCCATTAATTTATTTTTAAAGCAGGCTCCATGCCCAGTGCGGAGCCCAACACGGGGCTTGAACTCACAAACCTGAGATCATGACCTGAGCTGAGATCAAGAGTCGGATGCTTTATCGACTGAGCCCCCAAGGTGCCCCAAAACATTATTTTTTTAAAAGGAAATATGGAATGTCAACACCGAGACAGACTTCCTTCCCATCCTGCTGCCCCTGCATGTCCTCACTGGATGGGGGCAGGCAGGTGGACGCACAGCCCCTCTTTTTACCTGGCTCCTGGAGAACAGAGCAGCTGGGAGGCACACCTCTCTGCTTCCAAGCCGGAATGGAAGCCTGACGGCAATCTGAAATCCCTGGAGGGAAAATCACCACCTAAATGCCTGCGGATCAACAATCTTACTCGGTATCTGTCGGCCGCTGAGCGCCAGTGACGTCAGGAACGCCCGGTGGGGGGGGGGCTGGGGCGGGGCGGCTCCCCAGGGCGCCGAGGCTGGTCCTACCAACCACGTAGCAACCAGCCCTCGGCTCGGCTGGGAGGGGGCCGAGGGAGCCGGGCGGGCAGGACGGGAGGAGGGGCGGCCTTCCCGGGACTGCAGGCGGCCCGCCGGCCTTAGAATGCAGAACCCACACAGCCGGGGAAGCCACCACTTCCTCCCATTAATCAGCTGAATGGGATCGAAATGCTGAATTGGCCAAACCAGGCGAGTCTGACCCAGAGAATTCCCCCAGTGTGCCTGTGTCAGCAGCTCCTGCGATTAAGGAAACCCCGCCGTCACCCAGTTTCCTTGACCTCCTCTTGCTTTCAGAGCCAGACTGTAAAACGCCATAGTAACCGTGAGCGCCGGCGTTTTGCTGGAAAAAGATGGAAATCGCCACTCCAAAAGCAAAGTGGGAGTTACCACATTTACCAGGAACAGTGGGGCGATGAGAAAGGTCAGGGTTCTGTCAACGTACCTTCTTTCTTGGTTGCAGCAGGCCTAACTGAACGGGGGACCCTCACTTTCAAAGGGGGTGGCCCCTCCCTAGAGTCACCTGGACCTAGCAGCCTGCCCACAGCCCCCACGAGGTTCTCTCCAAGCCGGGGAGGTGTTTGTGACGGTGACAAAACTCCCTTAAGGAACGCCCACAGCCTCCCTGCCTGCTTGTCTCCCCAGGCCCAGGGCAGCTGATCCTGTATTTGGCCTTGGCTGGCCTTCCTCCATCTGTCCACCTGAGCCCAACTGGGGATGTGCATCACTCCCCAACAGGGAGGCAGCCTCACCGGCCAGAATGCCTCCAGGTGGAAGGGATGGAGGGCCCTTCTGCCCTCCCAAATCAGACGCCCCAGGGGATCCTGATGGGCCTCCTAAATTTTGATCCAGGCTCTAGATGGCCCTCAGTACTGTCCAAACCCAGCAATCTCCCTCGTTTTCTCAAGGAGCCAGGAAAGGTGGCAGTTTGGGGAAAGCTGCAGAGGCCAGGGCCCTAACGCACCACCTGTGGATAGGGCACAGGGAAAAAAAAGATTCTTTTAAGCGACCAAGGAGCCATGGGATGTGATGCACACACTCCCTGGCCCAAGACCAGTGAGTTAACCTCCCGTGGCCATCTCCTCTCCTGGAAAAAGCAGAAGGAGCACACCTTGCAAGAGTCCTGTGGAAACTGGAGAGATTGTGCAAGGTGTCTGTGCAGAGCAGGTGTTCAGAAAACAGTAGTGACCATGAAGATGGAACAGATGTAGGTGTATGGCAGGAGGGGCAGGAAAGCTGCTGATGCCCCCTCGGAAGGTTATGGGATGTGCTAACCACCCCCTTCCGGACACAAGAGTTGAGAGACCAAGGTCACCCCTCACCTGGGCCCTGGGGAGACACCGTTCCCACCTAGCCCCAGCCCGAACACGCGGGCACCACGAACACCGTGTCACAGGACGCGTGCCAGAGCTGGCACAGACCTGAAAGGCCATCTGGTCAGTGCCCTATTTTGTAGTCAAGGGAACTGAAGCCCACAGGGACCAGAGCCACAGCTCTGATTCAGGTCTGCGGACCGCCCACTCCAAGCACACATGAGGCTGGCACACTCGGGGATTGGCCCAGGGCCACAGTCACACAGGCGGCCAGCACAGCACCCCACGTGGGCTTTCTGGGGGCGTGCCCATACCTACAAGGCATAAGTCTTTGCCTGTGTCTTTAACATACAGCTTCTCCAAACACAGGCAAGGGGTCGCCAAATTACAAAGGTCTCCTAGTTGTGGCCTCACCCAGGCTGTCTCCTGCCCGAACCCCTCAACCCTAGCCTGGGGGCCCACCCCACCCTCTGTAGGCAACAGGGCTCCACATGGCACAGAGGGGGCCAGAGTCAGGGCACTGCTTCCAGATAAGTGATGGCACACTCATGTGCTCTATACACAAGAATGCCCGTGAAGGGAACATTCTGAAGACCTACCATTTGCATAAAAAACAGAATAGAAAACTTCATCTCCACCGGGATGCCCAGGTGGCTCAGTGGTTAAACTAGTCTGCCTTCAGCTCAGGGCATGATCCAGGGTCCTGGGATTGAGTCCCACATCGGGCTCCCAGGAGGGAGCCTGCTTCTCCCTCTGCCTATGTCTCTGCCTCTGTGTCTCTCATGAATGAATGAATGAATGAATAAATAAATAAATAAAAGCATCTTTTTCTTCCCATGCTCCGGAAGACGACCATACTGTGGCAAAGACAAACTTGCAACCCATCCTCCCAGGCAACAAAAACACTGGACAAAACACATCTCCTCCCTGACATCCTGGCATCTGTCTTTCCTGAGAACTGACTGGAAAGAAGACTTTCCCCAGACTTTACCATGGCAGCCTTGCCACCTCCAGGCCCGGAGGCCAATGTTGATCACACGAGGCTTGAAGCCCACGTCCAGCCAAGCTCCCTCCCAGGCCCTGGCTGGGGGCAGCCTGCACCAGGCTCGGAGCCCTGACTTTCCCTCCACCAACCCTCCCTCAGCTGCTGGAGTCGGGAAACAGGTGGGAACACTTGCAGAAACACTGGTTGTCCTGCCAGTCCTCAACTAAACAGTGTCCGAACCTCAAAGCAACAGCTGAGAAACAGCCAAAAATATCTTTGGCAAAAACATGCATGTGACCTACACACACACTGCTTTGATCTGTTGAAAAAAAAAATTATTTGGGGGACGCCTGGGTGGCTTAGTTGGTTGAGTATCTGACTTCAGCTCAGGTTGTGACCTTGGGGTCCTGGGATCTTCGAGCCCTGTGTGTATCAGGCTTCCTGCTTAGTTGGGATTCCGCTTCTCCCTCTCCCTCTGCCCCTCCCCCTGCTCATGCTGGGGCTCTCTCTCTCTCTCTCTAATAAATAAATAAATAAATAAAATCTTTAAAAAAATAATTTTTATTTTTATTTTGCTTTGTCAAGTAGTTACTAATGGAAAGCACAAAGAAATGTCCTGGGCAGAAGAGCAGGGACACGGTAGGGGATGAATGTGCGAAACTTCCCTATGCAAAAATTCAAAAGATTAAGACCCAGCCAGCTGCGTTCAAATCCTGGTGCTCTGGTCACCCAACAGGACAAGTGGCTCAACTCCCTGAACTTCAATTTCTTGATCTGTAGCAGATAAAAAATAGTAGCTACTTGAGTGTGACTGTAGCTGTAAAGAGACGTAAGTACTGTACCAAGTGGCTTTTTATTGCATATGACACACTTCGTGCTCATCATCAATAACTCAGAGGCTTGGGGCACCTGGCTGTTCTCAGTCGGAAGAGTGTGTGACTCTTGATCTCGGGGTCGGGAGTTCAAGCATAGTGACACTGGGCATAGAGAATCTTTAAATAAATAAAACCTTAAAAAATAAAAGTAAAAAAATAACTCAGAGGCCAAGGTAAGAGGAGTCTCTCCTTTGGCAAACCCTGTGTGCGCCGCGAGACTGGAGCAGCCATTGAGGTGTTGAGGGGACGGGTGACAGGCATGGCAACACACAGCAGGCCTCCAGACACATGAGAGCGGCAGCCTCCAGCCAGGCTCTTCCTCAAACATAGGAACAGAGCATTCATCTCGTTCATCCCCTGTACATACACCAAGTAAGACTCCAGACTTGGTGCACAGCTACTTCAACACCCAACCAAATGGAATGTTCCCTGAAAACCTGAAACCTCTATCCCACTCTGCAGCAATGCTCCTGCAAGCCCCCTACTTCCAGCCCCTGACCTAAAGGCCCCCTCACGCACCCCAGGGATGAATCTGGACTGCCAGCCTGCCTGTCTGCTCGACCGATGGCAGAGGCTGCAGCTCTGAGCTGCAGCCAGAAACCCCCTTCACCAGCTAGGCCCAGAAAACACAGCTGCTGACACACCTCCGGGCTCCCACATAGCCACCTGCACGCAGAGGCACCTAAGGCTCCCACACCTGAAACAGCTTATCCAGAGCCTTTAATTAGGGCTGAAGGTCTTGGCGGAAAGCACTGGAGGCTCAGGTGTCCACAGAATGGACCTCAAGGGCGTCCATAGCAGAGGCCAGGGTCTGTCCTGATCAAGTTCCTGTCAGGACAGAACCTGAGAGCCCAGGCTGAGGATTCTAAGTCAAGCTGCCTCTGCAACGTTCTGGAGGGGATGCCTCTGTAAATGGGGATGCAGTTAGTCCCCTAACCAACAGTTCATTTCTTTAAAAGGGGAGATCATTAACTCAGCAGTCAGGAGCGTGTCATCCAAGCGCCAAAGGGCTGAGGTCTGGTGCCAGGGCTGGACAGCGCGCAGCCAGGCCGGACCACGAGCGGGCTCGGAGCCTGGCTCCGCTAGGTCCCACCTGGGTGGCCTTGGACAGCCTCGCTAGCGCGGTGGCCTGAGTCTCTTTATCGATAAAATGCGTGGGGGTGGAGGGGGGGCAGCCTCTGTCTCAGGTTCCTTCGGCTTCAAAAGCTGCATCTGTAAATGCCTGATAAAACGGCCAAGCGCCGCTGATCACGAGATCGCCGGCTCCAGGCCGGGCCTGCGGCCGGTTCCGCACCCCGGCGGGAAGCCCCTGGCCGCACCCCGCCCGGCAGGGCCCCCGGCCCCGGCGCCCCGGCGCGCCCCCGCCGCCCAGACCCACGTGCGCTGCTCCTTTAAACGCCCGGCCCTCCGGCGGGGTCCGGCCGCGGGGAGGCGGACCCAGCCCGGCGCAGGCCCAGGCCCGGGGGCCGCGGCCGGCGCTCCTCTGAGCCCCCCAGGCCCGGGCCGGCGCCCTGCGCGCTCCCCGCCCCGCCCCCCGCCCCCACGCCGGCCGCAGAGGCCGTACCCGCGCGCGCAGGCACCGCCGCACCGCAGCCCCGCGCCGGGGAAGGGGCCGCGACCCGCCGCGGCGAGGGGCGCGCGGGGAGCCGAGCCCCACCCCGCGCCGTCCGCGCGCTGCAGACCCGGCCCGGCCCGGCCCGCGCGCCCCGGCCCCGCCCGCTCACCTGCTCGGCCGCGGCGCCCCGGCGGTGTTTACGCGGCTGGCAGAGCGCCCGTCCGGCCCGGGCCCCGGCGCCGGCGCAGACCCCGCCCCGGGCCCGCCCCGGCCCCGCCCCGGCCCCGCCCCCGGCCCCGCCCCCGGCCCCGCCCCGCCCGGAGCCGCGCGCTCTCGCGGGCGGGGGGAGGTTGGTGGCTCGCGGCGGCCTGACCTGCGGGTGCGGCGCGGCGGGGACGCCGGGGTGCACCTGACGTCTGACCCGGCACCGACACTCGGAGGAGCGGAGGCCAGGCCTGCGATCTCACGGGGCCCCGCAGCTCCCTGGAGCAGTAGCGCATTTGCCTGGAAGACATCGCTTTCCTTGGAGGGCTTGGTCCCCCGACTCCCACCTTCCGCCCTTCTGACCCCCCCCCCCCCGAGGCTTCGCTCACGTTAACGGAGCGCTCGTGGCCTGCTGTGAGCTAACATCAGGAGAATTTTCCTGATCTGTTTTCTAGAGCCTCAGAGCCACCAGGAAGGAGCTCTAGATAAAACTGTACAGGGATGACGTTGCGACCGACGACCTGTGAATTGGCCGAAGGAGCCGTGACTCCTGGATTTGCGGGTCTGCGGGCAGAGCTGAGATGGTCGGCCATCTGACATTTCTGAGTGGCTTCCCATTTCTTAAAGTTAAGGTAAAATTCACATAACATTAAATTAACTTTTTTATTATTTTAAAAGATTTATTTATTTATGATAGAGAGAGGGAGAGAGAGGCAGAGACACAGGAGGAGGGAGAAGCAGGCTCCATGCAGGGAGCCCGACGTGGGACTCGATCCTGGGACTGCAGGATCGCTCCCTGGGCCAAAGGCAGGCGCCAAACCGCTGAGCCACCCAGGGATCCCAAATTAATCTTTTTAAAGTGTACAGTGGCATTTAGTACATTCACAGTACTGTGCGATCCCAACCACCTGTATGTATGTACCTAGTTCCCAGACCTTTAGACCACTCTGAAAACCTCCTACATGTTATATAGTTTCTTCTTATCCCCTTCTCCCCCAGCCCCTGGCAATCACCCATCGACTTCTATCTCCATGGATTTCCCTATTCTGACATTTCATATAGATAGAATCATACAATATTTGACCTTTGCGGTCTGGCATCTTTGATTTGGATAATGTCTTTGAGGTTCATCCTTCCTGTGGTGTTTTTAGCCTTCATTCCTTTCCATGGCTAAATAATATTCTGTTGTAGGAATGTCCTACTATTTGTTGATTCATTCACTCACTGATCGACCTCTGGACTGTTTCCAACTTTTGCTTATTGTCCATCCTGCTACTATAAACACATGTGTACATGTATTTGTTTGAGTGTCTTTTTCAATTATTTGGGGTACATGCCAGGAGTTAAATTTCTGGGTCATATGGAAATTCTATGTTTAGCTTTTTGAGGAACCACCAAGCTGTTTCCCACAGAGGATGAACCATTTTACATCCCTCAAGCAATCAATAGAAAGTTCCCATTTCTCCACACTGTCCAACACTTGTTATTTGGAAAACTATTATTATTATTGATTTCCCAGTGGGTATGAAGGGACACCTCATGCTGGTTTTGGTTTGCATTTCCCTATTAATCAGTGATGTTGAGCATCTTCATGTGCTCATTGGCCATTTGTGTGTGTTCTTTGGAGAGATATCTATTCAAGTCTTTTGCCTATTTTTTTCCTTCACCCATTTAAAAAATTTAGTTAGCTTCTGTATTGTCGAGTGGTATGAGCTCTTTACCTATCTGGATACCAGACGCCTGTCAGATACACAGTTTGCAAATATTTTCTCCCACACCGTGGGTTATCTTTTCACTTTCTGATAATGTCCTTTAAAACACACATGGCTTTAGTGTCTATTAATTCCAACTGATCTATTTTCCCTTCATTGCTTATGCATTCAGTGTCATATCTAAGAATCTATCATCAAATCCAAAATCATGAGCATTTACCTCTGTGTTTTCTTCTAAGAGTTTTATAAGAGCACTTCTATTTAGGTGGTTGATCCATTTTGAATTGATTCTTATATATGGTATAAGGCCTGGGTCCAGCTTAATTCTTTTGCATGTGGATATCCAGTTGTCCCAGTACCGTTTGTTAAAGAGACTGTCTTTTCCCCCAATAAATGGCCGTGGCCCACTTGTCAAAAATCAATTAGCCATAGACAAATGGAAAAAATCAAATATTATTTAAAAGCTGCTTAAATGCAGGGCACCTGGGTGGCTCAGTTAATTAAGTGTCTGACTCTTGACTTTGGCTCAGGTCATGATCTCATGGTTGTGTGAGGTTGAGCTACATGCTCAGTGGGGAGTCTGCTCAAGATTATTTCCCTCTGCCCCTCCCCTCCATGCTCTCTCTCTAAAATAAATAAATCTTTAAAAAAATAACAAGATAAAATAAAAAAATAAAAGCTGCTTAAATGCAAATTAACCCAACCCAACCTGGAAATGGGACAGGCCAACATTTTGACAGATAAAATAATATGCAAATAATGATCTTTGATAAATTAGGGAAATGAATTACAATGAACAGAATCACAAAATAATAAGTTCTTTCTTAAAGATTTATTTATTTATGCATGCATGCACACACATGCACAAGTGAGAGGAGGGCCAGAAGGAGAGAGAATCTCAAGCAGACTCTCCCCACTGAGCACAGAGCCTGATATGGGGCTCAATCTCATAACCCTGAGATCATGACCTGAGCTGAAATCACAAGTCCAATACTTAACCAACTGAGCCACCCAGGTGCCCCTACAATAATAAGTTCTTAAAAGGGAAGGGACACTCTAACTCTAATATGTAAGCACCCTCTGCAGAATCCCTAAGGAAGGTCTGCTCAGCCAGATCTGTTGTTTTGGGAGCTTTTGCTGTTGTACATTAGTGAAGGGTTGAATTTCAGCCCTAATGGAACATAAAGACGCATAAAATGAATTAGGAAGATTTTCTTTTCTATTTTTTGGTATAGTTTGAGAAGGATTCATGTTAATTCTTCTTTCTTTTAAGATTTATTTGAGAGAGAGAGAGAAAGAACAAGCAAGTGCAGAGGAAGACATAAGGAGAGGAGAGAGAATCCTCAGATTCTCACTGAGCTTGGAGCCCAACACAGGGCTCGATCTCATGACCTCGAGATCAAGACCTGAGCTGAAATGAAGAGTCGGCCACTTAAGTAACTGAGCAACCCAGGCACCCCAGTGTTAATTCTTCTTTAAGGATGTTGTAGAATTCACCTGAGAAGCCATCTTATCCTGCCTTTGGGGGGAGTTTGATCACTAATTCAATCTTGTTTTTTTTTTTTATAAGTATGTTCCAATATCCTCTTCCCTCTTGAGTCAGTTTTGATAATTTGTGTGTTTCTAGGAGTTTGTCCATTTCATCTGTCCAATTTGTTGGTGTACAATTGTTCATAGTATTCTCTTCTCCCCACTGCAAGCATTATATAGCAATGTTGTTGGAACTTGCCCATGCCTTAGACAAGCAACTCCTTTCCTTGGAGAAAATTCCAGACTCCAAGCCAGATCTCTCACTCCAGCTAATTTTCTTTGATGGGGAAGAGGCTCTTCTTCATTGGTCTCTTCATGATTCTCTGTATGGATCTCGGCACTTAGATCCCAAGATGGCATCAACCCCACACCCACCTGGAGCGAAAGATACCAACCAACTGCACAGCATGGATTTATTGGTCTTGTTGGATTTAATTGGAGCACCCAACCCAACATTTCCCAATTTTTTTCCAAAATCTGCCAGATGGTTTAATAGACTTGAAGCGATTGAACAAGAACTCCACAAATTAGGTTTACTCAAGGATCACTCTTTGGAGAGGTGCTATTTCCAGAATCATAGTTATGGAGGGGTGATTCAGGATGACCATATTCCATTTTTAAGAAGAGGTGTTCCAGTTTTATATCTGATCCCATCTCCTTTTCCTGAAGTCTTTCACACCATGGATGACAATGAAGAAAATTTGGACGAAACAACCATTGACAATCTAAACAAAATCCTACAAGCCTTTATGTTAGAGTATCTTCATTTGTAATATTCTGTCTTAGTTTGTGGCAATTGTATCTAGTTTCACATTCAGAAGTCAAGGCACAACTTAAACTCACTCCAGACAAATGCCATGTGAAACCTGTATCTTATAGATTCATTCTGTGTCTTTGAATATATGATCAATAAATCCTAGATTTACATCAAAAAAAAAGATTTACATTCAAAAAAAAGGTGAATGCCCTCACCTTTATTCCTGATTTTATTTGCATCTTCTCCTTTTTTTTTCTTTTTACCTAAAGATTCATCAATGTTGTTGAGCTTTTCAAATTTTTCATTTTAATTGTTGTACGTTTAAGCTCCAGAATTATTCCATTTGCTTCCTTTTAATAATTTCTATATCTCTTGATACCCTCTGTTTATAGTTTGATTGTTCTCTGGCTTCCTTTAGTTCTCTGTCCAAAGTTTCTTTCAGCTATTTGAACATATTTTTTAAAGATTTTATTTATTTATTTGAGAGAGGGAGTGAGCAAGAGAGAGAACACATGAGCAGGGATAGGGGGAGAGGGAGAAGCAGGCTCCCTGCTGAGCAGGAAGCCCAACATGGGGCTTGATCCCACAACCCTGGGATCATGACCTGAGCTGAAGGCAGACGCTTAACCAACTGAACCATCTAGGCACCCCACTATTTGAACATATTTAAGATCGTTCCTTTAAAGTCTTGGTTTGGGATGCCTGGGTGGCTCAGCAGTTAAGCATCTGCCTTTGGCTCAGGGCGTGATCCTGGAGTCCCAGGATCAAGTTCCACATCAGGCTTCCTGCATGGAGCCTGTTCTCTCTCTGCCTGTGTCTCTGCCTCTGCCTCTGTGTGTGTGTGTGTGTGTGTGTGTGTGTGTCATGAATAAATAAATAAAATCTTAAAAAATAAATAAATAAGTCTTGGTCTTAGGAAGTCCAATATCTGAGCTTCCTCAGGGATGGTTTCTGTCCATTTTTCCCCCTGAGTTATGCATTTCTTTTTCTTTGCTTTGTAACTTTTTGTTGAAAATTGCACATTTTGAATATTATAACTCTGGAAATTAGATTCTGTTCCCCCTTTGGAAGGTTTGCTGTTATTTCTTGTTAAGGGTTACAGTCATCCATTTATTTAGTGATGTTTCCAAACTGTTTTTTTTGCAGACTGTATTCCTTATCATGTGTAGTCACTGAAGTCTCTGTTCTGTTATCTGTCAGCCACCGACCAAACACAGATTTCTTTAAACACCTGGAGGCAAGAAGAAACAAAACAAAAAGCAAACAACCAGACCAAAACAAAACCCCAAACTAAAAGGAAACACTCTTGATCTTTTAAGATTGTCTCTGACCTGGGCATCTCTGCTCCACCTTTCTAGGACACCTGCCACTCTGCTTTAGCTTTTACTTTCTGCTTGCATGAAGCCCAGAGATTAGCCAAAGGTGTATACCTTGGGTGTCTCAGGTCTTTTCTCAGCATTTTTCTGGCCCTGGGCACAGTCTATGCCTCGACTACCTGGTATATGAAGTAGCCCTTCAAAACCCTTCCTCCTCAGTCTCCTTTTCCCAGGTCTTTCTGGTTTGTCAGCTTCTTACCCTATCTTCCTTCCCTTGCCCCAGACAGCTATGTGTAGTACATGTCTTTAAATGCTTTCAACAGATACTACCTGGGAATGGCTCCATCCAGAGGATGAAGCAAAGTTCAGCAGTCCCTCAGAAAACTGCCAGCCAGGTCAATGTGCACGACCACATGTTTGAGAACAAGGTCCATATCTGAATCCCACTAGGGATTCAGGCTGTTTTTCCCAGGGCTGTTGCTGGGCTGGGGAACAGGAGATGGTAAGCAGGTAAGCAAAAATGCTGCAACAGTTTTTTACTAAATTAAGCTGCTTTTTCCCTCATTATACGTGCTCCTGCTTGCTCTAGGTTTGTTATTAGATTCCAGAGTTCTAAAAAAAAAAAAAAAAAAAGCTGATTCTATCAGTGTTTGCCAGCTTAATGGTTGCTTAAATGGAGGGACTGAGGCTTGGAGCTTCTTATCTGCCATTTTCCATGACATCTTCCTGAGTAGCCTCATTTTCAGCACTGATCACTATTGACTGAAATTTTGTCCTTGATACTACGCTTTTCTTATTTCCTTCCCGTCTTGTGAACTTCACCTCCACTGCCTATCCTTGCTTCCAGGCCTTGGGGCTGGAGGGGCTGTCCTCACTGTATACTCTTTTCTTGGGGAACCCAAGTACTCCTAGAGCTACCACATCTGTGTTGATGAAGCCTGGCAATGAGTCTCCAATTTAGTCCTTAGAGCCCCAGACATGTGGACAACTGCTCTCAGACTGTTCCACTTAGAAATACCACAGGCCATTCTAGTAAAGCCATGTAAGTAAATTCTGTCTAAAAGGATGGAACAAGAAGAGGCATGTCCTGGGGCACCTAGGTGGCTCAGCAGATGAGTGTCTGTCTTTGGCTCAGTTCGTGATCCTGGGGTCCTGGGACTGAGTCCTACATTAGGCTCCCTCTGCCTATGTCTTGCCTCTCTCTGTGTGTCTCTCATGAATGAATAAATAAAATTTTAAAAAAAGAAGAAGAAGAAGGAGCATCTCCTTACTCTCATTCTTCCTATTTAGAGCACAGAGGTAATAGCCAGAGCTCAAGCTGCCATCTTGGAGTGTGATGATCGTGAGGATCGTGAAGCACAAAATGGAAGGAACTCTGACAATTGTGGAGGTACTAGCTTAGAATTGCTTACATCCTTAGTCTCAGGATGGAAAAACAACCTTTATCTGTTTAGGTAATTGTTATTTTGTGATTCCTTCACATGCAGCTAAACAAAGCTTACTTAATACACCAAGCCATCCCAGCCCTCTTCCCCTTACATCATCGGCTCCACCAGCTACCCTAAACTCCCCATGCAAGTTATTACAAGGACTTACTCACTTGCCTGCCTCACTGCCTTGGAACATCTCCAGAGCAAAGATTGTCCATTTCTCAGATTCTTGCCATACAATCAGCTTCTTTAAGGCAAGAAAGGGTGGGATCAGGAATGGACATTGGTTGGGTCCCAATTCTATGTGCTTTACATTTTATTTGTTAATTGTTGGAGCAGCTCTGTGAGGGGCAGCACATTGTTCTTGCTCTTCTACATATGAGGAAACAGAGGTTCACAGAAACAAGGAGGCTTCTCAAATGTGCATAGATGATGAGCGGAAGTGCTAAGTATGCAACTCAAGTCCGCCTGGCCTGACACCACACATCTCTCTCCCCCACTAGAAACTTCCATGGCAGGGCCCCAAGCAGTGCTAAGTCAAGAGATCCTTGATGAGTTAATTCCCTTCATGGTTCTCCTTTGAGGTCATCACCATCAGCTGTTTTTCACATGCTGGTTTGTGAGGGATAGGGAAGTGTCTTTTTCAACCTGCTCTCAGTTTGAGATGGGATGGCTTCTGTCGCAGGTTTTTTTGGTATTCTGGGGGGTTATGTTTTCTTTTTTAATCTTTTTTTTAAGATTTATTTATTTATTTTAGAGGGAAAGAGAGAGAGAGAGAAAGCACAAGTGGGAGGGACAGAGGGAGCAGAAGAGAGAACCTTTAGCAGACTCTGCACTGAGTGCAGAGCCCAATGTGGGGCTCGATCCCACAGTCCTGAGATCATGACCTGAGCTGAAACCAAGAGCCAGACATTTAACTGTGCCATCAGCCCCCCCATCCCGATTGTGTGTGTGTGTGTGTGTGTGTGTGTGTGTGTGTTTAACACTGGGAGACAGTGGGGGGTAGTGGAGACCACATGAACTTGAGAACCAGGTGCACCTGGGCTTGAAATCCATCTCTTCTGGGGCACCTGGGTGGCTCAGTCGCTAAGCATCTGCCTTCGGCTCAGGGTGTAATCCTGGGGTCCTGCCATCAAGTCCTATATTGGGCTCCCTGCAGGGAGCCTGTTTCTCCCTCTGCCTATATGTTTGCCTCTGTGTCTTTCATGAATAAATAAAATCTTAAAACAAAACAAAACAAAACAAAAGAAATCCATCTCTTCCACTTATTACTGCATGGCCCAGGATAGGTACTTAGTCTTGCTGGGCATCCATTCTTCATCTGGGAAGGGTATAATGATATCTGCTGAAGACGGTGGGAGGATTAAAAGGGAAATAGGATAACAGTGGCCAGAGAACAACTGGCCTGCAGCAAATATAAGCCATCCTCCTGCCTCTACCTCCTTCCTCTATTTGAGGTGGGAGCTTGATTTTGTTTAACATTGAAATGACAGACTTTTACTGTTCACAAATATTCTACACCACCCACTTCTGGGGTGCCATACTTCTCTGTCCTGTTGAGCAGGACTGACAGTGTGACTTTGACCAATGTTTTTTTTTTTTTTTTTTTTTTTTTTTTTTTTTTGACTTTGACCAATGTTAACAGAAGTGCTGTGTGGCAGCTCTGGACAGAAGCTCTAACATCCTGGGCATGTTTCGCCTGCTCTCTTATCCTTCCGACAGATCAGCTGTGTTCCAGACAGAAGCAGCTCCACTAGACTGGATCCACAGCTAGCATAACGAGGGCCATGTCCTTTGTGCAGGAAACACATCTGGTTGTTGTAAGCCACTGAGACCCAGAGCCATTTGTCACTGCAGAGTAGCTTAGGCTGATCTGATCTATACCTTTGACATTTGGCATCCTATAGTTCCATGCAATATTATTCCTTGTAAACTTTTCTGGAAGGTTCATTTAATGAACTTATGGTTTTCATGGTGGGTACTTAAAAATAAGCAGTTATTTCTTGTTATAAAACAAGAAGTTTCCTTGTTATGAAAACTGTATACGTTGTAGAAGACACTTTGCCCATCTTATGTCTTTTTCTGTTATTTCGTCTACAGTTTTCTTCATCGAGAGTTTGGTAGAATTTTTTAAAAAGATTTTTATTTATTAATTTGAGAGAGAGAGAACCAGCAGAGGGGAGAGGCAGAGGGAGAGGGAGAAGCAGACTCCCCATGGATCAGGGAGCCCCATGTGGGGCTTGATCCCAGGACCCTGGGATCATGACCTGAGCTGAAGGCAGACACTCAACTGACTGAGCCATCCAGGTACCCCTGGTAGTTTTTGAAGCTGGAAGCCTTGTTGGCCCCAGGTCCATTCTTCCCATGTGCCCTCTGGCTCACAGTAATATATGAGGTCTCTAACAAGGTTTTCAGGGCACCTCACACAGAAGGTGGGTGGCATTCAGGTTTGAGACATCTCCATCTTACACCCCAGATAGTTGTATAACTAGTATGACCTTCTCCGGTAATAAAGCTATAGAGCCTATGCTTGTTTAACACCATGCTGAAAGAGTTTCATCACTAACCACTCTGCTCCTAGCAAATACCTAGTTATCAATGTCCTCATGAGGAGATTAGACCAGGTCACCTGCTTTCTTACTTTCCCTGTCCTTCCAGAATCAGAGAAGTTGTCACAAGCCAGCCTCTCTACTTCTCCATTTTCCAAGGCAGCTGTTTGCAATTTAATTTTTTTTCTGACTCTTGAAGTCTAAAAAAATTTTATTGTAATTCAGGGGATTTCTCATTATGATAGTGACAGAATAGCCTATACTAGTTTATTCCTCTAGCAAACAATGATAACTCTAGACAAGGTGTTTTAGAAATATATAATTTTGAAGTACGGAAGAGCAGCTAGAAGCAGGCAGAAACTGGAAGGTACTTGACTTGGGGAAGAAAACTGCACTGTGGGGTCTTGTTTTTTATGGTTTTTGCCCAGGGGGCATGACCAGTCTGTGACAGCATGGGATAACTAGAAGTCAAGCAGAAAGACAGAGTCACAGCCACATTCAGACTTTCTTTGAGATGCACAGACAGAGTCACAGCCACATTCAGACTTTCTTTGAGATGCACAGTCGGGTACCCGAAACCTGAGGATGGAGCCATGCAGAGTGAGCTCCCCAAATCTATATATAAATTCCACCTCAAATCCCTGGCCATTTCCTAAACTGTATGATGATATTAGCAGAGATGAAGGACATTTTCTGACAGTGAAAGAGACACATCAGGAAGATATCACCATCCCGTACTAGAGCTTCTGAGCACTTGAAAGAAACACCAAGGGGCATCTAGATGGCTCAGTGGCTAAGCACCTGCCTTTGGCTCAGGTCATGATCCGAGGGTCCTAGGAGTGAGTCCGACATCAGGCTCCCCACAGGGAGCCTGCTTCTCCCTCTGCCTATGTCTCTGCCTCTCTCTCTGTGTCTCTCATGAATAAATAAATAAAATCTTAAAAGAAATAAAAAGAATCAAGCCAAATTGTAGGACATGCTGCTGGTGTCATGGAACTGCTCAGTGTGGGGAATGCTCCCACCAAGTCTGGTGTCAGAAGCATTATGGGGGTGGTAGTGGGAGACCAGAGGAGGACTGAGCTTTTGTTTATCCACATAAGGCAACACTCAGGTTGCAGGGATCGGGACCTGATATAGTGGGGGGCATTATTCAGCCCTCAACCCTCAAAGATTCACATCCATCCCACATGCAACACACTCACCCCGTTCTGGCATCCCCAAGTCTCAACCCATGACAGTATCAACTCAAGCCCCAAATCGTGTCTAAATTTCCCCAGTCTGAAATTTCCGAATGTCATCATGTGTATCATCTTAATCAGGTAAGGAGGAGACCTGGGCATGGTGCATCCTGGAACAAAGTTCCCTTCTGTCTGTGGACCAGTAAAACTAGAAAACGAGTTAACTGTTTCCAAAATTCAATTGTGGGACCAACACAGGATAACAGGTACAGACACTCCCATTCCAAATGGGAGAAAATGGAGGAAGAAAGGAATCACCAGCCCCAAGCAATTTTGAAATCCATCTGGGTAAACTCTATTGGGTTGCAAGTCCCTTTATGGCTCCAGGACCCCCTGAGTCATGTTCCTTTTTCTTGAGGGGTAGCTGAGCAGATTTGCCAGCCTGTTTACTGCCTCTAGAATGCAGGGAGCCCGACGGCCTTCTTTCATATAATCCTCTGTCTCTTTCAGGTTGAGCTGGCAGGCTTCTGCCGACACAGGATTCTCCAACGCCTTGTGCATGTCACAGGTGCGACACCATAAACACAAACTTCCTCCACAGACATTTCCTGAGTTCTCCCATCACCATCCTGGGCCTCTGTTCCATTGGCTGAGGGGACCCACAGTTCACATGGCTGGTCTCTCCAACACCAGCAAGTGGTCTGCTTTCTGGACAGCTAGCAAATCTCCTTATTTTGCATTCTGTGATCTGGTTAGCCTGAGAGTTTCCCAAATCAAGTCTTGGCTTTTTTTTTTTTTTTTTTTTTACTTTATTTAAGTCAAGCAAATCCCTACTCACAACCCCAAGATCAAGAGCCACATATCCTATCAAATGAGCCAGCCAGGTATTCCTAGTGTTGGCTCTTCTTATCTTAACAGTTCTCCCCTGCTCAACATATCTGTTACTTCTCGAATTTTACTATAAGCAGCACTTTAAAAAAAAAAAAACAAATATTGTCTATTATAGATATTGAACTCCCAATTTAAAAATCTTCCCACAGGGAAGCCAGGGTGGCTCAGCGGTTTAGCGCTGCCTTCAGCCCAGGGCCTGATCCTGGAGACTCAGGATCAAGTCCCACGTCGTGCTCCCTGCAAGGAGCCTGCTTTTACCTCTGCCTGTGTCTCTACCTCTCCCTCCCTCTCTCTCTCTCTCTCTCTCTCTCTCATGAATAAATAAATAAAATCTTTAAAAATAAATAAATAAAAATCTTACCACAAACACAACTCCCAGGCCAGATGGTTTCCTTAGTAAATTCCATCCAACATTTAAGGAAAAAATAATGCCAATCTCACACAAACCCTTTCAGAGCACAAAGAAGGAAGGAGTAGTTTCCAATCGGTTTGATGATGCCAGCAATCATCTTGAAACCAAAATATACAGAGATGCTATGAGAAGAGAAAATCATAGACCAATACCCCTTGTGAACATGGATACATTACATACATCTTTAACAAAATATTAATGAATGGAACCCAGCAATATAAAAAAAGCAACACATCATTCTAAATGGGATTTATCCTTTGGGTGCAAAGTTGGTAGCATACGGGAAATCAATTGTTATCCATTGTATGAACAGAGTAAAGAAGAAAAACCATGTGGCCATCTCAGTAGATGTAGAAAAAGAACTTGAAAAATTCTTTACTCATTCATAATAAAAATCTCCGAAAACTAGGAATACAAGACAATTTCCTCATTCTGATAAACACTATCTATCAAAAACCTATAGCTAATAAAGGTAAAATATTGAATGTTTTCCCCTAAGACTGGGAAGAAGGCAAGACTGTCTGTTCTCAATTCTATTCAGCCTTGTGCTGGAGCTCCTAATGATTGCAATCAGGCAAAGAAATGTAAATACAAGGCATAAAGATCAGAAAGGAAAGAGAAAAACCATATCTGCATCTAACATAACCATCTATAAGGCAGCTACAAAATAACCACTGGAACTAATAAGTGACTTTAGTAAAATCACATTATACAAAGTTAACACACAAAAATTAAGTGTATTTTGATATACTTACAGCAAGCAATGAAAAATGAAAAGTTTTAAAGCCCTTTTTAATAGCATCCAAAACAAGAAGAAAGTACTTCAGAAAAAAGTTATCAAAGTACATGCAAAAACTCTACCATAGAAACAAGATGAAAATCATGAGAAAATTCAAGAAAACCCACATAAATGGAGAAATGTATCATGTCTATGGAGTAGAAGATGTTGAGTTTCCCCAAAATTATCTATAAATTCAATGTCATACCAGTTATAGTCTCAATTAAATTAAAATATTTTTTGGTAGAAACTGACAGGTTGATTAAAAAATCCAAATGGAGGGGTACCTGAGTGGCTTAGTCGGGTGAGTATCCAACTCTTGTGTTTCGGCTCAGGTCATGATCTCAGGGTTGTTAGATCAAGCCCACCATTGGGCTCTGTGCTGGGCATGGAGTCTGCTGGGGCATCTCTCTCTCTCTCTCTCTCTCTCTCTCTCTCTCTCCTCTCTCCCTCTCTCTCTCCCCCTCCCCCAGCTCATGCACACACATATAGTCTCTCTCTCTCAAAAAAAAAAAAATTATAATGGAAATGTAAAGAGCCTAGAATAGCCAAAACAATCTCGAAATAGAACAACTGGGGATCCTGGGTGGCTTAACAGTTGAGCATCTGCCCTTGGCCCAGGGCATGATTCCGGAATCCAGGATCGAGTCCCGCATCAGGCTCCCTGCATGGAGCCTGCTTCTGCTCCCTCTGCCTAAGTCTCTGCCTCTCTGTGTGTGTCTCTCGTGAATAAATAAATACATCTTTAAAAAAGAAAAGAAAAGAAATTGAAGAACAGGAGGACTCACTGAACCTGATTTCAAGACTTCTATAATGCTATAGTAACCAAGACAGGATGGTACTAGCATATAGGCAAATGAATCAATGGAACAGAATAGAGTCTAATAGATAATCAATTGATGCCAACGTAACTCAATAGGGAAAGGAAAATTTTTTCAACAAACAGTGCTGGAACTATTGGATAAATGTAGGGGGGAAAAAATGAACCTTGTCTTCTATTTAAGTCATAGACTTAAATGTAAATGCTAACACTGGATACCTTCTAGAAAAAAATTAAATGATTATTTTCATGACCTTGCAAAAGGGAAAATTTTCTCAGAGCAGACACAAACACAAAAACATTAAACATAAAATTAAAAATTGATTAGATTGGTCATTTTTGAAATGAAATATTCCTGCTTCTTGAAAGACACCATCAATAAAACAAAAAGACAAGTCAGATTGCTGGAAAATATTTGCAATATATACATTCGACAAAAGACCTATATCCAGAATATATGAAGAACGCCTACAAACAAATAACAAAACACCAACCATCCAGTTAAAAATGGGCGAAAGATTCAACCAGATACCTAACAAAAGGAGATATATAAATGGATAAAAGGAACATGAAAAGATGTCCAACATCGTTAGTTGCCAGGGAAATGCAAGTTAAAACCACAAGTTGTCATCCTCGAGAATGACTAAAATTAAAGAATGACAACAGCAGATGTGTTGAGGGGGCCAAGCAACTGGAGCTCTCATACTGGTAGTAGGGTAAAATGGAAACTTGGAAAATGTACACATGCATCCATCCTATGACCCTGTACTTTTGTTCCTAAGTATTTCTCCAAGAGAAATAAAACATACTGTCCAGAACAACTCTTGAATAAGAATCTTTGTAGCAGCTTCATTCACAATTGCCAAAAACTGAAAAAAGCTCCAAAATCTATCATCAGAATAGATAAACAAATTGTTGTGGAATACTTAGCAATTAGAATAATGTAGCGAGAGGTGCCCAGCTGGCTCAGTCAGTAGAGTGTGTGACTCTTGATCTCAGGTTCCTGAGTTCAAGACCTGCATTGGGAATAGAAATGACTAAAAAAAATAAAATCTTAGAAAAAAATAACATAGTGATACATGTGCAACAACATGAGTGAATCTCAAAGATATCCTAGTGAAAGGAGTCAGACATGAAAGAGTACCTGCTGTACCATTCCATGTTTATAAAGGGTAGGAATGGATGAAAACATCTATGGGCTAGAAATCAGAGGAGTGATTTCCCGTGGGGGTGAAAGGGACCTGAAAGGGACATTCGAGAACTTTCAGGGTGTTAGAACCATATATTCCATCAGAGTCGTGGTTACATGGGTGTATACACTCACCTAGGTCCCCTCAACTATGTATTTAATACCTGTGTTTCACTGTATATAAAATTTAATGTATTATATGTAGTATAGATAAATATATGCAACACATTAAAAATATATATTTGTTATGGGTACTCCAATATCCAAAGAAGTGCTAGTTAAGGTACAGATCAAAAGCAAAATAAAATACATGTCACTGCGATTTTTTCCTCTTTTTTTGGCCACAGTAAACATATGATGCCTTAGGTTAAAATACATAATGAAGATTTTCAAGTGTTGTATGTTGTCTTTTCTTTCGCCTTTACTTCTCTGCAGTCTAAGCTTAAAAAGTCTTTGCCCAGACAGAAATTTGGGGGAAAAAATTTTTTTTTCTTCTCATTTCTCTGTAATCTGTCCAGAACCCATTTGGAGGGAAGAATGCCTGACTGCAACGGGGCAAGAGCAAAGGCCTTTCTTTTCACAGTGACATTCCCTCCCCTGGGCTCCTTGCTTCTAGGTGTGTCTGCTGCCTCTGGCCAAAGGGAAGAGGTGGCAGCTGTTTCCGGAGAGCCTGAGAGTGTCAGCCTCTCCACAAAGGGGCGCAGTCCCTTCCCTGCACATGACCATCTTTCTCTAAATGGCCTCATTTTCTGGTTCATACAGCTTGAAATTAGCTTGGTTTCTTGAAGTTAAAACAAAGGCATAGTCCTGAAAATGCTCAAAAAAAGACAAAACAGAAATCATCCCCTGGGGGAAAAAAACACAGGAAAATCCTCTAAATGGAATATAAGCATCTTGAAATACATATGCGTATTATACACGAACCCCAGGAGTGGTGACCATTGAGTGATTGGATCCAGTCTGTGGCATCAGATGCGGGGTGGGGGGCTGGGGTGCATGGAAGCATACGTGGTTATTTCAGTGCCCGGCTTAGTGGCACCTACACTTTATCCTCCAGCTCCAGAGCAGCTGGTCTTGGCGTAAGTTGAAAAGAACACTCGTGTCTCAGAGCCTTTTCTGAAGCCAGGTCTACATGGCAACCGCTGTTAGCAACAACAACTGGTTCAAGTACAAGAAGCAGCCAGGCAATTATTGTTGATCTCCCATAGATCTTCACGGCACTCTCTTGGAGAGTGTTTCAAGCTGTGAGCCAGAATTATTTGGGATTTGTGAATGCTGCAAAATGCGACATGATGAAGCTGTTTGAAAAATTGTCTACAACTCATAGCTACATGGCTGTTACCCGCTTTTTTCAATCACTAGAAAGAGTGCTGCATGGATGCCTGACTCAGGGTACTTTCTGGATTTCTTCTGTTATAAAGATGCCAACAGAATCGGCATAAGATCCGCAAGGGAGACATCAAGCTGGGTTTTCTTCATTCACATTCATTGGCTGTGAATGACTTTTGGTTGTTCCCAAAAATTCCACCCGCCCCTGAAAAAAACAAAGACTTGCCACCATTGAAGATAATAAAAGAATGTGCTGGAAATCACTATCTTGAAAACCTATGTGCACCCCCCCTGTTCATAGCAGTATTATTTATCTAGCCACCGCATGGCAATAATCTAAGTGTCCATCAACACATGAAAAGATAAAGAAGATGTATCCAATATATATACACCAACCAATGTGATGCACACACGGAGGTAGGGAATATTATTCAGCCATAAAAAGAAGGAACTCCTGCCATTTGCAACAAATAGATGGACCTTGAGGACATGGTGTTGCATGAAATAAGTCAGACAAAGACAAATATGTCATCCCAGTTTTATGTGGTATCTGAAAGGAAAAAAATTAACTCACAGATACAAAGAACAGACTGGTGGTTGCCAGAGGTGGAATGGGGGTGGGAAGTGGGGCAAGTAGATGAAGGGGTCACAAGGTACAAACTTCCAGTTATAAGATGAGTATGTCCTCGGCATGTAACACAGCACGGTGACGAGAGTTAAGAATACTTTATTGCATATTTGAATGTTCCTAAGAGAGTAGACTTGGAAAGATCTCATCACAGGGAAAGCATTACAACTGTGGATGGTGATGGGTGTTAAGCGAGTTTCTTGTGTAATCATCCTGCAATAGATACACATATCAGATCGTTATGTTGTACCCCTAAAACCAAGCAAGGCCCTATGTCAATGACCTCCCTTTCTCAATGAGGAGCTTGCTGTTGGCTCCTGATTTTTACAGGCAAATTTCAGACAGACATCAGGTTGTTGGTAGCTTCCCCCATGGAGATTATTCCCAAGAGGCTTCTCTCACTTGGACACATCAGACCTGCTGGGCTGATCGCCCCACTTCTCCTGCACACCAGCGTGGCATTTCTTTCAGAATTTTGTCTTTGGGGATCCCTGGGTGGCGCAGCGGTTTGGCGCCTGCCTTTGGCCCAGGGCGCGATCCTGGAGACCCGGGATCGAATCCCACATCGGGCTCCTGGTGCATGGAGCCTGCTTCTCCCTCTGCCTGTGTCTCTGCCTCTCTCTCTCTGTGACTATCATAAATAAATAAAAATTAAAAAAAAAAAAAAAGAATTTTGTCTTTGGCACCACACGATGTAGCGCGTACCGGCCCTGAACATGGCTCGCGGACTCCTCCTCTGCTGAAAGTGGAAGCAAATGGCAGACTGCTTCTGACATTTTTGCATTCTTTTTCTAATTGTTTCTTCCTCTCTTGCTCCCACTGGATGGTTTCGAGGATGGGGGGTGCTGATGCAAAGCCGATTTTCCAACCTGAAAAATGACCGCTTTTCTTCCTGGGTGACTTCTGAGCAGTGATTCCCCTGCATCCCAGACACCATGTTCTAAAAATCACTTTAAGTGGGGCACCTGGGTGGTTCAGCGATTGTCTGCCTTCGTCTCAGGGGGTGATCCCGAGATCCTAGGATGGAGTCCCGCATCGGGCTCCCTGCGTGAAGCCTGCTTCTCCCTCTGCCTGTGTCTCCACCTCTCTCTGTGTATCTCATGAATAAATAAATAAAATCTTTAAAATAAATAAATAATAAATAATAATAAAATCACGTTAAGTTGCTCTGCTTGGTTTACTAACTGGCACGTGATTTTAGAACGTGTTGCAATGATGTCTACTGTTTTAATAATGAATACCTTCCATCATCACTGGGTTGTTTTGTTTTTTTAAAAAAGATTTTTATCTATTTATTAGAGAGAGAGAAAAAAAAAGAAAGAGCATGAGCAGGAGGAGTTGCAGGGAGAGGGAGAAGGAGGCTCTCGGTGGAGTAGGGAACTGGATGTAGGGCTCAATCCCAGGACCCTGGGATCATGACCTGAGTTGCCTGAGCCACACAGACGCCCCTGTCTCTGGGTTGTGTTTTTTTTTTTTAAGATTTTATTTATTTATTCAGGAGACACACACACACACACACACAGAGAGAGAGAGAGAGAGAGAGAGAGAGAGAGAGAGAGAGAGACACAGGCAGAGGGAGCAGCAGGCTCCATGCAGGGAGCCCGATGTAAGGACTCGATCCAGGGTCTCCAGGATCACACCCTGCGCTCAAGGCGGCGCTAAACTGCTGGGTCACCAGGGCTGCCCCCCTGGGTTTTTCAACTCTTCCCAGGCCTGTCCACCTGGGTTCCTGCACCTTAGTCCCTGAGCCAGGCGGGGAAGCAGCTTCCCTCCCACTAGAGGGCAGCCGGCTCCTTTGTCTAGATCCTTCTTTGGCAACCCAGGGAGGCAGGCCTCTCACTCTTGCAGGTTGAGCCTGGCCTCTGGAGTCTATTTTTCTCTTCTTTTTTTTTTTTTTTTAATTTTATAAATTAATTTTTATTGGTGTTCAATTTACCAACATACAGAATAACACCCAGTGCTCATCCCGTCAAGTGTACCCCTCAGTGCCCGTCACCCATTCACCCCCACCCCCCGCCCTCCTCCCCCTCCACCACCCCTAGTTCATTTCCCAGAGTTAGAAGTCTTTATGCTCTGTCTCCCTTTCTGATATTTCCCACACATTTCTTCTCCCTTCCCTTATATTCCCTTTCACTATTATTCATATTCCCCAAATGAATGAGAACATACACTGTTTGTCCTTCTCCGGTTACTGTGGCCAAGTTCAGTGTGGTACTGGAGTCTATTTTTTAGGCCTTTAAGTGGGCCTTGGGCCCTCAGGCCCAGAGTCAGGGAACACACATCGCTCTCAGGGACCTTGGCACTGACCCTCTCAGGGGGAACCGGCTGCGAGGGTGAGTAAACAGACCACACTCCCCCCACCACCCAAGGCCCGTGGCTGAAGAGAGGTGTACCTTTAGCCTCGAATTGTGAGTTCCCAAAATCAAAGTACAATTTTGAAATAAAAAACGGCAAGGTCTGAAGGAAAGCGCCTTCATGAGCTCTGCCTCCCCCTGTGCTACTTCCTAAAAGCAGAAGGTGGTGTGAGAGGCACAGGAAGGCGCCCCCCTTCCCCATCACTTGATAGCACAGCCTCCTGGTGGCACTTGGACCACATAAGCTTTCAGAGCCACCAGTTAAAAGAGCAGATATCCTGGCCCCACCCTCGGAGGTTCCAACCCAACCAACCCAATAGGTACAGGGTGTGGCCCAAGAATCTGCTTTTTTGGCAAACACCTCATTTGATTCTCAGGCAGATAATCCTTTGAGAAACTTTCCACTGGACTCGATGCTGCGGTGCCATTCGCTTCATCCTGAGAGTTCAAATGTAAATTCTGTATTCCAGGAGGGAAAGACCCATGCAGGGATTTCTCACATTTTAATATTTCAGTGAGAGACCAAGTCTCTTGTGTAATGCTTGGGGTCCCCAGCAGGCCTCACCTCAGGTCTGGAATGTGGGGTCTCCCAGAAGCCCCCACTTCAATTCTGACCCTCTGCTTCCCACTCAGGACCCTCAGCCTCCTACTTTTTTTTTTTTTAAGATTTATTTATTGATTTGAGAGACAGAGAGGGAGGGAGAATGAGTGAGAGGGGCAGAGGGAGAGGGAGAAAGAATCTCAAGCAGAGTCTGCCTAGAGCCACATGCAGGACTCGATCTCACAACCCTGAGATCAGGACCTGAGCTGAAACCAAGGGTCAGATGCTCACCGGACTGAGCCCTCCAGGCGCCTTGCTCTGCCTCCTACCCCTGATGCTTTGTGACTCCCTTGGGCCTAGCAGCCTTTTAGACTGCTGTCCTTTATTTCATGGAGCTCTTGGAAGAAACCTGCCCTCCTGGGACAGAAGCCCTGCGATGAGAATCTGGCCTGTGCCTCCCCCTCCTGAATGTCAGGGCTTCCCTCAACTCCAGCCATGAACTCAGGTATACACCTGCACACACATGCTTGCACGCACACACCCGCACCCCCACATGCCCGCACACGCACACGCACACGCTGCGGTACTCTGACAGGTGTGACAGTTCTTGGAGCTCAGCCCAGCTGCTGGACTGCAGCTCACTTTTAGGCTTTGCGTGGTGCCTCCTGCTCTGCTGGTGTTTGGTGAAAGCGGATGTCAACAAGCTTGAGAATCCGTGGCTACCCCAACCAGGTCAGGGAGAGCCAGTGGTGGTTGCTGCAGGACAAAAACCCACTTTGGAGAACTGGATGCACAAGCCACAAGTAATTGGGAGGGGGACTTTGGGCCCCTGTTAGTCTGATAAAAATGGTGTGTTTGAGATGCCCAGCAGCGTGGAGGGCTCCACCTTCAGGACACACACAGGGATGCCCAGTCCCTGCTACTTCTGGCTTTCAGCTCTCCCTTGCTTTATCCTGTACTAAGTCCTGAGCCCCTCCCTGGTCAGCAGCCCCTAATGATCTTCACTGGATCTGGTATTGAGATCTCGGGTTAAATCTGTCGCCGGCTTGTAACGACCCGGTCCTGAAGCCCCCATACGACCCCAATGTCAGGAGGTAATCTCTTGGAAGACGCTCCTGGACCAGTCTTCGGAGAGGTCCCTCCAACGGCCCCCAGTCAAGCATCAGCTCAGAAGCACCAAGGGCAGCCATCAACGACAGTGACCATGCAGCACACAGAGGTCCGGGTCGCAGGGAAGGGGGCTCCTGAGGTGGCCTGGCCCTAGACAAGGCGGACCACTGGGGCTCAGGTCTCAGACTGTGGCCTTGCCTGCTGGGAAACTATCTTGTCCATGGCTCCATTGGCACTGGGAATCACAGATGCTCACAAGAAACCAATGCAAGAAGCCATCACTTACAGTGAGAAATAAGATCGGATGCTTCCATCAGCCCAATCAACTCACCAGGCAGGGGCAGGGGCCTTTCCTGGGTGGCCATGGCTCATAACAAGCTCGGTGGGAAGTGTGATCCACTGTACTCAGCAGGGGTCTCTGCTTGTATTGGTCAGAGCAGACATTCACCCGAAATGCCCTTCATAACTGTATCAGTTATTAATGACTGGGGTCCATTTTGGTTGGTGTCTCTGTCATATCAGTTAAATATTCTGAACATCACCTTTACTACAAGTAAGCATACAGCTGCTACAAGAGTCCAGATTTCTAGCAACTGGACTGACTATAATCCCCTCATTAGGCTTCAGGGGGTTCCACACTTTGATTACCAGCATCTGGCACATTGTAGGTGCTCAGTGGCACATATTAGGTGCTCATGATGTTGGGCTCAGTCGAACAATGATGCCTGGATGGGCTCTGCCACATTTGTCCTCCCTGTGTATCCCTTTCCTAGGGCTCAGTGGGTGACAACTCTCCCAAATGTGATGTTCTTTCTTTGTACACAGCAGGTCCTCCTGGGAGGCATGCTGCCTTTCGGGTGACCTTGCTAACTCGACAACCATAACTTTAGGGAACCCCCTGCTATACGCCAGATTTGGGGGATATGGCAGTGAATAGGACCATCATGGTTCTGGCCCTGCTGGGATCCAGTGTAAAGAACCAGTTGGGTATTAAATCAACAGTAGAATGAATGGGGAAGGAGCACCAAGGTGATGGGCACACAGGGTAGAGGAATGGGGGTGTTCTAGCTGAGACCCTGGTTCATTAGGTGAAGGCAAAGGGGATGTGGGGGTGGGGTAATGATGGGTAATCCAGGCAGAGCAAACCACATTTGCAGACTTGGATGCAGGGAAGAGGACATCCTTCATCCTTCGTGTGGAGAGCAGGGCATATGAGCTGAGGAGGTGGGCGGTGGCCAAGACGAGAGGGTGGCACCATGCAGACCTCTGACCCCAGGGAGCAAAAGCTGCAATAGTCTAAGTCCCTCTGGAAGTGGCCTCCCCGGCTGCCCCCAGGCTGTGACTGAGTGTTTGGGGGGTGGGAGGGAGATATTGGGGCTGGGGCATGCTCAGTCCCAGGAGCTGGGGCTGCTCAGGCACCTGCTTGGCTCAAGGACCATGCAGTGACTTTGCTGAGCCTTCCTGGTGCCACACAGCAGTACAGGACATTTGTATCCTCCCCCTCTCTTGTCCCAATGGCTCTCCCAGCCTCCCCCAGCTCCCTCTCCTGATTCACAAATGTTTTCCTAAAGAATACCCTTGCATGTTTAATCCTAACCTGACGTCTGCTTCTGGGAGGATCTGGACTCACACAGGCTCTATCCTAACGCTAATTGTACCTCAAGTGCTTTAAACAAGGGAGCGGTATTATCAGATTTTATCTGGAAAAGAACAGTCGGGCTGCAAGGAGGCGTATTCAGTGCAAGGGGACCAGGACCAGGGACAAGGAAGGGCCATTAGGAGGCTGTCAGGATGGTCCAGGTGAGATGGCTTGGTCTGTGGGATGGCAACAGGGATCCACCACTGGTTGGTTGAGTTCATGTTCACCAAACAGCCTTCTCTTGGAACTCAGATGTTCAGAAACTAGGCGGACCTCCTGACACCCCCTGCAAAGGAATAGAGGCAGCCAAGAATGAATAAAGGACATTCAACAAAGTCCTGGGTGTCTGATGGTCCTGAGCCACAATCTCCAAATCTGATTGGTTCTGTGGCATGGCATTAATGGATGGACACTGGATCCCCAACCAGAGGAACTTCACTCTGTTCCCAAAGGTCTTTTGGTAGACAGCCTGCTGGCCTTGTAGGATTTGGTAGGGTGATGAACGGCTCCCAAACCTATAACTACCTACCTAACCTGGTATAAAAGGACTTTGCAGATATGATTACATTAAGGACTTTGAGGTGGGGAGATGATCTGGGTGGGGCTGATGTAATCACAAGAGTCACTAGAGGAGGGACAAGAAGGACCAGGGTGGTAGGAGACATACCGTGGTGGCCAGAGGATAGAATGGAGTGAGAGGGGTGCCCTGTGCCAAGGAGAGTGGGTGGTCTTTGGAAGCTGGCAAAGATGGGGAGACAGAGTCTCCCCTAGGGCCTCTGGGAGAAACACCAGCCTGCTAACCCTGGATTTTATCCCAGCGACACTGATTTCAAAATTCCGACCTCCAGAAATATAAGATAATAAACGTGTGTTGTTTTAATCCACTGTGTTTGTGATTGGTTGCTACAGCTGCAATAAGAAACAACAGATATTTCAAATGACTGAAGGAATTAATTATATCCAATAACACATGGATATATAATAAATGAATAATATATGTAATGCCTATTTCCAGGCCACAGCGACTAAAATGAGGGACTGTGAAGAATGCTTAGCGACCTTTCTAGAAAAACCTTTCCTAGTTTGAGAAACCTTAAAGCCAGAACTACATTTCCCAAGATCCCTTGCAGCTAGGACAAGAGCATGTAACCCGGGCCCACCAATCAGACGCATCTTGGTGAGAAAGCCTCTGGAGAAATTCTCTCCTAGGTTCAGGGGGGCAATCCCTGAGCTCTCCTGGCAGCAGGGGGGAGGCGGGCAGGGTCCCCTCTGAGTCTCTGAAGTGCCAATGGCACTTGCACTCACCAGTGGTGGGAAGATGATCTGGGTGCTGTTCCCCACTGTAGGGCCTCCCAGCCTGATTTTCTGGCCTTCCGGAAGATTCTGCAAGCCACGAGGTGTCCTTTGATTAATAAGTTTGCTCCTTAACCCCTGCAGTGTGGATTTTTTTCTTTGCAGTTAAGGACTCTGGTTGCCACCTCGCCTCACGACATGGTCGTCAGGAGCCTGTCAATTTTAGCAGCTGGAAGGTGAAGTGTTCAGCTTTTCCAACGAGCAGAATTGCTCAGACTAGGTGTTGGAGCTCATGCTCATTACAGCTGCAGAGCATCACCGCCAGCCCGGAGCAGCTGGTCCTCTTTATGCCTGGAGTGGCCAAGGAGAGAGACCCTGGACCAGGTCACCGGAGAGGGGAAAGCTCTACATGGGTTTCTGTGGCTGCAGAAAGGCCTCTCTGGGCGTGGCGCGGGTCACTAGCACACTGTCCTCTGACACTGGTGAGGAAGCTGCTGGAAGCGTCTTTCAGGGCTGCTTTCCCTGGGGGGTAGTGAGTCCCCACGTCCGGTTTGGGGAACAGTGCCTGAGGTGTTCCTGACTTTGCTGGGCCTGAGAGCTCTCGTGGATGAGGCAGCCAGATGGGAGTCGAGCCTCCCTACGCCTCTGCTTCCAGGAGCTCGTGCTCGGGAGACAAGGTTAGGGGTAAGAGAGATGAGGGCTGCTTCACCTGAAGTCATCATCCCCCCCACCCCCCCAGGCTGTCGGGATTCATCCTAGGTGTTTTGGAGCCACTAACAATTTATAAGCACTTTGGAAACCCGATGTATTATGTGAGTGTCTCTGGGAATGAGACTTCACACTATGCCTTCGCTCCTAAGAATGCTCTGGAAACCCTGAACACAGAGCCTTGACCAGAAAATTAAATGTTGCACGGAGGCTTTTGAGAGTTAAAAAGCATTTAAAGAAGGGGTAACAAATAGTTCATGAACATGCAGGAAGGCAGTTTTAGCTACTATAAAATCAAACCCACAGCTCAAAAGGATCCCACAGCCTCCAGGGAATGCTTTGTGTTCTCTTGGATCTTACAAGGGGCAAGCACAGTAGTGGTTTTATATATGGCATCTCTGAAAGAATGCTAATCCCAGGAAGATTTTTTTTCCTTACAAAATATTTTAAGAAGAGGTTGTTTTTTTTTTCCCCCAGGAGAGGTTTTTGGATTACAAATGCCTAAACCCACCCTTCAATATTTTGATTCCTTTGGCCTGAGGGGAAAACACCCTAATCCAAAATCTCTAGAAGGGTAAAAGTGAAGACCTTGCCAATAATTAATCATTAATAATGAAGATACATATGTGATCAGAACTCTTCCAACATCCCTTGAGCAGAATAATTTCCCAAGAAATTTATTTTAACAGTTGTGTTTTAATTGGGGGAGGGGGTACATGAGGGCACTAACTGATAAGCCAGTTATACTTAGGGGAAAACCAGTCCCTCACAGGGAGCCCTTTTGAGAGGAAAGCTAGAATGACATCTTGGGCACATCCTCCCCTCCTTAACGGCCCACGTGCTTTATTCATTATAGTCAGAAGTTTAACCCCAGAGAGGGTTTGGCCTGGGCCTGACCCTACAAGTTAGAAGTTCAAGTAGAATTCTGATAGTAACCAAGATTACCACCCATCGTGATACAAGAATCAGTGGTCCATGTAAAATTGTGCTTTGCTGACAAGGTTGTAATAAATTGCAATCATTGCAGATGTGGCTACAGTGAATTTCATCTGAACAATAACTTCTTTTTTTTAAAAGACTATTTATTTATTTGACAGAGAGAGAGCATGAGCAGGGGGAGCAGCAGAGGCAGAGGGAGAAGCAGACTCCCCGCTGAGCAGGGAGCCCCACTCGATCCCAGGACCCTGAGATCGCGACCTGAGCTGAAGGCAGATGCTCAACCAACTAAGCCACCCAGGCACCTCCACTAACTTCTACTTAACACTTGTTTTCCCAAACACATCTTCATTTACAGAAGATTCTTTATAGAAGGTCTCCAGCTCAGGGCCCAACCCACCACTTGGTATATGCAGTAAGCCCAGGAGACCCAGGGCCACCCTTCCCAACCAGGAACTCCTTGATCTCCACCCAGTTCACCCAGGAGCAAGGATCCCTATCCCTTCCCAGTCCTGCAGCCACTGCATAGCTTTTCTGATGGGCATTCTTGGCCAGCCTCTGGCCCCCTCAAGAAAAGCCAAACACTGTTCCCTCTCCTGCTCACCCCAGACACTCTCTTTCCCTGGAGCTGAATCTCAGAGCCTGGCAGTCCTTGGCCCCGTCTCCATAAGCCCAGGTGAGATGCATTTGGCAGTCGGGAACTCAACGCACCCATCCGCCCACCTCATCTCCAGGTTCTCCAAGACAACCCTCCTTGACGCTCAGAATCCAAACAAGGTGCAGACTTTCCTTGGATCCCCGGCTTTGCAGGATCCTGGCTCCTGAAGTTCTTAGCAAGTCCCTGGAGCGATATGCAAAGGTCACCAATTCCTTTTCCCCAATGCTGGCACCAGTTTAATTCCAAGATGGTCTAACACGGAGTGACCCACACATTTTGTTGTTTGTTTCTGCTTGGAGGTGACCCCAGCCCTTCCTGCACCCCAGGAAGCAGGATGCAGTCACTCTTCAATAATCTATAAAATACCAAGAATCACCTACTCAACATTCTGCAAATGATAGCGAATGTTTTTAAGTACAATCACAGCAGGAGGACATGGTAACGTTAACTGTATCCTGCTTTGGAATGAACAAAACATCCCCTTTAGCCTCCAGCTTCCTTTCCCTCCCCGAAGGAATTTGCTATTGTTTGTAAATAGAGTATACTCCTAGCACCAGCTTCGTTTAACCACACTTCAAACACAGCCTTTCTGATCAGTCCTCATAGGTCAACTTTGATTTTTTTTTTCACCAGTTCTATTGAGGTATAATTTATATGCAATAAAATGTACCTGTTTTAAGGATATGGTTCAATGAGTCTTGGCAAATGTATACACCTGTGCAACCACCACCATGCTCTAGATGTAGAATATTTTCCATCACCCCAAAAAGTCTCCTTTTGCCCTTTTGGTGTCAACCTCCCTCCCCACCCCTGGCTCCAGGAAACTACTGATGTGCTTTCTGCCACTATAGACTCACTTTGAAGGGCTTTGATTTTAATGAGAATATACTGTAGTCAAAAAATTGGAGTTCTACATTTTCTGCTTGACACCCTCCCTGGAAGGGGACCACATGAGACAATTCAACCTCGAAAAAAATTGCAATTTGTATGTTACCACATAAAATCTACCCCTCTGTTGACTTCCTTTCCTTGACTAGTGTGGTAAATTGTTTTCAAAGATGATGCCAACAATTCTTCCCAGCCCCAGACCACACACTGCTCCTCCCATCTAGAGGTGGAGCCTGTTTCCCCTCCCCATGAGTGAACCCAGAGTGTCTTTGTAACTTGATTTGACCAGAACAATATGGCTGAAGTGCTCTGCCAGTCTAGGCCCAGGCATTACAAGACCATATGGTACCTGCTTCTGGGCTCTTGGGGTTCAGTCACTACGTATAAGCTCAGGCCAGAGTGCTGAATAACAGGTGTCTGCATGTAGAGAGGGACCCCAGCTAAGGTGCTAGATATGCAAGTGAAGCCACCTTGGGTGTTCTAATTCCTACCAACTTGCCGGCCAATTGCAGCAGGTGATCTAGGCCAACCCAACCCAGAGCAGAAGAACCACCCAGCTGAGCCCAGCCAACCCATAGACTCATGAACAATAAACAGTAAATCTTTATTGTCTGAAGTTGCAAGGCCTTGGCATGGTTTGTTACACAGCAATATATCGCTAATGCGATCAGGAATAGTGTTGGAAAGTAATGCCCTTATGAAACCATGTTCAAGGCCTGGCATGGTCAATCGCATGCCGCAGTGACTCACAATTTGTTAAAATCAATCAGTTTCTCCTGAGCCATCCAAGCCATATCCACAGGCCCATCCAAGGCCAATCAGGGAACCCAAGACTGGTGTTCAGGTATCTGGCAGGAATGGACGACCCACTCAGATAATTCCTGGGGCATTAGGCACACTCCCCAGACCAGAGAGAGCTGGAAACTTACAGGAAACTTACTCTGGAGATAAATTATCTGGCCACGGAGGATTTGACCTTCACCTACCATTAAGCCACAGGGCAGGGCAAGTATCAGCTGCCAACATAAGCAGATCACTTGCCCTTTCTTTCCTGGAAGACTCTATCATCTTCAACCAAATCTCCAGGTTATGGAAAAAAGATGTCCTCTAGCAGTAACTCATTTGAATCTGGGAGGATTCCTAATAGGATGTATGTAAATTGTTGCTCTGAACGTTTGAATAGCCAGGTGGCAAAAAACAAGGGGACCAGGGCTTCCTGATAACATCAGCTGCTGGTAGAGGTTGTTTTGAATTAGGTAAGGAGAGCGAAGAGAGCAAAACTACTTGCCCTGGTTCACCTGAAGTACCCACTAATGGTGAACCCCAGAAGAGGAGGATACTTCTCTCCTTCTAGCTCAGAGTCTCAGGTTTTACAATGGTCTGAGCATATAGTCTGTACGTTCACGTTCCCTCTGCATGCACGGTGGTGGGCGTTGGGAGTGTCTTCTCCCAGGAAGCAGAGGAAGGGGAAGGATTGGGGATGTGGCAACCCCAGGAGGCTTCCTGCAAGAAATACCATGGATGAGTGGCAAAGATGAAGGAAGGGCAGGGCCCAGGCCAGCAGTAAGTGTGAGACCAGCACAGAAGGGGAGTCGAGAGGGTCAGAGTTTTCATATTCTAAATGGTTTTGCATCATTTTGGGATAAATCAAAAGGACTTGACCCTTTGCTTATGCTCCATCTCTTTGTTGTGTACAAGCATTTCACCGTGCTTTAAGCACAGCACAAGTGAGGGCAGAGTGGCTGCTGTTAGCTCTGTCTGTAACTGGAAGATGGCCACACCCTCTGGCATCAGACCGAATAGGAAAAAGGCCCCAGGGTGTCTTGTGCTGGGGACACCAGGTGACTGTACAGAGTCTGCTCCAGCCAGGAGATCCCAGCAGGTGCAGGGCTGATGGGAAGTGCGCAAGCTTGGCCGGGTTTCCTGCCCAGATGGAGCATCAGACTGAGTCACTCTTCCCTCCCTCTGCCTGAGGAGCCCCGCCACACATTTTCTGCTCCCATGTGCCAGCCCATCTTTTCCCTTCCCTTGGAGCTCTTCCCTTCTCTAAGGACAGCAAACCAATCATAACTAGAATCCAGAACACACTTCCCATGATACACTTTTCTTCCCATAACGAGTGTCTAAGAAAAATGGTCAAATGGCCAACAAAACACCCTCCCCGCCTCAACCAAGCAAGAATAAAGTACTTAGCAAAACCAAGCAGCTGTCAAGAATTTCTAAAACAAAACGAAGGGGCGGAGGATCAGCTGCACTCTAGGGTGAGTGTAGAATCATCTCTACACTCATCACCTTCATAGACTGAGAAACCATATTGATATTTTCAAAGCACAGATCCCGAAACATATTTAAAAATGTTGAATATGGTTTTTGCAAGTACTTGCACACACATTATTTCCTGTGTCTCAACAGCTGCCTTCCTGGATTCTGAATCTTTAGCACCGGGACACAGGGTTGGGGCACCCACCATGGTCAAGGTGCTCACAGGGTGGGTGCGTGTGGCATGATATGTGCATGCCCCAAAGGCTTTCCTGTCCTTCACTGACCCTGTTGGCCGATAACTGTCTGATGACGTTTTAGAGACAGCACTTTAATCTCCACGTGGTGCAGGAAAGCAGCCTCATTGGCTGGGGATGTTCCTCAAGCCATTATTAGGGTGAAGTTTACTTTTGTACTCTTTTGGTCACAAGCTGCAGAAACCTGTTTGAATTGGCTCAAATGAAAAGGAGACATTTACACCAGGATAAACTGGTGTCTTGGGGAAGCCAAGGGTGAGATGGGCAAGCAGTCTTGAGAGGGACTGGAACCAGAACAAACACTCATCCCAAACAGATGTGACGTTTCTGCAATCCGGGGGGGATGCCTGAATCTTGCAAGGCACAGACATAGTTAGGAAGCCTGAGGAGCTCAGTGGAATAGGGCGACCCCATGAGGGGTTGGGGGACAGACCTGATAGCCAGGAAAAATGCCCTATTATATATATAAACTGAATGAGTGCAAAAGAAAGCATAGCAGATGGGACAGATGAGTCAACATATGCCACCGATAGCATTTGAAAGTTCACTTTATTTAATTCGCTGAAGTAAGTTCCATATGAATTAAAGAGTAAACATTTTTTAAAGTAATTTTTAAAGTATATCATAGGAGCACCTGGTGGCTCAGTCGGTTAAGTGTCTGCCTTCAGCTCGGGTCATGATCCTGGGGTCCTGGGATTGAGCCTCTCATTGGGCTCCCTGCTCAGCAAGGAGTCTGCTTTTCCCTCTTCTGCTCTCCCTGCCTGTGCTCTCTCTCTCCTTCTCTGTGTCAAATAGATGAATAACAACCTTTAAATAAATAAAAATATATCATAGATACTGAAATAAAATATAAATGAATATTAATTAAGGCTTTAATAAAAAGAAGGGAATAACTACTAACCCTGGAAACCACACAGGAACATCATAAAGCAATGTTGACCAGGATTGACATTTGTTGAGAGTTTACCATCTAAGTCTCAATTTTAAAGCACTTTGTCCACATTATCTTGTATATCTTCCAATCTTATGGAAATGGTACCATTGTTCTCATTTTTAAAGGTGAATAAACTGAGGCAGAGAGATGTCCAGTAACTCACTCAAGATCATACAGAAAGGCGTGGAGCTTTATGTCTGGAATGTGCCCCCAAAGCCAATGCTGGAATCCTCTGTCTGAGCTCTCCACCACATGAACTTTTTTTTTTTTAACCACATGAATTTAAATAGGCTTACATGGGGCTGCTGGGTGGCTCAGTTGGTCAAGCATCCGACTCTTGATTTTGTCTCACATTATGATCTCCCAGGGTGGTGAGATCAAGCTCCAGGCCAGGCTGTGAGCTCGGCAGAGTCTGCTTGGGATTCTCTCTCTCCCTCTCCCTCTGCCCCTCCCTCCCACTCCCGTGCTCTCTCCCTCCCTAAAATACATATACCAATAAATAAATAAAATATTTAAAATAGGCTTCCAGGGGCCAAGTTTGTTCACTCATTCATTGAACTCACACTGAGGGACAGACACGGCTTGAGGCACTGGATGTGTAATGATGGATTGGCAGCCATGGCACCTGACCTCATGGAGGTTATGCTCTATACTCCAGAATCTAGAAAAGGTACAGAGCAGATTTAAAAACTAATGAGAGAATTTCTGATTGTACTAAGTGCTTTGAGGAAGAAAATATAGGGCTCTGTGATGAATAGTGATTGGGATAGGGGGCCTGGCCCTGATTGGGTGGTTGGGGAGGGTCAGAGGAGGGAGCTTGGCCAGTGGATGAGTTTTGCGGCATCAGGGAACAAGAGGAATCCAGAAGGACCCAGGTTCTGGGCTAGGGTGGATTGCAGTATCACCTAATGTGACCAGAGAAAGTACAGCAGGTTTGTAGAAGAAAAACTAGGATCCCATCCTGACATGTTAAAATCTTTTTTTTTTTTTTTTTTTTTTTTTTTTTTAGCTAGAGTGCTTAGGGCAGGTGTGGAGGGGCAGAGGGAGAGAAAGAGAATCCCCAGCAGACTCCATGCTCAGGGTGGAGGCCAAAGTGGGGTTTGATCACACAAACCCTGATATCATGACCTGAACAGAAATCAAGAGTCAGATACTTAACTGATTGAGCCACCCAGGCACCCTCTGACATGTTAAAGCTGAGTAGGACACCCAATTGTGCTTTATAACCCCTAATACATACATAGTGAGTATCACAAAGCATTAACATCAGACATATTGACAAGAAAACACACTGACCTTCCAGTAGATGTGTGAGCAAAGGGTGAGAAAACACAATTTAGAAATGGGAAGTCAGAGCGCCTGGGTGGCTCAGTCAGTAAAGCATCTGCCTTCGGCTTAGGTCATGATCTCAGGGTCGTGGGAGTGAGCCTCACATTGGGCTCCTTGCTCAGCACGAAGTCTGCTTCTCCCTCTGCTCCTCATTCATGCTCTCTCTTGTTATCTCTCTCCTTCTCTCTCAAATAAATAAATAAAATCTGTTAGAAATGGGAAAACAGTGAACAAACATGGAAAAATATTCAGTATCACTAGTAGGCCAAGAATCCAGCTTGAAATACTGATAAGGCCGCACATTTGTAACTACTGAATTAGAAAAATACTTTTAAAAGGGGAATATCCAGCGGAGCCAGGGCGGCATGGGTACTCCTCACACATTGACGGTGATGTCGTAACAAGGCACACATATTTGGAAAGAAATTTGCCAAATGTCAGAAAAACTCCTATATCCATTGACCTCATTTTTTTTCACTTTGGGAGTTCTTTCTCTCTTTAGGAAAAGAGACTGTGTGCCCCTGGTATCGACCACAGGGGAATATTTGAGCACAAAGATGAAGCGGTAGGGAGACGGTCATGGATGTGGTGGGCCATCTGCTCGGTCCCAGTGTGACAAGGCCTTCATCCGCGACAGCAGGTTTGCTTGGGGTGGGGGGAGGTTCCTCCTGGCCACTGCGTAGATGCCCATAGAAGCAGAGGAGGCAGGGAGGTCACAGCCGGCCTCGGGCCTCTCGTGGGCTGCAGGCCTGGGCGCCCACAAGGAACTCATCTGGGTGCTGCACGTTCTTCTTCACGCCCCCGCTCTGCTCTGCATGGGCTTGGTCTTCAGCACACTTGAAATCGCAAGTGAAGTGGCTCAAGGTCATCTGGCGTTCAGCTTCTCAGCACGCCCCGTGTGGTGTTCTGCTGCAGAGCACACGCCCAGCTGCTGACACGGTCACTAGGCAGTTTCCCTGGTGACTGCTAAAGCCGACCTGGAATGTGCTCTCTGTCTCCAGTGGTGAGCTGGAAATCAGCGGTCTTGGGGGGACAGGGGGGGTGGGGGGGAATTGTTCTGCAGGAGTCAAATGACCTCCCAGTGTTTCCATCTGTGAGAGGAGGCGGGAACTCTGCCCTGCCTCCCGGAGAGCCTGGTGAGTAGAGTCTCATGACCCCTTGCAGCAGCTCTGGCCAAGGACGCTCAAAAAATGGCCCTGGCGAGTCAAACTGACCAGAGACTGGCCAAGGGAATCAGAGGAGGTGCACAGGAACGCTCCCATCACACCACAGAAAACTGAGCATCCGGAATCACTTCACCCTCCTTCCCATGACCAGCCACCCTCCCCGGAGAGACTCCTGTGCCCAAGTCGGAGAGCACTTGGGAGCACTCCAGGACCCTGAACCAGACCTGGGTTGTGTTTCTGGGTGCTGCCAAGCCAGCAGCCTGGGGATGGAGCTGCCACAGGAGGCCAGGGCAGGTGGCTCTTTGGAGGAGTACCAGGGAGACGGAGCATCCCCAGAACACTCACTGTCAGCCTCTGCTAACCTGCTGGGTACCCAACGTTTTCTGGAACCAGCTGTGTTCACTTGTCCCCAGTTTGGTCTCCTAGGAACACAGCAGCTAGATGCACCTCCCGGTGGCCACACACCTGCACCCTTATGCCCAGTGTGATGCAGACATCTGGGAGCGTGCCTCCAAACACCACGGAAGCCTGGGGTCACTGTGTAAGAATGTCCTGATACAGATTCTGAATGCGTGGTGCTCTGCGTTCCTCCACCCCCACCTTGCTCTGACACCCAGCCCAGGACAGGCTGCTGAGACCTCCTTAGAGATCCAGGCGTGGCTTGTCACCACCCCCCAGCCCCCACCCCCGCCGCCGCCGTGCCTGCTATGTGGATCTGGCTGCACTCCTCCTGCAGATCCGTGGCCCTGGACCAGTGAGCCGTGGCTGGAGCTCCAGCCAGAGAGGCCTGGCTGATCGGATTTCTCTCCTGAATCAGGGAACAGGTCCTGGCAGCTGTGCGGAGGGCCAGGAAGACGGGAGCTGGCGGCGGGAAGGCTGCAGAAAGGGCAGAGCACCTCTGTAGGGAGCTGCGGGAAGCACCTGTTTCCCTCCTCCCCAAAGCGTGGTCAGGGGCTGGGTGGAGAAATCAGCCCTACAAGCCCCCTCGAGCGACTAGTGTCCTGAATCTCTACAACCACATTTATTCCAAGGCTCTCGACAAGGGAAGTACCCAGCTAGAGAGACCCTGCCACCCAGACCTGTGCATCTGATCCTGGCGGGGCTTACAGGTAGGGGAGCATCCCCAGGGGGCGGGCCTGACTTATTTCCTCTGACGCCAGAAGGAGGAAGCCGGTGTTTCCTGTTGTCTCACTCTTGCTCTCTCTCTCAGATGCTTGAGAACCCAAGGCTGAGAGCCCCGCAGCAATCCTGATCCCATCACTGCTGGTCACAATGGAGTCCTGAGCCTCACCCTGACAAGCCCCCTGCTCTGTACGGCCCTGAAAGGCAGTTTATTAATAAGACCCCTGGGTTCTCACCCCAGACTCAGTGAATCAAAGTCTTCAGACCTGGAGCCCCAACTCTGTGTTTTTAAGGGTCCCCAGGAAATTCTGAGGCACAGACTGGGATGGGGACCACAGAGCCTGGCTAGCCCATCACGTCCAGATGTGGAAAGAGGCCCCTGCAAGGTACCTTGCTGAAGCCACACAGCTCTTAGCGACAGTTGTGGCTGGGCTCTTTCCTCCCCAAACAAGGTGAAATCCCCAGGTAAGACCCTTCCTTGCAGTCATGCTGGCATGAGGGTGCTGATCCTTCCCGGTGCTCCTGGGGAACGCAGTTGACATTTATTTAGTATTTGAGCTAGGCCCTTGGACATTGCCCTTTTAACCACACCCCGGTGGAGGCACACCATTGTGTATATATTAAAAGTTTTTAATCATGCAAAAGGAGGACAGAAAGACACTCCTGAGACAGACTTTCCATTTCTGGCTGCGTGATCAATTTCCTGTCACTGGATGTGGTTCCCGGCTCACCTCCCTAAGGCTCATACCAGGAGAAAGCTGGCGCTGACAAGCATTCTCTGAAAAGGAGAGTTCGTTTCTTCTACTCTTGAGCCTCAAAGGAGCCAGCATGCAGACAGGGACACTTGGATGGCTCGGTGGTTGAGCATCTGCCTTTGACTCAGGTCGTGATCCCAGGGTCCTGGGATCAAGTCCTGCATTGGGCTCCCCAGAAGGAGCCTGCTTCTCCCGCTGCCTGTGTCTCTGCCTCTCTCTGTGTGTCTCTCATGAATAAATAAATAAAATATTTTTTAAAAAGGAGGAATAAGGCATATGGATATCGAATTGCCATCTCTGTTATAGATAAAGCTGATATTGGAGAACATGGCTTGTCCTGGAAGTGAGTAGGTCCCCCCTACCTTACAGTCAACTCTGGACCAGGGCAGCCTCCAGATGGTGAGAGAGGCAGATGCCAGTTCCCCTAAACCATGAACCATGGACCAGCAGACCACAGTGTGTGCTGTCTCCCGGGGCCGAGTCGGCAGGTTGGAGGGAGACCAGGGCGTTGCCCTAATGGTACCTGGAAAGCTGGTCCTTCCCACAGTTGGAAGGCAACGTGAAGAGAGGGGAATCACCGAAGGGGTATATTCCCTTCCTTGCTCAGCTTCTGTTCCCTGCATGTTTCCCTAGGAGCTACGCAGGGAGGCGACAGTGGGCTGAGGCCTGATTAGATGTTCCTCGTTCTCCATCCTGATCACCTTACACCTGCCCACCATGCCCGCACCTTCCTCCCCCGCCTGCTGCCAGACGTCATCGCCTCCCATCTGGGTCACTCCAGCGGGCCCTTGCCTTGGTCTGTTTGGGCTGCTATGACACAATACCACAGACAGAGTGGCTTACAACATAAACGGGGGAAATTTAATTCTCACAGTTCTGGAGGCTGGAAGTCCGAGGTTAAGGTGTGGGCAGATCTGGTGAGGACTATTGTAGTTCATAGATGGCTCTTCCTGCTGTATCTTCATGTGGCAGAAGGGGCGAGGGGGCTCTCTGGGGTCTCTTTCCCATGGGCACTAATGCCCCCATGATGGCCTCACTTTCAAGACTGCTCATCTCTCAAAGGCCCCACCTCCCAACACCACTTTGGGCTAGGTTTTCAGCGTATGAATTTTAGGGGGACACGACATTCAGACCATGGCAGCTCTCCACTGTAATTCACCTCTCACACACACCCAGGGTGACTCTTCCAGAAGCACAGATCTGGCCTTGCTATTGTGCTTCTAACGCCCCCCAGGGGCTCCTCATGGGTTACAGAACAAGGTTCTGATTAGCCTGGCCCTCTGCCAGGGAAGAGCCCCAGTCTTCCAGTCAGGGGGACGGTGCAAGGACAGCGTGGGTTCCAGTTGCCAGGCCTGAAATGTCCTCAATCTGGGTTCCCTGAAACTGTAGCTCAATGCATTGTGGTGAAGTTCACCCAAGTTGAAACGAAGAATCAAGGTCAGGTTCCTCGGCTTAGCATCAGCCCAGAAACCCAGACGTGTAACATCCACGGTCCAATGGCTGGGTGTCTGATGAAGCAGATCGAGCGTGTGAGGACATGGGTGTGTTTCCCCAGTCCAACCCACGCTTGGGGCCTCCCATGACAGCCTCAATGTGGGGTCCCACTGGGTCCTCACGTGCATGGTACAGAAGGTCAAAGTTGGCTAACAAATCAGTACCAGCTCAGGCCCTCTTGTCTCTTGGTCCACAAGGGACCCCACAGACTTTAGGATGAAGCTCAATTTTGTGCTAGCGTTCACCATGGATGCTTCCCCTGCCCTCATGTCACAGATGGTGCCCCTACCATGGCGGAACTTCACTGTGTTTTCACCCGAGTGGACCAAGGCGGGAGAAGCAATGCAGGAAGGGACACCTGGCACACAACCTCTCACCATCCCGGGGGCCATCCACCCTGGTGTTCACACTCCTGCGTCTACCTCTGCTCTCTCCTGAGCGACCTCAGGGCTGATGACTCACTGCCCTCCTGCCCCTCCTGGCCCCTTGCAGCGGGGTATCCAGGGGTCACTGCTGTCCCCTGTCCAGTGTCCTCTGGATGTGGAAATCAGCCCAAGAGGTGTAAAGTAAACTGTCTTCTGATGACAGATGGTTCTGGGGTGGAAAATAAAAGCAATGGAAGAATAATGATAGTAGTTATTCCAACTCCTTTTTTTTTCCTTGTGGGGAAATGTCATACATAAAACAGAAGGAAGCGAGATTTTGCCATAAATATATCTTCCCAGAAGACTCCAACAGTGGCTCTGTTGAGTGGTCAAGGCCTGATCTGGCGGAGCTAGTATATACACAGTCAAGGAGGAGAAAGAGGGCCCAGCCCAGGTCCTCGGAGGCCTCAACAACCTCTGCAGGCATGTCCTGGTGGGACCTGGCCACCCCAGACAGAGCAGATGGCAGAAGCCTCTGGCAGCAGGAAGAGCCAGCTGATGGCCCTGGGGTAGCCAGTCCGTGCTCACCCTGGCACCCCTCCCTGCCGGGGCCAAGGGCCCATCTCTGGATGAGGAGATGGGCAGCCAGCTTCCTTTTCAAGGGTCCAAGTGAGCACTCGACACGGGTGAGGAGGGAGGGTGGCCAGGTGGTTCCACTGGTGTCAGCAGGGGATTCCCCTGGGGTCAGCTTGCTGTCATTTACTTCAAAGCATGGGAGGGCTTTTATGGATTATACACTCATGTTCTGTCTGGCTCTCTGCCTCCTTGCGAGAGCGGAAGCTGCCTGTGGGTGGGGACTTTGTCATCCACTGTGTCCCTGACACCTAGAACTGTGCCTGGCACATTTAGGTGCTCAATAAACTTTTGAAGGAATTGACCAATGCGTGGCTCAGTAACCAGTAACAAACATGATAACCTGACTCTCATATGCTACACGGTTCTATTTTGTTTTATTTTTAAATTTATTTAGAGTCAGAGAGAGCAAGAGAGAGAGCAAGCTGGAGGCAGGCAGGGAGAGAGAGAGAGAAGGAGAAGCAGACTCCCTGAGGAGCAGGGGATTCAGTCGGTTAAGCATCTGCCTTTAGCTCAGATCATGATCCCAGGGCCCTGGGATTGAGTCCCACATCAGGCTCCCTGCTCAGCGGAGCGTCTGCATCTCCATCTCCCTCTGCATTCCCCCTGCACATGCACTGTCTCTCTTCCTCTCTCTCACAAATAAATATATCTCTTAAATTATTTATTTATTTATTATTTATGATAGTCACACAGAGAGAGAGAGAGAGGCAGAGACACAGGCAGAGGGAGAAGCAGGCTCCACGCACCGGGAGCCCGATGTGGGATTCGATCCCGGGTCTCCAGGATTGCGCCCTGGGCCAAAGGCAGGCGCCAAACTGCTGCACTACCCAGGGATCCCACAAATAAATATATCTTAAAAATTTTTTTTCTTATTTTGAAAGCACCGTATGGGCTGGTTCCTCCCACAAACCATGGTTGACAACACTGCCCTCACTGCTTTGTGACCCCCACCCAGCATGTCAACTTACCTCCCTGGGCCACCGAAAGAGGGGATGAAATTGCACGATGCCTGTGGCCCCTTCTGTGTCAGGGACCTGTGTCTCTACTGCAGTCGAAGCCAGGCCATCCATGGGCCAGGTGTCCTGGCTCAGCGGTGAAGGACAGGCCTAGGCTGGCAGAAAGAGCCAGGACAGGAGGGCTGGGCTGGGGTGGAGCTCATGGGACCCAACTGCTTGCAGGACAAATGGGCTCTCAAGTCAAAGTGGCCTGTAGACCACCAGACCCAGCTTTTATTTGGCTCTGAAGGGACAGCCATGGCCACCATGGGACATGCCTTCCATCTCAGCCAACAGATACTTACTAGTAGCTCTATTGTGGTTCTGGTTAAAATATTCAAAGCCTACCAAATGGGGTAAGATAACCAGGTGGAAGAGAACTAGGTGGACTTTCTTTGTTATGAATCCTGGTGAGTGTCCCTAGAGGGACAGCTCTGACTCTCAAGCCCACCCCCACAGGCCACTGCCCAGGGTTTGTCAGGGGATGGAGGCAGGAATCCACGGAGGAGCATGGAATTGTGCACCGTGCACAGAGACAGCCAGATGTAAATGAGCACACATCCAGCAGTGTTCTGCCACCCGTGTGTGGCATGAAACATTAATGATCCCACTGACTCACTGGCCAGGTGACACCATGCACACCTCTTGCTTACTGACCTTCCACTTGGCCCTTCTGCCCCCTAGCTAGACTCAGTTGCTCTCCTCCCTGGGTTGGTGCCATCTCAGAGGTAGGGGTGGTGAAGGAGTGGGTACCTGTGCACCCCCATGCTGTGGCCCTGCAAGCAGAGGGCAGGAATTCAAACCCTCACCCCCACCCTCCATCTTGGTTTCCCTCAAGATTATCTCTGTCTTGGTTTCCCTCTCAGGTTACTCCTGATTTTACCTTTAAACAAGATTTTTGTTCGAGCAGCAGAGTATCCCCCACTTCCTAGAGAACCCTGTTCTTATGGTCCCTCCCTGAAAGCCAGGAAGGGGTCCATTAAAGGACTGGTTCAGAAAGTGGGCTCTAACTGGAGGCCTCCACGGGGCTGCTCCCAGTGCACACACATGGAGGACAAGCAGGGTCCTGAGGTCACAAGCCTATGACCACCGCACCGATGGGGAGAACTGAGTGCAGCTCCAAGCTGGAGCATCAGAAAATCTGGAAGATTCCGAGTCATCTCAGCCAGTGAAAATGCTTTCAGATTACTTTGCTTTGTTCAATCTTACCTCAAACAAATAGGGACCTTCTTCTTCTTCTTTTTTCTTTTAATAAGATTTTATTTATTTATTCATGAGAGACACAGAGAGAGAGGCAGAGATACAGGCAGAGGGAGAAGCAGGATCCCCGCTGGGAGCCTGATGTAGGACTTGATCCCAGGACCCTGGGATCATGCCCTGAGTCAAAGGCAGATACTCAACTACTGAGACACCCAGGTGTCCCAGAACCTAGGCCTTTAAATGTCATGTGTGGACAAGGATCAGCAGATAACAAGGAGAAAAATTTAAAAAGAAATATTCTTATTTCCCATAGTATTCTCCCCAGAACATGTATTCACTTAACGTTTACTGAGTACCTACTGTAGACTGAGCCCCTGGCTAAGCATTAGGGGTATAAAGTTAGAGAAGACTCACCTCTTACCCCGGAGGACCTGGCTGTTTAGTGACGAGTGACTTGAGCGTCTAACTTGGCATGATGAATACCAGAGTAGAGATGCATGGCTACACAGGGGGAGCTGGGAACACAGAGGAGATGGACTGAGTCCAGAATGGCAAGAGCTGGGGTAGGGGACAGAGCCTCAAGGAAGACTTCCTGGAGGACTTCCTGGAGGAGGAGGCAGTGGAACTCAGTTTCGAAAGATGAGTGAGGACGGGTTTTCCCCTTGCCTTTGACATCTAACCACTGAATTGGGTCCCTTAGGTCAGAGGTCCTACCCAAGAAAGATGGCCAAGAATGGAGCCAGCTAGAGACACAGAGGGCAGAAAGGATCTCCAGGACCCTCAAACACCCAGGACCTCTCAAAAAGATGAGAGAGTGCTCATCTGTCTCCTTGCTGGCCTCCTTGGAAGCCTATTTTTTAAGATCATTCTAAGGCGAGTCCTTTCCAGGGCTGGTACCTTTGAGAGGGGCTTTGGGGCCTATAGACATTGGGTTTCTCTTTGGGACCTTGATGCCTCTGTAAGCTGTTGGCGCCTGGTGGGTAATCAGGTGGCACATTTATGTGCTGAGCACTTATTGTGTACCTACTGTGTGTCAAACCCTCCCTGAGCCAGTGGGGTCCACCTATGAGTCAACAAGCCCTCAGCCCCAGAACCTGACAGCTTATTATGTGCACTTTGGATGATCTCAAGTAAAACAAAGTACCTCAAATATGCTTTTGCTCACCAGAGCTCATTTAGGATTTCTTTTTTTTTTCTTTTAAAGATTTTGTTTATTTATTCATGAGAAAGAGAGAGAGAGAGAGAGAGAGAGGCAGAGGGTGAAGCAGGCTCCATGGAGGGAGCCCGATGTGGGACTCGATCCCGAGTCTCCAGGATCAGGCCCTGGGCTGAAGGCGGCGCTAATCCGCTGAGCCACCCAGGGATCCCAATCCATTTAGGATTTCTTAAAAAGGAAAAAAAAAATCTATTCGACTATCCTTTTTTCTTCTTTGGCAAAGATTCCTTCTTAAGAACTGCAGTGTTTCTGTTCGCTTGCTCAAGCGTCCAGTGTGTTAATGAACTGTTTTCTTCCTGTGTTGCTTTTGTTAAGAAAAATGAAGGGAGCACCCCCTTTCCTTTCTCCTAATGACGCAGCTGAGCATTTTCAACCTGACACCCCCCTCCCCCTGCCCCCTGCCCCACCACTTCCTTTCCCCACCTCTTCCCAGACCAATTTGGCATGTTTCCACTTTCCATCATCAGGTCCAAAGTGCAATGTGACAACCGGGTAGCTCCTGGGACTCACCCCTGCCCTGGGCGCTCTAACTTCCTCGGGTTTGCTTCTTCAGCACTTGCACTGGGGGCTCATGCGGTGGAATTGAGCAGATCTGAGTTTGAATCCTACCTCCAGCACCTACTGCTCACTCTGACTGGGTTTCCTCCTCTATACAATTGAGCTGAACCACCAAGCCCAGTGTGGACTTTCTTAGGGTGGCAGAGATCCTGGGGGATGCAGTTCAGCATGGGAGGGGGCTGCCATGAAAATCTACTGGACATAAACACAGGGAATGAGTCTAGCATCAAGGCGATCGGCCGCCAATCACTCATCCAGCTGTGCAGACCTGGTATCCATGGAGTGGGGCTCCCACTTCTTCCCACCTCATCCACCCTCCCCAGGGAGGCCAAGGTCAGGGACGATCCAGATGACTTTATCCCATGTGTTCTGGGAAACTCAGGACTGCCCTAATTTCTTTTTAAATATTGTCTGCAGATGTCCTCATCAAAATGGCCAAGAAATCCAACGTGTTGGCATCTGCCCAGTGCCCGAGACTACCCTACATACCGGGACTGGCACAGTATGACCTGTTCCAGCACGGGTCCCATACTTCATTTCTAAAGTGCCATTGGTAAAGCTGTGATGTCCCTGGGAGACAGAACAGGAGAGGGTGGTTAGGTCCATATGGCCGGTCTCACCTGTGAGAAGCTGCTCTTTGCTCAGGGCTGCGGGGACATCTGGGATCCGCAGTGGGCACTGTGCAAGAGCAGCCACCCTGCACAGGCCACCTGCCTTGAGCATGACCACTCACAGGCCGTATTCTGTGTATGGTCTTAATCAATTTTCATAATAATCCTGCAAGGCAGGCCCTGGCTTGGACTTTTCTAGGTTGCCAGCGGGTAGAGACAAATGCTGTTTGCCTCGGGCTGGGGAGGGCGATTGTAAAGACATACGAGATGAAGAAACACAAGGTCTGTGGTGCCTGGACATCAGGACCTTGGGGAGAATCAGGATGGTGTTTGGGATCCTGCAGTGGCCAGTGTGCGTGTGCCGGGTCCCGCCCAAGGGACACTGCGGGCCTGCAAGTGCCTCTCTTGCCCTCCCCCCCCCACCCGACTCTGTGCCTTCTACATCCTTCCCTCTGCTGCCGCTTCTGCTACTCCACAGATGCCCTCACTGCTATGTGCCCGACGGGAGACCCCTCTGCATGGCTCCTCCACTGATCTCTGGGACAGTGGCTGCGGCCCTCCTGCGGGCCCACAAAAGGACCTCTGCTTGTGGCCACAGGGCTGCCTTGGACAGTCCAGGTTCCCAGGCTCAGTCAGCAGGGGGGAAGGTGGGCTGCATGTGGAACCGGGCCCCCCAAACTCCGAAAGGGCCAGGGTTGCTGTTCTGCACCAGAGCTGGTGCAGGTGTTCGCTTTATTCAGAGATGAGAAAATGGGCCTCTGGGAAGAGTCAGTAGTAGTGCAGACAGAGCAAGGGTCACACTCAGCTCTGCCTTCTGCAAACCCTGTCACATCTTTGCTTCCTGTTTCTGTTCACCCGTGCACCGTCGGAGGGAAAGGGGCTTCTCCTGACTTGAACCTGCTTTCAGCACCCATCCTGCTGACCCATCAACCCCAAAACAGCTCCCCACAGTTCTGCTTCCCAGCCGTTGACCTAGATCTGAAGATCCCTCCGCCAGAGTCCCTAAGGAACTAGCCAGTGAGGGTCCTGGCGTCCAGAGACCCCAGGGAACCTGCCATTGGCCTGATGGCCAGATGAGTCTAGGGGTGGTGGAGGCCAGGCCTGGGCTGACGGTATGATGGCAGAGCTAAGGGAATGGAGGGTCAGCAGGAAGGGTGGTGCTGGGTGGCTGCAGGTCACAGAGGGCAATGCAGGTACGTGCAGGCCTCCACGTTATCCTTCCACCATGGGACCCCCCGATCAGCAGCTGGTGAGGTTTTGGCTCCAAATTACAACATGTGGTTGAAGGTATCACATTGAGACAGTGAGACAAACCATTCAAAATCAGGGCTGCCCTGGAAAATCCAGTACGTCTTGTGGTGTTTGGGTTGGGGTGTGCGGTTGGGTCAAACTTCATTTTCGAGCTTCAGTTAACCACAGGTGGCTGGGGCCCAGGAAGGAGGTGGCTCTTGCAAAGAACTAGGGGCCGCCCTCGTGAGAGGCACCCTCCTCCGAGCAGCCAACTGCTTCTCAGTTCCTGCAGTGAGCTCCCGCAGCTCAAGGGAGAAAGCTCTTGTCAGCGCATGAACTGCTCAGCTGTTCCTCCCATTTTGCAGATGAAGAAATGGAGGCCTTTGGAAAGTTAGAGGGCCCTTTCCAAAACCATAGAGCAAATGAGGAAGCTAACCCCAGGGAGTCCACATGTTCCTGTCACATAAGACTCACTCCTTCTGTCCTATCTGTCCCCAGCGAGGTATGGTGCCAATGTCCAGCGCTGGCTCCATGGCAACTAACAAATAAAAAGGGTGAAACTCCTGCTCAAGAGGTATATAGTCTGCTGGTGATGATAAAACAGGAAAGCAGAGTGGGACTGAAATTTTAGCCCATCTCTGCTCTCCAAGAGTGCCCCTGGGAGGAGTCAGAAGAGCCACCTCTTAAAAATCTGCACCATCAGTGCCCTAGGAGGTGAGCGGCCCCAGGACCACGCAAGCCTGGCAGAGTTCTCTAACATTGAGACAGTGGGCAATAAGGAGCAGCAGTGTGTTAGGGAGCTCCTGGGTGCGGGAAGCAGGCTGGGGTGTGGCGGTGGGAGGTGCTGCAGCGCGGCCTGGGCGGGGAGGGCTCGAGGAGGCCCTGTCACCACCCACAGCCTGTGCAGGAGCTGGCTGATGACAGGCAACCTCACCTCTACCCTGGCTGTCACAGCCCATCCCAGCCTCTCCTCTGCGGCAGGTAACCCCTGCCCCGGATAATGCAGTGTCTCCGTCCCAGTGTGGGTGTTGGCTAAGGTCTGGGGACCCCTGGTTTCATGCCCTCCCTCTCTCCTGTATCCCCAGCACTCGGCAGCCTCTCCACAGATGATTACTGGAGGACCGAATGGATGAGTGGATGACTGATTGACAACCAAGTGACCAGTCACCACGCCGGGCACTCTCAAAAAGCCTGAACGTTTTGTTTGCTTCCAGTTTAGGGTTAGGGTAAGGGTGAGATGAGAGTGATATGCTTTTCTATACTCCTCTGATCCCAAAGACTGCTTTAAAAAAAAAAAAAAAAAAAGATCCATGTTCCTTTGAGGCCGTTTTGCTTTCTTCTTTTTTTTTCCTCTTTCAGTTTCTCACCATGGAAATAAAATATGGTCATTACAGGGATTTTAAAAAGTAGGATGAAACGGGGCACCTGGGGCAGCCTGGGTGGCTCAGCGGTTTAGTGTCTGCCTTCCCCCCACGGCGTGATCCTGGAGTCCTGGGATCCAGTCCCGTGTTGGGCTCCCTGCGTGGAGCCTGCTTCTCCCTCTGCCTGTGCCTCTGCCTCTCTCTCTCTCTCTCTCTCTCTCTCTCTCTCTCTCTCTCTCCCTCTCTCTCTCATGAATAAATAAATAAAATCTTTAAAAAAATTTTAAAAGTGGGGGGCACCCGGATGGCTCAGATGGTTAAGTGTTGGATTCTTGGTTTCAGCTTAGGTCCTGATCTCGAGGTTGTGAGATCGAGCCCTGTGTTGGCCTCTGCACTGGGTGTGGAGCCTGCTTGGTATCCTCCACCCTCCCTCTGCTCCTTCCCCGCTAAGAAGAAAAAAAAAAAGAAAAGAAAAAGAGAAAAAAAAAGCCTCAAGAGGCTGGGAAAAAAAATCACTCGCGGTCTCATCATGAAAAGGGTTCAACACAGCGTGTTGGCAGATTTTCTTCAGGACGCTGGTGTCTCTTGGGGACAGAAGGAGAATTTCAAGGGCCTTGGCCTCAGGTAACCCTCCCGGGCCTGCGTCTCCACTGTCCCTTGCAGCCATCTCTTGGATCCACAGAGGAGCCATTCCTACATCTTTGTCCCCTCCCTGGCCCAAGGGCTTTCCGGAGACTGTGGGGAGCTCTGGCTGGGCTTGATGGCGATGGCAGGCTTCTGGGCTTGGGCGTCCCCCCTGCAGCCTGGGGGCCAAGCAGTCCTAGTCAGCATATAGGTGTTTGGGGCTCTGTTCGTCTCTTGCCCTATTGTCCATTCTTGACTTTGCCGAGGCCCTGTCTGGGCCAGGCGTTGACACTTCCAAACCCCCGAATCAGCCACCAGCATATGGCTAAAGTGAGATGGGACAATGGAAAGAGGTTTGGTCGGCAGGCTCCATGTACACAGCTGGACTTCCCAGGAGGAGTCTCAGGTCACATCCATGTTCAGTGGGAGTAAGTGATGTGGTTGATTAATTATGTCTGCCCTGGGCCTGGCGTGGGAATAGGGGATGGAAGCCCTTCCTGTCATTCCAAACATGTGAGGGTCTAGGCCTTCAATGAGCATGATGGGAAAGGTGGGTTAAATTCAGAGTCCAGGGCACCTGGGTGGCTCAGTGGTTGAGCGTCTGCTTTGGCTCAGGTCATGATCTCGGAGTTCCAGGATCAAGTCCTGCATCAGGCTCCCCACAGGGAGCCTACTTCTCCCTCTGCCTGTGTCTCTGCCTCTCTCTCTGTGTCTCTCATGAATGAATAAATAAAATCTATAAGAAAAATTCAGAGTCCAGTGGTATATGCTAACGTGAGCAGTATTATTGGAATTCCCATGAGGGAAGACTCAAATCAGGCTGGAAGCTCCTGAGAGGAAGCCAGACAATGGCCGGGCAGGGAGGGGACGAGAGCAGGCTCCAGACTAGGGAAAGAATTTGACAAAAGCACCATCATGGCTTGTCCAGGGGAATGCGGACAGACCCGCCTCTCAAAGTAATTATAGAACCTCAGAGTACGCGCAGCCAGAACTTAACGGGTAGGTTCAATCGTATCTAGATCAGAGGAAAAATGCATTTAAGCTTTTTTAAAGCGGTGACTGCTATTTTTAAACTAGTGAAATGTTTAAAAACACAGAGAGGAGGGAAAAGGCCCAAAGAATAATATAAGAAAAAGTTCCTCTTCATTGTTTGCATTTTGTCATATTTGTCTCCAGCCTCATTTTATTTTTAAAAGTATAAAACATGACATGTGAGGCTTTGGCCCCTCAAACCATCACCCCATCCGATTCTCCAGATGCAAGAACCACGGCTATCAGAAATGCAAAGAGCATTTCTTTCTTTCTTTTTTTCTTTTTTTAAAGATTCCATCCATTTATTCATGAGGCGTCCTCAAAGACCATTTCTAGGATATGTTAAGTATTTCTACATATCCCCCTATGCACACCGAGACATTTCTCAATGACTTTTCATGCCTTTAGTTTTCAGGAGTCAGGGTAATTTTCTGTTTGCAATCAGCACAGACTGGAGCCTGCCCTGGCCAAGCACTTCTCCTTGAACACCGTGGAAATGCTCCTTCCGTCGACCCCCTGGCCGCCCACCCCTTCCTGGGCAGCTACCCATTCTTGTAGGTTGAACACTTCCATTTGGCATGTGTTGACATAATTCAGGAGAATTCTCGCCGGACTTTCTCTGTGTCTGTCATACCATACAACACAGAGCCAGGCTTGACCCGGAAGGTTGGTGCTCAGAAATTGCCAACCAAGTGTGTAAAACCCTTCCATGGGATTTCCTATGCCACATGTGGAACACTGATAACTCACTCCCTTTTCCTATGTTGTAGAAGGCATTCTCAACTTGGGGTCTTACAGACCTCAGAGAGTTTGTCACTAGGACCATATTTCAATAATTGGATTCTTTTGTAACCTTACATGTTTTATTTTATTTCTATAAAAACATTATTCTGAGAAGGGGTCCACGGGCTTAATTAGCCTGACAAAAGGGTCCTGGCACCCAAAAAATGGGGCTAGAAATCCCTGTTTAGCTGGGCATGTTGCTGCCTACAATGAGATGACACTTCCCAGTTTGTTCTGACAAACATTGTGTTGTAGAAATGGTGTTTGCCATTTCTTCAAAGAGCCCTTAAGAAGAGGAAATCTGTCCTTCTTTCTCTCTTCCTTCTTCCTGATTCCAGATTGCAGACATAATGGCTGGAGCTGCAGTAGTTATGTTGGGCCTTGGGGATGGAAGCCACAGATGGCAGCACAACAGGATAGAAGACCCTGACAACGTGGAGGGCTTCATAGCCCCAGACCAACTATCTCCAGGCTGTGTCATATGAGAAGGAAGTAAGCTTCTAGTTTACTGAAGTTGCTGTTATTCTGGGCTTCTGGTATTTGCCGCCAGGCCTAAACCAAACTAGTGAAGCAAGTTTCTCTGATGATAAATTGAAAATGGTATTGTTTATCTGAAGAGTTTTCAGAAATCACTCTCATTCTAGAGAAAGAATCATTTCAAACCTAGATGATGACTCCTTTAGTGCCTGATCTTACCTCGCATATTTAAACAAGACTGAACTGGTGGAAACATATTTTATTCAGAGTTTCCGGTTTTGACACAGCTAATGGAATCGATGACCTTTGAAACTAATTTTTCAGCCATTTCTTTCACCTACTTTGTCTCCTTCAAAGAGCATTTGTGAGTAGCCTGGCTTTGTACTGACCGATTCTTCATTTATGAAAGTGACTATTCCTTACATCTTCAGAATCTTTAAAACCAAACAGTGAAGATTCTTCTGGCATGTCCATTACATTATTGATGGAGTCAGGATACGTGTACAATATCATAATTCTCAATGACACACTTTTTAAGGATGCTGTGGTTATGGAAAGGTAGAGAATAGCAGTGCCCATCCTCAGAAAGATGATTATGTAATTGGGACAATACGTGTGAAAAGGTAAACTGCATAGGACATGTGCCACAAGAATGGTGTCATCAGTAAGTGATAAGGTGACTTGAAAGAGGAAACAATTACAGTCCTTGGGAGGAGGGTATGGTTAAGATGCAAGGAAAAGGAATGACCTCAAGGACCAGAGAAATGAAGGAAATGGGTAGACCAGCTGGCTGGAACAAAGTCTAGCTCTAGTGATAGCCCTATAAAGTCTTTTCCTCCTCCTCCAGGTAGAATCCATACACCCTTCCATAGAGCTGTGTCTTTATATAACTTTCTGAAGGCTTTTTCTTCTTCTTCTTCTTCTTCTTCTTCTTCTTCTTCTTCTTCTTCTTCTTCTTTTTAAGATTTTATGTATTTATTTGAGAAAGAGAGAGAGAGAAAGAGAGAGCGCACAAGCAGGGCAAGCAACAGAGGGAGAAAGAGAGGCAGGCTCTCCACTGAGCAGGAAGCCTGATGCAGGGCTCAATCCCAAGACTCCAAGATCATGACCTGAACTGAAGGCTGATGCTCACCTGACTGAGCCACACAGGTGCCCCATGAAGGCTTCTACTATCATAAGAGGGTGATTATCCCCATGAACTCTCTTGGGGAATGGACATCCTTATTTTATAAGCACCACACCCACATGGGTTTCTAAAGTTTTCATGAATGAATATGATTTCTTACCAGTGTATAGACTAATATTTAAAATTATGTAAACAATTGGGGCACCTGGGTGGCTTAGTCAGTTAAGTGTCTGACTCTTGATTTTGGCTCAGGTCATGATTTCAGTGTTGTGGGATGGAGCCCTGCATCTGGGTGTGTGCTCAGTGGGTAGTCTGCTTGGATTCCCTCTCCTTCTCCCCCTCCTTCTGCTCACATTTTCTCTCTCAAATAAATAAATAAATAAATAAATAAATAAATAAATAAATACCAGTTTGATAGCATTTGGTACATTCACAATGTGGTGTCACCACCACCTCTCCCTGGCTCCACAATAGTTATTTCCACCACTCCAAAGTGAAACTCCAAACCCATTGAGCACTTTCTCCCATCTTCCCTTTTGTCTAGCCCCTGGCAACCACCAATCTGTGTTATGTCCATATGGATTTACCTCTTCTGAATATTTTATGTAAATGAAGTCAAACAATATGAGATCTTTTGTGTTTGGCTTCTTTCACTTACCATAATGTTTGTGAGAGTCATCCACATTGTAGAGCATATTAGTACCTCCTTCTTATGGCTGAAAAATACTCCATCCTGTGCACATAATACAATTTGCTTATCTGTTAGTGAACTTTTGGGCCATTCCCTTTGCTTTCAGCAAGGTCCTTACAAAAGGAACTATTTGAAAATCTGTAAATTTAGACAGGGTCTCATAGATATGAACAGAGGTCCTCCTGGGATCACCATGTCAGCCCATAACACCCTCAGTTTGAGAGTGCATTCAGCTCCCCCTGGCAGGGTTCAGAAAAACTCATAATTATAATCCTCATTTGTTTCTCAGCTTTACAACTTTGTGAGACAAACAGGATGGAAAAAATTTTCCCCACTTTATAGATGAGGAACCTGAATGCTGAAGTCAGGGGGCCTGACTGGAAGTGGTAAGAGTCAGGATGCAAGCCAGGTCTTATGACCAGATCTAGCCCCTACTGAGCACTTACCATTGACAAAAGCCACAGTGAAAGACAGAGTCTGGGTAGGAGGGAGCTTTGTGTGTCAGGAATAAATCTGATGGTGGATAAATGAAAGCGAACAATTGCAAGTCTGTAAAAGCTGGAATGAGCCTGGTCCCCAAGGACAGAGAATGTTTTTCTTGACCCAAACATGCCACCCTCGTTCTCCATCTTCTGCCCACACATCAAAGCATCTGACCGGGAATTCACATTTTGTCCCTGTGGGTCCCCTTCCTGCAGACTCGGAAAGGAGCTTTCCTGAATGTGGTGGGCATAGAGAGGGCAGAAAATGTTTGGAATGGGGGACTGGAGCGTGCTGCCTATCACAGAGAGGTGCTTAGGCAATGTTAGCAGAATGAAGGAATGAATTGAGTATGGTTCAAACACTTTTGAATCTTGCAACTTTTTCTACTAGGCGATCCATTCTTTTTGCCTTGAAAACAAAAGCCAAAATCTCCATCAAACAGTGGCTGTCTACAGGTCTGAACCTGTGCCTCACACCCTCCTCTAGGAGAGGAAGGGGAGTAGAGCTTCTTCTGTGCATTGGTGGGATGGTAGCTAGACTGCTGTAGTAAAGAGACCTCAACATCAGAGGTTTTAAGAACACATGTGTTTAGAGATGCCTGGGTGGCTTGGTGGTTGAGTGTCTGCCTTTGGCTCAGGGCGTGATACCAGGGTCCTGGAATCGAGTCCTGCATCAGGCTCCGTGCGCGGAGCATGCTTCTCCCTCTGCCTATGTCTCTGCCTCTCTCAGTGTGTCTCTCATGAATAAATAAATAAATAAATAAATAAATAAATAAATAAATAAATTAAATATTAAAGGAAAAAAGAACACATATGTTTAAATCCCTCTCCTGTATAGTTACAGGAGGGTGGGCAGCTTTGCTCTGCCTGGTCATTCAGAGACCCAGGTTCCTTCCAAGTCATTGCTCTGTCACTCCAGGGACACTGTTGTCATCTGCTCACCAAAGCTTTTCCTGCAAGCTCCAACTGCTCAGTTGGTGGGAAGAGAGAAAAGCCCTTAGGTGGGATGCCTCTTCTCTCGATATCCTGCAGAGGTTGCATGTAGCACTTCTACTGAAAGATGAAGATCTTGATCTTCATCACCTGAGCATGCTAGCTGTAAGGGAGGCAGGGAAGTGTAGTTCAGCTGTATGCCCCAGAAAAAGGGGATAACAAGCTTTGCATCTTTACCCTCCGCCATATGCTTGCAGCTTGCTTCTAGAAGGTAGCATAGAAGGGTCACCTCCATTCCCAGGCAGAAAGTCTCGCTCATTGGCTGGAGTCTTTTTCCTGACCTTTTCACTTTCACATGGAAGGAATCAACTTTGAAGGATGCATAGAACCCCAGGCTTTCCTGTGGGAGGAAGGACCCTGGGTCTGGAGAGGTAGAGGAGAGGGAAACTAATGGTTTCCATTGAGAGGGATGAAGCAAGCATGGCCTGGGTATGAGAGACACTCATTAATTCACCAGGGTGGTCTCCTCTGAGACTTGGAAAAAGTAAATCTTGGCCAAGACATTCAGCTTCCTGCAGTGGGCAATAACTACGTGGAGTTTTTTTTTTTTTTTTTTTTAGATTTATTTATTCGTGAGAGAGAGAGAGAGGCAGAGACATAGACAGAGGGAGAAGCAGGCTCCCTGTGGGTAGCCTGATGTGGGACTCGATCCCAGGACCCCGGGATCACACCCTGAGCTGAAGGCAGAGGCTCAACCATGGAGCCACCTAGGTGCTCCACTATGTGGAGTTTTCAGAAAAGTTTCTGACAATACAGGGATTTATATAAATTTTCAAGGTGACTTTAGGGAAGATACCAATGCTCCCCCAAATGCACACATGCACACACACCCAGTACATTCCTACTGGGGGCCCCTGGTAACTGGGGAGGTGGGGCTGGCTGACCCAGCCCATGTCTTATGATGATTGACGGCTTGGAAGTAAGCCCTGAACACCCAGGGAAGCTGGCCCAAGAAGATCTGGTCTCCATCAGATGGCATCCATGTCTTCTCAGCCATCTGCCATGAACTGTCCAGCTGTGCTTGCCCTAAGCCAGAACCAGTTCTCTCAGACTTCTGGGACTCTCAAAAACAAAAGCTCTCTCCTAGGTTCTTAGGACAACATCCGGATGCTGTTAGGGAAGAAAAAACTGGCAAGCAAGGAATGCAGCACGGGGCCAGCCGTCTTCACGATTCAGAGGCTGTCGGACTCCAAGCCACCCCGGCCTCCCTGCCTCTGGCCTCCTTCACAGCGCAGTGGCCAGCAGTGACAACTGGGGTCGCAGCAGCCCACGCACTGGCCCCGCAGCAGAGCCCCTCCAGGCCTCGGCTTCCTACCAGGAAGGGTACAGATTTCTCCATTTTATTCCTCAGAAGATCAGCTGCCCACACCGTGGAAATTTTGATACCATTTCCAGCAGCTTCCTGTTCATCTCATCCCTAAGAAGGTGCTGGGGATTGTCTCAACAGTGTCAAAATGTGAGATAAATTTTCATGCCAGCAGCAGGCCAGAATCACCAGGGGTTGGGGGTGGGGCAGAGGGACGGGACGGGGAGTGAGCAGTCTCAGGCTGACACACTGCAGACCAAAGAAACACCGTGAGCTCTTTTCCGGCTCCAGGAATAAAGACTCCCCCAGAGGGCTGCACTGTTCTTCCCTATTATGGAGATGCGGCTTGGCAGAGGAGCACCGTTCCCAATAAACAGAGGTGGGCAGCACCCGTTCCCCGTCTTTTCCTTTGGGAGTCATACAGGCTCCAGTGGTGGCAGAGAAATCCTCCCCACCACGGCTTTCACTTTGTTTAAATCGACAACACCTTGTGGGGTTTATTGCTGTTCTTGGGGCCCGGGCCTTATTTGGTCTTTGGAAGCGACCAAACATCCCTGCTGAGTCATGGCCCTTGTACTATGCTGGTTGGTACATGGGGGAGAGAAGGACAGAGGGGCTTTAAAAAAAAAAAAAGAATTATTTATTTGAGCGGGTAGGGAAGGGGCAGAGGGAGAGAGAGAATCTCAAGCCAATACCCCGGTGAACAGGCCATGTGCAGGACTTGATCCCAGGACCCTGAGATCATGACCTGAGCCAAAATCAAGAGTGGGACACTCAAATGACTGAGCCCCCCAGGCGCCCCCCAGAAGGTCCTTCAAAAAACTCAGAAGATGAGGCAAAGACACGGGGGCGTACATATGTTGTTTACGTCCATCCTGGTGTTATGAAGTGCCATTGCTTTTGTGGACACAGTGGACTCTCTCTTTGATGAGAAGGGAACTCTGCAGGCTGTTTGATGTCGCTGATGGAAGGAGAGGCAGGGTGCGCATCACAGGAGACATGTCGTCACACACACTGGGTTCTGACTCTTGGCAGCTCACCTACTGGCCGTGTTCCCCCAGGACAGCCATGGAGCCTCCGTGAGACTCAGTTGCTTCGTTGGGAAAATCGAACTAAGAACACTGCAGAAGGCGAGGGCGAGTGGAATGGGCACAGGGCCTCCTGTGGTCACAGTTAGCTTTGGCAGATTTGCCATGGGTCAGGCTCAGGAACCTCTTCTCACTCGTCACGAGGGTGTGTGTTCCCACAGTGGCCAGTTAAGGCCACCCTGTCCCACGGAGACGGATGTATAGACCAGAGTGCCCAAGGTTGATTCAGAGTGAGGAATTCGGTCACCAGCAGCACCGGGCAGACATTCCCAGCTGATGGTGAGTAATGGGGGACGATGTCTGGTAGGCGTGGCTAAGGAACAAGGGGAACCAGTGAAATCTGCTGAATGCAAGGGTCTCGTATCTCCACCCCATGGTCCCACAAACAGCCTGCACTGAGATTCTCCATCGTGCAGATTTATTAGCTCCCCAGCCAGGGTCCTTTCCCCCTTCTGACAACACTCACATTTTTATCTAGGCATCACCAGCCACACCCCATGGGCTCCAGAGCAACAGACTCCACCCCCAGGTCCCACTCCAGACTGGACCATGACTGGGGCCCCAAAACCCATAAAAAATTCCATACTCCCACCAAGTCAGCAGGAGAGGCAGCTACGTGATTTTGTCTGACCCAGTCAGGATGGGCCTCAGGAATCTTGCTGGAAATGTGGGGGCAGACCACTCTCACTTCTGTCCTCTGTAGGATGTGGATATGCTCCTAAAACAGCTGCAGCTGATTTAGCTGCAGCTCCAAGAAGGGCAGGCTGAGGATTAGGCTGACCCACGGGGGAGGGCGTAGCTGAGAGAATAGGAAAACACATCTGGAATCCTGATTAAGCTGTGCCTGAAGCTCACTTCTTCCAGACAAACGCTTTTCAATCAAAGCGGGGGGGGGGGGGTTAACTTGGGTGGTACTACCCCTTGGGGCATTTCAGAGATGTATAGGGTTCTTTTGGTTGTCACAGTGATTGGGGATGGTGCATGTTCCTGGCACTTCATTTGCAGGTGCTAGGGATGTTAAGTATTCTGTAATGTGTTGACTTTTCTACTCAACGAGAACTCTGTAGTCCTGCAAGACTTATGTATGTCTTATTTGACATCAATGTTGGTGAAAACTCTGTTGTTTTAGTCTGGGTTGTCCCAAGGAGCAGAGCTCAAAGTATAAGCTTATGTGTGGCTTATTTAGGAGGCAATTTTAGGAAGCAGAGAGAATTTAATGATAAATTTTATATGTCAAGTCAACTGGGCCTCAGAGTGCCCAGACATTTGGCTAAACATTCTAAGTGTGCCTGTGAAGGTGTTTTTGGATGAGGCTGACATTTGAATTAATAGACTGTATAAAGCAGATTGTTCTCCTTAATGGTGTGGGCCTCATCTAATCAGTTGAAGGCCTAAATAGGATAAAAGGCTGAGTAGGCTGTGTCCAGCTCTCTCTGCATCTTAGAGCTGGGACATGAGTCTTCTGCTGCCCTGGATTCAGATTCTTTTTTTTTTTTAATAATTTTTTAAGACTTATTTATTCATTCAGAGAGAGAGAGAGAGAGAGAGAGAGAGAGGCAGAGACACAGGCAGAGGGAGAAGCAGGCTCCATGCAGGAAGCCCGACACGGGACTCGATCCTGGGTCCCCAGGATCACACCCCAGGCCACAGGAGGTGCCAAACCGTTGCACCACTGGGGCTGCCCTGGATTCAGATTCTAACTGAAATGTACATTATAGGCTTTCCGGCTTCTCAGGCTTCAGACTTGGATCGAACTACACCATCAGCTCTCCTGGATCTCCAGCTTGCTGACTGCAGATCTTGGAAGTGCCCAGCCTCCATCCTCATGTGAGCTAGTTCTAGTTCCTTATAATAAATAAAACACCTGTGTGTGACACACACACACACACACACACACACACATATATGAAGGTATATACAGGTATATGAAAGGATATGTACATAAAGGTTTCCCCCACTTTTTGAAAGTTCGTGTTATGTACTTTTTTATGAAAGATCTGCGCTAGTACCTGTTCTCGCTAACTGAAAGATATTCACAGACTATTTTCACTTTTAAGAGAAAAGGTGAAAAGAAAAAATTGCCTCAACATCCATTTTGCAGGAGGCTGTTACAGGGGCAGCACCTGGAGCAGTGAGAAGGGCCCCCCGGCTCCTTCCTCAGGACCCACACACAGCATCTCAGCATCAGGCCGCCACAACCCTGAACTGTGTCTGTGAGCCTCTGTGCTTTTTCTTGACTTGGTTTGTGCATCCATTAGCAAGATGAGTCCTTATGGTATTAGAAAGGCCTGCAGGGGTTATTTTTGGGGGTCTGGGAATGCTCAAATAATTTTCCATATAAATTAAGATAGCTGCTTCTTCATCATACACTGTTGGGCTCGTGAAAGATTTTGTAGGAGCACTTTACTTTCAGATAGCTGGGGAGGCCCACAGATGTAGGTCTCCCATCATTCTGTTTCTCTAAAGAACACTGACTAATCCAGAGGGTGACATAAAGAAGGAGAAAGGCCACTGGTAGTCATAGGGTTCAATCCTGCCTGAAGAAGGAGAGGCGAAGGCATCCACCCATGGTTCCTTGCTGCCACCTCCTCTCTGTGCATATGCTGTAAGAGAGCCCCCCTGGGTGATGCCTGGGTGGTTCAGTGGTTGAGTGTCTGCCTTCGGCTCAGAGCATGATCCCAGGGTCCTGAGATCAAGGTCTGCATCAAGCTCTGTGCACAAAGCCCTCTGCCTATGTCTCCCTCTGCCTATGTCTCTGAATCTCTTTCTCTGTGTCTCTCATGAATAAATAAATAAAATCTTAAAATATATATATATATATATATATATATATATATATATATATATATATATATATATAAAGAGAGGCCCCCCGCCCCCCGCCCAGCAGCCATGACATGGAGAAGCCAGAACAGAAAGTCAGAGTCCCAGAGTGTCCCCCAGGCAAACCCCCCTTTGCTAAAGGCTGAAGTCTGCACAGGAGTGAGCAGCACAGCAAGAGCTGGAATACCAGTCTGGCAGGCAGAGTATCGGTCCCGATCCCCAGAACCTATATGTGTTGCTCTGCAGCAAAAGGGACTTTGCAGGTGTGCTCGTGTGCAGGACTTTGAGGTGGACAGATTGCCCTGGGTCATCTGGTGGGGCCTGATGGCATCACCACATCCCTGATAAGAGCGGCCCCTGAGAGTCTGAGTCAGAGAAAAAACAGCCTCGGGAACTCCTTGACTTCAGCACAGAAGCTGGTTTTGGTTTGGGGCTTCTGGCTTCTAGAACTGTAAGAGAATAAGCATGTTAAGAGTGGCTTAAGCATGTTAGGAGTGGCTATGTTTGGTGGAAATTTGTTACTGCAGCCATGGAAAGTGCATACATGAGGAGGGTCTGAGCGGACACGGGGCATCTGATACACCTGACTACAGACAATGGAGCCCAGAAGCTAATCCATTCAAGTGAAAACCCAGAGCACCTTTCCTTTCTTTCTTTTTTTTTTTTTTCTCAAAGATTTTATTTATTTATTTGAGACAGAGAGCACACACATGTGAGCAGGGAGAGGGGCAAATGGAGAGGGAGAGAGAATCTCAGGCAGACTCCGTGCTGAGCGTGGAGCCCAACATGGGACTGGATCCCACAACCCTGCAATCATGACTTGAGCTAAAACCAAGAGTCAGACATTTAACCAACTGAGCCAGGCAGGTGCCCCCAGAGCACCTTCTCCTCAATGTACAGTAGACAAGGCTTTCCAGGGAACACTGGCCTCCACTTTATCCAGAGCTTCACTGAGAGCAGGTCCCCATTTCAGGAAATCCCATCAGCTAAGGCAGAGCTCCTTGTGCTAGCTGACCCATGAATCAACACCCATCACTCTGTGCTTGTCACAGTCATGTTGTATGGAGCTTCCAACACAGGCACCAGCATCTTACACCCCTACCACCACCTGTAAGACAGGCCTGATATTTTGCAGGTGGCATCCTACCACCCCCCACCACTTCATTCCTTCGGAACTGCACTCTTCCACCAAGCTGTGATTCAGTCTAAAAATTACTCCCCGCCAAGTGCTCTAAGCAACCCACTCTGCTGGAGTCAGTACCCGAGACCATGCTCTTCCAATTCAGAACAGGTAGATGCCTTGGCTCTAGGCCACTCCATTCTCCCTACTCTGGGGCCTTGGCTCAGACCCCTCCTGGGAGGCCCCCACCCCCAAGGTGGTGACCAGAGCCTCTTACCACCTTTCACTGGGCTGCTGTGCTCATCACATCTGTCTCTCAGTTTGCAATGTGCCTGGCGATTTCTCTCTCCCCCTCTAAATGCAAGCTTCTTGAGAATGGAAGCTGTGACCTGTCCCCTGATGGGGAGTGGGAGCTCAATAAATCTTTGGTAAAACCAGGTGTGCAGAGGGACACAAGGGTCACCCGCTGCCGAATGGCCCTCAGTTGGGGGAGTCACAGCACAGGTCAGGGCCAGGGAGGAGCCAGGGATGCTTGAGATCAGCAGCATCTTACTCAGGACTCACCACAGTGAGTCACAGGACCAGTCAGGGCCATGGTGGAGGATGCAGCACAGAGGTGGGCTGCAACTGTCCTGGGGGACATGGACAGGTGTCAGGGGTCTGGGTAGCAATAACTGCGTGCCGGGTGATGACACTGGAGGCCAAAGTGTACAGCTGCTGGGTGGGCTGGGCATCCTCCCTGGGTGGTCCCAGTCTAGTTCTCCAGCTCCCAGTCAATTACCTACCCTTCCAGTAAACCCCTAGCTCCAACCTGTCTCAGATTCTTGCCTACCCACCCCAGCTTCCTTCTTCCCATGTCTCCCATCAGACCTCCACCTCACCACCCCCCCATCCCTGGGTGGGATCCACCCGGCTCTCCAGTGCTCCCCCTGCCCCGCACATATCAGGGTTCAGTTCCCGGTTTCCCCTATGCTCTGGCTGCCCCAGGATACCGCCCTCACTCCCCAGGCCTGCCGGGATTGTTGGGATTCCCACTCTCGTGAGACAGACCCAAAATCTGGAGATGCCATTAACTCAAGACCCATGCTCTTTTGTTCATAGGCTCCTATGTTTCATTTCACTCTCTGGCACTATGTGTAATGAGAAACTATTTTCTTAGTTTAGAAGGAGTGCGACCTGCCCAGGGTCAGCTTTGGTTTCTCCCCGCTCTGCCCAGGGGCCCACCAGGACCATAGGAAAGTGACATTAATCTTTAGTGATTCTTTATTTTGTTAACCTGTGAAGGGCTCCAGGCTCAATGGAATTCTCTTGATAGAGGAGAGTAGAGAGATTAGTTCTGCCCCCCTGCCACAAGGCCCGGAATGCGTGCCAGCCCTGGTCCACATGTGACGGAGAGGCTGTCAGTGTCTCACCAGCTCTGGGCTGGGCACAAGCTCCCCACTGTGTGAATGCAGAATGGAGGCACAGAGGGACTCCCTAAAGGTCACACAGCTAGCGACCAGCAGTCCTGGATGCTAAGCCCTGTAAGATGGAAATAAGAAGCAAAAAGGCAAATGAGGGAAGAATGAGGAAAAAGAGAGCAGCAGAGTATAACACCTCCTGGAAAACCATTAGGATTCCCTGACAATCTTCGTCTTCCAGAAGCTGGGGCAAAGAGCTAGCACAAGGGACTGTGGGCCAAGCACTACACATTTTCCTTAAAAAAATAAAAAGAAAGAAAGAAACTACTCTAGGTTTTAAAGTCCATTGGCTGGGGGACCAGAGAGAACCATCTCCTGTCCCTTCTCCAAAACAACAAACTTCCTTTTACAAAAAGGGGACCACAATGGCGATTTAACACAAATGCAACTCTTCTGAAAAAACTTGCATATAGTATTTCACAGTACCACCAGAGCCTCAGAGCTGATGGCACTGGGTTGTGATAAAAGACAGAGACCCACGTGGATGCAGTTTTGGGTCTGGATGCCTCCCAGGCCTCGGAGCTCCAGGAGACTGTCCTCAGCCCGCACCCCATTCTGCCCGGCAAGCAAAGTGTGGTGTATCCAACAACACACAGGAGGCTCAGTCCCTGGGCTCTGGGGCTCAGAGCTGACACAGCGGGGTCTGTAACCCTAAAGGTCCATTGTGTTGACCAATAGTGGTCAGGCCCCCAGAGAAGGGCTTCTCCATTCCTCTTGCCCTGTATTTTCAAAACACAAGGTGATTCCATCTGAAGGCCACGAGCCTATGGGCTGTGTGGCTGCCAAAACTGCGGATGGATGCTGTTTCTGGAGCAGGGACATCTGAGCACTGGAAGAATGTGGGTAAGAGACGAATTAGTTAAGTGGCTCAGCCCTCTGCCCAGTGTGGGTGGGACGTGCTCATGGGCCACATAGCAGCATTTCCAGGAGGGCCTCCAGCACCGTGGGCTCCCAGGTGTGGTTCTGGAGGCCCTCAGAGAGCAGTCTGCCTCAGCCGAGCAAGCCGGTCATGGAACATTCTGCAGTGCTAACCAACCCTTTAGTCTGTATACACAGTTGGTTCTCATGACTTGCAGTGATCGTGGTCTGTAAGATCACCACAAACACGGAGTGACTGATTCCAAACTGTTGTTCCTACTGGAAACGCAGGACCAGATTCCTACGTGTCTCTGCTCACAGTATCTTTGTCAACTGATTGGTACATACCTTGTTTTATGTGTGTTTCTGTATAGAGAAACCATATTTAGTACATACTGTTGTTTCACTGACCTTGAACTCGTGCCTGAATAAGACGTAGCTAACACAGTTTTCTCTATAGGCACCTCACAGCCTTCTATGTTCAGGATTGCTGCACTGCACACCACTCTGTGCTTGGGGACCAATTCAGACAGCAAAGCCACGCCCTAAAAAGCACAGAAAGTTGAGAAATGTGGGACTAAATAGACCACAGGAAGGACACTTGTTCTCAGCACATAAGAGTGAAACAGGAGACAGAGTGCCATCTTATTGGACCTTAGCTTGGAGCACACACATCAGGCGATCAGTCATCATGAGTCTGGGCATGTCTGCAAATGACTCAGGAAGCACTACAAGTATTGATCAGGGGTTACAAAAATGTTAGTGGGTAGGTGAATTCATACACACACAATGATGAGTAAGGAGGATGGAGTGTGTGTTGATCCCCATGTAACTGACATGAAATGAGACCCCGACTTTTTTTATTATGTTAATTAGTGAAGTATGGAAGGCTAAGATGCAAATAGTTTTAATTTTATAAAAAGATGTAATAAGATTTAATTAAATTTTCAAGAGTTTATAAAAATTTTATTTAAATAATTTTGATAAAAATGTTTATATTCATTAATTAGAATGATTTGGCCTTCACTTTTATTTATTTATTTATTTATTTATTATTTTTTTATTTTTTTAAAGATTTTATTTATGTACTCACGAGAGACATGGAGAGAGAGGCAGAGACACAGGCAGAGGGAGAAGCAGGTTCCCTGCAAGGAGCCCAATGCAGGACTCAGTCCCACGACCCCAGGATCATGCCCTGAGCTGAAGGCAGAAGCTCAACCGCGGAGACACCCGGGCATCCCGGCTTTTACTTTTAATTGGCAAGTTTATATATTTTATTTTTTTATTTTTAATTTTTTTAAAGAGATTTTTTTTAATTTTATTTATTTAGCTTTTTAAAGTAGGTTCCATGCTCAACATGGCTTAAACTCACAGCTCTGAAATCAAGAGTCACATACTCTACTGACTGAACCAACCAGGCACTCGATATCTAAGTATTTTATTTTATTTTGATATTTAAGTATTTTAAAAGAAAAATAATTTTCGGCACCTGGATGGCTCAGGTCATGATCCTGGAGTTCCAGGATGGAGTCCCACGTCAAGCTTCCCACAGGGAGCCTGCTTCTCCCTCTGCCTATGTCTCTGCCTCTCTCTGTGTCTCTCATGAATAAATAGATAAAATTACATTTATAAAAAAATTAAAAAGAGAAAGGAAAATAATTTTCTAAAAAAACATGTCATTTTGTTTATGTTTCCTTTATATTTTTGTGAAAATATATTAAAATTTGTGAAAAAAATAAAATTTTGTGTACTTTGAATATAATTGCTTTTATTATTTACCCTTTAGGTCATTACTGTTTGGAAAATAAATTATGTGAATATCTAATTATAATTATAATGAATAATGTTACTAAAATGAAAACAATAAAAACAATTTATATGGAGGGGTGCCTGGGTGGATTAGCTGGTTAAGCATCTGACTCTTGGTTTCAGCTCAGGGTGCACTCAGGGTCATGAGATGAAGTCACATGCCAGGCTCTGAGCTTGGGGGGCAAGGTATGGTCTGCTTGAGACCCTCTCTCTCTACCTCTCCCTCTGTCTCCACCCCCTGCCTCTGACTCTCTCTCTCAAAGTCTTTCAAAAAATTTATATGGACCAAATACTATGATAATATGTGAATTGTGCATGTCTTTATCTTGTTACTCATCTAGAAACCACCAGTCCATCATCAAACAGCAAGCATGTCCTACAATAATAAAATGTGGATGTCTTTGATATTTTGGTGACTTATGGTCACATAAAAATCATAGCTTTACATATATTTTTAAATGTTTTTGCTATAAAAATAATACGAGGGTGGAATATGTCTTATTTAGGAGCTTATTGGTGTGATTTATTGCCTCTCGCTATTTAGACACAGAGCATGAGGGGCTCTATTTGTGCTCTTGCCCTGGGGCCCACGTGCATCGGGTGAGGGGCTGTTACCATGGAGACTGAGGGTTTTGGGGTGTTTGGTGTGTCATGAAGAGCAACAGCCAGCCCAGCACACATGTTGATATTCTGGTCAAGCCCAAACCCAAACTTCAGAACGAGGCAAAATGACAGCTTCGAATTAAGCTGGAAACCCCAGCAACCTGCTAAACATCATCCCAAGGCTGGAGAAGCCACCTGGCGGGCTGGTAGTGTTAGTGGAGGGGTTCAGAGCATGCAGGGTGGCCCTGATAGGAGGGCCGAGGCAGGGGGAGGATCCCTGTGGAGGCTGGGGGGAGGGGGCAGAAGGTCCTTTGTTTGCTTGGCTGATCCGAACAGAGGCTGAATACCGGGCACCATCCTGCTCTGGAGGGAATGCCACACGCCTCTCCAGTGGGGCTGCATCCAGGTCCTGGGTGCACTCACAGCTCCATCACTCTGAGCACGGAAGGTTCTAGGCTGCAGAGCCGTGTCCTGGGGCTCCCACCTCTGACTATCCCTGAGCCAAGGCTCCTCCCGAGTGTGTCTGCAGGGAGCTGAGGACCACGCATGGAGGCTGTCCTCCCAGAGATGCTTCCAGCCGGGATTGTGAACCCTCTGAGCAAAGATTTAGGGGAGGTGAAGCCTTGGGGAACACAGAAAGTGACCTGGGCTCTACTTCCAGTTTCTCATTTCCGTACTAACTAGCTTTGCGACCTTGGACGATTGCTTTAACCTCTACGGGCCTCTGCTTCCTCATCTTGAAAACAATAGCATAGTCTTAGGTGATCTTTAAGGTCTCTCTGGCTTTGGAACTCCACGGCTGATCTGCCAGAGGGATTCCTTCTGTGTGTTTTGGACTATGTCCAGTATCAGGATTACTTACTCCAAAAGGCAGTTGTTCTTTTGTCTGTTGGTCTCAGGGGGAGCCCAGAAATTTTATGATGTTATGGGCCAGGGAGTGACTGGCAGCCGGGGCCCCCTATCTCTGCGCCCTCATCACTGGAGATGGCGCAGACCCACTGGTGGAGGTCACCCCAGCCTTATTCTCTGGTCACCCTCACTACCTTCAAGGAAGGGCCCATAAGACAATAGCCTCTTTGATGGTACCAAGTCTATGGGACTGTGACAAGCACCCCTTGGCTTCGGCTTGTAACCTTTTTAAGCCGTGACGTATCCTTATCCATTTATTCCGTAAATATTTAAATAGGGGTTGAGGGGCAGCCCGAGTGGCTCAGCGGTTTAGCGCCGCCTTCCGCCCAGGGTGTGATCCTGGAGACCCCGGATCGAGTCCCACATCGGGCTCCCTGCATGGAGCCTGCTTCTCCCTCTGCCTGTGTCTCTGCCTCTCTCTCTCTCTGTCTCTCATGAATAAATAAATAAAATATTTTTAAAAAAAATAAAAAAAAATAAATGGGGGTTGATACTACCTACATCATAGTATGGCTGTCAAGAGTGAGCAGTTCATAGAGAACTGTGGATGGTGCCCTACAAAAAAAATGCCAATAAACTTTAGCTGTGGAGCACCTGCTACAGGCCAGGCACGTGCTAGACGCCCGATGCCAAAAGGAGGAAGGCCAGCCCCCATGGGAGCGGATGGAGGGGAGTCGGGCATGCGCACAGCAGCCAACCGTGGGAGATGATGTAACCCAGGAGGAACAGCAGTTATGGGGGTGTGGACAGGGAGGTGCTGATCCCTTCTGGGGCGGGAGAGAAGAATGGAAGGTCTGGTGGACATCCGTGGCTCCCCTACACCCAGTATCTCATCCCTTCCACTAGGCAGGTAGGGCTGATCCCAGGTAAGGGCCGGTGATCCAAGTATGGCCAATCACAATATCTACATCCCTGGCAACAATCACTGGCTCAGAGGTGAGCAGGTGACACACAAGGGGACAGTCAGAAAGTTACTGAGGACTTTCATCAGACCTACCAGAAAAGCTTTCATTCTCTCTTGGTCTAGGATCGTGAGTTTTAAGGAAAAAGCATGCCTAGAGCTCCTAGTGACAATCTCTAACTGTAAGTAGAGAGAAACTGAACCTATGTCAGAGGATAAAGCTGGGAGGGAAGGAGAAAGACAGGGAGATAAAAGAAACAGACACAGAAAGGAATCATGGCATTCTAAACCCCTGGAGCCAGCTATGCCTGAAGCTACAACCACTCCTAGTTACATCAGCCAGTAAAGCACCCCTTTGCCAAGACTAGATTACGTAGGGTTTCACACATTTGCAATAATCAGCCTTGGCTAATACAGAACATTTTTGGCCTGCTTTAAATACAGAAAAATTTAAAGGAGAGAACATGTGAGCTGAAATTTGAAGAACATGCAGAATTTTATCAGATAAAGAAGTAACATTAATCCTTGGGATTCAGGCACAAATCATTCCCAGAAATTCTTGGGATGTCCCCCAAATCATATCCTGCATTTTCACACTTACTTTACTTGTTTTTAAATGTGAATGAATGACGTAATAACAAATGATGGGTCATGTTTCTGTGGTAGGGTTTTATAATAGGTTTTTCAGAGGCTGCCCTTTTTAAAAAGGATATAATAATAAATGCACAATTTATGGTTGTTAAGAGGAAATATATGATGCTTGTAGATTATATATTTCAGTAATGAAAAAAATCTCTACCTGAAGTAGACATTTGTAACAGAAAACATTGAAAGGAGAGATGATTCATAGAAAATAAATACCAAATGCAAGTCATTTAAACAGAGAAGGCATTAATTGCCCTAAAGAACCAGCTCTGGGATGCCTGGGTGGCCCCGTGGTTGAGCATCTGCTTCTGGCTCAGGTTGTGATCCCTGTATGATGGAGTCACGCATGGGGCTCCTCGAAGAGAACCTGCTTCTCCCTCTGCCTGTGTCTCTGCCTCTCTCTCTCTGTCTCTCATGAATAAATAAATAAAATATTTTTTAAAGTGTTTTGTTTCCTTACCCTGATTTATGTTTTGCCTCTGAACTCAATATTGTTTTTGGTAATTCAGACTTTAGACCATCAGCAGGTTCCATGGCCACAACCCTTTCGCTTCCTGTGTCTTTCTTCCCAGGGTCCAGCCAGGCGGGTGGGTGTTCAGCAGAGTCCATGCACTCTGGCTGGTGGGAAGGCAGGCTGCTCATAGCCCTGCTCCACCTTGGGGGTCTCCAGGCAGCTTTTGGCTTTCCCCCAGAATCCACCCTCGGTCTAAGACCATGCAAGGGCCAGACACCCTGACTTCTGGGCAGTTCAGTGCCCCTCCTCTCCTCATCTCTGTCCCCACCAGTTCCAGGGCCCTCAGCCACCCTTACCACTGAGCTCTGCCTCCAGTTTACCGAGACCATCTGTCTCTGCATCTACTTGTGTGGGCTTAGAGGGTGGCTCCAAGAGAAAGAAGCCCTGGGGGATGTGGGGCCACCTGTGTGCACCCCTGCTCTCTACCACCTCAGCCCCATGTTGCTGGTTGTCCAATTTCTAGAAACAGGTGTCTCAGCTGCTTGCCCATTTTGTTGTTGTTGTTGTTTAAGCTGCCCACTATTTCTAGTACCTGTCCCTCTGACATGGCCAGATATGAAAGCCCTTCCCTAGTTTCCAGCAGAAAATTGCATTATTGTTTCTACACACTGTCCAGGTTTATAACATGTATGTTCTGTCAGGCAGTCTTTCTTTTCTTTTTAGCAACAATTCTATATTTTTAAAAAAGATTTTATTTATTGATTCATGAGTGACACAGAGAGGGGCAGAGACATAGGTAGAGGGAGAAGCAGGATCCCTGCAGGGAGCCCAATACGGGACTCGATCCCAGGACCCCGGGGTCACGCCCTGAGCCAAAGGAAGACGCTCAACTGCTGAGCCACCCAGGCATCCCAGCAACAATTCTATATTTAAATGGACTCAATATTCTCCCCCAGGTCTTTTTACAGTGATCTCTCCATTCTTGGTTCTTCATTTCATTCATTCCCTACAGGCTTGATTTTATAACAAGCAGGTTATTTTTTTTTTTTTTTCAGGAAGGACTAAGTGTGCTCCATTCCCTAAGCCCTTTGTGAACACCTGCCTTTTGTCTTCCTACTGAAGTGGCACCCCGTCTGGCCATCCTTCTTGGTCACGCTCTCCTTACAGTGCTGCTTTCTTCCCTAGTTATTTCCCTAGTGATTAAAAAGACCTTGTGAAATGTTTAGAATATTGTTTCCTTTATTCTTCTGAAATATTGACACCTGCAGGAATGTGCATAATGTACAGATGGAAAGTCATCATAACACACCGCATGAACTCATCAGGCAGCTGGAACCTGGAGCGTCGCTGCTGTGGGTGCCCTCTCTGTGCTCCTCCCATGCTCACCTCCCAATCCAGTCCTCACAGGGAAGCACTACCCTAGTTCCTTCAGAGATTGACCGTGACATTATCTTCCAGTGATACACCACCTAATTTTGTTTGCTTTTTAATGTGATAAACACAGTCTGTTTCTGAGATTCGGCAACACGGATGTGTGTGGCTGTGGTTCATTTATTATGGCTGTGGTAAGGAGCATAATCAATGTATGAATTTATGAATAAACTTCAATGTCCTTACCCATTCAGGGGACAGTCAGGTTGCTTCTGTTTTTTTTTTTTGTTTTTTTTTTTCCCCTACCACAAGCAGTACTGTTACGAACATTCTTATGCCTGACTTCCCACATAACTGCAATCACTTTTGTAGAATATAAATGATATATCCAAGTGTGAAATCAGTAAGATTGCAGCCAAGGTACACATTCAGGTTTGCCAGCTAATGCCAGATAGTTAGAGGTTAAACAAGCCAGCAACAATGGTAGACGGCCTTCCCCTGGCTCCATCTCCCTACCTGGAATGTCACTGTATGTGGGAGACAGAGTCCCCTGGCCTGTTGTTGCTCACCTGAAGTGGTTTGTTTTTTCTGTGAAAATGGTTGAAGAATTTTTTTCGAATTTTTTAAAAAAGATATTTTTATTTATGCATTCATGAGAGACACACGCACACAGAGAGGCAGAGAATAGGCAGAGGGAGAAGCAGGCTCCCTGTGGGGATCCCAATGCAGGACTCGATCCCAAGACCCCAGGATCATGCTCTGAGCCAAAGGCAGATGCTCAACCACTGAGCCATCCAGGTGCCTCAAAGAATCTTTTCTTCATCACCAAAGTCCACTCATTTCTGCCTGACATTTTCTAGGAACACGGTTTATTCTGCTCAATTGTGTACGCAGCCCTTCTTTTCAAGGAAATTTGACTGATCATACATCTGCACACACCTTTGTCCTGCGTGTTGGGCTCTCTCCTCTCAGGCCCATCAATCATCCTTTTACTTAATACTGCTTTTCTCTCTCCAACATCTATTTCTTTCCTGTTCTCATTTATATTCATGGTGATGATCATAAGCCTCTAACCTCTCCTGAACATCACAATTCAAATGTCAACAGTATTTATTCTGTTCTTATTTCCAGTTGATACTTTAATTCTATCATGACTTTGCCTTGGGATCTCCCTCCTCCTCTCTCTCATCCTGCTGTTTCGCTGTCTCATCTCTGAGTCCTCGTTTTGCTGGATTCGTGTTCAAATCAAGCTGTAGAGCACAAACTCCTGTCTTCTGGAACTTTCTTCTGATGCTTGAGTTATGAAGTCTTCTCACATGGAGGCTGGCCTTTGCCTGCTGCATCCCCCCTTCCCTCTGTGGCCTGTTTTCATAGCTGTGAGGCTTCTCCTTCCCATCTGCTCACACCCTGGGCACCCGCTGGTTTAATTCGTTCTGATGGAGGGTGGGTGACTTCTTGATTCCGCCCTCTTATACCTGAGATCAGTTTGTTTTTCTCTCTGTGTCGTTGTGGGTTCAGGGGACCTCGGGGGCAGGAAGCTCAGTGGATGGAGTGCTGGCCGTAGAAAGCTGAGGTCTCTCCGTCTCTGCACTTTTGGAGATATGTCAGGCTGGGCAGCACACCGAAGGTTTTCATTGTTGCCGGGCTCGGCTGGTTGCCCCAGAGCCCTCACTGGTCAGAATTAGCCCCACATTTTACCCCTTTCTCCCTAACAACCATCTCTACTACCTCTCAGTCCACAGAGGAAATGCACATGGATACCTACATCCTCGGCTTTGAAGGGTACTTTGGGGGTACTTGTCAGAATCCTCAGGACCTTCTAGATTCTCCACCACAGCTTCCAGGGGAAGAGGGACCAGGCTAGCCCCCTGGGCTTCTCTACTCCTTCCGGCATCTTGTTTCTTGTCTTGGTTAATGGTTTTTGAAGTTTATTGTACTAGCTATCCCTCATTCCTTATTTCATTGCTGTTGATTATTATTATTATTATTATTATTATTATTATTATTATTATTTTGCTCATTCTTTATTCTTTTGGCTATTTTTGAAATACCAGCAGAACAAGACTTTACAAGAAATTTCCAACCTGCCATGTCATCCAGAAGTCCTTTACCTGTTGCACATTATCTGGCCACACCACAAGAATATAAATTCCATACAGGCAGGAGTCTTGTTTTGGTTTATCCGTATCCCAAGGTCCTCAAATAGTGCTTGGCATATCGTAGGTGCTCAATAAATATTTGTAGGAGAGATGGGTAGGTGGACGGGAAGCAAAGAAATCAATTAGGAACTGTTGTCACATCCTTGGCTTTAATCCTACTTTTCTCTCTCCAACATCTATTTCTTTCCTGTTCTCATTTACATTTATCGTAAGCCTCTCCTGAACATCACAATTTAAATGTCAACAGTATCTATTCTGTTCTTATTTCCAGTTGATACTTTAATTCTATCATGGCCATCTACCACACAACGATGAGGTGAGCCTGAACAACAGCAGCAGAGATAGGGAGAAAGGGGTGGATGGGACACACACTGGGAGCCAGTATAGAACTGAGTGAGGTACCCTAGGTAGGGGAGGGGCAGTGAATAAGAAGCACCATCCGCTGTTAATTGTAAAGGCCCTAGGATTTCTAGCTTGGATGAGCGAGTGGTATCACTAGGTTCTTAGTTGAGAGCAGGATCAGAAGATGGTAGGTTCTCCTTGAACTTTCAGGGTCTGATATCACTGGACTGCCTTGGCCCTGGGGGAGACATTCAGGATAGAACAGGGCTGGATGGGGCTATGGTGATATCAGCAAGGAGTTAGCTAAGAGAGTGGGGCAGAGGAATGAATCCCACACTGGCATTTAAGGTGAGGGAGGGACCAGAGGCAAAAGAAAAAAAGAAACCAGATTCCATTAAGCTCCAGCTCCCAGAAGTGTTTCCAGAAGGAGAAAAATGACTATGCTGATGTCCCATTCATGCCCAGTTTGACTTCCTCCAGGCCCACCTTCTTCCCTATTCTGCTACCATTCACCCCTCATTCAAGTATTTGCAAAGTACAGGGGAAAAAATGCAGCTTTAGAGCATCTCAAAAATGTGAAACTGCTGCCTTTAGCAACAGGAATGGTTCGATTCTTTTTGCATTCACTCAAGGGCACAGTATGAGTCATGTGAGGTTCTGAAAATTCAGCAGGAACTAGGCATTTTAATACCCTAATTGGCGAAGTAGGGGGGCGGCGTAGACACACACCCAGCAGGAAATGCTGAGTGTCAGACAAGGGACAATCCCGGGAAGGCTTACTCTCAGGTTCTGGAAACAGTAACATCAGCACACGTTGTGACTCCAGCCGAGTCAGCTGTCTCCCTGCCTGGGACCCAGACGTGGGCTGGGGATTCTTCCTGGGACCCCCAGCATTCCCCACCCCCACCCCCTGCTTCCTACAGCCTGGGACTTATTTCAGGGCCTGGTTGATGATTTCATCCGAGTCCAAGTCCCATCTCTGCGAGCGGCACTCGGGGCCACATGACCTATGTACCTTGGGCATCGTCACGAGAACGGGACATTCGGGATTCTGGGCCAAGTGGGGTTGCCTTGGACTCCAAAGGGCTTTGTTATTGAATTGTCATGTGCAGATCTGAACCGGAAAGCCTGGCCCCGTCAGGCAAGAAGGGGTTCCTGTGTTACAAATTCTTATTCTTCTTCAATCAGCTAGCTGAGGCTTCAGAGTCAAGGTCAGGTGTCACAAAAATTACAATTATAATCACTAGTGACAGGACTGGCTAGCTATTGCTAAATTAAGATAAATTTTTCTATAGCTAATAATTATTCTTATTTATGTACTTATAATGCTCTGGGACAGACGAACTTCGACATGTGACCTCATGAGTCCTAAGGTCATGGTCAACTTCATTTGATTTCTGAGGAAATATGTTCACTCATTTACCACTTCAGTGAAATGTGTCTCTTGCTGGCTGCCAGTTAAAAATGGGAGGAAGGATTCTTGTCAATGGGAACAGGAAGGGATCCCTGGGTGGCGCAGCAGTTTGGCGCCTGCCTTTGGCCCAGGGCGCGATCCTGGAGACCCGGGATCGAATCCCACGTCGGGCTCCCGGTGCATGGAGCCTGCTTCTCCCTCTGCCTGTGTCTCTGCCTCTCTCTCTCTCTGTGACTATCCTAAGTAAATAAAAATTAAAAAAAAAAAATGGGAACAGGAAGCCATAGTGCAGGGGGCGTTTTATTTCAAAATTTGTTGTTGGTGTGATAGTCATGGAAGACTTTAATGATGCAGAGTTTATACATAATTCTATGTTTGCACATATTTAAGTAGTTTTATACTAAAAAAGAAGAAGTTGTCAGTACTTTGAGGTACTTGAAAACACTGTTCCCTTAATGTGGGATGATGGATTGGCAAACTTTGGGTGCTAATGGTAAAATTACTCTCTTACACACTTAAAAAAAAGCCACTTGGGGCACCTGAGTGGCTCAGTCTATTAAGCGTCTGCCTGCAGTTCAGGTCATGATCTCAGGGTCCTGGGATTGAGTCCTGCATTGGGCTTCCTGCTCAGCGGGGAGTCTGCTTCTCCCTCTCCCTCTGCCCCCTATTTGTGATCTCTCTTTCTCTCAAATAAATAAATAAAATATATTTTTAAAAAACCACTCTATGGTGGTATAATGGACATACAAAAAGCCTATCAGACACATGCATGGGACTCTGAAACAGAAGCAGGTCCACAGAGAGCCTCCGTGGTGATGGGAGCAGGTGGCCATGACGGCTGTGCCCGAGCTCTGGCCACAGGACCAGCTATGTTGATGGTGCCTTGGGTGGCACGGGACTAGTTCTCCACACAGTCTGGGCTTGGGAGCCTCCCTCTTTCCTGCCCCATTGTCCAAACCTGGCATTCTTCATGATTTTATGAGATCCTCAAGATCCTTTCTTGTTTTATCCTGATCTGCTTATGGAAGCAAAGCTCAGTGTCTGCTGCTGGCCACAAAGAGCCCCATCCAGTGCAGGGCTCTGCTCCGTGACACTCCACAGCAGTGAGCCCCAGCACCCACAGTAGGCTGGCATGTGTACGGACAGCTGGGGAGGGGGCCACTGGAAAAGCAGTGGCCTCACAAAAATCTTAGCCTCTAACAATCTATAATCTTTTACCACTGAGGCAGCCTTGATGTTGGGTAAGTCTGCGAGAGCTCTGGACACAGACCGCTAAGGAGAGACCTAGAGTCCAGGCTGTGTCACAGCCAGGGCTGTGTCGCAGCCAGGGCTCGCTGTGTGTGTGACCCCGAGCAAGTCCCTGAAATCCTTGGTTTGCACCATCGCTTGGCTATAACACGGCCTCAGTTACTGGCCAAGTTCTGATGTGGCAAGGCCTGTGCTACATTTTTATATCTGCCCTGGAGGCCTGTGGGGTGAGTGGCAGTAACCCTACTTTGCAGGTGAGGATGCTGATGCTCAGACAGGCTACCTAGCTTCCAAATTCACCCGGCTATACTGAGTGCGGCGGGGATTCAAGCCTGCATCTATCACAGACTCTGAAATCAAAGGACCCTATAGATAATATGAAGAATGACGAAGAGGAAAAGTTCAGCTACCCTACTTCTTGTAGGACCACAGCGATATCCTTATATGTGACCTCCTTGGGGAAGCATCCCTTTAACTGCTGGATGGGTCCAGATTAACTCCCATCTCACAGCCCCCGGAGAATACCCCTGTCTGATTTTTCCTGGGTGATTTGTTAAGATCCGTCTCCTTCCGCAGAGACAGATGCTGCCAAGAGTGCAGGTGTTCACTCCCCTGTGCGGTCCCCTCCCCTGGAGTGTGGGTGGGACACAGGGCTTGCTTCTCAGACAGAACTGAACAGAAGAGATGGACCACCGCTCCTGTGACTGTGTTAGCAGACTGTCTCCAGTGCCTTCTCAGCTCTCGTGCTCTGATGAAGCAAGTGGCCAAGCTGCGGAGGCACAGATGGCAAAGGATGGAGGGCAGCCTCTGGCAGAGCCCGCAAGCAGCTGAGCCCCACCACCAACTCTGAGCATGGAAGTGGACCCTTCCTCACGCAAAACCCCAGCCTGGCCAGTACCCTGAGTTCCTGGTGAACTATTACGGGGCTCAATAGACGATTAGCTGCCAGCCGCTGAGAGGCAGGTGTGGGGTCCTCTGGGTCTTCAAGGTGTCTGCCCAGGACAGCAGCCCCCAGAACACTCGTGCCCCAAAGGACAGGTCTCAGGTCTCTGACCTTTCCCCTCCGATATGTCCCTGTATCCCACATTGCCTCAGAGACATGGTTCTAAAATACTGATTTAATTGTGTCACTCCCCTCTTTAGACTTGTTGGTGGCTCCCTATCACTTTAAATAAAAATCCAAACTATTTAGCCTAGCAATCAAGGAACATCACTGCTAAGTTCACCCAAACTGCTATTCCAGGCTCTTCTGGGCACTGCTACTGCCCCCTCCCCACTATGCTCCCACCACCCGCACCTGCCACCCCCAGCTGCTCCTTCCTGGCTCAGAGTCCTGCAAGTGCTGTGCCCCCAGCTGGAAGATGGTCTCTCTTCTTTGTCTGGTGAGCTCCTACTTAACTTTCACAGCCTTGATCAAAGAACCCCCTCTTTTGAAGCCCCCCCCCACCTTCTCCCCAAGCCTGAGATCAGCCCATTACTGTGCTTTCCTGGAACTTCAAATGCTGTTAGGCCACGCATCACACTGAATTATAGTAATTTTTAAGGACACCTCGGTGGCTCAGCAGTTGAGTGTCTACTTTCAGCTCAGGTTGTGATCCCGGGGTCCTGAGACCAAGTCCTGCATCAGGCTCCCTGCAAGGAGCCTGCTTCTCCCTCTGCCTGTGTCTCTGCCTCTTTCTCTGTGTGTCTCATGAATAAATAAATAAAATCTTAAAAAAAAAAAAACATTTTTAAGTTCCGCCCCCTTTATATACTTGTATCCTTCTTCATGTCTCCTCGCCCCTCACTTTCTGCCTGGAACACACACGGGACTGCTTGATGAGTAAATGCCTGGCATTACTAATAAACCCAAGGCTGAGATGAGGCTTTCCAGGGGCAGAGGATAGCTAAACAGACCATGGTCATGGGGCACAGGACAAGCTCCATAGATACATGAAGTGTTAATGCAGGGAGGTCTGCAAGCACTAGAGATACAATCTCATGTTGTTGACACTGTCCCTTCACCATAAGGGACAAGCAGGGGGCCCAAGAGACTTCCTCTTTCTGCTGGAAACAGCCACCTAGTCTGTGTTAGAAGGCTGCAGAGTAACCTCTCCTGAGACTTTGTTCTTAAAGACCTGGCATGAAAACTACACCTCCTTCCTGTTCCTAAAATATTAAATGGTGGAACAGGCTTGATTCAAAGACCCTCCCAGCTCTCCTGGGCATGCTGATTGTGACCACTCAGACACAAGACTTGATAACCTAACCACAGAGAAAACGGTTTCTAAATTTCATGTAATGGGGTGCCTTGGTGGCTCAGTTGGTAGAGTGTGTGTGTCGGGTATCGGGGTGTGCATTAAAGCCCTCCCCTCCATACTGAGTGTAGAGATGAATTAAAAAGAAAACCTTTAGGGCACCTGGGAGGCTCAGTCAGTTAAGCATTTGCCTTCGGCTCTGGTTGTAATCCTGGGGTCCTGGGATCGAGCTCTGCATCTGGGTCCCTGCAGGGATCCTGCTTCTCCCTCTGTCTGTGTCTCTCATGAATAAATGAAATCTTCTAAAAAATTAAAATTAATAAAATCTTAAAAAAATTTTTTTCTCACCACTTTTTTTGTCCCAGGCGGGGAGGGGAGCACAGATGCCACACAAATCTAGTTATCCAGAGAAAGAGGCAGGGAAAAGGTGGAGACACTGTTCCTCACTGCTTCCCTGTCTAAGCAGGAGCCCTAAGAGCAGCCTTTAAGTCACAGTCAGGCCCCGCATGTGGGAGGGGATCCTTGGAGAAGGAGCGTATGTAGTGACTACCATACAGCCAATATCTAAAACCAATACCAAATTACTCGGTTTAAATTTAAATGAGGTGTTGACACCACATTTCAACATGAGCGTTGGCTAGGTTCGCATTTAGATGTGAAAAGCAGGAGTACATCTTTTCAGTCTATCTCTTATCAGTTCATGGTTGATTCCAGACTGGAAAAAATATATATACATATGAATAAACCACTGGCTCAGATAATGGTTGATCCATGGTTTTGGGTCTCCGGGCTTGGGTCACAGCCAGTCCAACTGCCCAGAAATCTGTTACTTGAGGGGTTGGGAAGTCAGTTTGAAACGAGATCATTTTTTCAGTGTCCCATGGAGATGGAGGGTACCTGTGCCCTTCTGTGCTTTGCTGAAGGGACATTTCCAGTCAGCATGGTCTCCTCTTCCCAGCCCCACTCCGAATATTTGGACTTAGGAAACTTAGAAAATCCTGTTTGTTCCCCTTGCCTGAGTAGCAGACATCAAACATTCAAGAAATATTTATCAGCCTTCTTAACATCGGGCACTGCAGATGCAAATTGGAACGAGGCTTCATTATTCCCTCCCTCCAAGGGAGGGAGACAAAAGTTAGCAGATTCCACCAGTGTGTAGTGAGAACTGGGGGGTTAGTAAATGTTTCAGGAAGGAATGAATGAAGAAGTTTTTAACACCGGGAACCCCCGATGCTATGGAGTGTGTTTGGGAAGACACCTAGCTAGGACCGCAGGGTATTACAGTAAAATCTTTCCTGGGGTCACCTGGGTGGCTCAGTTGGTTAAGCATCTGACTCTTGATATCAGGGCGTGATCTCAGGGTCATGAGATCGAGCCCATGTCCGGCTCTACGTTCAGTGGGGAGGCCACTTGAGAGTCTCTTCCTCTTCCTCTGCAGTCCGCCAATGCTCACGTGCTTGCTTGCTCTCTCTCTTTCTCAAAATAAATAAATAGAAATAAAATCTTTCTTCTTCATATCAACCTAGAATCATAGTAATTGCTATTTGCATTTTGCCCTTCCAGATGCTGACATGGATTGGTAGTGGCAGAGGGCACAAGACTCTGTGTGTATGCATTTAAAATAAATAAAGCTTTCTTTTCAAAAACACTATTTTTTAGGGGCCACTGGGTGGCTCAGTCTGTTAAGCATCTGCTGTCGGCTCAGGTCATGATCCCTGGGTCCTGGGATGGAGGCTCCCTGCTCAAGGAGGAGTCTGCTCCTCCCTCTGCCTCTCCCCCTGCTTGTGCTTACTCTCTCTCTCTCTCTCTCTCAAATAAATTAAAAAAAAATCTTAAAAAAATTTTTAATTGTATTTTGTGAAGACTAAGGAATTAATCATGAATAAACATTGATGTGTAAGGCAAAGTATTAGGCAGCCAGGAGAAGATGGGGTTGTTCATGGAAACACTATGCCTGCTCACATAATATGGGGCCGACACAGAACCTGCCAGCTTTGTGGGAATGGGATCTGGGAGGTCCCCAACAAGTGAGGCAACACTCTGCCTCTCTCTGCCCACTGCTGTTCCAGGCGCTGTGTTCTCTGATGGGGACGTGACCATTCCGTCCATCCCTCTGCTCACCCAGACACCCTTTGCTCATTTCTGATCCCTCCCTCTCAGCCCCTGCTTTACCAGGTTCACCTCTTGGTCTTTCTGCCGAGCTCTTGGAGTAAGGATTCCAAGATTTCATGAAAGGCCTTGCATTTTCACGCCTGGTCATCAGCCAGCCTGTGGTTCACTGTGTGTGGGACTCTTATGCCCCTTAGTCTAATTAGCTAGGAGCCCAGAGTGGTTTTTTTTTTTAAGATTTTATTTATTTATTCATGAAAGACACAGAGAAAGAGAGAGGCAGAGACACAGGCAGAGGGAGAAGTAGGCTCCAGCAAGGAGCCCGACGTGGGACTCAATCCCGGGTGTTCAGGATCACGCCTTGGGCTGAAGGCAGGTGCCAAACCACTGAGCCACCCAGGGATCCCCAGAGTGATCTTTTAACACCAGCATTTCTAACAAGGAGCGAGGCAGGCAGACTCACTTGGAAGGGCATGTGAACTTCGAACAGGCATCTCTCATGTCGTTTCACATGCCTGAGTATGGGCATAGCCAACTGGATATCATTAGAGTTCAGAGTTTCTGGCTAGAACAGAGAAAATGCTCAGAGGCCCCAGAGCCCTCCATCACTATTGGTGTCAGGGGATCAGAGCACTGTTGGCACAGAAAGGAGGATCTCTGGGTGCAAAGGAAGCTCATTGTAGAACAATGCTTTATCTAATCTCTGCATGCATGGGGCACATTCTTTTTTTTTAATTTTTATTTATTTATGATAGTCACAGAGAAAGAGAGAGAGAGAGAGAGAGAGAGAGGCAGAGACATAGGCAGAGGGAGAAGCAGGCTCCATGCACCGGGAGCCCGACGTGGGATTCGATCCCGGATCTCCAGGATCGCGCCCTGGGCCAAAGGCAGGCGCCAAACCGCTGCGCCACCCAGGGATCCCCATGGGGCACATTCTTAATTCCACTAAGTCCTGGTAAAGGGAAGACCCTTCCCCTGCTTTTCCACCCCCAGCCAAGCTCCACTGTCTGAGAAGGGGAAAGGGCACCTTTCTTAGTGGTGCTGATTCCTTTTTTTTTTTTTTTTGCATAGTGATTTGATTGGCTGCTTGATTCATCTATTGCTTTGATTTAATTAACGTGTATAGTTACTCTTTGTGTGGCTAAGCCCTAAGGCTAGAGATATATAGATCAAGGCTCTTTCCTGGAAGAGCTCACCATCTGGTAGATGGGGATATTGAAGATGATTACACAGAGCATCAAATAATTTTACAGAGTCATAGATGATGGGGATGGGGAACACAGAGTTGTTCCGTGAAATTTTATGAGAGCATCACTGAATGGAGGATTTAATGTTTTACCCATGGGAGATATTCTGTCTCTGGCACTGTGCTTGGCACTAGAATGAGGCTCATAACATCCTCATCAAAGGCTGTACCTACTCACAGCTATGTTTTTTAAAAATCATACTGATTGAGTTATGTTCATACACGATTCAAGTGCACATATTTGTCACTTTATTATTGGAAAAGTTTTCACTTGTGAAATCATCCAGGCAACCAAGATGGTGAACATAGCCATCACCTCCAAAACTTTTCTTGTGCCCTCTGTCTTCCCTGTCTCCTGCGGCTCCCATAGCCCTCCATTTTCGGGCAGCCAACAATCTGCTTTCTGTTATCATAGATTTGTTGGTGTTTTCCAGAATTTTCCACAGATGGAATCAAACAATGGGTACTCTGTTTTGCCCAGCTCCTTTCACTCAGCGTGATCATGTTGAGACTCACCCATGCCATGTGTGTATCAATAGTTTATTTCGTTTTGTCCACGAGTAGGACAGTCCAGTGCCTAGACTGGCCACAACCTGCTTATCCTTTCACATGTTGACAGATATTTGGGCTATTTCTCAGTGTTTGGCCAATCCAAAGAAAGCTGCTATGAATACTTGTGTACAAACCGTTATATGGGCATATGCTTTCATTTCTCTCATTTATTAAGAGAGAGAGTGAGGTGAGGAGGCGGGTGGAGGGGCAGAGACAGAGGGAGAGAGAGAGAGTCTCAAGCTGACTCCTCTCTAAGCACAGAATCCCATGCAGAGCTTGATCTCACGACCCCGAGATTATGATCTGAACTAAAATCAAGAGCGGGATGTTTAACCAACTGAGCCACCCAGGCACCCCTGTATGTTTAGCCCCTGAAGAAACTCTCCAACTGTTTTCCAAAGTGGCAATGTCACTGATATTCCCACCAGCAGCATATGAGAACTCACTTCCTCTACATCCTCACCAGGTTTGTTTTTAAAATAGGCATGTAAGGGTGTTTCATTGTGGTTTAAATCACATTTCCCTATTGACTACTAATGTTGAATATATTTTCAATGCACATTTGCCACTTCCATACCTCCTTGGATGAAGGGTCAGCCCAGATTTCTGCCCATTTTTTACATTCTCTGATTATTGAGGTTTTTTTAATTTTTTTTATTTACGATAGTCATACAGAGAGAGAGAGAGGCAGAGACACAGGCAGAGGGAGAAGCAGCCTCCATGCACCGGGAGCCCAACGTGGGATTCGATCCCGGGTCTCCAGGATCGCGCCCTGGGCCAAAGGCAGGCACCAAACCGCTGTGCCACCCAGGGATCCCTGATTATTGAGTTTTAAGAGTTCTATATATATTCTAGATAGTATGCCTTTAATCAAATATACACTTAGCAGAGCATCTGAGTGGCGCAGTCAGTTGAGCAGCTGACTGTTGATTTCAGCTCAGGTTGTGATCTCAGGGTCCTGGGATCAAGCCCCTGATCCAGCTCCTTGCTCAGTGGGGAGTCTGCTTAGGGATTCCCTCTCCCTCTTGCCCCTTCCCTGCTTGCTCTCTCTCTCTCTAAAATAAATAAATCAATCTTCAAATTTACACTTTGCATATATTGTCTTCCAGTCTGTAGCTTGTCTTTTCACTTGTTTCAAGAAGAGGGTTTAATTTTAATGTAATCCAATTTGCCAACTTTTTTTTTTTTTTTTTTTTTTTTTGTGGATCATGCTTCGGTTTCCTAAGAAATATTTGCTCAACCGAAGATCCCAAAGATTTTCTCTTATATTTTCTTATAAAAGTTTTATGGTTCTAGGTTTTATACTTAGATCTATGAGTCATTTTGAGTTAATTTTTGTATATGGTACAAAATCTGGACTTGTACCATTGTGGAATTTCATAAGGATATCCAGTTGTTACACTGTTATTTGTCAAAAGACTCTTTTCTCCACTTTTGTGTACCTATTTCTGGACTACACATTCTGTCACATTTGTCTATTTGTCTAACTTTATGCCAACATCATGCTGTCTTGGGAAGACAGCTTTATAATAAGTCCTGAAACCAGAGAGTGGTAGTCATTCCACATTGTTCTTTTATACAGCTGTTTCGTTGAATCCAGATCCTTTGTATCTCCCTTGGAAGCTATAAATCAGATTGTCAGTTTCTACAAAAATAAAAAACCTCTGGGAAGATATCGATCAGGATTGCACTGAATCTGTAGATTAATTTGGGGAGAACTGACATTGTCACAATCCTGAGTCCTCCAGCTCATGCACGTGGAGTATCTCTCTGTTCTTTTAAGGCCTTGGAATTTCATCGGTAGTGTTCTGCAGATTTAATTCTGCGGTATCACACTTCTTCTACCATGGTCATTCCTGCGTATTTCATAGTTCCTGTTGTTAGTATAAGTATTATTCTTTCAAATTTTGATTTCTGATTTTTCATGGCTAATCTAGGGACACATGATTGTGAAGTCTTGATCTGTTACGGCTGTTATGGGCTGAATTAGGTGCCCTCAAAATGTATGTGTTGAACTTCTCTTTTTTTCTTTAAAGATTTTATTTATTTATTCATGAGAGAGAGAGAGAGAGAGAGAGGCAGAGACACGGGCAGAGGGAGAAGCAGGCTTCAAGCAGGGAGCCCGACGTGGGACTTGATCCCAGGCCTCCAGGATCATGCCTTGGGCTGAAGGCGGCGCTAAACCACTGAGCCACCGGGACTGCCCCTGTGTGTTGAACTTCTAATTCCTAGTACCTCAGAATGTAGCTATATTTGGAAGTAGGGTCTTTAAAGAGGTAATTTAGGTAAAATTGGGTGGGCCCTAATCCAATATGACCGATGTCTCATCAGAAGAGGAGAGTGGTATACAGACACAGAGAAGACCATGTGAAGACACAGGGAGGAGATGGCCAAGAAGAGAGGCCTCAGAAGAAGCCAGACCTGCCATCATCCTGATCTCAGACTCCTTGCCTCCAGAATTGTGAGCAAAAAGGTTTCTTTTGTTTATGCCACTCAGTCCATGGCACTTTGTTGCCACAGTCCTAGCAAATTAATATACTCGCTAAACTCACTTACCTACTAGTCCTAGAGCTCTATTGTGGACTCCGTCGGATTTTCCACATAAATAATCGTAACAACTGTAGATAGAGTTTTGCTTTTTGCTTTTCAATCTGGATGCCTTTTATTTCTGTTTCTCATCTAACTGAGTAGGACTTCCAGTACCATATTGAATGGGAGTGGTAAGAACAGACATCTTAACTGCTCCTGACCCTATGGGGCCAGTGCAGCCTTTCACCACTAAGTATGATGTTAGCTGTAGGTTTCTTCAGAGATGCCCTTTGTCAAGTTGAGGAAATTCCCTTTCTGTTCTTAGTTTCATAGCTATGATTTTTAAAATTCCATCTCAAAAGTGGGAAGATGGAAACCCTGGGAAAGCTAGGCAAACTTTCCCTATCGTTGTAGGTATCTAGTAAAGGATATGGAGAAATAGTCACAAGCACTGATGTTAGATCCAGACTGTGCAGGTTCAAATTCAAGCCCTGCGACTTGCCAGCTATGGGCTTTGGGGGTAGATTACTGTGCCTTATTTTTTTCATCTGCAAAATGGGGATAATCAGAGTAGCTAGTTCATAGGGTTCTGAAGATTAAAATGTATAATCAGTGCCTGACTGATAAGAAGTGCTATATAATATTTTCCCCCTATGTTCATTCTTTTGTTTTAAGATTTTATTTTATTATTTGTTCATGAGAGACACAGAGAAAGAGAGAGGTAGAGACACAGGCAAAGGGAGAAGCAGGCCCCATGTAGGAAGCCTGATGCGGAACTTGATCTCGGGACTCCAGATCACACCCTGGGCTGAAGGCAGGTGCTAAATCGCTGAGCCACCCAGGGATCCCCCATCCTTTTTTTTTTTTTAAGATTTTATTTATTCATTTAACAGAGAGAGAGAGAGCGAGAGCTCAAGCATGTGGACTGGCAGGCAGAGGCAGAGGGAGAGGGAGAAGCAGACTCCCTGCAGAGCAGGGAGCCAGATGTGGGGCTCGATCCTACTACCGATCCTACTACCCCGGGATCATGATGTGAGCAGAAGGCAGGCATTTAACTGCCTGAGCCACCCAGCGCCCCAACCCCCTATGCTCATTCAACATCATGGAAGACAGCTAGATTCTGCTTCAGGAGGCAAGTTGACCGTGCTGATTTCCAGGTACGGGTTTGCTCCATCTTTTCGCCATTCATCGTGCTCTTGGTAATGCAGGTAGAACTTTAGACTGCCAGAATTGTCATCTGGCTCTACCTCCAGCCCAATTCTTTCTGTGTGCCACCTCTGACCGGGTTCTGGCTCCTTTCTGAGCAAAAATTCTTCAGGCTAATTATACATTCCAGAAGCCTGCATTTCTCAGTTCTGGGAAAGGTTGCTGACGTCTCTAGCTGTGAGGTGACAGTGAGTTTTCCCAGGGGCTGCGAAGCTAAATTTCCATGCTCACTGTATGCATTTCTAGGTCTTCCCTAGCAATGACACCTGATATGGGGGGTTTGCATCTTCTGGAACAGTCAGAAATGAAGTCCATAGAATGGGTCTCCTGGGAACTGGCAGCTCCTCTTTCTTGCCACTAGGGAATTAGGGTCAAGGATAGGCCTGAGGTCCCTGCCTTAGCAACTGCCCAGATCCCCACTCAACACCTGAATAAAGCCTGGGCTCCTTTTAGTTAGCCCCATCGTGGGTGGGAGAGTAACTAGGCTCCATCCTTTCATGGCATATTTGGAGAAAAAAAATTAGAAAGGACTCAAAATGTCTGATTCCCAGAAATTCTTAGCTGAAAGTGCTCTTGGTTTCAGATTTGACATGAGTCTTTTCCTGACTGAGCAGCAGGCTGCTTTGCTCACTTGAACAATATTGTTCCATAAACAAGCAAGAGATGCATTTGCTACAAACAAGGTCAAAATTTCCATCTAAATTTTACCTAAGAGGAATGTAAGGACTGATTCAGGCTTTAGATTTTTAAATCTCAGGAGCCTGGCAGCTGTGTTTTCACTCTTTCTACTAAATGCTGTAGTTTAGGATTTAGAGCATTATGAAAAACACACTTGCAGCACCAGAGCTCAAAGGGGGTTTGCTCCCCTGTCCTCAACCCCTTTTTACTGTTGATGGTGTGTGTGTGTGGGGGGGGGGGGGGCGGGGAGGCTCTCTAAAATGATCCAGCTACAAGAGACTGAAGGGTCTCAGGCTTTCTTAGTTTCAGGAATCCCCCTTTTCTTAAAATAACTGAACACGAAGTACTAAAATATGCCAATGTCACACTTGCTGTGTGCATTTAGTAAGAGATAAGTATGCAAGGTCCAGGCATGTTTATACAACTAGCAATCGCTCTGCAAAACCATCCACAGCTCACAGCCCAACAATCTTCCAAAATACTACACGATGCATTTAAAATCTGCAGCTTTGCAAGGAGGCGCCCACAAAGTACCTATTTCGAATTTGCATATTTGTATATGAGAACACACACCACACGGTGGATACATGATCTCAGCCGGTTTTAAAGGCTAAACAGGTCCCCAAGATTTGCTTTGCTTAAACGCACACTCAAAACTTTATTAAAAACATTTTTCAAAAATAAGCAAGACATCGGCAAGGCTCCGTGGAGGGGTGGAAAATGAATCGTGTATCTTTAACCCGCAGAAGTTAAAAGACTTTTTTTTTTTGTTGTTAGCTAACAATGGAAACTTTTTTTTTTTTTAAGTGTTTCCCTCCCTCGGTCTTGCCAAGCAATAGAAAAAAAAAAAAAAGAAGAAAAGAAAAACTTGTTCCGCTGAGTTCAACCCCAGACGGGCTCACAACTTCCTTCCTGCTTTCCTCCCCCAAGCCCCCGCCTCTCTCCCTCCTCCCTCCCCACCCCCCCCACCTTTTTTTTTAATCGCACATTGAACAAACACTGAAGTAGCCGGAGCGGACAGTGACAGGGGGGATCTGCGCGGCCGAGCCGGGCGTGCGGGGCGGCCCCTGCCCGGGAGCAGTCTCCCGGCCATCGCGCCCCCCCCTTTCTTGTCTTCCGTAGCTCGCTGGGGAGGTCGATCGTGAGCTTTTTCACTTTTCAAGCCATCTTGTTCCTCCGAGGTCTGCGTCCCTGGGCCGTGGAGTCTGCACGGGCCCGGGCAGCGAGACCTTGCAGGTAAGTGTGGCGGCTTTCTCGCGGCTCCTGCCCGCGCGCCCTCTCTTCCCCTGCGCGGCCGTGCCCGGAGCCAGCCCGGGCGTTCCGGGGTCTGGAAGGCGCGGAGCGGTGGGCTGCGGGGACGCGGAGCGGGTGTGAGCTGGGAGGGCGGCGGGCGCCGGGGCGCGGGACGGGAGGGGGCAGGGGCTCGGGGCGTCCCCCCCCCCCGGGCTGGCCCTCCCGGGCGGCCGCCACCCCCGGCCTCCGCCTTCCCCGCGCGCTCCGGGATGCGGACGGGCCGGGCCCTGGAGCGCGGCGGCGGGAGGGGCGCGGAGCCGGGGCTCCCTCCGGGCTGCGGGCGCGCGGGTCCCAGCCGCGTCCTCGGACAGGGCGTGCGGAGGGCCGCCTCCCCGTGCGCGTCCACACACACACCCCTCCACGGGGGGCGCCGGCAGGGGCGGCGAGGGGCGGCGAGGGGCTGCGAGTGTTGGTTCCGGTACCGGGGACGTGCAGCGCCTCGGCTCCGGGCGCGCGCAGGCGCGCCCACACTCCCAAAACACACTTGTTTGGGGACAGGCGACGAGGCCAGTGCTGGAAACTGCCTTGGCGGCGGCCCTGCGGTGCACCCAGGCCTTCGTAGGCCGAGGGGCCCAGCCCCGAGCCCGGGGCCAGGGGGGTTAACGGCCGGCGCGCAGGCGTCCCCCTGCAGCCCGGCGCAGGTAGCTGGGGAGGCTGGTCCCGCTCGGGTTCCCCCCGAGAGAGTCCCTGCGGCCCGGGAGGGTGGAGCGGCGGATGCTGCGGCCCCGGGGAGCGTTGCCCTTTCTCCCGTCCGTAGCCCGGTTTGCTCGGGCCGAGGAGACCCGCACACGGCGGACCGGCCGTCCGCGCCCTCGGAGGCATCCGGGTCCGCCGCGCCCGCGCGCAGCGTGCGGAGGAACCGAGCAGCCTCCGCGGGCCCCCGCCAGCCCGCCCGCCGGCCCGTGTGGCTCGGGGAGAACTGTTACAATCAGGACGTTGTGGGGACCCTCCCCCCAAGCGCATCACAGCCTGGGGGCGGGGGGAGCGCTCGGGACACGCAGCCGCACACCCCCGGGGCCGAGACGTCCAGCGGCGGCGCCCCCCGACAGCGCAGCGCCCGCCGCCCGCCGCCCCTCGCCCCTGCCCTCACCCCTCCCGGTCCTGACTGTCGTCCTTGTGTCTGTCTCCACAGCGGCGCTGTAGTGTATGGAGCTCTGGGCGGGGGCTGGGCCCTCGGCGCTGCCCCCCGCCCGCAGCCCCGGCCATGCCACCGCCTCGGCGCGCCCAGCCGCGGCCGCCGGGCCTCCGGGGCTGAGCCGGGAGCCGCGCGAGGAGGAGGCGCCGGCGGCGGAGCCCGCGCGGGAGCCGCGGCGGCGGGCAGCGCGGCGGACCCAGTACTATGGCTGTGTACTGCTATGCGCTCAACAGCCTGGTGATCATGAATAGCGCCGAGCAGGTGAAGAGCGGCGGCCCCCGGCCCAGCGGCAGCGAGACGCCCCCAACGCCGGCGAGCGCCGTGCTGAGCCCCGGCAGCGTTTTCAGCCCCGGGAGAGGCGCCTCTTTCCTCTTCCCCCCAGCCGAGTCGTCGTCGCCCGAGCAGCCCGGGAGCCCCGGGGGCTGGCGGAGCGGCCGGCGCAGGCTGAGCGGCGGCGGCGGCGGCGGCGGCGTGGGCAGCCCGAGCAGCCCGAGTTGGGCGGGCCGCCCGCCGGGGGACGGGCAGCAGGCGGTGACCGCCGCGTCCCTGTCGCCCCCGGGGCCCGAGGAGGCCCAGAGGAAGCTGCGAATCCTGCAGCGCGAGCTGCAGAACGTGCAGGTGAACCAGAAAGTGGGCCTGTTCGAGGCGCACATCCAGGCGCAGAGCTCCGCCGCCCTGGCGCCCCGCAGCCCGCGTTTGGGCAGGGCTCGCTCGCCCTCCCCGTGCCCCCTCCGCAGCAGCAGCCAGCCCCCAGGGAGGGCCCTGGCCCAGAGCGAGGAACGCAGGACAAAGTCGTGGGGGGACCAATGTCCGGAGACTCCGGAGGCTGGCCCTGGCCGGAGAGGAAGGGCGCCGGGCCTGTGCCTCTCCGAGGGCGGCGAGGGGGCGGCCCCTCTCCCCGGCCCGGCCGCCGTGTCGGAACCAGGGGCGCGGGGTGCCGCAGCTTCTGCAAGAATGGAGAAGGGGAGCCCCGCCAGACCCCACTGTGGCGCACCCCGACTTATGGAAACTGACGAGAGGGTCTCTCCGCCCTCGGGGACACGCAGCTGCCCGGCTCCCCCGTTGGGGCTGCCCGGCGTCAACTTAGCGATGGCCGCAGAGGTGGCAGCGAGAGCCACAGCCAGTGGGCCACACCATGCACACGACCCTGGCCTCCCCGAGCGGCCGAGGGAGCCCCTGGTGCAGAGTCAGTGGCAGCCTCTGGGCAGTGCAACAAGCCTGGCCCCGGAGAGGGGCGGGCCCCTCAGCGGAGAGCCCCCCGGGAAGATGGGGAAGAAAGATCCGCCTGGTGGCGGTGGCGGTGGCGGTGGCGGTGGCGGTGGCGTGCGGGGCTCCGGGGCGCCTGAAGCCAGAAGGCCCGAGGACGGGACTGTGAACGCACCCTCCCAGCTTTCTGAGAGCCGGGTCAGGCCACTTCCAGACCCGGGCTCCTCCGGAGGCCCCGAGGTGACCCGGGGTGGGGCCCCGGTGGTTGGGGAGCCCCCGCAGCGCTCCAGGGGGGCGGATGAAGGATCTCTGACGCCCACGACCACCCTGGGCTTGCTCGGGGGCCTCTGCTCAGGGGCCTCCACCCGGGAGTTGGAGGCTGGAATTGCCTCTGGTGGAATGCTGGAGCCTTTGCCTTCCTGGGAAACCGCAAAAGATCCGAAAGAACCTCCGTGCCTTTCAGGGGACAGGGTGGCCGTGCCGGTGGAGGCAGCCCATCTGGCCTGGACGTGTGGCACAGGGGTACCCTCGGAAGGCCCTTGGGGAAGCCCCCAGCAGGACAGAGCCGCCCAGCCCAGCCCTGAGCTGCTCTCCCCAGATCAGAAGGACCAGCCTTCCCTGAAAGAGGCTTGCAGCCCCAGCAGTATACCTGCTGTCATCATTACCGACATGGGTGCCCAGGAGGACGGGACCTTAGAGGACCCACAGGGAAGCCCTCGGGGTAGCCTGCCGCTGAGGAAGCTGTCCTCTTCCTCTGCCTCCTCCACTGGCTTCTCCTCCTCCTATGAAGACTCGGAGGAGGACATCTCCAGTGACCCTGAGCGCTGCCTGGATCCCAACTCTGCCTTCCTGCATACCCTGGACCAGCAGAAGCCCAGAGTGGTAAGTCTCATTCTGAGATTTTCCCTCAACTCATTTGCATGCCCCTCTTGTTTGTCCTCTCTACTGAGTCCAGAGGACTCTGATCGGGGCCCTGGGGCAGTCTCCACTTACCAAGGATCCTCTCCTGGGGTGTTTGCTGGGGAGGTACCTACACACTGGCCATGCACTCTGTAGCTTGGATGGTGAATTGAGTCACTTCGACGGCTACTTCCATGTACGTCATAAAAAAACAGTATTTTACGGGACCTCCCTGTCAGGTCACCACTCACTTCTCGGGGAGATAGTATACATGAGTGTTACCAGAAGCTTCCCGATAATTCCCCGAAGATCATGAACAGAGCTGCTGAGCATAGCTTTTGTCTGATCAAGTGAAACACTTAATTGTGTGATACGTTTGGGCGGAGGAAAACTGACAAGGTCATCCAGTTACCTCTGCTTCTACTAATAGACCAGGAAAATGAGCCATGTGATTCTGTGACAGGGCTCCGAAACCTGTAGATATGCTTGTGGCCCGTGGACTGGGTGAAGAACCACCCAGCCTCAGGTGGTTAAGTCAGAACATGGCAGTATTTGTGGGATCTGTGTAACCAAGGTACAGTTTGATGTATGAATTAAAAACAAAACTCATGCTTTGAGCTACGCAGACAATTTTTTTTTTTTAAATAACAGAATGTTATACTGGGTTGTATTGCCTGAGCGAGGCACTGGGTGATCCGTCCAGGCTAGATAGCTCCTAATGCATATGCTTATGCTTATTGGCCGGTATTGGTACTTCTCAGGTATGTTTTCAAATGCATTTTGTTTGTTTTAAGATTTTTTTTATTTATCTGAGAGAGAGAGAGTGAGAGAGAACAAGTGAGGGTAGGGGCAGAGGGAGAGGGAGACTCAGACTCCCCGATGAGCAGGGAGCCTGATGCGGAAATTGATCCCAGGACCCCGAGATCATGACCTGAACTGAAGGCAGATGCTCAACTGACTGAGCCACCAGGCGCCCTTCAAGTGCATTTGTTCTGATTGATCATACTGACATTCTGGTCATGGCAGTAGACAGGGGTTTATTTCTATTACGTAGTGAATCTCAGTCGCAGGCTGTTTTCACTCTGAGGAGGATCAGTGTTTTACAGAAGACGCTGAAGTTGAAGCTAGCACTTCTGAAAAGGTCCGGACTTTCTCTGACTTTTCCAGAGTATGGGGAATTTCCTAGTTCAGTGCGCAAGGGGGTTGGGGGAGGGGGCGGTTCTTGTGCTACCCTGGGGGAAAGTCTGCATTTTATCGTAGTAGGTAGCCTTCTGACTTCATCTCGAAGATCAAATACTGCTCATCGTCCCCCAGTATCTCTGACCATGGCCACTCAGAACTTTAAGCTTCTACTCTGCATCCTTCTCGAAGGTATTTTGGACCTCAAAGCACGCCCCTCTTCTTGACTCCCACTTAACTCATCACAGTCTGAATTTTTGAAGACCGGGCATTGCTTTTCCTGAGACTCTGCTTGCTGCCAACGATAGGGGAGGCAAATGTGTATGCAAAATCGGGCCCCATCACCCTGGCGTTTTGTGGCAGGCCAGGGCTTGCGGGCACGGGGACTCCAACTTTGGGGGAGGGATGGTACACCTGGAAAGAGGTGGACAAGCTGTAAAGTGCTGCTCCTGGCAGGTGGGACTCCCATCTCTCTACCTTGGTGCCAGCAATTACAGGCCTAGTGGAGGGGATGGTCCTCCGTTCCACTCTTCCCCTTGGCTTTTAAAACCCAGAAGTGCCACTGGCACGGCCAAAGTTGCTTTAACTTGTTCTCCAGCTTTCCACTGGGCCTTTCTAGTGGTGGATTAGCAGCACCTATTAGCTGTTTCTCAAAACAACTTCTGTGTCCCGGTGTGTGAAAAGGACTGTTGTCAGGAAGTCAGCTAAAGGGGAGATCAATAATGACGGGTGCTAATTTTTTTTTCATTTGTCAGAGGGATGCCAACTGAGAGGTCAGATGGTTGAGTGGTGTTCTGTTAGCAGACAGGTCCCCAGGTAGAGGTGAGGCAAGGGGTGGGGGGTGGCGGTGGTGGGCAGGGTCTGACAGTTAATCCTCCTACTCCTGAGCTCAGCTCAGGTCTTGATCCCAGGGTCCTGAGTTCAAGCCCCACATTTAAAAATAAATTAATTAAAATGAAAATTTAAAAAGGAGGCCTGCCTGGTATCCAGCCTCCTTCCCACCTTGCCAAAGGTTTTCAGACACCCACAGAGGAGAGCCAGGGAAAAATCCCCTCCAGCTTCACTCTGAGTCACGTGAGGCCGGTGGGGAGGGGCCAGTGGGGAGGGAGTGTGTGGGGGAAGGGTGGGCAGCCAACTGGAAATTATGGGATCTTAGGGACTTTTCAGCTTTTGGGTGAATGCTTGCACGGTAAGGTGGGTTTTCTTTTTCTTGTATAGATTGTTATGGTGGAACCTTATCTGTGATTACCTGATATTGCTATTTTGTCTACAGAAGGCCAGACATCTTGATCAACTGGGCCTTTTGGCTGTGCTCTCAGTGCTTTATAGATAAACCCGAGCGGGTGCTGTCTGAGGAACCCCTTCTCTTCTGGGGACCCTGTTGCTTCTGCCTGGAGGGCTGCAGTGCACTGCGGGTGCACAATTCTCAGCCCTTCAGACTCACGCACGCTCCGTCCACACTTACCTGCACACACACGTACACACACCCGTCATCCTCACACACGCTCACATCCACATACTCACACACTCATACATGCTCACACTCACCCACTCATACACTGACATACACTCACACTCACATACTCACACACCCCCACCTGGTCACCCTCACATGTGCTCACACTCACATATTCACACACTCACATGTTCATGTTCACTTTTAAGTGCTCACAAGCCTTACCTTCTCACGTTCACATGCTCACACACCCTCATGTTCATGTTCACACATGATCACACTCACTCATTCACTCTTATGTGTTTGCTCTCATAGTGCACTCAAGTGCTCACACTCATTTCTCACGACCTCACACTCCCACATGCACCCTCAGTGCTCACAGATACCCTCATACACACTCCCCCTCATGCATGTTCCCCCCACACACTCACACACGTTCCCCCTCATATACATTCACCCTCACACATGCTTGCACATACATTCACACTGACTCCTGCACATTCCCCTCACACACACCCTCACATATTCTCACACACACACTAACACCCACTCTGGCTCACAGATTTGAAATGACACGTTCAGCCTGCCAGTCACCAAGTGCCCCTGCCCCAGCCCCACACTGAGAACCCACCTTTCCTCAGAGTTAACCCTGTCTCGTGCCTTGTGTGGTGCCTCCTCTCTTTATGCGGAGGAGTGACTGTGGGGAGCTGTGCGGGCCGTGGCCACAGTCCAGGGAAGCCTGAAGCTGGGTCTCTCCCACTCATCATGGGTGGAAGCCCCAGTGGCCTGCGGACCGGAATCCCAAAGCCCTCCCTGTGGTTGCAGACAAAGTGAAAAGCAGGTAGTTTGGGAGTGCACTCTGCAGATTCTTTAGCCATTTAGATTATGCACATCAGCAGCAGCCTTTTCACTGGTGGAAATGTGCTGGGAAGGCTGGTCTCCTCCCTTGCTTCCACCAGCAGGAGCTGTGCAGACAGCCTCAGAAACACCCACAGTGCAGGCTTTTTGCTTCTGACAGCCTGACACAGAGGCCTGTCCCTGAAGGAGAGGGCTCCCAGGCTTCATACCTGTCTGTTCATAAAGGATCAGATGCTCGAAATTGGCTCAGAAGTGATTGTATTATATGCCTTGTGTCCCAGGGCTTAACTTAGCCACGCTCACACTAACTGATCTCTGCCATCTGAACAGAAGCGAATTGCACTGAGCAAGGGTGGTGTTCTTGCTTTTTATTCTTTAAGACAACTAAAAACCCCATCAGCACTTCTTGCCTTCCCTCTGTCATTCCATTAGGAGTATGCGGCTGCGGAAACCCCAGGCTTAATGCCATGAGTTAAGATATGCAGGCATCTTACTCTAAAAAGTAGCTTTTATTGATTTCTTCCAAAATTGTCTTATCAATTATGTATACGGAAAGCAAAACAAAACCCTGGCCTAATTGCCTAGGGGATCCATAGAGAAGTATCATACAAAATCCTTGCCCTTCTTAATGCTTGCTGTTTTTTGAGGTTTTATTTATTTATTTTCGAGAGAGCAAGCATGAGCAGCAGCAGAGGGAGAGGGAGAAGCAGACTCTGCAGAGCAGGGACCCCAGTGCGAGCCTGGATCCCAGGACCCTGGGATCATGACCTGAGCCAAAGGCAGAGAGAGACTTCACCAACTGAGCCTCTCAAGCACACCAGTGCTTACTATTTTTTAAGGGCCCTTGGAATTTTGTTTCCTTTCCTTTCTAAAAAATATTGAGTAGTTCTGTGTTTTTTTGTTTTGGTTTTGTGAGAGACAGAGAGAAAGAGGGAGAGAGAGAGAGAGAGAGAGAGAGAGAGAGAGAGAGAGAGAGAGAGAAACTAATACACAGAGTAAGAAATTCAAACAATTTAAAGTGGTTTTATGTGGGGGTGCTTAGCTGGCTCAGTCGGTGGAGCATGTGACTCTCGATCTCAGGGTCATGAATTTGAGCCCGACGTTGGGTGTGGAGCCTACTTAAAAAGAATGTTAAAAAAAAGGTTAAAATGGTTTTATGTGGTTTTGAGAAGAATAAAACTTTTATTTTGGGTAAACCGAGTTAAAATTTAAAAGTGTTAGAGGGGTACTTACCAAAAAAAGAATGTAATGGTGAGAACTTTTAAATAGAAAATCCTTTTCTAGATGAGAATACAGAAGGCTCAGATTTGTGTGGTTTGGAGTTCGGGTGGCACATGTGTTTGCCTTAGATGGGGCACACTTTTCTCCCGTGTCCGTGGGGAGGATCTTTCTGACATGGCCTCAGCTCCTTTGACCCTTGCGATCTGGGATGACTCCGAGTCATCCATGTGAGGTTCAGGTGTTACTCTGCTCTGTTTAGGGAGAAGGAAACCAAGACTCAGAGAAGGAAAGAGGCCCCAGGACGACCTCTGTGGTGCAGTTTCCTCCTTTTAAAATGTGTGTGTTGCATGAAGATGATCCCCTGGAGGTCTGTCTAGTTCTGTATAGGCAGACCTGGGGCTGTCTGGGGCTGTTTAATTCTAGACTTTTGAAGTAAAACTCAGCATGTGTGAAGTATGCGTCAAGGTGTCTGAAAGTGTGGCTCTCAAACAGTGAGGCTGAAACTGGGCATGTTTAACTTTGTGCTTTTACTTAAGACCCGTTAATCCATCTGCCTCTCTTTACCTGAAGAGTGCCTCTTTGTCCTATCACATGGAAAAAGCATCATCAATTCTCGATGCCATACCTGAGATTCTCTCTCTCTCTCTCTCTCTTTTTTTTTAAAGATTTTATTTATTATTCATGAGAAACACAGAGAGAGAGGCAGAGACATGGGCAGAGGGAGAAGCAGGCTTCCTGTGGGAGCCCAATGCGGGACTCCATCCCAGGACCCTGGGATCACGACCTGAGCCAAAGGCAGATGCTCAACCACTGAACCACCCAGGTCCCTCCATACCTGAGATTCTCGTAAATAATCTCATACCCAAGATTCTCACAAACGTAGTGGTTGGATACCAAAATGTTAACCTGAAAAGTAAAAGATGCACTCCATCACCTGAGGGCTTTGACCCCCTTCGATATTTGAGTTTGCAGACAGGTGGTCCTGCACAGAGCCAACACTTCAGATGACTGTTTTATCAAAGGGGAGCTATAGAGAAAAAGAGAGATTGATGTGGAGGCATCACAGAAGCACAGCTTAGGGTTTACCTGGCCTTTGGGTTTCACAAGTTATTAAACTAACCAGGTGCTGCTTTTAGAGAGCTGCATTTCAGGTGTCACATAAATTCACTTTCAGGGCTTTTGTTCTTAAAGCGCTGAAGTCACTTCTCCGATTTTGTTGGCATGTACCGTCGAATGTAGTCACAGATTAGATTAGTTCTGTGTCGTTTATTTATACTCCTAGGGGTATCGATAAGATTGTTGAAGCTTGTTTTATTTTGGCAGGTTTCAACTTAGTTAGCTAAAGGAGGAGTTTTGAGGTATTTAATGGGAAGAATTTTATATTTTGGTAGAAAAAACTTGTATAGACTTCAGGTCATTAGCAGGTGATTCAGAATTAACTCTGAACTCCTAGACCATGTTGTGGTCATGCCTTTGGGGTGGAAGGTTCTATGGAAGGTCTGGGCATTGCAGGTTGTGCACAGTGGGCCCTGCAGGGATTTTTCCCTGGCCACATAGAATCAGCCTGGGGAAAGATGTATTTTTCACGAATTGGGGAGCATACTGTTTAGGAAATCAAACCAAACCCAAATGTGAATTCTTTCATAATACAAAAAACCATTCAGAGCACCACCTGCCTGCCATTTCAACAGCTGGATATATGGGATTTTGTATGTCCGGCCCTCCTGAGACCATGCACCTCATGGAACGGCATACTGTTGACTTCATGGATCGAGGTTATTGGCCCTGTTGGTGGTCCTGACACACAGAGCAGGAGCACCAGCATTGTAGCAGTCCCTCAGACACATGGTTCCAGGCCACCCCGGGGGTTGGGAAAAACCTGCTGTCCTGGTCTCACACTCGACTTGCTATCATTCTGCCACCAACCTTGAGTCCCACTGTGCTGCTCCCAAACCCTTGGTCATTCATTTTCCCAGGAGTGAACTATTATTTGAAAGACAGTTCAGGTCTCCTTGGCTGAAAGACACCAGGCGTGTATATATGATCCCATTAGGAAGTTGAACCTCAGTTCTGGGTATTAAAAAAACAAGAGCTTTTTCCATAGTGTATGTAGTTCTCATAAGGCAGAGCTGGATCCGGGAGAGGCTCTGAAGCTCATTTCCACCAATACTCACATTTTACAGATGAGGAAGGCAAGGCCAGAGAATATTCAATGCAGTGACAAGGCCACATTTACTCTCCTTTTCACTTAAAAAACTTGATTTAGGAGCAGCCCGGGTGGCTCAGCAGTTTAGCGCCGCCTTCAGTCCAGGGCGTGATCCTGGAGACACGATCGAGTCCCACGTCAGGTTCCCTGCATGGAACCTGCTTCTCCCTCTGCCTGTGTCTCTGCCTCTCTCTCTCTCTCCTCTCTGTGTATTCTTATGAATAAATAAATAAAATCTTTAAAAAAAACCCCTCAGTTAGTATATAAGCTCCTTGCTTCTGTTGGGAGATCAACCTGGGCTTTAAATGTAGTGCATGTTTTCAAAAGATTTGTTAAAGGGAGGGAGGAGGGATGGATGGATGAGCTATGGTACCCTTGCAGCATTGTCTACCCATGAAGGAAAAAGTCGAACCATCTAGAAGGTGGAGAACAAAGGAGAAGAAAGAGGATGGAGGTGAACTCATTGCTTCCTCCTGTGACCTCACTGCCATAGAGTTAAGGGTGCCCGACCGGGGTTGGGGAGACTCGGTGACATCCCTGTCTGCACCTGGCCTGCTAGCCCCCAGGGAAGGTGGAGAGAACCTTCCCTGTGTGATGTTGCGGGCCTCTGAGTGTCAAGGGAGGCACCAGTTGTCCGCAGCAGCAGGTGCTAGTTGAGGTGGGCTTGGGAGACCTTCCCAGTGTCTGCTTGGGAAATCCGCTGGGCCCCTTGCCAGAAACACTCTGTAGCAATGCTCAGATTTTGTTGTGCTTCCATTTTCATCCCAGTGCAATCCTGGGAAGTGACTCTGCCCCAGCCCAAAAGGCTGCAAGGCAATGAATTTCTCAAAGGCCGGTATTTCCAGGCCAGCTGTGAATCCTCAGGCCGTGGACCAGGTGGGACACCGGGAACCAGGCCGGCCACCTCTTCTGTCTCTAGTTCCTGGACTGGTTTCCTCGCGTCCAGTCTCAGAGATGGGAGTCCGTTAGGGCTGAGAATCTGGGGGACACACGGTGAAATAGGTCGCCTGTAGGAGTACATGCTGCGGGTCTGCGCTGGCACCTTTCACCCTGTGTTCACAGGGGAGACCTCTCTGAGGCTCTCCCTTGAAGGCCACACCTGGCGGGCCTCTGATGAAGCGTGACTTGTAAGAAGTCAACACACAGACTTTTGACTAACTGGTGTGTTTCTCGACCATTCCATTGAGAATTAGCTGTTAGAAATCAGATCTTTCCCCTCCGTTGAGCTTTACTTGGGCATTTTATTGGCTTGTTATCACTTCATGGAAGCCCATTTAGTGGAAGTGTCTTCTGCAGGCCTCTAGTCAATACGACATTTTTTATTTCCTGAAATGTTTACTTCTCTTTTGTATTAAACCAGCTAAGTTTTACAAGGAACCAGAAACTAGGAGCTACAGCCAGTAAGCAAGCAGAACCAGCCTCTGCAAGTAATCTCTGTGTATAATTTAATGAGGAAGGGGGGCTACGTTTTTACACCCACCCTGGAATAAGTTGGGAGACTTCTCACCCGGCCCAGGGTGGGGGTGGGGGGTGAAAAAGAGCCTCCCTCTCTGAGTTTGCTGTTAGACTGTTAATCTAGCTTTGTGTGTGTGTATGTGTGTGGTGTGTGTGTGTGTGTGTGTGTGGTAAAGTTCAGGTGGAAAGGGAAAATGAACTGATACAGCATCTCAAACAGAGGCCTGGAGATTATTTCCATTGATCTGGTGACTAAGATTAGGGGTGGCACAATTTAGAGGTGATAAGGTATATTACTGGTGTGGGGTGAGGCCCCGAGGAGCTCCTCCCACAGGGGGCTCTCCCCTTGCTCACGTTTGTAAAGTTGTTCTCAGTGCATCAGAGGGCAGGGGTTAGGGGACTTGTGCCTTTGGTTTTGGGGGCACCCACAGCTATTTAGTTGTAAAGGGTCCTCAGCATGCTGCCCCCCTCAACACTTTCACCAAAATGAATAAACTGGTGTTTTCCAAGGAGAAACTTTTTATCCGACCAGCACTCATGGCTTTCATACTCTGCAGGGAGGGTCTGGCCTGCCACAGGGATGGGGAAGGAGGTATCTGCTGCCTGGCCATCCCCCAGGGCCATCTGCAATCTCTGTTGGTATAGTGCCAGCTGGTAGAGCCTGGGCAGGTCCAGGGGAGGTCACTGCACCCCCCAGGCAGTTTCCAGCAAGTGTTTTTCCAATTTCACTGACATTCTTTCCAGGCTCAGCTCAATTTGTTTTCGCCTTCTCTATGGCAATTGATGGCTGGGTCGTAAAGTGTGTGATTCTGCAGGATCTCCTGAGAAGGGCTTCCTCCATAGCTGTCCGGGAGCTGATGCTTGTCTGATCCTCTGCTCTGTGTGGGTGTGTACTGTTGTGTAGTGTTTTTACAAGTTAGCTACCCGAAGCGTGGATTTAAGAAAGTGTACCTCTTAGCTATGGGGAGACGGCTCCAGCTGGGTTAGAGAGAGGAACTTGGAAGTATCACTTCTGTAATGCTTATCTAACCTGAATCTGGTAGCAGGAAACTGAAAAGGCCCGTGTACGACAATGACATAGACAGTTTGATCTCTTAACAATGTCAAGTGGAAAATCCAACCGCAGCCGGTAGCTTAAGAAATGGCTAGGACGTTTTGTGGGGACGGCAAATCCTGACACTCGGGTTGCTGAGCCGAGGGTAGGAAATGTGCTTGCTGCGTGGTGGAGCTGGGAGGCTGGAAAACACTGTTGAGGTTTGGGAAACTACTGGAAGATAGTAGTATCTCAGGATGCAGAGATGGCTGCTGTGGGGGACATTTTGAATGCCTCGTAGTTGGTATTTTATTTTATTTGTTCTATTTTAAGGTTTTACTTATTTATTTGAGAGAAAGCACGAGAGCAGGGGGAGGGGCAGAGGGAGAGGGAGAGAGACAATCTTAAACAGACCCTCCACTGAGCAGGGAGCCTGATGCAGGACTTGATCCCAGGACCCAGAGATCATGACCCAAGCTGAAGTCAGACGCTTCACTGACTGAGCCACCCAGGTTCATAGTTGGCATTTTAGTCTAAGATGTTTTGAATGCCTCTTCCACCCTTCCCTGCCACCGTCACAGTGGCACGGCTCATTAGCATTGAGTATCTTATTCATTCCAAGTCATTGGGCAGGTGGCAGGTGCAGGGCCTCCTCTGGGAACTCTGCTGGGTGCATTCCTGGAATGCAGTGTGTTGGAAGGACCTGTGCTGCTCAGATCCGCACCTGGCCTCTTTGGGCTCTGGCTCCTCATCTGTGAAATGGGTATATGGATAAAGCCTTTCTAGCTCCCGTGGCCTTTGCAAGGCTCTAGTGAGGTCTCGTCTGTCATTTTCAGAGTGTGAGTCTTTCTTGACTAAACTAGTTTTAATTATGAGCACCAGGACGCTGCTTTGAAAGCTTTCCTGAAAGAGGATGGACAAAGGCAGGCTGCACTCGTGCAAGATGGTCCCACGTCTGTGTCGCCAAACCAAAAGTTGCCAAGGGCTGTGTCGGAAGCAGTCCCCTCTTGCCCAACTGGGCCAGTCCTGATGGGGATGTCGCCGTGAGGGCAGGGAGCAGCAGTGAGTAGGCATTCTGGGATCCATGTCCTACTTTACATGAGCCATCAGTACAGCTGCCTCCTGCCTGCACCACCATCTCGGCCAGAGTGGACTGCAGATGAAGCATCCTGCCTGGGCTTTGCGGTCTCGCACATAGGTGGGGAGCAAAAGTGATGGAAGTTCAAGAAGCCAGAGCAGGTGCCAAGGGGGCCCCAAGGTAGGGGTCAATGTTCCTGGCACCGGGCTGTGAGTTCCTGAATAATGGAGAGGAGACCATGCTCATCTAGAGTTTGAGGATACTTAATGGGGGCGTTGGTTTTCTCTAATATCACGCAGTGTTTTTCTCTTCTGCGTCCTAGAAAGCTAAAGGGAGGAATCCAGCGAAGCCTCCAGTTTTTAGAGCAGGTGTTACATTCGGCAGGTATAGATAGACTGGACATTCCCTAAGTATGGCTGGGCCCTGGGCTAGATCCAGAAACTTCTGTATACAACTGGCTACCTGGGCTGACGAGCAAATGTTGTGCCCCGGTGGCTGCCCAGACATCAGGCACTTATGTGCCATGTCTGTGTCTGTCTGCAGACGCCTGTGCTGGAGAGAGAATGGCCTGATGCATGCTCTCTCTGTCCTTAGGGATCTGCCCTCAGAGGCAAAGCTGATGCCAGCAGATGGACTTGAGATTTGTGAAACTCAAGAGCAAGTCTTTTGGCCATAAATACAAGCTCGTAGATGAAAGAGGAGCTAATAAATAATGAGTTGATGTTGGCAGGTGACACAGGCAGGCAGCTCCTGTGCATGTTGTGCAGCCAGGGGAAGGGAGACGGAATTTGAGCACTGGCCCCCTGGAAAGGGAGTCTGATGAGACCTTGAGGACGCTGCCACCTCTGTTAGAAGTGGCCAAGCAAAAGGACTCTTGTGGATCCAAAGACTTTAGGAGGTTAGAAAGGAAGAGACAAGTTTCTCCCTGCACCCCCTCCGCAAGCCTTAATGTCCTGCACTGAACTCCATGCAGATTGACAGGCAGCTGCTAAAAGATGCAGTGTGTACACAGTGCATGTAAATGTGATGTGGAAGGATGGAAGGCCGCCTGTCCCCACCCCAGTTGACTGGTGTGGCCTCAGTGGGTTGAGTGCAAGCTGTGGGACTCTAGAGAAATGCCTTCCTTTCTGGCCCTCATTTCAACATTTGTAGGATGGGGCTGATGGTACCACCTTCGGGATATAGGGAGGGCTGCTCTGATAGGTACAGGAGTAGGACAGGTGCAGGAAGCAGGGGCTCGGCCTGCAGACCCGAATTCACAGCCTCATTCTTTCCCTGAGTTTGTCCTTGGGGGGACTTCACTTCTCTCCACCTCAGTATCCCTGTCTGTCTCTCCTGGCTTGTTGAGAAGATGAAGTGAGCTGCGCAGCCCGTGAACCCTGCATACCTGGCCGGGGAAGGGCGTGAGTCGGAGTCAGCGTCCCTGAGTGGGGGGGCCTCCAGTCCTATCTCAAAGTACAGCTCGTGCAGGATGACAAAACTGAAGGCAGGATTTACTCCCCAAAGAGGTTTCTCCATTGCAGGAGAGGTCAGACTTTGTTACCAGGGCTCAGAACTTGGAGTCTAAAAAAACAATCCAACTCTATTCCACTGCTGGCAAGGGGTGTCAGGTTACTCCCCTGGGACCAGTCTCTTTTCCTTCTGTTTTTGAGGTGGAAACTGGCCGAGGTCATCCAGGCAGGGAGAGGGCCCAGCATTCATTCCAGAGTGTGGAAAGCCCCATCCCTTCTCTCCCTCCCCTTGCTCCTCTGTTCACCCATCACAGCTCCTAAGAGAGAGAAGGGAATATATATGCATATATGAGATGCCACTACTTTGCATAGTTGAGGCTCTCAGGGCCTGGGGGTCTCTGAACAAGTGATTTAACTGGGCTTCCCCATGCCATAACTTCTGGCAGGCTGGGTGCATGCCCACTAGAGCAGGCTCTTTCTCAGATTAAGGAGATGCTTTCTTTCACGGCACGCACCCAACCGAGGCCCCTGAGGACCCAGCTGGCAGGTGTCTGCAGGCGGCTTTGCGCCGCCTGCACCTCCTCCTCAAGGGGAGCAGAGGAGAGCCTGCCCAGTATCCCCTGGGTTACACTGATGCTCCTTAGGGCCGGGGTGGTGTGGCAGGCTCTGGCAGGACCGGGGCTGTGTGGTGACAGGTCTCACCAGAGCAGCACGGGCCTGGGCCAGATGTGGCCACAGCCTGGGGCACCCTGCCTGCCAGACACGGGCTTCTGCTTCACTACACATGGAATACAGAATGTGCAAATCCTTCTTTCTTCCATGGCTGTGATGTGGAGCTGGCAGCCTGCCTGCCGTGTTAACCCTTGGGGTCCCTATCTTTCCTGCCTGCCGCTGGTCCCCACGAGCCTCTGGGCAGTGTCCAGGCCCTGAAGGGTCGGCTTCTTCCTGTGGCGTTTTGGGACCATACCCCCTTCCGGAGAGATGTGTCTCTGGCCTGGCCTCTGCTTACATCTTCCCCCAGCCCCAGACTCCTGCCCTTTGCTGGGATCTAGAGGCTGGCGTCTGGGAGGAACGAAACCACTAACAGAGCTTGTTAGTATGTGGCAGCCTTGACCTCAGAGGTGGTATGAGTGGCAGGGCGCTGGACAGAGGCTCTCTTATTGCCCCAACCTGGAAAAATACACAGTGCCCTAATTAATTTCCATCGCAGGATGAAGCCGTAGGGAGCAGTGTCTGGGACCCTGTTTGCCTTGCGGTATCACACTATACATTAAAAACGATCCTGCTCCCTCCGGAGGGCTGCCTTCCGCCTCGCTGCAGGCTGCTGATTCACAAACCCAGAGGCTGAACACAGTCCTACAGGCCTGGAGGCCCTTCATGGTGTCCCTTTTGGCCTAGCCTCGATGCTGCCGCTGACCCCAGATGCCACATAGCTGGCGGGGGAGGCAGGAGAGGCTCACCCAGAAGCTGCAGTTGGAGGGAGCCCCGGGTCCGTGTGGGTCAGCCCGGAGGGAAGTGCCCCAAGCATCCCAGTCTGGCTTCGCGCTGCCCTTTGGGGACACATGACACTGACTTTGGAAAGAGGATTCAAGAACCTCAAGAAATAGTTCACCATGACCTCACAACCAGGTATTCTAGAGGAGAATGCAAGTCCTGAATGGAGGTGCCCCTCCACGGGGTCATGAGGGTGGCTCAGTCTGTGGAGCATCTGACCCTTGATATCTGATCAGGTCGTGAGTTCGAGCCCCATGTTGGGCTCTGCGCTAGACATGGAGTCTACTTTAAAAAAAAAAATCAATCAAAAAATAAAAATCAAAAACATAAAAAATCAACTACATGAAGGACAGGATGGAAGTAACTCGGCTTGTCAGTACTTCTTGTGAAAGTCACTGGGAGTAATGATGTTATTAAAGATTCATAAATTGGGCAGCCCTGGTGGCACAGCAGTTTAGTGCCGCCTGTAGCCCAGGGCGTGATCCTGGAGACCCTGGATCAAGTCCCACGTCAGGCTCTCTGTATGATGCCTGCTTCTCCCTCTGCATGTGTCTCTGCCTCTCTCTCTGTCTCTATAAATAAATAAAAAATCTTTAGAAAAAATTAAAGATTCATAAATTAACTGTGTGGTACAGCTGTTAAAAGGGCTGAGCTGTCTTGGGGTGCACAATAGTCATAAAATAAGAGTATTATGTGCAAGGCACTGTCTATAAATCATTTCATTTAATTTTTGCAAGCAAGCAGACTGCCAATCAGATGGACACAAGGCTGCTATCTGCACAGCACAGCCAGTAAATGGCAGGCCTGGGACCCCAGCCCTTCCTCCCTGCCACCCGTGGGTCAGTTGGTCGGTCACTGGGAGGACAGAGGAGATGCTGCTCTGGGTGTAGGGAGGGCTTTGTTCAGTTCTGGGCCATGGGCTTCATGGGGATTAGGGACTGGCTGTCTTGTGTGCAGAGGAGACGGAGGGTCATTGCAGAAGCCTTAGCGATGGATGGTTGAGAGCATTTGGGTTGCTTGTGCCTCGGACACAATCCATCTGGGGGGCAAGAGAGTTGGCTTCACACAGTTGCCCTGGAGTCGTGCTTCAGTCTGGTTCAAGATCAATTTTCTATTCTCAGAGGTGAAACCAAGAGAGGATTCTTTTCCTTTTCAGTGAATGGGCCTTTGTACAAAAACACTCCATTGATAGAACTGCAACAAAAGGGAGCTTCTGGAGGTGCCTCGGAGCTCCCAGGCCTGGTGGGGAGGGAAGCAGAGAAGTTAGAGCTCCTCGCTGCTGCCCACGGAGCTGGGCAGTGAGCCCCTGACTGTGGAGAAGAGGAGGGCCCCCAGGCATTCCAGATCCTTCTGAGTGACACGAGCTGTGTGTCAGACATACCAGTGACACCTATACTGGAATTGAGGGCATCGTGCGGCAGTACCTGCCTGCGAACCTCAGTTAAATTAGGAGACGTGGTACCATCAAGAGAAGAAGGTTTATTCCAATGGGACTGGCAGACAGGAGGCCCAGGCTTGCACTACCTGGTTGTACTGAAGTTCCTTCCCTACAGGAAGAGACTGGCTTGGCATGGCTTTGGTGGGCAGAGCTGAGTAGGGGGTTGGGAACTGCAAGATGCTGTGGTGATTCCTTGCACGGGGGCACCATAGTGCCACCATGGGAAGGTGGCCCCTATGAGCATGGAGGAGGTGCCCGAGGGGTGGTGAGCAGATACCGCAGACCAGGCGAGCCCCTGTGGGGTGAGCACCATGCCTTCCAGGGGACCTTAGTTGGAAGTGGGATTGCTCACCCTTGCTTTTCACTCATCTTGAGACTCTGATGAAGCCGTCACTCTGTGTTGTGTGTAATGTCTAGCCTCCACAAACAAAGCTGCCAGGAACACGCACATGCAGGTTTTTGTGCGAACTGTAAAAGCTTTCACTTCTTGGTGATGACGAATGCCCAAGAGTGCAATTGCTGGGTCATATGGTAGTCACATACTTAGCTTTTTAAGAATCAGCCAGAATGGGATGCCTGGGTGGCTCAGCGGTTGAGCATCTGCCTTCAGCTCAGGGCGTGATCCCGGGATCTGGGATCGAGTCCCATATCGGGCTCCCTGCATGGAGCCTGCTTCTCCCTCTGCCTGTGTCTCTGCCTCTGTGTGTGTGTGTGTGTGTCTGTCTGTCTCTCATGAATAAATAAATAAAATCTTAAAAAAAAAAGAATAAGCCAGTGCATCCGGAGTGACTGCACTCCTGTGTGTTCCCACCGGCAGCGTGTGACCGGCAGCGTGTGAGCAGTCAAGGTTTCCCAGATCCTCGCCAGCACGGAGTGGGGGAGAGGGTTGGGGTGGGGGGATGGTTACTGAACTTTATTCTAGCAGCTCCAGAGTTGCATGGGTCTCTCATCGTGGTTTTAATTTGTTTCTCCCTATGGCTAACGGCTCATGTGCTTATCATCTGTATGTCCTCTTCGGTGAAATGATCTGGCTTTAAAAAAAAAAAAAATCCCCAGAGGTGCTGTAAAACACGGGCAGGGTCAAAAGCCTTGTGCATTTGTCATACACACACACACACACACACACACACACACACACACATCACCCCATTGAGGGTGCTGCCCTCTCTATGCCCTAGGGAGGTGCTTCCCCTCTGCCATGGACCCCACCCACCCACACCATCACCTGCCTGCCCCTGTGGCTGCAGGATCCCACCAAGGCTGACTCACAGGGCCGGTATTTAAGAGAAGCTGTCTGTTAATCATTGGGCCTGGAATAAAAAGAAGAACAGGCAGGAGCATGGAGTGTCTCCTTGGCACCTGGCTGGGCCTCCTGTTGGGCCTCCCCAAGGACAGTGGCCGAGGAGCAGCCTCCCCTTGGAGCTTCCCCTTGGGTCTGTTCAGCCCGCCTGCACTTTGCATTTAGTTTTGCAACACTGTCCTGCTGAAGGTCCCAGAAATGCTTCCCCTTTTGTGTTCACAAAACAGAGAAGAAAAAGTATATGTATCATTTAAAACTGCTCCAAACCGTGGTGACCCAAGTACGTTTTCTGCTTAGAACCAGCACTGAATCACCCCCTTCACCGTGGGCGGGTGGGCAGCGGGGTTGGTTTTCTGCCTTTTGCCTCCTGTCTTGGGAGAGGCTGCAGGAAGTGGCCTTGAGTGTTAATGGGGTGGCTGCCAGCTTGAGGGTCTGCTGGAGGGTCTGGTCTCCACCGGGAAGCAGGGTGGGGATGCCATCTGCTTAAGGATGCATTCACCTTTGCTTCTCTGCCTGGTGACAGGCCTGTGACTTCACAGCGTGTGAAATGCGCATCTTCACTTGAGTGACTCATAAAAAAAAGGTGGGGCTGTTTGTTCCTCCGTCTAATGAAGTATAATATTTGCAAAATCTCCTTTGGTAAATTGGTACCAACAATCTGTCACAAAGAAGGAATTGTTTTCTACGTGGGCTTAGAGGATTTTTGGAGAACAAGTGGAGGATTTTTACATGAGGGGTGTGGAGAGTCCGGGTGGTGGAGATGGTCTCGTGCAGGGACATGAGCACAGGCTTTCCACTCAGTCCCTATGGCCTACTAGAATTTTCCAGCACATCTTAGCAGTCATTTGATGGGGCCCAAGATAAAAAAAAAAAGGAGCTGAATCACATGACAGTTTGGTTCAGAATCTTTTTCTGGTTTGGTACTTTCTGAAAGCCTAGGTTTGACTCTGGTTTGAAGTCATCACCAAGCATCCCTTATTCGATGCTCTTAAGGGATGAAGGAGGGGAAAAAAAACACAAACCCTTGTTACGTTCCTGGTTCAAATTAAAATTTGATATTTATGCTTGTTTTGAGGTTGAAGAAATAAAATGTGCTATGGCTCTTGGTGAGTAGTTCATTTTGATTCAAGTCCCTTCTCCAGATAGCATGACAGTTATAAAACTTATTTCCTGTGAACCTGCATTCTTCCAGGATGGTGTGTGTTAGTCTCATTTCTTAGATATTCTAGTTAACTGAGAGTTACTATGAATTGCATTCGTACTTTGCAGTGAACTGGAAGTCATAAGATACTCAACACTCAAACCAATAGAGGTTTTACCAAATGCACAGACTGTCTTTTGGGGACCTGGAGGAAGGTTTTAACCACTCCTTGCAATTGGGGTCAGCTCTTTCCTTACATGGTCCACAGACACGTATTGGGTGTTGGCCGGATCCAAGTTATGCTAGCAGGTGGAGATGTGTGTGTAAGTAAAGCATAGTTCCTACCTTCTTGGAATCATAGTTCAGGGTAGGAGGCAGATCACAAGAGCTCACACCTATTAGGCATCTATCATGGGTGGGCATTGAATGAGGGGTTAAGTGACATGCTTAAAATCACAGTAATGCAAGAATCAGGACATGAACCCAGGCTTTCAAACTGTAGAAGAGGGTTTCTCAAATTTGGCACTGTTGACATTTGGGACCAGATAATTTTGTGTTTTGGGGAAGCTATTCTGTGCACCCTAGGATATTTAACAGCATCCCTGACCAGCAGCACCTCCCCTGATTGTGGCAACCCAAACTGTCTCCACACACTTGACAGATGTGCCCCAAGAGGCAAATTGCTGCTGGTGGAAAGCTGGTGCTCTAGAACTTGTCCTGGTAACCATGGACACTCCATGCGGCCTTCCCAGTGGTGGTGCTGCAGTACTGTGTCCACGCTTGTGTGTGTGGGAAGGTGGGCAGGGGATAGGCCCATCCAGAGTCCTGCTGGAAGCAGAGGATCAAGGCCACTCTCTCTGGGGCTGTCAGGAAGAGAAATTGCAGATAGTGCTATTTGTATGGAGTTTTGATGGAGTTCACCTAGGCAGAGGAAAGGGAACTATATCCAGAGTAGAAGGACACACACACAAGCACGAAAGTGAGACAAGGTAGTTTTTTGCTGCAGAGCCTCCTCTTCCCTCCCTCTTGCTGTTGTCTTGCTGCCTCCTTTCAAGCAGCAAGCTGGTTCACATCCACCAGAGGATTTTTTCAATCACAGGTTTACATTGGTCAGGACGGGTTGCAGTAACGAACAGCCCCACAATCCGTGGTTTCAGACAGCAAAGGTTTACTTCTTGCCCATACTGCAGAACTGGGCTGTGTCAGCTGTGCACTCTGCCATGTGTTGTCTTCACGCTGCCACCCAGGCTGATGGGGCAGCCACTCTTGAGCATTGCTGGTCACCATGGCAAAGAGAACGAGATATGGTGAATCGCATACTGGTTCAGAGAGCTTCAACTCCAAGAAATAGCACGTTTCTCTTCTGTTCGTATTTCTTTCTTTCTTTTATTTTTTTTCAAAATATTTTATTCATTATTTGAGAGGCAGAGAGAAAGAGAACATGAACTGGGGGTAGGGAACAGAGAAGAGGTAGAGGGAGGAGCAGACTCCTTGCTGAGCAGGGAGCCCGACATGGGACTCGATCCCAGGACCCCAGGATCATAACCTGAGCCAAAGAGAGATGCTTAACTGATTGAGCCACCCCTCTTCAGCTCATATTTCATTGGCCAGGTGCATATTTCATTGGCAGGGGCATTGAGTCCTACCATGTGTCTAGGAGAAGAACTGGAAATATCTGGGGACAGCACAATGTGTCGGGCCCTGTACCTGAGCCGTGTGAGGGTGGGCAACTTGTCATGGCTTTGAGGGCCTCCTAGCTTGGCCTCAAAGAATGGCCTGTTGGCAAGTTCAGTGAGAAACTGCTGAGTGAAAAGAGAAAATTAGACCATCAGGATTTCAAAAAACTAATTCTCTGAACAAGTCAGCGGGGGAGGTCCTTGTGGTTTGGGACCGATCACAGGCCCTCATTTTGGAGTTATGATGTTGGGGTGGGAGAAGGTGTTCTAGTAAACATGGCTGGGACACGGTGGACTATGTCTGCGAGGTGGGAGTAGTTGATCAGGACCCCAGGACGCTTTCTCTGGCTATTACTGTAGGAAACAGAACAATTTTGAAGCCCGAGCCAAGTGTCGAGCAAGATGGTATTCTTTGTGAACCATGGATTTACGGGGTTGTTTGGAGATAGTAGAACTGCGCCAGGTGTGAGCAAATGTGACTGAGGCTCTTTGGGATGCTTTCAGAAGGCCGGACAAATTCCTTATAAAACTGGGAGTGTGTTCCTTGTTAGAAACTCATTCAGACCACGACTCTGTCCCAGGCCCTGGAGCGGGGAGATAGAGACAGAGCCTGGCTGCGGTGGACCTAAAATGGGATAAAACCGGAAACCTGTGGGGAGGACACAGTCCTTGTCACCCCTCGACAGGGGGCACAGAAGACTTAGACACATAGAGCTAAAAATAGTGGCTGTTGGCCAGTGATGTGCTCTCTCCAGACCTGGTTCCCACTCTATTTCTGAACTGGTTTTCACCATGGTGTGCAGTGGGCCGGGGAAGGCAGGTGGACAGAATGGGGGGAGGGGGCCACAGGCATTGACTCCAGGGAGACAAGATTAGTAGCAGCCGACTGGGAACTGGGGAGGTAGGGGCATTCCAGAGACGGGGAGAGGCTGGAGCAGCCAGCTGGTCCAGAGTCTTCTCCCCAGCGGGGGCTTGCTGGAGCAGGCACATGTCTGTGTGTGTGTACAGGAGTATACGTGTAAGAGCTGCACGTGTGTGTGGCATGGGTGGAAGTGTTCATGCACGCACCCCCCTCAGAGGAGGGCTGCCCTGGAAGGGTGTGCAGAGGACCAGCCTGTGGTTTGCTCCCTGTCCCCCATCTGGTAATCCAGGGCATCCATGACACGGTGGCTCCCCAGCATTTTTCACACCCACAGCCTGTACCGTCTCTGAGGGCAGCAAAGCGCTGTTGGCCTTCTAGAAGCTTTGGCAGGCTGTGCAGGACCAGGTAATATAAGATTAGAAGGAGCCTGAGCAGACAGGTGGCGGCTGAATGCAGGGCCAAGGCAGCCAGGGCCAGGACAGCTGCCCTTCCGCCCAGGCCAGTGCTTCCTCCACCCAGACCACCATCCTTTCAACACCTTGACTTTCTCAGCTGCAAAATGGGTATGCTTCATTCAGCTGAGCAGGAAGTGCTTGCAGATGTGCCTGCTCTGGGAATTTGTTTCAGTAAAGGGGCCCCAGTGGTGGCATTTGTGGCTTGGCTCTCTTCACCTTCTGTCTGCACTGTCCACTTAGCGTGGGGTGATGAGGAGGGCAGGGACCTGGGCTGCTGTGGACCTCACCAGGGCCTGACGGTGTCCAGCCAGGGGCCCAGGCTCTGAGAAGGGAGACCCCGGCCCCTTGGGATGGTCGGAAGGTGGTTCACCAGGCACTTGCCCTGGGCTTCGAGGTCTCCGGAAGACACAGGTACTATATATAAAACCACGACGACTATCTCTCTCTTGCTACGTTTCCACCCTGGCGGCTTACTGTACACCACCACAGAAGTTTCCTGAAGCCCTTCTCCCGGGGCTCTGGGGGCCAGGCTGGGGCACTTGCTGTGAGACACTGAATAACCACCACCCCCCCCCCCCGCCCAGGAAGGCTTGCTGCAGGGCTTGCTTAGGAAGAGGGAGGGGAGCTAACGGTTTCTAGAAAAACACCACCCGCACACGGGGTGCACCCATGGTGGGCAGGATCTGGAAGTACAGCACAGTCCCAGACTGTAGCAGGAGGGGGCGTGCAGGAGGACTGGCTGTGTGGCAGACACCCTGGCAGGTGCAGCTCAGACCATGGACAGTGGTCCATGAACAGTGGTCCTGAGGGATTCTCTTGGTACTTGTTGCCTCTTTGATAAGAGAGGAGGTCCACATGGGCTCTGGTGACTTGGAACTTCCCTGTGCAGCTTTTCCAACTGGGGCATTAATGGGGAGCACTCTTTATTTGGGACTGCCCAGCCCCTGCAGGCCACTTAGCGTCTCCAGCCTTGGGGTACTGTTCCCCAGAAGACCCCCCCTCAGCCACCGTGCACCCCTCCCTGCACATCCAGACCCCTCTCGGGCCTGGGCAGGTGGTTTCTGGTTGGCAATCACTGCGGGGAATTACCTATTTTGGCATAATCTCAAGAGGATTTCAGGCAGTTAAGGGATTGGGGAGGAGGATTGGGGGAATGTCAGACCAAGCAGTATCTTGTCACCTGGGACAGGGTGTTGGCCAAAGTTTTTTAAGTGATGAAGTTACGTTTTTTGTCCTCTTATGAGTACTGGGAACCACCAGTAAACTGAAGAATATTTTGTGCCCATTTCTTTCCTTTCTTTCCTTCTTCTGTCTTAAAGTACTGTCACTGCAGGGCTTCCTCTGGGTGTATGACCAGCACAGTGCAGGCCTCTCGTGCCCAGGGTCGAACCCTTGGGGTTTAATGCTGTGTAATCACTGTCTTGAAATAATTTTTCTTTTTTTTTTAAGGATTATTTATTTATTTATTTGAAAGAGAGAGAGAGCAGGAGCAGGAGGAGAGGCAAAGGGAAAGGGAGAAGCAGACTCCCTGCTGAGCAGTGAGCCCAAAGTGGGGCTCGATCCCAGGACCCTGAGATCATGACCTGAGCTGAAAGGCAGGTACTTCACTGACTGAGCCACCCAGGCTCCCCTTGAAATTCTTAATAATTCTGTCTTTGAGTGTGTGTTTTGTAAATGAAGCCCCCGCACAGGCCCCACCCTCCCAGCAGCTGCTGACGCCTCAACCAGGACCTGGGTGAGGGCTCTGGAGGCCCGGTGTCCCCGGCTGGTGTCCCCAGATGGGGTGAGCCGGTCAGCCCCACTGCAGGCTGGCAGAGCTGCACAATTAGCCCCATGGTCACTCTCCTGATCCAGGTTCCCAACGGGAAAGAGGGTTCCCCTGAGGGTCTGCATTGGCCTAGAGATGTCAAAGAGTGGAGAAGTGGCAGTACCAGGGAGACACTGCAGAAGAGGGGCTTCTATTTGCTTGTCCTTCGTGCCTGGAGCTCCTTCTTACCTGTACTTTCTGGTTGGTTTTCTCTGCATCTCTGGGAAGAGCTGAGGCAAGTGACTACCAGGGAGCTCCGCTGCCAAGGAGAGTCCCTTCTGCTCTGCTGAAGGCCTGGGGTGCCAGCTGCCCCAGTCCAGGCTTCTTTCCTGGCCATACCTGTTGGCACCATCTATAGTGGGCAGCAGGCCAGAGGCCAGAGAGGGGCAGGGCCGGGAGCTTGCTCTGGCTTTCACTGGGACCTGGCCACATCTCATGGCCAGCTGATCATGAACCTTCCAGAGTCAGTGAGCTGTGTCTTCACAGGTACTCGCTCAGGCCCAGCTCTGTGCTCGTGCTGGCCCGCCTTGGGACCCCACAGGGAGCATGGGCAGGACTTAGGAGCCAGTTTCATTAAGGGACTGTTTGTAAGCAGGTGGATAGTGCCACGGTGAGCAAATCACACAGACCTTATCCTGGGCCTGGGCGACCGTGGAAAAAAACAGCCTAGTGTGACCTCAGATAAGGTGAGTCTGTAGTGGGTGGGCAGGACAGGTGAGGCTGATGTGTCCCCACCCCCCGTGCCGCTTTTCCTGGCTTATTGACAGTCTTGGTGGCTGCGTGTTTAGATGGGGTAGGGCCAGGGAAAGATCATGTCTTCTGCTTCATCTAAGACGTTCTTGGGACTTTGGATGTCAGGGGCCCCACCATTCCCAAACCAGCTAGGGCCATACCGCAGGGATGCCCAACACCTTTGTGTCACCCAAGCCTTGTGTATTGCTGTAAAATGCATACCGGACCTTCCCATGCATCAGAGACCCCGTGAGGCTGGATGTACCCAGGGCAGCCTGGATGTACCCAGGGCAGCCTGGATGCTGAGGGGCAGAGAGGCCCTTGTCCCTACTCAGGTCCCTGGCAGAGAAGAGAGACCCCTGGAGCAGAGGCACAGAAGCCTCCCACATGGGACACATTTGTACCAAAAAGTGACTCGTTGTTTATCTGCAATTCAAACTTACCCGGGTGTCCTGTGCTTTCTCTGGTAGCCCTCCCCAAAGGGCTGTTCTGAAATAGCCTTTGTGAAATGTGTGATTCTGGAAATGGGAGCGCTGGTGGCCAGGAGGTCCCCTATTAAGGGACCAGACATCTGGCACCCTGCTGCCCAGTGCTGTCACTGGCTTGCCATGTCATCAGGGGGTCATCCTTAGGTCTGTACAGTGGGCACAGGGCCTTTTCTTCTTCCACCGCCACTTGGCTCATTCCCAGGGTGGGACACGATAGCAGGTCCTGGCTGGGACCTGCTGAGGACCCCCACCTCTCTAGTTACAAAGCACTTAGCTCACATAAGAGAAAATTGCAACTCTGCTGTCTTGAACAATAAAGAAAACGTGTAATTCCACCTTCATGAGTAAGTCCCAGCAGAGACAGCTCCAGCGCTGGGTAATTCGGTGGTGCACCAAGTGTTTCTGGGGCCCGGGTCCCTCTGCATCAGCTGTCCTGAGCCCAGGGCATATTGACCTGCCTCCTTTCCTCTTGGGGCCACAGGACAGCTGCTGTGGGGCCAGGTGTCCTGTGTGGACACCAGAGCGTTCCCTGGAGGAAGCAGAGGGGACGGCCCTTCCTTGTGTCCCGGGTGTCTTTCTCAGAAGACCCCTCCCTCCCCCCTGCAGCAGACATCCGTCTCAATGACTAGAACGGGTCACATGCCTGTGCCCATGTCAGCCTCAGGCAGAAGAGTGACTCAAGACCATTAGCATTTATCACTGGAATATCTCCATGGAGCACACATTTTGCTGAGGTTCCTTGTGGGGGGGGATGGAGGCACCCAAATAAAATCAGACTCCTCTCTCTGTGGCCCCCTTGTCCTAGAAAGGGTTTGAGGCACTGTTGATTTTTTTTTTCCTCCGTCCTTTTTAATTTTTAACATAAACTCAGATATTACTGAGAAAGAATCTAATGGTAACCACAACAAAATGAACGATTTTAACTCATTCCAAGTGTACGTGGGTTTTTGATAAGCTGCATAACTGTTGTACATAATTATAATCTGATTGTACTCATTTTATCTTTTGATTTTATCATTTTAATGTCAACTTATATGTTGAGAATATCATATAATAGTAATACCAGCACCGAACTTTTATTTATTTTTAAGCAATTTATTTATTTATTTTTTAGAGAGAGGGAGCATGGGCACATGGAGGAGGGCAAAGAGAGAAAGAGAGAATCTTAAGCAGGCTCCATGTTCAGCGTGAAGCCTGACTCGGGGCTCGATCCCACAACCCTGAGATCATGACCCGAGCTGGAATCAAGAGTCTGATGCTCGGGGATCCCTGGGTGGCTCAGCGATTTAGCAACTGCCTTTGACTCAGGGTGTGATCCTGGAATCCCTGGATCGAGCCCTGCATTGGGCTCCCTGAATGGAGCCTGCTTCTCTCTCTCTGCCTGTGTCTGTGCCTCTCTCTGTGTGTGTCTTTCATGAATAAATAAATAAAACCTTTTTTTTTAAGTGTCTGATGCTCAACCGACTGAGCGACCCAGGCGCCCCAGCACCCAGCTTTTACCAAGTACTTCTATGCCAAGCACAGCTCTGAGTGTTTTATATAGATTATTTATCCTAAATCTCACAGCCACCCATTGTTTTCAGAGGAGGAAAACAAGTATCCAGAAGTGTGGTGCTGCCTAGTTCCTGAGCCAGGGCTTTGAACTTCTGCAGGAGTACGTCCTCATGCTCCTCCCTAGGTACAGCTGTCACCGTGTGCAGCCATGGGCATTTTTGTGAAGGTTACCTTTCTCTTCTTCCTTGGGAAGTGTTCCTTTGGGGATGTCGTCCTCAGTATCCGAGAAGAATGAGCAGCTGCCTCCTCGTGCCTCCTATCTGCAGAGACTAAACCAATGACATAGCCGTCCACAAAGTCTAAGGGCTGCGGTTCCTCCACCACCACTGGCTTTTCTTTATATTTACTACTGTCTGACTGTCCCTTCAAGTTTTAATTTGTAATTCTTCAGTTTTCAAGTGGGACTCTCCATACTTCCGTGTGACAATGGCCCTAATTACTCCTATGTAAACTCCTACTGATCTACACTGAGCAACTGTCTAGCTGTCCTATGGCAGTGATGGCATGTGTTGATAGCATTTTTATATAGCGGGCTCTCAGTTGCTGTTTACAAATATTTTTCTGTCCTGTGGTTTGCTTTTAAAATCGTACTTTATTTGCGGCTGTGTTTTCATTCTTATTTTAATAGATTTTTTTTTTTTTTTTTTTTTTTTTTTTTTTTGCCCCTTGTGAAATCATTCTTAATGGTGCTGGCCTGGAAGTAGGGACAAACTGGTCTTTGAGGGAGGTGGTTTTTACTAATTTTTCTTATGCAACCAACCTTTGGGATGGGTTCTTAGAGGACTAGACTATGTCTCACCATAAGAAAGGGTCTTTTGAAAACCTATTTTTGAATTCCCAAGAAGCCCTGGGCTCAGAGCAGGTGCCTGGGTGTTAGCTAGCTGGCCTGTGGCCATATCCAGCCACCTCCAGTCTCCTGGGCATCGAGTGGCGACCGACACACCCAGGCCCAGAAAGCCAGACAGAGTGGCGGCTGGAAACTTCATGGAATCCTTGTAATTAGTAAGGGAAAAGGCCTGTTAGCTCATGTGGTGTCCTCCTCCTCCCACGGGCCCCAGCCAGCTTTAGAAGGTGACATATAATTTGCTCCATTGCCTGGAGCACTCAGTTGAATTTTTCTGGGGCTCCTCTGTGAAACCCAAGAGCTGGACCAGATCAGTGATTTTTAACCCCTTTAGGGTCTTGTGTCATTTTGGAAAGTGGTTGAAAATGGTGTACCCTCCCCGCTGGAGAAATGCATACTTCACAAACCATTCTGTTCGCTCTTGCAGGACATCTGTGGCTGGAAGCCCATCTCAACTCCAGCTACAGTCTGTAGACTTAGAACCCAAAGACTTGATCTCTCTTTCAGCAAGTTCCAGAAAGTTGCCAGTCAAGGAACCTAGTAAGTGGGCAAAAAGGGAGCCGCTGGCACTCACTTGGAACAACACCTGTCCAGCCCCCAAAGAGTTTCACTATCACATATTTGTTACTTGTTTCCTATTATTTATTTTTCAGGGTTGAGTTCAACTTTGTGATACTGTATCCTTTCCCTTCACCTGACTCTAAACATTCTGTACTGCCTATGACTGAAACTATTGAAATCCTCCAGGTTTGTGGGGTAGCAGCTTGTGAATGCTTTTTGACCTTTGAAGCACAAGAAGGGGGAGCGGGGATATCTGCCCAGATGCTTCCCCCCCCCCCCCCCGGCCCCGTGGCACCACAACTCCCAGCAGCTCTCAGCCTTAGCCCTCAACAGCTAGGAACAAGGGAGAACAGGCTGGTAGGGGCATGTTTTGTGAGTAAATGGGTGCTTGGGAATTGGGAGAGAGGGCAGAAAATTTCTTCTGGTTGATCAGAGTGTTTTCCCAGAACGTCTGGGCTTGGTTAAGAGGCTTTGCTTCAGTTCCAGGGACTTTTCAAATTCCTGAAATGACCTGTTTGAGAGGGAGCTGCAAGGTGTGGCTCAAAGACCTGCTCTCAGGGTCAAGAGAAAAGTCTCAGGGTAGTTTGGCAGTGGCTGGAGGGTTGATGCACACAGCCTCCAGCATCGCCAGCCCAGCCTCCTGGAATGAGGTGGAGGCAGTCACAGATACAAGTCTTTCTGGTTGGAGGCCGAAGGGGTGCGTGCACATACACGCAGAGGCGCTTCTGAACGTTTGGATTTGACTCAGGAAGTTGACAGGACAGGGGAGGCAGAGCTGTGAACCCCAACTTTACAGTTCTGAAGTCTCTTCCCTCCCTGTAGCCGCCAGGATGTTTCTGTGAAATGTGAGGCGAGTGATAAAGGAAATTAGCTCTTAAATCTTCTAGGAGATCTTGGGATGATGATGCTGTGTGGACAAGTGACCGGAGCGCAGGGAGCCTATGGATCTGCTTTGCTCCGAACATTAAACACTTGGGACCAAGCAGGGGCAATGCTGTGAATCTTTTTAAAAGCACTGCCGCACTGCAAGCTATCTTGCTGGTAGCTCTCCTCTCCAACTCGAAGTTTAATGAGGCGTCTGTTTTCACAGTGGAGAAGGAGCTTGAAGAACTTCCAGGAAGTGCATTGCAGCTCTCGGGCTTCACATGGGCCAGAAACTGTGTGAAGTCGCTGACTGTGTCCCCTGTGCCCTCACCCCGGCCTGGTTGCTGCTGCAGACCATCCAACGCAGAATGATTAACTTGCCAAAGATCTCTGGAGATTTAAAAAAAAAAAAAAAATGCTGGCGGTGAAGTTGCCAGAACGATGCACTGCTCTGGCTCAAGCCACTGCACAGGCTTTCCGGGTTGCTGTGCGTCTCCAGGGCGTTGTCACAGCGTTTCTGTTTGTTTCTCCGGAGTGACAAAATGTTGCCTTTCCCCAGTCTCCCAGGAAGAGTTCACAACGCCCGCGGGGGCGGGGGTGCCAACGGGGGGTGTTCTCCAGGCTCACACCCGGGGCCAAGGGTGCGCCGGCGGGGGCGGCAGGCCCAGGGGACACTGGTCGCCCCTAAGGCGCAACGTGCGAGGAGTCCGCGGCCGGCCGTGGGCGTCGTGGGGCGCCCAGCGCGTCTCTGAGGTCTCGGGCCGCGTGCGAACGTCTACCTGTCTTCCGCGGCAGAGACGGGCCCGGGGCTCGGGGTCTGCAGGCCGACGCCCCCGCGGGGCAGTGCCACCGCCAGGGGCCCGGGTCGGGCCCACGCGGGGTCCGCAGCGGGGACACGGCCCACGTGGCTTGCGCCAGGGCGGGGGAAGCGCCAGCGGGAAAGCCCTCCCCGCGTGCCCTCCGCTGCCAGCCACGAATGCAGCGCCCCCTCCACGGAGGCCGAGGAGCTGCGCCAGCCCGGGGCTGCCGCGCGGACCCCCGGAACCCCGAGGGGGCGGCGACTGGGCTCGTCACGTGAGCGCGCCGCCGCCGCCGCCGCCGCCGCCGCCTCCGTCCGTCACGTGACCGCGCAGGCGCGCGCCCCGCCGCGGAGCATGCCGGGAGGGGGCCGCGCGGGCCGGGGCTTCCGCGCGTGGGCGTCGGGGGGAGGGGCGGAGGCGCGGCGGGGAGGAGCCCCTGGGGCGCGGGCGGGTGTAGACCCTCGGGCCCCTGACCCCCGACCCCGGCCCCTCGGAGGGCAGGGGGGCCCCCGCGCGGCTCAGGCCAGGGGGAGAGCGGTGGGGGGGGGCTCTGCGCGCCGCCTGCCCTCGGGCGCCGACTGCACCTGCCCCGCCGCCCTGCACACGCCTCCCCGGTGCCCGGTGCCGGCTCCTCCGTGCCCGCCGCCTGCTGCCCCCTGCTCGCTGCCCGCTGTCCAGTGCTCGATGCCGCTGCCCAGTGCTCAGTGCCCGCTGTCCGGTGCCCGCTGCCCACTGCCCTCTGTCCAGTGCCTACTGTCCGGTGCCCGCTGCCCTCTGTCCGGTGCCCACTGTCCGGTGCTCGGTGCCCGCTGCCCTCTGTCCAGTGCCTACTGTCCGGTGCCCGCTGCCCTCTGTCCGGTGCCCACTGTCCGGTGCTCGGTGCCCGCTGCCCTCTGTCCAGTGCCTACTGTCCGGTGCCCGCTGCCCTCTGTCCGGTGCCCACTGTCCGGTGCTCGGTGCCCGCTGCCCTCTGTCCGGTGCCCACTGTCCGGTGCTCGGTGCCCGCTGCCCTCTGTCCAGTGCCTACTGTCCGGTGCCCGCTGCCCTCTGTCCGGTGCCCACTGTCCAGTGCTCAGTGCCCGCTGCCCTCTGTCCAGTGCCCGCTGTCCGGTGCCCGCTGCCCACTGCCCTCTGTCCAGTGCCTACTGTCCGGTGCCCGCTGCCCTCTGTCCGGTGCCCACTGTCCGGTGCTCGGTGCCCGCTGCCCTCTGTCCAGTGCCTGCTGTCCGGTGCCCGCTGCCCACTGTCCGGTGCTCGGTGCCCGCTGCCCACTGCCCTCTGTCCAGTGCCCGCTGTCCGGTGCCCGCTGCCCACTGCCCTCTGTCCAGTGCCTGCTGTCCGGTGCCCGCTGCCCTCTGTCCGGTGCCCTCTGCCCAGTGCTCAGTGCCCGCTGCCCTCTGCCCAGTGCCCGCTGTCCGGTGCCCGCTGCCCTCTGTCCGGTGCCCTCTGCCCAGTGCTCAGTGCCCGCTGCCCTCTGCCCAGTGCCCGCTGTCCGGTGCCCGCTGCCCTCTGTCCGGTGCCCACTGTCCAGTGCTCGGTGCCCGCTGCCCTCTGTCCAGTGCCCGCTGTCCGGTGCTTGGTGCCCGCTGCCCGCTGTCCAGTGCTCGATGCCGCTGCCCAGTGCTCAGTGCCCGCTGTCCGGTGCTCAGTGCCCGCTGTCCAGTGCCCACTGTCCGGTGCCCGCTGCCCTCTGTCCAGTGCTCAGTGCCCGCTGCCCAGTGCCCACTGTCCGCTGACCGCTGTCCAGTGCCCGGTGCCCGCTGCCTGCTGCAGCGCTGGGTCTCCTGGAGACCCCGGTAGACCTCAGGCTGTGCTCTCAGGGCGCGTGTGGCCAGCACCAGGTGTCCGGCCTGTTTGACAGCCGGATCCAGCATGGCCCTGAGAAGAGAGGGCAGCCAGCAGAAGGGGGTCTTGGGGGTGAGCTAGGGGGAGGCAGTTTCTCTGCTCCACAAACACCCAATGCCATGTTCTTGTCTCTTTTTGCTGTACTTTCCCTGGTCTAAAGGAGGCACTTGGGGCCTTTTCGGACCCTCTCTAGGCAGGCAGGGCTAGAGTAGGAGGCGAGAGGAAGATCTCTGATAAGGGAGCAGTTGGTGAGTGGACGTGGCTATTTGGCTCTGACTGTTGAGCAGATTTAGGAAGTGTTTCGGTGCTGGTGCTACGAGGCCAGTTAGCTGGGTTCAGTGGATGTGACATTGACCTCTGTCATCACAACCAGGTTGGGTAGTGAGGGCCCCTGCGCCTTGCTCATTTCAGGCCCAGCCAGCAGCAGGCTTTGGCCAGGCTCCCTCTTGCTCCGAATCCCCACCATGCCAACCATATGTGGAGCAGGTCTCCCTACATCTGTGAAGCTTAAGGCCCAAGGCCCTTGGAGAAAATGGGAAAGTCAGCTTTTTGAAGTAGAGCTCTTAGCAAGATGGTAGAGCCTGCAGGTTCATGTGGGAATTCTGTGGGGTTGGTCCGTTCTGTTCTGCAGAAATGCAACTTCCTCAGAAGCAGGAGTTGGGACTGACCGAGCAGACCCTGTGTGGCTGGCTTTGGATTGGAGGGCCAAGAACGTGTGAAGTTCTTGGAGGAGGTGTGTTCATGTGAAGAATCAGCTGGGGCTTCTTGAGAAGTCTTGTCCCCATCTATGTCCACAGAACTGGTTTCGGACTGCCTGTGGCTGTTTCTTCTCGAAGGTACTGTGTGCTACCATGTCATGCCCCATGTGATCTAAAAACCCAGAGGCAAAGGGAAAGCTGCAAGTGATGGTAGACCTAGATCCAGAGGAAGACACAGAGCTTTCCAACACAATGCATTTCTTCTAACGGCCTTCAGCTTCTCGTTTTGTATTCTCTTCCTTCCTTGCTTGATTTCTGTCTAGGCACCTTCTGGTTCTATGCAGAGGAGGTTGTGTTGAGCAGTCAGGCAGGGTAGCCCATGGGAAGGAGAAGCAGACTGAGGCTGAGTTTCCATCATGGCCTGGCCGATTACTAGTACCATTTTAGGCAAGATACTCTTCTGTGAAAATCCTTCTTGCATTGGGTTTCTGTGGAGACGGAGTGGCATGTGTAAAATGCCTTGCAGACGTGGTGAGTGGTACCAATTGTTTTATTTTTGAATTAATGAGGCTGTGCCATCCTGGGTGCTGTGGGGAGTCTCCCAGCAAGGACTGCTCTTAGAGAGCCAGCAGAGGAGAAGGATGAACTGTCGAGTGCTCATATGTGCCAGACGTCCTGCTAAGTGCTTTGAATATTCTGGCTTCCTCAGTCCTCACAACAGCCCTGTTTGGTAAGCGTTGTTCCTAAAACTCTTCTACAGGTGAAAACACAGAGGTATGTGGCGAATGAGTAACTCCTTGAGTGTAAGGGAAAATTCTAGTATGTGAACACAGGCAGCTTGGCGCCAGAGTCTGGGCACTTCATTGCCATGCCCTATCCTGTGTCTCGGGGCAGGCCATTAGCATCATGGGGAACGGGCATTGTCAGCAGCCTGCAAGGAGCCTGGCGATGCTGAGAACCCTCAGGTCCTACTCTGGTTGTCCTGCTGTGCCCTCCTCTTCTCTCTGTCATGGTGCTGCTCTGACCAGGATGCTGCTGTCTGCAGCTTTCCTGCTGAATGGATGGCCCACTGAGTACTTGCCTCGTGGCCAAGACCTTCCTGTCCTTCTGGCATGATGGGTCCTTAGTATCGATGTGTTAGAAAACTCAGGCAGGGGGCGCCTGGGTGGCTCTGTCGGTGAAGCATCAGGGTCTTGGAATCAAGCCCTGCGTCAGGCCCCCTGCTCTTCAGGGCATCTGCCCTCTTCCTCTGCCCCTGCTCATGCTTTCTCTCTTTCTCAAATAAATAAAATCTTAAAAAAAAAAAAAAAAAAGGCTGAGGCTGTTCCTGGTGGGGACAGTGAGAGCCAGAGGCGGCCGGAGGGCCTTGGAGAAGTCATGGAGCCTGAGGAGATCTTGAGGCAGTGCTCCTTGCTCTTACCCACCAGCTCTTCCCTGGGCCCTCCCCAGCAGCTGACTCCAGACTCGTGCTGGCTTTCCAGCTCTTCTTTGAGCTGCCAAACACAGACTTCTTAATTTGAAGCAAGTAAGTGCAACAGGTTGGACATGGCAGCAGCCTGGGCTGTGAACAGAGGAGCAGAGCTGGTGCCCCCAGGGCTCTCTTCGCAGACCTCCAGCAGGTGAGAGTGTTGAGTCCGCGGGATGGAGGAGAAGCCGGGTCTGGAGCTGAGCCATGAGAGGTTGCCTTCTCAGGGATGCTGCCTTTTGTCCTGCTCTGACCTCTGAAGGAGTCAACAGCTCCTTTGCCTTGCGCTTGGCCTCCTGGAGAAGAGTCTTTTCCATTCTTCTCCAGCTGCTGGTGAACCTGTAAGGTAATGAGCCACTCACGTGTGAGTGACCAACGCCTGTCCCCCAGGCCTCTGTCTTTTCTGGTGAGGTTTAGCTGGGCCCTGCTCTGAGGCCAGGAGAGGCAGAAGGATTGGAAAGGTACACACCTTCCTGCCTGGTGGTCTTGCAAGGGCGAGCCCCTTCTTGTGGGCATCCATGCCCCATGCCCTGTGCCCTCAGGCCAGCTGTGTTCAGCTCAGAAAGGAACTCGAACTGCTGCTTGGGGGGCCTGAAGGAATCTGTGACCTTTCTCAGCTTTTGCAACCACGGAAATTTCCCAGACATCTGCCCTCTGCCAGGCACTGTGCTGGGTGCAGGGGAAACAGATCCTTCAGAGCTTCTGTCCTGAAGCAACTGTCCATTGTGGGTGATCCCTCCTGCTCCTTGACAGCTACACCCATGACATTTAGGGGACAGAAAACACAGTTTGAACCGGTTGGGCAGACAAACCCAAAGTCATTTTCAGCCCACGGCATTGGCCCGCCCCACAGTAGCATCACATTTGTGCTGTCTGGAGTGTTGTGCATGAGACTTGCCTCCCGGGCTGGTGGGAGTGACCAGAGGTGCCCCAAGAGGGTGTTGGCTTCTCTCTGAGACCCCTAACATCCAGATGTGAAGGCACATCTGTTTTGCTGAATGTTCTTGCTTGCTCCGACAGAGAGTCAGAGAAACCTCCCTGGAGTGATCTCTGGGGAGATGCTTCAGCTCTCATGGGCGTGGAAAAGGCACTTTTGGGGGGGGAACATGTAGCAGGGGACTGGCCACAGTGGCAGATTCTGACTACCCTCCAGGACTTGGTTTTGACAGTTACTATCTCCCTTGGGTGCTTGCTCAGCATGGGGTGGGAAGGTTGGGGGCCCGTAGTCCCTCTGTCCTAACCCCTCAGAGCTGTGTGAGGTGGCCCAGGAGACCCCACTGGCCCTCACTGGGTGACCTAGCATGGGGCCCAAAGTGCCAGGCAAGGTCAGAGAACCCGTTGTTCCTGGGGCAGCTCTGGGGAGGAGAGGTCTGGGTTCCGCACACAGGAACCTGAGGACTCTCAGTCTTTGGCAGTGCCACCTGGGGCAGTGGCAGGGCCACCAGCCTCTTCCCTGCAGCTGCCACTACCTACCCCCAACAGTGACCCCCACGTTGCCACCAGAAAGAGTGACCAGGGTGCCGATCCATATGCTGGCAACTGCAGAAAGCCGGGCTCTCCCTGGGGATGTTAATGGCATCCTTGATTTGCTGAGTTTGGGGAATCAGGTGCAGAGTGACCCCACCCCCCGACTTGACTTCAGGCAGGGGGGCAGCGAGACGAGGAAACTGTTCCTTCTGCTGCTCTCCTGAGCCCCATTCTTTGCAGCACTCGCTTATCGGAAAGGAGGATGTTCTCTTTCTGGTGTTTTCTGCACTATGTCTTTGAGATATTTTCAGATTTGCTAATGGTGGGGAGGGGTGGGGAGAAGAAAGCTCACGTTTGTTGACTGTTCTCCAAACACTGCATGCATCACACCTTACGCCGATTTCCGTCATCTGTCAGACCAGGAAACAGATTCCAAAAGGTTAAGCAAGTTGTGACAGGCACGTAGCCTGAATCGGTGGATTTGTTCTTGGACCTACCGGCTTCTAGTTGCACTTGCCTGTGTTTTCTGGTTCGGTGAGCCGTACTTTGTTGCTCTCAGACAATAACACCTCCAGCTTCCAGCGAACCAGTTGGTTTAGTGGTTGCTGGTATGGTTTGTTCCCAAGAGGCCTGGATGAATGAACATCAGGATATGTCTTCTCTGTAATTCGGGACATTGTCTCCGTCCTTCCTGTAGGAGACTGACACCACAGACTGTGATCTGTGCCCAGGATGTTTTTCTGGGAGTGGGCACAGGTGGTGTCCAGCCCCTCATGCCCAAAGCTGGTGGATACTCTGGCTTCCTGCAGAGGCCTGGGCCACATCACCCCCACAGTGTCGCAGCTCTGAGAATCCAGGACCTTAGTCAGTGTGACAAACACTTAGAAACTCGGCAGAGCCCTCACCGATGTTAAGATTTGCATTGTTGACTTATCTCATTGCTAATGCTGGCACTGAATTCTCTGGAGAGAATCTGTCACTGTCAAGGGTCACAAAGGGACCCTGAGAAATGGTAGCAGTGAATACTCCCACTGAGGAAATGGTGTCCTCGGGAAATGGAAGAGACAGTCCAGGTGGTGGCTGGCATTTGGGGAGTAAAACATGGTTGCTGTCAACCAGCCAGGGTCGCCTGTCATCACAGATGCTGGCTACCAGTGAACACTTGGCTCGCACAGATCAAATCCTCATTTAATTCCATGAGCAGAACTGGGAGGTGGATATTCTTATACTCTTTGCCTCCGTACAGAAGCTGAGGCTTTGAGAGATTAAATAATGGGCCCCAGATCTCATTACCAGGGAGAGCCTGGATTTTCACTAAGTATGTTGGATTCCAAAGACTGCCGGGTGGGGAGGTGGGTGGTGGGTGAGTAGTGGGCTCAGCAGGGACCCTGGGTGAAGATGCAGCGGGGAGCAGTATGGGTGGGAGTGAGTATCAGGCTGGGCAGGAAGCCAGGGACATGCCAGCCCTCCCCTGCTCTGCTTTGCCCTCACCCTCTCAGGGTACCTGCAGGCCTCACCCTGTGTGGTGGGCCCTGCCCAGGCTTCTTCTTTTTTTTTTTAAAGATTTTATTTATTTTATTTATTTATTCATGACAGACACACAGAGAGAGAGACAGAGACACAGGCAGAGGGAGAAGCAGGCTCCATGCAAGGAGCCCGATGCAGGACTCAATCCCGGGACTCCAGGATCACAGCCTGGGCCAAAGGCAGGCGATAAAATGTTGAGCCACCCAGGGATCCCCTGCCCAGGCTTCTCCACTCCCCTCTGACGCTTCTCCCAGGCTCTGCTCTCCCTGTCCTCTCTCTTCCTTCCTGCCACCTGTCCTGTCCGCCAGTGGTACTGCACAGTGGGCTCCTCAGAAGGGCAGGGCCAGGCTGGGGCAGGGGTTGGGGGTCTGCAGGTGAGGAGGGGAAAGCATGGCAGAATGATACCAGGGCAGCAGGGCTGGGGAGGGGGGAGTGGGAGATGCCAGGACTGCTGCCCATGGGCCCCTTCCCCTGCAGTCAGCCACGCCAGCACCAGCCTGACTGTGCATGATGGGTATCTTTAAAATCAAAATACGGACCTTCGGGCTGTTTTATTATTGATTTTGGTTTGCCACTTCAATCAGGATACTTTTGATTCTTGGTTTCTATGATTTGTCCTATTCACTGTCCCAGCTTTTTGAGAGCATAGGAGGAATTGAGACTTGACTTCAGAAACTGGCCCCATACCTTTTTAACTGTGGACCTTGAAACGGTGGGTTTCTTTTCTTTTCTTTTTTTTTTTCATATTTTATTTATTCATTCATGAGAGACATAGAGAGGCAGAGACACAGGCAGAGGGAGAAGCAGGCTCCTTGCAGGGAGCCCAATGCAGGATTCAATCCCAGGACCCCGGGATCACGACCTGAGCCAAAGGCAGACGGCTCAACTACTGAGCCCCCTGGATGCCCCAAACCCGGTGGGTTTCAACTGGGGTGATTTGAGAATGTCTAGAGACAAATTTTTCATCACCGCTGTGAGGGGAGTGCTGCTGGTGGTGTGTGAGGTAAGGTCAGGGATGCTGCTAAACCTTTCACAGTGCACCGAGGAGCAGAGAATTCCTTTGTGCAAAACGTCAGTGTAGCTGAGGCTGAGAAATCCTGAGTTTCTTCAACTGCAAAAAAAGAGCATCATGAGACCTGGCCCCCTGCTTTGGGGGGTGAGGAATGTGAATGCACTTGGTGTAACCGTGAAGGGCTGTGTGTGTGTCCAGCTCGTGCCCTTATCAGTTATGATCAAGGCACTTCACACCAATCAGTATGTGGCTGTTCATTCATAAATCCAAGGAGCGTTGATAGAAAGGTTGACCAGGAGTAACTCGGGAAGGGCCCTTCTGGGATCCTCAAAGCAGCCATCCTCGAGGTTCCTAATGAACAGTCCATGATCAGTAGCCTCCAGAGTGTGGTTCAGAACTCTTCAAGATTGTTCAGCCACACTCAGATGCAGATTTATGTCTGTTTTTTTCATGCAACTCGAGGAGACCTAAACACATTCTCTGTGGCATTCTTTCTGGTTTTATAGCCTGCGCCAGGAGAAGAAATGAGGTTGGTTTGTTGAGACTTTCTTGCTGAACCCATTTAGACTGTGAGCAATTTCTGCTTTTTCCCTGTAAGTATTCACAAATCACTCATTCTATAATCCAGCCAGGCAGAAGCTTCCAGAGTCCAATTTGGCAAAAATATGAGACAAATATTCACCGGTCTTTGGTCTTTTGACCCTTCTCTGTTTCCCATGCGGTCTTAAAGGTTGCTAGCAGTAGTTCTGTGAGCACAGCGTTGAGGTCTTTCAGGGCTGTCCTTGAAGACCAAGCAAGCATGTGAGGGGTGCCATGGGAACCCACGGGGGCAGGGCCATGGGATCGTGTGAATTCTCTTCAGAGCATCAGTGTGGGGCTCTACAGGGAAATGTGAATTCCCCAGAAGAGGAATGAGCTAGAAACCAACCCCACTGATGCATAAGTTCTTCCTGACGCATGATGTCAGCCCACAATATCTACTGGTTACAGAAACCCCAGCAGTTTTAAAACTGCAGACCATGATCCTCAAATGGGGGTCAGTATTTGGTGGTCACAGCCCATTAGTTTTAATGCAATGGAGTGGAATAGACCTCTCAGAGAGCATTGCACAAAGCAGTGGTAATACTGGTTTGCTAGGTTTCTGTTACCAGTTCTGGGGGGGTGGGGGGGCCTCACTGGCATGCCATCACTGTGATTGCTTACGATGGGTCCCAGGTAACCAGGCTGGGTGAGAGCAGGCAGTGGTCTGTAGACCCACATAGGAAGTGGTTCTCAAATCTAGAAATTAACTTCTGCCACCATGTCTCACAGCTGTGTGTCATCTCTGAATGTGCAGGGCGCTCAGCATTGCCAGATAGGTGCTCGGCTGAGGCCAGCAGGGCAGGGGCAGGACGGGTGGTGGAGGGGCCCAGCTCCACATCTCCCACCTCCATTCCCCGTGGCCATTCCATCCCCTTCCGAGCAAGCAGGGTTCGGTGCTATCTGCCCCCAGAAGGTCCCCAGAAGAGTCTGTTGTGGGGGTGCCACCTGGATGGAGCTCCGAGGTCCCTGCACAGAAGCAGCGCCCAAATCAGGACCAGGTGCTGTGACACTTGAGCCCAAAGCAGCCGGTCAGGGAATTTGGCTGCGGCAGGTGACTCTCCACCCCTCCCCGCCCCCCACCCTGCCCCAACCCAGGCCAGGGTCACTGGTGTGGGCTCAGGAGCCAGCTGTTGGGATTTTACTGTCTGCTGGTCATTGGTGCTTGGTAGGAAAAGGGGAAAAGGAGAAATGAAAGACCATGTTGACACTGGTAAAAATGCACAAAACAGGGTTGTTGTGTGGGGACTATCTCCCTCCCTCCTTTCTTCCTGCTAAAGAAGTTAGCAAATTCCTCAAACCTAGAGATTTATATGTATACTTTGGTCATTAATAACTCTACAGTCCAAGATAGATCTCTTGGCTCTCTTCCCTGACAGTCATCCAGGGGGCAGTTTGATGAGGATTTGCCTGACCCCGGGGGCTCAGAGTCTCAGAGGTGCCACAGGTAGGGCCAAGTGCCAGACTCTCTGGACTAGGATGTGGGCCTTGGATTCCAGATCCAGCCTCAGCCACTCTGCCTAGGGTTGGGGGAGGATCAGCACTGGTTTATGTGAAGGGTTCCAGGGCTGCAAAGCCAGAGTGCTTTTTTTCGAAGCTTACCCCTTTAAAAGTGATTTCCACTTTCTTATTTATTTTAAGAGGCTTTCAGACTTGTGTTTATGAGATCTCTTCCCACCATTTCATGTGACTTGGGACATAACGCAGAGATGATGTTCTTTTTACTCAGATGGAAAACTGGCCTGGGCCGTGGCCTACGGAGAACTTGGAAAACTTTGGAAGCCAGGCAAGCAGGATCCCTCCCCCCGCCAAAATAGAACCCCAAACACACAAAACAAAACAACAAAACAAACAAACAAACAAAAAAACCCCAAACAGCTTGTTCTGAGAGGCAGTCCAATGTAATAGAGTGTAAACTTTGGGGTCAGGTGACTCACGGGTGGTTCTAGCTCTGCTCCTCGGTATATTGCTGAGTTTCTTCTTAAAAACGTGACAACTGGGGCACCTGGGCCGCTCAGTGGTTGAGTGCCTGCCTTTGGCTCAGGGCGTGATCCTGGGGTCCTGGGATCAAGTCCTCCATTGGGCTCCCTGTGAGGAGTCTGCTTCTCCCTCTGCCTGTGTCTCTGCCTCTCTCTGTGTGTCTCTCATAAATAAATAAAATCTTAAAAAAAAAAAAAAAAAAAAAGGAAGTGACAACCACAGGGGTTGTGAAGGCTCCGTGAGAAGTGAAGACACGACAGCTGCACACAGTAGGCCCTTTGATAAATGCTGGTCTCCTTGCAGACCTTTTATCCCTGTCCTACCAGGGCTGTTACTGTTCTTCCCTGGTTCCTGGTAAGTCACCCATTTGGGCTTCAGTGGGTGCCTGGGAGCCCAGAACACCCAGGGAGGGCTTCCTTGGACCGGCCGTTGCCAGCCTTTGGAAGGAAGGCCTGTGAAAGTAAGTGCAGCTCCCAGCACTCCTCCATACCTGGGTTTTGGCTTGGAGTCATTTAAACCTGAACTCATCCTGTACAATGACATGATGGGGGGAGAGGGAGGCAGTCTGTATAGGGCGCTGGCCTTTACGGCATTATTAGTGTTGGGGAAGAAGCTGAAATGGGTCATTCTTGAGAACAGAGTTTTCCTGAAGACACGGTCCCAGGACTAGCAGGTGTCTGTTCATTTTCCTCCGTTAAAATTACTGGCTCTGCTCGGTATCAGGCCAAGTGTACTAGGCAAATGCTGCTTTGCAGATGATGGGAGGGGGTTCTGTTATTCTAGGTCCTCCACTTCCTGCCCAGGCTGAGGCACTCAGGAACACTCGGGGGTTTTCCTGGGGCTGGTTTTAGAACGCTGCACATGCCGAGTCCTCCCCAGACCTGCTTGGCCCTGCCTGCCATGGTCATCAGGGGTCTTATGGCCTGAGGTTGGGAAGAGAGTAGAAGAAATCAATCTTACAAAAGTGTCTACGTTTATTTCAAGGGAAACAATGTGCATCCTTACCCACAAAGAGAACAAGCTAGTTTGTAAAAATTGGAGTAAAATACACATCACATAACACTTACCATCTCAATCATTTTATTTTTTTTAAAGATTTTATTTATTCATTCCTGAGAGACACAGGGAGAGAGGCAGAAACACAGGCAGAGACAGAAACAGGCTCCCTGCGGGGAGCCTGATGTGCAATTCGGTCCCAAGACCCCGGGATCATGACCTGAGCTAAAGGCAGTTGCTCAACCACTGAGCCACCCAGGTGCCCCCATCTCAACCATTTTAAACTGTATTTCTGTGGCAGTGAGGACGTTTGGACTATAGTGTAACTCTTACCACCATCCATCTCTAGGGCTTTGCCATCTTTCCCAATTGAAACCCTGTCCCCATGCAACAGCTCCCCTCCCCATAACCACCATCCTCCTTCCTGTCCCTGTCACCAGCTCCTCCAGGTGCCACCTTGGGGTGGAATCACAGTGTCTGTTTTTACGACGGGCTTATTCCTTTTAGCACAAAGTCCTCAAGGTTCATCCAGGTCATCGTAGCAGATGTCTACACTTCCTTCCTCTTTAAGGCTGAGTAATATTCCATCGTGTGTATCTGCCACCTTTGTGTGTCCATTTATCCATCTGTGGACACTCGGGCCGTTCCTACCTCTCAGCTCTTATAAGAAGCCAGTTTTGGCAGATGGTCCTCAGTATGACTAAGTGAGATATGTGCGGATATCTTTGAGTGCCTGTCTGCTGGAGTTTACGTAAGTAGGGCAGAAGAGGCCTGGTTCCTATCTGGAGAAGCTCTCCCTGCCACCTGGCTTGTGAAAGGCTCTTGACGAAAGGGTAAACAGGGAGCGCTTAGAGGCCAGACTCCAAATTGGACACACACGCGGCAAGCTCCTGCCTTGGGTCCTGGCTGCAGTGAAGCTTCCCTGCACCCAGTGGCCAGTGCCTCCTGCATTGGGGGGATCTGCTCCCTGCAGGGCAACAGTGGTGGGAGGGCAGCCTGGAGGTGGTGGCCCGGGCCAGCACCAGCTCTGTCGTTTCCAGGTTGGGGGACTCTGGCTAAGTACTTAGCCCCTCTCAATCTCAGCCTTTGCATTGAAGAGGACTTTTGTGTGTGTGTATCAAAGGCAAAACATCAGGGGTGCCTGAGTGGCTCAGTGGGTTCAACATCTGCCTTCAGCTCAGATCATGACCTCAGGGTCCTGGGGTTGAGCCCCACATCAGGCTCCCTGCTCAGCTGGGAATCTACTCCCTCTGCCCTTCCCCTGCTCATGTGCTCTCTCTTGCTCTCTGTCTCAAATAGATAAAATCCTAAAAAAAAAGGTAACACATCGAAAGCTGTCATCCCAGTTGGTGCATGCTCAGAGAATCTCATGTTTCCCTCCTCCTCCCTTCTCTACCCCAAGTACCTTGCTGGGAAAGACCTTGTTTGATTTACCTCCAGGAGCCCCCTGGCCTAAAAGGAATCTGACACACAGTAGGGCTGCTAGTTGAACACTTGGAACATTATGCTCAACACTCTTTGTCAACCAATGGCTCTTCTACAGTTGGACTTTGCAAAAATGTTTTGAGCAAACACAGCACCGTGGCCCGAGGACAGGACCTCCGAAGGGAACCACTTCGAGGGAAATCTAATTTATTCGGATGGGTAGATTCTGGCTTGCCTGAAAAACAGAAACCTAATATTGGCACCAGGACTTTTTTGGTCATTATCTCCTTGGCTGTGTTTTTTAAAAGATTAGTGGTTGAAGCTATAAAAATATGTCAGTTGTCAGATGTCTTGGCAAGAAAACCTATCCCGATGGCTTTAGGAATTTTCGTAGAGCCAGACATCTCTTCTTGGAGAGGGCTGTTTTGGTCGAATCGCTGGACAATACCCGGAGGTCAGAGCACAAACTTGGGCAGCCTGGAGCTGGTAGCCTGGAATGTGAGTGTCGGTGAAGTAGAGAGGATTGGGTATGGGGGGGGGATTGAATAGTGGCTTGTGGTGAACTCTTCATGTTGGTCCGGGGATGATGTCTTTCGACTTCAGTCTGGGTGGCCTTGGGCAGAGGGCTGGACACAGGGGGCCCTTGAAGCTGAGGAACAGCTGTCATGCCATCCGGCCCCACTGGTGTCTGAGTGGCCCCATCTCTGCACCAGGCTAGGCCCCCAGGTGAGTGGATCTGCTGGCAATCAGGGAACTCTGAGCTCGCTCATGCACCTATGGCTTCCATGCAGATGGCTGTTCCAGGCACACTAGCCAGTCTCCTTGCATCCTAGGCTGGTCCCCAAGCTGAAGATCAGAAACTGGGCAGCTGGGTGTGACATGGCTGGGGGGGGGGGGGGTCGGAGACCCAGCAGGCCGGACTGGCACCTCTTACCAGCCCACTTTTGGCAGCCCGTGTGGGTGGTGGGTGAGACATCTGCTTTCATCCAAGGATGGGAGTCATTCACTCGTGGCTCCTAATGAGCGCTCTTCACAGGTAGCTCATGGTGCTGTGGCCCGTGGCCCAAATATATGGCAGCATTCTGCCCTTTTTCTGCCTTCCCTTCTTGACCAGAGTGTGTCTTGCACCACGCCGACGTGTAAATGACGCCATGGAGAATTTCATTTTTTAGTACATTCCTTTTTGCTCACTGATGGCAATGCTAGAAACTCAAGACATGACTTGTGTCCCACAGCAGTGAGGCAGGAGTGGTCCAAGCCTTCCTGCACCCTGCGGGTTCTGACTCCAGCACCCCAGCCCAAGGCTGACTGCTCCAGGGGGGGCTCTCGTCATGGCAGCAGCTCTGTGTACCCTAGGTGCCCCTCGGCATGCCACACTCTGCCCCAGCACCCCTGGCCCTGGTCACCATCCGTGCTCACCACCAGCAGCCCCCAGGATGCAGTGGCAGGTGCACGCTTACCACCCAGGACAACGCCTTAGCAGGGACTGGACACACACCCAGGCCCTCTGGGATATCCTCCCCCCAACATCGTGCATAGCTACTTATTACATTTCAAAAAGGAATGCTAGTTAGATAGGAGGTGCAGGCATGCCCTGGAGATAGCCTTTTAGTGCTGGTAGCTTTGGAGAGTACCCTGGCCTGCGAGTTTACTGAGGTTCAGTGTCGGTGTGGGTCTTTGCTGGGGTGAGGGGCCATCACGGTGCACCTGGAGGAGGTTCGGACTTCCTGGAGGGTAAGTAAGGGCAGTGCAGAGTTTTCTGTGTCCCCTCCAAGCTTAAGGAGGCTTAGACAGTCTGATCCTTTAGAAGCTGTCCCCAGTTCGCCAAAGCCCGAGGTGGATCCCAGTTCTGGCCTAGGAGATGCGGTAGGGGGCCTGAATCTAGCAACCGTACCTGTGTGAACCTGAAGCAATTTTCTGCTTCCTTTGGTAACTAACCATGACCTCCTTTCCAGTTAGTACCAGTTGTGCCCAGAGATGAAATGAGGCCCACCAGGTGGCTGGAGGATTGGAGACATTCAGCCAGCAGAGACTTGCTGTTGATCTCAGGGGCAGAGGCTTCTGTGAGCTGGCCCCGCCTCCACTGCCTCCCTGTCACAGCAGACAAACTCGCCAGGGACCCTCGGCCAGCCGTGTGCGTGGGCCTCCCCTAGCGTGCCAATGGGTTATTCTCTCCTGTGGCAGCAGCCTGGTGAATCTGGAGCTGGCATCTCCTCCACTCTCTTCCCACCCTTTACCTGCTGCCCACACAGTCCTCAGCTCCCCATCACCCCATGCTCACCTGCCCGGGGAGAACCTCTGCCCCCTGCGCTGCCTGCACTCAGAAGCCAGCCCCTCACTCCCTCAGATCTAGAGCCTCCAGACCAGAAGGGGATTTTTTTTTTATTTTTTCTTTTTTAGCTTCCACAGCGTGTTTGGATTTTTCATCAGGTCATTTTACAGATGCTGCACTCAATACTTTGTACGTGCTAAACATTCCAGCTGAGCGAGCCTCAGGACCTGCCACGGAGGAGCTGGAGGTGTAGCTGGTCATGGAGATATGCAATCAGATTGTGGGGCTCAGGAGTGGCAGGGGCAGGGTGGTGTGGCATGGCCGGGGAGGGAGGACTTGTGCCCTGGGCGTGCTGGGAATCTCCCCAGCTGGCATCTTTAAAGGTGTCTCAGAAGCAGGGACAGTTGAGCCAGGTGTTGGGTGTTGACTTGGACGTTTGTGGCTAGACAGAGAGGGAAACAAGATTCCAAATTGAGAGATCCCACAGCCCAAACCTGTGACAATGTGGCGGGACCGGGAGATGGTGAGTGGTACCTAGGGGAGCTGGGGGTGAGGACCTGGGGTCTCTATACCAAGGGTGCTGAATGTGCAACACGTGCCAGCTGGATTTTGGAATGCGCACTCTTGAGCAACTAAAATGTCCTGTGGGCGACAAGAGGACCTGTTGGGTTTTGAGAGTGGCGTCAACAAATCTAGGTATCTAGAGAGGTGGTAACTCTGAAGAGAGGGACTTTGGGGTGCCTCCCTTACCATGTTGTTCCCGTAGAAGGACTGCTTTCCTCCTGGTGCCTGAAGACCATCTTCTTCATCCTCCACCTTGCCTTTGGGGTCTCCCCAGGCTTTAAAAGGGAAGCAGAAATCAGTAGTTTCTCGTGACCCTGTTCTGCCGTCCCTGGGGAGAACCAGCGGATGAACCCGATGCCAAGTCCCACCTTGCAGTGTCGCACCGATGCCACCTCTGCATGGAGGGAGGGGGCGGAGGGTGGGAGGCAGGAGCCCTGATGGGCAGCACAGTGGCCCTGGTGCCTGTGGACTCTGATCCCACTGGTGTGCCTCTGGGCAATCTCATAGGCCCCCTGTGCCTGGCTCTTCATATTTCTGCCTCCACATGAATGACTGCCTGCCTTCTGGAGCCTCTGTGAAGAGCCCAAGAAATGCCCTCTGAGAATGTCCTTGTAAGAGCATGAGGCCTGGCATCCTCTGCATTCACTTGTGTCCTTCCCGAGGTCTTGCTCACCAGCTTCCTCTGTGGCAGAAAGGACTCTCCGCCCCAGGTGGGCTCTTAGAGATGATTCTGGGACAGGAATGATTTTGGGTTTGTATGGACTGAATCTGTGGGTGCCCCTCTCAGGAAACTAGCTCCCTTTTGTCCCCCTCCCCTGGCTCCCTGGCTGGGGTGGGCTGCTTTGTGGATCCAAATGTAGGCAGTCCATGCAGACTTTGGAGAGGGGACAGTGGGGTGTCTGGGTTGGGCTCATCCCCTCCTGGAAGCCTTGTACCAGGCAGGCCACCTGCAGAGTACCTGGCAACCAATGAGCAAGAGTTTCTCTTGCAATGAATTCTTTGGGGTCAGGGGCAGAGGGGGGACAGGAGTGCTGTCCTTCCACATCTCCTTACTGGGAAACACTTAACACTGGTTCCACTCCCTTTTCCTTGGTTCTGTTCCTAAGAGCCCTGGCGTCAGAACCTCGTGCCAAGGGTGAGAACTGGCTGCCGTATGGGCTACCTTTCTACTGCTACATTGATTCTCTGTGTTGAAACTTCCCTGAGACCCAGAAAGCCAGATGGTTTGTCAGTTTGGGGCATGCCCCAGGGTATTAGCAGTACACCCATGCCTTCTGTAGCTGGAATTGAAGTTTCCACTTTGGACCAACAGCTTATAAACCCTCCAGCATTAGTGTTGCTAAGATGAAAGCTGCTTCTTGGGGCACAGACTTCTGTAAGGTGCTTGGTGGTTGGATTTTAGTCCTCTTTCACCCTGGCCTTGGGCAGGTGGCTCTGCTTTTTCTCAGATGGGGATACATGAGAGGCAAAGAAAAGAGGTGCACAGTTTTAGGATCAAGACTCAAAGGAGCCACCTCCCCCTCCATTGCCCCATTTCCCAATTGGGTACCACCCAGAAAGCAAGAGGGAAATGGGCAGGGGGCACGGGGACATGGCATGGTGGACAGCAATGAGTTCTTGGCATGCAGACACGGATTCAGGTCCCAGGTTTGCTTCTGAGGAATTCTGTGACCTCGAGCGAGTCAGGGGATCTGCTGAGCCTCTGTGTTCTTACTGGGGAGTCAGGGCATCTTAGCAGTCATCACCTGCTTCACTGGGCTGTTTTGAGCATCATGAGAACAATATATGTAAAAGAGACCTCCACTGAGTGGACGGATGTGAAAGGAGAACAGAGAGAAAGGAAAAGGAGAAACAGCCCCATTGGCAGCAGGGTGTTTTGTGCTGGGCTGCTCTGGGCACGAACAGGGAACTGTTGTTCTGGAGCTGGGATTCCCCGATCCTCTCTGCCTTGGGACACCTGTCAAGATTCCCAGGGTTTAGCTCTTCCACCAGGTTTGCCCATGTTTGTAGAGAACAGGTGACAGGTTGCTGGGCAGTGGCTGCCCCTCTGGGGCCTGGCTGCCCACAGAGCGTCACCGGGTAAAGTAGGAGGGTGAGAGTGGGTGTGGGTTCCCCAGGTGGACAGACCCGTCTTGGGCAGAGCTGCTTGGGGTGACACAATCCAGTCTAATTGCCACCCACTTTGGGAGGTGGAGCTGTGGCCAAATGCGCTGACTGTCTCTAAACCTATGCCTCCTCTGAGGCTGAACTTAGACATGAAGAGAGGCCTGGAGGTGGGGATGCTGGAGCGTCAAGCAGGCTGAGTCCCGCCCTGCCTGTCTCCCACAGCCACGTTTAGCTTCTTGTGGTTGGCACTGCTCCTCCCCAAGGAAGTGTGATTCTCGCTCCTTCCTGGGGTCCCCTTCTGAGGGGCGCTGTCAGCCCACAGCCCCTCTTCTCTTCATACCAAACACAGGCTAAGCCCCAGTGTATTTGGTTGTTCACATCTCTTGGTATCATCCACCCAGTACCTAATATGTGCCAGGCAGTGTCCTGGTACAGTTAGTTCTTAAAACAGCCCTGCGGGTGGTGTGTTATCACCCCTATTTTACAGGTGAGGAAAGTAAGGCTCAGGACCTGTAAGTGGCTTGGCATCAGTCACATGCTGGGCAAAGTGCTAGAGCCTGGATTCAGACTTCTGCTTCCTTGGCTCTAAAACTTTGGCTCTCCCTTGCCACCTTGCCTGTCACTCCTGACAGGAGAAGCAACAGAAGTCCCTCTGGGATTTCTTTGTTCTCAAGAACCCCCGCGTGGCTTGCTGACTGTTACTCACTGTTTCCTAGTTCTTTTGGGGCCAATGTGACGAAACACCAGCCCAGTGGTTCTCCCCTAGGAAACATGGGGGAACTTTGGAAGGTTGGAAATGTGGTGGCCTTCACCAGTCCTCTGTGCCAGACTGCAGTCCACACCAATTAAGTCAGAATCTCTTGAGAGCGGGACTCAGGAACAGTGGTCAGAAAGTTTGCAGGTGACACTCATGTGTTGCCAGGGTCACAGACCGCTGCACTCACCTGCCAGCCTTTAGCTGTTGATGTTCCTGTGCTCCTTTGAATAATGAAGGTTGAAATGATAGCACCTGCCTGGGATCCTTTAAGGGGCCAAAAAATCCTCCAGCCCAGCCTTCTGGGTGGCCTGCCTATCTGGCTACAAACTTTCCAGAGAGCTCTGCTATGACTCTTTATTTAATGGCATCATTCTTCCTGGGAGCTTCCACGCAGCATCTGAACTCCCAGCCCAGGGCCTGGGAGACAAATGTTAGAACACAGTTGTTTTGAAGGGAGAAGTGAGGTATGGTCAGGCGAGTTGTGTTCTACAGGGTTGCCAAATGATGGTTCGCTAACAGCCCTGCACTCCCTTTCTCAGTGCCTCTGTTAAAGCATTTAAATGTTGCTCCCATGGGAAAGAACAAAGCTCCGATCCAAATCTGAATGATGCAAAAATATGCAAATTGGTTTGTAAAAAAAAAAAGACCATGTAATTCTTAAATCAAATCTTTCACCTTGATATAGGAGTTCCTCTGCAAGGCAGTTGAGGGGAGGCTGCCTGACATCTGGCAGGCCTTGGTTGGATCTATGCTTTAGATTTTATCAGCTTCTCCACCTCAGCTCCATGCTCTTGCCAGCACCGCTGTGAAGACATGAGGATGGATGCAAGCTTTGGCATGGTGCCACGCACATGTGTCCATGCCACACATGTGAATTCCTTCCCCTTCCATCTCTGCCCCATTTTAAAGATGCTCTGCAGCAGTAAATTTGCTAGCCAACCCTGTGATGAATGAAGGAACGCTCCTAAGAGCAGAAGCACTGGTCTAGGCCAAAGTGTAATGTGATCCTCAGGGTGGAAAGAAAGCCATCGGGCTTCTCCCGAGGAAGGCATAGCAGCCCACGGGGCTGAGAAGTGCCCAATGATGAACCTTCTCACTAGACCACTGGGTCTGACATGATGAGGGGTGGCAGACGGTCAGTTTTCTGACCAGGGTGCTCAGCTGAAAGGCTGCCAGCGGTGGCATGAATCATCCTACAATCCTGGGCGAATTCTGTTTTCAGAGGACACTGTCAGGTGCAAGCACTTCGTTCCTAAGCAGACCACTTTCTATCTGGGGACTCTTTTGTGGGGCTCTGAAGGAACACGCCCACTTAGCCTACTCGCAAGGTGTGTGTGTGTGTGTGTGTGTGTGTGTGTGTGTGTGTGTGTGTGTGTGTGTGTGTGTGTTGGGGGTATGGTGAGGTCTTGCATTCATCAGCATGAGTTCCAACATTCTCCAATTCTCCCAGAGACAGGTTAGCTCTGGTGGCCAGTGGGTTTCAAGGTAAGGGGGCAGCATGAATCCTCAGGTGAGAGCAGGTGTTAAAAATGCCTCTTGGACGGTAGTTCCCTCCCTCTGCCTTTCCTCGGGCTTGACTGCATCTCAAGCAAGCTGAGCTTGTTCCCTGAGAAGTCCCTAGATTGGATGCTGGCCTCTTTGCCAACGTCCTGGCTCAAGGGCCTGGGCCCTTTTTTCTCTCCTTCCCCAAAGTGTGAGATATTGCTTCCTTAATAATGCCAAGGTATCATGGGTAACTGCACAGCAGGTGGTGGTAAAGTCCAGGCTGCAGTCAGGGTTTCTGCACAAGGACCCAAACACCAGCATTTGTCTCATCTGGGACTGTGTCTGTGCCTGCTGCCAGGACTCAGCTGCCCTCAAGCTTTCCCACCTTCCACCTCTGCCAAAAGGGATTTAGAACATCGATGCTGCCTCTCAAATCTCAAGAAATGCCATAGAACTGGAGGTTATTATGCTGAGTGAAGTCAATCCGGAGAAGGACAAACACATGGTTTCATCCATATGGGGAAAGGAGAGAAAATGAGTGGGAAATATCATGAGAGGGTGACAAAACATGAGATTCCTAACTCTGGGAAATGAACAAGGGGTAGTAGAATGGGAGGCAGGCGAGTAGATGGGGTGACGGGGTGACCGGGTGACGGGCAATGAGGGGGGCACTTGACTATACTCTGTGTTAGCAAATCGAACCCAATAAAAAAATAAAGAAAGAAAGAAAAGAAAGAAAGAAAGAAAGAAAAGAAAGAAAAGAAAAGAAAGAAAGAAAGAAAAGAAAGAAAGAAAGAAAAGAAAGAAAAGAAAGAAAGAAAGAAAAGAAAGAAAGGAAAGAAGAAATGCCATTCGGATTTCAAGAAGGGGGGAGCGCTCTGTCCAGGGTCGGGGATGCTGATGCGGGCCTCCCCGGGAGCCGGCGGCCCCGCCCTTCGCCACGCCCACCGCACATCACCACGCCTCCCCGGCTGGCCGCGTTCCCGGCTCTCCGCTTCGCCCCGCCTTCCCGCGCTCGGCCACGCCCCGGCCACGCCCCCTCGGGCTTCGCCCTGCCGGGCTCCGGGGCAGGCTCTCCGCCTTCACTATTGAAGTGCGTCCCCGGGCGGGTTGCCAGGAGGTGGTTGGTGCCCTTCAGCAGGTGCAAGCGCAGACGTGGGGTGCAGGTGTCCATCTCAGTGGGAAGCAACAGGTCTGGGGTCTTCCTGCATGTCCCCCTCTCTCCCTCCAGCATTGTTTCAGTGAAGTTGAGACATGGGAGACACAGAGAGAGAGAGAGAGAGGCAGAGACACAGGCAGAGGGAGAAGCAGGCTCCATGCAGGGAGCCCGACGTGGGACTCGATCCCGGGTCTCCAGGATCACGCCCTGGACTGAAGCCGGCGCTAAACCGCTGAGCCACTGGGGCTGCCCCCAAAGTATACTACTCTTTTGTGTCATTCTGATAAGGAAGAAAATCTGCATTTTTCTGATCCACTTTCTCCCTAAAAACCACTTCAGAAGGGAAGCAGGATCTGAACGTGGGTCAGTCCCCACAATTCAGCTTTTTTTGAGACTATCCCAAACCACAGAATTTAAAGGCCAGCCATTATTAGTGAGCTTATGTGATTAGTCCTTCGATTTTGTGGACTGACAGAAGTGGCATGACTTGCTAGGGGGTACAGAGTCAGCTGCAGATACCGGATGCAGAAGAACCCAGGCTCTTCCCCAAACTCCAGGAGCACTGAGGAATACACCCCTTTTTGACTGGAGATCTATCATAAGGCATAGAAGCAGAGAATTATATGACAAAGGAATAGTTTTCCCTGGAATTCTGGTACATCCTCATCTCTTCTTACAAATGGAAACAGTGACATTTTACAAGATGTAAACTGGATTTTGCCCCTTCCCCCACCATTGGAAAGAAACACCAGCAAGTGGATGGAGAGGCAGAGGGCTCTGGCTTGGAGAGGCACCCAGTTCTTTGGGACACATGGAGTGATCTCTGAAGAAGTTGACCTGGAGACTCAGCTAGCCCATGTCCCTTCTCTGGGGCAGTCACCTTTGCCTCTCAATAGCACCTCCCCTGGGACCTGCCCCCTGAGATGCCCCCTCTTTCTGGCATCCACTCTGAACCTGCCGTTTGTTTCTTGCTGGGAATATTGACTCCTCTGTTGTCACTTCCTGGGAGACCTCACTGGTCACACGGGGAAACCCCGGAGAGCAGCTATGAGCCTGGTTGTCAAGACTATGTGAAAACCTGACCAAAGCCTTAGCCAAGCCTGGCTCCTTTTGGAATAGGTAATTCATCTTTTTTCTCTCTGAGACAAGTACTGTTTTAAAAATAGGAACACCTAGAGAGCATCTAATGTGATCTCACTGTGCCCCAAGCTCATTTTATAGATGGGGGAATGGATGGGACACAGACAAGCCCACCTGAGGACACTGTGTTTCTAACCAGGAGACCAGGTTAAGCTGGTTTCCCACAGGGGCTCAGCCCCTTCCTTGTGGCAGGGCACTCTCTGCAAGTGTCCACCGAGGCCTTGTACCTCCTTCCCTCTTGGATGAGAGTCTGAGGCCTTGCAACACTGGGTGGGTGTCTATGCGCAGTCCTAAGTCTGCATGGTGGCAGGTGTTCATTCTATGTCATGCAGTTTTGTTTTCCAAAGGCCATTTTTGTCATGCTTAGTAACTGTGATCAGGTGGTTGGTTCTTCATGTGAAGAATGTTAGTTAAATAATCTTTGTCAGCTTCCATGCACTGTGTTGGGTTTGGACTAGTGTCGAGGTGTGGCCAGAGAGCACATTCTGAAATTCAGCCAATCTGTTTATTTTTATTAAGTGTATTTTCATTTATTTATTCATGAGAGACACAGAGAGAGAGGCAGAGACACAGGCAGAGGGAGGAGCAGGCCCCATGCGGAGAGCCCAATGTGGGACTCAATCCGAGTCCCCAGGATCATACCCTGGGCTGAAGGCGGCGCTAAACCGCTGAGCCACCCAGGCTGCCCTGACCAATCTGTTTAAATAGACGCCACCACCTGACTAGCAGCACGTTTTTTTTTTTCTTTTTTTAATCCCTTCACTTGATGTTATTGGAAGTATTCAAGTAATGCCTCTACAAGCCTGGTCTAGCAGGTGCACACATGGGATAGATAATGCATTCGGAGATGTAGGCAGGTGACGCTAATCATCCTCTCCTTAACCCCATCCCTCTCAATCACTTTAGCTGCATTATTCTCCTGGGCAGCTGAGCTCTTCAAGATTGTTTTGGCATCAGTAATGCGAGGGCGATTGCTCCCTTCAGTGAAGGAGGGAGGGTTGTGCACATATTAGGTGTTATGTAAACTGCAAAAGTAATGTGGAGGCAACATATGTGCATTAAGGCTGCAGATTTTGCCATGGGTGGAGGCAGGGGGTTCTCCAACTTTCCACCCTTTCTCTGGGTTCCTCCATCTTGCAGGCTCAGGCACAGCACAGAGCCCAGTGGGGTGGGCAGGCATGCTGCTGCATGACGAGCCAGGTCCAGAAGGCATGTTGGGAGCACGGCTCGGCCACCTCGATCCACAGCCAGGGTGTGTCTGAGTCCCAGAGCTTCTGATCCTGGGGCTGGGCTTGTGTGATGTTCAGATGAGTTTAGAGGAGGAAGGAGAGGACTATTTGAGACCCCCCCCCTTTCTCTCTCTCTCTCTCTCTCTCTCTCTTTTCTCCTTCTCCCCACCCCCCCTCTCCGGAGGAAACCTCAAACAGCTCCTCCTGCTTCTCTTGTACACACACCTCTTCCTGCCTTCTCTACCTTGACATAAAGGTCTCTCCCCAGCCCCGTGGCATCTTGCCTGGGTGCTATTAATAGATGAGGGTGGCTCTGCCAGGCCATGAATCAGAAGGCCGTCCCAGTTCTGCTCTCTTGCGGGGATCCTGGCAAACTCTGGCCGGGCTGACTGGGTAAATATCCTTTGTGAGCAGAATAAGCCTTTGTGTGTCCTAGAAACTCCTGCTCTCCTCCCCGAGGGCAACACCCTCCTGGAAGGATGATGGGGATGCCTTTGGCCTCGAGACCTTAGGGAACAGAGCTCTAGGCTTCCAAACCAGCCCGGGGAGCCGGGAAGGGAGGGCTGGCAGGTTGGGCCAGGGAGCTGCGAGGTGCTCCAGGGGAAGAAGTGGGAACAGGGAGGAATTGTGAGACCGTATTTAGCTCTGCCTGAAAGGCAAAACAATACAGTTAGATCTGTTCTTGCCAAGGTTCTAAAGCAGAAATGAGTGAAAGAAGAAAAATGGAAGAATTATAGTTTCCCTATTTAAAAAAGAAAAGGTCTGGGACACCTGGGTGGCTCAACGGTTGAGCATCTGCTTTTAGCTCAGGTCGTGATCCCGGGGTCCTGGGATCGAGTCCCGCATTCAGCTTCCCCCAAGGAGCCTGCTTCTTCCTCTGCCTATGGCTCTGCCTCTCTGTGTCTCTCATGAATAAATAAATAAAATCTTTAAAAAGCAAAATAAAATAGAAGTCTATAAGTTCTTACCACTTCAGGGACTTGTTTTTGTAACTCACTTGGATAAACTTAAGAATGCCTCTGGGTGGCTAAACTTAAATTCTTTTTAAGTCAGGGTGGGACCTACACCCATTAATGGATGAATACAAAACACCTGCAGGTTCAGGGGTGATTCTCATGGCACTTTTGCTAGGTACCTGGCTCCTGGACCATGCCTGGGGTTCACAAAGGATTTTCAGAGTTATGGCCACCTCACATGGTTGTCACAGCAACGTTGGGAGTGGGGCAGGGCCTGACTTGTCCTTATCCCTGTTTTACAGATGAGGAAGCCAGGGTCTGGGAAGGGTGAGCTGCCTGCCCAAGGTCATGTGGGACCAGGGACAGAGAGGGTGCTGTGTTTCCTTAATGGTCCTGCCTCCTGCTGAGCAGAAATCAGCACGTGGCTCCCAAGACCCAAGATACCTTGGAACTCTTGCATCAAGCTACTTTGCCAACTCTCCCGTGAGTGTGTGTGGACCTGCCGCCTGTGGCTTTTCTTCCTTAGAAATTACCTCTAGGATTGAAACCAAGGTGGCCAGAAAGCTGTCCTACCAGGCTAGAGCAGCAAGGATTGGCATGGGGTGGCCACGATTATTCTGTCCCTGCTGCCCTTAGACATCAGGTTGCCTTGCAGGTGAGCATGAGTTAAAGGCCTGTGTACAGAAGGCATCAGGGCAGCAGCCAGATGTTCATTTTAATAAATGGAAACTATGACTCAGAACTGGAGCCAGCCTGACCCTCCAAGCAGGCAAATTAGTCATTTGAGGGTGAAGGCTTGGTCTTTGGATTGGAGAGCATGTGGGAGCGGGGGCCTGTTTCCTTAATTTCTCCCCGCTTCTCGCTGGTCGTGCTTGCATTCCACTGATCACGCTCTATGGGATGTTGGACAGCCATTCTGCAGAACCGTGGGCAGAATTATAAGGGAGGCTCAGCAGGGTGAGGTGGGGCAGTAGGTCCTCAGAGATGCAGCTGAGGGATGAGCTCCAGAAAGCTTTCTGAGGATTTGAGTGGTAGTAGTACCCTGCACTCTCATGAGCCGTCGGGTTTCCAGGGAACCTCTGACTGTGTGCCTTATTCCTCCGTATGAGTCTCACAACAACAGAGGATGTGAGCAGAGCAGTTAATAATATCACCGGTTCATACAGAGGAAGTAGAAACTGAGAAGCAGGAAGGTTGAGTAATTTCCACAGCGAGTACATGGCCCGGCTGGGACTGCAGCCTGGGTCTTCTGACCCTTCCTTCCTCCTCCCCTGAGCTGCCAGGGGCTCCCAGCCTCCGTAGGCTCGAGTAAGGAAAGCAATACTGAAAATTTTTGCAGTGCCAAGATGTCTCTGGAAAAGAGCAGACCTGCATCTAGGCCCTGATCTGTGCTTTAAGGTTTGGGGTAATAATAGCACAGAGTCTCCGCCACTCAGCTCTGGGGAGTGTTTGTGCAAATGTTTCCAAGTGTGGTGGCTTCTTACACGCTGCTAGTGGAAAATTGTAAGAGTTCTATTTTCCTGTTTCAAGCGAGCATTTCCCCCCTGGGGTTATAGTAACCACTTCCTCCTCAGCACCCAGTGGAACGTGGTAAACACCACTTACAGCAGAGTATTCCCTTCTGAGAGCTTCACTGGGTTCCTTTTTTTCCTCTTGTCTTTAAGGGTGCACGGACACACACACTCGCACACACGATTCTGAAGGACCTGGCCCTTTCCCTCCGGTTTAGAATTTTCAGGGTAACTTGCATTGCCCCCGGAAACAGAAAACCTGCACATGGATCAGATGAAGTTTTCACCGAGGTGCTTTGTCATCCTGCTTCATCTTCGCGGGGCAGGGTGGGGGCGAGGGGCACTGGGTTGGAGTCAATTGAGTCTGGACTACAGAGTCGTTGAGCATGGGGCGGGGGGGGGGGGACCATGGGGCAGCCAGAGGCATGGGGGCGACCAGGAGTGATCAGCAGGAGACACGGTGGTGAGTTTCCTGGATGTGGCAGAGGGAGGCGAGCAGCCCTGCTTGGTGGTCAGGTGATGAGGAAAAGGAAGCAAATAGAGATTCTCAAGAAATGGAAAGCAAACGTGGGGGTAGTAAAAAAGTTCAAAGAGGGGCTGTTAATTTTAGATATTTTTTTAAATACCTTAATGCCTTTTTTCTTTTTTAAAGATTTTATATATTTGAGAGAGTGAGGAGAGAAGGGGCAGGGGGAGAGGGAGAGGGAGAAGCAGGCTCCCTGCTGAGCAGGGAGCGCCATGTGGAACTCCATCCCAGGACCCTGAGATCATGGCCTGGGTGCAAGGCAGATGCTCCACCCACTGAGCCACCCAGGTGCCCTCCCCTCAAGATACCTTAACACTTTAGAAACATGTGCAATCACTGGTCTGGGTCAGAAGTTCTGAATCCACCTGTGTCGCTCAGAGCCTCTGAAACCATGGAATTCCTTCAGGACAGACTTACTGTGACATGCAGCTAATGGCCCTTGAGTTTGGGGGGTGGCAGCCGAGCTGGGGGAGGCGCACGGGACAAAACCTCCGACTGTCCCCTGGCCAGGCTGTGACTGAGCCGAGGCAAGTGAATGCTCTGAGTCTGTGTTGAACCTGGGAACCTGTACACGTTGTTCAACAGAAGGAAGAAGAGCAGGTCTCTGCACACGAGCCGGCGCTTCCTGCATCGCTGGTCCATCTGTCTAGGGGGAGGGCCATCTCCGGACGACTCTAGCCGTTTGTTATCCCACCGCCCTCCACTGGTGTTTCTGGGCTCCTACAAGTCTGCGGGGTCCCATTCAGGGAACAATGTCCAGGCCTGACCTCATGAAACCCGTACACAGGGGAAGAAAGCCCTGCTTCTCCCTCAGACGAAGGGACATTCTGGAGGCGCTGTGCCCTCAGATCAGATGCTGCGGGGAGGGTGTCCTGGGTGGGGGTGGCAGCAATTTATTCATGTTACCTGATTATATGGTGATCTGCACATTCTGTAAATTGTATAAAACAAACTAACCATATTATAGACGTTTTGGAGATAAAGGTGTGACGGAGGGTGTATATCCTCATAACTAAACATAGCGATTCTATCAATTATTAATCGGTCATCGTATATTCCATCATCTTAATTCGAGAAGGATTTGAAGGTGCTTACCAACGTACATGCAGCATAGCACAAGATAATCAATAGCTAAAAAGTCAGAGTAAGAGGCCTAATAGTTTTGTCACATTCAGTATAAACATAACATGCAGAAACACATACGAATGTAGCTATTCTTATAAATTGGTGTATTTCCTCCCAGCCTTTTAACATATGTACGTGTCAGGGCACTTGGCGGGCTCTGTCGATGGAGTGTGCATGACTCTTGGTGTCAGGGCTGTGAGTTCGAGTGCCGCGTTGGGTGTCAACATGACTTAAAAATAAGATCTTAAAAAAGAAAGTATGTAAGTATGTACGTGTTTTATAGTTTATCCTGCTTCCTCCCCTCTCCCTACCCCCCCAACTGAATATCATACAAAATTTTCCATGTGTCTTTCTAAGGCTCAGGATTTAATGATAAGTCCCAAGGATGTGCCCCTTACTGACTTGATCGTTCCCCTATTGTTGGACCTTAGGCTATTTTCAATGCCATTGTGAAGATAAACAATAGCATCATTAACATCTTTGTGCTTGTAACTTTTTCCATAGTTCCTTAAGTAGATTTCCAGACTAATGGGAGGTTTGAACATTTTGATGACCTTTGACACAGATCCCTGGGCTGCTTCTCCCAGCGTAGTGTGCACTTTGGGGGCTTCCAGCACAGTCTTGGTGCCTTCCTCTGTGTCCTCCTCCCCCTGAGGCTTGTGTTGCTATTTTTCTGGTTTCTTGCTAATTTCATAGGGAAATAGCACATTGTCATTTTCACTATGCGTGCGTTGCCAAGTTTAGCTCTTGGCGTCTGAGGGGTTTTTTTCCACCCATTTGAGTTTTTTATGTACAAAATATATTAACCCTTCTACAGTAATATTTTGTAAAATACTTTCTCCAGTTTATGTGACTTTTACTTTGGTTCAGGAGAATCTCTTTGCCTTTGATCCCAGAAGTTTTACATTTTAGATAGTCCAAGAAAGCTCTGGTAACTGTCCTCTCTGGTTTCTGCCCATTTACCTAGAGACTGTGGCCCCAGGTCATTAGCCTGGCAGTTGCCTGGTGGGGGGATTGGCTGGGTTTTCCTTTCTTGAAGCCTCACTTGTGCTCCACCTAAAACCACTTCAGGAAGCTGAACCAGTAGTATTATCCAGCATACCTGGCACTTAGAGTGGACTAACACTCTTCTTTCCTGTACAACAAAATTAGTTTCTGTAATAATCAGGAAATAAAATAATGAAAATGGCCAGTAAAGGATGGTAGACAGTGAAATCTTCTACTCTTGAACTTTGTATATATGATTGCACTGGTAAAAACAAAAACAAAAACAAAACTGTGTTGGGGGGGAGGTAACGGATTTAATCATTGTTATTTTTTTAATCGAATGTTATGTCATTCCAGTATAGCTAACAGTGTTATATTATTTTCAAGTGTATGATATAGTGATTCTACACTTCGTATAGCACTCAGTATAATACTTGTTAAATACGTTAATGCATGTTTAGGAAAAAGGGAGAGAAATCACACTTCTCTATGAATCTGTGGTGGTAATAAATAAGTATGCTATAGTTTCTATATTGAGTCTTACATTTGTCAGACCTCGTAAGACCTGATCTCCTCTGCCAGTTTACGTTCAGTGGACAGAGCCGGGTTTGTCCATCTGTTTTCCTCTATAATTGGCTGTGGTGCACTTCTTATTAATTTTTAATTTTGAATAGTTTCTTCCAGCTGAAGCAGGAGAAATATAAATAGAAAAAAAATCTTAAACATGAAGACAAATTTGGCAGAAATTCACAAATTTCCCCTTTCACGGTAAATCCAGAAATTGTAATGCTGTCCTTTATTTCTCTAGGATTTATTAAACATCTCTGCTGCTGAGAAATTTTAAACTTCAGTAATGCTTCAAGGGGCCCCCTAGAACAGCAGGATGGAAAGGGGGAGTAGCCCGGTCGTGCTTCTCTCGATTTTCTGCGCTCCCATCGTTTCTTTCTGGCCTGCTCTGGAGGTTCAGGGCGGGACGTGGGGACACAAACCTGGTGCCAGGTGGAGCCCGGATGGATTCTGCATCCTGTGAACTTGTCCTGAAGCATGGAGTCCCTTTGTGCATCTGGTCCGGGGATGCTGACTTTACTCCAGATAGTTTTTGAAGGCTCTTCTGTGTGGGGTTGAGTGTGTATTAAGGATAGCTAACACCTCTGGGAATTTGAAACTTACATATGTTATTAAAATAAAACAGTTCACACAGCAGGTGTATAGAATAAGACAGGAGGCTCAGAGGACTGGAATGAAGGCAAGTGTGCATGTGTTCATCCACGGTGCCAGTGCCTGGTGATAGCAGAAGCCAATCCATTTCATTATTGTTTTGTTTGTTTTGTGGGTTTTTTAGATTTTATTTATTTATTCATGAGAGACAGAGAGAGGCAGAGACTTAGGCAGAGGGAGAAGCAGGGTCCTTGTGGGGAGCCTGATGTGGGACTCGATCCCAGAACCTCGGGATCACGGCCTGAGCCAAAGCCAGACACTCAACCACTGAGCCACCCAGGAGTCCCTCATTATTGTTTTAAATTCCCTTCAATTTGCCTCCTTAATTGCTTGCCTCTGAGGTCAACTGCCCAGCTTGGTGCTGAGCTAAGCAGTTCTTATGGGCCTTTTTTGTGTCTCTGCTTTCCCTCATGCTTTTTTCCCAGGCCCCAGATCCTGCCCCACTTCACACACACACACACACACACACACACACGATCATCTTCCTCATCTTTCACTCTGTAGCTTAAATGCCACCTTTTCCATGAAGCTTCCTTAATTTACTTCCCATCTCCCAAAGAAACGAACTCCCTGTGGCCCCGTGTCTGTGCCTCTATAAAGTCACCAATACTTCTGACCCTCTCATAGTTATTCAGCTCCGTGTTTATCCTCTTAATGGGCTGTGGGCTCCCCAGGACACAGCAGTGAGCCCCGTACAGCACATGTTGTTGGGTTTAGGTACATATCATCCCAGCCAGCAGAGTACAAGAGGAGGGAGAAGTAGGCAGCAGAGCCCCCCAGATTTTGGGTTTCTGGAGAGCCCTGGGGGGTGTTTGTGGGACCAGCATGAGCCTGGTGTGAGGAGACCCATTCTTGTCTGCTGAACTGTGGTCTGGGTAGTCGGGGGTGTGAACTCCAGCTGCATCTTGCTCTGATGTCGAGTATCCCCCCAGGTGCCTTTAGGGGCTCTGTCTTCCTCATGTGCCCAAGTCCCCCCACCTCCGGGCAGCCCTACCCTAAGTCTATAGGAGAAAGCCACTATGACAAGTGTCATGTGTGGCCAGGGATGGCCTTGCTATCAGAGGGTGTGGGTGTCCCGAGGGAGGCAGGCGAAGGCTGCCCATTGGGTCCTGGTTCAGAGCTCTCCCTGCTTGTCTCTTCCCCTGGGGGTGCTGGGACCTCACACGAGCATCTGTTCTTGATCTCCCGGCGCATGTACGGCTTTCTTCCCTGATTCAGGACCCACCCTGCGGCCCCCAGTCTTAAGTCAGACTCCATGGTTGGGGCTCGGGGTTCAGGCCAGTCTCCTCTTCTGCCTTCCCAACTAGGCTGAGTCTTGGGGGACTCCCAGCCATTCAGTTACCAGGCACTGGTTGATTCTTGACCCTGAGAAAGCTTGGGGGGGCCTAAGGACTAAGGGTGGATGAGCTGTTTGCTGCTCTGAAGGAAGGCTCATTCCACTGCTGGTGACCCTGTGGTACAACCAAGTCATGTGAATGCGCTCTGTACTGGGTGGGAAATGGACATGCCAGGTCTGGAGCAGAGGGGCCTTGGGGGTGGGGAGGTACAGGGTCCCTTTGCTCATGCATTGGGCTAAGGGACACGGGGTCTGAGGAAAGTGCAAGGAGGCAGTGATGCCTGAGCAGGGTTTTGAAGGATGAAGAAGAGTTCTCTGGGCAGGTTAGGTAAGGCATCTCTGCCAGAGCCAACAGCACAGATGGCTCAGAAGTGCCAAGCTGCATGATATGTCTCGGCAAACAGGCCGGTTTTCCTTCAGCATGGGGGGTGCCTGAGTGGGGGCAGGGGAGAGCCCTCAGGGATTGTCTGAAGGAGTCTGGTCCTCTCTGTGTCAACACCCAAGGTGTAGTTGGCCACCACACTATGAAATACTCAGAGGCATGGGACTCTTTGGTTTTCCCCTGACCTTGAGTGTTGAGTTTTATGGCCAGGATGTCACGTCTCGATGCCATCATGTCTCTGTCCCAGACTGGGCTGAGGCTGGCAGTCTCTTACGGCAGGTGCCCTGGTTCTAAATTCTGCTCTAACTGATGTGGGGCAGAGGCAGTCAAGGCCCATGCTGTTCAGCTGTGACTGAGCATTGTTGCACATCTCTGGGTGAGCAGACAAGGGAGTGCCAGCCATGGCGTCACGGGTGGGTGGTTCAGAAGTCCTGGGTTCTATTTCAGCTCCCTTAGGTGGCTGCTGAGCCATGTCTTGGGTTTCTGCCCCTCTCTCCCCAGCTACTCTTCTAACCAGAGAGGCCAGCTCTCCTTGGGCTTTTTTTTTTTTAATCCTTTAGCCCTGAATGGCCAGGGCCTTACCTTGCATACGGTATAGTCAAGTATTCAAAGCATCCCCTAGTTTTTCTGCATAATCCTCCCTACAGTCTAGGGCATGGGCAGTGCTGTAAATTTTCCTCTTTACCTGCAGATGAAGAAGCAGAGGCTCAGCGAAGTCAGTGATGAGTCTGTCCACATCCACTTGGCCAGTGAGCAGACTACTTGGGTCCAGTAGAGGTCCTAAGGCCATCCTGGACTCTTCTTCCTATTTGTCTTTAAATCCAGGGGTTCGGGGACTCCTGGGTGGCTCAGTGGATGAGTGTCTGTCTTCAGCTCAGGTCATGATCCCGGGGTCCTGGGATTGAGTCCTGCATCGGGCTCCCTGCTTCTCCCTCTGCCTATGTGTCTGCCTCTCTGTGTCTCTCATGAATAAATAAATAAAATTTTTAAAAAGAAAAAATCCAGGGGTTCAACTCACATGCTGTCAGGCGCTGGGCAGATGATGATCATGTAGGGACAGGGCCTGGTAACAGGGCACGGGGAGACGCATCCCATGGTGTGCTGCTCAGCTCCAGCCCGCCGGCCCGCCGATGGACCCCACCCAGCAGGCTGGGCCAGACATCTCAAAGACAGTTGGAGATCTGGGTTTTTGAGTGAAATGTCCTGATTTTACGTGTCAGCAACTAATTTGGAAAAAAAAAAAAATCTTAGCCAAAGAAACCAAATCGGCTGCCCACTGGCTGGAATCTGCCCCATGTGATCTGGTCACTTATCACCAAGTGGCTGTACTCTGCGTCTGATTTAGGGTTGAGGGGGAATGTGAGCAGACTTCCCTGTGAAGGGGAAGGAGAGGAGCTAGTGTGGGGAAAGGAGGAGGAAAGAGTGGGAAGCTGCGGGGTCCGGTCCATTCACGTCCTGCTGGCCAAGAGCTATGTAAATAGCTCAGCCGCCTGCATTCCCAGGGCACATACTTTCCATTTCCCTCCTGGGTCACCCTGAATCCTGGGGTTCTTTGGTGGTTTGTTGCCTTGCTTCCTTTTCCAAAAATTGAAATGACGATGGCTTGAAAATATTTTCTTCAGTTGGGTTTTTCCTTGGTGACTTCACTCAGAGGCAGATGTGCTCTAATAATAGCATTGAAAGTTAAGGGGAATAAGTCAGCCAGCTGGTTCTGTTCCCCAGAAGTGATGTTACAGTTCCTAAATGTGGGCCGTCCCCGGGGGCTGAGCCTGCCAGAGGGCTGTGGCCACCGTGAGACTCCAGAGTCCCTCACTCTGCGGGACAGAGTCCTGACGGCTCTCAGTCGCCAGAGAGGATGGCTCTCTCTCACTTCATCCCTCGTGGCAGCCACCGTCTGCCTTCCTCCAGGACACGTGTACCACTGGGCATGAGGCAGGTGCAGGTCTCAGGGCGCTGCCGTCTGCACCCGCTCAGCTCCCACCTCTTGCCGGTGCCCGGAGCCTGGGGAGACCCCATCTCCCTGGAGCAGCCCTGACCTCCAAGTGCCTCTGCAGGTCCTCGGCCCCAGGGCCAAAGTCCTTGGCGGGAAGGCCTTCCCGAGCTCGTGAAGCCTGGTCCCCCGCCTCTGGCGTTCCAGAAGACATTTTTCAGATAACCCACTGACCTCTCTGGAATAGTGTTTTATTTCCTGTAAGACAGTAGGAAGGAGGCGAGCTGAGTTGGAGAGTCCAGAAGCTTTCTGTGGGCCATGGGGGCGACAGGGGACTTGGGTGTGGGTCAGGCTTGGAGGCACACAGGCCATCCTGTGCTGTGTTCATGGGCCACTGCCCTGGGACTCAGGGAGAAGACAGGAAGGCCGGCAGAGAGCCCATGCTGCTGCTCTGTGAAACCCTTCCTGTCTGCAGTCATCCCAAGAGCTGCTGGCAGATGTCTCCAGATAAATGCCACTTCACTGCAGCCTAAAGCCCAGAGTGAAGTGGGCAGTCCGGGTGTTCCTGCTTTTGGGGGGCAGGAGTCCCCTGCCACGGCTGGCCGTGCAGGCGGGAACCCCAGGTCTGTGCTCTGACAGGGCCTCCAGCTTCTCTGGGCATGGGAGGCCCGTGGTCTGGCTGGCTCTCAGCAGGCCCGGGCTGCTAGGGAAAGTGCTAAGTAAGCACTCAGGGCCTGGTTGACAGCGATGCACGGGGGAGGGCGATGAGTCAGTGTGTTTATGAAAATCACACGTACCAGCATAGACATCAAGATGACCCGGGGGACAGCCGTGCTCAGAGAGCTGACGAGTCTTGCTCGTACTTAGGGGTTCACTGCTGTGTTTTCTTGACAACCCGTTTCCTGTGCCTGCAGTGGTCGACGCATGAACAGATGCATGGCTGCTTAACTGAGACAGCCTCTGTCCTGACGGCCTCCGGTTGGGAGAGGGAAAGCTGGTGATGCACGGTAGAATCCAGAGCCATATGCCAGCCTCCCCTGAGTACCAGCTCCCTCAGGCACCAGTCTCCACTGGGTACCAGCTTCCACTGGGCACCAGCCTCCCCCAGGCACCAGCCTCCCCCAGGCACCAGCCTTCCCCAGGCACCAGCCTCCACTGGGCACCAGCTTCCCCTGGGCATCAGCCTCCCCTGTGCTTACCCTCCCCCGGGCATCAGCCTCTCCTGGGCATCAGCCTCCCCCAGGCACCAGCCTTCCCGGGCACCAGCCTCCACTGGGCACCAGCTTCCCCTGGCGCACCAGCCTCCCCTGGGCATCACCCTCCCCTGGGCTTCAGCCTCCCCTGGGCTTACCCTCCCCCAGGCACCAGCCTCCCCCAGGCACCAGCCTCCCCTGGGCAGGGCTGCAGGTGCTTCTTTGGAAATGAGCTCGGGGTTTCTGACTGTCTCTGCAGGTCTGTATCCATTTGCTTGCCGCCACTTAGCCACAGGCAAATCAGTGTGATCTGTCAGAAATATGAATTGCACTACCACATCTTGCCTGGAAATACTTCCTAAGTATAGTTCAATATTTGATACTGCATGTAAGTTCTGGTGTGGCATTCACGCTCCTCCTGAAAAGTTCCCATGTTAGAAATTCCTTACGTGGGAGTTCCCAAAAATTTGGCTTTGGAGTTAGCCCAGAGTAACCCCCTAAGAAAATCTCTTACAAGTACTTTCTGGGTTCTCAGAAGCTACTTAGAAGGCTGTATTGTGTCCATGAACATTCTTGGCCCAGAGAGGTCAGCCTTTAAAGATTTTATGTATTTATTTGAAATGGAGCGAGAGAGAGCACAAGCATGAGGAGGGGCAGAGGTGGAGGGAGCAGCAGACTCCCCACTGAGCAAGGAGCCTGACTTGGCATGATCCCAGGACTCTGAGATCATGACCTGAGCCCAAGGCAGGTGCTTCACTGACTCAGCCACCCAGGCACCCCCTCCCGGGTATTTCTTTGGAGATACCCTGAGATTGAAATTACGAGTTGTAAATCAGAAAGCCTGAGAACACCACTGGACAGAGCAGAAGTCTTCTTCAACCTCTAGCTTGCTAAAAGTTGACCTCTCTGGAGGCACCTGGGCAGCTCAGTTGGTTAAGCAGCTGCCTTCCAGCTCAGGTCATGATCTCAGGGTCAAGTCCCGAGTTGGACTCCCTGCCTGGCGGGGACCCTGCCTTGTACTCTCTTGCACGTTCTCTCTCCCAAATAAATAAATAAAATCTTAAAAAAAAAAAAAAGAAAAGAAAAGAAAAAGAAAAAAAGAAACACTCAGGAGTGAAAGAGCCACTAAACCAGGACAGTTCTGTGTTGGTAGTGGTGTTGTGCTTCTGAGAGCTACAGGGATGGGCAGCGATATTTTAGATTCCTCAAAATTTTGCAGATGCCTTCTTTACATTTTCCTGGTGGCCTCAATATCATACTCCTGCGTGGGAGAAAGACAGGCAGCCTGGCCCTGCTGCCAGGGGAGCCTCTGGGAGTGAGCAGAGGGACTTCTTTCAAACTATAGGTCCCTGGGGGACAGTCTGCAGACAGCAGAAGAGCTGCTGGTGGCACAGGTTGGTGGCTCACGGGCCAGGCCTCCTCTCACCTGCTGTCTCGAGCACCAGACTTAATAAAGCAGTTCCTGGGGCTTCTGGAACCTCCAGAAAGATGATTAAGGCAAGCCCCTAGCTCCTCCAGGGTTCATTCTGTGGAAGGAATGGGACCACTGTGGGGACACACTTCCTGCCAGCTGTGACCTTCACTCTCTGCATGTCCCTCGGGGTGGCAGGGTCTGAAGGCCAGTGCTGGGGGATAGAGGGGGACATGAGCAGACTGTGCACCACACGTCTGCGGAGCCAGCATAGACAGAGCCCCTGCCACTGTTTCATCCCCAGACGAGGCACCCCCTCTGGGGCTCAGGGACGAGACATGACCACGGAGGTGTGCGGCACTCACTCTCCTGGTTGCTCGTGTCTGCCAACCAGTACTGCACGCAGAGAATTTAATCCTGAAAACAGTCCTGCAGGCCAGGTGGTAAGCTGGAAGCTGGAGCCCAGAGGGGCTGCTAACTTGCCTAATACTGCCAGCTGGCCGGAAGCAACAGGATTTAACCCTGGAACTCTCCGGCTGTGGCTCACATGCCACCAGTGACAACAGAGCAGCCCAGCAGGCTGATGATGCGCTCACACCCTGGAGCCAAGCTGCCTGGGTTTGAATCCCGCCTTGGCCCCATACTGGCTCTCCAACCTGGGGCAAACTGTCTAAGCTTGCTGTATCCCCATCTATAACCCTGGAGAACAAGAGTCCCCATGTAGCAGGTCGAGGTGCTGGTGTCCTGCATACACCATGCTCACCAAGCACTTCATCTGGCCCTTCTACTCACTACTGATCAGCTACTTGGTACATTAGTGGGAGCCACGTGCTGTCTGCACCACCGCGCCACCCACCTGGGCTTGGCCTTGGCCTTGGCCTTGGTCTTGGGGAGCTGGGAGGGAGGAGTCCGGGCCTCCAGCACCCCAGGCCAGTGGGACAGGGGGTGGGGGGGGATGCTGTGTAGCCCCACCCTTCCGTGCCAGCGTCTGCTGACCAATGAGGACCTTCGGTAAATTTCCACCCTCTGTAACTGGGCTTTGTTTCTTTGCATTTTACCAAAGTGAAAATAAGTTCCCTGGGGACAGGCCAGCTGAGGCAGGGGAAGGGAGGGAGGGACCTGGTGTGGGTCCCAGGGGTGGGCTCCCCCATCCCCACCACCGCCACCCCTAGCTGGGCAGGGCCCTGTGTACCCTTTCCCAGAGGAAAAGCTGAGCCCTTCTGTCCTGTGAGCTTTGTCCGCTGGGAGGTCAGCTGCTGGAGGCCGCCCTCCCCACCCCACGGCTCTTCCCGGCCAGGCCTCTCCCGGCTTCCTCCCATTGTTGGTTCCCGGCCCCTGGTCTTGCAGCCTGGAGACCCCCTGGCTCCTGGTGTGAGAGGTACACTAGGCCTCTGTCCATGCAGGGCGCTTCCCTCTGTCTTACCCTCCCTCCCTCTGTGTGTCCTCCTCTCTCCCTCCCCTCCCTCCCCCACCCCTCCTGTTTCCTCTAGCTCTCTATTATTTTTAGTTCTTAAGAGGATGAAGCCCAGGCGGGAGGAGGAAGGAGGAGCCAAGTTAGTGACCTTCTAGACCAGAGATGGAGCATTCCTGGGCCTCGCCTAGTAGGGAGTGTTAGGAACATTTCCATTTTGAGTGAAGGATACCTCCATTCCTGGCTTGCCAAACAAAGGCTGAGTTGGCAGGATTGCAGGTCTCCTGGATGCCAGCTCCTGTAAAGCTAGGAATTGGGGGTACCTGAGTGGCTCAGTGGTTGAGCTCAGGACTTGATCCCAGGCCCTGGGAACCCCACAGGGAGCCTGCTTCTCCCTCTGCTTGTGTCTTCACCTCTCTGTGTGTCTCTCGTGAAGAAATAAATCTTTTTTAAAAAATTAAAAAGCTGGAAATTGGGGAGGCAGGAGGTCTGGAGGATGCACTACTAAGAAGACCTTTCCGTGCTGAGTTGATGACCTGAGTGAAGGAGAGGGGGTCCTCTGAACCCTCATGCATGTCTGTGAAGAGACCCCTGGTGCCCAGGGCCAGCCAGGCTGCCAGCTGCCTATTGGAGCCATGGTGGGTGCAGAGAACCCCAGGCGGACTGAGCAGAAGTTCCTGCACATATGCCCCTCCTGCTCCCTGCACTTGTCTCTAGAAAAATCCAGGCCCCGCAGGTGAGTCTAAAGAAGTGTGAGCCAGCTTAGGTGTATCTGGTCTTGTAGGAGGTGGGATGTGGCAAGGCCTGGGCCCTGGCTGTGTGCTGGGCCTGTGAGGTTCCTCATTGCTCACACAGCTGGTGGTGCTGTCGTCCACTGTGTGTGGACAAGTGCTAGGACAAGCGCCCAGTCCTCCAGAAGCTTACCCTCTGCTGGCCGACGCAGGATGGTACACAGAATCCTGAGGCACTCATATGTACTCTGGAACTTCTGGGGGTTCCAGAACAGGCATGTGGCTGGAGTGACCTAAGAAGCTCTGTGGAGAAGTAGGGCCAGCTCAGAGATTCCAGTGGGATAGGCCGCAGGGACAGGTAGGGTGCAGATCAGTGGGGGTGAGGAAGGAGGGCACTGCAGGCGGAGCGTCTGCACCTGCATGAGCAGAGACGTGGGGTGAAGCAGGTGTGCGGCAGGTGTGCAGCAGGTGTGGGGCAAGGAGGGGGCTGGCTGAATAGGAGAGGATGGGAGAGAGAGAGAGAGAGAGAGACTGTGTGTGGGAGTGAGGGCGGAAAGGCATCTGGGACTGGCCTGTGTCCCTAGGGTGCAGTGAGCACTCGCCAGCTGGGCCAGGACAGCCGCCCTGGCAGAGATCCGGGTGATGGCAGAGGGGGAGTAGCTCTGATTGAGGACCCCTGGGTACCAGTCTGGGTCTGGGAAGGCAGCTCACCAGGAAAGCAGAGCTGGGCAGCCGTTCAGGGGTTTCCTGGCTTTGGCCAGAATGTGCCACTAGGCATCGACCGGCCAGAGTGATTCCCTCAGACAGGATCAGCGGGGCTGGGCTTGCATCGGGAGCACCCACTGTCAGGCAGGAGCTGTAGGTCCTGACCAGGTCTACACCCCTGAGCTGGAGCATGGCAGCCCTCATGGGAGTGGAGAGGACGGAGCCCTCACCCCGAGAGCCCTGGGCCAGTTTCCGCCTCCCATGCCTGTAGTGGCCAAGGCAGCCAGGCCTGGTGGGCTGGAGAGCGCTGCCCACCCCTGCTCTCCTGCCCCAGCCCAGCCACATGTCCAGTGCAGGGGACGTCAGCCACCCCATCCATCAGTGGCTGCTCCAAAGGGGAGGTAGGAGAAGGTGTGCACAGCCATGACCTCTGTGGTCGGTGGTCTATGCCCCCCTGCCGGGAACCCCCCCATCCAGCCTGGGGAGCATCATGTGAGGAGACAGAAATAAAAGAAAACATTCCTTGGGTCCTTTTTGAAACGTGTTTTTGCATTTGGTTTTTAAGAGAATTGTCTTGTTTGTTAAAGAGGGGAAAGACGGTTAGTCTTAAAGCCCAGACTCTTTATTTTTAGCCGGAGCTACCTGCCCTGCCAAGTCCTTGGGCTTAATTTTTCCGATCCTCGGGGTCCTGGTTTTGAAAGGCCTTCCCTCCCCCTTGCCCTCGCCCTCCCCCGCCCGCCCCCAAGTGCACAGCTCAGGCTGGCAGGGGCAGGTCTCACTCTGGGCCCCAGCCAGGTTCCTGAGCAGGGCTCCAGGAGGGGAGCCATTGGGCCAGGGACCCCTACCTGCCCAGGCATGCCCAGCTGCCCAGCTGTCCGCTCAGGAGGCTTTGCCAGGCCGAATACAATGAACAAAGTTGGCCGGCCTTGGCATGGGAGAAGCGCAGGCTTTCCCCCAGCGAAGGAGGGAGGGATCACCAGGGAAACCCTAACTGCTGTTTCAGAGAGACCAAAAGAAGGAAGAAAAAAGCATTTTTCCAAACATGGACAACTCAGTGACTTTCGCTCAGACTTTTGCAAGAGCAGAACAAAGGACACTGACAGGGGCAGGCCTTCCCTGAGCAGGGGCCTCCCGCATCCACTTTCAGCGCTTGGTTACATGCGGCCTTGACTAAGTGTGTGTCAGGGAGGCGGCTCTGGGAACAGACTCTGAAGGGGGCAGAGCAGGCCTTCAAGGAGGCCCCCCCACATCAGAAGAGCCACTCTTGGGGGAGTGGCTGATAGCCCCAGAACAGGTGGAGAAGATTGGGGGGGTGGGGGCTGGTTGTCCTGTTGGCTGAAACAAAACAAAATGCTCGGAATTAAATTAAACCAGGAAGCTGTGTGACCTGGAGCACATTACTTACCCTCTCTGAACATGTGTCCTTGCTTGCAGAGCAGACATAGCTCTATCAGTGTGGGGAGGAAGGAGGTCATGGGAAATTACAGGTATGCCTGACAGTACATCAGACATGTAACATGCAGTATCTTGGCCTCTTTCTCCCACAAGCCAGGTCATTAGCTCTCACTAACACACATGTGCACACACGTATGCCACAAAGCCAAATCTCTTGGCAGTATTGTTTTGGAAAGTCCCAGGGTCCAGAAAAGATTCTCCTTTTCTGACATCTTAAGAGATTTCTCCTCATCTCTTTTACTCTTAAAAAACAAAACAAAACAAAACAAACAGATTCTGTATAATTATCTAAAAAGAAAAGTTAGGGGCAACTGGGTGGCTCAGTGGTTGAGCATCTGTCTTAGGCTCAGGTTGATCCCTGGGTCCTGGGTTCGAGTTCCACATCGGGCTCCCTTTGAGGAGCCTGCTTCTCCCTCTGCCTGTGTCTCTGCCTCTCTGTGTCTCTCATGAATAAATAAATAAAATCTTTAAAAAAAATAATAAGATAAATTTAAAAAAGAAAAAGTTAGCCAACTGGTCAAACTATTTCAATAAAAAGGGAAGTGCTGGAAGACAAGCAGAAAATTGAGGGAAGAAGTTAGATGTGAAAAGGTTAAGAAAAGCCCCACTCATTATAAAGAGGAATGTGCTCAGCCATCTCACTGTTCACCCCGCAAATACTGTTCTCTGGTGGTGCCTGGCCCACTTCCACCTAGTGGGGTTATTTGGGAAGATTCTTCTGCTTTGGGCAATTTTACTGATTTTCTGAACCAGAAACTGCTGTCAGCACCCGGGCCTGGCTGGCTCCAACTGTCCCTGGGTCACCGTGGAGTGGGGGGGCCTTGGGAACTGCTCCCGTGGGCTCCCGGCTCCCAGGAGCGCCCAGAGGGGAGCATTGCAAGCAGTTAATCACACCATTAGCTCATCTTCTTGCCACCTAGCGAGATTTGATGTTCTGGAAGCTCCTAGCTGGATTCTCACCAGTCTGCTGTGCCTTAGAGGCAAAAACTATTTCAATTAAAAAAAAAAAAGACACAAATAAAAGCAAAATGAACACCTAAGGTTCTGTTGCCCCGGGACAGTATACAGAGCACAAGCATTGGTATTCTCACCTCGGTTCTCCCCTGAGCCCTGTGGGGCAGGCAGGACACATGCCATGTCCTGGCACCTGGTTGACAGATGAGAACACCGCAGGGGACAGGGGGTGCTGGGTTTGAAGGCTTGCTCAGTGCTGCAGCTTGGAGATGGCTAAGCAAAGCACCATCCTAACTCCAAACCCTGGACTATGCTCTGCTTCATCATATGCCTTCTAGAAAGGAAATCCTGCATGAAGCCTGCCGTCCCGGCCCCGGAGGCAGAGCCATGTGGGGTCACCTGGCACCATCAGTGGGAAGGGAGGCTGGAGGGAAGGCCAGCTGTGCTGGGCCGAACGAGGGGCTGTGCAGAACTATGTTCAGGAGCCTGCTTCTCCAGACAGCCCCGGCATTGCTGCGGCCCATGGGAGAGGAACGTGGCTCCTGAGAAGCCTGTAGCTGCCTGGAAACCTCAGCTTGCTTCAGGGTGGAGGGCGGGGCTCAGACCAGTTCCCGATGGGCTTCCAAGGGAAAGGGGGGTCAGAGCTGCATAGGGTCAGTTAAGTGTTCTGCAGGCATTCTTGGGAAGAGTCCCCAAAGGTAGAGATGAGCACCCTGGCAGGTGTCTGTGGGAGGGTGGGGAGAGGTATGAGGGGCCCATGCCCATCGGCGGAGGGCGAGCAGGTCGGGATCCAGACGGCCCTGCAGGCCCAGGGTCACCTGCTCCCGCTGACCAGTTGGGCAGTTTTCCCCCTCAGGAGACAGGGCCAGCTGCCGAGTCCCCAGTGCCCCCAAAGGAGCCCATGCTCAGTTCAGGCTCTGCCGTCCCCGTATTGACAATCCCACTGAGTTTTGGGGGAGGAATCCTGTGTGTCATGTCTCTGGTCCTGTGTGGGTGGGCAAGCTCCTCCTCCTCCCCCAGCCCAGCTCGGGATCCCTGCCTCCCTCCTCCTCCCCCTTCTCCTCCTCCTCCTGCTCTATCCTTGTGGATTTTGTGGGAGACAAAGGCCAGACTCCGAGGTGATCCCAGTTAGACCTTCCGTTTGTTGGAGACTATTTCCCTGCAGTGTGAGTAGGATGTCTAGGGGCACAGCTGGACGATGGTGTTTTCTCAGGAGCCACGGGCATCACAGGGAGGCTTGGAATCTGGTTTAGAAAAACACACAGGATCAGACACTAGCCAGGCTTCCTCCCTTGGGCTCAGCCTGGGCCCTGCCTCCTGCTGGCCAGTGGGTAGTTTCCACTCTGGGCAGCTCCGAGCCTGGGGCCAGAGGTGGCCTGGAGAACCGTAGGCCCAGAAGGCTCCCCAGCATAGAAACCTGTGAGCTCTGAGGTCCCACGTGTTGAAGCAAGGTGTTTGCCCCACGTGGATGCTGGTCTCCAGGGAGTAGGTCTCACATCTGCTCATCTGCTGTGAGGTCACACATGCTGTGCCCCGAGCCTCTGGCTCCTGCTGGCAGGTTATGTAGGGTGGATGAAGTCTGAGCTGCTGGGACAGGCTGGCTGGCTGTGACTGGGGAAGGCTCATCTGGGGTTGGCCAGATTCACTGAGACTCCTGTCATCTCCTGCATGAAGAGGGTAGGGGTTTGTTGTCAGGTTTTTTCCTCCCACTACAAATCTCTCCACGTTCTCTGATGGTTTCAGCTCAGGTCAAGTCAGGTGCAAGGGGATGGAGCTGCCTGGAGCAGTTTCCATACATAATGCATCTCCAGGTTGCTCCATCTTAAAGGATCTCCTCCCGCGTCCTGTCGGTTTCTGGTCCTTTCCTTCTAAATCACCCCCATGTAGCTGGGGTACAGCATGAGACCCCACCTTCAGAGAGTGAGGTCAGGCATGCAGCAGGTCAGCAGAGAGCGGGGCCCCACACTCACATAGAAAACAGCAAAACCCAAACTATTTAACCCTGGGATGTGGTCCTCTAGGCATTTGTGTAGCTGGGTCTCATTCAAGTCCACGAATCTGCACCTGTTTGTTACCCTGACAATGTCACTTTGGTTGGCCTTACCCCGAAGCACAGAATCAAGGTGAAAGCCTGGCCTTTGGCGCCAGACCTGCTTGGCCAGGTGGCAGTTTTGTGGCTCTTTCCTTTCTCCCATACCGCTCCCAATATATCCCAAGTGCACCACTCCAGCCACAGTCAGATCTGACTGATGGGAGAGGCTTGCGTTATCTGGTAGCTAAGCTGGAAGTGGCACCTGCCCAGCACCCCCCTCCCAAGTGGGACATACATGGGGTTTGATGGCCAGCTACAGAGCATCTCCCAAAGGCTCTGGACTCTAATGCTAAATGAGCACTCAGAAGACTCCCCCAGAGCAGAGCGGCTGGATGCCTAGGGGACCTGCCGTGAAGAAACCTCCTTGTTGCCCTTCCTGTTCAGTCTTGTCTGCTGGTACCTTGTCCAGCGTCCACAGGGCTGGAAGAACAGGGCCCTCCCCAGATGTTTGGCACAGCAACTGTTGAATTGGTTTGAGGTTCCCAGGGTAAGCTGGCCCTGCTGGCAGGGGCACAGAATGGATTGACTTTGGGGAAGCAACCCAACTTGGTGAGCCTAGGATTCTTCTGCTTACAAAGAAAATGCTTCTGTCTATTGTCAGGTTGTTGTGAAGATCAGACATGAGTCTGTGAGATGCCTGGTCTAGCATCTGTCTGGCACCTGGTCCAACACCTGTCATATAGCAAAAGCTCCCTGAGTGGTGAGCTGTGAATGCGGGTGCCTGGCCCAGTGCTGGTGGGCAGGCATACAGGGCTCTGCATGTCCAGGGCTCTGCTAGAGCTGCCAGCTTGCAGCGAGCTGGGAGCGCCCCCCCTCACCGCGATGCTCAGCAGACCCAGGAAGAACACCCCCGCTTCTGCGTTACAGGAGCCAAGCCCCAGGTGTGCGTGTGAGGAAGTCCTGAGTCAGAGTTGAACGTGCCGCAGTTGGCTAGCCCAGCTCCTCGGATTGACCTGTGTGCACCTGCAGCCCAGAGAGGCCAGCAGGGACCCGACAGGTGTACAGACCTCTGGGGACATTCTAGGATGCATCTGCTCCTGGGGGCTGGCGAGCAACAGCGCTGCACCCTCCTTTTCTGGGGCCAGCTGTGACCTGGAGGTGCTTTCTCGGGTTGGCGTTGGTGGCCACATTCGGTACCACTTGGGTGCCCCTAGTGTACCAACCCACAGGATAGGAACATTCTACCACCTGGGGTCACCTTAGTGTGGGAGAGGACTCTCGTGGCCTTGGCCTGTTTCATGCTGAAGGCATGCTTCCTTATGTTGGGAAGGGAAACTGAGTAGCCAGTTTGTTTACTTACAGCACAGTGTGAACTGTCTGAGGGTCCCCGCCCGAGCACCCCCTCCCTTCTGGCTCAGACTCTCCCACACATACCCCATTCTCATGGGAGTGGCTTTCCCACCTGCAATTAGGGGAACCTGTGTGTTGCCCTCTCTTACAGGTAAGGCAGTCGGGCCACCGGGAAGGTCAGAAGCCCGTCCAATGGCAGTCAGTGAGCAGGGGATGGAGAGTCAGGACTCAGGCCCAGGTTGACCTGCCTCCCTGCACCACCACGCTGCCCAGCTCCAGGCTTCCTGGCCCAGGGTCCAGAGCTGGCCTGGCCTGCTCACCCTCGGCTGCTACTGGACCAGTGGTTCCAGACCTGGGCCGGGGCTCTGTCCCACGGGCCCCTGCCTGCCATGGTCTGCTCCCCCCAGTCTGTCCCCACAATGCCTCTGTCGGGCACAGCCTCCACGAAGGCCTTCCTTCCCAGCACTCCCCCATCTTCACATATACCTCCCTGGCGGTGGGACCAGTCCTTTCCAGGTACTCTGTTGCCCCCGAGTCTACAGATACAATGTGAGGTGATACACTGCAGCCGGTGACACTGCCCTGGAGGGTTCAACCATCCTCAGGACCTGGGGGACCAGCTGTCATTACCCTCCCCCCTCCCCCCACTCACTAGGCAGAGGAGGAAACTGAGGCCCTAGAAGGACATGAGGGTGGAGGTGTGGGCTTTGGTGTTCCCTGATGGGAAGTGGATGGGGTGGGGTCCACCCTGGCCTGGGAACATGTGCTCTTCTGCTCCCATGCTGCACCTGTCATACCCTTGTCCTTTGTGAGCTCTGCTGCAGGGAAGGGACTGGCACATGGTGGCCGGCCGTGCACATTGCCTCTGTGCCTACCTTAACGTCTTCCTCACGAATCTAGGAGGCCACTGCCCACCTCATCTTGTGTTATGAGTTTTTTTCTCATCGTTTATGGGGTCTTCTGGGTGCTCAGATAAGTAACGCCTTGGCCTTCCTTAGCCTTCTTTGGTGATCTCCATCAGAAGGATCTAGAAAAACAACCTTGCCAGTAGAGGCCCAGCCCTTCTGTCACATGGCCTCGTGTAAGAATAGACTCGGTCTTGATGGTGGGGTGAGGGTTTCTGGCACCAGGAGAGATTGCCAGGTTCAGTAGGGAGCAATTCTTCTCCTTAAACAGATTTTAATTTGAAAGCCTGCTGACAGGAGCAGCTGAGTCTCAGCAAAGGGGGAGAAAACCCTGGTGGCTGATTTAACCTTGAATCCACCTTGGGCACCACCAGCCCCTGTAGGGATGTGGCCTGTGTCCTTTGCAGGGGCCGTAGGGCAGGGAAGGAGCTGTGTCTTCGGGGGTGCCCACCAGGGAAGGCAGGACCCCTCCTCCTTGCCCCCTGCCGCAGAGCTCCTAGCTTCTGCCTCTCCGAGTACAGAGCCCTGGAGCCCCCATGGGTTCACTCTGTAGTTTTCCAGGCTGGGGACCCACTTTCTTGGGAGCTCGGGGTGCTGCCCAGTGCGGGCTCCCATGCCTTTCTGGGGCTCCTGTGTTTGGGACACGCAGTCTTCCCTCGATTGTCTCTGACTTTGTCTTAAAGTTAACTCAGGGATGCATGGCCCTGCTCATCCTGGGGCCACAGGCAGCAGCGAGTCACCTTGCTCTGAATTCTTCACCCTAACCAGAAAGTACTATGTTTCCCTTTCTAATGGAGTTTTTTTTTTAATTTGCTTGTTTCTAGAGCAAATCATGGAGGAAAATAAAAAACATGGTGCACTGGTCTCCCTTTGTCATGTCCTTCAAGAAGAAGTACCCCTGGATCCAGCTGGCAGGACACGCAGGTAGCTGCTGGCCTCTGGCCTTCCTTGCCTGATGATTAGTTCTGTGGGGAGGCACCCAGTGCATGAGGGAGGGGGTACCCGGCCCTGGATGCTCTAGAGATGGAAGCATCTAGAACAGGTTGTCTCTTAGACTTTGTGGTCTACAGTCTCAGCCAGGCTGGCTGCATGTGGCCTTCAGGCTATCCTCCCCAGGGCCCATGCCGCCCCTTCCCCAAACACTCACATGTCTTCCCCTTCCTCTGTCCCTCTGACTTTCCATCTCTCTCTCCCCCTCCGCCTCTCTTCCCCCCAAGCTCAATAAAAATGTGAAATCATCACTCACAGCTCGCCCACCATTTGTCATGCTGGATAAAGCGGCCACGTTGAGTGTTTCATTGAGCGCCCACTGTATCCCACATCACCATGGCCTTGGGGGTCATGACATCCATGGAAGTAGGGTATCTGCCCCAGAGGAGCTTAGAGGTGGTGGAAGATGCAGGCTGGTCACCCCACAAGCAAAGGACAGTGTATAGAGTCTGAGGTCCAGGTGGCCGGGGTGCCCGTCAACTACAGGGGAGGAGGGACGTGTGTCCTCAGAGCCCGAGAACTGGCTAGTCTACATGTGGGGAGGTTTCGGTGGCTGCCCTGGACTTGACCTTTGTGACCGCAGACCAGCACAGGGTCTGACATTTCCTTTATATCCCCAAGGCACTGGGGCAACACCCTTCCTGAATAAAGACTTGCCTGACAGTGTGGCTAGGAAGGAGCAATGCACGGGTGGAGCACTGCACGGGTGGGCTGGGCCATGGACCTCCCGCTTCTCAGCCACTTTCCCTGTCCTGGAACTGAACCCAGCCCTATCAGGACCCCTTCACTGCCTGAGCAACAGGACTGAGGGTGGGGTGGGGGTCCTGATGGTAGCACACAGAGGCGTGCGTGGGCCTCACTACCCGAGCTGAGCCTCCAGCAGTGAGGGCCCGTGTCCTTGCATCTTCAGACCAGGAGCCTGGGGTTCTCGGGAAAGCTGGGGGCCCAGCCCAGCTGTGCAGCCTGGGTGGGCGGGCGCTGGGACTCGCTACCCTCCCAAAGTGCTTGCTCCGCAGGCGGGGAGCTGGGGAGCACCCTCAGCCCTGTGCTGCCGAGGGGGCCATGGGGAGGGCCTGGGACAGGGACCAAGGGCCTCCCCCCACCTGCTCTGCAGGGAGTTTCAAGGCAGCGGCCAACGGCCGGATCCTGAAGAAGCATTGTGAGTCCGAGCAGCGCTGCCTGGACCGGCTGATGGCCGATGTGCTGAAGCCCTTCGTGCCCGCCTACCATGGGGACGTGGTGAAGGACGGAGAGCGCTACAACCAGATGGACGACCTGCTGGCTGCCTTTGACTCGCCCTGTGTGATGGACTGCAAGATGGGCATCAGGTGAGCCAGGCCCCCCGAGCACGCTTCAGCCGCCGCCGTGCCCCTGCCCTGCCCGCAGAGGTACCTGATGGGCCTCTGGGGAAGCTGGGCGTTCCCAGCCTGCCCCGAAGTCTGGTGTGCGCCAGAGCAGGCTAGTGGTCTGATGGGACCACTGGAACCCCATCCCACCCCAGTCGTATCACATTATAAGCAGAAGGGGACAGGACCCTAGCTTTGCCCCTGACAGCCTCCTCCCTTGTCCAGAGCCAGTGGCTATGGGGCTGGATAATGGGGCCCGGCTTGGTGCTGAGCTTCCCTGGGAAGGGCAGGTGGGCTTGCTTGGGGTAGCAATGTGGAGGCTCTACAGAGAATGGGCTAGTGGCTCTTCTCAGCACCCCTGTACCCTCACCCGTGGAAGAGGGGAGCCAATTAGTGGAATATGCTGGTTTGCTGACAAAGGCTTGCACCTGCCATCCGAGTGCTGTGAAGCAGGAGCCTGGGAGCCTGCTATCTTGGTGGGCGTGGAGTGCTCTGCACCCCCCCAAGGCAGACCACAAGGGGGTGCTAGGGCCTGTGTGTGGAATCGGGCCCCACCCCTGGCATCTGCCCAGGGAGATAAGCCAGGAGAGGCCTCAGGAGGGAAGGAGACAGGAAGAGTGGCTAGGAGGAGAAAGGGTGGTGCAGAGCCAAGAGGGTCCCAGACCCAGCCACCAGCACTGTGGGCCCCATTTTAGCAGCATGGTGTTCTCATCCCTCTTGCACGTGGAACATTCTGACCCAGGAGTCACAGAGCGGCTCTTCTGTTTGCAGGTAGGGCAGTGACACGTGGTGTCAGGGTGCCATGCTCACCTGGGGGACGTTTGGCTGCAAGTGCCCAGACTGGGCAGTCAGATGCTGGGCTCCTCCATCCGGCCAGTGGCTCACTGGGGAGATTGACATGGGTGGGGGGGGGGGGTTCTGGGAAGCAGCTCCAAACCGGGGTCCTGTGTTTGCTTGGGATGGTGGAAGCGGTTTTAGTTCTTAGAAGAGGAGAACAAGAAAGAAGGGTGTGTGTGTGTCCATGTGTCTGTGTGTGCACAGGAGAGAGGAGGGCCAGACAGCCAGTTCCCTTTCCCTCCTCCCTTCTCCAAGGACTGTCATCAAGTCAGGCCCTGCAGGCAGGGACTAAGGGATGGTGAAGACATCCCACTGTTTGCTCATGCATGTCCCTGATCTCCCTCCCTCCATCCATCCAAGGCCCTCACTGCTCCAGCCCACAGGGAGGAAGCAGAATGTCCCTCCAGCTACCAGTCGGCCACTGCTCTTCCCAAGAGTCTTATTTCTGTCCCCAGAAGGCCCTCCCACGGTACAGCAGGATGAACCCTCTTGAGGGAAGACACATAAATATTCTGATTAGTATTCACTCCAACCAGGACCCCAAAAAATACACCCTTGGGGATGAATGTGTGGCAGGTAGGTCCTGACAGTTGTCCAGTGTACCTGTCTATTCTCTGGGAAGCTGCTAGGGATGGGCACCCCCTCCACCCACAGCTGCCTCCTGTCCCCTGTGTCCTGCAGCTTCTGTCTCTCAGCACCCCAGTGCTCTTGGGAGAGACCCAGGATGACCAGGGAAGACAGCATTGGCCCAATTGTGGGCCGGGCCTGGAGGCAGTGGGGCAGGAGGGGGATGGTAGGTCTCCCCAGAAGCCTTCTCCTCCCTGCTGCGCCCTCACCGCCACCCAAAGGCATGGGTCATGGTCCAGTCCAAGCAGGGTCCACGCAGCCAGGGAGAAGCACAGCCCATGTCTGTACCAGGCCCTGCAGACCAAGCCCTGAGGGGGCTCTCTGTGACCCTGTGTCCCTGCGGGGACTGCAGTGCTTTCCCAGCTGTGTCCATCCGGGATCCTTGGCCTCACAGCCTCTCCTAAGACCAGCAGCCCGTGACCATACACAGTGGGGGCCTGTGCTTGCCAGAGGGATGAGGCCGGAGCCGGTAGTCACCACCGACACCAAGCCCCGGGCATGAGGGGTAGAGACTAGTCAAAAGGAACTGATGGGCAGGCTGATCAGCAAACCCAGCCTCAACCATTTTGGAGGCCTGAGGAAGAGGGGACACAGGCACCAGTCAGTGCACCAGGAGCATCGTGGGAACGGGGATCCACACGGACATACGCTCACGTTGGTCTGGCGGGTTTTCTTAGATGTGACTTGCTAGGCAGAATCAGAAGTGTCTTCCTGACATCGGAGTCAGGGCCGGTGGGTGGAGACCAGGACTGTCGGCAGCTTTTGAGGCATAGGCATGTAAGCTGTGGGCCCCCCACGGGCCTGCTGCCTTTCCTTCATGGTGAGTGGCTGGTCCCCATGGCAGGCCCTGCTCCCTCATGTGAGACAGAGGGGCCACCTCCCTCCTGGGGTGGTGGGGCCGGTGTCAGGGAGCTCAGGCCCCACCATCCGGCTGCTGACCATTTCCTCTGCCAGACGGAATGCAGATGGACCGGGGCGGGGGGCTTTTTAGAGAAAAGCCCACTCAGAAAGGACTGGAAGCTGAGGTCTGCTTCCTGTTTAAGGAGCTAGTAAATGCTCTTTGCAGAAGTAGAACCACCCACCCACCCCAGAGGCCTCCATAGTTTGCTCAGGAGCATTCAGGATGGCCAGCTGCTCCCAGCCACACGGCATACACACACCAGCATGACGGGCCTCCACGCAGAAGCGTCCTGCCCTGCAGCCTCTGCCTTCAAGCTCCTGTCGTCACTGACCTGGCTTTGGAGGCACAATGGTGTGTGCATGTGCATGCACATATGTGTGTGTGTGAGCATGGGTGTGTGTATGCGCATGTGTGGGTGTGTGTGCACATGCTTGTGGGTGTGTGTGCATGCGTGGAGGTATGTGTGGTGGGTGTGCAAATGTGGGGGTGGAGGTGGGGGTGGGGTGTGTGTGCACATGCAAGAGGGTGTGCACAAGTACAGCCAAGGGCTGACAAAAGGTTCTAGATGACCAGGCCCACGTTCACATCGGAGGATTTGGCTTTTATATTTAATACAGTGGTTTCTGGAAACTTGTTCTTCAAAGACATCATGAGTTGACCTGTAGTCTGTTCTGGGTCCCAAACCAGCAGCTTGGAGCAGGTGTGATGGAAAGTGGTGGAGCAAGGCCCTGGGATGGCGGGGAGGAAGGGGCTGGGCTGCAGTCCACAGCTGTCCGCCGTGGGCAGCTCCCACCCGCAAAGGTGGGAGGGAAACCCCTCTACTGTGGCTGCAGCTTAGTACCGTGATCTTGTTTCAGGAGGGTCACGGGCAGCAGTGGAGCCCAGGATCAGGGAGGGGGGGTTTGATTGGGGAGCAGGGATGTGTCTGACGTGCAGGAAGCCGATGTGTGCACAGGGGTGGCTTCCCACCTTAGTTTGGTGAGGGGGGTGAGGGAGGCATTGCGGGGCCAGGGATTTGGCCTGTGCTGCCCCTGTCTCTCCGGGGGGTTCCCAAGGGACTCCTGCCAGTTGAGCCAGCATGTAAGGAGGGCAGGGCACTGAGCCACTGCATTGGTTGCATTTCTTCGGGCCTTTCGGGGGCTCAGGGGTTCAGGTGTGAGGAGGCAGCCGCTGCGCCAGGCAGGCTGAGCCGGCACATCTACAATAGGACAGTGGCCTTGGGGCCCCCGGGCACCCCTTCCCAGTCCTGGGCCCACACACACACACACACACACACACACACTGTGGCCCCTTCAGGGGCCGCCTTCTAACCTGGCCTTCGTACTGGAGATGTCCCCTCTGGAGACAGCCAGTGGCATCTAAGGCCTTCCCACCCCGGAGGACTGGGGAGGGAGTGGGGCCAGAGGGACAGAACTAGCTCTGCCATTGCTCAGGTGCTGGCTTTGGGGATACCTGCTTTATGGAAAGGTTGCAGGGAGCCAAGCGGGGTCCTCTGGGGCCCTGGGCAGACTCTGCCCTCAGCCCCTCTCCCGACCTCACCCCAGCAGGACGAGCTGCTGAGCTGCCCTGCCTCCTTGCACCCTGCCCTGCTGGCTTCCGTGGGGAGCCCTGGAAGAGAGAGCCCCTCAGCTCTGCCAGGCCCCCTCAGAGATGCTGGCAGGGACACCCCATCTGCAGGGCTGCCCGTTCTCTCCCCAGCCTGAGCAGAGTGCGTGACCATCCCTCCCAGTGAGCATGCCCTGGCCAAGCTGAATGCAGCCCCTCGGGCAAGGCTGGAACTGTGGTCCGGTCAACAGTCCCCCTTACCCCCTCCCTGCACAGGACCTACTTGGAGGAGGAGCTCACCAAAGCCCGCAAGAAGCCCAGCCTCCGTAAGGACATGTACCAGAAGATGATCGAGGTAGACCCTGATGCCCCAACCGAGGAGGAGAAGGCCCAGCGCGCTGTGACCAAGCCCCGGTACATGCAATGGAGAGAGACCATCAGCTCCACCGCCACTCTGGGCTTCAGGATCGAGGGCATCAAGGTGAGGCTGGCGGAGGCCTGGGCCACTGGCTCCCAGCTGAGGAGGGCACAGAGGCGCCCACCTCTACCTGCAGGGCCGTGGATGGGCGAGCCATAGTCCCTGCAGCCTCGCTGGGTTTCTGTCCATGGCCCACTTTGGGCCCCGCTGCCTGGATCAGTGTCAGGGTAGGACGGCTGGGAGCTAGCCAGCGGGCTGAAGGCTGGGCGTCTCTGCAAATGGTCCCCTGGGGACCCAGGCTCCCGCCAGCTCCAAGCTGAGAAAGCGATTCGCTGTTTTCTTGTCCTCTTTCTTTTTTTGCATTTGGCCCTCGGACTGGCTGCAGATTTTATGTGTGCCCCCGCATAATGCTCATTTCCTTACCTTACCTATTTGAAACAATCCACTGTTCCCTAAACTCTCCCTCACAAGCTGGACATCCTGCCTCATTCATTGTCTGGCCAGCCCTGGGAGAAGCCAGCTGTCTCCACCAGCTCTTTGCCTGCCTCTCTCCTCCCCTCCCCTGCCTCTCACCTCCCTTGCTCCAGGAGATGCCCCACAAAGAGCTCCAGTGGGGAAGACTCCCCCAAGATTTGCCAGCCACCTGGCTGTCCCTCTGCCCCAGCGTCTCGCCTAATTTTTTTTTAAGATTTATTTATTTATTCATGAGAGACACACACAGAGAGAGGCAGAGACATAGGCAGTGGGAGAAACAGGCTCCATGCAGGGAGCCCGATGTGGGACTCGATCCCAGGACCCTGGGATCACGCCCTGAGCCAAAGGCAGACGTTCAACCACTGAACCACCCAGGTGTCCCAGCGTCCCTCCTAATCTTTCAGAGGCAACCACATTGCATTAACTAGCCTCCAGCCTGGTAGCACACAGACCCAGGTTTGGCTCCTAATGGAGCCATCCTCACTCACCTTTTGTCCCCAAGAACAGAGTTCCTCCCAGGAGAGCTAAGCTCCATGTGCTTCCCTGGAAGAGCCTGGAACAGACATGGTGCCAGGCTAAGAAGACAGAGCAATCTCTGGCACTGGGTGGACCAGGGAGCAGGGATGGGCAGGCAGTATTATATCTGGGCTTCCAGGGAACCCACGATAAAAGATCTCATTACATTACAAAGGGATCCTCATTGACTTTGGGGTGGGGAGCCCCTCTCTTCTGTCTGGTGAGGGAGGGCACCTCTGGACAGCAGGGACCCCTAGGCACTCGGGTTCCCAGGGCCAGGCCCTGGGTGAATCTGAGACCCATCTGTCTCGCTCCTCCATCCCTGGTGTCCACACTCCCAGGCCTTCCCTGACTGTCCACACTCTGCCAGAGACACTGCCACCACCACCCTCCCTTGTGGGGCTCAGGACTGGTCCCCTCTGCACTGCTGCCCGACTAGCTGCTCTGTGTTCTTGGACTGCCCATGGGCCCTCTGCTGACCCCCCTGGGTGGGTGTCCTCCTTCTCAGAAAGAAGACGGCTCTGTGAACCGAGACTTTAAGAAGACCAAAACGAGGGAACAAGTCACCCAGGCCTTCAGAGAATTCACTAAGGGGAACCGCAACATCCTGGTGAGTCAGGGCCCCCCACTCCCGTGCCCTCTGAGGCTCTTGGCCAGCCCTAGACTGAGCCAGGCCACCACAGAACATGCCAGCCCCAGGCTTCCGCTGGGCAGGTGAAGAGGAGGGCGACTCGGTTGCCAGCAGCATTTGAGGGTAGATGGGGGCCCTCAGGGGGTCGGGTCTCTGCCTGCCGTCCACCTCATGGCTCCAAGGTTGGTTCCCTCCTGTATGGGGATTGTCTGCTGTGCGCTTGTGTGCTCACCACATCCGCAGGGTGGCCCTCTGGGGTGGGGACATTCTTGTCCTCACGTCACAGGTGAGGAGCTGAGAGGTCAAGGCACAGCTAGCTAGGAAAGGACAGAGCTGGACCTTGCATGTGGGTCGGCCTCCTGCAGCCTGCTGGCCCCCGCACTCCCCAACACTTCCTGGGCCGGCCAGGGCTCCCCCAGGCCCTGAGCCTCCCCCAGGCCCTATGAAGCCACAAGAGGGAAGTGTGTCTGGGGTGGGGTCACCCCGTCTTCCCCAGCAAGAACTGACCGGTTCTCCCTGAGCCCCAGGTGCAAGTGGCACAGGTTTGGGACAAAGTGGTATCACATTTGTCGCTGCAATAGTAGACAGGCTGGATGGAGGCCCTGCCCTCTGGGGTCGGGACCTTGGCCCTCCAGACGGAGGTAGGGTGTGCTGAGCCTCTGCACCCTGAGGGAAAGGCACCCTGGGATGGACCCAGGCACACTAGGGACAGGCACTTTCTGAACGGGGGTGGACCAGGACAGCCTTTCCTATGAGCAGACTCCTCACTGGCCAGACCCAAGGATCTCCCTCCCTCCTTTTCAGGCAGGGGAGGCCCTCCTTAGCTCCTGGCAAGGAGGCTTTGGTCACGGGGTATGCACCCAAACTCTTTCACAGCCCAAACCCTCTTTTTTCCGGGTCACCTGCTCCTCAGCAGTGGCTGCCACAGAGCACAGCCCCACACCTCTGCGGAGGGCTTATTCGCGGGGCCAAGCCCCAGGCCGCAGCGCTGCTGCAGAAGGGCATCCGGGTACCGTGGGAGCCTGCATGCGATGGGCTTCCCCGTGGCCCCTGGGGACGGCAGGCACCCCCAGAGCCAGCACAGCTCAATCCCCATCAGAGGGCTCTGCAGAGAGGCCGCTGTTAGAGGTATTTGTGGCTCTCCCACTTGCTCTGTCCTTTGGAAGGTCAGGGGCATGGAAGTTTGTATTCTGGAAGACACCATGGCAACCAGGCTGTTGGGATGCGGCCTCCACTCTGCTGGCGTTCCAGAATAAACTTTGCCCTTGTGTGCAAGCTCACGGGGGCTGCAGGGCTGTATGGAGGCTGTCCCTCCTACACCTCCCGCTCACGAGGGAGCACGGGAGGCCCCCGCACTCCCTGACACTGACAAAGCGTGGCTGCCTACCTCGCCTGGGCCTCAGTCTCTGGCCCTTCTAGATGAGGGAGACTGGAAGAAATCAGGGTGTAAAGTCCCTTCCACTCTGACACCAGCGAGTCTAACAGGCCACGTGGGGCTTAAAAGATACCCAGCCCCCAGGTGTCCAAAACTCTGGCCATTTCTGTTCCCAGATCGCCTACCGGGACCGGCTGAAGGACATCCGGGCCACCCTCGAAGTATCTCCTTTCTTCAAGTGCCACGAGGTAGATACTGGGCTTTCATCCTCCTGGGTAGAGAGCTGTGCTCTGTGTGGTCAGCCAGGGCCCTCGGGCCTGCCCACCTGAGTTGTGAGTGTGCCTCCCACGTTAATAGATCTGCTGTTCTAGAAGCTGGAGTGGAATTTTTAGGACCATGCAGCCAGAGGCAGGCCACCTGGGATCAAGCCCCTTGCTACCTGCAGGAGCCTCATCATCATGCATCTGCTCCCTGGACGGAGAACGCAGGGCCATCCTGCCTGAGCGCTGTGGTCACCATCCTCTCACGTCTCCCTCTCCCTCCCAGCTTCTGAGGGGGGCTCATTGCCCATTCCAGGTGGCTGTGGCAGGACTTCTATCCCACATGCCTCAGGGTCTTAGGGCAGAGCTCCTAGAGCTGCTGAAGCAGCCACCCATCACCACCCGAGATCTTCTGAAAGGGCTGGCCGGTGTTCAGGCACCACTTTTTTTTTTTTAATTTTTATTTATTTATGATAGTCACAGAGAGAGAGAGGCAGAGACACAGGAAGAGGGAGAAGCAGGCTCCATGCACCGGGAGCCCGATGTGGGATTCAATCCCGGGTCTCCAGGATCGCGCCCTGGGCCAAAGGCAGGCGCCAAACCGCTGCACCACCCAGGGATCCCCAGGCACCACTTTTGAAGCAGAGCTAGAACTTTCCACCTTCTCCTGCTTTTGCACTTGTTGGTCTGCAGGGGCAGCAGGCAGCAGACAGGGAACCCAGACACCCAAGAGAGGTTTGGAAGTTGTCAGCAGGTCCCCTGGAGGGTCTGTAAGACCTGAGGTCAGAGTCCAAAGCCCCCGGCCCCTAGAGCGTGCATGCACATTCACATACCCATGCACGCTGCTCCCCCAGAAACAGTTGCTGCCATGCCCAGGTGTGTGTGAAAGCAGGGAAGCCACGCTCCTTGAAGGCTTGTGGCTCCTTCCAGAAAGCAACCTCTCTCAGGGTCATGTTTGGAAGGAGCCTCCACCTCAGCCCTGCCCAGAGAGAGGGCTGTGGGTACAGCAAGAGAAACAGGAGACAGGAGATACCAGGACTCCGGGCACAGGGAGAAGCCCCAGAAGGAGGTGGGCCAGTCCCAGCTTGGCCTCATGGCATCTTTGTGCAAGTGACACAGCTGGTCCTTGGATCTTATCCCTGCCTGGCCCCGTGGTCAGGGTGCACCTGTCCCACGTGGTGGCTCTTGGAGGGTGCCTGGGTAGGACTACCCGTGAGGAGGGACTGGGGTGCCCAGAGGGCAGACGGGGCGGCTCCTGGCCTAGCCATTCTTGGGCTGCCCCTCCCTCCCCTCGTCCTCATGGAGATCCAGGTGTCCAAGCCCTCTGCTCCTCCCAGGGCCTCTGGATTCCCTGCTGGAGCCTTCCTCCCCACCTCCCCCCTGCAGCCTGCCTGCGTGCTCCAGGGGACAGGGGCTGTGGGCCTCTGAGCCCCAGGACCCACCCCACTGGCCAAAGGACCCCACTGCCCCCGCTGGTAGCCCCATCTTCCACTCCTCTCCTCTCTTCTGCACCTTTGCTGTGATTTCTGGAAAATTGTTTTTGCTGCACTCTCTCTGGAGTCTCATTTGGAAGCTTCAGGTCTAGAAAGAGGCCAGATTAGCTGAGGCTTCTGCCATTTTCCGTCTGGGAAGAAGCAAGCCCCCTCTGGGCTCAGCATTTCCACGGGCTCTTCCCTGTCCTTCCCAGAGCCCCCGGCAGGACCCCACACCCTCTCCCCACACCTCATATCTTCCCCAGCCCCACACAGTGACCTGGGGGAGGGTTTAGGGGATGTGTTTGTATTGGGGAAAGCACTTTATTCCATGCAGTTGCTCTGACCTGGTCTGGAATGTGGGGGTGGGTGGGGGGGCTCATTAGTGCCCCAGGTCCCCAGAGAAGGGTCCTAGGCCTGTCTGTGCAGGTTTTGCTGGCGTTGTGCTGCTGGAATGGGGATGGTCTGGGCCTCACTGACACCCCTTCGGGGGGGCTATGTGCCCATGTGGGCAGCCTTTCCTCTGCCCTTGGGTACAGAGTGTGCAATCTCCTCAGCGCCTCCCTTCCACCCACACAGTCCATGGGTAGGAAGGGCATGATGAGGTCCCGAGGTTTAGCCGTGGCCTGCAGTAGTGGAGAGTGTGCAGGCCAGGGCTGCGGGGTGGGGGTCTGTCATCCCATATGTCCTCACGGAAGGTGGAGGCTGTCCTGGTAGCCGGTGGCCTCTGCCCCCTGTGGGGGCGGGAGGGGGAGCTGTCCCAGGTGCACCCTGGCTGCAGTGTGGCAGGCCCTGCTCAGCTCCCGCTCCCGGCTCCCCTGCAGGTCATCGGCAGCTCGCTCCTCTTCATCCATGACCAGAAGGAGCAGGCCAAGGTGTGGATGATCGACTTTGGGAAGACCACGCCCCTGCCCGAGGGCCAGACCCTGCAGCACAACGTACCCTGGCAAGAGGGGAACCGGGAGGACGGCTACCTCTCGGGCCTGAACAACCTCATCGACATCCTGGCAGAAATGTGCCAGGGCTCCCCGCTCGCCTGAGCCCCCCTCCCACCCCCCTACCCCACGCCCGCCTCACTGCACCCTCCCTCCTCCCCTTCTGCTTCCTCTCTCCTCAATTTCACCTTCATGTCCACCTGGGTGCAAGCCCCAAAACTGACCCTCCCGATCTGCACTACAGGATACATTGTAGAGAGGAGACTCAGGTTTCCAAGAGGAGATGAGAGATTTTTCTGGTGACTTTGCTCTTGGAGCTGGGGCTTCAGCGGCTCTCTATAAGTAGGATCGCCAAGCAGAAGCTGAATGCCCAGACCCAGGCTCCACCGCCTGCAGGGAGGCTCCGTAGGGTTTAGATCTGGAGGAAGGCTCAGGTGCAGTGGGGTGGGTCCCTAAGGCCAGAGCCGGCCCCAGCCTGGGCCTCGCGTCCTACGGGGGCCTGCTGCCCCCTGGTGGCCGGTGCAGTTCGTGCCACTGCCAGGCTCAGCCTGTGTGTGTTCCATCCTCTGAGGCTGGGGGCCCAGGTGAGGAGCCTTGTAATAACCCCGCTTCAGCAGGTGCCTGGCTGCAGGCTTCTGGTAGTTGGGGCACAAAAACCACTGGGAACTGCATGTGGGCCATGAGTAAAGCACTCGCTGCTTAGTGGCCTGGGTCGCCCACAGACGCGTGGTGATTTGCTCAAGCAGGGACCCACCCAGCTGGTAGTGCCAACCCTCCAGCTTTGGGCCAGACCCCAAGAGCCAGGAGAATGCTGCTGTTGATCAGCTATGCTCTCTGACCTAGGCATTCCTAGGCGGGGGCGGGAGCTGTGTTCTTCCATCTGATTATCGCCCTCTGCATTCAGAGGACACTGCAAACCTGAGCTTCCAGGAATGTCACCCAACCCTCAGAGTCACTTGTGCCTCCAGCTCCCTACCTTGCTATGGCAAGGTCTGGGGCTCTGGGTGGGGTGGCCCAGGGCACGCCAGCCCCCAGAGGAAAAAGAACAGGACCTTTAGAGCACACTCCCCTTATATCCCTTCAACCCCTCACCACCACCGCCTCCCCCCATGCGTCGCTGGGCTTTCATGAGCTGAAATCCCCAGCAGATTGGGGGCAGGGCTTGCAGGCAGTGCTGGGCAGGTCAGAACCAGGTTTCTGGTTTACTGGCCTCATTCCCCACAAAAGTAACTCCTAAGGCCTGAAAGGCTCAGACCCACATTTCCCACAGGTGGTGTGGGCAGCTCCCAGGATGGGTGGTGGCTGCCAGGGGCAGGGAGGGGGTGCTCCAGGCATCTCCTCCTGGTGCTTCTAGGTTGCTTGAAGATTACTGGGGAGCTAATTAAGCCGTATTTTAATTTTTGAGCAAGCCAATTATTGAGAAGAATGTAAAATTGGCATGACTTTTGAAGAACAAAGACCTCAGTTCTGTGTCCATTTGGCGATGTGCTCCTAGGTGCACCCCCCTTGCCATTGGAGGCGCAGGAGTGCCCAGAATTGTGCTCTGACCTGTCAGCAGGCCCTGGGGCCAGTTGCTCTGCAGGGAGCTGTGTCAGGACATGGTGGAGACATGTGTACCCGGATATGTGAGCCTGGAGGGACCAATCCAGAGGCAGGACTTCCTGGGCTGCCCCCCTGTCGCTCCAGGGTCTGGGGGGGGGGGGGGCTGTGACTTCCCCAGGCCATGCCAGCATTTCCCCTTTCCTGCTGGGTGAGTGACAGTTGGTGGGGGCGGAGGGTAAGACACATGAGGATGTGTAAGTACAGATTTTAAAAAAGGAAATCGCTCTGAAGCTTACTGGCTCTTGTTCAAAACCGTGGTGAGCTCCCGCGTGGGGTTTGCTAAAAGACACACATACCCCCCCCCCCACCAGCCGGCTGAGCACGAGAGGCCTCGTGACAGCATGTGACCCGGTGAAGGCAGGAGCACCAAAGCCAGCTCTGGACCTCTGGGGCCGGAGTCACTCGCCACGGCACAGAAGGGGCCTGGTGGTCCGCACACCTGAGGTCTGCGGGGAAGGGACATTGCTCATTCAGACATTGAGATTCGTGATTCCACCGCACTGGGCTGGCCAAAAGCCACCCTCCCTCTATTGATGAAGAAAGTTTGCTGAAGCAAATTAATGCTCTGAACAAAAAGTGCAGGGGACCAGCTCAATATACTTAAGAGAACAAATTTTCCAAGCACTTTAAACAGGCGCCAATTGTTGGCCAACAATGCGCTAAAATGCAAATGATTTGTTTGTTAGAGGAGGTCCATGGTGGCCCTCACTGGTAATAGGTTGCTTTAGGTCACATTCTAGCTGTGAAAGTGGTATGAAGTGGCATCTTCTAGGATTATGCTCTTCCTTAGGGGTTGGGGTTTTGTATTTACTTGCCAGCTCTCCTCTCGTACCTCTTCTCTCCAACTTCCTGCCACCCTGCCTCCCCCTTGTCCTAGAGGGTTAGATGGATCTGGAGTGGAGTTTCCTTGAACCCTTCCCAGCCTAGCCTTGGGTCCTGGCCGCTCAGGTGCCAGGAGGGCGGGACAAGCCACGTGCACCTGTGTCCAGGTGAGCGCCACCCTCCCCCCCCCACGGGCATTCTCAGTGTTCAGCATGCTTAGCGTATTCGAGGAAGGTTTCTCTACTGCTCATCCCCAGACTTGCCTTTAGTGTCATGTAAGAAGTTTTTAAGTTATATTTATTTTTTTCCGGTTTTTTAATTGCACAAAACACTAAGACTGGGAGGCTGGATTCTGTTTGTTTGAAAGCTGTGCCTTCTTTCTGAACTCCCTTTCCTGCTTGGTGGAAAGAGCCCGGACACAGCACTGCCCCCCCCCCCAGATGGACTCTTTCCCCTGTGGGCTGTATCTAGCTGTGAGATTTCCCCGCATCTAGGCCACCCTCTGTGTGTATATAACCCAGGCCGCTGGTTTGGGAAGAGGCAGGGTGTTCGCCCCCTGCCAGGGCCTTTCTTCTGGAGGAGACGACTCCCCAGAGGGTTCTCCTTCCCTCTGTACCCCTTTTGCCAAGACACCTGGACAAAACAACTGTTACAGACCCCCCTCCCCCATACAGTGCCTGTTGAATAGACCGCATTGCTCTGTACCTTCCCGAATAAAGGCCCAAGAGACCGCAGTGCTGTCTGCTGTGCAGTCCTTTTGACCCTAAACCCCGGAGAAGCACCTCGAGGTGGGTGGGTGGCAGTGGCACTCTTTGGAAACCAGAGGATTTCACTGGGGCTCTGAGGACCCCCCAGAAATGGGAGCCCAGATTGAGTAACATTTTTATCTGCAAAGGATTTAAGACAGTCTTCAAATTTAATCTTTCTAGCCTTGTCCACACAACCTTTATACAGTAATTCAGGGCGTGGAACAGCCACAAAGAAGTCCTTGTCCCCCACCCCCCCACTCTCACCCCCACCATCAGCCAGGGAGGGGAGTCACCAGGAGGCCATTGCACATGTAGCCTAGCTCTGCAAGGTGAAGGGCTGGTGGCTTCCTCTGGCCCACTTGGGGCCCTGATCACCTCCAGGAACAGGGCTCTGTAGTCTGCGTGTTGCAGATGGGGAAACAGGCCAAACCGTGTGACCAGGTACTAAACGGGCAGCAGAGATTCGGATTCAGACTTTGCCTGGTTGCAGACCTGATTCTGTCTTTCTCCTTCCTGGGGAGCATCTGCAGGTAGAAAGCCTGTCCCGTCCTGGGTCCCAGGCTGAAAGCACAGGGCTCGGTGCTCCTTGTCCGCCACTTCTGATTGCTGGGGCTGCTCGCTCTCACCTCGCTTACCCCTTGCAGAGGTGTGGATGCTGGGCAAAAGCAAGATGCCCCAGCCACTGTCTCCCACAGTGATGGTCCTACCTGCATCTTCTTGGGGTTTGCAGCCAGTCTGTCCACGCCATTGGGATGTCACCCCGAAGGCCAGGTCTTGCCCCTGATGAATGGTGTTTGTTCAGCGTCTAGCAGCGCCAAGCCCGGGACAGGTGCCTAGCCGTGTGCGCTGGTGAGCGCCCTGAGCACCGTTGGTGACTAAGGCTGTTGGGTGTGTGGATGCCCTTCCTTCAGCAGGAGGACAACTCACAGTTGGCGTGGGCTCCCTGGCCCCTGGGACCTGCACCCCCCTGCAGCTGTCCCTCCTTTTATACTCTAGACCTTGTCATTGCCCGAGACCAGCCGGCAGAGCACCAGCAAATACTACCTGGAATGCATGAGTGCCAATCCTCCTTCCACTCACAGCTCTGTCCTCTGTGGCCCCACAGGGCTTGGTGATCACCCACCAGAGATGGGGCCTCCCTGCCTTCAGACCAGCAGGCAATCCAAGTTCAAACTCCCACTCCAAGGTTCTGCCTCCCTATGGTGTGCTAGGACTGGTCTGGGGCCAGGGAAACCTATTGCTTTCCAGGTCACTTCTGGCACCAGCCTGGCGTGCCCTGGGTTGCCTAGAAACCAGGTAAACCTGGCATTTATCAGGGAGAACTATCCTGAGGGGCCAGGCACTGAGGGGCTGTGGAGCAAGGCTGGGACAAGCCAATGGGCAGCATCAGCAGGTGTGAGCCACTCTTCCGTCTCAGGACGTCTTCAAAGAGACCCACAAACTAGTCTCGGGTCAGTCCCAGGAGAGTCAGGGATAGGAGTGGACATGCCCGTGCCCTGCTCTGCCTCCCACTGGTCATCCCGTTCACAGGGCATCATCTCGGGTGGCACTGCTAGCCTCCTCAGTTGCCATGTGGGTCAGTGCGGTGACGGCAACAGGAGCCGACTGGGCCCTGACTGTGTTGGCAACGTGGGCCATTGCTGGACTGCTCCGATCTAGAGTGCTCTGTGCACCGAGATGGACCAGACTTTTCCAGTAAACACCAGAGGGTAGTGCCCATCCTGCCCCCACCCTCTGGCCAGTCCTCCATTCTGTCCCTTGCATTTCTTTGACTGAGGGTCTCACCCCCTTACCCAGTTGGTCAGGAAGTGGAGTCCCATCAAACGGCCAAGTCTGGGGAGGAGAGAGAGACAGAGGAAGGAAGCTTCCTGAAGGTAGGCAGTGGGCTGGGGGAGTGCTGGGCTGTCTCCAGATGGGGGAGCAGCAGGAAATCTTCCTCAAACCAGTCTGAGAACCAGAAGTTGGTAGGAAGCCTGTCTCTAAGCAGTGGCAGGCCTGGCGACCCTGGCTCCTCTTCTCACATCAGCCGGGGCCCCAAGGTCACTGAGGGTCCTCACTGAAGTCTGGAGACTCACTTGGCTTAACAGAGTGGTTTCCCACCTTTTGGGGAATCACAGATGCTTTAGATAATTTAAAGGAAACAACAAACACTTTTCCCGGAAAAATGCCCATAAGCATATACACAGTTTTATATACAAATTCAGGGACTCCTGGACAACCCCCTGCCCCCACCAAAGCCTCTGGAGAAATCCCCAGGTGGTCGATGGGCCCCGGCTTAAGAATCTTTGGTTTGTAATACCCTTCCCGGGATGGCAAGGTGCACCACCCCCCTCGCTGCGAGGGTGTCTCTGCCATTGGAGGCCGTCTGGCCACGGGCCCCCCTTCCCCTCTCTGAACAATCCAGCCTTCTGAAAGGCATCACCTTAGAACTACCTATTTTTGTAAATAAATCTATTGGAAACAACCATGCTCATGTATTTACGTGCTGTCTACGGCTGCCTTCACACTATAACGCTGGAACTGATAGGTGTCCCAGTTATTCCGTGGCCACAAGGCCTGAAATACTCACTCTCTGTCCCTTTATGGGACAGTCCTCCAATCTTTGTCTCACACTGACAGCGGCCACAGGCAAAAAATGACTCCAAGCCTGGTACCACACTAGGTGACTCACAACCCTTAGTACAACCTTTACAAAAATGCTGTGAGAGGAGCTTCCTTAACCACATTTTGGGCATGAGGAAGCAGAGGCACAGAGAGGGTGAGTCACTTATTTCACGTCACATAGCTGATAAGCCAAGAGACTCAAGCTTTTCCCATAACCCCGCACAACTGACTACTGACGAAGCGGCAGGGTTTTTCCAGGCACGGAGCTGCATCACAGAATTTTGGGGGTGGCCTGTGGTCAAGCCAGGAGTCCTGGTGGTGGTGACTGTAAACCTGATGAGGTCCTGGAGATGATGACCTCAAGCATGGCCCTCTCCGAGGCGTGAGGCTGAGCTGCAGGACCCAGGCTTTGGCTCCAGCCCCCATGGCCAGCAGGCAGGACCTGGAATCCTGCCAGAGTTAGGCAGAGGGGTGCAGCCTCCAAGGAGCTCCTGGGAGGCCCTGTTTGCTCTAGAATCCATGACCCTGCACGTAAGCACAGCCCACGCAGCCTGCCTTCCCCCAGAGACCCCCAGCGCACAGACACACAGAGTCATTCCTGCTCCCACCCCCACACCCCCTGGAGCCTGGGCAGAACCAAGTTCACCCGCCGGTTCAGGGGCCGGCTCACATGCCTTCCACAGAAACACAGAGGCTGCATTGTGTTCTCTCAAACGCCAGGACACAGTGTGCAGGTCATCTCCCTCTCTCCCTCGACAGCGACGGCGGTGGCCTGCCCCTGGCATTTAGTGCACCCAACACAGACAGCCCTGAGGAGTGAGGCCAGGGCAGAAAATTCAGTGAGAAAAAAGATTTCACACCTCAGTCGTGTGTGAACGCTTGCAGTTTGGGTTTTTTTCCAGCAGAAAGAAAACCAGTCTGATACAATCCTAACAATAAAAAGAAGTTTATCTTCTCATGGCTCCAGAGGCTGGACGTCCAAGATCAAGGACTGGTTGGTTGGTTTCTGGAGAGAGCCCCTTCCTGTCTTCCCATAGACCTCACGTGGCCAAGGGTGAGCTCCACTGGGTCTGGCTCAGGGAGGGCCCACCGCTCCGCCCTCCCCCGGGCTCTGCTCCAAACACGGGTGCCCCTGGGGTGGGGCTCCAGCATGGGAGCCTGGGGGAGCACTGGGCAGCCCCCCACCCTGCAGCGAACTAACAGGCAGTCTGCTCCCTGCTCCACCTCCCATCCCCTACCTCCCAAACTTGTGAATGAGTAAAGCGGTTTTGGGGGGTGGCGGTGGGGTCAGAGCATCCCTAAGTTCTGTGGTTTTCAATGCGGCGCCATGGATTTGGGTTATTTTAAAAATAGTTTCTGCAAATCATGGGCAAATGGTATCACACTGGGACAACTTGCCATCAGCAGTGGCCCTGTTTTACTTCAATGGAAGTCATGCTTTCTGAGCACACCTGCCTGGGTGAAGTGGAGCCTGCCACCCACAGAGGTGGTCACAGCAGGCTGCAGGGCACAGTGCCCCCTTCCGGACGGTCGTGGGCAGGACAGCCTTCCAGAAGAAGGAAGAGGGGCGGGAGCTCAGGCACTCGCTGGTTGCTCACCAAAGTGCCCTGGGGCAAAGTTTCCCTGTTTCCTGGCTTCCCCCAGCCTGGCTGCACCTTTGTCCTGCAGGGCCACAGCGGCCACAGCAATGACGTCGGAAGCTCTGACAGCTAGGGGGGATGGTGAGCAGCGCACGTACCATACCTCCTAAAGGGCGTCACAACAGTGGACGTGTGTACCCGTGTGTCTTTACCTGTGTTGTGCAAATTAGGAAACGTGAGCAAGGTGCGCTGCTAGCAGGACCAGTGCCGGGATCAGAGCCCAGGCGTACATGGAGACGGACAGGTGAGCAGGCTCGTGCACTCGCTGGGAAGAGTGTTGTGCTGGGGGTCTGCGGGGGCACAGGCAGGGTGCCTGTCCCAGGAGAGGGACAAAGCCACTTCACAGAGGCTTTGCAGAGGAGGTGCCACCCAAGGCCAGTTTATCCAGAATTATCCAGAAGGGCTGGGGGGTGGAGGGAAATCACATGCGAAGCCACTGAGGCACCAAGAGGATGTGAGGTCTGCAGCAGCTGCAGGTGGCCAGAGGGGGCTCCGTGTAGGACCCAGGTGGGGGTGGGGTGTGCAGCTGTCCTCAACAGTTCTCCTGCCATGGCACAAGGAGGTAGCATGTGACGGGATCCCCCTGGGGTCTGGGGGCTTGGGGGAGAGGAAGCACAAGCGAGGAGGCTGGGCCAGAGGAGCACTGAGGTCAGGCTGTGGGCTGCAAAGGTGTGAGAAGGGTTTGTGGGCACCCCTCTGCGGCAGCTGTGGCTGTGTGGGGGCGGGGGGACACCTGAGGACACCTAGTCTGAGCAGCTGGAGGCTGGGGTGGAGGGAGGGGTGGCAGAAGGAGCGTAGTTCCCCCTGCCACCCAGTTAGAGGGGACACCCCCATGGGGGCGTCGGGGACAGCCAGACATGTAACCTGGAGAGTTCCAGAGCAAGTCCCCGGGAGCCTAAGGCGGGGTGTGGCACTCACAGGATCCCATTCAGTGACAGAGCAACCTCGGAGACCTGCGAGCTGTTGTTTTTCCCCTTCCTTAGTGTGTTCTGCTTGTTCACAGCGTTCTCCACGGGCATGCTCTCAGAACCAGAAATCCACGCATGTGGAAGGAATGGGGTCCTGGCCACTCTAGTGTCCCCCCCGTTTCCTGTCCTCCCACGCTTCGGCCAAGCCAGCTCGGGGTGGAGGGGCCCTACTCATCCTGAGCATGGTCTGGTCATCTGGCTTCCAGAAATCTTCCCGCCTGTTATAGCAGGGTGCTCCAGGGAGGAGCGGGCCTTTCAGCTGGGGTGCCGTCCTGCTCCTCCCCACTCACTCCCTGCCCTGCCTCTGGCCTGCTGGCTGCTCAGGGGGCCTCACACAGGGTCTGCTGCCTGCCCTCTGCCCGCAGCGGTCCAGGGTGCAGGGGGTGTGGGGCCCCGGGCCTGGTCGGAGCGGGGGCTGCAATGACAGGGGGCAGAGGTGGGTGCCCAGTGCCACGTGCTCTATCCCTGTGTCTAGATCTCAGCAGGGCGGCCAGCGACCATCCAAGGACACAGCTGTGGTAACCTGGCTCTACCCCATCCCGCTGCTCATGCTAGGGCCCTGGCCCTCCGCACCACACCCCTCCACACACACACACACACACACACACACACACACACACACGTATAGCCCTTGACAACCAAAACATGTGAGCTGGGATTCCTCCATCAGAACTGATTCCTCCATCAGGTGTGTCTGGAAGCCAGGTCACCTGAACAGTGGTCCGAGGGGCCACAGGTTGTTCACTGTGCAGAAAAGAAGGGGAGGTAGATGCAAGACAGAGCTGGTGGTCCTGCAGAGACAGAGGATGTCCTGCACCCTCCTCTTATCCTGGGTTCTGGGGACATCTGCAGAGCTTGACGACGGGGGTCGGGGGCGCAAGTAGACATCCTCAGGAAAGTCAGGTATGGCTCAGCCAGCACAACTCTGACAGGTCTTCACGTCCCATGGAGGAGTAAGGTGGAGTCCCAGTCACTGGAGGAATTACAAGGAAATTTCTGACCACTTACCTGGGAGATGGTGGACGAATTCACAGAAAAGGTAGAAGGTTGGGTGCCATGCCCTTGAGACTTCACAGTTCCTCAGAAGAGCCACATCCACTGAGAAAGTAATTTTCAGTCAGCAAATACACTTTATTTCAACTACTTTTCTCTATCTTCCAAAGTGTTTTAATGAATATATATGGCTACTATGGCAAAAAAAAGATACATTTACTAGCTCAAGTCCAGTGCATGGGATTCTGCAAAACCAGGCAGGCCACCAGCTGCATAATTGGCCAGAAGTGAATCTGGAAAGCAAGCCAGGGAGGCGAGTTTTGGGCGAGAGGGTGTCCCCTTCCCCACGCGTCAAGCCAGACTCCTGTGGGCTGGAGAGAGAATCTGAGATTGACTCTGACTGCACACTCCGGGTTGCAGGGGCTCACCCTGAGTTCCTCAGCTCCACGCCTTGGGAAATCTTTGCAGGCTGGTGACCTGTAGGCCAAGGCCGCAGTGAGGCCTAGCACCCAGCGTTTTCCATCTTGGCAAGGTTCGGCTCAGGTATGGCCTCCAGCCCTGCCCCCAAATGCCCTGGGGTCCCAGGCCTCGGAGCTGCCACGTGGCTACATTGAACAATGCCTCTTGGGTCCCATAAGGAAGCCAGAGCAAAGCTAGTAGGTGAAACGATTTCACTGAAATCGCAAGATACTTTGGAAACCCTGTCAAGCCTCCAAAGTTCCACCACCCTTCCTGAGGCTTGGCTGTTCTTTTTCTTCCAAATGTTTGCTCTCTTTCTGTCTGGCTGGCTTCTCTCAGAGCTACAGTTCTTTGAGCCCATAGGCCTGTTGGCGCATGCTTATTTGCATGGCTAAGTAACCAATGCTTCGGACGGGCAGGAAGCCAATGGAAACAAATCCTGTTTCAATAGCAGGTACAGAGAGGACTCTCTACAGAAAAGAATTTCTATTTTAGGTAGAAGGCGGCAGGTGTGCCTCATTAGCAATTGACCGCTCCTAATTCCACCTTTCCTGGACAAAGTAGCATGCCTAAAGAGGGCCAGGGTGGCATGAGGGAATAAAATTATTCTAGGACTTGCCACTATCTGGGGCTGAGTTTTGTGTCTCAGAAACCCGGTTTTCTCTGCGAAGAGGCTTGGGCCTTACTTTATGGGCAGTCCAGCAGGGCTGGGCTACAGGACACCCCCGAGGGCCCGGGATTGCTCAGAATTCCCAAGGACTTCTCAACGCCAACCCCTGGCTTCAGTTTGCACATGGCCTCAGCAAGGAGATGTTTGGTCTTGGTCCTGGAACTTCCAAGCTGGTTTTTTATGCTTTAACCAGATAGCAACTCCCGGCATGCCCAAGGTGTCCTGCCTGGTCCTGCACCCACCTGGACCTGCACTACCCATGTTTGCTGCCAGGTTGATGGGAAAGAAAGCATTTGTTCACATATGTTAACCTTTTCTGAAACTTTTTATATGGAAAAAAGTTTCATTCAACATGGCTGTGCATGTATACATTTTTTCTTTATTCTTTAAGTTTTATTTATTTTTGAGTAGTCTCTACACCCAACGTGGGGCTCGAACTCATGGCGATCAAAAGCCATGTGCTTCACCAGCTGAGCCAGCCAGGTGCCCCTATAATTTTTGCTTTAAATACTGTGCCCCAGATCCCTGGGTGGCTCAGCAGTTTAGCTCCTGCCTTCAGCCCAGGGTCCTGGAGTCCCAGGATCAAGTCCCACGTTTGGCTCCCTGCATGGATCCTGCTTCTCCCTCTGCCTGTGTCTCTGCCTCTCTCTCTCTCTCTCTCTCTCTCTCTCTCTCTGGGTCTCTCATCAAAAAAGAAAACCTTTTAAATAAATAAATAAATAAATAAATAAATAAATAAATAAATAAATAAAGTGCCCCATTATAGGAGGGGACAGGTGGAGTGGGAAGGTGGGAGACTGGGGCTGGGGCCGAAAGCTTATAATGCCTAAGTGTCAACTCCATTGCTGGTTGCAGGTGGAGAGCAAGTGCACGTGTGCCCCAGCCTGGCACGTGCATGTGGGGGATGAGGAATGTGTGCGTCCCGTATGCAAAGCCCGAGTCTGTGTCTGTGTCTGCACGCTGTGGCAGCGTGCTAGGTGGCTGTGGCTCTCCAGCAGAAAGAGGAGACTGCGAAGCAAATACTGTGTTAGGACTCTGTTGTTATTAGCAAGAGAAGCTGACTTTGAACCAGTTTGCAGACAGGAAGGAAGGAGCCCAGGAGGCAGGGAGGGGCCACTGGGAGTACCTGCTGGCTTGTGATGGGAGGGACAAGTCTATGACAGGCCTAGGGGAGGCAGGAGTGAGGGCTTTGTTCCTCTGCGTCCCTCTGCATGCTGGTGTCTTGTCTGGCCTCCTGTCTCTACAAGGCAGGGACCTTGGCCAGAGGTGGCTTCTGGCCTCAGGACCAAGAAGGAAAGATCCCATAAAGCTCAGGAAAGACCTCAAGCTTTGCGGGTTAGCTCAGTGAGAGGGACGAGCCATTGATCGGGCTGTGATGGGGGGAATTGAGTGATGGGCAGCCTCCCCCAGTGTCGCATGGGTGGTATGAGGGGAACAGGTGGCCCCTGGAACAGAGAGGTGGAAGGCAGAGCAAGCAGGCTCAGTGTGTCTCACCCTGCTGGATGTGGTACCCCCCGGGGGATGCAGTTCTTGAGCTGGGCCTGAGGAGCCAGGGAGGATTTGAGGGGGTGGGGGGAGCAGGCACAGATTCTGGGGACCCCAGATGCTAGGGGACAGGATGCTCAGAGCAACAACACGGGTTTCTTGGTGATAACACCCATTCATCCCCACTTCAGCCTCTTCAAAAGATCCTGACTGTGTTTCAGGTTTCCCCAAAAGCCAACAGCAGAGGGGAGTCCTCCATCCCCTGACTTCTGGGCTCCCCTCCTGGCCTGGAACCTCACGTGGATAGCCTCTAAAAGCTGGCAAAGTGCTTCTCTCCTCCACTAATGACATTTTAAAAGTTTCTTTGCTTTCTAGAGTTCAGGGGGGTTTTGTGTTTTGTTTTGTTTTGTTTTGTTTTTTTAACATAGCTATTTTGGGTGGAAATGAAAATACACACAGCTCTGATTGGAAAGACAGCTGCAGGCTCCAGCTCTGAGCACAGGCCCCTCCTTGTCTGATGACTGGCCTCAGAGCCAGAGCCCTTCTGGGGCCCTGAATGCCGTCAGCAGGAGGAGGAGGCCCTCTGCCAGGGGATGTTCAGGCCTGCTGGTCTGTCACGTGTCTCCAGGTATCCGAGTTTCCTGGGCCCAGGGTATCTTGCTGCCCCTGAGCCCTGGAAGCATACCCCTTTCACATGGCCAGCCACTGGCTCTGTCTCCTCTTTCTGTGGGGTCCCCCTCTTTTCAGTAATTCCTAGCTTATGTCACTGTGTGAGAAGGCCTCAGTGACCTGGTAGGCAGCCATCCTTCACTTTGGCAGGGGAGAATGGGTCGGGGTCACGCCATCCTTCTCCTCCTTCCTCCTAGCACCCCCTGCCCCCCACAGGAGGAGACAGGCAAGCACGAACCTGGCCCAGAGCCCAGGGGCTGGGGGTGCGGAGGATTTGGGGGCGTAGGTGCCTTCACATAGCCCAACTCCCCCCCGCCAGGGACCCCTCTGAAGCTGCACAACCTGCGGAAAGCATTCTTGGCAGAAAGCATCCCAGCACTATCTGAGCACAGTGAGCATTTGCATCAAAAAAAGATCCTGGGATGTGCCTCAGCTCATCCAGTCACCTTGGACCTGGAGGCTTGGTTTTAGCAGATTCCAGTCAGCCTGAGGCACTGGCGTGTCTGGGGCCCTGGAGGGTCACCCCGGTTGAGCCTGGAGTCTCCAGGACAGGCTGGACTTTGAAATGGACCCACTTGTGGCCAGAAGCCCTCTAAGGCATCTGGGCCCTTGAGAAGACAGTGTCTCCCACAAGCCAGGCTGGAGCATCCTGTGTAAGGGGTGTAAAGGGACCCACCCAGCGGTCTCAGGGGTCTCAGGCTGCTGTGAGGAAACAGTAAGAGGTGGGGCCTGTCGCAGGGGGGTGGACCAGGTGACACCTGGAGACCCACCTTCCATGGCCACTGCAGGGCGCTGACTGCAGTTCTGCACATGAGGCTTCTAGAACTCCACCTGTGGCTCCTGGTGCACTTGACTTACCAGCATGAGGGAAGAGTGGGGTGCTGACAGCCCAGGGCAGCTCTTTCATTGGGCCGTTAGATTCGGCCCATAGATTTCTTCTTGTTGGATCACATCTGCCTGTCAGGAGCTTTCTGAATTCCCATTTGTTCATCTAATCTCTATACTGTCTTCATCCACAGATTCTATAAGCTCTTTGGGCCTCCACCCCGTTAGGAAATGCCAGCTGGGATTCGCAAAGGGGCTGTGAGCATGTATGTGTGCATGCGTGTGTGTGTGTGTGTGTGTGTGTGTGTGTGTGTAAGAGAGAGTGCATATGTCAGTGCTCCTTCTCCCCTCCCAGCTCAAGTCAGCTCAACCAGTGGCTCATTATATGTCCTCCTCACCTTGTCCTAACACTTCCAGATGGTTCCCTCCATAGCCAGTCTACGGCTGAGCAGGAAATGAGTCCCATCTGCACCATGTTCCTGGGAAAACCCATGGGGGCCCAATGCCCAACTTGGTGGGCAAAATCCTCCCTGCAAGGGATCTGATTGCCAAAGATGGGGGCCTTTGGGGGTGAGCTGTACCAGCACCCCAGGAAAACAGGTGGGGGGGACGAGAATCTGAAGGGGCGCCGGGCCTGCCCTGGGGAAGGACAGCCTGCGGGCTGCGAGGATGTCACAGAGACAGGCCTCAAGACAGTGGCCTACCAGCTGGAAAAACGAGAGCACACAAGGGTTTGAGAAGCCACTAGAAAGGTCACATGAGTGTTTATTACATAGAAAAGAGGAAAAGGAAGAAAGTTTCTAAAGCCATATTTCCAAAAGTAAAAAAACCAAACAAAAAAAAAAACTTGGAATGCCAAAGAGATGCCATGCTTTGTATATTTATAATCAGAATGTATAAATATGTACATGGAGATATGTACACAGGGGTCTGTTGTCATGCGCGGTGTTTCCCATTCCAGGTATAGCAATGGTGCTCGAGCTGGGACTTCCAAAACAGGCAGGGCACTGGGGAGGTCCGGACCCTGCTTGGCGCCTCGAGGGAATGTGGGGACCCAGGCTTGGTCCTGAGGGCATCGGGAAGGCTAAGCTGCAGGCCGGCCTGGGCCCCCAGCTGCAAGTCTGGAAGCTTCCCTAGGTCCCCAGCAGTAAGGTTTCTTCCTCTTGTGGAACCAAGGAAGGCTCCAGTCACTAGGATGGGCTGGAGACTCCCTTGGCTGCCTGGGATCCCAGGGAAAGAGGCTGGAGGTGCGGGGAGGCCCCCGGGGTCTGAGCAGAAGTAAGACGAGGAAGCCCTGGGAGGTCAGGAGTGGGTCTCACCACAGAACAGAAATGGACAGAGATTCCTTTAACAGGAGGAAGAGAGACCAAAACAAAGTTGATCCTGTATCAAAGCTACAAAGCACAAAGCACAGCACAGCACTCATCCAAATACAAAGGCAGCTAATAGGCATGAACCAGTGCTATTTGTACGTATGTTGTTTTAAAATTTTTGGCACCAAGTACAACAGCATGTACTTTAGCCTGTGCAAAGGGCCAGCCAAGTCAAGTGTTCCCACGGGGTGCCCAGGCCACTGAGGCCCCTGCCACCCACTCCCTGGTTGGGTCACCAGGCCAGGTGCTAACCTAGAAAGCAGAGGGCAGGGGGCATGACCTCTGCCCCTTTCTCTCCTCACTGCTTCCCATCCAGGGCAGGGTGGAGGGTTGTGGGGTGGACTGTCTGCAGCCCCAGAAGAGCCCAGAAAGGGATCAGGGTCCCCTCCTCTCTGGGAAGACCCACATCCCATGTTATCCCTGCCACAGAAGGCCAAGCTGGGTGGATTGGTGGCTGGCACTGCTGAGCCATGGGCCCTGGGAAGAAGGGTGCCTGGCCCAGAGGTCCTTTGGATAAAGGGAACTGTGTGCATCTGGGCCCTGGGTGAGTGACGAGGGCAAGTGCCGCCCGCCAGGGCCCACACTGGAGGAATGGCTCCTGGGCAGTGTGAGGGGCCCCTCTGTGGGGGTTAAGGTCCCAATCCTGAGTCCTGCCCTCACCCAGCAGCCAAAGGGGCTGTGAGCATGCATGTGTGCGTGTGCATGTGTGTAAGAGAGAGTGCATATGTCTGCTTCTGCCCACCTGGGTGACAGTGGCCTGGACGGGGGGGTGGCTGGCATTTTGGCAAATCCAGGCAGGCAGTGAGAGGGACTGAGGACTAAATCCAGAGAGACAACATGCACTGGAAACTTGGGACACATATGAGGATGGCCCTGCCATCGGCCTTCCCGCCGTGACAGGATCAGGAGGGAAGCGTGGAACGGCACGCCCCTGTGTCTGGATCACTGGAAAGAGTCCCGACACCAGAGCTGCCAGTTCTGTGTCCATGGGGCCTGTGCAGGAGGGGGCCTCTGCCTCTGCCGGGCCCCGGGCTTGTCTCCCAAGGCCTTTGCTCTGACAGAAACGGGAATAGCATTGGCTGCCCAGACCCTCCTTGTTCCTAACCTACAGATGGTCAAACTGAGGCATGAGACAAGAAGAGAGCCAAACAGCACTGAGGATACAAGTCGCCCCAGTGTTTGTGGCTTGGGGCTCCTCACCATGGCCACAGGGATTAGGGCAGATTCGTGAGTCCCACATGGCTGGCATGCCTCTATGATCCGTGGACATCCTGAAGCTCTCAGAGCCCACCAAGTGATAAAAGTGGAACCTGGACCATCGCCCCCCACCCCCAACCTCAGGCTGACCCTGCCTCCCTTCCTGCAGCATGGCCTCCTGGCCTTCTGGCCTCACACAGCGGCCTCCACGGGGTGATCGCTGCCCTGCCTCCGCTCACCTTGATGTTCCCCCCATGCAGGTGGCCTGGACACTGCTCTCCAGGAGCCCCCCCAGGCCGCATCCGTACCCATTGAGTGCTTGCTGGACACACAGATACAGCACAGGGAGCCCCACTTGCAAGAACTGCCTGCGGGCAGCTCAGCAAGACTGTTGAGAAGAAGGAACCGAGGCTCAAGCCCCGGGCAGATTGGTCAGGAGCATATGGCAGCCGATGGTCAGCAGCAGCCCCTGCCACCCGCGCCCCGCCCCTGCTCCCTTGCATGCAAGGTCATGGTCTCCAGGGAAGGTCAGCGCAGCAGGGGGTGCTCTAAATGTGCTCCTCCAACTCGTGTTCTTCCAACTCCAGTGCCTCTGCCGAGAGCCTCAAGCCAACTGGCAAAAGGCGGGATACTACAGTAAACCGGAGGCCACCAGCAGGGAGGGGACGCACTCTTAAATGATACATTCCTGAGCAGCTGACATGATGCAGAGGCAGCCAGCATCTCTCACAGCATAGAAACACCCAGGGGCACAAAAGCCTCAGGAGGCCCCACCCTGGCTCAGCCCCAGGCCCAGCAGCCCCTGTCCAGCCAACCCCAAAGCCACCCTTGCAAACTCACCCCATCTGAGCAGGGTTGGGGGTTCCCAGGAGAACACCCTGCAGATTTTTTTTTCAAGAGCTGAACTGGCACAGAAGGACCACCTCAGTGGACCCCTTGCTTACTCCTGGAGAGTCTCAGGCCCTGGGAAGGCGTTCTCCTGGGCCTGGGCACTCGGCCCCACCTGGTGCAGGCCTCAGGGCTTGGCATTTGGCTCTTCTGAGGTCTGGGGCCCTGGCCCCTTCCCCGGGGAAATTCCAACTGTGTGGTTTCCTCTCCCTTCTGTGCGCATCCTCCCCACTGCTCCTCCGCCCTAGTGGCATCTGCATGAGGCTGCAGTCGCAGCCATGGCTCAGGGGGGTGGGGGGTCAGAGTGCCTGGAGCCCCTGGGCGGTGGCCGTGAGGGACCCCATCCTCCGTGGCAGGCCCCAGGCAACTCCTCTGCTAGCTCCAGCCCTGGTCGCCACTCCGGGGTGTGGGTTGGAGGGTGGCCCAGGATGGCGCGTTGTGGAGGCTCCCAGTCCTTGCCGAGGAAGCTTTCCCTGTCATCTGCTGCATCCACAGGGGCCAGGCGTCCAGGCGTCCAGGCCTCCCGGCGCCCCACAACCCCCTTCCCTTCTGCGGCAGTGCTCCGATGCCGGCCGTGAGTCAGCTGTGCCGCCCTGAGCTGCATGTCTGGGCTCGGGCCTTGCTCTCTGGGCGCCTCGGTCCTGACATCTGGGAACTCAGCATCCTGACAGCACCCCTGCCAGGCTTCGGGCAAGAGGCCTCAGAGGTCAAATGCGCCACGCTCTGCCTGGCAAGGGCCCAACATTATCTAGGCTGACGCACGGTGCTGGGGCAGCAGAGGGAAGGCATCTTGGTTCAGGTCCCTTCCAGCCTCCCCTCATGTGCAGCCAGGGACTGGCTCCGGGGCCAGGCAGGAGGGGTGCAGGGACTGGGGCGCGGAGCCCTCTGCCTCCCGCTGCCCCCACAGGGGCCCTGGGCTTCCCAGCCGGACTCAGAGCCAAACAGTCTCTGCTATGCACAGGATGCTCCCGGGCCACCCAGGCCTCCTTCTTGCTCCAGAGAGCCACCACTCTGGTCCCAGTGCCACCATGACGTCCTGGGTGTATCTCACGGGGAGTGATGTTCCCTGCATGCCTGCGATCCCTGCCCCAAATACCTTAGCTGGGGAGTACCCTACAACAGTCTGAGCAATGAAAGGCCCCCACCTCAAGTGTGCCCTGTGACCTCTGGGCTATTGCCCACATGCTGGGCCACCAGGGCAAGCCCAGTTCTGTCACCAACAAGCTGTGTGTCAACCAAGCACTTGCTGGCATGAGAATCCCACTTTTCAGCTGGCTGGTGTTTAATAAGTGAACTCTGGCCTTCCAACAGCCTGTGTGGCCAGCTTGTCCTTCTTGTGAAACACTGGCCACTGCCCCACATCTAAAACGGTGACTCTAAGCCCACAGGCTCATGTAGAGAGTCGCTATCTGGAGCTGCTCCCCCGCATGGCAATCCTCACTGACTGGGTGTGCAGAGGATGGGGGTCCCCCCATTCCTCACACCCCTCAGCTACCCGGGAAGGGTTTCCTCTGGAGGCTGACATCCTCTCAAGTTTGGAAGCAGCTGGTAGCTGAGGGGAGCTGCAGGAGCTGAAGTAGCCTTGGGGGCCCACGAGCCCCTGTATTAGCCATCCCACGCCAGGGCTCTTGGTGACACCTGTCACTCAAGAAAACTGCACCTATATCTGATTGCCACTAAACATGCAACATAAATCGTTCTTTCTTCTCTACCTCTCAGCAGCCACCCCAGCCTGAGGCAGGAAAGAAGGATCCTATGCTCCCAGAGCGGGGGCCCCACTCTGCCACCCTCCGAGGGTTTGGGGTGAGGGGCCGTGAGAGGGTGGCTGGACCTGTCACGTCCCTCAGCCAGAGCTCCTCTAACCTGGCTACAGAGGCTCCCTCGTCTGACGCAGCCTCCTGGGGAGCAGCCAGCAGCCACCTGCTGTCTTCTTGGCCCAGACGGCGCCGTCTTCACACACCAAAAGCTTCTGGCTTTCTGGATCAAACCAAATCTGATCCCCCGCCTTGAAAATGCACAGGATTCCAAACACAAAGAAACAGCAGAAACCTGGCTGGGGTCAGCCAGAGAGGGAGGCAGGAAGAAAGACAGAGCCAGGTGCTCAGAAAGTGGAGCCTGGGCCTGGGCAGGCGGATGGTGGGGCAGGATCAGGTGGGGTACAGAGAGCCCGCCTCTGAGTCGGAGCTGGGGGCTGGGGGGTACTGGCTGCAGGGGATTTGTTTTCCATGGAAGCAGAGAGCTGCCCAATCCACAGCAACACAGCAAGCCCGAGGTGCTTCCCTGGCAGGACTGTAATCAGAAAGCCCAGTGGGTGAGGTAAGCGGGCAGCTGCCCCCGGCTAAGGGTTGAGAATGGAGACTCAGGTGCCCCAAAGCAGCTCTCGGGGGGTCAGGGGCCTGCCCACACGCAGGCTCCCCAGGCACGCCCATCCAGCCACAGGGAAAAGACCAGACCAGTCCCTGTTCCAGCCCTGGCGGCACTCTGAGTCTCCGACAGTTAGAAGCCCTCTGGGGAGTCCAGTGGGGGTGCAGACAGCTTCAGGCCAGTCCTACTGTTCAGCAATTACCACGTCAGAAAGCAAATGAAAACAGACATGGAGAGGCTCAGCTTGTCACTGTGACTTTGGATCACCTGTCTCTTCATTTCAGATCAGTACCCGACCCCCAGTGGCCCCAACACCTCCTGTGAGCTCCTTCCCCCGCCCTGGGGTCCGGCTCCCTAACAACCAGGTGTACAGGTGCCCTGGGGGCCCCAACAGACCCTTCCCAACGGGAAGAATCTCTGTGTAACACCAGCAGAGTCCCAGGGTCTCGTCTGCAAGAGAGCAGCAAGAAATCCACCCCGTACAATCTTTTTTTTTTTTTTTTTCCCAATTCTAAATCCCCAAAAGCTCTTGGCTGCTCAGTTTTCTTCTATAACTTATGCCAAAATCGGTCCTGAACCAAGCAAGGTGAGACTATGTATGGTTTTTATTGAACCCAAATCGTCTGACTTTTCACAGGATTCTTTGCAAGAACAGTCACGTGCTTGATGGTGGGGAGCTGCTTTAGAATGCTGGGGTGTTAGGAAATGCACAATAAATGGCTCTTATTCTTTCTCAAATCCAAGTTTTCTGATTTCAGAGACCCATCCAGCCCCAAGGATTTCAGGAGAAGGGCTGTGGACCAGGAGTGGTGTTAAGTATAACGTGAAAGGCTGCTGACCCGTGCTTGCTCACACCTGTGCTGGGGATTCTGTGTATGGACACCTGGCCATTTTAGCAGTTTCACCCATGGATGGAGTCACTGGCAGCTTTCTAGGGAAACAAAGGTCAAAACACACCCAGGCCCAGAGATTTCAGTGGCGAGAAGGGGGTGGGTGAAGGGTTGGCTGCCACGGGAGTGCAGGGCCAGGAGAGACTTTCGGGCACCCATCCCCAGGCAGTCCTGGGATGGCTGAGGGCAAGCACTGGGCTGGAGTGTGTGCATCCTCACTCCTGCCCTGGCTCGGCCCCCGGGGAGACCACAGTGCAAACATTCAGACAGGGGCTGGGACCCAGAGGAAGGCTCGGCCACATCCTGACCCTCGGTGACCCCTGCTGCCTGGCCTGGAAGTCCCAGTGCACCCTGGCAGTGGGCAGGGAGCTGTGCAGGGCAGGGGCGAGCCACGCATTCCAGCCTCGCTGCCAGTAATCTGGCCCCCACTCCCCACCCCACCTGAGATACACGGGGTGCCTGTGTCTTTCTGGAACAGGGGGAGGGGCTGGCAGCCTCACAGCCTGCCAAGAAAAGCAGATGCGTTTTCAAAATAAATAATGTTTTTTAAATCCCCCCTTTCCACTCCAAACCCAGGAAATGGCAGAAGAGAATATGTAAAGGTCCTGGTGCCCACTGCTGCCTGGTGCAGCCCTCATGGGATCACCCTGGAATTCTCGGTGGCTCCTTCGTGCTCACAGCTGCTGTGGGATGCCCTGCTCCTTGTAGCCTGTGAGGAAGAAGCAGAGGAGAGATATTTAGAAGCCTGCTTCCTTTAGGATTGCTTCCAGGAAGTGCCTGTGAACTGCCATATGGTCATGAGATCTTATTCACACTGAGGTGTGAATGACTGCTATACTCAGGGTCCACCTGTTTGCAAGGGCATGGACTTTACAGTCCCGAGAGAACTGCGGGACTTTGGGTTTAGCAGGGATAGAGGACAGGAGGGCATTGGGGTGGGGGTGGCAAAATGATCAACGTGCCCCTGAATGCACATCCCTGAAGCCACTGCCCAAAAACCCGGCCTGGCATGACTTCCCGAGGCAAGTCTTGGGAGAAAGTGCTGAGCCAGCCTTCCTCCCCAAGCGCCAGGCATCTGGGACATATGGACAGAGAGGAGGACAGAAAGAAAAACAAGAAGGTGGAACACCAAAGACTGTCACCGTGTGCGTGTTCCACCAGCCGGACATCTGGGACACAGACAAACAGGAGTGAAGGTGCCGAGCCTTTAAAACACTGTTGATCGTCATGAGACCGGTGGGGAAATTTAGCCGTGAAATATTTAGAGATGAAATTATGAGGTTGGAATTTGTGAGATGCCCCCCACAACCCTACCATGAGCTGGCTTCTGGGCCCCCAGAGGAGCTTCTGTGGACTGGATGGTTGTTTTCTCTCATTATTTACCAAATTATTCACCAATTTTAAGCCTAAATAGAGTGGGGGGAATGCAGGAAAGAGATAAGATGTCACAGATAACAGGACAGTGACCATGAGTTCCTGAAAACGGGGGGAGGCCTGAGGGGCTTAGGACGCTAGGCCCTCAACTTTTGTCCGCTCTACAACATTTTCCAAAATCAAAAGCTAGAAATGCAAACAAAGACGCAAAAAGAAAACACCACAGAATATACCGCAGCACACAATAAAGAAAATAGATAAAAATCAGAAAGAAGATAAAAGTCTGGCAGCTGGCTGGGGTGAGAGTGGGGGAGGGGTTCAGGGGCACGAGGAGGGGAGCAAGGGGGGGTGGCAGGCAGCGCCCATCAGCAGACTCACCTTGGGAAACTGGGACAACACAGGGATGTGAGGCGGCAGGAGGGAGAGGAGGAAAAGAAAAAGAGAAAACAGGGTGAAAACAGAGGCCAGAGGGCCTGGCTGAAGTCTAAACAGTGGCCGGCCATGTGCGTGCTGTGCCCGTGGTCCAGGGGCCGGCAGGTGGGTACAGGGCTGCAGGGGTGCGGCCCCGGCCCTCCCCTCCCCTCCCCAGGTGCACAGCCTGCAGCTCCACCTAGAAGCTCCCTTGGGGGCCACCTCCTGCCCCTCGCTCTGGGTTGCCGGGTCCACCTGCAGAGGGACGACTGCAGGACACACTCGGGATGTGAGGTGCTCCCTCCTGGCCCCAGCTGGGCTCTGCTGGAGCCGCATGGTCATCCCGCATAGGGACAGGAGCCACGTTCGCAGAGCCTAATGCCTTGGGACAAACCGAGGCCAGGCCACGGGGCAAATAGGTTTTGTTGTACAGACATCTCAATCCACAGGCGGTGGCACCCGAGCCCCGTGCGGAGAACACGTGGATGGATGAGCAGAAGGTGTCACGATGAGGTTAGCGGTGTCTGCCGTGGGCGTGGCAGCAGGGAGAGGACAGCAGAGGAAGACCACGTATCTCTCCACCCTCCAGCAGGACTGACTCTCGTTGGCTTGTTATTATCAGAGCAGCTTGTAAAGTCCCTGGCTTTAACTTCTACCTAGATCCCTTCTTGTCCTCTTGGGGGGTTTTCTTGATAGTGTGTGTATAGATGACCCCCCGGACACTCCTGTATGGAAGTCATCCTCGGGGCGTCTGGGTGGCTTAGTCAGTTAAGTGTCTGCCTTCGGCTCGGGTTGTGATCTCAGGGTCCTGGGACTGAGCCCCAGGGTGGGCTCCCTGCTTAACAGGGAGTCTGCTTCTCCCTCTCCCTCTGCCCCACCTCCTTCCTGCGCTCATTCTCTCTCTGTCTCCTCTCTCAAAAAAATAAAAATAAAGGATGCCTGGGTGGCTCGCTCAGTGCTTGAACATCTGTCTTCAGCTCAGGTCATGATCCTGGGGTCCTGGGATCGAGTCCTGCATCAGGGTCCCTGCAGGGAGCCTGCTTCTCCCTCTGCTTATGTCTCTGCCTCTCTCTCTCTGTCTTTCATAAATAAAAAATAATAATAATAAATAAGTCAATAAAAAATAAATAAAAATAAAATCTTAAAAAAAAAGTCATCCTGCACTGTTTCCACTGAGAGGTTTCCTTCATTTCTGCAGGAAAAGCCTGGAGTGGCCCTATTCAACTATCAATTAGGACAGACGAGTCATTCACAGGACCTCCCTTCAGGGTGGGCATCCTGGGACATGGACGCTGCACTGTTGCTCAGAGCCATCCAAGCCTGCAGCCCCATCTCAAGGGTGGCAATTCCATATCCTTCCAGGGTGAGTTTCCTTTCTGGAAAAGCGGGAAGGCATCTGGGGAGATGGGTGGCTGAGTCTGGCAGGCATAAGGGGTTGGTGGGCCGCAGTGAAATGTGGTGGGTTTTCTTGTGCAGCCAAGTCTGAAGAGTCGGGCACAAAAAACAGCATCCCTGGAGCCTGTGTGCAGACGTCCAAGAAGTGTACTGGCCACAGCAAAGGCCTGGGGCCCTGGAGCAGGGTGGGAATGTGGGTATCCTGCAGCCTGATTATACCAGACGCACCAGCCATAAGATAGGGGTTTCTGGCTGAGCCCACCGTCTGGGGTGATGGAAAGAGAAGTCACCAGGTCCCCATCTTGCTTCTTGGGGTCCACAGTCCCTCATCTAGGACCTGACTGGGGGGCCCTTTCAGTTATCTCTAAGACACAGACGCTGTGGTTCCTGGGTTTTAAGGGTAACCAACATAAAAATAACCAGAAAGCTCTATAGATTAGGCGCCAACTCACTTTTATTAAGATGTGGGTGTGTTCCACTTTAGCAGAAAGTTCCCTTCCTAACATGTCCAAGTGCCTGGCCAGACAATGGGGTGATATGGGAAGAAGAAGTCGAAGGAGTCAGGCCTTGCAACTGCAGCTGAGGATGCTTCCCAGAGCAGGCCTCCCAGGTTCCGGCCGGGAAAGAGTCAGAAGCCTGCAGAGGCCGTGCCACAGGCCCCTAGGGAAGTGACCAGCATGCATGACTCCCTGCCTGTCTGCAGTGCTCTGCAGGCCTTGCTCAAGTGCACAGGGAGAGGCTCCCATAAAGGGCCTGCCTTACTCGCTGCCTTCTCAGCCTACTCCCTTCCCGGGGTCCGTGTGCCTCGATGTCCTGACAGGGCAGCGCAGCCCTGAGAGCAGCCCGTGCAGCCTAGCCCGCTATGGGGCCAGCCCACCCCCAGCTGCCAGCCAGGGCTGGTGTTCCCCTCCTGTTTCTCTGGCTGCCCCTGCCTCCCAGGGCCTGCCTGGTTTGCCCTGACTCTGGGATGTCCCGACACAACATCCACCCACTCCTTCCCTGACCTCTGCTGCTGAAGACCTGCATCCAGGCAGCCACTCTGTCCAATCCACTGGCTCTGCTGGATCTCACTCAGGCTCCAGGGCTTGCATTTTCTCTGGCCGAGTGGCTTGCCTGGTCACCGACCCGAGGCCTCGCCTGGCCCTGGCATCTGTGTGTGCCCTGCATCTTCTGAGGATCCTGAAAGCACAGTCTGCTACAGGTGATCCTAGATCATTCCTCTCCTGTCTCTGCTGTCCTTCTCTCTAACATTGACAGTCCCGCCTATGAATGGTTTTGCTGCTAGGACACCAGGAGGCGCCTGGGGCGTGAAGAGAGGCAACGTGGTGCCTGAGAGGATTCAGATTCTCCTGGGCAAGGGCCCCGTGGACAGGGGCCCTGTGCCATAGACAGACGTGTGAAAATGCAGGGGACGCACACGGGGTGCCTGGCCACTCGCGGGGCTGCTTCCAGGCACGTGCGCTGTCTTTCTGGGTTGCTTCATAGATGGTAAGTCGTTTTGGTAAACTTAACTTGGTTCCATTAACACTTTCACAAAACAGTTTTGTGTCTGAATCATAAAGTGCTAAGTGATTGGCAAAGGTCCCCTCAACAATGAACAAAGCTTAGATCAAAGGAAGGAGAAAACCGTGCTGTCTGGCTATAAAAACAAAACAGAACAACAGCCTCAGCTACAGGGTTTCCTGTGGGTGGAGAGGCCACATACACTTTCCTTCTTTCTGAAAATTGCATGATGGAGACGGGGCCGCTAGGCACAGGGTCATCACCTCATGTGGGCCACACCCCAGCTACCCAGGGCGGTCAGGGGCTGTTCCTTTGACAAATAGGATGCCCCACGCGTCCAAGCTGAACAGAAGCTCTGTCCTGTCTTGTTCACATCCTCTGGGTGAGGTTTCTATGGGTCTGCACTTGGGACTCCCTGCAGGCATTGGGCTGGGAGTGCAGGAGAGGGGGAAGGAGGGTCCCCTCTGCCAGGCGGCTGCAGACTCTAGTGACGAGGACACAGGGGAGCCCCTTTGAGTGCCCAGTCTCCGGGGAGGAGTAGACCTCGCCACAAAGCACCAACATCCTGCGGGAAGGATCACAATCACCCAGACCATTAGGCTCCTGACACTCCTCCAGCCCTGGTCCAGCCCCTGACCCAGAAGGCACAGTACAGGTGGCTACTCACTGGCAAGGATGACCATGTCCATGCCCCAAAAGATGCTCATGATCCAGCCCACCATGACGATGGCCGTGAGGGTCTGGATGAGGGCCGCTGCGATGTTCAGCCAGAAGACACAGCACACATGCCTGTCCGGGAGGTCGGTACGGGCTCCGCACAGCACGGCAAAGGCCGAGACAAACGTCCCTGTGAGAGGCGGGATGGACAACCTCCTGAGGGCACTGGGGGTACAGTCACATGCATGCTTCCAGCCGGCCTGGGGCCCAGCCGCCCGCCCCCTGGCAGCTAGGAGAGGGGCGACCCGGTGTCCAGCACCTTTCCACTCAGACCCGGCCCGCCTCTCTTCCCCGTGCTGGAGGGGCCGATGTACCAGCTGCAGGAGGCCCGGCACAGTCCTGGGACCATCACAAGCTGTCCGTCCCATGTGGGAGCCACAGTGCAGCCACCTGCAAGGACACTGAACAGCCCGGTGGAAAAGGTATTGATCTTGTGTGGCAAAGGCTATAAAGGGCCTAGCAGTTCAGAAGAGTCAGCATCACTGGGGTGACACAGGAGCCACCCACAGAGGTAAATTAGGAAGTGACCCCCAGCACACACACTAATTGCAAAGGGTTGGGAGCTCAGGCCCCAGGTGCCTGCAGAGTGGAGAGAGCACAGGCCAGTGCCAATCCTTCAGAGACGCTCGTCTGATGGTGTTCCCCCAGAACCTCCAGACCTGCAGCGGGGGGCGGGGTGGGGTTAGAGCCCAAAGCAACATAGTGTGTGTGTCCAGCTCCCTTCCCTGGCATGACTTCTCAGATCCCTGCAAGTGACAGCGCTGCCCTTAATGACATTTCCCCAGAGTCAGGCTCTTCTCCAACACAGGCTCTGAGCCTGCGGCACCCTGCAGGGCAGCCGGCCTCCTGCCTTCCTCTGCTAGGGACCCTTTGCATTGGGCTCACCAGATAATCCAGGAAAACCTCGCATCACACATCACATCTGCAGACCCTCCCCTTGACTGTATAAAGTAACATCCACACAGGTTCTGGGGGGGTCAGTATGTGGACATCTTTGGGGGAGCATGATTCTGCCTCCCACACTGTCTAACACACTGCATTAACCAGATGTCCCTTGTGCTTCAACACCTGGAGTCTTGCTGCCCCTGGAGAGACAGCCCCTCAGGGCTAGCTGATTCCTAGACCTGGTACTCGACCCCCGAGTCCAGAGCCCACACCTCAACCAGCTCCTTTATGGGCCCTCACACTCCAGGCTGCGAGACGCCCACCCTGATTGCTCAGAACCAGATTCAGGACAGCCCCCTGAAATTGTTCAAACTGGCCAGCCCTTAGCCTGCTGACCCTACCTTGTGTGTTCCTTCCCTGCAAACTACAGTGAAGGCCCATGTTTGCCCCTTGTGACCTCTGTCTCCTGACCATCTCTGGCACCTCCTCATGTGGACCCCTGCAGCATGGCGTGACCCCTCCTTTTAGGAAGTGTGACTAACTATCCTTTCAATGACTGTCATTTCCTGGTCTGTTGGCCTCTCCATATCTAAATAATAACAAAACCTACATTTTAAAGTACATGCACACTACTGGGTATTTACCCTAAAGTTACAAATGTAGTGATCCAAAGGGCACCTGCAGCCCAATCTTTATAGCAGCAATGTTCACAACAGCCAAACTATGGAAAGAGCCCAGATGTCCATCGACAGACGGATAGATACAGATGTGGTACATTTATACAATGGAGTATTACTCAGCCATCAAAAAAATGAAATCTTCTCATGTGTGGAATTTAAGAAACAAAACAGAGACTTAGAAGAGAGGAAAAAAAAAACAAGACGAAATCAGAGAGGGAGACAAACCCTAAGAGACTCTTAATCCTAGGAAACAGACTGAGGGTCACTGGAGAAGAGGGGAGTGGGGGGATGGGGTCACTGGGGGATGGACATGAAGGAGGTCACATGATGTGATGAGCACTGGGTGTTATATAAGATTAATGAAGCACTGATCTCTACCTCTGAAACCAATAATACATTCTATGTTAACTGAATTTAAATAAAAACTTTAAAATGCAAAAAAAGAGACTAAAAAAATCCCTAAAAATAAGTGCACACATTCAAGAATCAAGTATCCTGTGCAAGGTCATGGTCATAGGCAGGGACTGACCCCACAGCCATCTGAGACCATGTTCTTGCTGGCTGTCTCTGCCTCACAGCAAGTGCAGACAAGAGAGCAGGACATTTGCAAAACCAGTCAACAGACCAGTAACCATCCTCATACTCCCCCTCTTCCTCTTCCTCTGGAGCTCCTGCTCCTCAAGGAAGCTGCCTTGGCATCCATATTTCTTCCTCTCTGCACTCTGGATCCTGGCCCTTCCCTGCCCAACCCTGGTGGCTCCCACTGGCTCCCAAGGTGGCCTTTCCCTGGCTCTACACCCATGTGCCCCAGATCCAAGGCTGATCCCTCAGGTCTATGTGCTGATTCCCAATCCCAATCCTGCCCATCCTCCTCCTCTTTACAATCACCACCAATTGGGTGTTTCTGCCTCTTGAGGGCCCCTGATGGTCCCTCTTAGACCCCAGGTAGCATCCCATACACTTTCTGGCCTGTGCATAGTAGGTGGAATGTAGGGATCCAAAGAAATGTAACCAGTGTTAACTGCATCCTCAGACCTCCTGCTTTGTCACCTGCAGTATTTGTTAAAACTATAGACGCCTGGAGGGAATGATGTCACTGGGATGATGACACAGATATCCTTGCTGATATCATTCTGCTTCACAACAATAATAGCCAACGACTCTGCATGAGCAAAACACCACTAGAGGATCCCACCCTGCCCACCTAGAGGTCTCCCCTGAGCATTGCAGGTCACTTCTGGGGGCCCCTACTCTGATCTAGCTGTACAGGGATGGCAGGCAAATCTGTGGGGCCGGAGCACCGGAATCTGACTGTGATGCGGGTGGGAGCATCCAGCATGGATCTACGACAACCAGCAGAGACCTTGGCACATGGAGTTCACACCAGCACAGCCCAAGTCATCATTGCAACAGTGGAGAGGGTCTACCTACCACATGTAACCCGAGGGCCGGAAGGAACACATGGAAGCCATGTGGCCCTCTAACCCTCCAGCCAAGAGACAGGCGGCAAGCAAATCACCCCCAGGACAAAGCCATTGCCCATCGTAGAGGGCTTCCCCACTCTGCATAGGCAGGAGGATTAATTCATGGCCAAGGCTGGGGGTAGCTCCCAGACCCTCCCAAATGGAGAGTCTGGGAAAGTGAGAGGAGCCCCCCTACCCCCACCCAGATAAGGCATGAGACACAGGGGCAGCCCTCAAGGGATGAGACATGGCCCTAGCTGCTATGGCTCTCAGCCCCATTGGACCTGAAGAGCCTGCGAGCACACCAGGAAGCTGTATTTGACTGCTCCGGCTGGGGAAATGGCAGGCAAAGCCAACAGAGCAAAGCCACTGTACCTGTTCATCCAGGGCATTGGGGGCATGGGTTGGCCTGAGTGAAAACAACAAGCAAAAAGCTTTCCTGGCATTAGAGCTGCTTCTCCCACTGTGCCAGGCAGGGAAGCTAATTCTGCTTTTGCCAAATACAGCCAGTATTTGGCCCGCCCGACCAGAAACTTCACCAGGCCATCCTATAGCCCTGCTTACAGCAGCACCTGGACAGAGAGCCTGACCTGTGGCTTTCCCCATCTTCAAAGTGAAACTGATAACCACACCTGGGAAGTCAGTGAAAGAATAAAGTGGGAAGCATCACACTTCCTGATGCCAAACTAGACTATAGAGGGGTGTCTGGGGGTGTCCATCAGTGAAGCGTCTGCCTTCGGCTCAGGTCATGATCTCAGGGTCCTGGGATCAAGCCCTGCATCGGGCTCCCTGTTCAGCAGGGAGTCTTTTTCTCCTTCTGCCTTTGCCCCTTGCTTGTGTGCACACTTGCTCTCTCTCTCTTGCTCCCTCTCAAATAAATAATTTTTTTAAAAAAGATATACTGTAGAGCAATAGTAAGCAAACCAATATAGTACTGGCATAAAAACAGACCAATGGAACAGAACTGAGAGCCCAGAAATAAACCCAGGCATATATGGTCAACTAATCTTTGACAAGAGAGCCAAGAACACTCAATGGAGAGAAGACAATCTTTTCAATCAACGGCGCTGGGATAACTGGATATTCACATGGAGAAGAATGAAGCTGGACCCCTACCTCACACCACTGACAAAAATTAACTTGAAAGGGATCAAAGACTTAAATGTAGGACCTGAAACCAAGAAACTACTGGAAGGAAACAGACACAAAGCTCCCCAACGTGGGTCTTGGTGACGGTTTCTTGCATGTGATACCTAAAGCTCAAGCATCAAAGTAAAAAAATAAATAAGTGGACCAACATCAAACTAAAAACTTCTGCACAGCAAAGGAGACCATCCACAAAGTGAAAAGACAACCTGTGGGATGGGTGAAAATATGTGCAATCCTTATATTTGATAAGGGGTTTATCTCCAAAATACAGAAAGAACTCATACAACTCTGTAGCAGAAAAACGTCTCAATTAAAAATGGGCAAAGGACCAGAATAGATGCTTCTCCAGCGAAGACATCCAGATGGCCAACAGACATGAAAAGATGCTCATCATCACTCAGTATCAGTGAGATCCCACCTCACACCTGTCAGAATGGCTAAAATTAACGACATAGGAAATAACAGGTGTGGACGAGGATGCAGAGGAAGGGGAACCCTCTTGCACTGTTGGTGGGATTGTAAATGGGCACAGCCACTGTGGAAAACAGTATGGAGGTTCCTCAAAAATGAAAAATAGAATGACCATATGGCCCAGCATTCCAATTTGGGGAATATATATGTTTAAAAAATAAACACACTAATTCAAAAAGGTATCTGCACCCCATGTTCACTGCAGCATTACTCACAGCAGCCAAGACACGGAAGCAACCAGTGTCTACGGATGGATGAATGGAGAAAGACATTGTGGTACGAATGTGTACAATGGAATATTATTCAGCCATTAAAAAACGAGGAAATCCTACCACCCGTGCAAACATAAAGCCTTCATTACACTAAGTGAAGTAAGCCCGACAGAGAGCGACAAATACTACAGGATCTCACGGATACCTGGAATCTAAAACAAAAACTAAAAGTGAACTCAGGAAAAGAGATGAGACATGTGGTTACCAGAGGCGGGGGCGGGGGCGGAGGGAGGGGGTCAGGAGGTGCAAACCCCAGGTGCGAGGGTCGCAGGCACTGGGGGGTCACGTAGCGGACACTGCTGTGGGGCGCACACGGAAGTTAAGAGTCGATCCTGAGTTCTCACCGCCAGGATGAAAGTTTTTTCTCTCTTTGTCCTGTGTCTGCACGAGAAGCTGGGTGTGAGCAGGACCCGCCGCGGTGATGGTTTCACAACGACTATAAATCAACCCACCGCGCTGTACGCCTCAGACTTACACCGTGAGGGATGTCAGTTATTTCTCAGGATAGCGGGAAACGATGCAGATGCCTGAGTCCCACCTACGATCCAAATTTAGATCTGGGGGTGGGGGTGGGGGGCAAATCTTCATTTCTAAGCAAGTTTCTCCCTCCTCGCAAATGCCCACTCAAGTGTGAGCTGTACGGATCAAACAAGGAACCGGCCCCTCCGTGTTCCCGGCACAGAGCCAGCCAGGAGACTCGGGACCTGGAGGTGATTATTCTCTCACCCATGGACAGCTGGTCGGGGACACAGACAGCTGCTGGATCCTCCTTCCTAGGAGATGTAGCTGGTTGCAGCACTTAGGTCTCTCTGCAGCCCATCCAGACACCTGACTCGGTCCATGCCCTTGGACTCCCCCAGATGAGTGAGGAAGCTCCTTATCCCCACCTGATGGAGGAGGAAGGGAGCGAGGGTAATGCCCCGGTCTGCAGAGGGGGGGATGATGGAAATGGCACTTGAACCCAGCCTCCTCCCCCAGGCAGGAGCAGGACAGGGTGTTGTGGGGGCAGGGCCCGTGACGTGGCCAGGGGTGGCCAGCTGCTGGGTCCTGGCCAAGGGTGCTGCATGCCCAGAGAAGGTGCATGCCCCTAAGCTGGGGGCAATGGAGCTCTGGCAGGGTTTTGAGCAGGAGAGCGAAGCAGGAGAGCGATACAACGGAAGCAGTGATGGAAAACGATCATGTGTCGGCAGGGTGCTGGGTGAGTAGGCAGTATCTGAGATGGACAAGCAGAGCTGCAGAGGGATGGGACATGGACTCAGGGCTTGGGAGTGGACACAGAAGGAAACAGGGGACTTAGGGCCCCGCGGGAAGTGTGCCTCAGTCCTTAACCTCTGCTGGCATACTGTGCATGGTGGGAAATGAGATAAACACATGCTGACATCATTAAAAAAAGGAGAACACTAGAGAAGTGGCACGATGGCAGAGCTGAGCAAGAGCAGGTGGGGGAAATATTAAGTAAAAATAACACAGATGCCATTCCCCCCACACCTACAGTGTGCGACACCGTGTACCCTCCCTCTGCCTACCTTACCTCTAATCCTTACAGCTCAGAGCTAATTATTAACACTCCCAGTCTACAGATGGGGCGGGTGGGGCCGGGCAAGTCTCAGAAAGGTTGAATGATCCAGCCACGCAGTGCAGCCTTGATTTAGACCCAGATCTGTCAAGTTTAGAAGGCTGAGCTCTGTTTAGCCAGAATGTTGCATCTTTACATTAAAATATAAGGAAAATTAGTACAGCTGCTGTGGAGAACATATGGAGGCCCCTCAAAGAAGTAAAAATAGAAATACCAGATAGTCCAGCTATTTCACTTCTGGATCTGTACCCAAGAGAATTGAAAGCAGAGTCGCAAAGCAGTATCTGCACCCCCGTGTTCACAGAGGCATTGTTCACAAGGACTGAAGCATGGGAGCACCCCAAGGGTTGAGAGGTTGATGAGTGGATAAACAAAAGGTGGTGTACACATACACTGGATTATTCATCCTTAAAAAGAAAGGAAATCTTGACACCTGCTATAACATGGATGAACCTTGAGGACATCGTGCTGAGTGAAATAAGTCAATCAAGAAGGGACAAATACTACGTGATTTTATTCACGTGAGGCACCCAGAGGGGTCAAATTCATAGGGACAGAAGAGGATGGTGGTGGCCAAGGGCTGGGGGCAGAGGGAATGGGGGCTTAGTGTTTCATGGGACAGAGTTTTAGTCTTGCAAGACAAAAAAAAAAAAAAGATATCCATCTGGAGATGGATGATGGGGTTGGTTGCAAAACAGAGTGAATAGACTTCATGCCACTAAACTATATGCTTAACAATGGTTAGGATGGGGCCCTGGGGGGTGCTCACTTGGTTAAATGTCTGCCTTCCTCTCAGGTCATGATCCCGGAATCCTGGGATAAAGCCTCGAGTCAGGCTCCCTGCTCAATAGGGAGCCTGCTTCTCCCTCTCCCTCTGCCTGCTGCCCCTGCTTATGCTCTGTCAAATAAATAAAATCTTTTTTTAAAATGGTGAGGATGGCAAATTTCTTGTTATGCATATGTACAATTAAAAAAATGAAAAACATAAGTAAAGAAACCTCATCCTTCCTGATTTTCAAAATATCCTTGAAGCCCTCCACCACCCTCCTGCCCCAGCCAGAATCCCTGATGGGAGGTCCTGGAGCAGACGGTGCCCTGACCTGTGGCCAAACCTCAGCCTTCCTGCCTCCTTCCGCTGGGCTGAACCACAAGAAATGGCCATTTCTGTGGGTTGATCCTCAGCTGAAGAAAAGAAATTTGCTATGGCTTGGCCTGCTACATGTATGGATATTTTGAGCATAACAAAACTCTGTCCTTGAGCTCAGAAGTTCTGAGTTAGAAGCCATCTGGTCCACCTCTTGTCAAAAGATGGAAGCTCACCAGAATCACCAAACTGATGAGAGGCCCCTGGGCCTCTACATGCATCTGCCTGCCTGCCACGGGGAGAGGACGGCCCAATGAATCCGCTGCTCTGCAGAACTCAGAGTTGTACAAAAGGCAACACCAGCAAAGACCCAGGCTCTGCAGGGAGGAGACGGGTTGGCCCACATTTCGTCTGAAAGAGGAGGCAAACTCAGGGCACATGGGTGGCTCAATCAGTTGAGCATCCGACTCTTGGTTTTGGCTCAGGTTGTGATCTCGAGGTCTTGGGATTGAGCCCAGCGTCAGGCTCTGAGCTCAACACAAAGTCTACTTCAGATTCTTTTCTCCCTCTGCCTCCCACTCACATTCTCTCTCTCAAATAAATAAAATCTTAGAAAGAAAGAGAAGGCAAATTTATGTGTATGAGGTGTGGGGGGGACTCCTGGTCACTCCTTTCACCCACATGGACATGTTCAGGATTACTCTGGGATATACATAGAAACACAAGCACCGCGTACACTTACTGATTTGTACAACATTTATATGCACATATGTTACCAGCAGTTGCTTTCATTTGGATAAATTATTCATCAATTATTAATTAGGATCAATAATTTTACTAATTAGGAAATGATGGTAATAGGTCCCTTTGGCCATATAAAGTTAAAAGTGCTATAGAAAGGATTAAGTGAATGGATTTATAATATAAAAACATCATTTTAATCTTTCCAGCAGTAAGTTTAAAGAATGATTTTAGCACATTTTCATATGAAGAGGTGTTAATTGTTTTAAATGAGTCTTACCCGCTAAATAAAGAGCCCTACCCAACGGCAATGTGTTAGTTCTAATTTATCCCTCTGAGTGCCAACCTCATGCCAGTGAGCATTCCAGAGTCCGGAGCTAGAGCCCAGCCAGGCGGGGGGAGCCCCCCCTCTGGTTGACACACCAGGTCACAAAGGGAACAGTGACAAATTCTGTTCGGTTGTATCAGGGAAGACTTCACAGGCAAGTAAATGATTGTGGGGAGAGGTCTGGAAGCTGATGGAGATGGTCCAGGGAAGAAGGAAAGGAAGAGCATTCCAGATACAACCCAGCATGTCCCTCTAGGAGCTCAGAGGGTGGCACAGGGTACAGAGAGGGGAGCGATGAAAACAAGGCTGGCTCATACTCTGTCAAAAAATATAATAAGTTGGGGTGCTTGGATGCTCATTAAGCATCCAATCTTTTTTTTTTTTTTAGCATCCAATCTTAATTCCAGCTCAGGTCACAATCTCAGGATCATGAGATGGAGCCCTGTATCAGGCTCCGTGCTGGGTGTAGACCCTGCTCAGGATTCTCTTTCACTCTCCCTCTGCCCCTATCCCTAAATAAATAAATAAATAAATAAATAAATAAATAAATAAATAAATAAATAAATAGGATACCTTCATAAATTAAAAGAATGGGGCCAAGGTGGGCCAAGGGCCTTGCTATGGGGTTGGGCTACCCTCCCCAGGCAATGGCAATCAACAGGGAATTATACATTTGGGTTTTAATTTTATTATTTTTTTAAAGATTTTATTTCTTTGTTTGAGACAGAGACAGAGCAAGAGAGAGAGCACAAACCAGGGGAAGAGCAGATGGAGAGGGAGAAGCAGACCTCCTGCTGAGCAGAGAGCCCAACATGAGACACAATCCCAGGACCCTGGGATCATGACCTGAGCCGAAGGCAGACGCTCAACCGGCTGAGTCACCCAGGCACCCCTCGGGTTTTAATTTTAGAACAAACACTGTGACCCCAAAGGGAGGACGGGGTGGGGTGAAGGGCTGAGGCAGGAGGCTGGGAGGAGAGACATCGCCAAGATCTCCGTGACAGGCCAGAGGAGAGACACAAGGAGTGGCAGAAGGGACAAGCTGGGAAGGAGCCCAAGGAGGAAGAGCATGTCGTCATGTCCTCAGGACCGGGTGACCAGCTGCATGACATGAAAGGAAGAGGAAGAAGGTCCAGACAGGTCTGGGCTTCTGGTTTTCCACACTATGCTGTGGAAAACTGGGGGGCATTGTCCAAGAGAGCCTGAACAGGCAGCCCAAAACCATACCTGTGCATGAGCTCTCCGGGAGGCTGTAGAAGGCAAGGACAGAAGGTCAAGGCAAAAGCCAGGGAGACATCAAGACCCCCAGATGAGCAAGGACAGGGAAGGTGGGAGGGATGAGGGCATAAAGCTGGGGGAGCAGGACAGAGGGATAAGGCTTGGGGATCTCAGAAACAGGAGGCCGACTCAGGGAAGATGAGCCAGGGACAGGCCCCTGCAGCAGAGAGGGCCAGTGACAGGTACTGGGTGGGAGCATGGCCACATGGGGGCTGGAGAGGAGCCCTCGGCTCGGGGTCTTGAGAGCAAGCCAAGGTAGGAGCAGGACATCAGAGGCCTGGGAGAGAATGAGGTGTGGATTCCAGGATAAGAGAGAGGACCGACCACTCTTTCAAAAAGGATATTCAAGGGGCACCTGGGTGACTCAGTGGTTGAGTGTCCATCTTTGGGTCAGGGCATGATCCAGGGGTCCTGGGATCAAGTCCCGCATCGGGCTCTCCAAAGGGAGCCTGCTTCTCCCTCTGCCTATGTCTCTGCCTCTGTGTGTGTCTCTCATGAATTTAAAAAAAAAAAAAAGTATATTCTAGAAACATAAGCCAGTTTATCCATTGGGAAGTCACTGCGCGGCAGGAGAGGCTGAAGCCCTAACTGGGCTGGTGCAGGTGGGTGTGAAGCCTCCTGATAAGATGAAGGGAGGAGGAGAGGGGAGGAGGAGGGGAGGAGGGGAGGAGGGAAGAGGGGAGGAGGGGAGGAGGGAAGAGGGGAGGAGGGGAGGAGGGAAGAGGGGAGGAGGGGAGGGGACCTACTGCAGTTTTCCAAACCAGTCTGCTTCTCAGCGTGAACTGGGATCTCTAACAATGCAGCTCTAGGGCCCCACCTCCAGACCAGCAGAGGCATAGCGATGAACCTGGGAATTAGCTGTTTAAAAAAATAAAACCCACCTCACCTGACCCTGATGTACAATCCAGTTTCACAAGCCTTCTCTGAGGCAAAGAGAGATCGGCCTCTGAGACACAGAACCCGAAAGTTGCACACCCTCGCAGGAAACCTGCACACGATTCCAGTCATTCCCACTGCCCAACAGTGTCCCCACAACGCAGGGCCGACCTGGGGAAATTACTCTCCGCTGCACAGGCAGGACAGGGAACTCTTCCCGGGGGCAGGGGGTGGGGGGGAGGCCAGGCCACCACCACCTGGCACAGAAGGGGAATGATACTAGTGAACTGCCACCCAAATCAGCCTGTGACCAGACGGTGAATGCTGGCCTGGACGTGAGCCTCGCACACAGGTCCTACTGTGACCCCAAGGGAGGAAGGCCTGACGAGGACCCCAAACACACAGAGACTTAGAGCAAAGATGCCCCAGGGCTTTGCAACCACAGCCCTCTCTGGCCGCCACAATTCATGTGGGAGCTGTGGGAGGTGCTGGGCTGGAGAGGAGGTCTCAGGGAAGGTGATCCCAGATGCCATCTGCAGCTGGCTCTGCATTCAGAGGCGCCGCTGGCCACGTGCATGTTCCCTGTCACCCTCCAGGAAGGGCTCGCTGTGCACAGCCCTCTTTTGGGCAGAACTCTCAGGAGATGTATAGGACAGCTTGGCCCAGACTTTACAGCCGATCTGGGAGGATATGCCACTCCCTAGGACAGAGGTCCCACGGCTACCTGCTATCTAGTCCAGGAGAGAACGAGACAAATGGAAGGTCACACTTGGGGTCACACTCCAAGCAGTTTTGCCTCTTAGACCTCAGGGGGCATAAGAATTTATGATGGTCACAGAGAGAGAGAGAGAGAGAGGCAGAGACACAGGCAGAGGGAGAAGCAGGCTCCATGCACCGGAAGCCTGACGTGGGATTCGATCCCGGGTCTCCAGGATCGCACCCTGGGCCAAAGGCAGGCGCCAAACCGCTGCGCCACCCAGGGATCCCCCAGAGATGGTTTTAAAACACCATCCTGGGCCCCAGCCTCCAAGACCCGAATGCAGCATGTCTGGGCATCCAGTTCTTCATCACATCAGTTATTCCCACCTGGAGGCAGAAAGGGAAGGACGATAAGCTCACAAAGGATTCTAGAAGGAAGTTCAGGGCAGCGTGGACATACACAGGCCCTTGGTGAGCCGCAGCGGGCGGCAGAAGAGGAGGCCTTGGCCTCTGCAGGGCTTGGCGCATCCTTCCATCCTGCACACACACACCCCTCCATGCTGTTCTAGGGAAGGGGCAGGATGGGCGGATCTGCCACTTGTGTTCACATGGGAAGGCGCACTGGTCTGCAGGCTTCAGCTGCGTGGGTAGAGCAGAGTGACGAGACTGAAGGAAGAGAGGGACAAAGCAGGAGAGGGCGGGGTGCCAGAGCAGGTGGAGCGGGCCGGTGCGAATCATGGAGGGTGAAGGATGGTTGCCCAGGGTTCAAGGCTGCGGAGGGCAGTGGGGACGGCTGTGTCCTGGGGCTGGAAGCATTCTGTGGACCCAGCACTGCCCTGAGCCTCATGCCCTGCCTGGCAGGGAACTCGCAAAGCGGAGACTCTATAAAAGCCAGAGACAGAGGAGCACAGAGCAAAACACAGACAGTTCTGGGACTCTAGTCATCCTGACCACACTCAAAGTTCCTGGAAATGAATCTGCCCATGCCTTCGACCAGTCTATGCTGGACCAGTGGTAAAAGGGTCTGTGGACAGTCTTCCACATCCCGACAGCACACAAACCCCCCAGTGAGGTCACTCGGGCCCATCACACACTAGAAGCACATCATCTCCCGGCAGTGACCAGACTGCCCCCTGCGGTCAGCAGCTCCTACTGACCCCTCTATCCATCTTTGATCACTTACAGATGAGGAAGTGCACTTATTAGGACTTAAATATTTCTGAGCACAGGTATCAAAGAAGAAAACCAAAGGAGGGCCTTGTGGTCCCTCCACAGGGAAGAGGTGGAGGACATTCCAAACAAACCTCCTGGCATTCGACCTCGGCTGCTGCCCCATGCCCAGTCCCTCCAGTCCCAAATGGGGGGAAGAAAGCACCAGCTCGGGGTACACACTCCAATTCTTCCTGGGGCCACAGCAAATGTGGAGGGCTCGGGGAACAGTGGCAGCAGAAGCCTTCAGGTGGATGGGGGGTTACAGGTGACACTCGGTGGCCACCACAGCCATGGGGTGGGCCTTGCATTCCCCACCTGAAAAGGCCTCGTGGCATAAAGGTGGTCGGGCAGGGAGCCCCCTCTACTGCTACAAATAAATCTGTTGTCCTTCTGGAGGACAGAGAACCAGAGACCAACTCCCTGTGTCCACTGTGCCTTCACTGCGACACCAGGCTGACGATCCTGCTGGAGGCTAGGTTGACAGGAGCCGATAATTAATTTTAACAGTGCTGCGTGTTGCATCAGCCTCCCTGCACTAGTTTGCAAAGCTCCCCTGCCTTCCACCATGGCCTACACCCCCAAGTCCATGCAGAGCAGAACAGGACGCCTCAGGTCTCTCTCAGGGGGCCCAGGGAGGCCCCCTGATCTCCCCCAGGATGTGGAGCCCGAGTAGAAATGTAAATGCATGACTCCAGGTTCCCCAGCTCCAAGCTGGGTCACGATGGGTTCTGGGCATGAATGCCAGAGGGTAAGCTGGGGGAAGTGGGGAGGGGGCGCACTGGAAGGTCTACAGGGCTGAGGCCCTTGGGGGCCAGGTTTGTCCTCCCCACCTTCCAGCAGGGCCGGGGTTATGGCTGGTCAGTCAGGTGGGCAAGGGCAGGGAAGGACAGGCGTGGGAGAGGATGACACGCTCCCGTCTGCTCAGAATCTGCAGCCTGATGAGATGAAATTTCCATGGATGGGCAGACACTGAGATTGGAAACAGAGAGGGGCTCGGCCCAAGATCACAGCTGCTGGGAGCCTCGAGAGCCATGCAGGGAGAACCCACCACATGAAGAGCCCATGGGTGACTCTGTGAGCAGGGATCCCCTGGCCTTTGTGGGCATCTTTTAAATGTTTTTTTTAAAGATTATTTATTTATTTATTCATGAGAGACAATGAGAGAGGCAGAGACACAGGCAGAAGGAGAAGCAGGCTCTGCAGAGTCTGCAAGGAATCTGATGCGGGACTCCATTCCAGGACCCTGGGATCATGACCTGGGCCGAAGGCAGACATTCAACCACTGAGCCACCCAGATGCCCCTGCAGGCGTCCTTTATCCACAGGCTCATGGCTGAGCCTCAGTCAATCGTTCAGGCCTCCTAGTCACATCTGTCATTCATAACATGTCTACTGCATCCTCAGCTCTGAGAGTCACCATGTCCTTATCCATTCAAGTCTTGAATGACCTGGGCCTCCAGTGCCAAGTGTGCATGAGGCCAGGCGTGCCAGGCACCAGGGAGGCTCACAGCCTAGAGTGACAGCCCCAGGAGGGTAGGATCGAGCTGTCCCCAGGCGCCCTGAGTTGTGCCACACACCTGCGGCATCAGGAGGACAGTGCAGCCCTGCATCTTGCCCCTGAGCCCACAGCAGCAGAGGCTTCCTAAGCCTCCCAGGTCCTGAGCCTCCCAGGTGCACTGCAGACAGCAGAGGAACATTTGCAGTCAGGGTCCCCAGGCCTGGACACCCACATTCCCAGGCACAGAGCTGCCTCTTCCTTACAATCATCTCCAATCATTTTGTCAGTTTGGTTTCTTCACGTACCATTTATGAAGCACCTGCTGGGTGCCAAGAACTGGGCTAAATCCATGTGTGCCCAACAAAAAGGCAGCATCCGGCCCTCAAAGATCTCCCAGGGTAGTGAGGACAAGTAAGCCACGGAACACAAGGCCACGTAGTCGGTCCTCGGAGATGGGCAGAGGCGGGATGCTGCCCACAAAGCTGGGCCCCAGAGTCAGAATGCCAAGGGCCCGAATCCCAGCTGAACCACAAATATGCCATGAAACCTTGACTGGAAACATGATGTGTTCAAACCTCAGTTTCCCCATCTGTACAACGAGGATAATGATAACAGCCTGCCTCACAGGGTGGGCATGAGGACCGAAGTCGTGTGTGTGAAGCACTGAGAATACAGAGTGGCCCTGGGGGGGGCGGGATTTGTAGGTGAATGAAGGGGGCCGCAGCCCTGTCCCATGGGGGCAGGTGATCAGGAAAGTCTTCCCCAGGAGGTAATACCTGAGCAGAGCCCTGAAACAAGGAGTGATGCGCTGGGAACATAGCGATGAGCTGGAAGATCCTAGTCTGTCATCGTGATTTGTGGCCAGTGGTGATACTTTTCACTCCACCTCCTAAAGAAACCTTACAACTGCAAAGTTCACTCTGCCAGCTGCATGAAGCCCAAGGCCTGGGGCGTCAAGCACCAAGTCTGCAAGGCCGTCCAGCAAACAGCATCTCAGTGGCTATGGAGAAGGCCACGTAGCAGTCAAGCAAACTACAAGATAGAAGGCAAACAGACACTAGACACAGAAAATAAATGTGGCTGTGTGACAGTGCCGGCGCTGTGCCAAAAAGCCCCCGAACTTCCAGGAAGGCATCTGGGATGCAGCCCCAGATCAGAGAGCGTCATTCCCAGTGAAGCAGAAAGAGCCAGGCTCTCAGCTGAATAGATGGTCTGAGCTGACCTGCTGGAGGTGGCACAGCGGGGGGATGCTAGGGGTTCTTGTTCAGAAACCAGGAAAGGACTCCAGTCCCAAGGGACCCCAAGGAGTCACACTGTGCATCATCCAGGTGGCTGCATGACGGCAGTAGAAACAGGCGGCTGGGCTGCACTGGCGCCCCAGCCTCCCAGAGGAGCAAGGAGGAAGAAGGGAAGCGGAAGGAGGCCCATGGAGCTCATGCTCAGCTGCGCCCTGCTGGGCTGGGGACTCCTCGCATGCCTGGCAGATGCACCTGCTCCTTCTTGGAGCCAAGCAGTGCAGGGTAGCACTCCCAGGCCAGAGACAGCATCCTGCAACAGCTCAAGGGAGCGGGCTCAGGATGGCCTTCTCCAAGCACTCACGCCATGGGGACTGCCACACTTGCAGGGAGGGGACCAATGCTACTAGAAGGACTGGATAATACTGACACGGGGCTGTGGGGCCACACAGGACATGGCCTTTGACCCACACAACTGGAGGCCACGGCCTGGGATGGGGAGGCTGGGCCACTCTGACTCCTGCAACTCCTGGACACAGGACTGGATGTCTTCTTGCCACCCCTCCAGCCCCTCTTCCCTGGAGGGATGACAGGCTGGCTGCGGCGCAGAGAAGGACTGCAGCCGACCACAAAGCGTGAGGGAGGAGAGGAGAGCTCCCTAAGGATCAGACTCACAAGCCACCAAGGAGGAGAAATAAGGAACTGCTTTAGGCCGTCCTTTGGGCTATCCCTCGATGGTCCCCAAGAAGGGCCTTTCTACCACCCAACGGCAAGGTAGCAGCAGCAGCAGGATCAGGGGTACGAGTCCATGCTGCACCAAGCCCTCGGGAGAGAGGGACATTCCACCGAAGTGACCCTGCCCACTTCCCCCCACAACCCAGGGCTGCCTCCTCTTTAAACAGATAAGACCTAGGACAGAGGGTGCATTCCCCAACTAGAATGCACTAGAATGCTGGAGTGGCCCCAATTCTGGAGAAATCCCCCTGTACCTACGTCCTTCAAAATGTGACCCAGCAACTCCTTCTATCACAAGGCAGTCTCTGCTTCCCCACTCTCTGGACTTGTGATTTTCACAGGCCGACATCATGTGGTATAAGTGGCATTGTGCCGGTTCTGAGTGGAGGCCACAAGGGCTGCGTGGGCCTCCACTTGCTCTCGAGATCTGTCCAGCCTCCATAGGATGGGTCCAGGGAGCCCACTGGAGGATGAGGCCCAGACATCCAGCCACCCTGGCTGAGATCAATTAAGCTTAGAGCCTCTTGAGCCCAGCCCAAATGCAACCCACAGAATGTGGACTAAACCAGTGGCCGTTGTTTAAGCCACTAAGTTTTGGGGAGCAAAGTCAACTGAGGCACCAGCTGTGCCCGTTTTTCCAAACCTAGTGGCCCCCAGGACAGGGGAAGGAGAAGCCACCACCGGGCTTCTGCTGGCACCCCTACCCTACGACTGCAGAATGCCTTTCCAGAACAGAAGAGCCGAACAAACATGTTCTGGTTTCCCATGGGTTGTCCCTTCCAAAGAGCCCACCTCTGGGGCAGCACTTCAAGACTCACTTGCTGGTTTCCTACAGAGGCAAAGAACAGAATGGATCTGATAAACCTACTTTTTAACAGGAAACTTAGATCAGGAAAGGATCCAGAATTGCAACCAGCTTTGTCCTGATCGAGGCCTTCTGTCCCCAGATCCAGGCGTTTTAGACTTGACTTCCACTGGAGCAAGGCCCCTAGGACCACAGCTTCCAAAAGGAGAGCCAACGAGGCTGCACGGGGAGGGGCAGGAGGCGGTGATGCCGATTGGGAAGACATGTGAGTAGGGTGGGAGAACACAGGAACTGGGTGGGCAGCAATTAGAAATGGAAAACAGGAGGAGTTCAGTGGAATCCCAGAGAAATCCTGGCAGCTTTGGAGGGAGCACATGCTGTGCCACTAAGGAAGTCCAGGTAATGGCTCTGCCTGAGTCACCATAGCCTCCCAGAGACCCGAGAGACCAAGCCAGGCCAGCTGGGGAAGGAGCTCGCTTAGCAGGGTGGTGGGGTGGTAGGATGGCAGGCCAGCAACACCAGCTCCTCCCCAAGCACCCCACTTCCTACCCCAGCCACCTCTTCCCAGCTGCCTTTGCTAGTGTCCTATTCTTCTCCCCGCCCACTGGCTGGCTCCCCGTGCTCCCCAGCCTCTCTGCTTATGCTCCCTCCCACTGCACAAGCCACCGAGCGCTCCAGCTCAGAGCCCAGAGCCCAGGCGGTTTGCAAGCAGCCCACGCTCCACCCTGGCCCCACAGCTCAGATCACCCCTTCGTGCTATTTATGTGCAGATCTCCTCTCACCATGGCACAAGACTTGTCTGTTCATCTCTGAGGCCTTCCGAGTTGCCTACAAGAAGAAATGGCACATCAAAGACGCTTAAACACCTAATGAATCTGAACTTCCTAGAATCCCTTCGTATGACTATAGTGAAGACAGTTCCCAGGTAGATGGCAGTTCTGAGAAGGTACACCTGGTCCTCTGCACTAGCTATGAGCCCCTTGGGGTGGCACAGCCCCGAAATAAGAACACCGACTCTCAACATGGCCTGCTTGGATTTGAGCCCCGACCTAACCACTTATCAGTGTCCTGTGTGACTTTGAACAAGTCACTTAACCTCCTTATACCTTGGTTTGCTCACTTGAGAATGAGAGCAATAATCTCCACCTCTCTGTGTTGTTCTGGACATTACAGGACAGGCAGGTGCTTAGAACAGCAGTGGGCACCCCATGAGCGCTGTAGAAGTGTGTGTGTTAGCTTGTCCTTCACTGAAGCTGGGTTTGCATTAACCCCCTTTCCGGCCTGGCACATGGCAGGCCTTTAGTGAGGCTTCCTGAATGAACAGATCTCCACTGAGGCATCAGCTGGGGCCTGGAGTTCTGTGCTTCTACAGGACTGGACAAGCTGCCCTCCTGTCCTCTTCTCAGGTGTCACGTGGCTGGCACTGGGTGGACCATGTGCTCCCTGAGGGTGAGCCTGGGCACTTGGCTTACTTTGTAGGGACGTCTCCACCACTGGGCTCCCGCACCACCACCCACACCACCACCACCACCCACAACAGGTGGCATGCACAGGAAAGTGGTGCCCTCACGGCCCATCCTAGCTGAGAAGCCCATGGTTATTCAGGCGGAGGAGACTGATCTGCCCTGCTTGGTCCCTGCAGTGAGGGACGGGCTGAGGTACCCCCCAAGACAAGCAGGCTGCCTACATGCCCTCTGACCTCAGCGCCACGTGGTAAAGGAACATGGAGCTGCTGTCCTGGCTTCCAGCCCTCGTCAGGCTCCTATCACTTAGGACCTTGGCCATCACGCCCTCTCTCTGAGCACCCTCCCCCTGTCCCCTCCCCCTGGGACGGTTCTTACTGGTGTTATTATGACTGGCACCTCACAGAATTCAGCGCACGGGATGCTTGGGCTGGGTACCACTTTGCCTTCTGAATGACCCCGCTTCTCTGGTGGTGGCACAGTTCAGCAAATAGCTTCCTCCCCCTCCCACGGGCCTGGCAGGGTCTGGGAAGGAGACAGGAAAGGGACAGAAGCCTTCAGGGGACAGACAGCCTGACAGCAAGACACCAAAGCCCTGCGGGGAAGGCTACTAAGCAGCACAAGGACTGTACATCCCCGACCATCACACACAAACTGGAGCACACATCTGGGGAAAGGTCCCCGAGGGGATTGGCACCAAATCACAACCCCTGCAGAGAGATGCCAGAAAAGACAGAAGATATGGGGAATCCCTGCCCTTAGCCCCAGAGCAGGTGCATTCCCTCTCTGAGCAGCTGACTGTTCACACTCGTTCAGGTGGAACTCGAACCCTGTGCAGTGGCCCCGGGACCCAGGTCAGGTTGCAGAGTTGGGGGTGCCTCGTGGGGTTCCCCCTTGACAGAAATCCCTTGACAGTCCCTTGGCCTGACTGCCACTGTATTCACCTTGCTTGGCTGCAAACATCTCTGGCCATTTCCAGAAATGAATTTCACCCTTCTTGGGTGCATTTTTGGAACAATTTAGAATTTTCAAAAGACTGCGGTGCTGAACATGACAGCAGCTCCCCGGGGGGTGCTCAGCTTGTTCTGAGCAGCAGCCGCCCCACTGGAACTGCGGAGACTCAGGACAAGTGTCTCCATAAATGTGCATCTCGTAAATGAGAACGGATTCCACTTCTGAGTCACCCCTTCAAAGGTGACAGTGTTCAGAGGCAGTTCTGCTCTCATATGTTCTTTTCCTTGTGCTCCGCCTGGGGATGGGCACCCAGGAGGTTTGGAGGCTGGGGAGCAGTTGCAGCCTTCAGTCCCACCCCCTCCAACCTCATCTGGAAAGGGGAGCTTGGCACGGAGTCAGGCCTTCCCTGCACTTCCCACTCGGCATGTCCCCCACTGACATGCCCCAGGCCACCTCCACGGGGCTTGAAAACACAGATGCCAAGGGACAGGGTCACTGGGACTCACACAGCACTGCCGGGGGTAGTGCTAGCTCTACCCACTGAGGTCCTGGGGTGGGAGAGTGTGCATTCAGCATAACTGGCTCACAAACCAAACATGGTAACATACTCCTCGTCATCTGTATTTACAATTAATGGCAGGTTTATGTTATTATTGTGAGTGGTGAGTTGCCCCTGATTTTATGCATTGTTTCCCAAGACAAGCAATGGAAGGATCCAGTATCACTACCTACAGGTGGTGTCTCTTAGGGTACCTTGGGTTGGAAGTGACACAAAACCAGAGCCGGGCTCACAAAGCCAGCGGTTTCCCTCTCCCTTCCTACCTCAGGGGACCCCTCCCAGGCAACCAGATGCTCCGAGTCACCCTCCTCAACGCCATGAACATGCTCAATGCCACGGAGCTGTACGCTGAAAAATGTCGACAATGGTAATTTTATGCTACATATACTTTAGCACAGTAGGAAGAGTGCCCTTGGGACGTCTGCTAACTCACCAGTTACCAGGAACCTTAGGGAGAGGCAGGTCTGTGCCCAGGATGCACGCATCCAACGCAGCCTCCCTCGTGTACGATCCCATCAGGACTGAACTCCATTCTCGCAAGGCTTCTGGATTTGGGACAGAATCCCTTTTCCTTCCCTTGACTAGCATGCCAAACTAATTAGAGAGGACCGATGCACAGGGATGTGGGGTGTGCCCACCAAATCAGGGCTCCGGGCCACCCAGGAGCGCCTGGACTGGGGACCCCAGGACACACTGTTCCAGCACTGTCCCTCTAACTCTGCTCTGCAGCTACCCCGGCCAGCAACTCCAGGAGACTGTACATCACCCCCTCTAATGAGGTCCTTCTGAGCCCTGCCGTATGGACGAGCCATCCATCCACCTGCTAGTGAGCCACTGGGAGAGCAATGCTCCTCCTGGTGATCGTCTGATTGCTGAGCCAAGGAGAGAATTACAGGGCCAGACGGGGCTGCTGCGACAGTGGACGGATTTCTCAGAGCAGGGCTCATTAGGTGGAGGAAGACTTATCTGGGGCTTTGCAACCCTGGGCAGTACATTCTGGAGCTGGGGCGGGCAAGACTCGGCCCTGGGCCAGATGCCAAGGCAGGCTCTGGGGAGAAGCTCACCAGCAGACATTTCCTATTAGGGCAAGAAGACTGCAATGTGACAGGTTGAATTTGTGTTCAGAGTGTGGTTCCCTTTGATATTCCTGCAGTGAGAACTAGCTTCTGTGGGCTCCAATCCGACTAATGGGGGGCTGAGAACAGGTGGCTGGTAAAGGTACACGGTTCCCGTGGGAATGACCATTTATTTCTTCCTCCTGGAGATGGCACAGGGAGGTCTTGTCTTCTGCTGGACTCCCAGGAGCACCCTCACATTTCCCCCCATGGCCACCGTGTAGGCAGAGGCTGGCCCATGTATCCATTTCCCCTGTACCCCGCCCCTGCTGTCACCTGGCCACTCCCACTGAGTGCCACCACTCCCACTGAGCTCCCCAGTGCCAGACACCAGCCGGGGCTAGCCACTGGCTTTGGGGACCAGCTCACCTGTGTCCTGCCTGCCTCTCACATCACCCACCCAACCACCCCACCTGGAGAGCCAGGCCAGGCCAGTCTGTCTTTCCAGGAGCTCTCTGCCCCCCAGGGGTGGTGGTGATGGTGATTGGGCCCCAGTGCTCACTGGCACTGCAAGCTTGCTCTGTACTCCTTACAAACCCCTTGAGGTGGATGCCGCCTGCAAGGGAGTTGGTGAGGCAGCAGCCAGATGGGTGGCTGCCACTGCCAGGCTGTCCCTGTCTACCGGGCTCTAACCCCAAGCAGGTGGATCACAGGGGCTTACCGTCTCCGGCTCTCCTTCCGCACGATGACGGGGCTGACATCACCAGTACCTGCTGCACAGGTGTCTGCTTGGGTTGCCAGAACCAAGTACCCAGATGGGGCAGCCTAAACGACAGGCATTCACAGCTCATAGTTCTGGAAGCTGGTAGCCCACAATCAGGGCGCCAGCCAATGTGGTTTCTGGTGAGAGCTTTCACCTTGGCTTATAGACACCTGTGTTCTCATCTGGCAGAGCAGAAGAGAGCAAGCTCTCTGGTGTCTCCGCTTATTTTTTTTTTTTTAGATTTATTTATTTATTTATTTATTTATTTATTTATTTATTTGAGAGAGAGAGAGCACATGGGGTGGGGGCGGGGGTGGGGGCAGGAGCAGAGGGAGAGAGAGAAACCCAAGGAGACTCTACACTGATCATGGAGCCCGATGTGGGGCTTGATCTCACGACCCTGAGATCATGACCTGAGCTGAAACCAAGAGGTGGACCCTCAACAAACGACTGTCCATCCAAGCACCCTAGTGTCTCTTCTTATAAGGACACTAGTCACATCATATCAGAGCCCCATACTTAGGACTTCATTTGACTTTACCTCCTCAAAGCCCTATCTCCAAATACAGACATTGAAGGTTAAGGCCTCCACATATGAATTTGCAGGGGGGACAAAATTCAGTCCATGGCAATTAGCCAGATGTGATGAGCAAGTGAGTTAATACACACAGAGCTCCTGCAATGGGAGCCCAGGCAGTGACCCAGACTCTGTGCCCTTCATCCTGATAGGGGGAATTTTGCCTGTCTCATAACTGGCGAGGGATGGGCACTCTATCCACTTGTCACCAGCGAGTACGGGGCAAAACATCCCCTGGGGGCTTGTGAGGCCCCCAGCCCCAGGCCCTGATCCCCAGCCCTATGCCCCGCTCCATTTCTCTGGCTCACTCACCGCCAGAGCCTGACTCCCACCCACTCTGGGGTTCCAGAATCCTATCACTGCCACAGGCCCGATCCAGCCCCAGGGACGGTTAGATTTCTCAATAAGAAATTCCACAAGGGCCCATCCCTTCACCCTCAGAAAGGCTCCCACTGTTCACACAGGGCAAAGACTAGAGGACGGGAACCAGACTCATGGGACACAGTCTATTAGGCAATGTGAGTAACACACACCCCCCCCCCCGCCAGGGAAACTCCTCAATGCCGCCTTGGGTCTGTGTCAAGGACAATCTCTCCCAACACCACATCCATTTTGCAGGGCTGCAGGCCAGGTGCAGTCACCATGTCCCCTTCCTGGCACCAGGATGCTCCCTAACCTTGGCTCCCCGAAATGTGCATTTCTGTGAGGTCACCATGACCCTTGCCTTGTCTGGTCACCTGTCATTTTTCATTTTTGCCTACTTCACTCAGTTTACTCTGGAAACACCTGTAGCTTCCTATGGGGTCCATCTGCCCCTCACTCTCCAGCCATGAAATCTGAGCAGGACCAAGCTTGGCCCTCAACTCCTAAGGTGGGTGTACACCACAGGCCTGGTCAATCCAAGCACTCTGGTCCCCAGGCCACATTGACTGGCTCAGAGATGGGCACATGACTCAAGCCAGGTCAGTTCACTGGACCAACTGGGAAGAAAGCCCCCTTTGGAATTCACTAGAGTTCATTGGAATTGCTAATTTAAAAGACAGAGTCACCACGGAGAACCTAGAAGCCACCAAGTAGAAAGAGCCCACCTCAAATTCAAACAATATAGGGCAATGGAAGTAAGATCAAGAGTTGGGAAGGGAAACTGAGCCCAAGGACATTCCCTGAGTGCCTGGATCCAGCCAGGCCTGAAATCCAACAGTCAGTGGAGCAATACCTTCTCTCTTCTGTTTAAGCCCACTGACCTGGTTTCCTGATCTTCTAACGGAAAGATGGTCACCCACCACCATCTGTTCCAAGAGCACTATGTGTATTAACTCTCATGCTACGACGACAAGCCTGGGAAGTCAGTACTATTACCATCAGGTTCAGAGATACAACAAGCTTAATGGACCTGCCCAAGGTTAGAAGGGGCAGAGCCAGGGATGGCGGGCTGGTGCCCCGCTCTGGGAAAGCTGCGGCATTCAGTAACCAACCTGTGCAGGCCTCATGACCAGCAGTATCAGAACTGCCCAGATAACAGTTCTGGTTGCTAAACTGACTCAGCTGGTTGTGCACAAGCCAAACGGCATAACCCTCAACAGGCCCAGGGCCCAGGCACGGCCTCCAGCCTGCCTCCCCCAGGGTGCTGGGTGGGGGGCCAGAGAGGGAAGGTGTGGCCACCTCCCACTGCTGGTTCTCACCCTGGCTCTGATGCTGCCCTGTGACCTGGGACAACCCCTCTTGCCTCCAAGCCCTGGGATCCATGTCTGCAAAATGAGACACATGGTTGGCACGTTCCCCAAGAGCCCTTCCAGCTCTAAGTTTTTGTGACCCTGGTCGTGCGAAACAGAAGAATGCCATTTGGGCAGAAGCGACCCCATGGGCCCCGTGGCCCTCCTGCTCAGCCATGGGACGGAAGCACCTGGGTGACATCTAAGGCTCAGAGGCTGTCCCAGCAGCCTGGGGGTGGCTGTGCCTGGGGCAGGGCAGCCAGAGTGCCTGGCCAGCATGAACCCTGCCCTGCGGCAGACCCAGGGACTGTGGGGACCCCAGGGTGCTTGTCCCCGCCCTCTGGAAGCACCCCCTGTACCCTTGCACCGCATGCACAGCCTCTGCGGGGGCCTCTCGCTGCTGCTCCGTCGCTCCCTGGCCAGCTCTGCCTCCTGTCTCCCCTGGCACTCGGCCACAGTGGCTCCACTGGACAGTTATAACCTCCCCCACGTCGGGTCTCCCGGCTGCCACTGAAGCCCAGTTTCACAAACATGACACTGGGGACCCCGTCAAGAGCCCGCTGCATCCAAGGCACCTCATAAAACACCTGCTGTATGCTAAGTGAACATAGTTGACATCAGAAAAAGAAAAAGAAAAAGAAAAAGAAAAAGAAAAAGAAAAAGAAAAAGAAAAAGAAAAAAAAGAAAAAGAAAAAAAAGGCCCTCGTTCATGTTCCCCAAGAAACTCATGGTTCATGGCTCTCATATTTCCAAGATCAAAGGACATTCCAGTGACCTTGACCCTGGACATCTGTGCTTTGCTGTGAATGTCCCTCTGTGGAGGAAGGTGACTGTGTGGGCCTCTTGGGTGAGGGAGCTGCCCGGTCCCCACTGCAGCCCCAACATGCCCATGCCCTGGAGTAGCTCTTTATTGGCTATGCTTCTTCACCAGCATCTCCCTGCCTCTCTGTTCTGCCCATCTGTCTGTCCATGCCCGAGGGGCAGCTCTGACAATGCGGATTCTTTGGGTTGGGTTTTTTGGTTTTTTAAAATAGGCTCCACGCCCAACATGGGGCTTGGACTCACGGTCAAGACCAGAGAACAAGAATTGGGTGCTTCACCACATGAGCCACCCAGGGGGTCGTCCTCCCACAAGGCAGGTTTTTAAGCAACTTTGTTAACAGGCCTCGGGGACGCAGCTGTGGGGAGAGGATCTAGAGGATAAACCCATGGTCCCCAACCCTCTGGGGATCCATGAGCTGGGACGGAAGAGCATCGCCTCTGTATTTACACTAACCTCTAACTCAATTCTAGCATTTCCTTTCATTAGAGATGCAGACAACAGCAACAATAATCATCAACAGAAATCACAGATATTTCCGTACGCTGGCCCAGCTGGGGAGATTTCTCAAAATATCATTGACACTAATCACTATTTAAAAGTGACAGCACAATTCGACCCATGGCTGGATCTTCCTGTTTAATAAATTAATATAGAAGCATGGTGTTTCGCTATACAAATTTGGGTTTTTTAAAAAATAATTATTGAGGATAATTTTGATAATTACTTTTCCGTAACTTCAGTTTTCTTTGTGATTCTCTGTATTAAAAGCACTTAAAATGTATTTTTAAGAAACTCACAGCTCTGAGAAGGGGTCCAAGTCTTTACCAGATAGCCAGACAGCTAAAGGATCCAATGGCTCCAAAACAAGGTCTGGAACCTTTGGATTTGGGTTTGGTTTTTTAATTTAATTTTATTTTATTTTATTTTTTTAGGATTCTATTTCTTTATTTGACAGAGCAAGCGCCAGTGTGGAGGGGCCAGAGGCGGAGGGAGAAGCCAACTCTGCACTGCGCAGGCAGCCAGATATGGGGCTCGATTCTACAATCCTGAGATCATGACCTGAGCTGAAATCAAAAGTCAGATGTTTAACCGACTGAGCCACCCAGGTGCCTAATATCTGGATTTGGGTCTAGTATCTCCTCTGCACTCAAACCTGGCACTCCTCCCGTTCAACTCTAGAAGGCCATTTGGAGGCTCCGGGTGCCAGGGAGGAAGGAGGCGTAACCAGAGAAAGGCCCCCGGGAGATGCTGGTCAGAGAAAGGGAGCCCCAGAGAAAGGCTGCTAGGCAGCCTAGCAAGTGGGTTAGGGACTTCCACCCACCCCCAAGACCATTCTGGTCCACATCTGATCTCTGATCTACACCTGTGGCTATGACATCAGCTCAGGAGTTCTGAGCTTTTTTCTCCTACTGGAGGCACTCTGCTTAGATCTTCTCTCCTCCTCTCCAGATTTTTATTGTATTTTATATGGTGCTTGTGGGCATCACTAGATGTTCTGACACTGCCAGCGTGCTCTGGATGAGCCCCGTTGCTAAGAAACAAATCCCAGATGTATCTTTAAACACACAGCTCCATAAAAGCACATTCCTCCACACTCAGCTCCATTCTGCTTGTTCTTGGGCCACTTAGGTTAAATCAGCAGCTGTTCTCCAAAGGTCTCATTCAGAGCCTCAAGGAAAACCCAATAAACTGCTCTAATTACCCAGAGGAGCCACTCTCAGAGCTCAGGGTAAGGGCTTTGGGCAGAAAGGAGGGCACCATGCTGGCCACAGCTGCCTGCAGACTCCGGGCAGGGTGCTTGTGAAGGGGGGGCCTCCAGGAGGCCCCCACTCAGGCAGAGGGGGTGAGAGGGGTCCTGATAAGTGGACACAGCCCAGGGGACCAGCAAGCCACAGCCCTGTCCTAGGCTGTCCTGTCCTTTCAGTATTTCTAGGAACCAGTGGGCTCACCAGTCCTTGCAGAGCAGTTCCAAGTTAAACATGCTTTAGACCAAATCCGACCACAGCTTCTCTCCCTGGAAGGCCCTGGGCTTCTGTGGTATTTCCACCAGATAGTGTGGACCAAGGCCTTGGGTGTGGGACCCCACCCTGCCCTCCCTGGAGGCCCAGAGGACGTGCAGGCAGGCCTAACAAGCAGCACTCCTGGTTTCCTCCTCCTCCTCCCCCAGCTGGGCTACCTACTGGGGCATTTTAGGGAGCCAAGGACCAAGGCTTCCCAGGAGTGAGTGTTTCTCAAAGGGAGTGCTTTTGTAAAAAAAAATGCAAGTTCCCTGGTCCCGCCCGACTCCTACTAACACTAAATCAGACTCTTCCGGGGAGGGAGGGAGTTGGAATTTCCTGGGAGATCCTGATGCATTGTGAGGGTCACAGGACTTCCCATGGGCCATGTCCCTGGCTAGTTATTCTGTTTTGAAATGTCTGAGCACCAGCTGTGAGCCAGACAGTACACGGTGCCCTCGGGGGAGCAGGGTGGAGGGCGGATGGTCCTGTCTCCACTGGCCCACAGTCTAGTGGCCCAGCTGGTTCTCACAGCATCTGTCCTCTCACAGCAGCCCCACCCCAACACACGTTCCAAGACGAGAATGATATCTAGCTGGAGAAGAAAATAATTAATGCATGGCCAGAGGACCTGAACGGACATTTCTCCAAAGAAATACAAGCGGCCAACAGGTACAGGGACATCACAGATCACCAGGGAAATGTGAATCAAAGCCACAAGGAGCTCTCGCCTCACAGCTGTCAGAACAGCAATCAGCACAAAGAGCAGAGATAACAGGTTCCTCGAACGGGGAGGGAAAGGGACTCTGGTGTGCTGTCGGCGGGAATGCCAACAGGTGCAGCCACTGTGGGAAACAGCGTGGAGGTTCTTCAAAAAACGGAACCACCATGTGATCCAGCAATTCCACCTCTGGGTATTTACCCAAAGGGAGTAAGGTCACTGCCTCGGGGAGAGCTGCACCCCCACGTTCAATGCACCCTGATAGCCAAGCTAAATGTCTGTCGATAGACAAAGGAAATGAGATACAGGGATGCCTGGGTGGCTGAGTAGGCTGGGTGTCTGCCATGGGCTCACGTCGTGATCCTGGGGTCCTGGGATCAAATCCGGCATCAGGCTCCTCACAGGAAGCCTGCTTCTCCCTCTTCCTATGTCTCTGCCTCTCTCTGTGTGTCTCCCATGAATAAATAAACAAAATCTTTCAAAAAACAGAAAAGAAAAAGAAAAGAAAAGAAAAGAAAAGAAAAGAAAAGAAAAGAAAAGAAAAGAAAGAAAAGAAAAGAAAAGAAAAGAAAAGAAAAGAAAAAGTGGTACATACACAGTGTAATATGATTCCGCCTCAAAATCAGAATGAAATGCTGCCATTTGCAACAACGTGAATGAAACCTGAGGGCTTGAGGATAAGTGAAATAAGCCAGAATCAGAAAGATGCACGCTGTGTGATCTCACACATGGAGCTAAAAGAATGCCAAGCTCACAGTGACAGAGAGTAGAACGGTGGCCACAGGGGGAGGGGGAAAGACAAAAATCAATCCTTTGGAGCCTGGAAAAGACATGTAATCCTCACTATGCTCCAAGCACTATTTCAAGCAGTTTATGTGTAACAATCCATTTAGTCTTCAAAAGAGAACTGTGAGCCGGGTCCTGTTATTGCCCCCATTTTGCAGATAAAGAAACCAAGGCACAGAGAGGGTAAGTAACATGCCCAAGGTTACACAGCTATCCCATGGTAGATTGGGACCTGGGAGGGGTTCCCTCAGCAAAGTAAACAAGTTTTACCCAGCAAGGGGTCACCAGGATTCAGGGAAGCACTCACAAAAATTCTGGATCTTTGGCTCCCCATCATCAAATGCCCTTCTGCTCAAGGGCCCCCAGGGAACCTCTCTCTCCCAACTCCTCTCCTCTGAGTGCTACTTCTGTTTGCTGTTTCCTCCCAAAGGATGAAACCTTGCCATTCCTGGACAGGGGAGGGAGGGCCAGGCCTCCCTGCATCCTGGAGCATCACAGAACATCTCGAAAGGCCATGCACCGAGGGCAAAGCTCCCCACTGCTCCCTGCACCTTGCCTCAGCCCAGGGCCCACCCAATGCAGAGGGATGTGACCGCCACACACACCTCACCCCCATCCATCCTGGGATGCTGCATTTTTGCCTCTGCTGGAGCCTTCCCTCTGCTCCTCACCACCTGCCAGCCCTGGCCCAGAGCCAAGCTGCCTGCTACTGAGACTTAAAAAAAAAAAAAAAAAAAAAAAAAAAAAAAACCTGTACATTAACTATGTGTTACAAGAGGAGGCTAGAGCCGTGCGGCAGGCCCTGTGTGGGTCCTGATCCCAGCTCCGGCTGGGACAGGGAGCCACTCTGCAGCAGTGCACCATGCCACACTCCTCCAGGCAATTTCACAGCAAACAACAGTGCCCGGGACGCCCTCAGAGCAGCCCTGGAAGGCATCGCTGTCCTCCTGCACATCACCCCAGCTGGTGCTGCCAGCCAGCCAGGCGTGTCCCCGCAGCCCAGGCGGGGAAGCCCTGCAGCAGAGGTGCCAGCTTACTGCCTGGCAGCCCCAGTGGGGCTCAGCCCAGCCCCCCAGAGCGAGCCCTGCCCCAAGCCTCCCTCCTCCAGAGGCACAGAATGGCAGCACGCGCTTCTAGCTCATCTTCGTCCTCTTCAGAAGACACACTCGACAAACCCGAAGTCAGCAGCAGCAGCCCCCGTGGCCACAGACTCTGCAGACTGGTCAGTCCACTGGCCTCTTCCACCTTGTGAGGACAAGGCTGTGCATCACGCAGCCGGTGCTCTGCACCTTCCTAGCAAACTTCTGAGCGCACCCTTGCTCAGTGCACATTCCGGGCACAGGTGTGCTGGCTGACACGTGCACCTGCAACCTCTCCCAGACACCGGGGTTTGGCTTTCAAGAGATAGAGATTGGTACTCCACCACCCGGGGAGTCTGGCACGTTCTCCTCTGGGTGGCCCTGTTCACATTTCTGGTACTACATAAATAAAAACAGTCAACGCAATGGCTTTCTAGTAATTCATTATTCCTCATGATTCATGATTCTGTATGATTCAAATCCCTCCACTCCGTTACACAGCGCCTGGCATCAAGTGCCCGGCCCGACACTGCAGAGTCTCTGTGCAACCATCTCAGGCTGACACACTTCCACCTGCAACTTCTTTTCCTGGCCATTTCTTTCCCCAAACATTCTTAGTTATTAAAAATTCCTCTCTCATTTGCTCTGCCTCTCCCTTGATGTTTCTGATATATTCCATTCTCTGGGAAATGAAGCGTAATGGTGAAGCTTCTCCGTGAGCCAAAGCAAATGTCTAGCATCATTGATAAAAAGTTTGGTGCCACTGGGACCATCTAACTCTTCTTCTAATTAAACATTAAACCTACTTTTTCTTGACAACTGGCATTCTAGAGGACTATAAAATGCTTTCTTGTTCAAGGTCTTCTTGTCTTGTTTAACAGCTAATATTTTTTACATCTTTCCTTCATATTATTTTCCATTGCAAATGTTCAGCATTTTAGCAGTATTGTGAATTAAAATGGAATTTTTTTTGGATGAATCTGATGCAAAGGGAAAGAGTCTCTTTAGGCTCTCTACCACCCCTCGGGCAGCTCAAAGTACAGGTCCTCCAAAGCTCTGTGAAGCCAAGGTTTGGCAAGAGAGTATAGGTCACCCTGATCAGCCAAGCAGGTGCCCACGACTCACCACTCGGTTGGCTGGCTGCCTTCTCCCCTGACCAGGCCCACTCCCCAGAAGCCTCGGGTGTCAGGTGTCAGGGTTAGGGGTCCAGGTCTCTGCTGATATGGGTCCCTGGAATTTGCAGCATTTGAGGGAGGCAGCAATGGGGTGGCTGCCAAATTCACCACCTACTCCCCCCGCAACTCTGCGTATCAACCTCAGCCTTCAATGTGCAAAAATCCCCACAAAAAATCATGTTTATGGAAATTATATCACCATGGCAACTGTAAAGGTCTCACAAGTATTTTTAAAATAGCAAATTAACAAAACCCACTTATAAAAATCTAAAATCTGTTCCTTTATGAGCATTAGTGAACATACAGATTCTAACAAACACAAAATGTGTTTTTGTGGCACGAGGGCCAGAAGTCGGTAAAAAGGGCTCCTAACCTTGGATTCACTGGGGACGGAGGGCTGAATCTGTGAAAACAAACTTTTATTTTCCTAGTGAGAGCTCGCACTTTGTATTTATTCTGGAATAATGACACCAAGATCTCCTGGTGCAGAAAAATGTGGGTAAGAGACCTGCATTGCTGAAATACTAATTTTTTACTTTCTATTTTCACATCACTGATATTATTACCTTCCCCACTCTGCAAGACTATTTCCATTTTTAACTCATAGGTTTTTAGCAATTGCATAAGGTTCTGCTGCTGTGATTTAGCCTGACTGAATCTCTATTATAAAACCTGCTCCTTAGAAGCCTGCACACAAATCACACAGGAGGGAGAGGAAGCCGGAGTCAGATGAACCCAACTAAAACCTCTCTGCTTTTTAAAAATGCAATTGGTATGGCTGGCAAAGGGGCTCCTTGCAAGAACACGGTGCGCTGGTCTTTGGTGTCTTTTGTGAAGACTTAAAACGTAATGGGTGCGTTTTGATGACTCTTCTCATAAGGAGGAATCACTCGGGAGCTTAACAACTCAAACACTGGGGGTTCTTTCTGGGCTAGGAGGAAGAAAAATCAAACCATGCAATGAGGACTACATTCTTTAGCGGGTCCCAGGCTCCAAAGGGGCGAGGTGGGGAGCAGAAGGGAATGGGGCTGGGGCGCAAAGCAAAATGCTGGGTCTCAGGGAGTGATCAGTACACTGGGCAGAGGTGGTGACTGCTTGTAGCACCTTCTTGTTATCTGAGGAACTAAAGCAGAGGGGCTGCAACGGGTGCGAATGGTGCCAGACGGTGTGTCTTCCAAAGTGAGCATGACGATGGAGAAGTAACCATAAGTGTCACTGATGGATAGGAAGGAGTTCTTAGAAGTTGGATGTCTGCAGACTGGGGCTGGTGGGGAGGGGGGCAGGAGGGAGGTGGAGTGGGTGGCAGTCTAGAGGGAAAGGCAAGAGAAGCGGAGGGCCCCAGGCAGAGGAGGCAAGGGTGTTCCCGGGATGGCGGAGCTTCCAGAGCCTGACTTCCCTCGAGAAAAGGTCAGGCCAGAGCTGCATGAACCAAGCACCAGGCCCAGATCCACCCGGAGGAGCCAGATCGAAGCTGGTTGCAAAGCAAGAACATGAAAACCATAAAGAACACACAGAAGAGGACCCCTGGTTGGGAAGCCGGGGAGTCACGCTCAGCCCTGCCCCCGGCCCACTTGGGAACGTGGCATCTCACGAGCATGAGAGCCATTTGGGAGCTGGACGCCCACTCTCCTCAGCCAGCAGGAAGCTCTGGCTCCGAGTACTGGCTGTTCCAGAGTTTCCAGGCGGAAGACTGTGTTAGAACCAACTTCTGTAGGAAAACAGGAGGTGGGGGGCTGTTGTGATGCCAAGCTGGCAGGTCAGGGTCCCCCAGCCCAGGGAAGGGGGAGCTTGCAACAACTGGCTCTGCACTAGTGGTCCCAGCAGGAACTGGGCTTGGGCCAGGCTCTTATTGAAGGGGCTGTTGCTTTCACACAGATCTGAGTGGGGCAGGGGGAGCCCATGGGGAGAGTGAAATGCTGGGGACCCGTGGCAGCAGAAGGCCATTCCCAGGCTGGGCTCCTAAAGCCCAGGGAGACAGAAGGGGGTATTGTGTGATTCCATAAAAGGCTGGAAGGCAGAAACCATGATCCCAGGCAGGAAGCTGGAGGAGCCAACCCCAGACCTCTCTCCCCATTTTGTCCATCCCCTGCCAGGGCCTCCCATTGCCCAACACACCTAGAGAAAGTGAGACAGGCGGTAGAGATCAGCACCCTGGGGCCCAGAGCAGGCCAGGGAAGAGATGCAGGGTGAAGGAGACAGGTGGTGAAAGCCTCCTCTCCTGCCCACCTGTGTAAGGGCAAGGCTCACTCCTCCAGAATACGAAAGCATGAAATCAGCCAGAACCAGCAGAGCAAATGACCAGAGCAGAGCCTCCTCTCACCTCCTGACTTAGGTAAAGGTACAGAATGCCTGTGGCCCTGATCTGATACTTTGACTATCTCGCCACAAAGAAAGAGGCAGGACTAATAAGCCTAGACAGGGGTGGTGAGCTTCATCAGGCCACAGGTACCCTCACGGCAGAGCTGGAAGGAGAAGCCAGGATATGGGCTCTCAGCGCAGCAGAGGCCATGCTCTCCTCCCAGCTCACCGTGGGTCAGCATGTATGCCGGGATCCTGCTGTGAGCTCTGCACTGGACCATCACTAGGGGAAGACACACAGAAAAGGTATCATCAAAGAGACAAGGCTAACCCACATGATACATGGGGAAGCCAAAAATGATGGGTAGACCAGATAATCCCAAAGGGTAGTTGCTGGATTTCAAAGCACATTCTGCACATTGTCCTACCTCTTACCTCCAGTCCGTGTTAATGGTTAAGAATCACAACTGGAGCTGGTGCCAGTTCCCTGATGGCTGGGGCTGGTGTGTGGGGAACCCTGAACAGAATGTGAAATGATGGGATGCAAACAGCACTGGGGAGACCTTCCCCCGGTCTGCCTTCAAGGAGTGCTTTGGTCAGTCCCCAAGCATGTGTGAGAACCTACACAGGGAAGGACTGGCCCTTGAACCCTCAGGGGAGCCCACGCAGGGAGATCAAGAACATCCCACAGCATCAGCTGCATTGGGCTCAAGGGAGAGCTAGCAGGGAAGCCAGAACACACAACAGTCCCATCCAAGAGTGGGCACAAACTATCGGGTATCTTGCCAAAGCCATGGCTGTCTCTGCTTCCCTTCAGTTCAGATCCATTCCCACGCACCGAGTCCCCTCTTCTCAGTATTTATCGGACTCAGAGTCCACCCCCAGGTACTGAGACCCAAGACCAACCAAAGCAGGCCTCACCCACCTTCGATCTTTGGTATGTCCTCCACGGTACCCTTTCCCCTTTGAACCTCTGAGAACCCCAGTTATTGGGACCTACAATGGTTGTGTTTTTGCTGTTTATTTTTCCACCTCTGAGTCAGGCCACAGAGTGATTCCTGGAAAGATTCCACTTGTGTGTTCAACCACAGGACCCCTCAGAGCAGCCAAGGTGAAGGGGAAGCTCTCCCACGCTCTCCTGGCGTGATGGCGTGACGTGTCCAGTGGCTGTTGCTTTGAGACTGGTTTCTTTGAGGTCCATGAATGATTCTCAGACTCCACAGGGAGATGTCAAGCGGGAATAACCAAGAAAAGAAAGACTTCTCCAAAATAGATCTGTGGCATTGGGATCTGCTCCAGCTCTGGCTACAGTATTCAGATTGCTGGTCGGCCCCATAAGCAATGGGATTAGTCCCAACCAGCCACCGCAAGGGAAGCCCGCTGTGTGCTCCTTCTATCTCCCAGCCTCCGGGGAAACTCATTTCTGTCACACTTGAGCCTGTGTTGATGGGGCAGAGGAAGAGCACATACTCCCCAAGAGCTACAGTAAACTTCTGCGTGACCTTGGGGTTTACATGGTAAGAGTTTCCCTGGGGGAACCTCTTCTCGGAGTCTGGCCCCTTCATGCCAATGCCACCTGCACATGACTTTGTCCCTGCAAGCCCAGAGGGCCCCTGAGTCAGCCAGAACTGGCAGGCTGTACATGGTAAGACACAACTTACTTAGGGTACAGTACTTGGGAATTTGCTGCAATTGCTACGTCTGAACTGTAGGCTTTTTAATATATAATTTTGTGACTTTTATTTTTAAATACTCCCAAACTTGCAGAGAAGTTTCACAAATAATAAGGGGAATTCCTGTCTACCCTTTACCCAATTCTTAATATTTGGCTAATTTGTTTTGTCATTCTCTTTCTCTCCATATTATTATTCCTTTTTCCTGAGCCATTTGTAAATAGGCTGCATTACATTGTGGCTCTTCATCCTAAAACACTTTAGTGTGTTTCTAATGACAAAGTGTCTGTTCTTCCATATTCATAGCACAGTTACCAATTTCAGGAAATCCTAACATGGATACGGTATTTATCTAATCGACAGCCCATATTCCAATTTTGCCAATTGTCTCATAGCATCTTTCTGGGTCTTCTTTTTCCCTCCAGTATGGGATCCAATCCAAGATTATGCTTTGCATTTAGTTCTCAAGGTTTTTTAGGCTTCTTTAATCTTTCATGACAATGATGTTTTTGAAGAATATCGGCTAGGTATTTTGTAGAATGCCCATCAGTTTGGGCTTCTCTGGTTATTTCCTCAGTAGGTTCTGGTCATGCACTCCGAGCTGGGATACTGCACAAGTGATGTCCTGTCCCTCCCAGGAGATCCCACCAGGAGGCAGGCGATGTCTGGCTGTCCCACTTTGGTGATGCTAACCTTTTAATGCTTCATTGAGATATAATTCACATAGCAAAACATTCACCCATTTGATAATTTGGTGTGCAACCATGCACAACCGGTTTTAGGACATTTTTGCCACCTTGGAAGAATCCCCATATGCATTAGCAGTCCCTCCCCATGTGCTCCCAGCCACACTCCTTGGCTGCCCTACCTTCCACCTCTATGCACCTGCCCATTCTAGACAGTCCATATAAATGCAATCATACGGAGTGTGGTCTTTTGTGACTGGCTTCTTTCATCTGACGTCATATTTCTAAGGTCTAGGCGATGTGATTCTGTTCACCGTCAGGATGCTGTATGATTTTTCCCCTTGCAAGTTATAAGCATTCTGTGGAGCCACTTTAAGACAATGCAAATATCCTGCTCCCCACAAGAATTTCCCCCTAGATTTAATTTGATAGCTATTGCCCAAACCAATCTTTCTTAAAACGGTTTACTGAAGTTGATCATCTCCACTGTCCCTGTCCCCCACTTCTCAGCCGTTAGCTATACCATACCACTTGGAAGGATGGATGATGGCCCTGCTCTTCTCAGTAACCTCGTGACTGTCCCAGTGACTTTCCCACATAGAGGCACTCTGTCTCAGCGAAGGGGCAGCCAACATCGGTCTTCTGCCCCATATCCCTCCCCTGAGTGGCCAGGACACCAAGGACTACTCAGAGACAGACCCACATGCACTGGTGCAGCATCCCTATATCCTGCCTCCAGCCCTGAGAACCTTATCCCCTACTTCCTTCTGTGCTGGGAAGGCCAAGAAGTGACATGAAAGCCTGTGTCCCTTGGGTTTGGGTTCACTGGGTTAAAGGAAGAAGGACCCGCTCTCCACTCTGCCTTCACAACCAGAAATCAGTATGCATATAGTTCAGCTTGCATGCAACAGGGGCACTAGGCACCCAGGGAGGCAGAAGGTAAGTGAAGCAAAGTCCCCACCCTCAAGGAAATGATTCTCTCCTAAGATTAAGACAATAGGGGCAGCCCGGGTGGCTCAGCGAGGTGGCTCAGCGGTTTAGCGCCACCTTCAGCCCAGGGCATGATCCTGGAGACCAGGGATAGAGTGAGGGGCGCCTGGTCAGCTCCCTCAGAGGAGCGTGTGACTCTCAGTCACGGGGTCATGAGTTCATGCCCTACGTGGGATGCAGAGATGACTTAAATCAAACTTAAAATATACTTATAAAAGATTAAGACAACAGAAAAACCAGGATGTCAGGGGGAGCAAGAGGAACATCCTAAGTGGCCTGACAGTCCCAGAAGGAGGAGCTCACCACACAGAGGGCTCAGGAGGCCATATGAGGTGGGCTTGACAGCTAGACTAAAGAAACCAGGGAGGGAGAGTGGGTCCAGGTCACGGGGCCCCGTGGGCCCACTGTGGGGTATGAACTGAGCCCATGGACAACGGGGAGCTCAGAAGGTTTCAGAGCAGAAGAGGACGTGGTCAGAGCTGAGATGGGAGCAGAGCTGTAATCCGAGAACACAGACCCTGCTGTCACAGTAACATCATGCCGGCCACACTGCCCTGTGACCTGGGAGTGCCTGCAACCATCGAGGGGCCGGCGGTGCTCCCTCTGCAGCCAGGCCCAAGGGGACAACTTCTCACAGGCCCAGGCGCGGCCAGAGCCCACCTGTACCCATGGGGAGGGTCTCTCTCCACCTGGGAAAGGCCCTGGCTTCTGCACCGGTGTCATGCTGCCATGTTTTCCTTGAGGTTTTCCTTCCTGGCTTCGAGATGCTTCTTGGTCTCAGGAGCCTCCAGCTGCCTGCCTGCATGTGCCCAGCCGCTGCACCGACATGCGCCTGGCCCACCCAGACGTGGCTTCCTGCACCAGCCGACCTCAGGCAGCGAGGCCAGAAGCTTCCTTGGAGGCACCTGTATTAATGTGTTGTCACATTCCACGTCCTACGTTCTAATTCCACGTCCTACGTTCTAAAAGAATGTGGTCAGGGAGTAAGATTGGAAGATGGGGCAGGGGAAGGCTCAAAAGACGATGAATTTGCTAAAACCCATGGAACTGGACACTCTGAAAGAGTGACTATTATGGTGTGTGTGGATGGACCTCAGAGATACGGCAGGTTGGGCACCAGACCTCTGCAACAAAGCAAGGGTCACCACCAAACAAGTCAAATGCACTGTTCAGCTTCCAGGGCACATGAACGTTATGTCCACAGTCTACTGCAGCCTATTCGGTATGCAACAGCATTAGGTCTAAAAAAAAGTAAATACAGGAGCGCCCGGGTGGCTCAGCCTTCAACTCAGGTCATGAGCCCAGGGTTCTGGATCAAGCCCTGCATCAGGCTCTCTGCTCACCTAGGAGTCTGCTTCTCTCCCTGCTTGTGCATTCTCTCTCTCTGTCACTCCTCTCTCTCAAATAAATAAATAAATCTTTTTTAAAAACTTAAAAAAATAAATAAAATTTTAAGAGTACATAGCTTAATTTAGACTTTGTTGCTACAAAATGCTAACCGTGTGAGCTTTTAACGAGTCACAATCACTGATCACAGGCTGCTATAGCACGTACAACACTGAAAAACCTGAAATAGTGCACCAATCACTGAAATGCGATACACAGACTTAGGAGCTTTTTTTTTTTTTTTTTTATTTATGATAGTCACACACAGAGAGAGAGAGGCAGAGACACAGGCAGAGGGAGAAGCAGGCTCCATGCACCGGGAGCCCGACGTGGGATTCGATCCCGGATCTCCGGGATCGTGCCCTGGGCCAAAGGCAGGCGCTAAACCGCTGCGCCACCCAGGGATCCCGCGATACACAGACTTAGGAAGTGAGCAAATGCTGTTGGGGAAAGACTTGCTCCGCGAGGGGCTGCCACAGACCTTCCCTCCACGGAAGATGCAGTACCTGCGACCACACGCAGGAAAGTGAGGCACAAGAGAACAAGGTGCCTATGAAGCCATCTCCCTAGGGTGTCATGAGGGAGGAAGAGCTGGCAGCGACGAGAAGGCCCTGGTGGCAGAGGTTAATGGTCTCTGGCAGGCTGTTCCTCATCAGGTCTTTGTAAGGCCCAAGCACACATTTAATTCGATACGTGGCAATTATGTGCTCCCTACACTCCAGCACTGAGGGGACAGGAGGGCCTCGGCAGGCATCGGCGAGGTGACACCGTGAGTCAGGGAGTTGGGGGCAGACGAGGACCATCCTGGGTAAATGAAGGCAGTGGAACAGCCCTAGAGCTGCCTGGCCCTGGGAATTCTGGGCCATTTCCTTGGTCGAGGTTTTAGGGCAGGGTGTTCTTCACCAACACCAAATTATTCTTGGCATTGAAGTCAAGCTTCTCAGTGAACGGCCAAAGCCCATGGGGTGGCTGGCTGCACCAGAGAACCCAGGCCAGTCCCACCCCACATTCCAGGTTCCAGGACAGCCCTGGTCTTGCAGCCATTCCATGCAAGAAAAGCCCCTCTCCCATGAATTTCAATCAATGCACAAGAAATCCCTGTGCTTGGTCATTTGAAGAAGAAAATACTGTCCCCAGACCATTTCTCCTGGAGGACCTGGGTGGCTCAGTGGTTGAGCATCTGTCTTTGACTCAGGTAGTGGTCTCAGGGTCCTGGGATCGAGTCCCACATCAGGGTCCCTGCTTCTCCCTCTGCCTAGGTCTCTGCCTCTCTCTGTGTCTCTCATGAACAAATAAATAAAATCTTTTTATTAAAAAAAAAGCAAGGGATCCCTGGGTGGCGCAGCGGTTTGGCGCTTGCCTTTGGCCCAGGGCGCGATCCTGGAGACCCGGGATCGAATCCCACGTCAGGCTCCCGGTGCATGGAGCCTGCTTCTCCCTCTGCCTATGTCTCTGCCTCTCTCTCTCTCACTGTGTGACTATCATAAATAAATAAAAATTAAAAAAAAATAAAAGGTTTAAAAAAAAAAAAAGCAAAATAAATAAAATTTAAAAAGAAACTTGGCTCTTGATCAGCAGAGCTTGGCCTGGGGTGCTGAGGCCCGGCACCTGGGTCTCACTGGGAAGCTGCCATGTTAAAGACACACCTGTGCAATGTACATCCTGGTAAGACCACATCCACCCCACCCAGAGGATGGAGTTTCACAGCTCTGTGCCACCAACAGGTGCCTCAGGCTGTGAAGTAAAGGTAAAGCCTGAGGTGGCATTTGTGTGTGCACATGCAAGCGCACACTCATACTCACACTCATCAGCAGCTCCACGCACTCACAGCCTCTCACCCAATAGGAGTCAGTGTTGAGCCCCGGGTTTGGGGTGTGCACTGGCACCTCCAGTGTGTCAGATGTGTGGCCAGGTCTCAGCTCTGAGGGTTTAGAACACTCCAAAGAAGGAAGCGCTTACGGGTGTCCTGCCCACCCTGGGGGACCCCTGGGAGGATGGCCCCAGAAATAACCTTGGGAGAAAAGGAAATTTTGCCAAAGCGAGTTGGTGACAATAACCCCCTCTGGCCACAAGTGATGAGTTCCATTCCGTGGATGGAGAAGCAGAGACTCAGAGAGTTTAAGGGGCCTGCTCAGGGTTTCGTCTTCTTTGACTGGTCCTCAGCTTGAGCACACAGTCAGGGCACAGTGCCCATCTGGCAAGCAAAATGCTGCTGGAGGCACTCGGAGTCACTCTCCTCTGCTCAATGCTTGGGTGACACCTGATTGAAACACAAACTTCCTCAGTGGCATCTGCTTGCTGACCCCTTCCAGCAGCCCCGTCCCTTGCAACATCTCAGAAGAAATGGGGGCACTGTTTGCCCAGTGGGTCTGAATGTGACCAGTCACCCCTGGCCTAAGCCACAGTGGGACACATTCCATGGGAGACTCGCAGAGCAGGTGTCATTCAGGTTCCAAGAGTGGCAGGGCACCTCCAACCCCATTACCACACCTGACACATGCCCTGCAGACACTGGATTATAAACGATCGGGTGGTGTCAGCAAGTGTCACCACAGTGGGGTGTGGACATGGCAGTCCCAGGCATTTCCAGCACTTGGCCATTGTGAAAACACTGCCATATCCGCATGACACCATCATAACCCCATGAGAAGGAGGTTTACTCCAGATAATGCTTATTCAGCTTTTCTAACTACAAAAGTAATACATTTCATCTCATCTTAGGAAATTTGAGAAATACATAAAAGTATCAAGAAGAAAATAACCTCCAGGCTATTCTCACCTGTTAACATCTCAGTGTCTTCCAGTTTTACCTACTTGTCTTTTTACCTAGCTCTACCTGGTATGCACTTGATTTCAAGATTCCATTGATCATAAAACACACCATGAATTTAGTAACAACTTTTTAGGAAAGAAAGAAAAAAAAGAGAAATCATTTCTCTGACATCAGATTCACACTCAAAAACATCCACACTGTAGGGAAAAGAGCTGCCTTAGAATCATGGAAATAAAAAAGATGTGAGAGCCTGCGGATGGCACAATTGCAACCTACATTTTTCCCATTTCTCCTAAAGCTTGCTGCCCCAACATCAGAAACATTTTGCAAACACCATTTCAATGGGTAAATAACATTCTCCCATCCTTCTATTGTTGCTGTTTGGGTTTGTGTATAATACTATTTTTATAAAGTCATCTCTATGCCCCACGTGGTGCTTGAACTCCCAACCCCAAGATGGAGAGCCAGATGCTCCGCCCACCGAGCCAGCCAGGCGCCCAGGTTTGTTTATAATTTTCAATGTTATTAGTAATGCTTCATGGCACATCTTCATGTATAACTTTCTGTCTCTGTTTTTGATTGTTTTCTTAGGGTGAGTTCCTGCAAGAGGAATTACTGCTTAAAGGGTATGAACATTTGAAGACTCTTGATACCTAAGTGCCAAACTGGTTTCCAGAAAAGATGTCCCAATTTACATTCCTATCAGCCATGCATAAAAGTCCCTTCTCTTTCCATGGCATTGATACTTAAACTTAAAAAGAAAGAAAAGCAAGTATGACAGGTATTCAGCTTTTTAAAAATCAAATAGGAAAAAACAGGGGGCTTTTAGAGAAAAGCAATAGTCCCCTATACTCAGAGCTCTCCCTGCTAAGTCCAGCTTCCCAGAGGCAGGCACTTCTATTTATGGAGCCCCTATCATGAACGAGGCACAGTTCTACAGTGCAGGGATACACAATGAGCAGAACAGACCAAAACCAGCCAAACAAAAAACAGACAATAGAGAAAATAAGCTAAATATATAGTATGTTTGATAACAAGAGTACTCTCAAGGAAAAGGAAGTAGGTAAAGGTAGGTACGTGGGGAGGAGGAGAGCTGCCAACTTTAGTAAGATCATCTGGGCAGGTGTTTGGACTGAACTGTGTCCCTTCAAAACCCACAGGTGGAAGTCCTCACCCCCAGCACCTTGGATTGTGACTGTATTTGGAGACAAGACCTTTTTTTTTTTTAAGATTCATTTAGTTGTTTTAGAGAGTGGGGGAGCATGGGAGAGGGGAAGGGGCAGAGGGAGAAGCAGACTCCCTACTAAGCAAGAAGTTGGATGTGGGGCTCGATCCCATGACCCTGAGATCACGACCTGAGTCAAAGAAACCAACAGTCAGATGCTCAACTGACTGAGGAGCCACCTGGTGCCCCCGGGAGATAAGATCTTTAAAAAGGCAATTAAGTTAAAATGAGGTCTTTGGGGGGACCCTAAGCCAGTACGACTTGTGTCTCTAAAAGAAGGGGATACTGGACACAGATGTGTGCATGCACAGAGCAAAGACAGCGTGAGGACAGGGAGAAGGTGGCCATCTACAAGCCAGGCAGAGAGGCCTCAGGAGAAACCAGCCTTGCCCGCACTTGATGTGGATGCCCAGCCTCCAAGTGTGAAGATAAATTTCTGCTGTTGAAGCTGCCAGTCTGTGGTGCTTGTGGCGGGGGCTCCAGCATCCCAACACAGGCAGCCTTGCTGAGTCTGTGACATTAGAGTAGAGCCCTGAGTATGTGAATGAAGGAGCCACATAGGTATCTGTGGGATGAGTCCACTGGGCAGAAAGCACAACAAATGAAAAAGCTCTGAGATAAGAAGGTGCCTCTTAAATATTTGAGGAATTGCAAAGAGGCCGGTGGGGCTGGAACAGAATGAACAAGAAGGAGAGGAGCAGGAGATGAGTCCCAAGGACAGAGGGTGACTGATGCTATGGAGCCCTGCTGCCCCCTGCAGAAGCCGCTGTGGCCAGCGAGCCCGGGGAATGGGGCTAGTCTAAATGGAGACGTGCTGTAAGTGCTCAGTGCACATCAGATTTTGAAAACTTAGCATGTAAAAGAGGAATATTAGACGTGTCATTAATAATTTTTATTGATATGCTTTGGATGATAAATACATTGGCCATATTGACTTAAATAAAGTATACTAGAAAAGTTCATTTCACCCGTTCCTTTTCATTTTTTCTAAAATAGGCACTAGAAAATTTTAGCTTATACCTGTAGCTCAGGTTATATTTCCTTGGGAAAGTTCTGGTCCAGGGACTTGTGGGTTACGATAAAAACTTGAGTTTTTGCTCTCGGTGACATGGAGCCATTGGAGGGTTTCCAACTCAAAAAATGACATGATCTGGGGCACCTGGGAGGCTCAGTCAGGTTAAGCATCTGACTTCGGCTCAGGTCATGATCTCAAGGTCCTGGGATCCAGCCCCAGTCAGGCTCCTTGCTCAGCGGGGAGGCTGCTTCTCCTTCTCCCTCTGCCCCTCCTCCACCCTGGCTTGTGCTCACTCGTGCACTTGCGCTCTCTCGCTCTCTCTCTCTCTCTCTCTCTCTCTCTCTCTCAAATAAACAAATTAAATCGTTTTTAAAAAATAACATGATATGACTTACTCATGTTTTCAAAGGATGGCCCTGGTGGCCATGTTGAGGGCAGAGCACTAGGCACATCAATAAAGATGTGCAGACCAGTTATAGGGCAATTGCAATAATTCAGGAGAAGATGGGACATGGTCCAGCAAGGCAGAAGCAGCATAGTAAGAAGTGGTCAGACACCGAATAGATTTTCAAAGCAGAGCCAGGGGAATTTCCTGACAGATTACGCATGAGGTGCAAGAAAAAGAAGTCAAAGATGAGTCTGGGTTTTTGGCCTGAGCTCCTGGAAGGATGTCAGTTGTGGTAAGGAGGGAAAAGAAGGGAGAAGCAGGTCTGGGGAACAACAGTGGGAGCTTGGTTTTATATTAGTTAAGTCTCGGATGCCTTGTGATTTCCAAGTGGAGATGTCAGGAAGTCAGGTGAGTATAAGACTCTGGAGTCCAGGGAGAAGTCTGAGCTGGAGATCTGGCTTTGGGAGTGATCCTTATAAAGATGCCACTGAAAGCCAGAAGACACTATCAAAGGAGCTAGTGGGGGGGGGGAGCAAGGTCAGAGAGAAGGCCAAGATCAAGAGCCCCAGGGCCCTGGGGACCACCTAGTGTGGAGGCTGCCAAGACTACCAAAGAAAACAGAGAAGAAGCTGTGAGGTCCAGAGAACACCAGGAGAGGGAGATGTTCCAGAAGCCAGAGGAAGATAGTATTTCAAGGAGGGAGCAGGCACTGCGTCCAATGCTACTGAGTGCTCCAGAAGAAACAGACAGAGACTTGGCCATGGGATTTAGCAACCTGGACATGGGGATCCTGAAAAGTATAGTTCAGGTGAGTGATGGAGACAGAGTGACTACAGTTGGTTCAAGAGAAAACGAGAGGAGATTGGTGACTGCCAAACCAGGTAACTCCAGGGAGAGGAGAGCACAGAGAAATGGCAGTGGTGGGAGGGGGACGTAGGATCAAGGGAGGCTATTTTTAAAAGGTGGGAGACAATGTCAGCAGGTGCATGTACCGCTGGGAATGAACCAATAGGTAAAGAAACAATGGGGATGTCAGAAAGAGTGGGAATTCTTCTGATGTTTTTCTAATCTTCAGAGTATACTTATATTGCTTCTTCATGTTTTAGCCACATTAAATATTGACTTTCTCCTAGAATATGTAAGATTAGCTTACTTATATCAGCCCTCATCCTCCTGCTGCTTTTGTTCCAGTATTATCCAAGTGTATCACTATTGTCCCACTGTCCCAACACAGCCTTATTTCAGTTCAACCACTGATCACCTTGGTAACCTTTATTTCTTGGTCTACCAACTATAGACAGCATCTTTTGATCCCCTCACTTTATACGAGGTGGGTATTCACATCTCCACTCTACCCTCTCCATGTCAGTTTTGGTAGGTTGTTGCTAGGATGATAACAATGTTAACAACCACAAAATGTCGGCAAGTTGTGCTTATTTCTCATTCATATGACATCTGTGCCCTGCTTCTGATGTCCTTTTTATTCTGGGAGCCAGACTGAAGAGTGGTCCCCATCTGAGACCTGCCATTCTCATGAGAGAAAGAGAAGAGGAATGCCAGAGCCTCACAATGCCTCTTTAAAAATATATATTTATTTATTTATTCATGAGAGACAGAGACAGAGAGAGAGAGAGAGAGAGGCAGAGACACAGACAGAGGGAGAAGCAGGCTCCCTATGGGGAGCCGGATGCGGGACTCGATCCCAGGTCTTGGAATCAGGACCCAAGGCGAAGGTAGACACTCAACCGCTGAGCCATCCAGGTGCCCCTCTCACAACGCCTCTTAAAGTGTCTGTTCAGTCATGGCATATGTCACTACCATTCACATTCAATTGGCCAAAGCAAGCCACGTGCCCAAGCCCGGTATCAGTGGGCAGGGAAGGAAGTATTTCCCTCCCACAGGAAGCATGGCCAGCCATATGGCATCAGGTGGGGATGTGCCATCCTCTTTTCAGGGAGGACAGTGAATAATTGGGAACAAAAATCTATCACAATTCACCTGTCAACTTCTACAAGCTTTAGTTTTCATTATATATGGTCAAGATGGGAAAAACTTTACGTCTTCCTGTATAGCTATTATTAAGCAGTCTTCAGTGCCTTATCTATGGTTGCTTTTAAAAATTGAAAACCGGGATGCCTCGGAGTCTCAGTGGTTGAGCATCTGCCTTTGACTCAGGTCAAAATCCTGGGATCCTGGGATGGAGTCCCACATGGGGCTCCCCACAGGAATCCTGCCTCTTCCTCTGCCTATGTCTCTGCCTCTTTCTGTGTGTCTCTCGTGAATAAATAAATAAAATCTTAAATAAATAAATGTTGAAAACCCCTAAGCAGCACTTTTATTATTATGACTAAGCAAATATTCTTTGCTGCACAAAGAGGCTAAGAGTGTATATTGTGCATACTGTTCCAATGACACAGATCCTATGCACTTAGAAGAGCCCTTTTTATATTCCATCATTTGCTGAATATCAGGCCACATTTTGATTTACTTCATATTTGAGCTATGCCTTTCATCAAAAATTTTTGTTTTTCCTGAAGTTGCTGATTACCTCTCCTTTTTCATTGTTGGTGGAAGAAACATGTGTTTTCTACACTGTATATGCCCAATATCCTCCAAATTTTTTCTCATTCCATTAATTGTTTGGGATATTTTTGTTCTTCTTTTTTGAAGTCTGCTGACCTTCTGATCTAATTGAGCAGGTTGCTTCAGTTTGGGATCTTAACACTCTTGCATAGCTTTTTGTCTTTAATGCTGTTACTAATTGCCTTAATTGCCTTCTGTTTTTTATCAAAGGTTTAATTTCTGGCAGTTCCCCATAATACTCTTAACTCTACAGAATGTCCCCTTCTCACACCATTCTGAGAAAACTCTTTCCTGGAGCTTTCATCCTCCCACTTAAAGAAGACTGATTGCTCTCTCAGGCCTGCTGAACAATTATATCCTCAATTTTCATGGCTGCCTTAAATTGGATCCATTGTTTCCCAGATCTCATATCTTCTCTCTTGGTTTACTCTCTCATTTTACTGAAATGCATACTTAAGTAACCTCCTTAAAAAGGTAAAATAGGAAAAAAAAAAAGGTAAAATAGGAAGTAAACTTCCCTGGTCTTTGCATCTTTAGGACCATCACACTTACATATAAAATAAAGGCACAGGACCAGATGATCTTTAATGCCTATTCCAGGAGTATGATTCTAGTCAATACTCGTTCATATATAGCATGCTATATCAAGGAGAAATTTAAAATGGTTGCTGTTTTCAAGGAACTTACATCTAGAAAGGCAAAAAATAAACTCCTGAAAAAAATAATAAAAAGTCAGCAGCAGATGCCACAAAATAGGGCAATATTCAATATCAGTTTGAGCCTCAGGGCTAGAGGAAAGACAGAGAGAAGCTGAGCCAGTCTATGGTGCTCTTACCAGGGAAGCAAGACTTGAGCGTTAAAGAGTAGGCAATATATTAGAGATAGATTAAATATTTATGAATATTCAGCAGTAGATTTATGGCCAACGTTAGTCTAATGGAATGGTTAACGGTCAAGGGAGGCTCTCCTCCCTACCATTGCCCTGTCACCATCTGAGTTATCAACATTTTTGTTTCACCAAGTCAATTGAGAAAGAAAATTTTTAAATATGAAAGTAGAACTTTGCCTGTGGCCAACAGACAAACTCTGTTCTGGAGCATGACAATGAACTTTCATTACACATATGAATTATGTATAAACTTATAAATGCCCTATTTTTTGGATTATGAAGTTACTGACGATGCTCTTTATTAGTAGTGTTTCACTGACCAGGATGGGGTAGGGGGCATTCTCTTTACCATCATCCATTTTTAAAAAAGATTTACTTATTTGTTTGTTTAAGAGAGTATGTATGTGTGCTGGCAAGCAGGGGGAGAGGCAGAGGGAGAGAGAAAGAAGCTGATCTCACAACCCTGAGTCCTGACCTAAGCCGAACCAAGAGCCGGGTGCTTAACCGACTGAGCCACCCAGGTGCCCCTACTATCCTCCATTTTTAAAATTTGTTTTGTGAGACACCTGGGTGACTCAGCGGTTGGGTGCCTGCCTTCGGCTCAGGTCGTGATCCCGGGATTCGGGCCCGATGCAGGACTCTACTGAGTCCTGCATCGGGCTCCCTGCATGGAGCCTGCTTCTCTCTGCCTAGGTCTCTGCCTCTCTCTCTCTCTGTCTGTGTCTCTCATGAATAAATAAATAAATCTTTAAAAAAAATAGAATAAAATTTGTTTTGTATTGTTCCAATGAGGAGTCAGAGTGACCATAAATCGCTGCTTCTTTCCATCCCCTCCCAGGAAATGAAATATCCCTCTGTGGCATGGCAGCACTGCCTGTTGCACCAGAGAAGGCTCTGGGGATTGTAAGGATTGGGCTTTTCCTACTGGATGAACCCAAGGCATTCGCATCAGAGGAAAAACATGCCTTCATCCAGCTCCCGCACCCCACTGTCCCATTCAATATGCAAATGAAGATAAGACTTGCAGAGAAGAAAGTTTTCAGAACAAAGAAAGGATCTTTGGGTCAAGGGTCTGATCAGTTTCCAAAGAGTAGGGGTAAAGAGAGGACAGCAAGTGCTTGGGGCCTTGAGGTTGAGTTCCTAAGCAGGGTCTAACCTCCTGCAACACCTCCAGGAGGTTTTCTCCAAACCCTGCTTCCACCTAGCAAGAATTAACTGTGCTCAAACACTGTTCTTGCTGCCATGACAGCATTTATTAAATTCAAACAAAGTTTGCATCAATTTTCCCCAACAGTGTGTGTGACACCTCGACTGACTTATTCATCACCACATCACAGTGCCTGGCATGTAGTGGTTGCAGTGTTTGTTGAATAAATGAGAGCAAATGCATTGAAAAAAAGCTGCATTTCATAAAATGACAGAGCCAGACATAAATATTCAGTTTTCACAGGAGCTTCACATAAGCCAGAAGGACCTAGAGAAGGAGATCTAGGCCAAGGAGATGATTTCCAGGTTCTGGGCCACTCATACAATTCACGGAGGACAAATCAAAACAAAACAAAAATCACCTACAAGTTTTGTCTGGGCTGCTTTGTCACCCTGGGCTCCGCTGCAGGTTCAGGGGAGCAAAGAGATCAACAAGGACTCAAAGCACCCCCATGCACCCAGAGGTGGGGGCGGTACTGAGCTCTGCAGAAGAGCCAAGAACAAGAAGAATGAACCCACCATCCCTGGAGCACTGCCTCTGTGCCCAACCCCTAAGCTTCCTAGAATTTCATTCATCCTCTCATAGCCCAGAGTGACAGGCATCCTTGACTTCCAGGTGAGAAACACAACCCACGATCAGGAGCCCCTCCTTCAGTGTGGAGAGGGGGGGGAACCTGTGTGCCCAGCAAACTGTCCAGTGACAATGACCAGCAAAACGAAACGAAAAAAAAAAATGCCTGGATACAGTCATTGAAGATTCAGAAATCTATACACCCTCACTTGTTTTTATTAGTTTTGCAGTTTGCTAATTTTCCCTGTATTTTCTTCTGGCTTCTCAGATAGGTTTCTTAGAAAAATCCTATAGGATTCTGATCTAATGGAAGGGAGGTGTGAAGAGGAAAGAGCAGGATGCCCAGGGCAGGGGCATAACCTAAGGAGGGGAGGGAGGGGGAGGAAGGCCTGCAGGGGTCCACAGCCCGGCAGCCGCGTCCTTCTGCAGGTGGTCTGCCGGGGGAGGAGGAGCATAATCCCCTCCCCCAGCAGCGGTTTGGGGAAGCCGCTCCTATGGGGCAGCAAGGCACCTGTTTCCCCAAAAGACCATACAAGGCGCCATTTACTTCACCACTTTTAAAAAGTGGAATGAAGACACATCCCTGCTCATGATCTTCACCTCCCCAGAGAGACAGCCAGGCAGAGCATTTGTACTCCAGCAGGTGGGAGGTCCTCCCGGTGTCTAACTGTGCAGGGAGCTGGAGAGCCGGCCCGGTGACACGGCCCCCCGGGGGGCAGGCTGCAGAGGTGCCACGAGGGGAGAGCCCCGCTGACGCCCCCCTACCTTCTGGCTGAGACACATCTAGGGCCCTGGGCACCGCAGCCGTCCAGGGCACCAGGACGAGCGAGCACCAAGGGGAAAGTGAACACGTCCCGCGTGGATGGGTGTGACCTTCGCTACCACGGCCCGGGCAGGGGCCCCGGGGAGCTGGCTCAGCGCGGGGCCGTGAGAAAGGCCAAAGTAAAACAAACCCGCTTCCAGCTGACCTCTGTTCTTGGGAACTTGGAGCCGTGCGCTGGCAACGGGCTGGCGCAGGGGCAGACTTTCTCCGGGGAGGGCACAGGGGTGCCTGCCGCTCCAGACCCGCACGCAATCGGGGTGTGTTGGGGGGGTGTTGACCTCCTGGCAAGAATGGCGAGTGGTCCCCAGCAGGCCAGCCGGGAGTTAGGGGGAGGGCGTGCAGAGAACCGGGGTGGGGTCAGGAGAGGGAGGGTCAGGGAAACGTCCCATTCCCTCCTCTACATACCCCTAGGCCCGCCTACCTCTGCGATGGACTCTTAAAATGTGGGGCGCCGGGGACCATCAGGGCGCTCCGGGCACCCGAGGCCCACAAGGAATTACACGGGCGCGCTCCCCACTTTCTCAGGGGTCACCTCTGGCCGAAAGCGGTCGAGCCGGGCATTCCGACTAGTGAGCCGGTCCCCGGTGCCCCCGGAGCCCTGCGGCGGCGGCGGGCGGGACCGCGGACATCCCGAGGGAGGCGGAGGACACTCGCCCCCGCACGGTCGGCTCCGCGCGAAGGCGGGCGGCTCGCGGGGAGCCCCGAAGCCCGGCTGGGGCCCCTCTTCCCCAGCCCCCAGCCGGGGAGCTGGGTGGCCGCCGCGCTCGCGCTGCTGGGCCCGCGCCCCTCAAAGGAAGGGGCTCGCGGGGGGCGGGGGCGCGCCGGGGACCGGGGCAGGATTTCGGGGCTCCTGGAGCGGAGCCGCGCGGGGGCGAGGGAGCCGTCCGTGCCGCCGCCCGCGGGCCCGGGGTCCCCCGCAAAGTTCCGGCTCCGGGGGCCGGACCACGGCGCTCACAGGTGGGAGGAAGGGAGCGCGCGTCGGGGAGCCCACTCCGCGCGCCTCGGCGGGGCACCTGCCGCGGGGGGGAGGGAGGGAGGGAGGGTGGCGCTGGGAGCGCGGCGCCCGCGCAGGGCGTCCCCGGGGCGCGGGGGGCGCCGCCGCCGCGTCTTACCCAATCCCGGCACGAAGGTGTTGAGGAAGAGGCAGATGACGGCCACCGGGAAGGGCATGTAGGGGATGGCGGCGCGCAGGGGGCCCTTCTTCTCGCGGACCTGCACCACCACCCCGCTGGAGGAGGACGCGGCGCGGGGGTCCGCCGCCGCCGCCGCCGCCGCCGCCGCCGCCGCGGTCTCGGCGTCTTTGTGCGAAGGCTCCATGGCGGGGCGCGCGCTGGGCGGGTGGCGGCGGCTCCGGGCCCCGGGCTCCGCGCCCAGCTCCGGCGCCAGCGGCTCGTCTACAGCCCGCACTCCCGCGTCCCCACGCGCCCGGCCCTCCGCCGCGCTGCGCCGCGCCCACACCCCGGCGCGGGGCGGAGGGGGCGGCGCGACACCCGGCGACGGCGCCCCGACGCCCCTCCCCGCCGGGCCCCTTCCCCGCCCCCTCCCCGCCTCCCCCTACAAAATGCCACTGACGGATCCTAGCCGGGGCTGCCAAGTGGAGGAGCCAGGCGCGGGGAGCCGGCGCGGTGCAGGTCCTGGGAGGGTGGCCGCACGCCCCCGGGCCGGGTCAGCTGGGCGCCAGCCTCCGCCCGGGACGCCGCGAGGGGGTGGCGCGCTGCGCGGGCCGGTCGCCGAGGTGGAGCGCAGTCCTTTCCCCCGGGGGCGCCCGCAGGGCTGCGCCGCCCGAGGCCGGGGTCGCACGGCGCCTGGTGCCCACCAGGCCTTCAGCTCTCTCGGAGTTAAACGGATTTCGTCCCAGTCGACAATAGAGCTGCAAGCAGGAGACACGGCTTTTCAAACAGGTTCAAGACTGCCTAGGATGGGACCCTCTCCTACACACGCGCGCGCGCGCACACACACAGACGCGGAAGGCGGGAAGAAGTGCACCTGCTGCGGGAAGCTGGGATGGTGGGGACCAGCCCCTGAACCGTCCTGGAAGAAAACCTGGCCTTTTGTGTGCCCGACGTGGTGGTTAGGAAGCCAGCGAGGACACAGCGCCGTCTGGTGTTGACAATGTGACAATCGGTAGAAGCCAGAGGGTTCTCCTATGGAGTCCGAGCTGGGGGAGCAAAAGGTCCCACACTGAATTAGGGTTTTGGGGGAACGTTTTTAAGTCGGCTTCCTGCCCAGCATTGGAGCCCAGCGCGGGCTGGAACTCGAGATCCTGAGATCAAGACCTGAGCTGAGATCAAGGGTCGGAGGTTCATCCTACTGAGCCACCCAGGAACCCCTGAATTAGGTTGTTTTTTTTTTTTTTTTTAATAATGCTGCCCTCACCTCATCTCCACACCATATGGAAAAAGTGACTGGATGAAAGCAACTGCCTCCTACCTTAGGGCGATGTCCAGTGAGTCAGAATTACCCAAATATTCATCCCAGAATGATGGGAAGAAGGCAAATCGACTTCCTTCCCCGTGACCCTCCTTCTCCAGGAATAATAGTGACTGTATGACCCTAAAACAGCACAGGAGTCAGAGGAAGGATACTGAAAGTCTTTCAGATTATCATACATGATTTTCCGGGTATCTGAATAAAATGATTTAAAAGCAGATGCTCAGCAGGGGGTAGTGGTGATACCATGGCCACACAAGTACCTGCATGCTCATATCTAACTCAGGCCTGGCAGGCAGAGTGAGCAAGTTATAGTCTCTATTGGGCCACTGATTACCTGCGTGACTTAAAAGAACTCATTGAGCCTTTTCTGGGCTCAGATTGCAACATCAAAGCAGAATTTAATATGCATTTATTGAAGGCCTAATACCACTCAGGTTCCAGGGAGAGAGGAAGGAGGTAAACCCAGGCTCTGCCTTCAAGGGTCTAGTAGATGAACTGAGCACAGTGATAGAATCGGACAGTGACAGATGTCCTGGCTGTCGTAAGCTGAAGGTGCTGAACGAACGAGGGCATGTCTGCGGAGCTGCCACCCACTGTGGTTGTACAGTGGCTAGAGCCAATCTTGGTCCAGAATCCATATGGATAGGATATTTCATTCAGAGGCCCAGGAAATAGCCCACATTATTTGAATATTCTTTCACAGAGCACCTGAACTATTTTAGGACCATGCAAACACTATTATTCCTAGAAGGGGAAAAAAAGGATTTCAAGGAAGAAAGTGGATTTACATCTCCCAAATTGCCAGATGATTCACTTAATATCTGGATGTCAGAAAGACATCCAGGCAGAGCAACAACACATACAAAAGCATGGATGGAAGTCTAGGAAAGCAGGGAACATTCCAGGGATTACAGTTATGTCTGGGGCTGGAGCTTGTGTGGAAGGGATAGGAGTTGGCTCGAGTTGCCCAGAAGCCCAACAATGAAGGGCAAAGAAATCTGGACTTTATCCTGGTGGCCGTGTTGGGTCACTGGAATGTTTTCAGCAGGGGGCAGCGTGGCATGAGTGTTGTAAGTTACTATTACTATGTAACAAACTACCCCAGAATTTGGTGGCTTGACACAACCTTTTTGTAATGATCACAAGTTCTGTGGGTCAGGAAATGTCTGGAAGCTCAGCTGTGAAGGCAGCAATGGTGGCAGCTGGAGCAACTAGGAGTGAGGATTCCTTCCCAGAATAATTCTCAGCTCTGAGAGCTGGCTCAACCAGGCCTATTCCCTAGACCTCGTTTTAGCTGAAAAAAATAACAATTTTGCTGAAATCCACTTCCAAACTGTTTCCAGGCACCGTTCTAAGCACTTTACACATTTTCACTCATTTCACTCCAAGAAATTCATACAGCAACTGGAATGGCTCCTTTTGGCAAAGACTGGCATTGTGGCATTGGCAGGAGAAAGACAGGTTTTCTTCAAGTTCTATGTCTTTGAATGATGTCTTCACCTCTCTTAGCCTCAGGCTCTGAAATTATAATACCTATCCCATTTGTGTATGCATAAGGATTAAGTGAGAGAATATGTGGAAAGCACTCAATAAATGCCAACTGAGTGAGGAGGTTTTGCATCCCAAGTGATAGCCAACACAGGGGCGCCTTCGTGGCACAGTCAGCTGGGTGTCCAACTCTTGGTTTCGGCTCAGATCATAATCTCAGCATCATGAGATCGAGTCCCACATGGGGCTGCACACTCAGTGCAGAATCTGCTTGAGATTCTCTCTCCCTCTGCCCTTCCCACTCATACTCTCTTTCTCCCAAATAAATAAATAAATCTTAAAAAAAAAAAAAGGAAGAAGAAGAAAGAAAGCCAACACAAATTTCGCTTTTAAGATTAAAAAAAAGAATTTATATGGTGATTTTTGGATGTATCCACTTGGAGAGGCTGAATTTCAGTCCCCGGAATCCCCTTTCCCATTTGTTTCTGTTCCAGGTGGGCTACGGGTGATGATCCCTGTCAAGGGCTGGAGGACAGAAGGGAGGCCATGGCCATTCAGTGGCAGATGTGCACCTCCCCCAAGGCGCTCAGTCAAATGCTAACATAGGTGCTGTGGTGGAGGAATTCTGCAGGTGTGGTTAGAGCCCCTAAGCAGTTAACTATAAGTGAGCCAAGCATGCTCCCTGCTCTTGGGATCTTCTTTCTTCGGTGTGACCTATGGATGTCTGGCTTTGACCTTGCCATGGCATTTCAGCCTGCTTGCCATCTTCCCACCCTGAGCACCTGCCCTGTGGATACCAGCTTAGCCAGCCCCTACAATTAACAAATCCATACCTCCATATATCTACCTGTCTGCCTCTCTGTCTATCATCTATATGATTCTGCTAGTTCTGCTTCTTTGGTTGAACCCTAACTGGTATAATGGGCTCATGTGGCTGGAAGGTCCAAAGAAGGCTCAAATTATGTCAGTGAGTCATCTAATCAGTTAATACTTCTCTGTCTCGGGGATCCCTGGGTGGCGCAGCGGTTTGGCGCCTGCCTTTGGCCCAGGGCGCGATCCTGGAGACCCGGGATCGAATCCCACGTCGGGCTCTCGGTGCATGGAGTTTGCTTCTCCCTCTGCCTGTGTCTCTGCCTCTCTCTCTCTCTCACTGTGTGCCTATCATAAATAAATAAATAAATAATTTAAAAAAAAATACTTCTCTGTCTCTTTCTGTGTCTCTCTCAAGCTCTGTCTCCACTCTGCTGGCCTCCGTGTGAGGCTTCATTCAGTCGACTGGTTCTCCCTATGTGGGGAGGAAGAAGATGGCCTCTGAACAGCTGGGACTCACATCTTCCCAGGCAAGCCCAGCAGAAAGACACATCTTTCTCTCCAAGGGTCCTCTTGGATCAGTCACTGTTGCCAGGGTACTGTGGCTAGATACTCAATTTGACCAGGCCTGTGATGAGGGGGATTCTAGAACTGATAGCCCCCTCCACCCTCAAGGATTGGGTAGAAGTACAGCCAGAACAGGGGTGTGGGGATGCATGCTAGACAAACAGCCGTAGAGACTGCAGCCTACTCTGCATGACAGTGAGTGGGTTTCTGGATAATTAATCTTCTCAGCCACTGATCTTGACCTACAGGAGCTATGTGTTTGGATTTCCTTCCACAGGCTAACTTGCACTGACACATCCTCTGGTTGCCTTTCCCACATGCAACATACTCCTGTGAAATCAAACACAGAGCCCAGTCTGGCTGGTACCACATCTCACACCACTTTTTTTTTAATATTTTATTTATTTATTCGTGAGAGACACACAGAAAGAGGCAGAAACAGAGGCAGAGGCTGCCTGCAGGGAGCCTGATGTGGGACTCAATCCCAGGACCCCAGGATCACAACCTGAGCGAAAGGCCCAACCACTGAGCCACCCAGGTGCCCCATCTCACACCACTCCTATACCCAGCTGTGTGATCTTGGTCAGAGCACATCATCTCCCTGTGCCTCCATTTACCCATTTGTGTAATGGAAATGGCCATGCCCAGCCTTCCCATTCCTGAAGACCAGGAGTGTGAACTTAGAACCACAAGTTAGAAGAGGAGGATTATTTCAGATCTTTCAATCTGGCGGTTCATATCTCTGCTCCCTCTAGGAATGGAACTTCTCATCCTCCTTCCCAAAAAGATGTTTGCCCTCCCCACTGTTCTCCTGAAGCCCTAATGCTGTAATATTTGCAGAGGAACGTGATGACAGAAAGTTCATAAGGCCAAGGACAACAAGAGAAGTGAAGGCATGGGACAACCCATGGTCCCAGCTTCCCAACAAGAGGCACACTGGAGCCAGTGTGCTCTGCTGGACTCAGAGTGGTTCCTGTTCTAGAAGAGAGGCACCCCTCTCGGTGGGTGTCCTTTTGTCAATTTAACAGGGTGAGCATGATAGTAATGTTGGCAGTGGAGCAATAATAAGACCAGGCTGTCTAGATTTGGACACCAGCCATTTACAAAGATATTTGAAAAGCTGGTGCTCACAAGAAGTCACCCTCACAGGGACAGGTGATGGTGGCAAACCTAACCCATCCTGCAGGAAGCTGAGCTTGGGCACAGCATCTCTCTGTGGGGGGAGGACCCAGGACCCACGTGAACGCCAGGGACACTGTTACACCACCTTGCTCCTTGCCCTACCCAGTCTTCAAGGACCGAAGGGAGAATCATTACCACCCTGAATTCCGAGCCTCAATGACCTGAGAAAAACATTAGTTAAGAGGAGCTCCCACGAGGGCAGGGAGGAGACGTCTCTTCAAGAGTTGCAAGACAGACAGAGCTGGGGTTCACCTTGGCAAGTCCTGCTTCTTATGCAAACAGTTTCACATTTTTCTAAAGTTGGTAAGGCTGCAGCTACAGACCAGGTCACCAAGAAAAATGTGAAATGCTATTAGGAGAGAGAACAGGAAAGCCAGCAAAAGCCTTTCTGATCTAAAATCTGCAATAATTGGGCAGATTTGCATTCTCCTTGGAGAACCAAGGACTCCTGGATCCCTGCACGCTGAAGCTTGAGCCAAGTTCTGAGCTGCACCAGAGACAAAGGGGGCCTGTCCCAGCAGGCTTCTACCTATATGGGGCGGTACCCAGCTTACTGGCCAGAGGGGTTGTCCTTGGAGGGAATGGAGCAGCATGAAGCACACCTGGGACACGTACTACCTGGTAGTAGTGGTATGTAGTAGTAGCAGTGGCAGTAGTAGGTAGTAGTAATAATATGTAGTAGTAGTAAGAGTACGTAGTATATAATAGTATATAGCAGTAGTATGTAGTAGCAGTGGTATGTAATAGTAGCAGCAACAGTTGTAGTATGTAGTAGTTGTTGTAGTATGTAATAGTAGTGTATTGTAGTAGTATGTAGTAGTATATACTGTGTAGTAGTATGTAGTAGTATATAAGTATCATGTGGTAGTATGTCATCATAGTAGTATGTGGTAGGTATACTAGTAGTGTGTAGCAATATGTAGTAGGATATAGTATGTAATAGTATGTAGAAGTATGTTACAACCATGTAGTAGTAGTGTATGGTACAAGTATATGGTGATATATAGTAGTACTATGTAGTAGCTACTAATAGCATGTAGTAATAGTATGTGGTAGTAGGGAATAGTAGTATGTTGTAATAGCATGTAGTGGTACCAGTACTATGTGGTAGTACCTCATGGCAGTAGTATGTAATAGTCATAATATGTAATATTACTAGTACTATATAGCAGTAGTATGTAGTAATGTGTTATAGTAGTAGTAATAGTAGGTAGTGGTAGTAGTAGAATGTAGTAGTCATAGTATAAAATACTAGTAGTATGTAGTAGTCTGTAGTCCTAGTATGTTGTACTAGTACTATGTAGTGGCTCAGTATGGGAGCCATTAGCCACCTGTGTCTATGTAAAGTTAAATTAATTAAAATTCACTAGTAAATTTACGCTTCAGTTACCCAGCTGCCCCGGCCACCATTCAAGTGCTCTGTGGCCACATGGGCCCAGTGCCTGCCATATTGGATGGCACACATGGAGACCATTTGCACCCTCTCAGGAAGTTTGGGTGGACAGCACTGAGTTAGAAATAACTGGGCTGCATGTGAGAGATGCAGCATCAGACTTGCCTCACCAAGATGTTGGTTTATTTCTCTATTTCATAAAATTCTAGGTCAGTAAAGTAGCTCAGTTCTGCTAAGTGACCAGGACTGGCGATGCTCACATGGTGTCCTCTGCATCAGGGAGCCCGTTTCCTTCTGTCTTGATGCTCTGCCATTCCTGGGGTGTTCCCCTATCCACGTGGCTGGAATGGCACACCAGCCAGGGGAGGGGGAAGGAGAGCACACTCCCTCCTTTGCAAGGCACCCCTGGGCTGTGCCTCCATCACTCCCACTGGTCTCTGCTGGGCATAAACTGTCACATGAGACCATGTGATGAGGGAGGCTGGGAACCCTTCTGCTGGTGGGTGAAGAGGAGCCCATGGGGGGGGGGGCACACAGCAGCCTCTCCCCGGCAGTTCCGACAGCAAGAGCCCATGCCCACCAGCCCTGTGTTCCTGCAGCTGTTCTGTGTGTTGCCGTTCTCTCCCCTTCCTTCCATCCCTTGCCCCCCTGCACCCTTTCTGTGTAGCGGGCCCTGCATCCAGCTGTTCCACACATTTGCTCTCCCTTTACCTTTGTGGCCACCCTGAACAAGGCATTCCTTGTGCCCACTTCACAGACAGACATGTCGTGGCTCAGCAGAGTGAAGTAACGAGAGGGGCCACATGGGTCCCGGAGCTCTCCCTCGTGTTCACACGGTCCACTTGTGCTGCCTTCCTACCTACCCTGGGGCCCCCTGCCCCCCATCCCCAGGGTTCCTGCCACCCCTCTCTCCTGCACTCCAGCTCCCCCTCCACCAGCCTGCTGGCTGGCCTTCTGTCCTATGTCCAAACAGCAGGCCAGCCTCACTTGGCCTGCCGCTTACCGGTTCCACGCTGCTCCTAATAAATCCATCAAGTTGTAATCAATCTATAGATCAGCTCTCCTGATTACATCTGGTGGAGATTAGGTTTGCGTAATTACAGCCAAAGACTCAGGCAATAAAGCACAGTGACAGGACAAATGAGGTGACCTCAGAATACCTGACCTCTTCTTCCCCTGGGGTCTGTCTGGCCAGGCTCTGGCCACAGGTGACTGGCTACCTGCTGTTCTCCTCCCCACCTGTCCCCAAGGCTAAAGGCTGTGGGGGTCACAATAGACATCTGGCCTCAGGCTGGAAGTCAGGACCCTAAAGGTCACAGAGAAGAAGGTCTCTGGGGGGGGACAAGACTCGTGCAGAGCATCATCCTCCCACTCAGGAGAACCCTTCCTCCTCCGTGGGTAATAAACCCTCCACTTGGGTACAGGGGCAGCAGAGGCCCTCTGAGAGCTGGCCAGCCCGGAACTAGTCTGGAAACTCTGCATTTGGTCTGGGCTATTCCCAACCAAACAGGAAGGGACCGCAGACAGCAGAGGGACACAGCAGTGGGTTAGGGACCAGAGCGGGGCCGGGGGAGGGGGGGTGGGAGGGACACTTGTGCTAGGAGGACAGATGAGAAGATACTTTGGAAACTAAAAATCAGCCTCCTTCCCCTCTCCCTCTCCAGAAGCAGGCTGCCTGGTTGAGGCAGGCATCCTGACCACTCACCCTACTCTCCTGTGAGGCCCCTTGCCATCCAGCTTGGACCTCTGGAGCCTTCTGCCCCACCCCCACCCTCTTCCCTGCAACACCCCCACTCCCAGGCTGTAAACAGAGGCTGAACACCCTGAGTGTTCGTTCAATGTGAATTGACTTCGCCCACTCATGCAGGCACCAATCAATTCATAGGTCTCCGCGATTTCCTCACTCAGCTTCCCAGAGTCCCCCAAGCCATTCCTGTCTTCTCGGAAGCTGTGGGTGTCCTAGAACTGATGAGTCGCCAGAGGATGAGAGGAGCCAGGGAGAAGAAAGGAGAGAACTGGGTTTGGGAGTGGGGAGTAAAGAGACAGAGAGGGTGCGTGCCTTCCACCCTAAGGGTAATCCACGCCAGGGCACGAGGTGGCTCCTGCACCCTTACACTCACTCACCTCTGGCAATCAGAGTGGAATGGATGATGGGGATGAAGGTGCACGCCTCTCGTGAAAAGCATGGTGTGATGTGTAGACTTGTCAAATCACTATAGTCTACACCTGAACTTGATGTAACACTTAACTAGAGTGGGGTTAATAGAAGGGAAGGGAGGACGGAGAGCAGAGGGAAGGAACTGTAGGGGCGCCTGGGTGGCTCCGTGGTTGAGCATCTGCCTTCGGCTCGGGTCATGGTCCCAGAGTCCTGGGATCGAGTCCCGCATCACACTCCCCACAGGGAACCTGCTTCTCCCTCTGCCTGTGTCTCTGCCTCTCTGTGTGTCTCTCATGAATGAATGAATGAATGAATGAATGAATGAATAAATAAATAAATAAATAAATAAATAAATAAATCCTTTGAAAGAAAGAACTGTAAAATGAAACGAAGAGAAGCAATCAACCACAAAGCTGCCCACCCAGAAGGCAGGGGCTGCCAGCCCCAGACCTCCTCTCCTCACTGAAGACGTGTGTCATGCGGAGACGAAACCCTATGTCTTCTTACCCGCCTCCAAGTGTCTCAACTGAACTCCCTCTGGCCCTAAAACCGGGCAGCTTGGCCTGGTGCCCCCGACCCTGCCAGTGACCCCTTCAGCTGGGCTCCCAGTGCCTCGAGGGGCAGCAGGCCAGGGCTAGGGCCACTCTACACAGTTGTGTGGTCTCATGTCTCCTGTGACACATGGGGACATGAAGCTCTGTGATTCTGGTAGGCACCACAGACTGGTCTCTCCTGGCATTCGGTTCCTGGGCGTGGGTTGGTTTGTTTCCCTCCTAGTCAGGCAGATCTTATGTCAGTACCTCCCAGGCTTCTGGGGGGCCCTGGGGCTGCCTGCCACAAATGGCCCCCCAGGAGGCCCTCGGACTGTGCCCCAGGGGCAGCTCCTCCTGCCCGATGCCCAACCCCCCCCCCCACTCCAGGGCCCCCGGGAGCTGCAGTCTAGGGATGGGTACCAGGGACACTCGCATTTGCAACCCAGGCCCATGGTGAGCAGTGTCATGTCTGACACTCCATGGAAGACGATCCTACTCCTGCCTCTCACCAACCATGTGACATGGAGCAAAGGACAGATACTCTCAGGGACTCAGTTTCCATACCTTAAAGACAAGGACAACAACAGTACCCAGCTTGTAAAGTCGGCATGAGGACTTCCTCTAGAGGACTCAGCACGATGGCTGCACACAGTAAGTGCTCAATAAATGGTACTGCAAGGTCGTAGGAAATATATATATATTTATCTGCCCCCGGCTCCTATAACCCTGTAATAAGGGTTCTTTGACCTCCATTTGTGACTCAGGGCTCCTGAAACCCTTGTCAACTTCCTGGGTGACAGGAGAGTCTTTTGAATGCCATTAAGAGGAGCGACTTGACCACAGGGGAGGGGACACACCCCACCTCCACCGAGACAGAAGCTCTTGGGATTGGGACCCTCCCAGACCTCACCCTATGTACCCCTGCATTGGGCTATTCATCTCTATCTTTTACATCCTTTACTATACTGGTAAACATGTTTCCCAAGTTCTGTGAACTGTTCTAGCAATGAGAGGGTCCTTGGAACCTCTGATCTATAACGGGTTGGTCAGAAGCCTAGGTGACAGCCTGGACTTGCAATGTGTCCCTGTCCCAAGTGGACGTGGGAATGGGGGGCGATCTTGTGGGACTGAGCCCTGCAGGGTATGATGCAATCTCTGGGTCGACAGCGTACTGAGCCATGTCATAGGACACACAGTTGGTGTTGCATTCGAAGACCAGAAGTGGCAGAAGTATGTGTTCAGCATGAGTAGAAAAGGAGAAACACGGGGAAGAAACAGGGAAGGGAGGACTCGGTTTTTCCATACACAGGAAGGTAGAAAACTGAGTTTCTCCTTTCTGAGTACATATTACCACTGTCATCACAAAAACTTTATGGAGCAGACTAGGACAATTCCCTTGGTACCAGCTTGTCATCTCATTTGCAAAGCAGAGACACATGGAGTGAAGGGGGTTTATCAGGCTAGTTGTCCTCTGGGGTGGCGGTAGGAGGGAAGCATGCCCCCAGAACCTTCCAAGAGATGACCTCATAGAGTCACTAAGTAGGTGGTCATCTAAACCCATTACCAGCTGAGAAGAGCAATCTGGAGGAGCTGGGCATGTGGAGGAAGGCAGGGAGCAGAGGGCCCAGCATGCAGGGAGAGGAATTAGGGGTCTGGAGCCTGGGGGTTTCCCAAAGAGGATATGAGGGATGCAGCCTGGAAGGCCTCCACGATTTCCATCCCCTATTGTTCACACCCTTTCCTTTGAGCCTGGGTGGGACATGTGACTTATTCTAGCCAATAGAACATGGCAACCTTAGAGTGATTTTGCCAGTGTAATTAAGGTGCCAAATCAGTTGATTCTGAGTTAAAGAGAGGTTGCCCTGGATGGGCCTGACCTAATCAGGTGAAAGTCCTTCCAGGAAGACAGGGCCCTCCCCAAGGTGAGAAGCTCTTCCTGTAGGCTTGATGAAGCCCAAGGCCATGTCGAGGAGGCCCACATGGCAGGGAGCTGAAGACAGCCTCCAGCCAAAGCCAGCAAAAAGCAGGAGCCCTCGGTCACATAGCTGCCAGGAGAGAAAATCCTTACAGCTCCAGAGAGAAGGAGAGGAGATAACACGAGAATTGCAGCTGGTGAGACCCCAAGCAAAGGACTCAGTCCAGTGGAGCCCAGGCTCCTGACCCACCAACACTATGAGAGAATAACGTGTGCTGCTTCGTGTCCTCAAACTTGTGGCCATCTGTGATAGCGATAGAAAACGTAAGGGAGGGAAGGCTGCCTGGGGCGTGGGGTGGGGGGGCTGCCTGGGGTGGGGAGAGGACCTGGGGCAGGGGGATGACCTGGGGTGGGGGGGCAGCCTGGAGCAGGAGGCGGCCCCAGGGCAAGAGGACGGCCCAGGGCAGAGGGTGACACATGGGGCAGGGGGACAGCCTGGGGCAGGAGGCCTGACCCTGACCACCTTGCTGACCCTCCTCTATTTCTGTCTTGAGGTGGAAAGAGCCCATGTCTGTGGGATCTGCTCCCCTGAAAGCTTTCTCCCGAACTGCAGTGAGGAGGGTGTCCTCCCTGCATCGCGCTGGGCCGTAGGGGAAGATCCCATCAGATCTGGCCTGGTGCCCTGCCCCTCCCTCGGCACTCCCAGGGGTGGCCACCCTGGCATCCCTCCTGCCTGTGTCCCCCAGGGTCGGCCAGGACAAGAAGGGCCACCTACTCACTCGACTGTCATCCATGAGAACACAATTCACAGAGATGAGTCCCTATGACTTCAGCCCCTGAGCTCTTTCCCACTGCAGGCCAGAATCCCTGCTGCGCCCCACTCCCCCAGCAAGTACCCTGACACAGGGACCCACCATCTGGGAGGCGATGTGCTTGGCCTGCCCCAAAGGGCAGTAAACAGACCAGGTTCAAAGGAACTTATGGTCATTTGGTCCAGCCCCCCCCCCAACTCAGTCCATCCCCACCAAGAGGTACTCCAGGCTCTCTTTGGATGCTTCCCAAGACAAGGAACTCATTATCTTACAAAGCAGACATCGGCCTGCTGAGCAGCTCCCATGAAAGCTCTCCATCTCCTACTGGCCCTGCCTCTGGGTCTCAGGAGTGAGTCCTCTATGGCCTATACTACGAGCTCCCCACTGTCCTCAGAGGTGTAGACTGCTACACGGTGGCCCAGGGACCCATGCCTCCCAGGATCATGGACTGCAAGTTCCCCTGGCTCGTGACTCCCAGTCTGGCCATGTAACCTGCTTTGGCCACTAGGATACTAGCTGGCATGAGGCCTGACAAGCCCTCGCAAACTGGGGTTTGCTCCTTAGAAAGTCCCTTCTCGAATGCCAGCTGCCATGCTGGGGACTCAAGGTAGGGGTTGAATGGTACAAGGCCATGTGTGAGGGGGTGGGGAGATGAAAAGCCACCATGGCCATGCCAGCCACAGGTGGGCCCCAGTGGGACAGCAGTGCTTGAGTCACCCCAGCAACCACCTGACTGGGCCCAGCTGGCCTACAGAATCAGAAGAAATAATAAATTGTTATTTTAACCCACTGTATTTCAAAGTGGGTTGTTTTGCTGTGATAGATACTACTGAAAAGCACTGATAGGCTTTTTCTAGGAGCAAGTTTCTGGATCGTATGGCCGGCTGAGCATTTTCTACCCAGGTCAGCCACTTGCAAAGAAAACAGGTCAGCTGGCTCAGCTGGGAGGGAGGCGACGTCTTTACTGGGGACACTGGGAGCCCTGCCACTTAAAATTGAATCAGAAGAAGCCAGTCAGCGATGGGGAGGATGTGGGAGCCGTTGGCTTAAGCAAGTCAGAGAGGCCTGGCCGGTTGACAGATTATCCAGAACAGCTTGGCTCTCTGCACCAAATGGAATTATGGTTCAGTTCAAGTTCTTTGCTGCTTCTAAATTACTTCTTATTTTATTACCCTACAAACTGCCAGCCAGACATACGTGAATGCTGTTTTGGATATTCTGGTTGTTCCCCAGAACTGTGAGGGTTCAAATCATGCACCATCGCCAGGGGTTTGGGAAGAGATGCTGTTTCTTTCAAAAAAAAAAAAAAAGAAGAAGAAGAAGAAGAGGTTTGGGTACATTTTTGTGGTAATGGATTCAGAAGTGAAAACACAGCAAGATCAGTGGAGGTCTGTAAGAGCATCGTGAACAGGGAGATTTAGTGTGAAATGTTCTGGAAAGAACATTGGCCCAGCCTCCAGAAGCATTCTTGGAGCACCCACAGCCCCTACCTCCCTGGAGCTCAGTGTTGATGAGGAGAGCGGGACAGGTGAACCAACAGGTGCCAGGTGGTATGACAACCAGTGAGTCTCAGGCCAGGGCAGGACCTAGGGGAAGCTCTGTCTGAGTGGAGAGCTAATGAGCCAATAGAGCAATCCAAAAGGGAGGAAGGACACTGAGTGGAAGAGTTTACTTGTTCCTGCCTCATATGTGTCCATCTCTTCATCCTTAAAATTAGAGAACCATTTTATTCCGGTGGGCAGCATTTGGCTAAGAGACGGCATTTCCCAGCCCCCCTCGTGGCTAACAGCGAATAATGAGATATACAAGGTAGTGTATAGGGTTTCTTAGAAGGAGCCCTGTCTCACCTAAGAGATGCAGCCTGGTTCCTCCATTTTCCCGCCTTGAACATGGACCCGATGGCCTGAATTCCAGCAGCCATTTTGTACCGCCAAGTGAACCTCAGGAGGGAAGCTAACTGCCAAGAACGACAGGGCAGAAAGCTGAAAGGAGCCTGCGTCCCTGGCAGCCGTGGAGCAGGACCAGCCCTGGAGAGCCTTCCTTCCAGCTGCTTCCAGCTGCTTTCACATGTGAGAGGGTCAAGGTCGCATTTAAACTACCTGTGTGGCTGGGAGCCTGCTTCTCCCTCTGCCTGTGTCTCTGCCTCTCTCTCTCTCTGTCTCTCATGAATAAATAAATAAAATCTTTTAAAAAATAATAACAAAATATTAACCACCTGTGTGTTGGTGTTGTCATGTACGGCTACACCCAGCCCCGACTGATACAGCCCCCTGTGTGGGGGCCCAGCGGGGAGAGAGCCCGGGGAGTGGTCCTCTGTCCACAGAGTGTGTGGTGGGGACACTCTGTGAGTGTCCACAGAGCGGGGTGAGGAGCCAGAGAGGGAGGTGGGATCACACTGGAGCTCTTGGGCCAACAGGGCGCAGTGGGGCCTGGAAATTGCTGGCCCTGATGAAAGGGTTTTATTTTGTTTTTTGGGTTTGTTTGTTTTTAAGATTTTATTTATTCATTGAGAGACACACACACACAGAGAGAGAGAGAGAGAGGCAGAGAATAGTCAGAGGGAGAAGCAGGCTCCCCTTAGGGAGCCTAAGGTGGGACTTAATCCCAGGACCCTGGGATCACGCCCTGAGTGGAACGCAGACGCTCAACCCCTGAGCCACCCAGGTGCCCTTACTTCCAGTCTTCATGTCCCTCCTCTTCTCTGGTCCTACAGAACTGCCCACATGCTTGAGGATAGTAAACCGTGTGAAGGAGGGGTCCTGGTCTCACTCCTGGATCTAAAGAAAATGCATCTATTTTTCCCCTTACAAGGATCTTATGTTAGTGTTTTATAGATACCTGTTATCAGAGAACTTGACCTGTATTCCTTAGAAAATTTTTAGCATGAATCATGTTCAAATTTATCAAAAATAAATCTATTGCATCGACTGAGCTGATTAGATGGCTTTTCCCCTTTAGTCTGCTACTAGGGTAAAGTTATATCTGCAGTTTTCTGGTGTTGAACTGTCCCAAACCTCCAGGATAAACCTAACTTACATGTAGTGTATTATTTAATGCTGTGTTGGTGTTTTATTTACCAATATTTTATTTAGTGTTTTTGTGTCTATATTCTTGAGTGAGATGGGCCCATAATTTTCCTTCTGATAAAGTCTTTGGGTTTAGTGTCAGCATCGCCAGAGGAAGGTACTAGCATTCAGCTTTAATCTCTTTGCACAGAAATCCCTGAAAGCTCATTTTCTAAGAAGATTTTATTTATTTATTCATGAGAGACACAGAGAGAGGTAGAGACATAGCAGAGGGAGAAGCAGGCTCCCTGTAAGGAGCCTGATATGGGACTCGATCCCGGGACCCAAGGATCATGCTCCGAGACAAAGGCAGACCTTCAACTGCTGAGCCACCCAGGCATCCCTCATTTTTAATAAGTAATCGATGACAGCTGGTGAGGAGTGCTTTGTTTCCCTAAGCATTTAAATATCAAGTCCTTAAAACTTATTTTTGTAGCATTTTCTTGTGGGTCGACATCATAGTCACCAAAATGTAAAATCGGTCTTTTTTTTTTTTTTTTTTTTAGATTTTATCTATTCAAGAGAAGAGAGAGCGCATGAGTTAGGGGACGGCAGAGGGAGAGGAAGAAGCGACTCGGCGCTGAGCAGGGAGTCCAACACGGGACTCAATCCCAGGACCCCGAGATCATGACCTGAGCCCAGAGCAGACGCTTAACCACTGAGGCACCTAGGTACCCTCTGTCTTGTTTCTTTAAAAAGACCTGGGGAGTACCTGGGGGGCTCAGCAGTTGAGCGTTTGCCTTCGGCAAACGAGAGTCCCACATAGGGCTTCTCGCAGGGAGCCTGCTTCTCCCTCTGTGCATCTCTCATGAATAAATAAATAAAATGTTAAAAGAAAAAAATAAAAAGACCTGGATACGTTTCTGGTTCTATTCTCCCAGCACCTTCCCTCTTTGACTCTTCAGAGTGATCCACGGGTGTCCCACACACCTGTGAGACTTTGCCAGCACCCCACGGCCTGGCAGGTGGCTCCTGAAAGCCCAGAGCTGGCTGGATGTGACAGGTGGGTTTAGGCAAAGCGCAGAAGGCTGCCAAGTTTCTTAGGAGAAAGTTCGTGTACAGCAAAGGTATCCCAAGTTGTGGGCTCCTAGGTGAAGGCGCTACGGTCATCATTGACATGGAACTTTCTCAATTTGCTTCTGAGCTGGCAACTCCGGGTGCAAGCACTCTGCACTATGTGTCCCTGCTGATAGGTGCTGCTCGGCTCGGGCAGCTCCCTGGGCAGGGCCCTGCCTCCAGCAGCTCTGCGGTCCTCCCAGCCCCGCAGCCCCAGTGAGAGGCTCCGGGAAGCCCTCCAGGCCCTGAAGTCCAAGAGCAGGAAAATACCTGCACCTGTGCTGCCTCCCGCCCTGCACCCAGGGCATTGCTGGCTTCCCTCCTCTCATCTCCAGCAGCACAAACCTGAGCCACACAGGCCACCTGATCCCCCCTGCCCGCTCCCTCGTGGAAAGCCAGGGAGGCCCCGTGTGCTGGCAACCAAGCCAGGCTCCGCTTGGGACTCCACACAGCGACTCAGCACGACCTAAGGGGTTCCTGAGGTCCGAGGGGTCGTATCATGAGGTGGCTGGTCCCCTAGAGAGAAAGGCTTGTGCTTTTTTTCCTCTTGCCCTTTCTTTCCTTTCATACTAGAAGGAGAGAAGAAAAGAAAGTAGGAAGGGAGAGAGGAGAGAAGGGAGGAGGGAGGGAAATGACAGAGGAGAGAAACATGGGAAAGTATAGGAAAGTTTTAAAAAGAGAGAAATTTGGGACACCTGGGGGGCTTAGTTGATAAACATCTGACTCTTGGGGCACCTGGGTGGCTCAGTGATTGAGTGTCTGCCTTTGACTCGGGTCATGATCCTGGAGTCCTGGAATAGAGTCCTGTATGGGGGTCCCTGCAAGGAGCCTGCTCCTCTCTCTGCCTGTGTCTCTGCTTCTCTCTGTGTCTCTCATGAAAAAATACATTTTAAAAAAATCTGACTCTTGATATTTGGCTCAGGTCATAATCTTAAGGTCATGAGATGGAGCCCTGCATCAGGCTCTGCCCTCAGTGGGGAGTCTGCTTGGGATTCTCTCTCTGCCCTTCCCCCTGCTTACACACGAATTCTCTCTCTCTAGCCCTCTAAAAGAAGAGAGAGAGAGAGAGAGAGAGAAATAACCCATGGTTCTTCTACTCAGAGACAGCTGGCATTAACACTTGAAGGAACGGGTGCCTGGGCAGCTCAATCACTTAAGTACCTGCCTTCTGCTCAGTTTATGATCCTGGGGTCCCTGCTTGGTGGGAAGTCTGCTTCTTCCTCTCCCTCTGTGAGCTCTCTGACTCTCTCTCTCAAATAAATAAAATCTTTTAAGAAAATATTTGGAGGAACAATCATGCCTCACCTGATGTCTTTTAATTTTTCCCAATTAAGAAAATAGAAGTAAATAAACAGGGCTTCAACAAAATGGCCATCATCAACACAGAAGCATTCCCAGTAAAAGAACTGGCCTCCTGCCACCTTGGGGCACCTGGGTGGCTCAGTGGTTGAGCATCTGTCTTTGGCTCAGGACATGACCCCAAGGTCCTGGGATTGGGTTCCACATCGAGCTCCCTGCATGGAGCCTCCTTTTCCCTCTGCCTATATCGCTGCCTCTCTCTGTGTGTCTCTCATGAGTAAATAAATTAAAAATTAAAAAATTAAAAATAAAACCTTAAAAAAAAAAAGAACTGTACTCTTTAACCCGGTAGCAGAATTCTCCCCCAAAATCGCTCTCTTGAACTACTTGTAGGGGGTGGGGGTGAGGGAGGCCCCCTCTCTCTGTCTTATACTTTCAAAACCAGCTCTTTAATATCTGTAATTCTCCCCTGCCACATTCGTATCTGAGAGATGATAAATGTATTCTGCAGCGTCTCCAGCAGCCTCACAAAGGGAAGGGCTGAGTCAAAAACCAATGTGGCAGATTGGAGACAGTGGCAAATCCTTGCATCCGCCAGAAGTCTCATGTTGAAGTCCTAACTCTCAGCATCCCAGGACACAACTGGTTTGGAGACAGGGCCTTTAAAGAGATGATTCAGTCCAAATGAGGTCAAGAGGGTAGGCCCTCCTCCACATGTGATGGGGACCCTGGAGGAGGAGGGAATCTGGGCCCCAGGGAGAGACACCAGGAACACCAGGACACAGGGGAGAGACCATGTCAGAAGGGATTCGTCTGTAAGGCAAGGAGAGAGGCTCAGAAGAAACCAAGCCTGCTGGCTCCCTGGACTTGGCCTTCCAACCTCTGGAACTGTGAGGAAGTGAATTGCTGTCATTAGGTGTTTTGTTATGGCTGCTCTAGCGGATCGTATGCTGGCTGTGCAGCCCTGGGCAAGTCACTCAGCCTTTCTGAATCTCTCCTATCCATCTGCAGCCTGGGTCATCACAAAGATGAGTACCCATGGGCAACACCATGATCTCCAGTATACATTAAGTGATCAGTGCAAGGTGCAGAGTCACGCAACTAGAATGCTTCCCTCTGCAATTAAAAAAAAAAGTTTTGATTATCTACTGCTGCATAACATAATAAACATCCCAAAACTTAGTGGCTCAGCACATCAACAAAGATTAATTCTCTCTCATGAACCTATGGTGCTGCTGGCATCAGATGGTGGCGGGGCTAGACCAGCCAAGGTGACTCACACACATGCCTGGTGCCTTGGCAGGGAGGGCTGGGAGGCTGGGGTCTCTCTGTCTCCACACGGCTAGCTTGGGCTTTCACACTTGGCAGCTGAATCCTAAATCCCAAGGGTGAGCTTACCAAGGAGGAAATGAAAGTTGCCAGTTGGCAGAGCATCCCTTGCCCTCATTCTATTGGTTAAAGCAGCCACAGAACCAACCCAGGTCAAAGGGGAAGAGAAATACTGGGAAGAGTGACAATGTGAATACATACTTGTTTATGGTTTTTTTTTTAATTAATGAACAGATAAACTAAATAATAAAAATCACTTGTGTTAGTAAAAGTTACCAAAACAGGGTGAGAGAGCAGGATGCAGGAGCTAGAAATGGAAGCCAGACTTCTCAGAATATATCCTGTTATATAGTTTTGACTTTGAATCCATAATTTCAAAAACTAAACATGGCAATATACCTAAAACTAACATAACACTGTATGTTAATGAAGCTTGAATAAAAAACTAAAAGTGGAAAAAAATGGCAAAAAAAAAAAAAAAACAAGTCTTAAGAATTGAAAACAGGTGGGGCACCTGTGTGGCATAGACAGTTGAGCATCTGACTCTTGGTTTTGGCTCAGGTTGTGATCTCAGGGTCATGGGATTCAGCCCTACGTCTGCTTGAGATTCTCTCTTTGCCCCTCTCATTCATGTTCTCTCACACTCTCTCTAAAATAAGTAAATATTTTTTAAAAAAAATAAAAACAGGGGCACCTGGCTGGCTCAGTTGGGGGAATGTGCAACTCTTGATCTCAAGGTTGTGATTTCAAGCCCCATACTGGGAGTAGAGATTACTTTAAAAAATTCTTTAATTTAAAAAAACTGATGGGACACCTAGGTGGCTAACCATTTTAGCACCTGCCTTTGGCCCAGGGCATGTTTTTGGAGACCCGGGATCAAGTCCCACGTCAGGTTCCCTGCATGGAGCCTGCTCCTCCCTCTGCCTATGTCTCTGCCTCTCTCTCTGTGTCTCTCATAAATAAATAAATAAAATATTTTTTAAAAATGAAAATTAAAAAGTTAAAAAACTGAAAACAAAAGGAAAGAAATTTATTTACCTCACTGCTTATCAAGTCACTAGCTTAATAACACAGAGAAAATAATTATTCAGGGGCAGCCCCGGTGTCGCAGCGGTTTAGTGCCGCCTGCAGCCCAGGGCGTGATCTGGAGACCCTGGATCGAGTCCCATGTCAGGCTCTCTGCATGGAGCCTGCTTCTCCCTCTGCCTGTGTCTCTGCCTCTCTCTCTCTCTCTCTGCATCTCTATGAATAAATAAATAAATAAAATCTTTTAAAAAAATAAAATTAAAATAAAATAAAGAAAAAAAAGAAAATAATGATTCAAATGACTTTAGAATGTGGAATTACAATTATACAGTCTTGGTGGCATATATTCTAAGTACAAAACAGACCACAAAGAAATTTTATACTGTACTCAGCAATCTTACTGTTAGTCCAACATGCATATAGCTATTTTGAAACTATTATAGTTATATTGTGGAACAAGTCAAACAAGCAATTGTGTTGAATTCATTAAAAACCAAGCTGATTTTCAGCAAAGAGAAAAGAAATGAAAGCATAAATTCAACCAAGTTAAGTAAAAGAGCCTGTAATCTTACATTTGAATTGGAAATAATCACTATGAACTCATAATTTTTTCCTTTAAAAAATATGAGAATAAAACCATTATATTTGAATTAAATTGGCATACATTTCAAAACCAAACAAAATCTATGATGGTAGAAATCAGGCAGATAGTCTTCCTTGTGAGGAGATAGTGCCTGGGAGGGGAGATTAGGGGACTTTCCAGGTGCTCATCATCTATCTCATGATCTGGATACTGATTAAAGAAACATTCTCACTCTATGTGAAAATTCATCAAGTTTAATGTTTGTGATTTATTCACTTTCCTGTTAGAGGTGCTTTGCTTCAATGAAAAGTTTAATTGAAAACAAACAAAACCGTGGGCTCCAAGTGCTGTCAGGTCTGCAGGTAATGATGACCCAGCAGCAGTAACCACCACCAGTAACTAGCTCAGGTTCTCTAAATACCATTTTCTCCCAGAGTAATGCAGGTTCCTTGGAGAAACTGCCAATTCTAGGTCTGGGGCAGGAAATGCCCAAGAGGAGCTTGGGGTACCATGTTGTACCTGAAAAAAAGGAAGCCCTGTGTTCACATCAGGAGGGCAGAATATGTACCTACCAACCTGAGCAGAGACCATCTGAACAACACAAAACAATAATTGCAGTAGATTGGAGGTGTCACATATATAAAAACCTGATTGCCCAAATGTTACCAGGTCAAATTCAAGGCTGCTAGGGCAAATCTTTACTCTGAAAATTGACAAAAAGGAGAGAAATGTTTCTTCATAAAAGGTTACCTCAGATAACAAATTGGAAGAAATGATAGAATGGAAAAATCATTATTTTGCAACCTCCAAGGAAATCATGAATCTGAGCTGCCTAAGCCCATCTCGCAGGTATAACCTGAAGCCACTTGACGAGACAAATAGGACCCTGTGCCTCCTGCTGGGATGCGGGATTTGACCAAGTAACATTTGGGCACACAAGTTTTTATATGTGTGATGCCTCCACTGATCAACATACCCCTTCCTCCAGGAGATCTGTCCCCAGTCTTCATACAGCTCTGCCCAAGTAACACTCAGAGAAAGTATGAAACATGGAAGAACAAGTCAAATGACATCATAAGGAAGCATTCATTCCAAACCAGAATACATTCTACAGGGCAGATAGCCCAGGGTCTCTAAGTAAGGAAAGTAAAAGAGTGGAGGGGTCCAAGGACACTTAACGAGGGAATGAATCTGCAGACCTTGGGTGGCTGCTGATTTGGACAAATCAGCTGGTTTAGATAATTGCATAATATAATGGCAGAAGTTAATTTATGCTAGTATGATAATGATATGATGTTATATCTTTTTTTAATTTTTTTTATTTTTATTTATTTATGATAGTCACAGAGAGAGGCAGAGACACAGGCAGAGGGAGAGGCAGGCTCCATGCAGAGAGCCCGACGTAGGACTCGACCCCGGGTCTCCAGGATCAGGCCCTGGGCTGAAGGCAGTGCTAAACCACGGAGCCACCACCGGGGCTGCCCGACATCTAGGATTTCTTTAAAATACTCCAGTAAAAAAAAAAAAAAAAATACTCCAGTAAACAGGGACGCCTGGGTGGCTCAGTCGGTTGGGTGTATGACTCTTGGTTTTGGCTCAGGTCATAATCTCAGGGTTGTGAGATCAAGCCCTGTATTGGGCCCTGGGCTCAGTGCAGAGTCTGCTTGAGATTCTCTCTCTGCTTCTTCTCCCCTTCCCCCCCCCCCCGCTCATGCACACTCTCTCTCCATAAACAAATAAAATCTTTAAAATAAATAAAATAAAATATTCCAGGAAACAAATGAGCAAGCAGCCAAGTGGACAGAACAGAGGAAACAGGATTGGCCATGAGTTGGGAGATGGATACACAAGGGTTCCTTACTATTCTCTCTTTTGTGTGTAGGTATGTTTCAACTTTTCTCATGAGAAAAAAGAGGTGATGTAGATACAGCGATAAGTTCCATCATCTGAAAGAACAAGGCAGCTTCCAGATTCTGGATCTAGGATGGAGATGGCAGCCTCCTGCATTGGTGCCCAGGGGCAGGGCTCAGCTCTGGACATCCTCCAGGACACAACCGACCAACCCCAGAGGGCAGGGCATGGGGGAAGGGGACCGTGAAGGAGACTAAGTGCCCCAGAGGGTGATGGGTAAAGCACTGAACTGACTGACCACTCATGTGAACCTCTCTCTCTCTCTATCTCACACACACACACACACACACATAGATTGCTTATATTGATGACATGATACTCTACATAGAAAACCCAAAAGCCTCCACCCCAAGATTGCTAGAACTCATACAGCAATTTGGTAGTGTGGCAGGATACAAAATCAATGCCCAGAAATAAGTGGCATTTCTATACACTAACAATGAGACTGAAGAAAGAGAAATTAAGGAGTCAATCCCATTTACAATTGCACCCAAAAGCGTAAGATACCTAAGAATAAACCTAACCAAAGAGGTAAAGGATCTATACCCTAAAAACTATGGAACACTTCTGAAAGAAATTGAGGAAGACACAAAGAGATGGAAAAATATTCCATGCTCATGGATTGGCAGAATTAATAGTGTGAAAATGTCAACGTTACCCAGGGCAATTTACACATTTAATGCAATCCCCATCAAAATACCATGGACTTTCTTCAGAGAGTTAGAACAAATTATTTTAAGATTTGTGTGGAATCAGAAAAGACCCCGAATAGCCAGGGGAATTTTAAAAAGAAAACCAGAGCTGGGGGCATCACAATGCCAGATTTCAGGTTGTACTACAAAGCTGTGGTCATCAAGACAGTGTGGTACTGGCACAAAAACAGACACATAGATCAGTGGAACAAAATAGAGAACCCAGAAGTGGACCCTCAACTTTATGGTCAACTAATATTCGACAAAGCAGGAAAGACGATCCACTGGAAGACAGTCTCTTCAATAAATGGTGCTGGGAAAATTGGACATCCACATGCAGGAGAATGAAACTAGACCACTCTCTTGCACCATACACAAGGATAAACTCAAAATGGATGAAAGATCTAAATGTGAGACAAGATTCCATCAAAATCCTAGAGGAGAACACAGGCAACACCCTTTTTGAACTCAGCCACAGTAGCTTCTTGCAAGATACATCCACGAAGGCAAAAGAAACAAAAGCAAAAATGAACTATTGGGACTTCATCAAGATAAGAAGCTTTTGCACAGCAAAGGACACAGTCAACAAAACTAAAAGACAACCTACAGAATGGGAGAAGATATTTGCAAATGATGTATCAGATAAAGGGCTAGTTTCCAAGATCTATAAAGAACTTATTAAACTCAACACCAAAGAAACAAACAATCCAATCATGAAATGGGCAAAAGACATGAAGAGAAATTTCAGAGAGGAAGACACAGACCTGGCCAACAAGCACATGAGAAAATGCTCTGCATCACTTGCCATCAGGGAAATACAAATCAAAACCACAATGAGATACCACCTCACACCACTGAGAATGGGGAAAATTAACAAGGCAGGAAACCACAAATGTTGGAGAGGATGTGGAGAAAAGGGAACCCTCTTACACTGTTGGTGGGAATGTGAACTGGTGCAGCCACTCTGGAAAACTGTGTGGAGGTTCCTCAAAGAGTTAAAAATAGACCTGCCCTACTACCCAGCAATTGCACTGCTGGGGATTTACCCCAAAGATACAGATGCAATGAAACGCCAGGACACCTGCACCCCGATGTTTATAGCAGCAATGTCCACAATAGCCAAACTGTGGAAGGAGCCTCGGTGTCCATCGAAAGATGAATGGATAAAGAAGATGTGGTCTATGTATACAATGGAATATTACTCAGCCATTAGAAATGACAAATACCCACCATTTGCTTCAACGTGGATGGAACTGGAGGGTATTATGCTGAGTGAAGTAAGTCAATCGGAGAAGGACAAACAGTGTATGTTCTCATTCATTTGGGGAATATAAATAATAGTGAAAGGGAATAGAAGGGAAGGGAGAAGAAATGTGTGGGAAATATCAGAAAGGGAGACAGAACATAAAGACTCCTAACTCTGAGAAACAAACTAGGGGTGGTGGAAGGCGAGGAGGGCGGGGGGTGGGGGTGAATGGGTGACGGGCACTGAGGGGGGCACTTGATGGGATGAGCACTGGGTGTTATTCTGTATGTTGGTAAATTGAACACCAATAAAAAATTTATTATTAAAAAAATATTGCTTATATTGTTGAAGATGTATTACGATCATCCTGCATTCATCCTTATTACATTAGTAGCCTGTGTGCTCTCTTAAATTTGTTTGCACAGCTTCAGCACATGGAGCTTCATTACATACTCCCAGGTTTTTTCAAAGTAGAAATGCCCAGGGCGCCTGGATGGCTCAGTTAGTTAAGCATTCAACTCTTTTTTTCTTTTTAAGATTTTATTTATTTATTCATGAGAGACACAGAAAGAGAGGCAGAGACACAAGCAGAGGGAGAAGCAGGCTCCTCGCAGGAGCCAGAAGCAGGACTCGATCCTGGAACTCGGGGATCACATCCTGAGCTGAAGGTAGATGCTCAACCCCCGAGCCACCCAGGTGTCCTAGCATTCGACTCTTGATTTTACCTCAGATCATGATCTTAGGGTCCTGGGACCGAGCCCTGCATCTGGCTCTGCACTCAGTGGGGAATCTACTTCTCCCTCTCCTTCTACCCCTCCCCCTGTTCAGGCTTTCTTTCTCTCTCAAATAAATAAAACCTTTAAAAAAAAAAAACAAATAAATAAATAAAGGAGAAATGCCCTCCCAGCAGACAGGAAAATCAACATGTGGATCAGCACCCCTCGTTTGGGCAGCAATGCTGGTCGTCTAAGTGTTGGGACACCTGCATCTGTAAGATGAGATAAGAGGCCAGTTCGGATCTGCCCCTGAGGCTGACAATGTCGTCGTAGGAGATGAAATAGCAGAGAATTACACTGGCAGCTGCAGGATGAGGGATAGCCTGGGTGATTCTGAAGGAGGCCCTTCCCCTTCTCTCTTCTAATCCTGGACCATCAGTGACTTGTGCCCCAATGGTGGTGGCCGGGAAGGCCAGCCAAGCCCCTTGGGCTCTGGGCTCAGGACACCTGCAGTATCAGGACAGTAGGGAAATGACTCAGGCCCTTCTGGCCCAAGGAAACTACCTAAGCCTAAACCTTTCTTCAGAATTCAATTGGAAAATAAATCCTTGTTTTAAAAGAAATGCCAACATTTGAAAATCCAAATGGACAAACTATTTCTCAACACAGGAGTGTTCTTTGTTGGGTAGCTCATGCTTGTCGGGCACCTGCCAGGGGTGAGTTTGAATATAGTTCTCCACCAACGGCTCTCCCCCAGAGAGACTGCAGATGGCCTACAAGCCGATCTCTTGTCCAGCAGTTAGCAGAACATCACGGAAGAGTCTCAGTGCTTGCTAACTAGTCATATTTCAAAAGCAATGGTCAGGACCCACAGCTGGCTTTGTTGTTAGAGCTTGAGTGATGGTCAGGGAACAAGGGTCCTGTCACATGGCCTTCCATCTGCCTGTCTTCCTCTTTTCTCACTCCTCCCTTCCAATGGCTGTATCTGAGAATGCATGTGTGCGTGCATGTGTGCATGTATGCATGTTCATGTGCATGTGTGTGCTTATGTGTGCATGCATGTACACTCATGCGCTTGTGCATGTATGCATGTACATGTGCATTGTGTGAATGTGTGCACACTCGTGTGCATTTGTGTGCATGTGCATGCATGCATGCTCATCTGCATGTGTGTGTTTATGCATGAGTGTATGCACATATGTGTGTGTGTGTGTGCGCGCACATACGCACATGTGCTTGCACCTAGGGCAAGAGCAGATGGGAAAGGATAAGTCCTCCTGCCCAGCATGGAGATGATCTCTGGGCACTCCTGCTCCCTCCTCTCTGCACCCCGGGGTACAGTCTCTTGACTCTACAGGCAGCTGGGGCTAAAACAGGAAAAAAGAGGACCCAGTGAGCTGGCCAGAGTGCAGCTCTCCTCGAGGCTTTGTCACCCTGGGCCACCTGCGTGCAGGGCTGATATCCTCCTCAGCTGAGAGCCTCTGCAGTGCTCACCCCTCAGACGCAGGCAGCGGTGTGGGTGTTGTGAGATGCCTGCTGTGTGAATGAAAGCCCACTTAGGGACCACATCCTGCTTTCTCTCTGCCCCCCCCAAGTCCCACTGACACCCCAGTTGCCTGAACTGGCCAGCAAGGTCCTCTTCTCAGGGCCAGAGGAGTGACCGTGACAGCACCCCTCACCTCAGAAACCCCTGCTGCACTCGCTAAGGATGATTCTCTCAGAGAAATCTTGGCATCTCGGCTCCATGAAGGCGCTCTAATTTGTTGCAAAGCTGCTAATTAAAGCCACGAGCTGCTGCGTGCGGGGGCTGTCCATGTGCTGGGGTTAAGGCACTGTGTAAGCCAGCTGAAGCCAGAGTTGCTGGGCCCTGTGCTCAGTGGTGAGAGCTCTCCAGAGACAGGCCCAGGAAACAAATGAACCTTCAAAGACCCCTCTATAAAGTCCCCCTGGAGCTGTTTCTTGTTTTGTTAAGAGACCGAAGCCTCGTCATGAATGCCTGGCTACTTTGCAGACAAATGGGGTACATGCTCCAGAGCTGGAGCTCACTCTGCTCTGTGCCCAGGATGAGCTTCTGTTTTATGTTAATTGGGGGCTAATTAATGTCTCTAAGGAGAGGCTTTCAGACTTCCCTGCGGATTGAAGGATGGTTCGAGCAGGCAGTGAAAGGCCAGGGCAGCCTGGCTTGAGCTGGCAGAGACATTAATAGAACTTTCAAGACACTGGCAGCTTCAGAGCCCGTCTTTTGCCCACAGCCCCGTGAGAGTGAAGAATGGAAGCCAATCCTGCACCTGCCTGGAGAAGGCGTGCCCAGGCCGTGCCCAGGCCACAGACTCGCCCCAGCCTGGCTCCCTGCCTGCGGGTGGGGCAGGGGCATGCAGGGGGGATTTGGGAGAAGAAAAGAGGCTAGAACGGAGGAGAGCAAACAGAAAAGGGAGAGAGAGAACCAGGGAAGGTGTCTCTGGTCAGATGGGCAGGGGTTCATCCTGCAGCCAAGCCCCCCTGAGAACCTCCCCAGGGCCCCAGGACCTTCTCTCTCTCTCTCTCTCTCTCTCTCTCTCTCTGTCTCTAGGTAGGGGCTGTCCCTCCTGGTTCCCAGGCAGAGGTATCTATGTGGAGATGGGGATCTTGCCCCCTCTTCTGGGCAAGTGACACTGGGTGAGTCATGTCCCCTTTCTAGGCACCCTTGAGGGCTTGGTGGAATCAGCTAATGGATCCCTTCTCAGGGTGGAGGGCTTGGCCCAGACATCCAGCGACCCCCTTCCTGCCCCGGAGGGGCCCACACTGCCCATCGGGCTCCATCTCAACTGTGCAGCCTACATGGCCCTCTCTAGCATGACACCTCGCAGGCCCCCTCCTCTGGTCCTCCAGACGCTACACTGGGCTGGCAGTGCCCTTCACGCCTGCTGCCCTGGCTCTGGCTCTGCAGGGACTGCTTCCCCCCACCAATCCCCACTGTGTCTCCCCCCCGCCCCCCGCCTTCTTTGGCTTTTCTTCCAAGCATCTTCGCTACCAGAGATCATCAAAGCCTGCCTCTGCCTGTTGCCTATCTCCCCGATGGGTGCCGCACACACACCTGGGACACTCCCAACATGGGATGCGGGAACGTGCTGCCTCCACCCCTTAGCACCGCAGCTCCCCCCTGCCTGCCTCCCTTCCCTCCAAGATCAGCTCCCCAGAACTCCCCACCTGCTTCTGGAAGCCCTCCTTGAGGAGGGCCTCCCCACTCAGAGCCCCCTTTGTTCTAATGCTCCAGTACCAGGATTTGGGGGGCCCACTTCCCGGCGGGTCACAGCAGCACCAGTGCCGGGGACTCAGGACTCAGGGACTCGGACGTGCTCACAGTGCCAGCCCCGAGGCCCAAGTTTTAGACACGGAGATTCAAAGGAAAGCAAACGCATGCACATGCTTGGCACGAAAGAGAAAAAAAAATCTCAAAGCCTCCAGCCCCCAGAGCTCCGCTAGTCCCTTCCGGGTACCACAGATGCTTAGTGACAGCCGAGATCTGTCTTCCAGAAGCAGGAACTAGGGAGTATTTCTGGCCCAATTAAGCTTCAGTGCTTGACAAGAAGTAAATGCAGCCTCATCTCTTTCCAAGCCTAATGTGAGAAACATATGTACCCTGCGAGCATCTGGGATGCATTGTCTGCCTTCCAGCAGGTGCCTCACCCCAAGGGCACGGTGCGCCCAGGTCACAGGTGGACAGGCAGGCACGATGAGGGCATCTCCAAAGAATGTGACTGCTGACAGCAGCAGCCTCAGGCAACAGGGACCAAAATCGTTCTACAGATGATCAATATTAGGAAATCCAGCAATTCTCTCCACTTCAGAGGCAGGAGAACTCTTCCTGCAGCTATTGTCATGAACGACCTCCGGCTTGTAAGTGCAGACAGCGCTGCCGGGCGAAAGGTAAGAACTTTCAGGCAAGATCAATTTGACACCATCAGTTTTCACAGGGAGTTCAGACTCGAGTCGTGATCTCTGATTGAACACTGGCTCGGGAGGGAGATGCAAAGACTGAGCAGGTGGTCTGGGTCAGGACACGCATTTTTGAAATAGAACAGCCCTACTCTATCAGCTTGAGTATGAGTGGCTTTCCTTCAGACAGAAACCACAAGCAAGCAGGCTGTCCTCAGTGTGAAGAAAGCCTCTGTCACCACCTCCTCTAGGCAAGACCCACCTTGCCCTGATCCCTAGAAGCCTGTCCCTGGGATCAGGCTGGGGGACCCCTGATGTTTCCAACCCAGCCCCCCAGGGCTGAAAAGCCCCTCCTCAAGGAATGACTACCTCTCGGGAGGGTCAAAGCTCCTCTCTGTGCCAACCACCCCTGGCCTTTGTGTGGACACTGGCCCTGCTATGACGAGGATCCCACTTCCTCTTGGTCTCTGTGTGAGAACACAGGACAGGGGGCAACTGTAGTAGGGATGTCTCCACGCAAGATGGGTAAGAGGTTGGCATAGGGAAGGGAGGCAGGAATCTGCAAGCACTTTGTTCATTTACTTAAACACCTCCAAGCACTTGGCATGTAGCACACCGTGTTCACTTCTGAGACCCCAGGGTCTCACATGTTGTGTGGCTCCGGGCAAACTGGAGTGAGCATATGTGTGGTCAGGTTGGAGACAGAAAGACTCAGCTTGGACCGTCAGTGGTAAATTGGTTATAATAATATTAGTTGCCATTGATCGAGCACTGATTCTGTGCAGGTGCTTTCCAGACTTCTAACAGATGGATCCCACGGGTCCCCAGTGAGAAGTGTTATTAGCCTGATGTTTCCTCCTGGGCCCTGTTGCTCTGACTACTCAGGAGCCCCTGCTGGCACCCAGGAGCTTCTCGGGGTCCCACAGCCCAGGGGTGAAGGGCCAGTCCTGTGTGCCACCCCCAGGACCCTGCTCCAGGGGAGCCCAGTTGGTTGGTGCTGGGACCCTTCCATGCATACCCCTTGTTCATTACTTTGAAATTCTCCTGGGGACCCTGATCTCTCAGGGAACTGCTGGCCTGAAAGGGCGTTTCCAGCAGCCCCCAGGCCCAGGGATAATCAGTCCTCCCCACCCTACCCTGTGGGGGAGGTGCAGCTGGGAGGGTCAGCTTCTGCCAGTGCAGAGGGAATGTCTCCAAGGCTGGGAGTTGGCCAGGCCAGCTGTCTCTCCTCAGAAACCCCAGAAACCAGGTAGGGCCAGACCCAGGCATCCCTAAACCAACTGCAGGAATTGGGTGAGCCAAGCTGCCTGGAAGAAGAGGCCAGGGCCAGAGCAGGGGCAGGGGATCTATGTGGGCCCAGAAGTGAATTCAAAGCTGGAGGATGGTCTCTGAGCATGGGTCTGTGGAGTGAGCCCAAACAGGGAAAGAAGGCTCAGAGACAGAAGCCGGAGGGGCACCTGGGTGGCTCAGTGGTTGAGCAACTGCCTTCAGCTCAGGGCGTGATCCTGGGGTCCTGGGATCGACCCCCAAATTGGGCTCCCCACAGGGAGCCTGACTCTCCCTCTGCCTATGCTTCTGCCTCTCTCTGTGCCTCTCATGAATGAATAAATATTTTTTTAAAAAAAAATTTTTAAAGAGAGAAGCTGGAAGAGTAAGAACAATTTGGTGAGGGGTTGGGGAGGTGGCTCAGAGCAAGAGATTCCTGTCTAACGATGGGTGTATTGTAAGGGTGCCTGTGGCCTACATCGCATGGTCCCGGTGCATGGCCTGCAGGCTCCAGGACTGGGTATGAGGACAGGAGCCATGAGAAGCTCTGAGGAAAGTGGCTCTGATTGAGGACAAGGAAAGGACGGCCTGGGCCCCTGGTCCTGTCCCCAGAGCCCCTCTACCCCCACCCATGCTGCCCAGCATGGCTCCTGTCCCTGCATTCTGATAGGACATCCTGGAGCATATGAGAAACAGTGAAGCCCTGTGAACCACCCCCTCCCGGGGCCTGCTGCTTGCTTCCAGCTTCCTGCGGCCTTTATGTATAGTTCCATGGATTTTTTTATTACAGTTGGAATTAAATAACAGGAAGATAGCTCCCGTGGGCTGAAGAGAAACAATTAAACAAGTTTAATCAAAGGAAATGCAGGTGGAGCTGGCTATGGAGCTGGCCCTGGAAGCTTCTCTTGAGCTGGCCCTGGAGCTGGCCCAGGAAGTTTTTCCCTAGCTGGCCTTGGAGCTGTTCTGGAGCTGGCCCTGGAGTTGACCCGGAGCTGCTCTGGAACTGGACCTGGAGTGGTCCTGGAACTGGCCCTGGAGTTGGTCCTGGAGCTGCTCTGGGGCTGGCCTTGGAGCTGGCCCTGGAGCTGGCCCTGGAGCTAGCCTGGAGCTAACCCTGGAACTGCTCTGGGACTGGCCCTAGAGCTGGCCCTGGAGCTGGCCCTGGAGCTAGCCTGGAGCTGCTCTGGAGCTGGCCCTGGAACTGTCCTGGAGCTGGCCCTGGAGCTGCTCTGGAACAGGCTCTAGAGGGGCTGGATGTCCTGCAGTGTCCAGCAGGGCCCACTGGCCACCACCTCACCCTTTCTCTCTGAGCCTTCCTATTGGGGAGCTTCACAGGTAGGACAAGCAGTGGGCCGGGTCAGGGCAGGCTTTCAGGGCCACCATGGTGCTCAGGGATTATCAAACCCAGGCTCTATCTCTACCACCAGAGCTTCCCTGAAGAGGATAGAGATGAATGGGATTTGAGGCTGCCTCCCTCCTGGCGTAGGAGACTGAGCAAGGCCCAGGGAGGCCAAGAGAAAGAGGTTGGGGGCCGTGGGGGCCACAGCTTACCACCCTGGGCTTTGACACAAGCACCAGGGCCCATCAGGACCCCACCTCTGCTCATCCATCATCATGTGCCCTGGCAAGTCACCCTAGTTTCTCATCTGTAAAATGAGGATAAAAGTTCCTGCCTTGTAGGGTTGGTAGGAGGAGTGAATGAACTCAGTGAGTGGCAGCTGACTCTGGGTGGACCTTTGCTGGGGGGCTGTGTCCATCTGCCTGTCTCCAGCAGTACTTGCAACTGCATCCATATGCCTAATATATTATTTGTATACCCAGGTCACAACCTATCTATCTCCATATTTTCCCCCCCTCTCTCGAATCCTCCTCTGAGTTCAAGCTCTGAGCAGACCCCTCTATGGGGGCCCAGGCAGCAGCTGGAGATGGACGAGGACACATATCCCAGGACTGGCAGGACCAGCCCTTTCCAGATAATGGAGATGCTTCATCACGGGTCACAGATACCCCAGACCCAATTAACTCCGCAGACTTAGGAAAGCTCAAGACAGGCTTGCAAATTAAATCCTGTTACGGGTTCCAAAAGGCACTCCTACAGGAGTGCTGGGGGAGGGGAATGGCAGGGGAAGCAGCCACAGGACTCCTGCCTAGCTGCCTCTGGCACACCAGGGTTTCAGGGTGTGCTGGTTATCAGACAAGCACACCCACCAGTTGACCCAGCTTTGTTGATTTCAACAGCAGCTTCGGGTGTTGGCACAGGAGAGTGGCAATCGAGGCTCACGACCCCACCCCACTCGTCTCTGGAAGGAGCATGAGTCACTTCTGGGGAAAGATTCAGGCAGACCTAAGCTGGCTATCAGTCTGCCACCTACCAGCTGTGTGATCCCATACAACACAATCAACCTCTCTGAGCCTTGGTTCCTCTTCTGCATAATGGGGGTGACAACAGCACTCAGAGGGCTGATGGCAAGATTAAATGAGATAATGTCGGCATAGCAGCTGCTCAACAGAGGCTCCTTCTTTCCTCCACTCGGGGTCCTTCAGATAGTCAGCATTGCCAGCAGATCACAGTGAGGCTCCCTCCTGCTCACTCTGCCACAGGGCCAGTGGGGGGTCAAGGTCAGGCCCCGCCCCAGGAAAGGTCCTAGAAGAGGAACAATTTATTTGAGTCCAAGCCCTGCAGGTGAATGAGACCCCTCAAATCCATCACCTCCAAGTCCCTGTGTCCACCTGACATCACCTCCAGGGTCTCTCTCTGACCCCTGCTTGAACATCAGTCCTGTCGCAGGCTGTTGTAGGAGGCTCGAATGTCTGACTTACTGGTACTCTGGCTCAGATTCCAGGACACTTGGCTTGTCCCTTTGTCCCTCCCTCTGCCTCTCAGTCCTCAAAATTGGATCACCACAATCTGCCTCAGTATCCCCACCTGAGCAGTGCCAGGGGAATCCTACCTTCCCCCACACTCAGTCCCCAAATATTGAGGTAAACCCTGCTCTCAGGGGACGAAGCTCCCCAAGGTCAACTGCCTTTCGGCCTGGCCACTGCCACAAGTGCCTGACTCTAAGCATCCAATGTCTGCTGTGTGAGACTTCCACCTCCCTCTGCCAGCCCCCTGCCCCAGCTGCCTTGCTACCACCTGCTGACAGGACCCCTCTCATCACCTGCTCTGAGCCCGCCTCTGTCATCTGCTTCCCCTTGCTCCCCTGACTCAGGCTGCGACAATCTTGTCGTTGCCCTGGGATGAAAGAATGCCTAGAAGTGCCCCTGACAGGGAAAGGCTTCTGGCTTAATGTCATAATGTCCCCTGTGTGGGAGCAGAGGTGGCATTTTATTTCTTATAGGTTCCAACTTCCAGATGTGAGAACCCCAAGATAGGACACCATCAGGAGTGCCAGGAGGGCTCAGATGGTGAGACAGGGCAGCAGCTGTGGCAACCCTGAGCTCAGCCACTGCTCAGATCCATTAGAAGATGGGGGGAAGCCCTGGAACCCCAGCCCAAAGAACAAGAGGTGTGCTTCCTCCCAGATAGGACTACAGGTGTTTATCCTGTCCTCCAAAAACCCCCTCTGAGATGAAAGCAAATGCATTCTTTGAAAGTAAACCCAAAGACTAAGAGAAAATGAGAGGAGATAATTATAGATGAGATTTCAACAAAGCTTAAAGGAAGATGGAAAGCAGATGGAGGAGGGAAATTGGCAGAAGGAGCTTGAAGCTAAAGCTCCTGTAAAGAAGACTCCAGATGAGAAGCAAACCGGTTCACCTGCAGAAAACCTGAGACACTCGCGACCTCAAGGCAACAGGTACTGAGAGCTGTGGTCACGTGTAGCACTGAGAAGGGAGGCTTGTGTGAAAGTACGAGTGAGACCCCAGATTCCCTCCTCAGCTGCACCCTGGGCCAGAAGCCCAAAACTTGTTCCTTGGAGAAGCAGAATGACAACTCTGAACCTGGGGTTCCCAGGGAAAGTAAGGGGTGGGGGTGGGGTTCAGGACTGTGGTCCTAAGGCATCATGGGGAACATCTGATTCCTCTCTTCTGCACCCTACCCCCAGGCAAGCAGCTACAGGCTACTACCCCAGAGAGAAAGATCCCTGAAGACTGACATTTGGTAGTTTCCAGGGTAAAAGCCCACCAGCCCCCATGTACTGCCCAAGCATTCAGAGCAGTCGGCTTCATGGAACTTCTCTGAAAGATGGACAGACAGACAGACAGTCAAGAACCAAAAGACATTTGAGGAAGGATTCCAACATGAAAAAGAGACCAAAACCAAGGCAGGTCTGGTTCCCTGGATCCCAGGCACAGTGCAGGGGCCAGGAGACGATTTCATAGAGAATTCTAGTGAAATTCTCAGAAAAGGAAGAGAAACTTTGCTCTTTATGAGAAAGGAAATCATGGAGAACAAGACAGAGCTCTTGGACAGTAAAAAAAAAAAAAAACAGGGTGATCCCTGGGTGGCTCAGTGGTTTAGCGTCTACCTTTGGCCCAGGGCGTGATCCTGGAGTCCCAGGATAGAGTCCCATGTCAGGCTCCCTGCATGGAGCCTGCTTCTCCCTCTGCCTGTGTCTCTGCCTCTCTCTCTCTCCCTCTCTGTGTATCTCATGAATAAATAAATAAAATTAAAAAAAAACAAACAAACAGGGGATCCCTGGGTGACTCAGTCAGTGAAGCATCTGCCTTCAGCTCAGGTCATGACCTCAGGGTCCAAAAATAAGTAGAAGACCCTTAGGCTTGCAGAGAGCTGCAGCGGGCACCATCCAAGAGGCAGGATCTGGGTGGCACAGCTTTGGCAGCAGCAGCATGATCAAAAACCAGCCTCTGTGCTCAGGAGCTGAAATACATAACAAAGAGTTTGCCTGTAGAGAGGCACAAGCTTTATTGCTTTGCTGGGCAAAGGAGCTGCAGCCCGCTAGGGCCTTCAGACCTGCAAGCCCACCTGGAAGAGGGGTTGGGGGGTTTATAGGGAAATACAGGATTGATCTGGTTTTGGCGGGAATTACATACATGGTACCAGCCTCCTTCATCATGTTTTCAGGGTCGAATGGGGTTCCCCGAACAAAAGGCTAAGAAGGGAGGATGGAAGGCTTGCAAAAGGTTTACTTAGCTTAAAATTGAGCTTTGCTGAAGCAGTAAAGCAGCTTCTTGATTTTTGTTCAACTTTATGCTTTTAAGCAGTTCCAGCAGTGCTAGAAGCCAGGAGACAGGAAACAATGGCTTCAGCATTCCATCATGCAGCCAGGAGGAGGCGGGGGTAGGCATCTCCAACCTGGAAATCTATATTCAGCCACTATCGATAAGCATGAGGGTAGAAAAAGACAATTTCCAGATATAAATAGACTCGAACAAATTGACCTCCCATGTGCCCTACTTTAAGAAACTCCTGTAGGATGTGCTCCAGCAAAACTAGGCTGTAAATCAAGAAAGGAAGTCTGGACTGAGAAGACAACAGAGCTGGGGCTGAGCAGAGCAGCAGCAGCTGGGCAGCGGACCTCGCAAGGGTGCAGCACGGTTTGAAGTGAGAGGGAAATCTGCTCCAGGAGACAGACCACCGGGGAAAACGGGATCCTTACACCACTCAGTGAGTCTCGCCATTCAGAAATACTATCGCAGGGCATTTGCTAGAACTGAAGGAGCCACTGGAAAACAAATGAGGCAAGGTACACAGACAACTAAGTAAAATTTTAACTAAGATAATTATTAATCCTAAAATAAAAAGGAAATGTAATCACAGCATACTACTTGCTCTGCCATAAACATACTTGTGCCATTATAATGAGTAAACACTGACCATTGGTATTAACTAGGAGTACTGAAGCCGCTATCCTAGGAGGATAGGAGGAGAGGGCAGAAAGGGAACAAATCCTTGTCTCCCAATACAGCATCTGAAGGTGTAATTCCTAATTTGATTAATCAAGAAAAGCAATAGAAACGTGTTACTTAGAAATACGAAGGCAAATACCAGAAGAAATAGCTCAAAGAGTGTATTATTAGTTTCCCAGTACTACATAACAAATGACCACAAGCTTCGCAGCTGAAAACCACAGATGGTCATGATCTCGCAGTTTCCCTGGGTCAGGAGGCTCGCGTGGATCCTCTGCAGGCTCATCAGGCTCCAACCAAAGCCTCGTCTGGGCTGCATTCTCATCCAATGGCTCGATCTAGGAAAAATTCTCTCCCAAACTTATCCAGTTTGTCCACAGTAGCATATCTTTGTGGTTGAGTGACTAAGAGCCCCAGCTTTTTACTGCCATCAGACAGACCTGCAGGCTACACAAAGTCCCCAGAAGCTACCACAGTTCCTTGCCATGTGGATTTCTTCACCATGGCCACTGGCTTTGTCCAGGCCATAAGGAGAGCCTCTTGCTCCAGTTTGCTACAATGGGGCCTTCTACAATTATAAACATGGTGGCAACACTCCATTGCCTTTGCCACATCAAAGGGTGTGAATGCCAGGAGGCTGGGATCATTGGAACCACCCTATGTTCTATTCGCCACCAAGAAGCGATTACAATTTCATTTTTTGATAAGCAATCCAAAATACATAAAGAGTATTAGTGACTCCCTCCCACCCATTTCCTAGCCAACCAGCTCTCTTCCCTGGGAGGCCACAAATACAATCCGTTTCTCTTAGAACCTCACACACGAGTCTGCATATACAACACAGGTCCACACAGTCCTCACTGCTCACTCCTTTGGCCCCCTGCCCAAAATGACATGGTCAGCCATGACTTCCCAGAGCACTAAGACACACATACATCTCTTTTTCTGTAACTAGCAGCATCCTGTGCAAACTCATCCACCCCTTATCTTTTGCACTTAGCATATCCCAAGATCATTTTATATTGGTACATAAAGAGATTCTTCATCCTTTTGCTGCTACTACCCAGCATTCATTGACCACTTGATGGACATTCAGAGCTGCCTCTGGGGAGTGGGACAGGAAAAGACAGGATCCATTGTTTTCATTGTAAGCTTTTTTACTACCGCTTGATTTTTTTTAACACTGTACATATATTACTTTGATAATTATACTAAGGGCCATGGGATATCTTTGGGAACTGAGGCTGGCTGCATGGGGAAGCCCTCTTGGCCTTGCCACCATTAGAACAGGCCTCCAAGTTGCTTGGAGATGCCTGCCAGCCCCCATCCCACTCAGGCCTCTTTCTTCTCAATGGATCAACATTTACTGAGCATTTGCTATGTGTCAGGAGCTTGGAGGCCGGGACTCCAAGGGAAAAGAACAACTAATTCTCTTTTGAAGAAAGACACTCCACTCGTCCCTCTTAACTGCAAAGCCAAGCACTGACACGGGCCCTGAGTGTCCAGGGGGACCTGAGACGCTGTGACCCTCCATCTGCCATCTGGCTCTGTCCCAAGTGGATGACAGAGTGTAGTGTCTGTAGGAGTGAGGCAGGCATAAACAGCATCTTAACTGGAGAACACCACTGGGCCTTCCTGCTTAGCTTTCTGTGCCCATTCTCCCATAGTAATGCCGCGTGAGGAAGCCGGTCACTGTCAGTGATGTGCACTGAGTGCCCTCCTGGGCATTAGGCCATTTAAGCCTCACAACAACCCTACAAGACAGTATCATCTTTATCCCCACTTTATAGATGAGGAAACTAGACCCCTGGGCAGTGCCAGCGGTCCACCTGCGGTCACAAGGCTAATAAGTGGCAGAGCCTGTATTTTTTTAAAATTTTTTAAGACTTTTATTTATTTATTCATGGGAGATACAGAGAAAGAGAGGAAGAGAGAGAAGCAGGCTCCATGCAGGGAGCCCAATGTGGGACTCAATCCCTGGTCTCCAGGACCACACCCTGGGCAGAAGGCAGCACTAAACCGCTGAGCCACCCGGGCTGCCCAGAGCCTATATAAACCTGGGTATGAATAAATAAATAAATAAATAAATAAATAAATAAATAAATAAATAAATAAATAATAAATAAATAAATAAAAATAAACCTGGGTCTGCTTGTCTCCAGGGGCCACAGCTCTTAATCTCAATCCTATAAATGGGCAGCACAGCATATTTTCTGTTCTCCTTCTAGTGCACATTAGCACTATCAATGACCACGCAACACTGCTATCTGCTGGCCCACGTTTCAAGGGCCTGAGACCACTTTCAAATGCCTTCCTGAAATCAAGGCTGCATTGCAAACTGAGAGCCCATCAAGGCTTTCCCTGGAGAGCTTCCAGAGGTGACAGCAGCAGGGCCCCCGCAAGCTCCCTGCCCATCCTGCCCCTGCTTCATCCTTGGCCAGTAGGGCTGGCCCTGGTCAGGGAGCTCTTCTGCCCTCCCGGAAGCACAAAGGCACTGCCACTTGGAAGTGACAAAGAGCAGTACAGAGGAGGTAGAGGGGGATGTGATGGCCGTTGCCAAGTGGTGAAAGTGGGATTAAAATGAATCTAGAAGCAGCTGGTGCTGGGGAGATGCACTCGTTTATCAGCCCAGGGCAGTGGCCTAGGGGACAGGCCAATGGGGCTGGTCTCCCCCAACAGGCAGCAGCTCCTCCTCCACCTCCTCCCATTCCCCTCCGCCTCCCCCCTCTTCCTCTCCCTCCCATCTCCTACCTCCCTCTACTCCTCCTACCGCCCCCTTCCCTCAGCGCTTGCAAACTGAAGCCAGCAGGCTTCAGGCCAAGACCCCAACCAGGAGGGGCAGGTCCTGGGGGTGAAAGAATCTCTTGGCAAGTGTGCCTGGCACAGGTCAGAGCTCTCACCTCTGGTTATTGCTAGAGGGGTAGGTGTGGCTCAGTCCCCCAGGGCTCCCATCCTTCCAGAAAGTGGACACTATGATGCCAGATCTTCTGGTTTGTCAAAGAAGTTGGGACTCCGGATCTTTTACTGAAATCCCCCAGGTTTTTCATACTGGCAACGAATGCAATGGAAAAAAACCAAACACATGTGTGGATCTGATGAGAGCAGGCCGTGGGCCTCCCTCAGGCTGCAGGCCTTGCCCCAGAGCCCATGGTAGAAGTGCTGAGACCCTGATCCCGCTTCCACCTGGGGGCTTAGGAACCTGGCATAGTAGTCTCTGAGCCTCCTGGGTCCCTCATCCTCCACAAGCACAGATCCCGAAGCACCCCAGGGGTGTTGCACTCCAGCCGAGGCCTTGCACCTGCAAGGGGCCAACTGCCCTTCCAAGCTGGCAAGAAGAGCAGCAGAGAGAGTGCCAGGGGGGCTGGAACGAGGTGCCCCCTGTGCCTGGTGGATGGAGCAGCAGGACCCCACCAAGGAGTATTAGAGGCCTCAGCAACCCTGGGCCTGTCTCACCTGAGCAAAAAGGCTTTCAACTGCCCTCCCCCTCTCACCTCTGATGGGGACCCCAAGAGGCTCTGGTTTGCCTCCCTCCCCACTCCCCCCCCCCCCCTGCTGCCGCTGCCTTAGACCACGACCACAGTTGGCTGCTGTTTTTGATGGGGTGGCAGTAGGTACAACAGATCTGTCAAACCACAGAGGAAGAGAAGCACAGCTGTAAAGCTCAGAGAGCTCCCACAGCTGTAGTCTGCTGACTGCTGCCCCCAGGTCAAAGGGACAAAAGTGACCCCTGCAGCTCCCAGCAGTCTGTCCCTCCACCACTTAGCAACTGGGAGGAAACGTCTCCCAAGAGGAGCAGTGGTCCATCCCCTCAACTTCCTTCGCCCATAACTCTACTCAGCGATGGGGGCTGCTTCCCAGCATCTTCTAGAACCTTCCCTGGGGTCATTGCTCCCCGAAGGACTCTGGAGGAGTCTGCCGGTGTTTTAATGTAGGTGTTTTATTCCTTAAGACCCTCCTCGCAAGGGGAATGCCTCCTGTCTTTGAGAAGGGCGATCTTCTCTCAATGCCAAGGGCAGCGGTGGGAAGACACAAGTCAGTATCATCATCTCCATCAGAATGGCACTTGGGTGGTTTCTGATGGCTTTACCGGCCCTGGAGAAGAGGAAGTCAGAGATGGGCAGTCTGCCCCCGGGAGGGGGGGGTCTGAGCCCCTCCTGCCCGCAGCCCCCACCCCCCTCCAGCCCCGCAGTCTGCGGGAGGAGCTTTTTAATAGACTCCACCTGGTTGGGCGCCGAGGCGGAACCAGCTCCCGGGGCCTATCAATAGAACGCGGCGGAGGGTGACCAGGCGGCAGCTTGAGGGGTGGGCGGAGCGGCTCCTCCAGTCGTGCTTGGGGGGGAGGCGGGGGGGGGGGGAGTGAGAGACCGCGGCTGCAGGCGCCCCCGCCCCCTCTCTCCGCCCCTGGCGTCCGCGCTCCCGGGCCCCGCGGGTCTGGAGGTCCTGCCCAGGCTCCCCGGGTGGGCTGCGCGGCGGAGGAGCACTGGGCGGGGGCGGGGGGTGCAGAGGCGACCCCCAGAGCCGCGGCCGCGCAAGGGCAGGGGTCCCGGACTCAGCCAGCCGCACCCCACCCCACCTGCAGCCTCGGGAACCCGGCATCTGCACCTCGCCCCTCTCCCCTGTTCCCCGGGCTGAGGGCGAGTCCCTCTTCCCCAAACAAAAAGCCTTCTCTAGAGCCTGCTTGCCCTCCGCAGGGCCATTCCCTGCGGTGCTTCTTTACCATCAAACTTCAGAAGCCCTCCCCGCCCCCCTGGAGATGGGTCCCCGCGGACCACGCGGCGGATTTGGAGCGCCCTGCTGGGAATTGCCCAGCAGGCTGTCCACCCCCGAGGGCAGGGCTCCCCCATCCCGTCCACCGTGTCTCCCCGACACCTGCTGCCTGCCTGCACCCAGCAGATGCTCCGCGAATAACTGACTTCTTGAAATAAAGGTTTAAAACTTGCAAAATTAAACAATGTGTTGTTTAGAGGTACATACGTTTAGTAAAACTACTAAGAATTGAAAGCTCAAAATCAGGACGGCAGTCACCCTCACTAGGATGGCTATTAAAATCACAAGTGTTAGGGGTGCCTGGGCGGCTCCGTGGGTCAAGCTTCTGCCTTCAGCTCGGGTCATGATCTCAGGGTCCTGAGATCCAATCCCGCATTGGGTTCCCTGTTCGTTGGGGAGTCTGCTTCTCTCTCTCCCTTGGCCTTCTCCCTGCTCATGCTTTCTCTCTCTCATATAAATAAATAAAATCTTTAAAAAACATAACTAATGTTGGCCTGGATGTGGAGAAATTGGGACCCTCCCTGGATGTGGAGAAAATGGTGCAGCCACTACTGAAAACCATATAGCAGTTCCTCAAAATATTGCACATGGAATTATATATGATCCCACAATTTCACTTCTGGGTATGTACATAAAGGAATTGAAAGCAGGGACCTTGGGACAGCTGGGTGGCTCAGGGATTGAACATCTGCCTTTGGCTCGGGTCATGATCCCAGGTCCTGGGATTGAATTCCACATGGGGCTCCCCACAGAGAGTCTGCTTCTTGTTCCGCCTGTATCTCTGCCTTTCTCTGTGTCTCTCGCAAATAAATAAATAAAATCTTTTAAAAAGAAAGAGAGAGAGAGAGAAAGCAAGCAAGCAGGGACCCCAACAGGTGTTTGTACATCTATGTTTCACAGCAGCATGATTCATAATAGCCAAAAGGAAGCAACACGCATACCCATCGACAGATGAGTGGACAAAGTGTATGGCACATATCTACAGTGGAATATTATTCAACTTTAAAAAGGAATGAAATCTGACACCTGCTCCAACATGGATGAACCTTGAGGACATCCTGCTCAGTGGGAAAAAAAGCCAGTCACAGAAGGACAAATAATGTGTGATTCCACTCATATGAGTGATCACATTCATAGAGACAGAGTAGAACAGTGGTTACGAGGGACTGGGGAAGCAAGGAAAGAGGAGTTATGATTTATTTCAGCTTCTTTGGTTTCAGTTTGGGGTAAGGAGAAAGTTCTGGAGATGGATGGGGGTGACAGTTGCACAACAGTATGAATATGCTTCATGTCGCCAAACTGTACACTTAAAAACAGTCTAATGGTAAATTTTATGTTATGAATTATTCATCTTAAAAATAGATACAGCAAAAGATGGTATTATTATACCACATTAAAAAAGAAAAAAAAGATGATGTCCCAGCAGGGGGAGGGATGCATAAAGGAAGATGACATCACAGCAGGGGGAGGAGGGTGCATAAAGGAAGATGATGTCACAGCAGGGGGAGGGATGCATAAAGGGCACAAGTGTGCTGTGGGAAGTACCAGGGCTCATTCTATTAGACTTGTCTAGTTCACTGCCTAGATCCACCCACACCTGCCTCCTCCACAACTACATATGTATGCTATGTATCTTGTTTCATTGATTCTAAGACACACATTTTTAAAATTTAATCTCTCTGAAATTGGGATGCATCTCACAGCGTGCTAAGAACAAAATAGCCTTGTGCCATAATTTATGTGGTAGGCGCTATCTTTCTCTGTGGCAGATAAAATAATGATGCTTCTGGCAATCAATGGTGCCTCAGAGTAGAGGAAACATAGGGTATGTATTTGTAAGGGAAATATTTCCTAATAAATGTTTATATAACCGCTTTATTGGACTATGATTCACATACAATATGATTCACCTATGGAAGGTGTGCAATTTGATGGCTTTTAGTATGTTCAGAGAACTGTGCAACCACCACCAATGTTAGAACATTCTCGTCACACCCACAAGGAACCATGCACCTGCCAGCAGTCACTGCCTGTGTCTCTCAACCTCCTCAGCACCAGGCAACCACTAATCCACTTTCTGTCTCCACAGGTCCACCTGTTCTGGACATCTCGTATCAATGCACTCAGATGGTAGATGGTCTTTTGTGACTGGCTGCTTTCACTTAGCATATTTTCAAGTTCCACCTATACAGTAGTATCTTACTTCATTTCCAAAGTGGTCCATTCACTCCTCAGCTCACTGGAATTCGGCTGTTCACCACTGCATTGAAAGGACCCATTTGGGTGCCTGGGTGGCTCGGGTCATGATTCTAGGGTCCTGGGATCGAGCCCCGCGTCAGGGTCTCTGCTCGGTGGAGAGTCTGCTTCTCCCTCTGTGATCTCTCTCACTCTCATCCTCTCTCAAATAAATAAATGAAATCGAAAGAAAGAAAGAAAGAAAGAAAGAAAGAAAGAAAGAAATGACTCATGTTGGTCACAAGTCATTTCTTCCCCATCAGACAGTCTGGGGGCCATGCCTCAAGCATCCCTTAGAGCTCATTCTGCACAAACCCTGACCGAGCGTTGACTACATGCCAGTTCTCCTGGGGATCACTCATCTCCTTCTCCCTGAAATGCTCCTCCCTTAAATTCCACACCCCACCTCTGCAAAGTGGTCATCAGGACTTGTCCCCTCCACGGTCTTGCCGGGACCTCCAGCAGCCCAGCATCCTCAACGCGCTGCAGCAGGAGGAGGTTGTATCTCCAGCTCTGCCCTGTTTCCAGCCATCTGCTGGACCTTTCCCTCCAGTCTCCGCAGGTGTCCTGTATACCACATGATGTGGAATCCCTCCCCTGTGTGACCCGCCGCTTCCAGCTCCTCTTACACCTTACACTTACATCCTGCCCAGTTCTCTCTCTCTCTTTTTTTTTTTTTAAGATTTCATTTATTTATTCATGAGAGATACACACAGAGAGGCAGAGACACAGGCAGAGGGAGAAGCAGGCTCCTTGCAGGGAGCCAACATGGGACTTGATCCCTGGTCTCCAGGATCACGCCCCGGGCTGAAGGCGGTGCTAAACTGCTGAGCCACCCAGGTTGCCCCTCAGTTCTCTTTGATTCAGTGAAAGCGAGCATTTGCTAGCTGTCCAAGTGCCAGAGGCATTTAAGAGGAGAAAACCAATCCCTTCTCCCAGGGATCTTCCATTCTGGTTACAGAGACAGATGGTAAACAACGAACTTTGCAATATGGCAAGTGGGGATGTGATCCTTAAAACACAGTGGGCTTTGGGGATGAAATGGGATGGTGGGCTGTGTTGGACATTGTCTGTGTGCAGCCCTGCTCTCCATATAATCTGCCCATTATCCTGCCTCTGAGCCCATTCTGTGCCTCCAAGGGCTCACCTGTAAGTGATTCTTGTACCCAAGCTCCCTGGGCCTCTGACCTCCTGATGGATTAGGGAGAAAGAAGGGATGAGAGAGTAGGGTGTGGGGGTGGGGCAGTGGTGTGCTGATAAATGTTCATCAGCCAGCTTGCCAGGGAGAAACATCCTGGAGAGAATCTCTACCTGGAGAGATTTCAGATGACCAGCTTGACAGCAGGATTGGAGACACACATGTAGCAGGTGCTGGTGAGTCAATGGGAGCCGCCAGTTCCAATACCCCAGTGGTGTGATGAGAGCGAGGTCCATGGTGGAATGCACCCCATTTCCCATGGGGTCTGGACTCACACTGGAGGGTCACCCTTTCTCATAAAACAAGGACAGCTGATGTGGTCACACTGAGGCAGAAGATGAGTGCAAGGGATCTGTGTGTTGCCCTCCCCAGGTCCCTGGCCCCCAAGCCTGGTAACCCTGGCTCTCTGGCTCGCTCTCCTGCTGTGTCAACCCCACCCCCCACGTGTATCTGAAGTACCTGCTGAACTGTCCAGCAGCAGGACTGTCCGTTGCTTTTCCTCCACTCTCTGAGAAGTATTCCTCATTCCTGTGAATTTCACTAATGCTCTTTCATTCCCATTTGAATCTTCTGCTGGGCCCATGCCAGGGAGCCAGCGCTGGCAGGAGCTGGTACAAAGTCCTCCTCCAGAAATCACAGTCGTCAAGGAAAACACCACAGTCCTCTCACACAAATTGCTGGATTTGGGGAGCAGAGTGGATAATTTACATCCATTTAGAAGATGAATTCAAAATCCACTAAATCCAAGCCAGTGAAATAGAAATCAGTGTAATTCACTGCAATTGTACTTAAACTCGACATGAAGGCCAAATCTGTGAAATCATATTCTGAACTTTCTCCTTATACAGTAAACATCACCAGTGTTCATACTACCTGGTGTGCCAAGGGTCTGAGCAGATCCCACTCCTTCTGTGGTCCTGCCATCCACTCCCCTGGCTGGCCAGTAACCCCTCTGTGTCAAGGCAGGCTGGCTGCATGAGGCCCGTGGTGTCCACACTCATGCCACCAACCTCTCGGGCTCCTTGCATCCTGTCAACCAGCCAATCTACAGAGGCAGAGGCAGTTTGGAAGAGAGAATGGGCTCTTTTTTCGGAGGAGATTAGGATTAGGGTTGTAATTTACCTTGAGTTTGCTAATGGCTAATCCTATGTGTCAACCCGGCTGGGCCACAGTGCCCAGGTATGTGGTCAAACATTCTGCTGAATGTTTCTGTGAATGTTTTTAAAAATGTTTTTGACATTAACATTTAAATTAGGGACTTTAAGTAAAGCAGATTGTTCTCCATAATGTGGGTGGGCCTCGTCTAATGAGGTACAGCCCACATAGACCAAAAGACTGACCTTCCCTAAGCAAGAGATAATTCTGCAGCATGTGGCCTTCAGACCTGACCTGCAGCATCGACTCCTCCTGGATCTCTAGGCCCGCCTGCCCTGCAGGTTTTGGACTAACCAGCCTCTATAACCACATAAGCCAATTCCTTAAAATATACTTTAATATGACACACTCAGTTGGTTCCATTTCTCTGGAGGACCTGATATAAGGTTGGAATTGTGGTTGGGTTTAAGGGTTAAAGTGAGGGTTGGGATTAGGTTCTCTGAGGTTGGAATTAGGATTAAGGTTAGAGGAAGGGCAAGAATTCTGGTGGGGTGGTGTTGTGGTTGAAACAGGGATTAGGATCAGTGTAAGGTCAGGCCTCATCTCAGAGGAGGATTAGCATAGGGTCATATTGGAGTTAGGGCTGGATTAGGGTTAGGGTTAAGATTAGGTTCATGGTGGAGTGGATTTACGACTAAAATTGGGGTTAGTGTTATAATCATGAGTGATGTTATGGTTGTGTTGGAGAAGGGGCATGGATGGGATACTAATCAGGTCATGGTTTGAGGCTAGATGGGAAAATTGAGTCTGAACATGAGTTGGAGGACTATTTTGGCAACAGGGAAGCTTACTTGCTCTTCCTCCTTCTCCCCTTCCAAATGATCACCTAGACATACCTCATTGGCTTGCAGCTTTGAACTTCAGGATTCTTCTGTAAAGTCACCAGATTTAGTAGTGGGATCTTTATTCCCCTGCGAAGTATCACCCACCTGCTTTGTGACAAGATATGCTACCCTAACATCCATTCCCCTTCTTTTAGTAAGAGAGTCCAGAATTAGTTTGTGTTTCTAGCAATGCTCTCAGCTAAACACCTCATTAACAGTGTCTCACTGTTGGTGTGGCCTGATGACATCTGGGTCCATGAGAAGGGCAGGACCTCTAGGACATCTCTTAGAGGAGGTCATGTGCTTCCCTCCAACCCTTCTCCTCTGCTGTGAACCACAGCTTTATGACTGGTGGTGCATCTATCACCCTGGGCTGCCCAACGCAGGCCTGCTTTTGCAATAAGAAAGAAAGGGAACATTTCTGAACCTGTGCTGTGTCTGTGGCTGTACCATCAGTGCACTGAGTCACGGCCCCGTGGGCTCCTGTCCATATTTTCTTGTCTGCATTCCTACGCAGTTCTGAAGCCCCAGACAGCACAATCATCGGCTCCCAGCACATGCATAGTGCCTGGTCAGTACCCCACAGAGGGTCCTTAGTGTCTTGTCCTTACTATTAAACATGGAATCTTGAGGGCACCTGGGTGGCTCAGTTGGTAAAGCGTTTGCTTTCCATTCAAGTCATGATCTCAGGGTCCTGGGATCGAGCCCTGAGTCAGGCTCCCTGCTCAGTGGGGAATCTGCTTCTCCCTCTCCCTCTGCACCTTGTCCCCCCTCATGCTTTCTCTCTCTCTCAAACAAAAATCCTATTAAAAATAATAAAATAGGGAAGCCTGGGTGGCCCAGTGGTTGAGCATCTGCCTTTGGCTCAGGGCCTGATCCCTGATTCCCAGAATCAAGTTCTGCATCGGGCAACTTGCACGGAGCCTGCTTCTCCTCCCTCTGCCTGTGTCTCTGCCTCTCTTTCTGTGTCTCTCATGAATAAATAAATAAAATCTTTAAAATGAAGAAGAAGAAGAAGAAGAAGAAGAAGAAGAAGAAAACATGGAATCTTGGCTTAGATATTATTTCCCCTTTTTACAGGTGCATGAGGCACCGAATGTGAGCCAGGAGATGGCTGTACATGGATGGGGACCCAGGCAGTCTGACCCACGCTCTCAAGCACCATGCTCTACCTCCTTCCGAAGTGACCCATTCATTCGGCAAATAACAATACTTACTGTCTGCTGAGCGCTATGAGCTAGGCTCTATTCCAGAGGTTCTCAACGAGGCATAATTTGCCTACAACCACTCTCGTGGAGGGTACTATGATATGGAGGATGTAAAGGCCAGGGGTGCTGCCGAACACCCTACAATGCACAGCACAGCCCCACGCCTGATGAGAGGAAGCAAAAGAAGGACCCCGCCCCGGTGCCAACAGCGCCCGGTGGGCAGCCCTGCCCTACCTAAGCACTTCACATTGGCTCATCTCATGAAAAACTAGCTTTGCCTAAGATGAAGTAATTCACCCAAAGTCACAAAGCAAGTGGTTGGGGTGATAATTCAAACCAGGAGGGCTGCTATAATAAACTACACCAACCCAGCGGTTAGAACAACAGAAACGTATTCCTTCCCAGTTCTGGAGGCCAGACATCCAAAATCAGTATCCCTGGAGCGAACTCCAGGCAGGCAGGGCCGCGCTCCCTCCAGAGGCTCGGGGAGAGAAGTCCTTGGCTGCTGGCCATGTCCTGCCGGTCCTCAACATCCCTCCTCCAGCTCCACACGGGCTGCTTCCCTGCGTGCCCACGTCTCCGTCTGCCTCCCGCTTACCAGGTCGCACGTGGTTGCATTTAGGGCCCAGCCGGGGAGTTCCAGGGAGCTCATCTCCCCATTCCAAGACGTTTAACTTAATCATGTTTACAAAGGTCCTTTTTCCCAAACACAGTAAAAATTACAAGTTTCAAGGCTTGTGGTCTGACATCTTCGAGGGCCCTTATTCAGACCACCACACATGTATCTTCCCAACAGGCCTGCACCGTAGTCATATTTTGTCCATTTTACAGTTAAGCCAGGCTCACAAGGGGATGACATAGCCTCAGGTGCAGGTGGCTGAATCTCTGATGTCTGGGAGCTTACATCAGGAGAGGAAGCAAAAGCTGGGCAGGAACCCCCACACACACATACACACATGTAGACACACACACACACACATGCATGTACACGCACAAACATTCACTGATCTGACCAGACTTGGCCTTAATCATCTTAAGTTCAGAAAATATTTTTTGAAAATTTATTTATTTAAGAGAGAGAAAAAGAGAGCAGGAGCAGAGGGAGAGGGAGAGGCAGACTCCCAGCTAAGCCCAACATAGGACTCAACCCCAGGACCTTGGAATCATGACCCGAGCCAAAGGCAGATGCTAACTGCCTGAGCCACCCAGGCGCCCCCAGAAAATATTTTTGACTGTAAATTGCATGGCATTTTTAAAGCACTAGAGATTACTTTTTAAGCCACTTCTGTTGACTTTACTTTGAAGTAAAGTAATATAATAACATAATAATATATAATATTATATTATAATGCAAATGACTGCTCTCAAGGATTTTATTTTATTTATTTGAGAGAGAGAGAGAGAGAGAGGGAGAGAGAGAGAAAGCATGAGCAGGGGGAGGGGCAGAGGGAGAAGCAGACATTCCCCTGAGCAGGGAGCCCAATGAGGGCTCGATCCCAGGACCCTGAAATCACGACCTGAGCCAAAGGCAGATGCTTCACTGACTGAGCCCCCAGGTACCCCTCCATTGGTACTTTATATACCAATACCTTATATTTGTTCTGCCTTTTTGTTTAGCACTTCATACCGAAATTAGTTCCTAGGCTCTACATGCTGAATCAAGGGAGTGGGGGATGCCCGCGGTGAGAAGTCAAACAGAACAGGTAAACGCCAGTAGCAGGACGCCTGGATGGCTCAGTCTGTTTAGTGTCTGAGCTTGGGGTCCTGGGATGGAGCTCTGCATCAGGCTCCCTGTATAGTCTGCTTGATCTCCTCCCTCTGCTCCTCTCTCCATTTGCACGAACTTTCCCTCTCTCAGGTAAATAAAACCCTTTTAAAAAAATCTGTAGCTATTGGGCTCCAGGCAGCTTCAGGGAGAGGGCTTAGGACACCTCTTCTTCCTCTACCTTCAGGGGATGTTGATCCAAACTCATTAAAACACAGGTAACCATGCCTCATCAGAGAAGATAAACAGATGGCAAAGAAGACATGACAAGCTGCTCATCACGTGTCCTCAGGGAAATGCAAATTAAAAGAACAGTGAGACATCACTGCTCACCTATTAGAAGGGCCAAAATGTGGAACCCTGAGGACCTCAAGTGCTGGCAAGGATGTGGAGCAACCAGAAGTCTCACTGCTGGTGCGAATGCAAATGGGTGCAACCACTTTGGGAGACAATTTGCTGGTTTCTTATAAAACTAAACATACACTTACCATGTGAGCAATTGCGCTTTGTGGCATTTCCCCAAAGGAAGTGAAAACTTATGTCTGCATGAAAACCTGCACATGGATATTTATAGCAGCTTTCTGCGTAACTACCCAAGACGTCCTTCAGTGGGTGAATGGATAAATAAACCGTGGTCCACTCAGACAATGGGCTAATATTCAGCGCTGACAGGAAAGGAGCCATCAAGCCATGAAGAGACCGGAGGAACCCGAAATGCATATTGCATAAGTGAAAGAAGCCAGTCTGAAAAGGTCACAGGCTGCAGGATTCCATGTCTCTGACATTCTGGAAAAGGCAAAGCCGTGGAGACAAAAGATCAGGGGTGGCTGGTGGGGGGAGGGGACCCAGATGGGGGAGCACAGGGGATTTTTAGTGCTATAAATATACTCTGTATGATATTACACTGATGCATGCATGTCATCGTGCACCTCCCCAAACTTACAGAATGAGAGACACCAGGAGCAATCTCTAATGTATACTGAACTTTGGGTGGTTCTAGTGTGTCAATGTGGGTTCACAACTGAGCAAATGTCCTGTCTGGTGGGGATGTTGGTAATGGGGAAGGCCATACACCAGGAGGTTAGGTAAATGGGTACTCTATTCTGCCTCTCAATTTTGCTGCAAAATGCTCTAAAGAATGTAAAGTCTTTTTTAAAAAAAACCTCGGACACCCTGGTAACCTCTCGAGGTCATGAGACACTTTCATGTATTCATTCCCGGGCCAGCATTAGTTGAGGGCCTACTCTGTGCCTGGCACTATGGAAAGGCGGGGGGGGGGGGCGCACAGAAACATGTCCAGTCCTTGATTTCATGCTGCCCCATGCCTGAGTAGGAGCAGACTTTGCACCAGTGACCAGGAAGGAACCCAGCTTCAAGAGAGGAGTGGCCCCCACAGCTGTAACATCCCACCCAAGGCTGGCCTTCCTCTCAGATGAGGAACCAACACCCCATTCCACAGGCTGCCCAGGGCCCCGCTCTCACTGAGTTGTGGCCACATCAGGAGTGGACACCATGTTGCCACCCCTCTGATCCAACACAAACCTGGGAGTGTGCCACCAAAACAGAGGGAAACCACTGAAAATGATGTGTCCTAAGCATTTTATTTTTATGTAAATTTTTATGTAAATCACAGAAATATTCGTCCAACCTTTTAGTGTGGAGTCAAGCCCTTTCTTTGTGTGTAGATTTGCCATCTGGAGCTTTGAGTCCTCTTTCTTATGGGAAGCTTTCCTATAATTTATCCTTGAGATTTCCAGTTGCCACATTTCATTAGTGAAGGGAGACTGGCTGCCTTCAGAACCTTGGTGTTTCTTTTTTCTTTTTCTTTCTTTTAAAAATTTTATTTATTTATTTGAAAGAGAGCACAAGTGGAGGGGAAAGGCAGAGGGAGAAGCTGACTCCCCGCTGAGCAGGAAGCCAAAAAAAAAAAAAGAGAGAGAGAAAGAGAGAGCTGGATTCCAGGACCCTGAGATCATGACCTGAGCCAAACACAGACACATAACTGACTTAGCCACCCAGGTGCTCCATTTTTTGTTTGTTTTTTAAGATTTATTTATTTGAGAGGGAGAAACCATGAGCTGGAGGGGCAGAGGCAAAGGAAGAATCACCAGCAGACTCCTTGCTGAGTGTGGAGCCTGATGCTGGGCTTGATTTCATGACCTCGAGATCATGACCTGAACCAAAACCAAGAATCCGAAGCTTAACCAGCTGAACCACCCAGGTGCCCCAGAACCCTGTTTTGTTTTGTTTCGTATTTTTTGTTTTTGTTTTTGTTTTTAATTCATAGAGACAGAGAGAGAGAGAGACAGAGACAGAGAGACAGAGAGAGAGAGAAGCAGAGACACAGGCAGAGGGAGAAGCAGGCATCATACAGAGAACCTGACGTGGGACTCGATGCAGGGTCTCCAGGATCACGCCCCAGGCTGAAGGTGGCACCAAACCGCTGCGCCACGGGGGCTGCCCAGAACCCTGGTTTTTCAATGTGGTTTCCCCAACCTATCTTTCAGACTCCCACTGACTTCTGATTTTTTTTCTTTCTTTTCTTTCTTCCTTTTTTTTTTTTTTTTTTTTTTTTTTTTTTTTTGTATGACTTGTTTTAGGTAAATCCTTCCCAGGCATTTAGGTTCATTTTCCAAGAAAAGTCTTTGCACTCAAGTTTCATCACTTTACATAATGTTAATTAAATTATATATAAAATGCAATTACAACTTCAACTAGCATAACCAGGTTTAAAAGCAACTGATTCTTGGTGAAAATATAGGTCAGCTATGGGAGCAAAATTGTGCAAGGTGCTGGTGGGTCATGGCAGTTACATTTTGCAGAGGGCATGGGAAGTGAAAGCTACGTGGAGGTTGGCTGACAAGGCTCCCGCTCAGGGCTTGCCCTGAAAGCACACGAAGCTGAGGTGGGACGGAGCCAGGGGGTTGTGCATCAGGGCCAGAGGGCTGGGCCCCCACAGAAGGCTCTCCCAGGGCCCGTATTATGTTTCTGAGGCCGGGGTTAACTGGAGAGGATGAAGCCCAATAGCCAGAGCCAGTGGGAGGGAGGCGAGGCAGGGCTCCCTCTGCAGCTGCCACTCGAGCATCTGGAAGCCCACTGGAATGAGTCTTTGCAAGCTTGTTCTTACCACAGAAGAAAAATCACTTACTACCCATTTCTCAGCAAAAATTCTCCCTGCTGGGCTCCCACTGAAGGCGATAAAGGAAAACTACTCCTTTCTGGCAGTGCTGGCTCCCAGCTGGTCTGGTCCGGCTTTGCATGGCCAATGCGGACAGCCTTGGACTGTTCGTGGGACTGAGGCCCCAGTCCCAGCACTCCTGGGCCTATACTGGGAGGGTGCCTCCTCCTTGGGCACTCGTTTTCCTGCTACAGGAGGGGGGTCGTGCTTCACCCAGGCAGTCCCCAGGCATCACCCCGCAAAGTCCCCCATACATCTCGAGCAGCAGTAAGTACCCCCCCACACACCCGCCAGGCTGAGGCTAATTAAGGGGTATGCCCATGTCTCAAGTCTCAGGAGCAACAAATGCTTCCGTTTTATTCCTAGGAAAATGATTTACTATAGTATTTTTATATCTGTGTCAATAAAGGCTTAGTAGAATAAGAAACCCCCATGATGATTTTTTAATACTTTTTAATTATTAATTTATTTATTTGAGAGAGAGAGAGAGAGAGAGAGCATGCACACCAGCTGGGAGAAGGGGTAGAGGAAGAAGCAGACTCCTCCCAGAGCCAGGATCCCAAGGCAGGACTCAATCCCAGGACTCAGGGATCATGACCTGAGCCGAAGGCAGACGCTCAACCAACTGAACCACCCCGGTGCCCCTCTTATTTGTGTTTCTTGCTGTATGTTAGTCTTGTGGCCCCACTAGATTGGCAGTGCTCAAGAACAGAAGCGATGTCTTTTCCCTCCTGAGCACCCTTTCCCTCTTCTTCCCTCTCACTGCAGATGCTCCATGCCCAGCACACTACAGATGCTCCCTAAATACACAGGTGATGAGTGCAGTGAGGAGACCTTAAGTTTCACGGGGAGACACCTGGTTTAAATAATGTCCCGCTGAAATTGACAGGAGTCCCAGGAAAGAGGCCTGACTGCCGATGAAATCCTTCATCCTCCCTGAAGGGTCAGGCTCAAGACCACCTCCCAGGCTTCCTGTGCAGCAAAGGAATCAAGGAACTGGGGACGCCTTGGGAGATGGGAGCAGAACAGGACAAAGGCTAAGCCCGTCTGCAGAAAGAGAGGGGAATGTCCCCTGTGATGGTGGCCTTGGGCCAGGTGGGCAGAGGATCCATGGCCCTGCCTTGGAAGCCAGCTGTTGGGGGTGAGGAATAAGGGATGTGTATGTGTGCCCATGGTGGGTCACCAAGGGCAGGAAAGGATAAATGTCTTACATGGTCCACTGTGGCAGTGGATGTCATCAATATGTCCATACAGACACCTAGACCTATGGGCAGCCACAACTGAATGAGGAAAAAGATAAGGACACCTACGTTTATCCAATTCAGCAAATGAGGAGATGTGAGGAGTCCGGACGGTGAGTACAAGCATCACCTCCATCAGCCTCATCTGCCTGTGTCTCTGCCCCTCTCTCTCTCTCTGTGACTATCATAAATAAATAAATAAAAATTAAAGATTTTATTTATTTATTCATGAGAATATACAGAGAGGAGAGAGAGGCAGAGACACAGGCTGAGGGAGAAGCAGGCTCCATGCACTGGGAGCCTGACGTGGGATTCGATTCCGGGTCTCCAGGATCGCGCCCTGGGCCAAAGGCAGGCGCCAAACCGCTGCGCCACCCAGGGATCCCTAAATAAAATCTTTAAAAAAAAAAAAGAGGAAGGAGTTCAAATACAAGACCAAAGAATGTTTGGTGTACAGTATGTATTTGATGAAACTGCAGGGAAAACAGAGCACAAATCCTCTGGGGCGGGACAGAGATATGCGGTAAGGAGGCAGATAGACCCCTGCAGTGGTGTTGGGGGTGACACCAGAACAAGGTGGGCAGGGGGCAGCAGGTGGCTGGCAGCTCTGCCTGCAGACTTGCTGTCAGCCAGTGGCAACGGTGGTATAACAGCTTGGATGTTTCTTGTACATTTTCCTTTCTTTTTTTTTTCTTTTTTAATATTTTATTTATTTATATGAGAGAGAGAGAGAGAGAGAGAGAGGCAGAGACACAGGCCAAGGAGAAGCAGGTGCCATGCAGGGAGCCCGACGTGGGACTCCATCCTGGGTCTCCAGGATCACGCCCTGGGCCAAGGCGGCACTAAACCGCTGAGCCACCCGGGCTGCCCCATTCTCCTTTCCATGTAGGCAGAGAGAGAGACACAGGACAGAAATCTGTCTATGAATGGAAGAACTCTTCCGGTAAGTATTCAATGCAAAAGCCTAAGTGACCAGAAGAATATGGAGTGGGAAGGAGAGCATGGGGCTTGGGGGGTGGTGAGCATGGGGTGCTGGAGGCAGGAAGGAGCCATGGGGAGTACACCTGGCAACTACACCCCACAATGCCCTCCAAGACCAGAGTACTGGGTGCAATGACGCCTCAGTCATTCATTCCTTGTTCTCGTGAGTGTGCCTTCAGACGTGATCCAGCGCCAAGTCAGACCCTGGGGATGAGGACACTGCAGGGTTGCCTTGAGCAAGTGTATTAGTATTAGTATTGATTAGGTTACATCTGTCTCTGGGGGAAAAAAGCACCTATGGTAAGGTAAGTGCTTTAATCTCTAAATCTCATTTTCTTCCTTTGACAGTTGGACTCTCTATGTCCAGTGGGGGGGGGCAGGTGACCAGGTGACAAGGCACCAGGAGTACCCACGTAACACCTGGGGCCATCAATCCCCTTCCCCCTCAAGTGCTTGTCCTCCATTAAGGGAATCACAAGATAATAGGAGTAGAAGTGCCCTGAAAGCAAAAGTCCTCTGTAAGCACAACTTGTCATTGCTGTCTTTATTATTCTTTGAAAGTGCCTTGCGGACATGAACTCGACAAAAGAAATGTAGAAACTGCTTGTCCAAGGACGACAAGTATTTGATGCCTTTCCCACAGCTCAGATGGCTGGGGGAAGGGAGGTGGGCAGGGAGGCACGTCCAGTCTCTGTCCCTTATAGGTGCTGGCCTAGGGACAGCTGACTCAGTGCTCTCCATGCCACCAGAGAGGAGGGACCAGAGGTTCCACCGGGAAGCAGCAGGCTGGACTCCTGACAAGCAGGGCACGAGAGATGTGGTGGTGCCAGGTGGGACTGCTGCCTGCAGGGTCTGCCTACCCCCACCTGCGGGGGTGACTCTGTCACATGTGGAACTAGTACAGAACCTAGGTAGTGCTCTCACTGATCCAGGAATGAAAATTTCTGGGAAAACAGCCCAGAAGACTGCCCTGTTTTGACTGACCAGCGACACCCCCCGGGACAGACACAGGCTCACCCATCCCCTGTCCTTAGCCACCACACCCCTCCCCTCCTGGCCAGGCCCTGCTGCTGAGAAGCACCTCATCTCAGCTAGGGCTTTCCCCAGGGTCACTCGAATTTTCATCTGATCTGCATGACTGGTACATTTCTGCATGGGCTCTGAGCATCACCTCTATTCCTTCCCCACGCGCCCTCGAATCTTGCTGTTCCTCCTGTCGCTAGAAAAGTATGCTTTCGTCTCGATGTGCCTGACAGCCTGATTTGAACCTGTCACTGTTTCTGGCTCATTCACTCCCTAGCCACAACACTTACTTGCTTTTAAAAATGCACTCAAGGGGTGCCTGGGTGGCTCAGTCGGTAAAGGGTCTGCCTTCGGCTCAGGTCATGATCCCAGGGTCCTGAGATCGAGCGCTGCTTCTCCCTCTCCCTCTGCTTGTGTGCTTTCTCTCTCTCTCAAATAAAATCTTTTTTGAAAAACAAATAAAATCTTTTTTTTTTAAAGATTTTACTTATTTATTCATGAGAGACACAAAGAGAGACAGAGACACAGGCAGAGGCAGAAGCAGGCTCTCTGTGGGGATTGTGATGCGGGACTCAATCCTAGGACCCTGGGATCATGACCTGAGCTGAAGGTAGACACTCAACCACTGAGCCATCCAGGCACCCCTCAAATAAATTAAAAAAAAAAATTTAATTAAGATAAAATAATCCCTCATTTTCTCCACTGATTTCCCTGACTCCTTCTAATGGAATTTGTTTATTTGACTTTTCCTCAAGAGCCTGACGGGCACAGAGCCAGGGCCTGGTATGTCAGGATTCCAGCTTGGTGCTCCTCTGTGGGTCTCCATGTGCTGACCATGTCTGCGGTGGAGGCAGGTGCGGTGGGTGGTAGGTGGGCAGGTGGGCAGATGGAAAGCCCTGCCCTGACCCCTTGCTTTCTCTCCCCACCAGCTCGAGGTCCTCACTGACATGGTCTCAGTGGCCACCACACACCGGCCTTGCCTGCGAGTAGACTCCCAGCCCCAGAATAGGTCCATCATCTTATAGAATGTGAAGGAGAGATCGCACAAACCTTACGCTGAAGGGTTTCAGGGCATGAGATGAAAGATGCATCTTGATTCGTTGAGCTGCCACCGGGCTGGAGTCAAGAGAGTTCCAGGGAAGAGCCCACCCTGGTCACAGGAAGCATGCACCCCCACCTGCACCCCCTGCACCTGCATCCCGAGCCAGGCACACTTCAGCACCCCTACCCACAGGCTGCAGGGGTCCTGGCTCGGGATGCCCTGGACAGGCTTCAGAGAGGATAAGCAGGATTGTTCAAATGACGTGATAGATGTGAGGCTGCTCAAAGGAAAAGCCACCTCATGCAGGCAAGCCCCAGGCATCACAGTTACTATTGCTGTCATTCAGGTGAAATGCTCTACAGGCTGAAAGCTGATGAAGAAGTAAAAATAGACAATCCCACAAATCCTGAAGTGTGTCATCCTCTTCTTGAAGTCCAATAGTGCTGGAAACAGAAGAGGTCCGCAGAGCCAACAGGCAAACTCAGCTTTCCCTGTGTGGTTCGCCCACCCTCTGCCCCATTCTGTCCGCCCCCCCCCCCATTAGCAGGTGCCAGCTCACGGGGTCCAGCACAGGAAGTGCTGCTGATGGGCTCAGGAGATATCAGCTGGGCCTGGGGCCCAGAGTAGGGCAGGGCGGAGGCTGGGAGGCTGCTTTCTGCTTTTCCAAAACTGCCCTCAGAAGCCAAGATCCTGCTGCAGATGGGATTTCTCCCTCCCTCAGGGTTGGGTGGGAAGGCATGCTAATTAGGTGGCAAGGCCTGGTCCACCCTGGATGCCTCGGATCTGCAATGACAGCCCCTCCACCCTCCTTTAAGGCTGTCTGGAGGACAAACAGAACAGGTCTAAGTGCCAGCAGCCTGGCTGAACATCTTCAAAGGGAAATAGAGGGATACCTGGGTGGCTCAGCTGAGCCTCTGCCTTCAGCTCAGGGTGTGATCCTGGAGTCCCGGGATCGAGTCCCACATCGGGCTCCCTGCATGGAGCCTGCTTATGTCTCTGCCTCTCTCTGTGTCTCTCATGAATAAATAAATAAAATATTTTTTAAAAAATAAAAAAGAAATAGAAACAGAGTTAGCGGTTGTGCTGGCGCTTTGCCCTCAGCCCCCAAGAGAACCTGGGGGAGACCCTGGTCTTTGTGCCTCCTGAGAGGGGGCATGGGCACCCACAATGCTGGGATGAACTCCCAGACCCTCCTGAGTGGGCCTTTGTTGTCTCCTGGGAGTGCTGATCACATTGCCCTCTGTGCTCCCACGTGTGTGTCAGGTGTCGAGTGGAGCCCAGCTAAGCTGAGGGGCTGGGGGCAGGTATAGGTCAACCTACAGGAAGCCTCCTTAGTCACCAGCTTTGATGTCACTAGTGGAAACCAACCAGAGGCAGCCCTTTCCAATGACTTACATTTGTCACAGGATTGGTTCAACATGACAAAAAGGATCCAGTATAAAATCGCCTAAACGAATTCTTTTTATTTAAAACACACTCCTCTGGGATCCCTGGGTGGCGCAGCGGTTTGGCGCCTGCCTTTGGCCCGGGGCGCGATCCTGGGGACCCGGGATCCAATCCCATGTCAGGCTCCTAGTGCACGGAGCCTGCTTCTCCCTCTGCCTGTGTCTCTGCCTCTCTCTCTGTGTGTGACTATCATAAATAAATAAAAAATAAAAAAATAAAAAAATAAAACACACTTCTCTGAAGTCAGAATTACAGGCCACACATACATTAACTTCTAGGTGGTATCTGCGATGGTTCCTTAGTCACCTTGTGAAATCAATGCCCTCCCCTCCACCCACCCCCCAGCAGGTGTGGAGGGAGACTAGGGACTAGGTTCTGTATGAAGATACGCATCAGACACGGTGGATTACATGCAAAACAGCAAACACATTTACACAGATCCTAGGTTCCACAACTGTATCTGCTGACTCTGTCACCCTGCCTTCTGGTTGTGGGTCTTCTGGGCATGCAAATTAGGCACCCAAATATATTCATGCAGTCAGCATGAGGTGGCTTTCATCAGAAAAGCCCTCATGGGCTGGTACTGACTCAGGCACTCTATGCAAATGTGCTTCAGTCTCCCTTAGAACAGAACCAGAATTCTAAGGGCAGTCTTGTCTCTCTTAGTTCTTTTTGTCTGTTTGTTTGAAATTTTATTTATTTGAGAGAGAGATAGAGAGTATGAGCATGGTGGGGGGGGAGGGTTGGGGCAGAAGGATAGAGAGAAGCAGGCTCCCTGCTGAGCAGGGAACCCAGCGAGGGGCTCGATCACAGGACCCTGAGATCATGACCTGAGTGGAAGGCAGGCGCTTACCCAAATGAGCCACCCAAGCACACTCTTTGTTTTTCTTCAGCCACCCATCCCAACAAGCCCCTTAGTGAGCTGGGAATGAAAGCTGACCCTAATCAGGCTTCCTCCCAGCCCAAGACAGAGCTTGTAAACATCTAGGGTGCAGTGATCATATCTGTCTGGCTTCCCACCTCCCAGCCTGGCATCCCCTGTAAACAGCGGCACAGGGACACCAAATGGCTTTGGGTGATATTGGCAAAGCACATCCTCTACCAGAACCCGGTGTCTCTTGGTGCTGAGGGTCTGGAATGGACCAGTTGGTGTACCTCATCCTCTGGCCACAGCAATTTGTTTGGAAAGGGACACAGGACCTAATTAGGGCCAAAAGTAGGCTTCCCTGAGATTAATTTATAAACATGGGGTACAATCCTTCTCTGTCTGGAGTTGCCAAGCCAGGAGTATGCCAGGGGAGGGCAGCCAGCAGCCACAGCGCCTACGTGCAAATGACACAAGAAGGGTGAGCTAGGTCAATGGAAACGAAGATCCTGAGAAAGTAATCTGAGCCTAAAGGGACAGCAACCCTGTTCTATATACAAACAGAATTTTTTTTTACAGGGCAGCTTGGTAGGACACCTGGGTGGCTCAGTGGTTGAGCATCTGCCTTTGGCTCAGGTTGTGATCCTAGGGTTCCAGGATCAAGTCCCATGTCAGGCTCCCCACAGGGAGCCTGCCTCTCCCTCTGCCTGTGTCTCTGCCTCTTTCTCTGTGTCTCTCATGAACAAATATATAAAATCTTTGAAACAAACAAGCAAAAAAACAAGACAGCCTGGCTCTGATAATTGTGTATCCATGCTATGTTTTTTTCTGGTCTCCTCATGGTGTTCACATAGGCAGTGATTAATAAGTGTTCATTGACTTTCTAATTAAAGTGATACACAGCAGCAAAACCTTTTCTGCACCTTCAGTGGCCCTCATAAGGCAGCTAAATTGCTCCCTTGCAGGCCAGGCCATAGGACACAGTTCCTGACTTAGGTCACTGCAGCTTCTGCCCCACTCCTTGAAACACCTTGTACCTAGAAAATGTCCAAGTGTTTCCTGGACAGTATTACTACCTGTTAACTCATCAACTGCCACCTTGGCCACCCAGGTCTGTGTAGTCAGGTTGAGAGCAGGAAATCCTTGTTAGGATGGGTCCACTCAGCTTGTGGTCACTCTGTTATGATCGCCCAGAGCCTGCCAATAGTTCACAACCACAATCAGGATAATATTCCACATTTACACTTACCTAGGCATTTTATTTTTATTTTTAAGATTTTATTTATTTTAGAGATAGAGGAGGAGAGTGGGCAGAGGGAGAGGGATAGGCAGACTCTATGGTGAACACAGAACCCGGTGCGTGGCTCAATTCCACGACCCCGAGATCATGACCTGAGCTGAAACCAAGAGTCGGACGCTCAACCGACTGAGCCACCCAGGTGCCCTGACATTTACCTAGGTATTTTAATGTAGGTAAAGTTTAGTTATTCAGTTCAGGAGATCCAGATGTCCCCAGTTCTCTAGGGGTCATGAGGCCTTGGCCAACTGATTTAACCAAAATTTCAAAGGAATTATTTGAGGAACCAGAAGGACTATTTATTAATTTAGAAGGAGAAATATGACATTTAAGATTCAATTGACAAGAAGATCAGAAACTTACATTGTCCACTCTGATCACTCTTCTCGGTAAGAAAATCTACTTGAGGAATTGAATTAAGAAAGCCATCAGGTAAATGTGAAGCAAGATGAATGGTGTTGGGTGGTCATGTGGCTTATTTTCTCCAAGCTGGAATAACCAGATGATTGTGCTTGCGCAGTGGTCAGACGGTCATTTCTTCAGGCCAGAGCACCATGGACACACAGAGCCCCCACGGTTCCCTTCTCCATCTCCTCCCCCGCCCCGTGCATTTGCCTGTTCTCATCGTCCAAGGCCAGTTTCAACAAGACTCAGAAGAGGGTAACCATGGAGGGGCACCTGGGGGCTCAGTCAATTGAGTCTCTGTCTTCAGCTTGGGTCATCATCCTAGGGTGCCGGGATTGAGCCCCCCATCGGGCTCCCTGCTTATCGGGGAGTCTGCTTCTCCCTGTCCTCCTCGCTTGTGTACTCTCTCACTATCTCTGTCACTATCTCTGTCTCTCTTAAATAAATAAATAGAAGAGAATAACCACAATAAGAAGGACCTGCACCTCTCTCCGATGGGCATTGCTGATTGCCGACCAACACTCATTCCCCACCCTCCCAACAGAACACCAGTGCAGTTCAGGCATCATGCTGACCCCACACAACCCACGTGCTTCATGGGAAATCCAACTATCACCAGCATTAAGAGTAGGTCTGATCAATCTCAGGGCATCCTGAGGGTCTCCCCCTCAAAGTGGTTGGTTCCAGAAAGGGACAGTGACCTAATTTAAGCCAATGAGGTAGGTAGACAGCTTCTGGACATTAGCCTCTCATTCTTCCTGTGGAATGTTCTGTTTGACCGTGAGGCTGAATTGGGGCTCCCATCTCCCACCAGGCTGAAGATGAAGCCAGCCCAGAGAACAGAGCCAGAGGCGCTGGATGCTATCCGTCCTGATGTCTACCCCACCCTGGGATGTGAGCATGCAGGATGATAGCTGTCTTCATTGTTCAGTGAGTGGAGTTGTGTTTTTCATTACTTGCCTTCAGAGGCAACTGAGGTGAAACATTCCCTCATTTGAGGAATATGTGGGGAGACAGGTATATTTGCTTGGTACCCTAAGGCAGAGCATAATAAGCTCCTCTCCTTTCTCAGAGCTTTCATTAGACTCTGAACCAATGTGTATAGAACAAGGACCTTCGAGACCAAATCCCTAATTAGCTCATAACCTTCATTTCCTCTCATTCACAAAGCCTCTCTAAACAAAAGAGGACGCCAACCACCTCCATTTTGACCTTGGTCTGTACTTTATAACTTATTATGTTCTTCTCTGCAGCTTATCTCTTAACTCAGGCAAACACCCGGCAGGCAATGCATCCCCTGATGGGAATTGAAACTGCCCCCTCCAACAATAGGAACTGCCCTGAGCCTCCTGACTGATCCCAAGACAGTGATTGACCGACTTCCACCGCCCACCTGCATGGACCCACCGACCTTTGTCCCACATTTTCTGTATTTAAACCTAGAAGTATTTCCAGAACTTTGGAGACTGTCTTTGAGACACTAGGCTGCTGTCCACACGGTGTGGGCCTCACTGAAATGAATTCCTCTCCTGTGACACCATCACTCGACTCTTGACCTTTGATTTTGTCAGGGAGTGGTGGCTGAACCGGGTCTGCCTGAGACCACTGGACCCTGGTGCTCTCTCCTTCTACTCCCAGCTACACAAACCCAAGAGGAAAAGAACAGGAGGAAAGGTGAGTTAATGAATGAGTCATGCTAGGGAGAGTGTGAGAGTTTTCCACAGGACAGCGTGGCCTTCAGGGTCAGACTGTCCCTCTAGCCAACAAGCAGCTCAGCAGATGACAGATTCAGAAAGCTTGCAGGGTGAGGGGACCTTTCCAGACCTGAGCTGGGGGTCTGCTGCTCTGTCTGGGGTAGTAGGAGGGAGGGGAAGGGGAAAGCAAGAGTTACATTATTCTATGGGACGCCTGGGTGGCTCAGCAGTTTAGCACCTGCCTTCCGCCCAGGGAATGATCCTGGAGTCCTGGGATGGAGTCCCACATCAGGCTCCCTGCATGGAGCCTGCTTCTCCCTCTGCCTGTGTCTCTGCCTCTCTCTTTCTCTGTGTCTTTCATGAATAAATAAATAAAATATTTAAATTAAAAAGAAAAGAGTTACATTATTCTAATAAGCCATCCAGAGGATGGGTGGCTTAGTCGATTAGGCACCCAACTCTTGGTTTCAGCTCGCGTCCTGATCTCAGGGTCGTGAAGTTGAGCCTGCCAGGCATCCTGCTCCATGCTTAGCAGGGAGTCTGCATGAGGTTCTCTCTCCCTCTGCCCCTCCCACCCCACTCATATGTGTGTATACACGTGCTTTCTCTCACTAAAAAATAAATAAACAAATCTAAAAAAAAAAAAAAAAAAAAAAAAACGAAAACTAAAAAGTTGTCCAAAGCCAGCCCCAAGGCACCCAGAGCCTCATCTGTCTCCTGGATGCCTGCCTCACCCTTCCCAAATAAGACTGTTTCAAAGTTTCTTTCAAGTACAAAATCATAACATGTGACTATTTGCCAAAATACCTTTAAAACAGTATGATGAAGAATAAAACTGGAGAACAGACAGTATAAAACAAAATTGGCTCAACAGTGCACGTAAGCCAATTATGGAAAGCACCATTTATTAAAAACATTAAACGAGGGGCACCTGGATGGCTCAGTCGAATGAGCGTCACACACTTGATCTTAGCTCAGGTTTCCATCCCAGGGTCATGAGTTCAGGCCCAGCGTTGGGCTCCACTGTGGGTGTGGAGCCTGCTTAAATAAAGGAAAGAGAACGTATTAACAAAGGTTGACTAGGAAGATGTTGAACAGGAAACATACTAGATATTAATACATATAGTAGAACTTCAGTATTTATTCATTTATTTATTTATTAAAGATTTTATTTATTTATAAATAATTAGACTCTGAACCATGCAGGGAGCCCAATGTGGGACTCAATCCCAGGACCCCGGGATCACGCCCTGGGCTGAAGGTGGCACTAAACCACTGAGCCATCCGGGCTGCCCTAGAACTTCAGTATTTAAAACAACTTGAACGGACTGAGGGATGGAAAAGAAATTTTGCACTGGGCTGTCAGATACAGAGATTTTGTATACGACACAAAAGACTCTCCAATGGACAGGAGAGAAGATGAACCATGCAGTGAAGGGAGTTGGGAACACTCAGTGGTTGTCTGGAAAAAATATTAAGTCTAAGTCAGGCCTCGCACCACCCAACAGCATAGGCCAGGAGAAAATCCAAATAGGCTAAATATGTAAGTGTTTAAATACAAGGAGGTGGCTCAGTTGTCAAGTGTCTGCCTTCAGCTCAGGTTATGATCCCTAGATTCTGGGATCAAGTTCTGAATCGGGCTCCTTGTAGGGGAGCTTGCTTCTCCCTTTGCCTCTGTCTCTGCCTCTCTCTCTCTCTCTGTCTCTCATGAAAAAATATATAAAATCTTTAAAAAAAAAAAAAAAAAAAAGGAGGTGGACGAGAACAGAAGGAACCAGAAAGTTCAGGCATCTCCCCGGGCCTGCGTTATATGTTCCTGCAGAACACCGGCTGCTGCTGTGAATGCGCCAGTCCCAGATTCCCAGGTAGGGGCCAGGCTCTGGCATGGCCTCCATGGCGACAAGATCAGAACCAGACAGGCCTGACCCCCCACCACTTCCAGATTGTGATGAAACTCCACCTGGGGCTGGGCCTGTGAGAGGTCTGGCCCCCAGAGCGGAAGTCCAGGGCAGTAATGGGCCCTGGGCCCCCAGACCAATGAGACACAACAGACAAGAAGGAGCCAGTGAATGAGGCCTCTCGCTCCTCCCCTAAGGGGCTTCTCTGTAGCCTGATGGTGGAAGCCCCCACTGGGAAGTAATCTGCTCTATCTCTTGTGGGTCCATGGTTGGCTGGATAACAGGCTATCTTTTCTTTTTAAGATTTATTTTTATTAATTTTAGAGGGAGGGTGAGGGGCAGACGGAGAGGGAAAGAGAAAATCTCCAGCAGACTCCCTGCCAAACACAGAGCCCAACTTGGGGCTCGATCTCATGACCCTGAGATAATGACCTGAGCCAAAATCAAGTCAGATGCTCAATGGACTGAGTTCCCCCCGCCCAGCACCCCTCAATAATGAGCTATCTCTCCTGTGCCTTCCTGCCTTGTTTCCTCTCACACCCTCTCCTGTTGCAGGGGAGCTACATCACCTGATAAAGCAACGTCCAGCTTTGCCCTCTGCTATTCTCTGGGTAACCTGGCTAAGACATGGGAGAAGAAAACATGGTGAACTTCCTTTACAAACTTGGGGTGAGAAAGACCCTTCTCACTAGGAGTCAAAATCCTAGAGCCATAGAAGAAAAGACCAGCTAATTCAAATAAATAAAAATAAGAACACTGTAGGCTAGGCAAAGGCAAACCACAAATGAGGGGAAGTAATTACAATTCTTATCTCAGACAAGGGGTTAATCCGCCTAACGTATAACGACTTCTTGGAAATCAATAGAATGAAAAATCATAGCTCAGTGGAAAAGTGAACAAAAGATTGCGATGTTTGCAGAAAAGGAAGTATTATTGGTGCTTACACAGGCAAAGAGCCACTCCACCTCATTTATAACCAAAAATGTAAAATATATCCTCCCTGAGAAATATATCAAGAACTCTCATAATTCAGTCTTTTTTTTTTTTTAGAGATGTAATTTATTTATTCATGAGAGACACACAGAGAGAGGCAGAGAGAGAAGCAGGCTCCATGCAAGGAGCCCGATGGACTCCAGGATCACACCCTGGGCCGAAGGCAGGCGCTAAACTGCTGAGCCACCCAGGGATATCCCTCATAATTCAGTCTTAAGACGAACTAAATAACAATATGGGACAGGAAAAAAAATGGGACAGGGCTTTGAAAAGACAGTTCACAAAAGGTTACAAACGGCCCATGTGCACTCAAAAGGATGCTTGAAGTACTAATCACCAGGGAAATACAGACTGAATCTATGATTAGTTACCACTCTATGCACTAGAATGGCTATAATTTTGAAGACCGTACAAAGTGTCCATGAGTATGGGAAGCTATTTGAATTCTCCTCCTTGGGAGTGTGAAACAGTACAACTACTCTGGAAAGCAGTTGGCTAGTTTCTTATCAAGTTAAACATACATGTTTTGTATTACTCAGAAATTCTACTTCTGAGAAACTGCTTAAATGAAATGAAAGCATATGGAGAGGGGAGAAAATTCTCCCGGTCTCAAGGTACCACCTAGGACCTTACATGACCACCCCCACCAGCCCTGCACAAAGGGAAGGATTTGGCCAAGCCCTCTCCTGCTGTGTGTCCAGGCTGTGATAAGTCCTCCCTGGGGGAGGAGCGGGAGCTGAGAGAGAGAGCTGCATGCTGTGCTCTCCCACCCAGCCCCCCAGCATCACATACATACCCAACGTCAGGGGCCAGTGGATCACTTTGCCAAGAAAAGCCCAGCTCTGCTAGCTCCTCCTGTCCCATCTGTGATGCTCAGACACCAGCCCCCTGCAGAAACCCGTTCAGTTCCCTGGGGACATGTCAGATGTACTAGGGAACAAGCCCTGGCTGCCCTGTGCCTGCTAACTCTCTTCCTCCCTCTCCTGCTTTCTGGGGGCAGGCCTCTCCAGGCCACCTCCTGCTGGCACCTCAGCCGACTACCCAGCATTGTGGAGGTGCTGCAGCAATGCACCCACTGTTGGCCCCACGAACCCTGAGGCTACTGCCCAGGCTGCCACCTGGCTCACCTGGTGGATATGCTGGACCCATCAAGCTGCCCATTCTAAGCAGTGGTCTGTGGCAGTGCAGGAAGGACTGGGTCTTCCAGAATGTTTCCAGAGAGGTCCTGAAGCAGGGCTGCCTGTGTGCACGAAGGACTGGGTACATCTTCGCTGACTCCTCGACACCCATTCCACTCCAGAGGAGGATCTAATGCAGGCCCAGTGGCCCCATCCACACATCACACAAACAGCCCTGGGATCAACTGGCCCTAGAGCCTGGTTAGCTGTGGATTTTCCTTTTACATGAAATAATCATATTGTTTAGATCATTTTGAGTTGAAGTTTTTGTTTCAAGCCATTGGAAGTATCCTAATTGATTCTGAATTAGAGAATTTAGTGAATATAGCTTTTTCGCTCTCTCTCCCTCCCTGGTCCATGGAGAGCAAAACTATTGAAAATCCACATGGTAAATCTCACGCGGGGCTCCCAAACCCCTTTCCCTTGGACCACCAGAAGACCATCCCAGCAGCAACTCTGGTTCCCGGGGCAAGTGGCCCTGGCAGGTGGCCGTGGACTGTGATTTCAGACTTGTGGGTCGAGGGCAAGATGGAGTTCTGACAGGCACTCAAATCTCATTATTGCTGTTGGACCTCCAGAACGTTGTTTGGCCTCCCTAAACCCCAAGGTCTTACCTGTAAAACTGCAGAGAATGCAGTATGGCCCCAAAGAGTTACCCATTCGTGCATCGACTCCCCACATGCTTTCCGAGTGCTGCCCGCATGCCCATGTCCAAGGCACCAGGACCCATCGTAAAGAGCCAATGACACTTGAGGGAACAGGTGTGTTCCATAGGTTGGCCTCCTTCTTTTTCACTGTCAGGGAGCTATCACTTTCTGGGAGTCGGGAAGCCAGGCCTGGGAGAGTCGAGCCTCCGCCCGCTCACAGCAGAGAAATCATAGGAGTGAGCCGGGTGCCAAAGGTCACGATGGGCCCCTGCCCATCCCCTCTGCCAGGTCCCCAGCATATCATCACCCCTGGTTGTTTCCAGCTTCCTGAGGATCCAGGTAAAAGGCAAAGGGTTGGCTCTGTGCCCTGGCCTTGTGGCTCACCTGGAGCGCCTCAAGATTGGTATCCTCGGACATCCCAAGCCCTCTGTGCAGCCAGAGGGGAGAGAGGAGGCCAGAATGCGCATGGAGTTCTCCAGAGAAACATTGTAGTGGTCATTAATTTTTCTCAGCAGATGTCTCCTTGGGTTTTATGAAAACCTATTTGCATCTGATGGACTAGGGCAACTCAGTCAGGAAAGCTGATACTCCCTGGGGGCTTTGCCTGGGAAGAAAAGAAAGTGTGGGCTCCCACGCTGACTCCCTAGCACCTGCCCTGGATCGTGTTGCCGCTGTTCTGACAGGAGAGATGGCACTTTCCCAGTCCCTGCTGGGTTCTGCCTTCAGACAGGCTACCGACCATGGGGCCTGGGCCATCTCCATCACTGGGGAGGGCTGACCATTCCCATCCACAGGGACTGTGGGCACAGCCACCCACTGGGACACCCCTCCCCCAAGTTCTGAGATCCTAGTGATCCCTCTGCTGCAAGCCCAAGATGACAGAAAACCCCACAGCTCTGTCCGCAGCTCATGCTGGCCCCTCTAAGAAGGAAGACCCAGGGCCCTGAGGCTCCTCTCTGCAACCCCCCCCCCCACTCTCCAGCCCAGAGGAAGACATTGGGCAGAGTTCACCCTCCAAGCCCAGAGAAATGTCCAGCCCTGCCAGAGGTAAGCCAACAGCCCCAAACCAAAGCCTGGCTGTCCCTCTACAGAGATAACCTAATTTGCCTCCCATCCTGGTCCAGCACTGTCTCCAGCAGGGACAGCGCCTTCATTAGCACGCTGGAGTCTGGAGCCTGGAGCCCCAGCTGCCTGCCCAGCCTCCGGCTAATTGAAAATTGCTGACAGTCTCTGGGTGAGGGATGGGCTCAGCTGGCCACAGCCCCAGTGGCGGGGCCTCACCCCAAGCTGTGTCCTGCAGCCCTGCTCCCTCTGCGGCAGACACTGCCGTTTGTCCTTCCAGCAGTGCCAGCCCATCCCACGGACGCAGCACCAACCCCAGGAGCCCAGAAAGGGAGCAACCACAAGGATAGCATCTATAGCCCACTGGCCATTCCTGCACAAAGGCCCCAATATTCACTTGCTGTCCGGGTAAGTGTACACGTGCACTGCCACCCTCCTGCTGCCCCTTTGCCCCCCATGGACCCCCACACCCCACACCTCTGCCACAAACCACACAGCAGCGTTGAACCCCAACCAGGGCCAGGGTGGGAGGGCCCCCAGCTGAGGAGCCAAGCCCTCCCCATCACGTCCCCATCCTTGTCCACAGCCAGGGCCACTGTTGGGGCTATCACTTAGCAGCGCATGAATAAGAGTGTTGAGAGCCCCCAGGAGCCTCTGCCTATGGAAGTCCCGATAGTCAGTGTCCTCAGGACAGGGAGGCCATATCCTTGGTCCTCAGGAAGGAAAGTTCTGGCCCCGGCCCAGAAGGGCCACTATGGGAAGTGGCATTCAAACACCCCACTTTTAGGGGGGCTGAGAGTACACGTCCCACACTGAAAGGCCTCTCCACCCCTGGGGCTGCCTGCCATGGCCTCCACAGCTCAGGCGGGTCTGCTGTCCCAGCCTTCCCAAGAGGGGACTCTAGGGAGGGAGGGCGGGGTCTGCTTCAGTCCTTGTGGTATGAGCCCCGCACTCTTGCTCTCACCCTCTGCCTCAGAGGCCCCAGCAAGCTTGCTCTCCCTCTCTCTCTGCACCCCTGCCACCCCACCCCATGTGCTCACTCACCACCCCCACCCCCGCAGTCTTCCTTTCCAGGAGCTGAGAGTCTGTCTGTGTGGCTCTTGGCTGAATGATTGAACACTTTCATTTTTTTGGCAGGAGACAGCAGCGCAGCAGTCTGCTGGGAGGTGTAACTCAGCGCCCAGGGGGCTCTGGGATGTGCTGCAGGGAAGGGGGGCCTCCTCCCCTGTGGGGCCAGCTCAGGACTTCTCACGGAAGCCCCACCACGGCCAATTAAATAAAGCATCAACATTTTTGAGAAGCTTCCCCGGTGATTCTCAAGTTCACCCAGAGAAGAGCAACAGGCTCAGCTATAACTGCTTGAGGAGGGGGGCACCCCTGCGCAAAGGGGGTCAAGCCTACCACACGCCTCCCCTGTAAGGCTGTGTAAATATCCAGAGAACCAGGGAGTGAGGTGTAGAGCCTGGGCAAGTGCACCCAGCTCTAAAGGAGGAGGTGGCTCTGCAAAACTCAGTGTTTCTGGAGACAGAGGGAGTTCCTGCTGCTCAGGTGCCCCCCCCACCAAAGTAATGGGAGTGGGGAGAGAAGCAATTCGGCCTCTTGCCTTTGCTTCCTCTCTCCCTAATAAGATCCCCCCACGCACCCCCACCATCCCCTCCAAACCCTCCCTGTTCACAAAGACACCTTCTATCCATTCAATAAGCAAACATGTAACACCCACTGTGTGCTAGGCCCTGGTTTCTGCAGGGAAAAGTGGAGACATGGCTCCTGCCTGAAGCTGTTCCTGGAAGAACAGAGGGACCCCAGGAATTAGAGCTCTTTAATCAACCCAGGTTCTACCCACAGGGGCTTTCCTGGGAGGACATGACACTAGCACAGTGCCTGGTGTACAGCAGGTACCTGATGGATGATTGTTGGCTCAGGGTTCTCATTTTTGCTGGGGAAGGTGTAGAAAGCTGGAACATTTCCCATGGCCACATGCTTAGGCATCCTTTGGCCCAGGCCTTTTGCACCATCTGCTGTCCAGATTTGTGTGTGCTCCACATGCTGGTGGGAGAGACCCATGTTGTGCATAATTCACAGGAGGGACAACGGGCAGGGAGAGAAAATGGGGGGGGGGGGTATGCTGGAGGTGTCCCAAAAGGAAGAAAGGAAGCATGAGTGATACATGGCACAAAATGATGAGCAGGTCTGAGAGGAAGAGAGAGACATGGTCCACGGCCACTGGAGGACCCAGAACAGCAGCTCTGCCAGCCAGAAGCCCCAGGACAAGCCTGCCCGGTGTCTCCAGCCTCTCCCGAGAGGGCGGGGTGGGGGGAGCGCTGCATAAGGTTTTCAGCATACAACGATTCAGGCCCATCTATCCCAGAGATTTTGATCTGGGCAGGCACCCATGATGTGTGATGGGGAATAAAGGAAATTAATACATGTCAAGTGCTTAGAAGCCTCACATAAGCACTCAATAAATCTTAGCTATTTTATTTAGCATTATCCGAGAAGTCTGTAGCATGAAACATAGCAACCCTGAGAAGCCAGCACCTCTGGCCCCCTGGGGCTCACAATTTATAAAGGAGACTAGTGAACTCAGACGCTGGCACACCCATTCTGCCCAGGGAGGCGGGGGGACTGTCTTTCCTCCATCTGTCCACTGTCCTCTATCCCCAGGGCCCACAGCCCCAGTCCAGGCCACCTCACCTCCTACCAGGACAGCCCTGGAACGTCTCCACCTTCAGTCTTTCAACCCTCGACCGGAGGGATCATCCACAGATACATTTCCCGCCTCTCCTGCCAGTTCCCAAACCCCTTCTCGAGCAAACAAAACTAGACACCACTGAACGATTAGATCTTGTAGGTTCTTCCCTTGTTGACACGGGGCTGTCTTTGCGTGTGCCGGGGACGTGTGTGAGCGTTGGACACCATCTAGTGGACAGTGAGGCAATTTGTCTCCAGGCTCTGAACACCCCCAGTTCTGTGAGGCTTCCTCTAGAACACAGATTTTAAAAGCAAGGATGCTCTTGCCCCCACAGTAAAGTCAATGGCACACAGATGATGTATAGCCTGATTTGAAACAGCCGCCCCTCTGGAGGACTAGGGGAAGGGAAGGGAGGATTAGGGTGGTGCCTAGTAGAGCATCGCTTGGCTTCCCAGGGCCAGGTCTGCTGCCAGCTGCCTGGCCATGAGCAGGTCACCTAGTGTTCAGGCCTCAGCTGTCTCATCTGTAAGGAGCAGCTTTTCTGAGAGGAATCCAAAGGCCTGTGGCCTCTAACCTCCTGGGATTCTATTAAACCCCACTCTCCCGTCCAACCACAACTGTAGAACTGATCTCCAAGCCAGGTCACTTCCCTCCCAGGGAAATGCTAAGCCAGGTGGACACCAGGATCGCATGAGGTAAATTGGACGGTCCAGGCAAACCCACCTGCAAAGAGACAGCTCTTTGGAACCATCTGTGACAGCCACACACAGGATGAGGACACAACCCAACACCCTGCCATGCTTGTTCCACTTCTCACAGAGTGAGAAGGACAGGAGTCCCTCTGTCCAGAGTGCCTTAGCTTGTATTCCTTGAAAGCAGACCTGACAAAAGGAGGCAAGTAGTGTCCTTCGTGGAGCAGAAGGTAAGTGGGGAAACCATGACATGGGGAAGGACCATCACCAAACAGGTTGTCACCTCCAAGGGCGGCTGGAGCTGAACCCTGATGGGACATCCCGGGAGCTCCACAACGATCCCCCCTAATCCTGGACAGGGAGCTGGGGTGTTTATACATCAACCACCAGCCCCTGTTACAGGCTGCGGGATGGGTACGGAAGGGGGTGACCTCTGGCAAGGAGCAGATTCCCTGCTGCTGGAACAGGGTGGGAGGCTGCATGCAGTGAGTGCTGGACACAAGGGATTGTGGGCACCCCCAGAGTCTGTTATGCTGGGCTTTGGGAAAGGTTTCACTATATCATGGAGGCAACGTTGCAAGAAAAAAAGAAGGAAAGAATGAGCTTGCTTTGCCTGACACTTACATAAAAAAAATGGAGGGTTGGATCGTAAAACATCAGAGGAACCCACAAGCACCCCCAAACCCACCACCAGCCCCGTAGGAGGAAGGATTCTTCCTCACTGCCCACAGGAAAGACTTTCTAAGTCGTGACCTTTCTCTCCCGTACTCACCTGGCCCTCAGAGTTGAGGTCCCCATCAACCCCCACAGGGTGGGTCCAGACACACCTCCGAAGTCTGCCTTTGCCTGCAGCTCCGTGTCAGCAGCGCCACTGGCCCAAAGTGCTGTCCTCTGTGCTGGTCCCCACCTATAAGGAAGGAGATATTTGTCCTTCCTCTTGTTTTATTTTTCCGTGTTTCTAAAGCCCGGGGTAGAGAAGAGGGAGTGCCATGTACTGGGAAGCCCCTGGGACACCCAGACAACAGGGAGGCCAAACTAGGGTCTGTGCTTTCCTATCACCCTCCGCTTGTACCTGGCCCACAAAAAGGAGTCACTCCTTCAGAACCGTCTTCAGTGCTCATTGGGGTGTCATTCTTCCTGTGCACAAAATGACCTCAGGAACTGTAGGGAAGAGGTCAGCACACCAGAGGATTCAAGAGCACCGCCTGGGACAATCTTGGTCGTAGGGAGCATACTGGCCTGACCTGGCCTGGGCCTGTAATCACAGCCTGGCACCCAGCTGCAATGCTTCAGGGCTGAGCTGGGGGGGGGGGACTCCTCCCCGGGGACAGTCAACACCTCTGCTCCACCCCTGACACCAGCCAGTGGGAAGTCAGCGGGGAATGCCGGAATCTTGCCCATGCCAAGACCCCAAATGGAGCCAAAGCACAGAGGAGGCACAGTGCCCGGATGACCCTGGAGCACAGGGCCGTCTGTGGCTTCACGGCTTTGGCCCCTGAGACCTTCTGTTCTGTGGCACAGACACTGGCCCTTGGGGTGAGTCTGTCGGGGTGTGGACACCTGGTCCTCCCCTATCTGGGCACCAGTCAGCCCACCTCCCTGTAGAAAGGCCATCTTGTCACCTCTTCAGTCACACACCACCCATTTGAGTGCCCAGAGCACGGGCTTGTCTCAGGATGCCCAGTGCTGGCCAGAGGCCATTCGTTCAAGTATTTACTAAGCTCCTTCTATGGGGCAGGATAGGGCTTAACATGCTTATCTTACTCCCCAAAGCCCCTCAGAGGTACTACTACTATTATCTATTCCACGGGTAAGGAATGGAAGAGGAGAGAGGTCAGGACCTTGCTTATAGACAGAGCAGGCAAGAGGCAGGGCCAAGGCTCACACCTAGGTCTTCCTGGGGTTCTGGAACTGCTGTGCCTCGGGTAATGGAAAGACAGTATGGACAATCAGCAAGGGACCTGGTCAAAAGCTTCCCTCCTGGGGCACCTGGGTGGCTCAGTCGGTGAAGTGTCTGCCTTTGACTCAGGTCATGATCTCAGGGTCCCAGGATTGAGTCCTGCATAGGGCTCCCTGCTCAGTGGGGAGTCTGCTTCTCCCTCTACCTCTCCCCCTGCTCGTAAGTTCTCTCTCTCTCAAATAAAGAAACTAAAAAAATAAATAAAACTTTCTTCCCCCTTGCTTTCTGAGAAAATGAAGTGCCTGAGTTGTTATAGGCTCAGCTCTGTGATCTTGCAGAGGCAACAGTTGTCCTGGCTTTTAACAAGGACCTGTGAATGATGAACCCCAGGGAGCCTGTCTGCTCACGGACTCCCAGTGCCTGGTGAGCACAGCCCCTTGGCCCCTGTGATGGGGTTGGGGGATTGTTGATTTATTCTCCCTTTAAGGATACTCCAAAAGAAGTGCTCCTATGGGGAGACACATAGTTCCCCCTGGACCAAGGATCCTTCCTTCCATGTCCTTGCCTACCCTACAGACAGATCCCTTCAATCAGAGTGACAGCATTCAGCAGCCAGGTGCTGAAATGGATGCTGTTTCAACCCCCCATGGACAAATCCATTCTGTGTAGTCAGATTGTTCGAGGGCCACGGGTTTCCCTCCTCTGAGGATAGACACGTCAAGTGCTAGGGAGAGCTTCCACCTAAGTTGTTTGGTGGTGGTATGTTATCTGGAATTTCTCATCATGAAATATGTGAATGTGCGTATTATGTACAACCTTTAAAGGAATAATAATAGGCATGTGCTCATCATCTGACTTAAGAAATAGAGTAATACCAATGACTTCAAATCTCCTGAGATGTATTTCTTTCCATCTCACTTGAAATAATTACTATGAAAATGTGTGTAAATCATTTCCTTGCTTTTCTTTAATGTAATATTATATGTGAGAAAACCAAAACAATAGATTGTTTAGGGGTGCCTGGGGGGCTCAGTTGGTTGAGCATCTGCCTTTGGCTCAGGTCATGATCTCAGGGTCATGGGATTGAGCTCCACATCGGGCTCCATGCTGAGCGAGAGGATTTTCTCTTTCTCCTTCTCTCTGCCCCACTCGCACTCTCTAAAATAAATAAATCTTTCCAAAAAATTAAACAATAGATTGTTTAGATTTCTCTCATTGTGAATTTTATATAAATGGAGCTAATCTAAATTAATGATCCTCTGACTTAAATTTTTTCACTGAGCACTGTGTTTTGCAATTTATATATATTAATGTGTGGGCTGTAATTCATTCATTTACATTGCTGTATAGTATTCCACTTGAGTGAGCATACCACAATACATTCATTCTACCATTTGTGGGTATTTGGGCTGTTTGCATTTGGGGCTGTTGTGAACATTCCTGCAGTAAATATTTTTGTAACATCAAGGTCTTCCTGACGCCAACGAGCTGGCATTTCCCTAAGCATGCCTAGCAATAGCAGTATGGGTCAGAGGTGATGAGCAAGTTCAACTGTATTAGGCAATGGCTATTGTGATTTTATTCTGCCCTGAGGTTGGCTCTAAATGGGGAAATTGCCATTTTGTTTACATTTATTGAGTTCTTTTTGTGCTAGATATAGAGCTAGATACTGCCTCTGTCCTCAAGGGTTCTCAGGTTAGATGGGAGAGTGCATGAGTTTATGCTAGGTTCTGGGCAGCTTTGAGAGAAGGGCCTTTGGTTGTGTCCCCAGGGCATAGTCCCTGGTTCTAAAATGGGTCTTGCCATCCTTGCCCCACTGGTGGTACGATCCAGGCAGACCAAGCCTGTCTTGGGTGGACTTGCTTCCTGAGTCTGAATCCTCAGAGCTCACTCATTGATGCTTCCTGACACCCCTGTCCATGGCCTTATCTCAGAAAGGAACGCCTCTTTCCAGAACACTAGCCCTCCATGGGGATAAGTTAACTGTGCTCCTGTTGGGCAGCATGGGAGAAAAATAAATGGAACAGCCATGCTCTCCTGCTCTGCCACTTGCTAGCTGGGTGAACTTTAGGAATCATATTACCTCTGCCCAGCTGTAAATCCAGAGACCAGACATAGCTCTGAGATGTCTCCCTGCTTAAAAAGCCCAGGGAGTTTCCTATATGTTTTGTAACCCGCGGAATTAAATTTCACTCAATTATTTCTCAGTAAGTCAAATAAATCATATCACCATAGGATTCTCCTGTAATTCAAAATAATCAAATCTGGGATCCCTGGGTGGCGCAGCGGTTTGGCGCCTGCCTTTGGCCCAGGGCGCGATCCTGGAGACCCGGGATCGAATCCCATGTCGGGCTCCCGGTGCACGGAGCCTGCTTCTCCCTCTGCCTGTGTCTCTGCCTCTCTCTCTAGCTCTCTCTCTGTGTGACTATCATAAATAAAAAATTTAAAAAAAAAATAATCAAATCTTATAACATGAAATTATGTGTGCATATTTAGTTCAAACTAAATGTCCTGCCCTCGAAATTGCAGAGGAAAAAGAATCACAAAATTTTGATGCCATTTTTTTTAAAAGAAGAGTTAGGAGTTAGTGAAACATAAACTGTAACTTCATAAACATGGTTGGGAGGTCCGCACTCCAGTGAGAATTATGTAACAATCTCCAAAATAGCTTTGCATTCTTGGCACGGGGACCCCTAGCAGCTCCGTGTCCTCCTAGTGGACTCACCAGGACAGTTTTCAAGGCAAGTTGTAAACCATTTTTTTGCACATTTATGTATGTCTTCAATCATCCACTCACTTGACAAACATTTACTAAATTCCCATCATGTGCCAGATATTAGCTAGGGGTTAAGAATACAAAAGAATTTGGGGTGCCTGGTGGCTCAGTAGGTTAGGCTTCTGCCTTGGACTCTGGTTGTGATCCTTGGTCCTGGGATCGAGTCTTACATTGGGTTCCCTGCGGGGGGCCTGCTTCTCCCTCTGCCTGTGTCTCTGTCTCTCTCTGTGTGTCTCTCATGAATAAATAAGTAAAATCTTTTTTAAAAAAAGAATACAAAAGAATTCATGTGTTAAAATTTAGATATATTGCCAAGTGTCATTCATTCATTCACAGAGCACCAGGGGTATAAATGAGTAAGACTTACTTATTTTAGAGAGAGAGAGAGAGAGAGAGCAGGGGGAGCAGCAGAGGGAGAGGAAGAACCAGACTCCCCACCGAGTAGGGACTCCCACCCCATGCCCTAACGCAGTACTTGATCGCAGGACCCTGAGATCTTGACCGTAGTGGAAATCAGGAGTGGGATGTTTAACCCAGGCTCTCCTCGTTAGCATGTGGATTTTCTAAGTATAATAGGATGGCCAGGGATGGGCCAGTCGAGGCTCGAATGTGTGTGGTTTCCACTCCCACTGACACCTCACTTCTCTCCTCTCTGGGCTCCCTTGTTTGGGGTCAAAGTGTGTCAGGCATTCTGAAGCCTTGCCAGTTCTTTCCCTGTTGTGCCTCTTTCTCCCCTTAAGTCCTGACTCTCCTCTGCAGCTTCGCCTAAATGTGCTAATTTCCTAGTCTTGGGCCTTCTTTCTTCCCCTGTAGAAGATACATCTCCCTCTGAATTTCCTCTCTGATCAACGCTACACGATTCTGCAGTCAGTGAAATCTGATGGCAAATTGATTCTGGGTCTTTCACGTGATCTTCTCTTTCTCTATGTGGGTTTTTTTTTATTTTTCTCTATCTTTGGTATTCTCACGGTTCTACACGGTGAGTTGACTAGTGGGTATTTCCTTTTCTCAAATTTCAATGGGAAGTCTTTTGTGTTTTGTTTAACTTTGAGGAATTCATTTCCATTATTTCTGGGAATATTTTTGTCTCTCCATTTCTCTGTTTCTTTTTGGGATTCTGATTGTTTAGACATCAGCATTTCTATTTCTGTCCTCATTTGAGTAGATGACAATGTCAAAATCTAAAATAGTGCATTCTGGAGAGGGATCAGGGCTGGAGAGAAGAGAGGAGAGTTCATTGTATTTTAGTAGGCAAAAGATAGTCATATATTACTCCTGTGATTACAAGCAACTGTATTTTGCAATTAAAGTATTTATGGAAATGGAATAACTTTTTTTTAAAGATTTTATTTATTTATTCATGAGAGACACACAGAGAGGGGCAGAGACAGAGGCAGAGGGAGAAGCAGGCTTCATGCAGGGAGCCTGATGTGGGACTTGATCCGAGGACTCCAGGATCATGCCCCTGAGCCAAAGGCAGACGCTTAACCACTGAGCCACCCAGGCATCCCTAGAATAACTTTTTTCAAAAACAAAGAAGAATAGACACAATTGGAAGAATATGGGCAAAACAGAACTCAGAATAAGCTATATAGCTTTAAATACACGTTAGAGGGGCACCTGCGTGGCTCAATCAGTTAAGAGTATGACTCTGTTTCAGTTCAGGTCATGATCTCAGGGTCATGAGATCAAGTTCTGCATTGGGCTCCACACTCAGCAGGGAGTCAGCTTAAGATCCTCTCTCTTGGAGCACCTGGGTGCTTGGAGCACCTGGGTACACTCAACAACACATCTCAGTTCAAATCCATCGCTCAGCCATGGCCAGTAGTTCTTGTGGCTGCTGTATCAGAGCAGGTCTGAATACTTCACAAAAAGGACATGTTTGTATATCATGTGGAACTATGGAAACTGTATGAATAAAATAGTATAAATTACCTTTCATCCTTCCAAACAAATTAGAGTGTGTACATAATCATATCAAACTCTGCGTGTGTGTGAGGGAGTCCAGCAGGATGCAGGCCAAATGATACACAGTGACAAGTAATGACCTCTGGGATATGGGAGTAGGGATAGATGGAGAGGAAGGGAGATTCTCAAATTATTCTATGTGTCATTTTAATCATTTTTGTTGACTACCTTCATCAAAGGAAAATCACAGAAAACTCCTTAAGCTCATCCAGAGATCAGTCTCTCACGGCCTATCCCACTGCAAGACAGCAAGCTGCAGGCTCAGGGGTCCCATGGGCATCCCTTGCAGTTGAGAAGGTAGAGTCATGGCAGGTGGCAGGGATACAGGGCAGTAGGCACATCATAAGTAGTTAAATGTTAAAAATGAAGCAACTACTGGAATCAGAAGTCAGGATTTGGTGGTGGATTGGGTGTGGGACAGAAGAGAAAAGTTAACTGCAAGGTGCTTGTCCTAAGTGATGGGAGAACCAGGGATCACATCCTGAATGGGCAGTACCAGAGGAGGTTTTAGACATCACTGGGGAAGCATTGAAGACATCCTAGCAAAAGTATTGAGTAGGCAGTAGGATCTAGCTGGCCATCCCTTGGTTTTAGGCAGGAATTCCTAAGCTCTGTTGGTCCAGTGAAGTCCATGGACTTCAAAAGCCATGGTAGCTCCCAGAGACACTATTAGGCAAGGTATCCCAGAAGTGACCAAAGAGAAAAAAGCCTTACAGACCAAATTAAGATGCTTGTACTCCAGGGTTCATTGAATTTTAAACATCTGATTTAAATTCCCTGCAGAAAGAAACAAAATATATGGTAGATGACACACACAGGACTGGGTAGAGGCTAGATAGACCACACCATCTAAATCTGGGGTCATGCTGTGTTGCTAAGGTCTGTATCCCTCCACCGCATCAGCTGGCCTGACAGTCGGGTTGTGAACACCGGAGCTGAGGATGCTCAAGGCCAGTCCAAGTACCTAGAGGCTACTCAGAGAGACACAGTGGCAAATGCACTGGGCCACAGCTGTAGCTTGCCAACTAGCCTGCTGAACAGACATGGGTTTTATCTGCCATTCTTGGGCAGAGCATATGGGAGCCAGAGCAGGACCATAATGTTAGTACCAATAAGTGAACCCAGAGGTCGAGTGATCCTATCTTTTGGATTTGGTTATTCTCTAAGTAAAAGTTATTTTATTTATTCTATCACACACTCCACTTACTCTCTTCACCTTCAACATACCTAACATACCTTACTTCAGATTCTTGCCTAGGGCTCACAACCCACTTGCTGCACCTCTCAACATCACCTCTTAGGTTACTAGCTTTCTTCTCTATGCTGACATGCTTCAGCAGCTTCATTGATCCTGTTCGTTTTTCTTGTCTGCTCTACCAGAACCGAGTCCTCAGATACAGCACACTCCATAGTACTGTTTTACTTTCGTGTTTTTTAAAAGTAGGCTCCATGCTCAAGGTGGGGCTTGAACTCAAGACCCCAAGATCAAGAGCCAGACACTCTACTGACCCAGCCAGCCAGGCCCCGGCCACTAAAATGCATTTAACTATGTTTTTTAAGATTTATGTCTTAGAGCGAGGGAGGGCGGAGGAGCAGAGGGAGAGAGAGAGAATCTCAAGCGCACTCCCTGCTTAGCACGGATCCGTGGCCAGGATCCCAGGACGCGACCCCGACCCCGACCCCGAGATCACAGCCCCCGGGCAATTCAAGAGCCGGACACTACTGACTGAGCCACTGCAATGCTTTAAATGACGAAAATGAAATTCACAGGTTTAAAACAGAAGCCAGTTCTAGGGCGACGGAGCTGTAGAGCAACAGGTCTTCTAGCTCCCACGGGAACCGGTCGCGTGGAGCGCAGACACTGGCGAGGATCCCCGCCCCGACTCCGCGCGGTCCCCGGGTCGGCGCACGGGTCCCAGGGCGCAGAGGGGAAACGGGAAACGCGACGCGCTTCCTAAGAGCGGCGGAGGGGATTCTCCGGGAGAGCACGGGCCCGCCCCCGACTTGAGGCCAGCAGACCCAGCGCACCCCACGCCCCGCCCCTGCAGGCAGCCGCGGCCCACCCGGCTCGCGCAGCCGCAGGAGCCCGGGAACCGCCGGCGCGCAGTGGGCAGAGGGCGCGTGCGCGGGGGGTGGGGGGGCGTGCTCCGAGGACGCGTGCGCCGGGGGCGGGGGGGGCGTGCTCCGAGGACGCGTGCGCCGGGGGCGGGGGGCGTGCCCCCGAGGACGTGCGTGCGCGGCGGCCCCGCCCCGAGGACGCGTGCGCGGGGGGCGTGCCTGCGGCCGGGCGTCTGCGGTCGGTCGGGGAGCGGCGGGCAGCGCGGCGTGCTGTGGGGCGGCGGCGGCGGCTCGGGGCGCTCGGTCGTCTGCGGGGAGCGGGAGTGGGGGGCGGCGGCGGCGCGTGTCCGGGGCGCGGCGCAGGGCAGGCGGCGGCGCGTGTCCGGGGCGGACGATGGCGGAGTCCTCGGACAAGCTCTACCGGGTCGAGTACGCCAAGAGCGGGCGCGCGTCTTGCAAGAAATGCAGCGAGAGCATCCCCAAGGACTCGCTGCGCATGGCCATCATGGTGCAGGTGCGCGCGGCCGCTTTGTGCGCGGTTGGGGGTGCGGGGGAGGGGAGCCGGGGAGGGGGAGGGGGAGGGGCCGCCCCGGGAGCCCGCCCGCGAGAGCCGGGGAGGGCGGCCCGGAGCGGTGCTGCGGGGTGGGGGGCTCCTCCTGCCTGTCGCCGGCCGAGGTCTGAGGACGAGGCGAGCCTGGGCTTCTGAAGCCCGCCGCTTCAGCCCTCCCTCGTGCTGGAAGGTTTGTGTCCTACATTGATGATGGCGCCTGGCGCGTGAGGGTCGTTGTAATCTATTTTTGTACGACATCCGCTCACTCTCGATTTTTTTCTTAATTATGCAGAACTGTACCAGTCGGTGTCATTTCTGTACAGCGCATTCACTGAATCGGGGTTTGAAATAACACCCCCCCCCAACTTTGCAGGTTCTCCGGCGCCTTCCCTCCCTGATGCATTTACAGCTGCCTGATTTGAGTAAAAGGCCGGAGGGGTGCTCCTCGGGGCTTCTGGACCCTCTGGGGGTGTCCCGGCGGATTTACTGAGGCTCCCCAGGCCGGGCCGTGGGACTGGGCGTGTGTCTGAGGGCTCCTACCTAGGCGGGGGGCTTCCTGCGTCCTCCAGCTGCCAGTCTGCTCCTGTCTACCTGTCCAGTCCTGCTCTTCTCCAACATGGAGCTCCTGTTGGTTAAGTTCAGTGCTGGTAGTCAGGGTAACTCGGTTTTCCCTCCCTGCAGTGAGGCAGCAGCGTGTTTTAAGAACAACCCTGTTAAAAAAAAAAAAAAAAAAAAAAAGAACAACCCTGTAGACTTTACTGGGTTTTCAGTTCTAACCAGGTGGAGCAGAGTGGGTACCAAATGCCAAGTGGGGTTAAAGATGGAGGATGTTGCTGGTGTCAGTGCAGGGACCTCTATGAGTAGTTAGACTGTGGATAGTCTAACTCGGCACCTGCCGTGCAGTACTTACCTTCAGTGAACACCAGGTGTGTCAGGCACCGTGTTAGGTTCTAGGGCCTCGGAGACAGCCCTCTCTGCCCATGCAGCCACCAGCTCGGTTAAATAACTGGGAAATGTGGCTGTAGTGAGTGGAGACCACCCAGGATACCTGTGCACCAGGCGTTGAGGGCCTGGGGTGAGAGCTAGATAGGGGTTCTTAAGCGCAGGAGTGGCAGGAAGTTGAGGTTGGAGAAGCCGACCAGGTCTTACCATCTGCAGAACTAGATATGCCCCTGAGGCTCTCCGGATCTTACGCCTGACTGTATGGGTCGCCTAATCTGAAGCTCTCCCCTTAAACATTGTTAACTATCATGAAATTAACATTTTAAAAATAATAATAAAAAGGAGAAGCTCCCTCAGTGCCGGGGCTCTTAACCTAAAATCTGAGCTTAGAAGAAGAGAAATTTATATCTCTGTAGTCCCTAATCTCTCTCTCTCTTTTTTTTAAAAAAAGATTTTATTTATTCATGAGAGAGAGAGAGGCAGAGACCCAGGCAGAGGGAGAAGCAGGCTCCATGCTGGGAGCCCGATGTGGGACTCAATCCTGAGACTCCAGGATAATGCCCTGGGCCAAAGTCAGGTGCCCACCCAGGCGTCCTAGTCACTAATCTCTAATCTCTAAATAAACTTCATTACTTTCTCCAGTTATTAATGTGAAGGCAGAAAAGCAAAAGCAGTACCTATGGTTTTTGTCACCAGTGGAAATTACAGATATTTTCGTATCACCGTACGTTTGTTGGGGATATCTCAAAACATCCATTACATTCATCATCATTCAAAGTTGCTGTAGTTGCTACAGTGGGCACTAAATCTTGTTATTTTATGCTTTAGAGCTCACCATTATCATATTTTTAAACATTTTGATAATTCAGTCTAACTGCTTTCTTCTGTGAGCCTGTGTATTGTATTACTCGTTTTTAAATTTTATTTGGAGAAAGGCGTATCCTTAGGCTTCACTAGTCATCCAGAGAGGACCTTGCCTGATCAGGAAGGACAGACAAAACCACAGTAGAGCCAGTATATCGAATACATAGGAGGGCTGGCCTGGTGTTCCCAGATCGTGAAAGAAATGAGTAAAAGTGGTTTTTCGTAACTGTGTTTGGGGGCGGAGTTTTAATTCAGAATGTAAAATCTGGTCTTTGTAGGCAGAGCTGGAGGCCTGAAAGAAAGAAGCCATTCTTCTCCCTCTTGGGTTCTAATACCTTCTTTTACATTTGTATGGGTGGATTGTTCTCCAAGTGTCAGATACCTGATACTTTAGGTGGTGTGCCTGGGGGCAGCCTCCAGGGGACTAACCAGGCCTTGCAGCTTCTTGACCTGTGGACCCTGGGTTCTTCTGTGTTGGGCGGGCTTGCTGTGGGGTCACACACACTGTTAATGGTCATTCCGTGCTCTCTGGATAGGTGGGCAGTGGGATGGCCTGTTCTATGCCGAAGGAAATAGTGGCTGGGCGAGGACCTGGTGTGTGTTTGCTGGGTACACAGAAATTCTTCTGCTTACGGTTGCCAAGTGGAAGCGTAGCCTTATGACCTTGTTCTGGTTTCCTTCCTGCCATATCCTTGTGACTCCTACATTCTAGGGTAAGGCCTTGCTTTGGTCAGGGGTCCTTGCTCTCAAGTCCCTCTAGCTGCATGCCCTTGGGCTGCACCTCTTGGTTGCGCCACGCTGCATTAATGGTTGGGACACAGCACCCACACCAGAGGTTAGGGGGCAGGGGCAGGGACCCCACCAGAGCCAGGAAACCACGCAACAGCCACAAGGTCCAGTGTGTTCCCTCCCTTTGTGCAAATGTGACCTGAGTGCCGCAGAGGAGGGGCAGACGAGGGACACTGAGGCAAAAGGAGCCCAAGTGCCAGTCTCTGCAGATGTACAGCAAGGTGGAATACGCTTCCATTAGGTGTCGCCTGCCTTGTTGGAAGTTTGAGAGCTGAAATGCAAGTCCATTCTGAAATGCCTTTTGGGGGGGCGGGGGCACCATCTTTTGTTCTGTTGGGAGGGCATCTTTTCCAGAGCAGGACTTCCCCCATCCTTTCCCTTTCTTATCTCCAAACATGGGGTGTTCCACACTCTCTCTGTATCCTCTATGAGTAGGCATTGCATGATGGTACCAAGGTGGGCATCGTTGCCCTTCCAGGAGCTTCCAGCCTAGTGCAGGACATGGACATTGACTGAATAATGGCCCAAATGGATCCTTCTTAACAAGGAGGAGCTTGTTAGGAACCTTCTGGGGAGATGGGGAGGTGCCACTTGCTCTGAATAGGGCAGTGGAGCATTCAGGGCCCAGGGAAGAGCTATTGTGCTGTAAACCAGGCTGCTTGATGCTGGGGAGTCCTTGAAGTACCCTGGCCTGAACCCTCCCTCCGCATGTATTATACTGATTAAGAGGCCACTCCCAGCAGGAGGGGGCTTGGTGGGAGAACTCATCACTGTTTTTCCAGAATATTTCCCCTGTCAGACTGTTCCATCCAAAAATTTGTATGTGGTATTTATTTTTGATGCTGTTTTAATGCTTTTATTCCATCTGTGTGGCATTTAGCTTTATTTTCTATAAAGGCAGATATTTGGAGCCTCTTCTACTTTGATCAGAACCGTTTGTGTATGTTTCAGTAGCTCTTCCTGCCGAGCAGAGTAGTGGATTAAAACTTGGTGTCAGTGCAGTCAGGCTGAGTCACTTGCAGCAGACATCTGTGGATGGGGATGCTGGTTCCCACCCAGAGGTAGTTGAAGGTTCCGTGTGATAGCTTGCGAAGAGGGTCAGGGACCAAGTAAGTGCCAGCATTAGCCCCACTGTGCCTGGTCACCACCACTGTGCCTTCTCTGAAGCCAGAGGTGCTAGGGGCCCAGGAGACCAAAGGTGATACCACACAGGGAGAAGAGCCTGGTGCTGTGGAGTCAGCAGCATCTTGAGTGTGAAGCATCAAAGGAAAGAGGAAGTCCACCATGAGAGGGGAAGCACCTTTCCCCCCTGGCCAGACTTCCCAGAGGCCAGTGAGGGAGCTGACAGTCTGGCTCCAGGCCCTGGGGACTTCTGTCATCTGCTCCCCAGACCGCCAGCTTGACACTGTTTCCTGACACAGTTTCTCTGCCTTGCTCATTATTTGGGACTTGTTCCTCATTATTTTAACTGCAGACGCACTAAGGGAACCCTTTTTGGGCCACACGGGCCCCACAGGGGCAGTGTGCATTCCAGGATGCTGGGAGGGAAGTCATGTCACTGAAGTGTGAAGCCTGTGGTTAGAAGGCCTCTGGGGCTAGGTTCTGTTTAGAAGCTCCCCTGTTCCCTTCTGTGTCCCATGTCCTGAGAACAGACTCCCACCTTCAGCAGACAGCTGTTGGGGAAGATCTTGAGAACTGTGGACTGGGATGCATTTTCTCACATGACACGGGACAGGGCCAGCTGCCAAGGGCTGGGCTTGAGGCTGCTCACTCATCTCCCTCTGTTCTCTCCTAGTCACCCATGTTCGATGGAAAAGTCCCACACTGGTACCACTTTTCCTGCTTCTGGAAGGTCGGCCACTCCATCCGGCACCCCGATGTGGAGGTGGACGGGTTCTCTGAGCTCAGGTGGGATGACCAGCAGAAAGTCAAGAAGACTGCGGAGGCTGGAGGCGTGACAGGTGTGTATGGACCTGGGGGCAGCAGGTGCAGACCCCCAGTCCCACCTGGGCAGCTTCCCTGGGGACCTCTTCTGAGGGCGGGGGCGGGGGGGGGAGCCCTTCAGCTTTGTTACCTGTGATTTCAGCAGCACCTCCTTGGCTTGCCTATGACAGGGTGTTTTTGTCAACGAGTTTTCCCGTTAACCTCCTGCCGCCGCCCCACACAGGCAGGGCCTCTCCCTCTGTCTCCCTCCACAGCGGTACATGTGTTCAAGTGGACCCTTCATTATCACCCCAGGTCCAAGGTTTAAGGATTCACGTGTGGTGGTGTACATTGTATGGGTTTGGACCATATACAATTGACCTTTGAACAACATGGGTTTGAACTGGTTTGCTTCTGTTTGCTTCAGTAAATTCAACACTGTACTATAAATGTGTTTACTTAATAACATTTTCTTTTTTGAGGTTTACCTTATTGGGAGTTCAATATTTAATACTTATAACAAAGGATGTGTTAACTGTTGGTTTTCAGTAGGGCTTCCCGTGAACAGTAGGCTGTTAGTAGTTAAGTTTCAGGGGTATTGTGGGGCACCTGGGAGGCTCACTCAGTGAAGCATCTGCCTTCAATTCAGGTCATTATCCCAGGTCCTGGGATCAAGTTCCACATCAGGCTCCCTGCTCAGTGGGGAGTCTGCTTCTCCCTCTGCCATTCCTCCTGCTCACACTCGCTTGCTTTCTATCAAATAAATAAAATCTTTAAAAAAAAAAAAGTTTCAGGGGACTCAAGTGACCCATAGGTTTTCAGTGCACAAGGGAGGTCAACATCCCAACTCCCACTTTGTTCAAGCGTCATCTGTATTTGGAGTCATTCGTCATCTGTATTTGGAGTCATTCGTCATCTGTATTTGGAGTCATTCGTATGTAGTTTCTTCAGATTGGCTTCTCTACTTAATAATTAACAGGCATTTCAGGTTCCTCTTTGTCTCTTCGGGGCTTGATGGCTCCGTTCCTTTTAACCCTGAATAACATTCCATTGTCTGGATGGACCACGGTCTATTCATTAGGAAGGATTTCTTGGTTGCTTCCAAGATTCAGTAAATGCAAATAAAAGTGCTGTGAACATCCATGTGTAAATTTTTGTGCAGACATAGGTTTTCACCTCATTTGGATAGAAAGCAAAGAGCATGATTGCTCATCCTCTGGGGAAGAGTATGTTTCATTTTGTAAGAAACCCACAAACCAGCTCTCTAAGCAGCTGTACCAGTTTGCATTCCCATCACTCCCTCACTAGCACTTGGTATGTCTGGGTTCAGGATTTTAGCCATTCTGATGGGTGTGTACAGGTGTCTTGAGTTGGTTTGCAGTCCCCTAATGCCCTACAATGTGGAGCATCTTTTCGTGTGCTTATTGCCATCTGCATCTCTATTTGGGAAAGAGTCTGGATATTTTGCCATTCGTCTTTCATATTCTTTCCTTGAGTTTTAGAGTTGTTCATGTATTTTGGATAGTGGTCTTTTGCAGATGTCTTTTTCGTGTCTGGTTTGTTTCTTCTCCCATTTTCTTGACAGCGTCTGTTACAGAAGTTCTCAGTTGTAAGAAGTCCAGCTTATCCATTATTTTTTTCCTGGCCTGTGTCTTTACTGTTGTATCTAAGAGTCCTCACCACACCTAGGTCAGCTAGATTTTCTCCTGTGTCACATTCTGGGAGTTTTACATTATGGTGTTTTCCTTTAAGACCATGATTCGTTTTAAGTTTTGTAAGGTAGATAAAGTCTTAGTCTAGATTTATTGTGTGTATGCATATGTCCAGTGCCAGTACCACCTGTTGGAAATTCTGTCTTTCCTCCATCGTGTTGCATTTGTTCCTTTGTCAAATGTCAATAACTGTGTTGGTGTGGGTATATTTGTGGGGTCTTTTTGGTCTGTTTATCAGTTTGTCTATTCTGCCAGTACCATACCGTCGTGGTGACTAGTTTCATGATGAATCTTAAAGCCAGATGGTGTTAGTCCTCTGACTTTGTTTTTCTTTTTCAAACCTGTGTTGGCTGTTCTGAGTCTTTTGCCTTCATATGAACTTGAGTCGGGGTGCTCGGAGCTGGGAGGTCAATGACATGGCTCACTGTGAATAAAAACAGCAAATTCACTAAGAAAGGGTCCAGAGAGTGAGCCTGTCCATTTTAGCAGAGGGCAGATGTAACAAATTTTTCTTATTCTGTGGTCGTTTTTCCCTTTTGTGTTCAGGTTAGTGGGGGTTGTTTTAGGACTATGTCCCATCTAGTTATAATTTATGTGTATCAAATTATGTAACTTTATAATAGGAAAGGCACAGTAAGTTTGCTATAAACTGTGTCGTTTCTGAAAACCTCAGAAATCAAAGTTAAGATAACACCTGTTAATTGTCCAGTGATTTTTGTATTCAAGGAGCCTAATTTAATCACAGAGACGCACAAGAAGTTTCCATCTTCCTAGATCCTGTAATTCCAACTATCTTTGGCATTGTGGGGTGTCTCCCTATTTGAAATTTTCTATTCCAATATTGATTCACATGTGTGTCCCTTTTTCTTCTGTAGAAATGGGATTCTGCCTAAGTGTTACTTTGTTAAAATGCTTCTTGTGTGTGGTGAAATACACATACCATGAAATCCACTATCTTAGCCAAGTTTAAGCGTGGGCTTCATCACCATGAAGCACATTCACACTGTTCGACCATCACCCCACCCACCTCCACCTCCAGAGTGTTCTCATCTTCCCAACCTGAAACTCCAAGCCCAATTCACAGTAAACGGCCCCCCTCCCCAATTTCGTGTCCCCCTGCTACGATTTCTATGAATGGGACTCTGGGTGCCTCTGTGAGTGGAATCATACATGGTTTGTCCTTCTAGAACGAGCTTATCTCACTTGACATCTGTCCTCAGCTCTGTCCGTGGTATAGTGCTGTGGCAGCTATCAGATAGCATATACCTGCAACATGGATGCATCACTTTTTTTTAAGATTTTATTTTTTTATTTGAGAGCACGCGCGCACACAACCGGGGGGAGAGGGAGGAGGAGAAGCAGACTTCCCACTGAGCAGGGAGCCTGAAGGGGCCCTGGATCTCAGAAATCCTAGATCATGACATGAGCCAAAGGCAGATGCTTAATTGACTGTGCCACCCAGGTGCCCCACATTTTGTTTATCTGTTCACTCATTGAGGGGTGTTTGGATGGTTTCTGCCCTTGGGCAATTACAAATAACATTGTTGTGGATATTATGGTGGCGTACCCAATCCAGACCCCACTTTCTGTTCTCTTAGGTCCATATGTGGGAAGGGGAATGGCTGAATCAGAGAGTAATTCTGTGTTTTATGTTCTGTGTACCTGCCATAGTGTTTTCTGCAAGGGCTGCACGATTTTTCATCCCCTCCAGAAATACACAGTTTTCCAATTCCCCTGCATCCTTGCCAGTGCTTTATGGTCTGAGGGTGGGTGGGTGGGTGTGTTGTTTCTGTTCTTGTTTTTATAATACCCAGCCTAAGGTGTGAAGTGTTCATTCATGTGGTGTTTGTGTGTGTGTGTGTGTGTTTTAAGATTTTATTTATTCATTCATGAGAGACAGAGAGAGGCAGAGACACAGGCAGAGGGAGAAGCAGGCTCCATACAGGGAGGCAGGGAGCCCGATGCGGAACTGGATCACGGGACCCCAGGATCATGGCCTGAGCAAAGGCACATGCTCTACTGTGGAGCCACCCAGGCGTTCCTTTCATGTGGTTTTGATTTGCATTTTCCTATGATGTTGATCTATATGTTAACATTTTACAATTTAATATTTACTTTTTTTTTTTTTTTTAAGATTTATTTGTTTATTTTAGAAAGAGTGTGTGATCCGGCGAGAGGCAGAAAAAGGGAGAGGGAGTCTCAAGCAGACTACCCACTGAGTGCAGAGCCCAACCCAGGGCTTGATCTCACAACCATGACCCAAAATCAAGAGTCGGCTACTGAACCGACTGAGCTGCCCAGGCACCCCTAATATTTACTCTTTTCATGTTAAAAAGTTGTAAGTTTCCATCCTTGTGTTTTACGGTTATGTAGTAGTCATTTATCGAGGTTTTGCTACATTTTGTGCTTCATTCATGACCCTTGACATGAATGCCCTCTCGCCCCTGTGCAGTAGCCCAGATCCAGTGCAGATGCCGAGAGGTGAGCTCACTAGGCTGAGACAATGCCAAAGGCCCATGAGCCAGGATTCGGCTCCAGACCGCCTGTCCTTGGAGGCTACACTGTCACCTGTTTTTGCAACATAGCAGATTGAGCTGCTACAAACTTCCTGTCTAGCCAGGGCACCCGTCCAGTTACCTCTTTAATTCCAGGGCGCAGGATGGCTGCTCAAAGGGCTGAATTGTCCTGAGCCATCTGTGCTCGTGTCCAATTGTTTCAGAAGGCTTGCATCCCTTAGTCATGCCACCCATGGATACATCTCTGCATCCACATCCCCACCACAAAGTATTTCCATTCTGTTTACTTTGTTCCTGATGGGATGGAACGTTTTGTCACCTTTAGTCAGTTTTATTAATTTGATATTTGTAGGTGTCCTTGCCTTATCTTTTAGAGCGTTATATGTGTAGGCTTGTTTTTTGTTGGTGGTGGTTTTTTTTTTTGTTTTTAAGATTTTATTTATTCATGAGAAGCAGAGGGAAAAGCAGACTCCCTGTGGGGAGCCCGATGTAGGACTTGATCCAGGACCCTGAGCCCAAGGCAAATGCTTGGCACTTAGCCACCCAGGTGCCTAGGCGTTATGTGTTTGTCTTTCTAAGATTTACTTACTTGAGAGAGCACAAGCAAGGGGAGGGGCAGAGGGAGAAGCAGACTCCCCGCTGAGCAGGGAGCCCCATGTGGGGCTTTATTCCAGGACCCTGATATCATGACCTGAGCTGAAGGCAGATGCTTAACCCACTGAGCCGCCCAAGTGCCTGAATTTTGTGGTTTTTTGTTTTTGTTTTTTGAATTTTGTGTTTATTTTAATGAAACCGATGATAGGAATTCTTTGGGTTTTGTTTTGCAAATATATTTACAAGTTTGAGTTTTTATGTATATGTATACACATACACATGTATATAAAAATGCTTTTTTTTTATTACAAAGTTTTTTTTTATGTAAACTTTGCCCCTAATGTGAGGCTTGAACTCACAACCCTGAGATCAAGAATTGCCTGCTCCACCACCAGCCAGGCTGTCCTTTGACATTTTTCTTTGAAGCAGATTTGTCTGTTTTGCCACATGAAGCTTTGTCTTGGACTAAATGTTCTTTAGTCATATTTGGCTTCTCATTTACAGTTTGTACTTCTGATCTTAGTTTTAAGTTCTTCATCTGGAATTTTAAAAATAATTTACATGCAGTCCTATGAGAACTAACTCATGGGCCATCACATAACACCTACCCATCGATTTAGGGAACATTTCCATTCCCCCCAGAAGGTTCCCTTGTGCCTTTTCTCAGTTATCCTCACCCACCTGGGTGACCACTGCTCTGATTTCTGTCCCCGTGGATTAACTTTGTGTGACTTAGGATCTCAGAAGGAAAGGAATAGGTTGTGCTTCTCCTATAACCTCCTTCCACTCACTCGGGTTGTCTCATTTGTCTTGAGTTACACTTTTCATTGCTGAGGGGTAGTCGCCTTGCAACAGATCACAGTCCATCCAACATTCTGTGGTCAACCTTGAGCTGTTAGAAATACAGCTGCTATTCACATTTGTGTACACCACTCTGTGTGCCGCACTTTTGTTTCTCTGGGGCCAGTACTTAGGAATGGAGTGGTAGATGAATGGTAGGTGTATGTGTAGCTGTTGAAGGAAGCTGCCAGGCTGTCTTCCCACATTGTACCATTTCATGTCCCCACCCGGGGAATGTTGAGTGTTTCAGCTCCTCCATGTCCTCGCCATCACCTGGCCTGGCACAAGCAGTCTTCAGTATTAACACTGATAGGTGTGTAGTGAGAGCTCGTCATGATTTTAATTTGCATTGATCTCTTTATGGAGTCATAAGAGTTCTTAGAATATTCTAGATGCAAGTCCTTTATTAGATGTGAATACCTTCTCATTCTGGTGGGGCTGGCCTTTTGTTTAATTACTGATTTTATGAAGAGCAGTAGTTAAGTTTTTTCCTCTTTTTTTGGTTGATGGTTTCCACCTCCTGAGAAATCTGTGCCTGTTCTAAGATTGCAAAGATACCCTTCTTTGTTTTCTTCTGGAAGTTGTGTAGTCCTGACATTCATATTTGGTTCCTGATCTGTCTTAAGTGAACATTTGTGGTAGTTGTGGGGAGGGGGTTGGCTTTTGTTTTGTTCGTGTGGAGACCATGTTGTACCCACTCCATTTGTGTAGAAGACTTGTTTGTTCACATCAGCTGACTGCATACCTATAGGTATGAGTCTGGACTCTGGCCCCTTGGGTTGGTCCTCTCTGCCAGCACCCCACTGTCTTAAGTTCTGCAACTTGTAGGATATCATGAAATTGCTTAATGTGAATCTTTCAGCTTTGTTCTTTCTCAATATCTTGGTGACATTTCTAGGTCCTTTGTAGTTCCTTACCAATTTTGTGGTAACCTTACTGATTTCTTGCCCAAATGGGCCCGCTAGGATTTTGATTAACATCACATGGAATTTATGGATCAAATTGAATTGACATACTGATATGTCAACAAATTGAGTCAATTCATAAACATGAGACTCTCCATGTCCTTAGGCTTTCGTTAATTTCATGCCATCCTAAAGCTTCTGTGTAGAGGTTTTGTGGGTCTTGTCAAATCTGTTTCTGAGTATTCTGTGTATTTAAATGCTTCTTAAACAGGAGTCTAGTTTAATTTTCTAATAGGTTTATTGTTCACATATAGGAACATGATACATGTTGACCTTACATTGTCCAAATTTGCTCAATTTACTTAATGGCAGAAGTAGTTTTTTTCTATATTCCTGCTTGTGCAATCGTGTCCCTACAGGTAGAAGTGGCTGTACTTGTTCTTTCCAGGCTTACACCTTTTGTCTGTTTTTCTTGTCCTGATGGCACTCACTAGAGCCTCCAATACAATGTTGAATAGATGTGGTTGGGAGAGATGGCCTTGCCTGGTGTCTGTCCTCAAGGTAGAAACATTCAGTCATTGACTTATTTTTTATAAGACTCTCCTTTGTTCCCAGATGCTTGGCCCTTCATCGCCAAGGCTCCTTACTGAATGACCCCAGCTTTTCCCACCAATTTAGAAATGCTGCCTTCACTGCTTGTTTCTTGTACTTCTGTATGAAGATATGCCTGTAACTTTGATACCTAGAAATGTAACGGAAATCAGAAGGGGTAGTTAGAATGTAGCAGAGTGCATAGCTCTCAAGATCAGAGCTAAGGAAGTATTTTTCAAAGTGAGGGAGCACCCAGGGTGGTGATGGAGAGAACCAGAAGGAGAGACTGAGCCCTGTGCTGTTTCTGAGAGCCTGTCTGATGAAGGGTTGTGTTTTATGGCCAGAAAAGCAGCCACAGCTAGTAGAGACAGATTGGGGGAGCTGGGCCAGTTGTAGGCACAGGTGTCCCAGTGAAAAGCTCCTGGGCTCAGGCTCTCCGAAACTGTTCTGAGGCTGAGTGCAGCGCTGCTATGTCCGATCCTTCAGGCAAAGGCCAGGATGGAGGAGGTGGCAAGACAGACAAGACACTGGCTGACTTCGCAGCTGAATATGCCAAGTCCAACAGGAGCACGTGCAAGGGCTGCCTGGAGAAGATAGAAAAGGTAAGCCTAGGGGTAGGAGTGTTAACTCCCAGAGCCTCTGGGGGTCTGGAGCTATATCCTTAGGTGTTTTAAGACAATATACGGGGGCTTCCAGTGCTAGCCAGCACTAGTGGTTAAGCATAACCTGAGGATCTCATAGGCCCAGAACTGCTGAGAATGTCCCATCTGAGCTCATAAACCTGGTCCCCGAGGCCGCATGAGCTTCTGGATTGTGGGTTTTTCTCTGCCTCTGTGGGACCTTCATGTATAAAAAAAGGCTGAAGGGTCTGCAGGCAGGGGTGCATGGTGTCCTAGGTGGTGGCCCAAGGCTGGCTGTGCTTATGTCTGCTCCTGGCCAGCAGAACATTCTCAGGAAAGACGTGCTCTTCTGCCTGGGTGGGTGGGTAGATGGCTAGTTGGAGTCGACCCTGTTTAAAATGGGGGTGCTGAGATTTAGGGTAGCACATAATCCTTGGTAACAAAACAGACAGCACCTCCCAGCAGCCCTCACCATGCCCTTGGTGTGGACCCAAGGCCCCGCTATCTGGCCAGCCCAGGTTACCCCCATACTTCTGGATTTCTTGTACCACATGTGGTTCTTCCTGTAGGGCCAGATACGCCTGTCCAAGAAGATGCTGGATCCAGAGAAGCCCCAACTGGGCATGATTGACCGCTGGTACCACCCGAACTGCTTTGTTAAGAACAGGGAGGAGCTGGGGTTCCGGCCCGAGTACAGCGCCAGTCAGTTCAAGGGCTTTGGCCTCCTCACTCCAGAGGATAAAGAAGCCCTGAAGAAGCAGCTCCCAGGAGTCAAGAGTGAAGGGTAGGTGGGCGGGGCAGGGGGGTGGTTCCGTGAGACCCTGCAGATTCCAGGCCACTCCCGTGTCTCCCTTTGATGACTGCCAGCAAGCCAGGGGCTGCAGAGTGAGAGACAGTGACAGCCGCGCTCAACCCCTTCCCAGCTATGGGGCAGAGGACATAGGGAGAGCTGTGGGGGTTCCTGCTTCCATATCTGATCGACAGACAGGCAGAACCAGCCAGTCATCCCCTCCACCCCCAGGTTAGCATTTCACACATTTAGGGAGGGCTCTCCTGTCCTGAGTATTCCCCCTGCCAGGGCCAACTACCACGTGTCCTGTGACTCCCTGCATGACCTGCTTCCCCATCCCCATTGCAAACTTTGTGTCTGGGTCTCTGATGATGGTTAGGAGGATCATGACAGGAGTACGGAGAGCAGTAGATTAGAAGCTCCTTGGTTTACCCTCAAAATTGTATGGGTTTCATATGGTCTTAACATTTAGGATGGGGGAGCCCAGTCATGCCAATCTGGAGTCCACAGGCACTTGTTCTTTCCCACCTCCCTCTGCTGCTCCCTGGGCTGTAGTCTGGAGTTGCTTGGTGTAACAGGCCTAGCTAGGGAGGCATGGCAGGGCCATGCAGGGCTGTGGTCAGTGTTAGGATTGGGGTAACCCTGACCTCCCCATGATCAAGCAGCTGTCAAGCACTGAGTTCATCACACACCAGTTCATGCACAGTATATGTGGCTCTGGAATATGTATGGAAAGTGGAAAATCGAGCTCATGGATTGAGTCCTCAGGACAGCACAGCCCATGATGTGTGCAGGAAGGCATAAGCTCATGTTTATGCCATCACAGCACCTGAATTGATGGGGTGCTTCTGATGTGATGGGGATAATTTAGTTAGCCATCCCCATGGTCTTGTTAGGTACATGGTATTCTGTTTCATGGATGAGGAAACTTGTTATGGTTTGAAGTCGGGTCCATAACAGCTGAAAGTGAGTCTTAACCACTGTGACTGCCCTGTTCTGGGGGCTGCTGCTGACCCTCCCTGCCTCCTTCAAGTCAGGGGTGACTGCAACCAGCCCAGGCAGACTGAGTAGTGGTGCCAAGACCATCGCTGCCTTGGTAGGGGTTTGAATGACAGTGCAGCCCCACCTCTGAGAACAGCCCTAGGAGCAGCCCTATATTTAGCTTGAAAGGCTTGGCCCCTGGGACAAGTGATTCATCTTTTTACAATCCCTGCCCTCTGGCAGTGGGCTTACCTGTCACGGTCCCTGCCAGAACTTTCCAGGTGCTTTATTTGTGCGAAGAGGTACATGAGGGTTTGACATCAGATGGGGTGGGGCCTGAGCCCTGGTTCCTACATGGGCTGTTCCAAGTTCCTAGGGCAAGCCCCAGCCTCTCCTTGGCAGCAGAGTATGCCATGAGGTGTGTGGTGCCTGTTGGCCAACACTACCTGGGTGGACTGCAAGCTCGTGGGGGCAGAGTGAGATGCAGTGCTTTCAGGGCCTGGCAGACAGGAGTTGCAGGGACAGAAAGATCCTGCATCCCCTGAGTCACTGGTTCCAGGGTTCTGATGGCTCTGTCACATCCCATGTCTCTTTCAGGAAGAGGAAAGGAGATGAGGTGGATGGGATGGATGAAGTGGCCAAGAAGAAATCTAAAAAAGAAAAGGATAAGGACAGTAGGCTTGAGAAGGCCCTGAAGGTGAGCTCTGAACTGTGTCTCTGCTCACTGTTCCGTCTATTCTCTGTCCTTATCCTGGGAAGAAAGTTCCAGGGGGTATGTGCGTCCCACTTAGCCAAGACCTCTAAGAATTCCCAAACTGAAAGCAGTTGAGAAATAGCATGGTTCCCCCCCCCCCCATCCTCCACTTCTTGCCTAAAGGAAAGCCCAGCTTAGGGCAACGGGTTCTAGACCAGTGCCTCACCAGCCTCACACCCCAGACACATCGCCATGCATCCTGGATCTGGTGGGTCTGGCACATGTCGCACATAGAATGTTCAGTTTTGGCATAGCAGACTTTCTCGGTCCGGATGAGTGGCTGGAAGGACAGACTTGTTTCCTAGTTCTTGTTTGCAAAAGCAATAGAAGACACATAGCAAAGGAGAGAACCACCCATTAAGTCTATTGTCATCGACCAGAAAGATTCAGCACTGTGTTGATGATGATGTGTTGAATCAAAATAGAAGGTATTGATCAGAAAATGCTGGGTGTTTGGGAAAACCAGGGGAGAACCGTCCTCAGTCATTTTTGGGAACATGATTTCTGTGTGCCATCTGCTTGGTGCTCATGAGAGAATTCAGTTTTTGCCAGTGGTGTAGAAATTCGAAGCAGTTTCTGATTTGGTTCAAGCTTCTTTTTTCTGTTATTATTATTTACTTATTCATAGAGACACAGAGAGAGAGAGAGAGGCAGAGACACAGGCAGAGGGAGAAGCAGGCTCCATGCAGAGAGCCCAAAATGGGACTCAATCCTGGATCTCTAGGATCGCGCCCTGGGCTGCAGGCAGCGCTAAACCGCTGCGCCACCAGGGCTGCCCTGGTTCTAGCTTCTTGATAAGAATCATCGATACAGTGTAATTGTCCTTCAGTGAAACCATGTCTGAAGTGTGTAAAACTGGCTTGGCAGGGTTGTGGTTGGTGTTCTTTTGCACTTGCCCTCTGCCTTTTTTGGGTGTTTTCTCAAGCACCATCATAGATAAAAAGAAAGTTGGAAATTTACATGTTCCCCTGGCCTTGCCAGCCTGGCGCATCCATGTCCACTGGCCCTCTGACTTTAGTCAAGCAGGTGAAATAGTTCGTTTCCTCCGTTTAAACTTGTCCTGCTTTGGGCAGCCCGAGTGGCTCAGCAGTTTAGCGCTGCCTTCAGCCCAGGTCGTGGTCCTGGAGACCCGGGCTTGAGTCCCACGTCAGGTTCCCTGCGTGGAGCCTACTTCTCCCTCTGCCTGTGTCTCTACCTCTCTCTCTTTCTCTCTCTCTCTCTGTCTTTAATCTCATGATTAAATAAGTGAAATTTTTTTAAAATGCTTAAAAATAAACTTGTCCTGCTAGACTTGCCACCTTGTACCCGTAACTGGCGATGTGGCACGGGTGCAGGGGGATGCAGGGCAGGTACAGCAGAGCTGGGAGCAGACACCAGATGTGTGTGGTGGCACTTTGCTGGTCGCATTAAAACCTTCCTCACTTGAGGGGCGCCTGGCTGGCTCAGTGGATAGAGTGTGCGACTCTGGATCTCAGGGTCCTCAGTTTGAGCCCTATTCTGTGAGGGGTAAAGATTACTTAAAAGTAAGATATTTTGAAAACCAGATGCCGTTAAAATCCTCACGTGGCGTGGAGGGCAACTCCATGGGGTCAGCGAGGCCAGCATTTTTATGTCTGGTTTGCAGGGGTGTGGTCTGCGGCCAAGAGTGGTGAAGAGCTTGTCCAGGACTGTAGCAAGGAAGGAGGTTGATGGAATCATGGGCCGGGTGGTGGTCAGGGTAAACAAGATGCTGTAGTGCTTCCACAAAGAGTAGGCACTGCATGCATATTGCCTCCAAGATGGAAAACTCGTGTTCTGAAAAGCACAGATCTGTTCCTGTGTGATGCTTAGTGTGATATGCCACTGAGGCCAGCAGGGATGCTTGGGAATCGTCACTACAGCCATGTCCCGGCTCTTCCCTCTGAGGTCTGTCTCTCCCCGGCATGCTCTGGTTAGAACAGACTCCACGGGCATGTGGAGGGGACCAGCTTAGAAGCACAGCTCAGCTGCCCCAAGAGGACACCAGTAGAGGCGGGTAGAACACACACACACTCCACCAGCCCCAGTGGGGTCTCTGTATGGACAGGGCTGGTCTGTCAGCTGCCTGGCTTTGTCTGCAGGCCCAGAACGAGCTGATCTGGAACATCAAGGACGAGCTAAAGAAAGTGTGTTCTACAAATGACCTGAAAGAGCTGCTCATCTTCAACAAGCAGCAAGTGCCATCTGGGGAGTCAGCGGTGAGCTGCCTTCGTGTACAGTGAGATGCAAGAGGCGGCCAGGGTGGTGATGGGAGGAGTGGAAATGCTGTGGTTCTGTGGTGTGGTCTTTGCCATCGCAGTCACCACATCTGGGGACTGGTAAACCCCATACGTCAGCCCTGGGCTTAGGGAGGAGACCAGGGTGGGCTATGAATATGCCTTGGGTGCTTGTGCCACACATTTTGGCTCAGACACCCAGGGACTGCAGGTCTGGAGGGCGTGGAGCCCCCCGTGGTGAAGGGAGGCTTACCTGCACCCCACTGGTTTGCCCCACTGGCTCTGCTCCTTGTGCGGTAGCAGGACACTATTCTAAGTCACCAGGGGGTAGGGACTGTGGCACTTCATGTGGAGACGTGAGGCCTCTCAGAGAAGTCCAAGCTCTGCCTGTAACCAGCTGCCCCGAGGAGTCCATGTCGGGGCCAGCCCTTTCTCTCTTAGTTAGCAAGGTCTTCCTGCTCTTCCTCCTGGGTCGGTAAGTGTCCTTCCCTATAGCCTCTCCTCTCCTCTCTTGACCTGTTTGCTACCTGGCTTCAGATCTTGGACCGAGTGGCTGATGGCATGGTGTTCGGTGCCCTCCTTCCCTGTGAGGAATGCTCAGGCCAGCTGGTCTTCAAGAGTGATGCCTACTACTGTACTGGGGATGTCACTGCCTGGACCAAGTGTATGGTCAAGACACAGACACCCAGCCGGAAGGAGTGGGTGACCCCGAAGGTAAGTGGGTGTGTGGGGGAGTGGATTCTTGGATGTTAGCAGAACACCGTCATCCCTCCTTCTGGGCTTGTTCACACTCCAAGTCACCATGACTGCAGTGCTGTGTTCTTAGTCTTTCCGACAAGGCCATCCTTACACTCAGAATATAAAACCGTATTATTGGTCTATAAGTTTGCAAACTCCACAAACATAGAAGCACAGGCAGTCCTAGCAGGAGTACAAGTTTTGTCCTATTGGCATAAGGTTTTGACGATTGGCATTGTCCTCTTGCTTGCCAAGACCATGAAGTACCTTTGTATTTGCTTATTGAAGGCTTCCTGTGTGCCAGGCACTGTTCTAGGCACAAAAGACCCACTGGTGAACAAACGAATGATGATAATTCCCGCCTCGGTGATAGGAGACAATTTCCTAAGGATGTTTTCCTACCTTAGTGCTAAGGGGAGTTGGGTCCGGAGTTCAAGTATCTCCTCCTGTTGTAGTGGTTTTTTTGTTTTTTTGTTTTGTTTTTTTTTTAATGGGAATGCATGTTGAATTCTCAGGATACCAAAAACTCACTTGGAAATCCTCAGTTGGGACTGTCTGCACCCTCAGACTCTGTGTGGGCAGGGCTGCCTCACTTCTTGTGCTTGTGCAGGAGGCCAAGCCTGTGGGCCGGTGGCACGGGACTTAGCATGTCACTCGGGTGTCCCACTGGCTCCCCGTCAGCACAGCAGCTACACTCGAACTCTGTTTTCCTACAACCCTCTTGCCTCCCCTGCTTGCTGCCATCATTGTGCCCCACCTCGCTGTTTTCTCTATACTTGTACTTGAGCAATCACTCGAAAACAGCTCTGACCTCATCACTGCTTGTGTCCTTAAGACCTCAGTGATTCCTTGGGTCACATGGAAATATTCTCCCAGTTTTTCTGAGTTTGCAAATGTCACATACCTGTGTGTGGTACCTGTACCCCTTTTACTATCTCTGAGAAAATGAAATCATAAGGAGTGGGGACCCATTTTGTATTTCACAGGCCAGTTGCACAGCATTGTGCTTACTTTTGAAGGTACCTGTGTGTGTAAGACCTATTTTCAGGTCCACGGTGCCTGCCGCCTGTGCAGATTCACGGATTCCCAGCTCCATGCGAGCCTGCTGCTCTCTGTGGGCCTTCCTCAGGCTCTGTGCTGCCCTTGTCTTCGTGGGTACTGTCACTGCCACTGCACATGCACACACACTATCTCTCTAGCTCTTTACATTCCCAGCAATAGAACACTGACCACCCAGTGTTCCCTGCATCCCACAGTACATCAGTCATACGTCTTTGCTTGGACCCTGCTTTTTTGGCCCCTAGCTGCCTAAACAGGTCATTGCCTCCAGGGAGCCCCCCCAGAGTTCCCCATCTGTTGTCACATTAGCCTTCACGTGTCTGACCCAGTCAGCACTGAACTGCTTTCTTGAAAGAAGAAACTCTTCATAACCTCACCATGATAATATGGCACAGTAAGTGTTCAGCATGACTTGGAAATGGTCTGTTGCTCCTTTGATCTGGGGCATTCATGGAGCACAGGTACACGGGAGTGGGCTCTTCCTTGCCTGGACCGTGCTGTTCTGAACTCCGGCGGAGTCCTTATGGAACACTTGTTGCTCTCAGCAGCCGTGTTACCTTCTCAGAAGGGAGGGGAGCTCTCTGGTTTCCTCTCAGGAAGTAACCTCTCTCCCAGTCAGTGCAGTCTCGGGAGGTGGGCATGTGACCCCTGAGGGGCCTCTCGAGGGCCAGGCCTGGGGGTTTCAGGCCGTGGCAGCTGATTCATGATTGGTTGATCTTTAAGGAAAATTCTTTGCTTACAGCATCCATGCCAGCATTATCCTAAATGTGGAAGCACTAGAAATAAGCACTGTGTTTGCAGTGATCGTGTATTTTGTGCTGGAAATCTCGAATCTTTTTTAGGATTTATTTATTTTAGAGCAAGCAGGGGGAGGGGCAGAGGGTGAGAAAGAATCCCTTTGGGCGGGGCGGGAGGGATCTCAAGCAGGACCTCCCCCTCCACTGAGCATGGAGCCTAACAGACTCCATCCCACGATCCTGAGATCACAACCTGAATGGAAACCAAGAGTCAGACATAACCCACTGAGCCCCCCACGTGCCCCATTGTCTTGTTTTTTTGTCATTCCTTATCACAAGAAGTAAAATGAAATTCCTTAGTTTGAACGAACCAAACCTTTGCTGTGGCAGATGGTAATTTTAAGGGAGAACTGGTTTCTTAACTGAAACTTTAATTCTTTAGGAATTCCGAGAAATCTCTTATCTCAAGAAATTGAAGATCAAAAAGCAGGACCGGATATTTCCCCCTGAGACCAGTGCCCCAGTGGCAGCGGCACCTCCGCCCTCCACTGCCTTGGCGCCTGCTGGTGTAAACAGCTCAACTCCACCAGGTAGGGCTCCAGGGCCGCCTGCAGGGAGGGGGGGGCCCATGATCTTAGCAGGAGGAGGGTCTCTCCAGATTCTCTGTTTGCCAATCCTTAGGGCAGCCTTACCGAGAGTGACATTCAGAATGTCGTCCAAACCACACGACAGACTTTGCTTTCGTGCCTCTGGGCAGCCCTGTGTCCATCAGTCATCCTGAGCTTGATGGGATGGTTGGGTCTTTTGCACACAGAGACCTGCTAGAGACCTTGGCTGCTGAAGCAGGTTCCAACTTCTGTGAATACAAATATTCCACACCACAGACACAGATCAGTTGGTGGTTTACCATCCAGAGAAGAGACTGGCTCTCTTTGTTCACTCAGAGACACATGGTATAGCCTAAGGGCTACAGCCACAGGTGGGTGGGTGGAAGACAAGGGGCTGACCCTGAATGTGAGCCTGTTAATGACCTCCTCCCACCTCCCAAGGAGGCCTACGTGTGCATGGTCATTCTGAGTCAGTCTGTTATTTGGGGTGGGTGTGGGGTCAGTCTTGACTTGCCCTCACAGGAAGGGCTTGAGGGACGTTTCCCTCCCTGTTCTAGGAGTGCGGAGCCAGCCCTGATCCACCCTCACCACACCCAGGCACAGCCCCTGTCATGGGGCTTTCTGATCTGGGCTCCGTGCTAGGGAAGTGCCAGGGTCTTTGTGTTTGGAATCGGTTACCTAGCTTGGCATCCTGCTGACCACAGCGTGGAGTGACTGCCCTTAATGAGTCTTAGGTTCATAAGTATCACATAAGAAATTGCGAGTTGGGAAAAGAAAAGTAATTGGGAGCTCAGCTCTCTGCCTCCCGTCCCACTACCAGCCTGGTGATCCCCACATGCAGCTTTCTGGGTCTCCCTGTGGGACAGAGCCAGGAGACCCTGCTGGCCAGGCCAGCCTGTTCACAGGACAGTGTTGTTATGTGGCTTTTCCCCTAGCCTGGTCCTTTGTGTACTAGGGGACGAGACAGGCTCTCCACTTGCTGTCCTATCCTGCTTTCCTCAGTAGCCCTCGGCCTCTGTCTTCATATACTTATCACTCGGGCACCAGAGGGGAGCTGAGGGTGTCCAGGCCCTGCAGCCTGTCCCAGCCTCCCTGAGACCTCGCTGCCTAACCACTGTTCTCTTTTCCCAGGTAAGCCATTGTCCAACATGAAGATCCTGACTCTTGGGAAACTCTCGCGGAACAAGGATGAGGTGAAGACCATGATTGAGAAACTCGGGGGAAAGTTGACAGGCACAGCCAACAAGGCCTCCCTGTGCATCAGTACCAAAAGTGAGTTGAACCAGGACACCTGGGTGGCTTAGTGGTTGAGCACGTCTGCCTTTGGCTCAGGGCATGATCCTGGAGTCCCAGGATCGAGTCCCACGTCAGGCTCCCTGCATGTGTCTGCTTCTGCCTGTGTCTCTGTCTCTCTTTTTATGTGTCTCTCATGAATAAATAAAAATCTTAAAAAAAAAAAAAAGTGAGTTGAACCTGGTTGTAGAACAGGTGCACGGTGTGCTTCCTGCCATGGCAGTGAGCTTGAGTAAGGGGACACTGAGTATGGTGTGGCATCCACAGGGCACTCCCAGGTAGGTGTCTGGTCAGCAGCATTGTTTGGGTTTGAAGGGAAACCAGTGCCTGTATTTTGTGAAGCCACTCTGTGTCATGTGTGTTCACATGCTTTCTCTTCTGAGCTGACCAGAGCGCCTCACTTTGGGGACATGAATGGTCTTGGCACAACCACAACCACTGAGGGCTCTGAAAAGCACAGCAGCTGCATGGACAAGCTTGGGGGTTTGAGGAACAGCAGAGCCGGGGCGGGGCTGACAAATACCTCCTATACGAGGGCTCCTTCAGGACCAGGAGAGGTACTTGTCTCTCCTACCCATAGAGTGAGGCAAGACAGAAAAATGGGGATGAATTCAAAACAAAAGAACACAGTAAAGTCTCAGAGGAAAAAATCTTGAAGAATTGGAGATAAGTAGCTTACCTAGTTAAAGGCACTCCACACACTGGAAGCAGGACAGATTCCTGCATTACCTGTGAAAAGCTGGTGCTGGTTCCTCACAGAAGTGGAGCAGACAGTCCTGAGATGCATGTGGAACCACAGATGCTCCAAACAGCCAGAGCAGTTTTGAGAAAAGACAGAGCAGGAGGCATCATGCTCCCTGATTGCAAACTACATTACGAGCTCTAGTATCAGTAGTGTGGAGCTGACGTGTGAACACCCAGAGGTCAGCGGAACAGGGTAGAAAGCCAAGAATACACTCTGGAAAAAGCCAGATCCCTGCCTCACACTGCTCACAAAAATTTACTCAGAATGGATTGTAGACTTGTATGTGAGACCCACAACTACAAAATTCATAGAAGAGAGCACAGAATAGACGGTGAGCTCCTTGACCCTGGTTTTGGTTGATTTTTGACTCTGGCACCAAGAAAAAAAAACAGACCAACAGGACCACATCAAACTAGAATGCTTCCGCATGTAAGGGAAATTGAATTAAGGGGCATCCTGCAGAGTAGGGGCAACCAGTTGCTTGTTGTGTGCTTGGGGATGCCCTGGGGAGGTGCAGGGTCGAGCACTTTCCTATCGTTTGGGCTGCAGGTGGCTCCTCTTGGGTGCATCTGCCCACAGGCCTAGACCTGTGTGCAGGAGGCGGCACTGTACATGGGCCCCCAGCACTAGGTGACAAGGAGGAGCTCAGGCTCAGTCAGCAGGGCTCTGGCTTTACTTTACACTTAATGCTTCGGCTGTTCTTCCCCTGGTTTGAACAGAGGAGGTGGAGAAGATGAACAAGAAGATGGAGGAGGTGAGAGAGGCCAGCATCCGAGTGGTGTCTGAGGATTTTCTCCGGGACGTGTCTGATTCCACCAGGAACCTTCAGGATTTGCTCTCCGCCCATGTGCTGGCTCCCTGGGGGGCTGAGGTGAAGGCAGAGCCAGCAGAGCCTGCGGCCCCTAAAGCCAAATCAGGAGCTGTGCTCTCCAAGAGGAGCAAGGGCCCTGTCAAGGAGGAAGGTGAGGCCCACAAACTCCTGAGATGGTCTGTGGATGCTGGCAGACCACTCCCTTGCCCTGCCTTCCACCCCACCCGTATTTCCTAGTTCTGTTTTACTTGAGCAGTTACGGTTCTTGTCCCCTTCCAAGGCGTCAACAAATCTGAGAAGAGAATGAAATTAACTCTGAAAGGTGGTGCTGCTGTTGATCCAGATTCAGGTGAGCACACAGGAGCGGGAGTGGATGGGTGGTCAAGAGACTAGGGGTGCCCAGGCCACACCTGTGCCCTCTTACCTCTTGGGCGTCATCTGACTGGCAGTATGGTGTCTGGGGGTGTGAAAGCCCCCCGCCCCTTACCGCCTGCAGACCCCCTTCTCCCGGAGTGCATTGGCCCCTCATGGGAGTTAAAACAGGGCGCCCTGCCTCTTCCACAGGTCTGGAACACTCTGCACATGTCCTGGAGAAAGGTGGGAAGGTGTTCAGCGCCACCCTAGGCCTGGTAGACATTGTGAAGGGAACCAACTCCTACTACAAGCTGCAGCTCCTGGAGGATGACAAAGAAAGCAGGTGTGTTCTGGGGACAGGACGGAATGCCTGCGAGGTGGCCCCGTGAAGGGGGTAGGCCCGAGAAGGGTGTGGGGAGGCCTGGTTCCCTGGAGTCCGGCCCCCCCAGCTTCACAGGGTGTGTTGTCCCACCATCTCCCAGGACTCTTAACGGCCCTTTGAATCCAGAGTGTCTGACCCCTGTACACACGTTTGGAGGTAAAGTTTGGTGGGACCAGAACTTGTGGGTTAACCTGGACTGTTTCTTGTTAGCAAGTAGAAATTCTCCCCACTGGAAGTCCAGGAGTTAGTTGAAAGGCAGAAGCTGTGAAGCGGTGGCCCTGTGGGAGCCAACTCAGCCCTTTTAAGAAACCGTGGCCAGCGGCCATCTGTAAGCACTGGGTGGCTTGGTTCTTCCCACTGCCTCTACTTCTCACCAAAAGTTTCACCTGGAAAGTGGCTCAGAAGTGACCCTGAGGGTCCAAACTATCTAGTAGGCTACTTAGATTTTCTGAAGAAATAAGCCTTCCAGCATGTGGATTATCATCTGCTCTGGTGGCCCACTTTAACTGGTTTTCACTGAAGGGGCAGCATGGGCTTTCAGATCTTGACATTTCTTCAGGACAGTTGGGGAAAGCACCTCCCAGACCTTTCCAGGGAAAAACGCAAGCAGGGATTGTGTTTCTGTATCTCTGTGCAAGAACCCAGAAAACCTCCAGGAAGCCCTAGATCTTCTTTAAATTCTTTGGTTTACTTAAAAGTGCATACAAATAAATCTTGTGTCTGAGGTTCTGATATCATTTTATTGTGACCTAAAACTCAGCTTATACATTATTTCCATTATTTTAAGAAAGACGAACTCCCCCCAAAAAACTAAGCAGCACAGTGTGTCGGGTACTTGTGTGTACCCCAGGTTGGCATGGGAACAGAGAATGGTGGCCTGACACTGTGGGCTCAGCCTCCATGCCGCTGACACACATGTGCACATGAGCCCCTGTGCACACACAGACACACCCAGTGCTTGTCACATCTCAGCCTCTGAGCTGAGCCCCAGAGCCTTCAGAATCTTTCAAGCATGTCCCTAACGGTTGCATCTCTTGAACACGGGACTGCCAAATGATGCTTACTGTATTTCTTTGAGGAGTGAAATCAGGTGTTTATATAAAGTTAGAGTTTATTATAAGCCCCGGGGTTCACTCCACAAGCTTGCCTGCCAGCTGCCAGTGTAACCTGTTCTTGGGCATGTCCTAGGGCCCATTCACTGATGATGAAATTTGAAGGGGCGTTCTTTAAAGTTCTACTCCTCAGTTCCATCAAAAGCAAAAGTCCTTTGTTACAGTGTTTTTTTCTGTTCTCTGTGTCAGTCAGCATCTTGGGGGTTGAAGCTCTTTCTCCTCCAAGTGATGTGGCAGGGAAGAGAAACCTCCCGAGATGTGAGTGGCCAGCCCACAGTTTGTATCTGATCCTTACCCTCCCTCCACGCCCTGTCACAGGTACTGGATCTTTAGGTCCTGGGGCCGTGTGGGCACCGTGATTGGCAGCAACAAACTGGAGCAGGTGCCATCCAAGGAGGAAGCCATCGAGCACTTTATGAAATTGTATGAAGAGAAAACTGGGAATGCCTGGCACGCCAAGAACTTCACAAAGCATCCAAAAAAATTCTACCCTCTGGAGATTGACTATGGCCAGGTAATCACTTAGCTTCTTCCATCATCTGCTTTTGGCAAAAGCAATGGGTGCCAGAGTTTCTGTAATATGCCTTGGGTCAGACAGCCTCTCTGGTAAATGGTTCCAAATGCTCAAATAAGTACTAACACTGATCCTTCTGAAACTCTTCCCACAAATAAGAGTCAGGGGGGGTGGGGGGACGCTTCCCAGCTTGTGACGTGAGGCCAATGTTACCAAACTTGAGGCTTGTGACACCAAAGCCAGAGATACGGTAGGACAACTCCAATGTCCGTAGGGTTATAGACACAGTCCTAACCACCTGCTAATTAATGGGGCGCAGCACAGGATTTAATACCTGAGAATGCAAGGTCAGCCCAACACGCAGAAACCGGTGCACTGCAGCAGGAATATAGTAAACAAATCACATGGGCATCCTCACAGATAGAAAGCGCATGTACGTATGAATCAAATCCACATGGTGCAGGATAAGCTCAGACAACACAGGTAGCGTGGCGGGGGTCAGTCTTTGCTCACTTGGTGCAACGGGAGTAATTCTTCAGATGCGTCTTCTTCCCTGACCCTGTGTTTCATCACAGGTCATGTGACCTGATTTATCATCAAGATAGAATTACAGTGACCCGGGCTCTCCTAGGTTATGGTTTGGGGGTCCCAGGTCTGATGGTTTCTGCTAACACATTTGTAGCTAGCTCACCTTCCTGTGTACGTCACCAGATAGCTTTATGGAGGTCTTCTCTGGCGCGATGCTTACCCTGGTTTTTATATGAAAATCTGTGACAGTTGTCCCTTGAATGACATGGAGGGTTTGGGGTACTGACCCCTCCCCCCATGCAGTCGAAAACCCACATACAACTTGACTCCCCAATTCACTAATTGCCTGCTGTTGACCAGGAGCCCTACTAGTAGGAAAAGTTGGTTACAGCTTATTTTGTGTTACATGTATTCCATACCGTAGTTTTATAATAAACTAAGCTAGAGAGAAGAAATCATTATGAAGAGAAAATACACTTTTTTTCTTAATGATTTTTTATTTATTTAAATAAACTCTATACTCCATGTCAGATTCAGAATCACAACCCCAGGATCAAGAGTCACATGCTCTTCTACTGAGCCAGCAGGGCATTCATATATTTCTTTTTTAAAGAACAGAAAATCCAGGGGCACCTGGGTGGCTCAGTGGGTGAAGCATCTGCCTTCGGCTCAGGTCATGATCTCAGGGTCCTGGGATCAAGTCCTCTGTTGGTCTCCCTCCTCAGTTAGGAGTCTGCTTCTCGGGATCCCTGGGTGGCGCAGCGGTTTGGCGCCTGACTTTGGCCCAGGGCGCGGTCCTGGAGACCCGGGATCGAATCCCACGTCGGGCTCCCGGTGCATGGAGCCTGCTTCTCCCTCTGCCTGTGTCTCAGCCTCTCTCTCTCTCTGTTTGTGACTATCATAAATAAATAAAAATTTAAAAAAAAAAAAAAAGGAGTCTGCTTCTCCCTCTTCACTTGTGTGCTCTTTCTTTTTCTTTCTCAAATAAATAAAATCTTTTTAAAAAAATAATTTAAAAATCTATGTATAAGTGGGCCCACACAGTCCAAACCTGTGTTGTTCAAGAATCAGCTGTACTTTAATAAAGGTGGGGGGCCATGTTTACTTCCCAGAGGTCCAGAGATTTATAGAGGAGTAGAGATTTTAATTCTGAATCTTTGAGGCTTAATGTGTTTCAAATGAGTGGTTTCTAGTTAATAGAGTATTTTAAGCTCTCACCATTAAAAATAGAATTTAGAGGTACCTGGCTGGCTCTGTTGGTAACAACTTTTGATCTTAGGGTTGTGAGTTTCTGAGACCCATGTTGACTTTGGAGATTACTTTTTTTTTAAGATTTTATTTATTCATGAGAGTCATAGGCAGAGAGCGAACCAGGCTCAATGCAGGACTCGATCCCAGGACCCTGGGATCATACCCTGAGCCAAAGGCAGAGCCACTCAGGCATCCCTGGAGATTACTTCAATCTTTAAAGAAAAATAGAACTTTAGGGGCACCTGGGTGGCTCAGTGGATGAGCATCTGCCTTTGGTTCAGGTTGTGATCCTGGGGTCCTGGGATCTATTCTCCCATGAGGCTCCCTGTGGGGAGCCTGCTACTCCCTCTGCCTGTGTTTCTCGTGAATAAATAAATAAAATCTTTAAAAGAAAAATAGAATTTGTATCTGTAACGACGAGTTTGAGACCCTGGAGATTGACTCAGCAGCGTTCCCTACTGATTAATTTTTCTGATTTCAAAAATAACATTTTAGAAAATTTGAGAAAGACAAAGACAAAATCATAGTCAACCTAGAGTTAGTACGGTTACAATAATGGTGTATGTCTTTAGTGCCTCTGTCTCTCCACGGATACTTTTCCTCACCAGAGAACTGGAGTCCTGCTCCACAGGCTGTGTTGAGAGCACCCACAACCACCTATGTAGATTATACTGTTGCAGGCGCTACATTTTAAAAAGTAAAAAGAAACTGAAACTATCTTAATAATTTATTTTCCTTTCTTTTTTTCTCCCCTCCCCCACCTTTCTGAAACTAAATCTTTGAAATCTGGTGTGTTTTTATTTTAGCCCTTGTGACACGTCTGCATTCAGACTGGCTGTCTTTCAGAACAGCAGCCAGTGAGTTAATCTGCACTGGTCTGGAGCAACTATCTGTTAGGGCTGCACAGATGTCAGGTTGTAGTTCATGGCCTATAAATCATCTGTAATGAGGCTACTGCATTCATAAATATTTTTGTGGTTATTACCCCTAGCGTTGGAGATATCGAGTCACAGAGAATATGTACTTACGAAGGGTTTTAACCGTTAACAGTTTGCCTTCCAGTGGAGCCATAAGCAGGGAATACAAAAGCGTTGCAGACTCCGTGTTTGGACATGAAGTCAAGCTGACATCTGCAGCCAGGGGCATGAACACAGCACAGGTTCCTCCATGCAGCTCAACAGATTCCAGGATCAATGTTCACTCAGAGCAAATACCAGCTGTGGCTAGTTGCTAGGGACAATCTGATGGACAGGCCACAGTCCCTACCCTACTCTGGTTCATAAGTGACAAGAGTTCAGACATTGTGAATGCAGTGTCCTGACCTAGCCTGGGTTCTTTTTTTTTTTTTTTTTTTCCTAGCCTGGGTTCTGCAGATAGCAGGAGTATAGTCTTGTGCTCTTAGCTTGTCAGGGAGCAGGGATGAGGCAGGGGAGGATGGAGAGCTCATGCATCAGTCTGTGTGGCAGGAAATGGGTCTGGATACTTGATCTTTTGGGACTGTATAGAAGGTTGTAGGAACTTCTTACAGAGGCCCTGGGGTGAGGCAGTGGGAGAGGAATGGGGAGGATCTGTCCAGAGTCCTCTTGGTCCATAGTGGGCCCTGGGCAGGTGATGAGCAGGAGGGGGTGAGGGCATGTGGCAGAGGGTGCCTGCAGGTCAGCCTGCTTAGAGCTGAGCACTTGCAGCGGCACTTAGAGGAAGGGTCTGATCCTGGGGCAGGCTCCTACGCACTCCTCCTGGCAACACTCCCTCAGCCTTTGCTGCCATTGACACTCGGTCTTGTGGTGTCCTTCATCTGCCGCCCAGATGCTGCCACCATTTCACTGGGGTGGTTGAACGGGGGTCTCTTACCGATTCAATCTCTTTTCCATGAAGGACGAAGAGGCGGTGAAGAAGCTGACAGTGAAGCCTGGCACCAAGTCCAAGCTCCCCAAGCCTGTACAGGACCTCATTAAAATGATCTTTGACGTGGAAAGTATGAAGAAAGCCATGGTGGAATATGAGGTTATTGAATTTTTCTTCCTTTGCGAGCTCTGCTGGGGTTGAGTTGAGCGCTGGGCCACTAGCGAGCTCGGGCTGTTGGTGGCAGGTGTCCGCTTCTGCCTGGGCCGCTCATGCCCTTGCAGGGGATCGCTGACCTGCCATGAAATGTACAGTGTGCTAGGGAGAGCTGGCCTCTGGGTCCCCCGTCCCTTGCTCTTGTCCCCTTGCTGCCATGTGAGCGCATGTGGGTGTGTGGCTCAAGGAGGCGGGGTAGGCAGAGTTGTTCTGGAAGTTCAAGGTGTAGCCCATTTACAGTGACCAGGGAGCAGTGCTGAGCAGGTGTGGGAAATTCCTGACACTTAGGCCATCAGAACTCCTCCTGCTTCAGGGAAAGGTGGGGGTGGGTTTGTCCTGTTCCTCCTGCCCAGGGCAGGATGGGGAGGGCCATGGATGAGACCACCTGTCCCTGTTTGTTCTCCAACCTGGCTCAGCTTTCCCTGGGAGGTGAGTGTGGAATCCCTGGCAGGGCCGACCCTGTCCAGCTGCTATTAGAGAACAATGTGGAGTCCTAGAGGTCCTCTAACAGGATTACAAATGGCCAGGACTAATGCAGTGCCATTCAAATAAACCCCTGTACCGACTTCTGTCAGGAAGCCTGACCAGTATGACAGCTGGTGGACGAGCTCAACAGGGGCATGGGCGCAGGGGAGGGATGGTCTCCATTTTTTTTATGTTTTAGGAGAAATGTTCCACATGACATTTCTAGCTTCCTGTGCTCTGGTTGATAGAATTTCTCAGGCCAGTCTCCTTTAGAATACCTACCATTCCTGTCCTGGCTTTGGCTCAGGTGCCTTAGCTTCCCAGGAAGAGACAGGCCAGGGGCCCTGCAGCTGGGAGCACTGGCCCTGCTCTTGTCTCACAGCCTCCTTCAGAGCTGTGCTCAGAGCTCCTTCCTCTGTGGCTCCCAGAGCCAGTTTCTGGTCCGTACTTGGGATGCCACGCTCCATTGTCTCAGCATGGTTCACCTATCTTCCTATCTTCCCAGACCTGGCTCCGGCTACGTAATGTTCTGCAAACCATATCTCCCCTCAGGGTGGAGAGTTTCTATTCAAGGGGAGAGAAGCCATGTGTGTGGTCAGCATCAGTTGCTGCAGCCACTGGCCCCTGCCTGGTGCTCCTTCAACTCCATCTGTGCAGGTGTGGGGGTGCACAGGGGGCCCTGGGGACTGGGAGCAAGCCACATGGGCCAGGATGCTCACTAGGTCTGTGGGTGACCTTGGAGGAAGGTGTAGCTGATGGGGACCAGGCCCTCTAGCGGCGATTCTTGCTCTTCCACTACGTCTTTGCCACGGGTCTTAATGGTAATTTCTCAGCTGTGAGCGCAGCAGCGTCGCTCAAATAATTGTGGAGCCTTTTAAGATGACCAATTCAAAAAAGATGGCATTAATTTGAATATAAGTAGATATGTTCAGGAGTTGTACTCCTGAAAACCTTGTTCACCACTTGATAGTCCTTACTCACCTGGGAACTGCCCAGGCTCTGAGACCCCAGGGGATGCCATATAGGCTGGCCCTTATACTTGCTTTGGGCCTGAGTGGAAGTCGTGCTGGGCCCTCTCCTGGAAGTTAGCTACCCTAGTGCAAATCGGGTAGAGGAGTCCCTGGTGGCTCATCACTGCGTAAATGAAGGGAATATGACCCCCTCTCACTCAGGCCCTGCAGGGCAGACTCTCTGGATCTCCCCATGAAGACCAGGCAACTGTGTGATCACTTCCAGCAGGGCCAGGCGGCCGGAGGCGGCACCCTCCAGCTCTGCCATTGGCCACCGCACAGATAGGCTTTCAGAGGGACAATTCTCCCCTGTTTTCTCAGATTGACCTTCAGAAGATGCCCTTGGGGAAGCTGAGCAAACGGCAGATTCAGGCTGCGTACTCCATCCTCAGTGAAGTGCAGCAGGTAAAGACCGGCCCATGGCTAGGGGGCAGCCTCTCTGGGGGTAGTGGGCTCACTGCGGGGCATTGACTGGGTCAGTGAGGTACTGCACCACAACTCAGGAGGGCCTAGGTTTTTTCAATTCAGTACATATGGTAAGTGCCCGCTACTTGTCAAAAGGGGTCACAAAACTAATGAGTTAGCTGTATTTTCAGTCATCAGATGTATAACAAACTCTTAGAAACCAATAAAGGCATTTGGTTCTCCTACCTCCTGAAAATAGCCTGATTTTGTGTGCTCTGAAGAGTTAGGCTCAGGGGCACCTGGGTGACTCAGTTGGTTGAGTGTCCAACTCTTGAATTTGCCTCAGGTCGTGATCTCGGGGTTGAGAGACCAAGTCCTTTGTCAGTCTCCTTGCTCATCAGGAGTCTGCCTGAGACTCTCTGACCCTCCCACTGGTGCACCCGTGTGCACTCTCTCTAAAATAAATAAACTTCAAAAAATTGAAATTGGGACACCCAGCTGGCTCAGTGGAGCTTTTGACTCTTGATCTTAGGGTCTTGAGTTCAAGCTCCACGTTGGGTGTAGAAAGTACTTAAAATCTTTTTCTTTTTCCTAAAGATTTTATTATTTATTTGAGAGAGAACATGAGTGGAAGGGGCAGAGGGAGAAGCAGGATGCCAACCAAGCAGGTACCTTGACAAAGGGCTCTATCCCAGGACCCTGAAATCATGACCTGAGCTGAAGGCAGACTTTTCACCAACTGAGCCACCCAGGCGCCCAAAGAGAAAATCTTTACAAAGGTAGAAAAAGGCTAAAGTTATTTTGCAGTTACTAGGAAATCAAACAGAAAGCAAAGTATTTTTTCACTTTGGTTCATCCTCATTGAACATCACCTTACCGGGCATCCACCAGCGTCCCCTAGTCCACAGGTCCTTTAACACTGTGCTGTGAGGGGCTGATTAGGGGGCAGGGGGGCAGGCCTGGCCTGTGAAGGAAGAGGGGCACCCAGGAAGCTGAAGTGAGACCTTCCTGCTGAAGCAGACTCCCTGCTGGTACTTGGAAAGAAGCCATGAGACAGAGCTCTTAAATCCAGCAAACACTGCTCCGAGCCCTGGCCCTTCCCTTGCTACCCACTCGCTGAGCTGTGAACGGTCTCCGCCCATGCTCTGCCCTGTTCCAGAATCCCCAGGAGAGGCTGGTAGCGCGTCCTTCCCCACGATGCAGAGCCTGCGTGGTGGGGGAAGGGAGGGGTGTTGGGACCAAGCTGTTGTGCTTTTCCACCCTGTGGCCATCCCGCTGCCTGTCGGTCTAGTATCACAGCGGTCTAGCTCCTCCATCTCTGCATTTACTGAACACTTACGTATACGGAACACGAATTGGCGTTGTGGCAGCAAAGGGAGCTTGAACTCCCTGCCTTACAGCTGAAGATCAGTGGATTGGTGTGGAGGGGCCACCAGAATTCATAGGAGTGGGGCTTTTTCCCTTTCAACATTTTGCTGTGAAAAGTTCCCAAACACTCACAAAGTTGAGAAGGTTTTATGGGAATGCCCCTGAGCTCACCACCTAGATGCTGCAGTGGACACCTTGCATTGTGGTGGGAAGTGTTGCAGGTCCATAACGATACAGGTCTTTTGGAAATGAATGCTTGCACGGGAGGGGGATCCGGCGCTCAGGCTGGTGTAACACTAACGTGCACTGGTCTTGAACATGGTCTCTGTGTTTCCTGGCTTGTGTCCACCCCGGACTCTGCTGCCTCAATCTCTGTGCCCTCCCCCAAAGGCAGTGTCCCAGGGCAGCAGTGACTCCCAGATCCTGGATCTCTCGAATCGCTTCTACACCCTGATCCCCCACGACTTTGGGATGAAGAAGCCCCCACTCCTGAACAACGCGGATTGTGTGCAGGTAGCACAAGGGGTTCAGGAGGGAGCCTCGGGTCTGCGGGGCTTTGGTGCGGGTTCTGGCTGGTGCTTCCTTAGAGTAGAGGCTGGTGCTGGGAGGACCACCTTTGGGTCCTCCTTTTGAAGTACAATTTCTTCCCACATCAGTGCAGACCGACCACAGGCAAGACAGATGTGTTTTCCTTCCCTAGTTCTACCATATTAGTCTGGGGGAACGAGCCTTAGGAGCCGGACAGCCCTTTCTAACCACGTGTTCCTCCCCGGTTTCCGTCTCTGCCTCATCCGGGTGCCAGCGATAGGTCCCCTTCGGTTCTCCCCATGGCCTTGTAGCTTCTGGCTCTCCTCTCCCCCAGGGAGCACACCCCTCTTGGTGTCCCATGCTGTCCCCGACCAGCTGGGGGGTCCTCCTTTCACTGTTCCTTCTGGTTGTTCTCTGTGTATGGATTTTCTCTGGTAAAACAAGGTGTGTCTCCCTCACCCAGGTCCGTAGCCCAGGGTTTCCTATCTGTTCTTCCAGGCCAAGGTGGAGATGCTGGACAACCTGCTGGACATCGAGGTGGCCTATAGTTTGCTCAGGGGTGGCTCTGATGACAGCAGCAAGGACCCCATCGACGTCAACTATGAGAAGCTCAAGACTGACATTAAGGTAATAGGCACCCCCTTCTCTGGAGCATCCAACCACTCATCCCGAGAGCAACAGTCCCCAAACTACAACATGCATTTCTCCTGGAGGCCTCCTTAAAACTAATGGCTGGGGCCCAGGAGCTGGCCTGATTTCAGCATGTTCCCAGATGCTGTGCGCCTGGCCCTTGGAGAACCCAAGAGCTTCTCATCTGTATGTAAGCACCTTGGCCAGGCAGCTTCCAAGCCAGGCCTCTGGTACAGAGACTAGTTTTTGAGCAGCCTTCCAGAAAGTTCACTTTTCCTTAACCTAGAGAGGATCTGTTTTTGGAGACTTGTGTGCTATGAACTCTATAAGGCTTGTTGTGCCCATTTCCAAAGTGGAAGCTCCTAGTGGCAGTCATACTAGTACATGGTACCTAGGTTCATACTGTGGACTTGAGGTGGTGCACAGTTCCTGAACTCTGGGAGTGTTGGGGGCTTGGGCACTCAACCTCCAGCTTGCCTTAACCTTGAGTCTGATCTCCTTTCCCGCGTGTCTCCCTTCCTGGGACCCTGCGGTGTGGCCAGGTTAACGTGAGCCTGGAATGAAATATTTACCTCAATGGAAAGAGCCTTTGCTTTATTACCTAAGACAAAGCAGAATTCTGTGGGTCCTCAGAGAGTAAGCCACCAAGGTCACTTGTTGGGTCCCTGGGGCACCTCCTGATGGGAATGCTGTGGGCCCAGTTCTCTGTGAAGGGCTTATTTGCTTTCTGTTTACGATTCTAAGCCTTTTAAGCTGTGAAGAAAACCAGAATTCCTGGGTTTTCTGCACTTTGGCTGAGAGTATGAAACCTCGGCCTTCCTCATAGTGCATGCGTGTTTGTGCGCCGTGGATAATGTTAACGAGTAGGCGGTTGTCAGGTAGACACCCTGGCCATGGTGCGCCCAGCCCTGAGAATTCCAGAGACTCGGAGTTCTCATCCTGTCCTCAAAACCTGACAGTTCATGCAGTGTCGGCCCACGTGTGGGGTGACTGTACTTGGGGTCTTCTGCACTCTGACTCCCAACAACGTTGTAGGTGGTGGACAGAGATTCTGAGGAAGCCGAGACCATCAGGAAGTACGTTAAGAACACTCACGCAACCACGCACAACGCATATGACCTGGAGGTTGTTGATGTAAGACTCTTCCTCCTCTTACCATTGTTTAGTCCCACAGGCTCCTGCCTACTCACTCCCGCCTGGGTCAGGCAGGGGAAAAAAAAAAAACCTTTCCTTTACTTTAACTAGAGGAAATGACTGATTTGTTGGTTGAGAAAAATTAGCAGTGTTGTGATTTGGGGGGCGGCTTTGTATCTCTTTTTCTGTTCCTTTCCAATCTCAAAGCCTAGATGGAGACCCAGAATGTACAATGAGACGCATCTCGGAGCACCTCTCAGGGGTGCCTCTGCTACCTGTAGCGTTCAGGGTAAAGGCAGCCTCTGCAAGGTGGGGTTCTGGTGGAGTAGCTCATCCCCACCTGACCCAACCTCCTCTCTCTCTGCTGTGGCCTCTAGCTCTAGGGACTGTTCCTGTTCTCCTGGGTCAGGTCAATCTGTTAACCAACGGCTTCTGGCATTTCCTTCCATTAATCCCACCCCCACCCCCGAGCAGATTTTTAAGATTGAGCGTGAAGGCGAGAGCCAACGCTACAAGCCCTTCAAGCAGCTGCATAATCGGAGGTTGCTGTGGCACGGGTCCAGGACCACCAACTTCGCAGGGATCCTGTCCCAGGGCCTCCGGATAGCCCCACCTGAGGCCCCTGTGGTAGGTGCCTGACCTGGGGCAGGGGCAGCACCTGCTCTCATGGCTGTGTCCATGCACAGCCCGACCAACCCCTGGGTGGGAAGGGCCTATGCCCCCGTACAGGGTCTGTTGCAACAGGAGATTTTGGCTGAGTCACGGCAACAGGGGACTATTGACAGACCTCTCTCTCCGGGCCCCTCACACATGGCACCCAGAGTGTCTGCACCTTGTCCTCCTGCCCCTAACTCTGGGGGATGTGGCTGCACCTCTATCAGCCATAGTTTCTGGAACAAAAGAAGCGGGTGTCTGGGCCTTGCTTTAATGGGTGTGTTGACATGCAAAGAACAGGCTTTGGCCCCAGGCCAAGCCGAGTCCAGACCTGCCTCTGCCGCTTCCAGCTGGGTGACCTCCATGAACCCAGTGTGTTCCTCAGGAAAACGTGGCATTGCCTGAGTGAAGCCCTGCCCGGACACAAGGGGCCAGTGCATCACCCACTGGATTGTAGAGGTGACCCGCTGGTCGGGGGCTTAGAGGCAGTCTTGCAACCCTCTCGCTTTCAGATTGTGAAAAGAGCAAAGAGGTCTAGTGACTGGCTAGTGCCATGTGACCTGGGCACATGCCCTGACCGCCCTGAACCCCATTTTTAACAGGACATAAATCTAATAAGCCAGCATTTATGGGGTGTTACACAGGCTGGGCACTGATCTACCTGCTCACTAAGTCATTTAATTTTCATGAGGGCCTCATGAGGTTCTTTCTCCTGTTCAAAGGGAAAGAAAGCTGGGTGCAGGCAGATTAAGTAGCTTCTTAGGTGCCCGGCGGGACCCAGGATCTGAACAGCCTGCTGCATGAGCTCAGCCTCTGTGTGTGCCTCGTTGCCTGGCTCCTGGTCAGCACTCAGGGGATCAATGGTGCCACAGACACCCCTTCAGTGACCCTTTCCAATCCTCCAGACAGGCTACATGTTTGGTAAAGGGATCTATTTCGCCGACATGGTCTCCAAGAGTGCCAACTACTGCCACACATCCCAGGGAGACCCCATAGGCCTGATCCTACTGGGAGAAGTTGCCCTTGGGAACATGTGAGTCAGCCCATCTTGGGGAGAGCAGCCAGTGGGGGGGGACGGACGGGTGGGTCCAGAAAGGGGAGCTCCCTTTGGCCGGGATGGGACCCTAAAAATTCCCTGCCACGATGGTAGAAACCAGTTCTAGTTAAGTGAATGAGGGAGACCCAGGAGTGCTTCCCAGTACCCAGGCTGAGGAATCCATCCAGGCCTTGGGAACTGGCGGCATCCATCCTTCTGTGGACTGCATAAGGGATGGTCACCCCCTCGCACACGTGTGTGCACACAGATGTTAGATTTTTTTGTTGGAGACCAACTCAGGTCAAACCGGAATCCATCCCAGTTTCAGATTCCTTGCAGAAAAAGTCAGGTTGGTCCTGCTTGCATTGGGCGGGCGTCCGCCTTGGTCCAGTCGTCATGACATGGGAGAGCAGGGTCATGTAATAGACCAGGGGCCCAGGGAGGGTGGCCTGGGCAGAGAAGCCTCCAGAGTGGCCGGCCACAGCTCAGGACAGGACCTCTCCTGCAAAGTTGCCACGTAGTAGCAATCGCTGGCACAGATTGTTCTCAGAGAACTGCCCCTTTACTGCCTAAAGCCAGGGTGGGAGGGAGCTCCCAGCAGGGAGGTCAGGCTGGGTTCTTCTTCTCACTTGGCCTCCTGCTGGTCAGACCTTTTGAGAGCATGGAGCCCTCAGAGGCCCTTCTGAGACTGTCCTTTCTCGTGTAGGTACGAACTAAAGCACGCTTCACATATCAGCAAGCTACCAAAGGGCAAGCACAGTGTCAAAGGTAACATGTTTCAGAAACTGCTGCTCCCTGGATTCATGGGAGGAGTCTGTGTGTCTGTGGCCAGCTGTAAAACAGCTGGAGGTTCATTAGAGAATCAGGCCACACGCTCGTGTGCCAGGATCCAGGGTTTTAACGTGACTCTCAGCTGCGGTGCTGGGGGTGGGGCTCGTGACGTTGGGGTGCCCAGAACATCTGGGCTTGCTGGAGTTCCAAGCACCTGGCAACCCAGGGTCTTACCTGCCACATTGAAGTGGCTGCTTTGGACCTATGCTCAGAAATAGGACTGGGGTGGGGGCAGGTGAGATCAGTAAGGCTCTGGCCCTGGGACCTTGATTGGTAACTACAGGTTTCTGGCTGGAAGGATAGAATATGGAATGCATGCGTATCTTTAAGATGAACACACAGACCCAATGTAAAATGGATCTCCTCTTGAAATGTTTTCAGTCTCCATTCTCACAGTTCCTATCATGCCTTCTGCTCTGCAGGTTTGGGCAAGACGACTCCTGACCCTTCCGCTAGTATTACTCTGGATGGCGTAGAAGTCCCTCTTGGAACTGGGATTTCCTCTGGCGTCAGCGACACCTGCCTGCTGTATAACGAGTATCCTTTTCTGAGCATGCCAGACTATATGCCCCAAGGGATGTCGAGGGGGGCAGGCTGACTGCACACCCTCTGTCGGACCTGCACTGGGGGACAGGCCAGGCCCCCCGCCCTTGCCAGCCCGGTTGGTATGCGGGACGGGGGCAGCCAGCATGAAACCAGGCACTCCTTGACACGCTCCCCTTCTAGGTACATTGTCTATGACATCGCTCAGGTCAACCTGAAATACCTGCTGAAGCTCAAGTTCAACTTTAAGACGTCCCTGTGGTGAGCTGGGGCGTGAGGCTGAGACACAGCCTGGTTGGCAGGGATGAGGGTGCCCAGTGCCCCGCACTGCCTGACTGGGCAATAGCCGCTGTATCACCACCTGGAGATCGACCTCCACACCGTCTCCTTAGGAAGGATTTCCTACGAATGTTTGCTCACGTGTTAAGCGATGTTTCCCCCGCTTTTCAAATCCTTTGTTTGTGTGGGTCTGGGGGTGGGGCGGGGGGGTGCCCCTGCGGCCGCACCCTAGTGGGGACGACTGACAGTAGAAGAGGAAGGGGGTTCTAGACTAGTTCTGCAGGAAGAACCACGCACGTCACGACGTCTGCCTTACTCACTGGCTTCCCGGGGGGTATTCCTTCCGCCCTTCTAAGTGTTCACGTTTAGTTTCAGTTTCGGAAAAATGTTAAGCATTTATTTTGAGGTAAAAATAAAAACTAATTTCATACTACTTAGGTTTTCTTTTTTATTTTGCATTTATCGTCTTTTTTTCCCCCACTTTTGTATGAGTTACGTGGGGAGACCAGGAGGAGGAGGGATGTTAACAATTTCTCACACTTAAAAATAAAGAAGTGCTTTCTGTTTCTGGACACACTTGGATGTGGAAGCCCTCAGAACGCGCAGTGCAGCGAATTAAAAGTTGCATTTGAAGTTCCTGTATTTCCCATGACTAGTTTTGTCTTCCAGATTAAAACGGTATCACTGATGCACGCACCCAAGGGCTAACAGTACTTCTCAATTAAAACAGAAATGGTTTTTACATTTGTTGTGTATTGTGTTTGGTCTCATTCCAGTTGGATCTGGTTCATCCTCAGTACAAGGTCCATAAAGACTACTGGGGGGCATTTGCTTCTGGGGGGGGCAAGAATGTCAGGCAGCATATGGCATTGCCAGTGGGAGGAGCGCCCATCTAGATGGCAGAGAACCAGAAGTCAGGGGCCCGCGGCCTCTGGTAATCAGGTAGGTGGTGCTGGTGGGGGGCTTGTGGGCCAACCCTCCCATCCACAGAGCACACAGCACACCGCCTCACGCCACAGCCGGGGTGGGGGGGGGATGACCCCAAAACATGCTAGGGTGATCGCAAGGACACAGGGCCTTTGATGGGAGAATGAGAAGTGTGGGCCTCGGTGTCAGGCCCAGTGAACCAATGACTTCTGAAACAAGTTTTCACGGGGTTTTTGGTGAGGGAAACGGAGCAGTCGTCGTTCCTGACCAGAGACCCAGGCAGGCTTTCTTTGATGGCAACAGCAGGGGATTTGGGGAATCCACTTGAAAGTAGGTCCTGTGTCTGTCCAGTGTCCTCCACTCGGCCCTCGTGCCTTTGACCTGAGATGTGCTCCCGATCAGCCATTCAGCAAGACTCAGGCTCTCTGGATCCAGAATGTTCTGAGTTCTTCACCATCCTTGGCGCAGAGAACGGCAATTACTCTCCCAGTCCTTGATTAAAGTATTTTTAGGTTGGAGTGATTGCTCCATGGGTTCCCTCCTCACAACTGACTTCCTAGAGTGACGCATTTCTAAATTCATATCTTCTAATAAAAGGGCACCTGCCATACTATGCTTCAATATTTATATTTTGAGGGACACCTTTGGCTCAGAGTGTGATCCCAGAGTCCTGGGATCGAATTCCGCATCAGGCTCCCCGCAGGGATCCTGCTTCTCCCTCTGTTTGTGTCTCTGCCTCTGTCTCATGAATAAATACATAATATCTCTTTTTTAAAAAAATTATGAGTTTCTTTCCTTACAAGTCCAGGCCCATCCCAGGGTGTAGCTGAAATGCATACTGGTAATCTTAATTTCTCTTTATAAGCCTTTCATGGAAACAGGTGCAGCCCTGGGTCCGGGTGACCATGCCGGTCCCTCCAGGTGGCAGCTGGCAGATCCCCTTGGCAGTTCAGCCTTGCCACCCTTGGGGTGTTGCCGTCGCTGGAGGCAGAGAGCCACCCCTACGACATCCCAGAGCTCTGTGCCTGCGGGCTGTCGCCTGGGCGAAGACACCACCACGTCAGTGTCCACGCTGAAGGCCCGCCCAGCGCATTGTCTGTTGCTGTGGAAGTCTGGGTCTCAGACCTGGACCTGCCAGGGTCGTCCTGTGACACCCATGTTACCTGGGTTCCTTAGGGGTTTCCTAGGTCTCTATGTGGTGTCACTTCCCTTAAGATCTGTTTCAAGTCCCGGAAGATGGGAGTTTGGGGGGGTTTCTTTAAGGAATGACGTAAGACCTTCAAATGGCAACTTGTCTGGGGCTGGGAGTTTGGGGTTTAGTGAGGTCTGGTAACAAACCGCACCCCCTGCCCCTTGGCGGCCTCTGTCCACTCTCCTGGGGGGCAGGGTGCAGTACCAGGTCTATTTACCTCTGAAGTTAAGTCACAGGAAGGCACATTTTTGGAGACTGACTTTGAAAAGTAAAAGAGAAATGTGACCCATAAACACCCCTGGTGACTGGGGCCGGGCTGGAGGGCGGTGCTGGCGGCAGGGACCCCCAGGTGTTGGCCCATGTCTGGGAAGCGTGGCTCCTCAGGGAGCTTCCTGAAGGGATGTGGGTCCATCTTACAGGATCTGGTATACGTTTTAAATCCAACTGCTAGGGCAGCTCAGGTTTAGCGCCGCCTTCAGCCCAGGGCGTGATCCTGGAGACCCAGGATCCAGTCCCACATCGGGCTCCCTGCAGGGAGCCTGCTTCTCCCTCTGCCTAAGTCTCTGCCCCTCTCTGTGTGTCTCTTGTGAGTAAATAAAATCTTTTTTTAAAATAATTAATTCAAAAAATCAAATAAATAAATAAATAAATCCAACTGCATGTTGCTGTCTCCTGCAGCCACAGTGTGTGGGTCTGGTGGCCAACGAGGGAGGCTAGTCCTCACAGCAACCACATCTGACAGCCGCTTGGTTTCTGCCCACCCCCCCCCCCCCGAGCTCTGCTGGTTTGGAGGTCTAAGGCCTCGAGGGAGAAGTGTCTCTCCTTGGGGACACAGTAGTTCCACTGAGTCAGAAGAGGCTGTGCCGCCTGGCTGGCAGGGGCTCCTTAAAGGCTGCTGTCCCCACAGCAGAGAAAGGGGAGCGGTCTACTGACTGTATCAAGGGGGAGGTTGTGCCATGGAAGTGAGGACCTCCCAGCACTCAGGCGCTCCTCCTCCTAGACTCAGGAGCATCTTTTAGAGTCAGAAGCTCCTCCCAACATCCAGGAATTCCTCCTCCCAGCACTCAGGAGCACCTCCTAACACTCAGGAGCTCCTTCTAGCACTCAGGGGCACCTCCTGTGTCCAACAGCAACGGTTAGTGGGAGCCAGCAGCCCCCAGCAGTGACACGCAGGGCTGTTGAGGACTCAGGCCCTCAGGGGTGAAGGGTTGGGTACTCAGCGGGGAAGAACTCTGATAGGCTGGTCTGACCAAGGGCAGGGGAGATAGGGAATGGATGGTGGAAGGAGTTGTAGGTTAGCAGGTTTCTGACCAGCTGTGGGAATGCAGACTGAAGTAGCCCCTGGGACCTGAGTCTGACATGTGTGATGATGGGTTCAAGTGGCTGCAAATATAAAACTGGACTCTCATCTGTGGAGCATCTATAAATGTCTAGGTTAGGGTGCCTGGGTAGCTCAGTCATGATCTCAGGGTCTTGGGATGGAGTCCCACCTCAGGCTCTCTGCCCCCCTGGGAATCTGACTCTCCCTCTGCCCCTCCCCACACTGATTCTCTGGTTCTCTCTCTCTCTCTCTCTCTCTTTCTCTCTCTCTCTCTCTCTCTTTCTCAATTAAATAAAATCTTAAGAAAAAGTAAATGTCTAGGTTATGTCCATACCCCAGATTCCTCACCTCCTACCTCAATGCATTCTGAACTCAGAGGGCTACTGTTGCAGAACCAGTGGTGGGTGGCGCTTGGGGAGCTCAGTCAGTGGAGCATCTGCCCTGGGCTCAGGTCATGATCTCGGGGTCCTGGGATTGAGTCCTCTGTTGGGCTCCCTGTTCAGTAAGGAGTCTGCTTCTCCCTCTCCTCCCCCTGCTCATACGCTCACTCTCTCTCTCTCCCTCAAATAAATAAAATCTTAAAAAAAAAAAAAAAAAACAGTGGTGGGTGCCTCATGGGAGAAGCAGAGGTCAGGACTCAAACAGACGAGTCCTGGATGCCAGGGGTTGCCTGAGCCACAGATCCCATCTGGCCCTTTCAACCAGGCCTCTCCCTCATTGACCAAAAAGATGAATCAAACCATTCACAATCCCGGAAATCTTTTGGTACCTATCTCTTTGAGTTGTTTGTTTGTTTAAAGACCTTATTTTTAAGTGCTCTCTACATCCAGCATGGGCTTGAACTCACAACCCCAAGATCAAGCAAGAACCACATGCTTCTACCCACGGAGCCAGCTGGGCAGCCCCTTTGAGCTGTTTTGAGAGTGTGTGTCCTAATCCCTGCAAAATACCTGGCGTGGTCCCTGACCTTGACATGCCCTCAATAAATCTCAGCCGTTCCTGCTGGAGTCCCAGAAAATGGCCTGAGTGTGAGTCCAGATGAGAATGGGGAAGCCAGGGGCCAGGGTAAAGACAGCAACCTTGTGCACGGTAGTGGGGGGCTAGACAGTCTCAGGAGGAAGAGCCCCAGGCTGTTGAGAGGCCCTGTGCCCCCTTCAATCCCCCAGCACACCGGCCTTCCCAGGGTGGCGTCGTCCGTCCATGCCTCCTGGTCACCGTCTCTGCCCAATGGGCCCAGCCTCAGCCCCTGCCCCCGCCAAGGCCTGGCCCCGCGTCCAGGCAGGCCTGCTGGGGCTCAGAATAGCCCAGCTGCTGCCTCAGCAGATGGCCGGGCTAATTTTAGCCATGTGGTGCTCACCCAGGGACCAGGCTGGGCTTTTTAGATTTGAATAAGCCAGTGTGCAGCTTTGGTTTGGAGCCAGTAACAAAGCTTTGAGTTGTTGTGATCGGGTGTCTGCTGAGCACTTTACAGGCATTCCAGAAATACACTGTTTAGAGCATTTTGTTTCTCTGAACCGACAGGAGCCCAAACTACAGAGCAAGCAGGCGGTGCAGCCTGCGGGGTGCCGGGGAGGAAGCAAGAGGCCGCGTGCTGGCGGAGGTGGCAAGAAGCAGACACCACCCCAGCTCCTGCCCTACTCTCCCTGCTACCTGGCGGGTGGCAGGGCCTTGGGGTGCAGGCCACGTGGGCTCTCTTGCTCCTTTGTCAAAATGAAAGCAGCGAGCTGGCTTCTCAGCTCCCTGGTTCTGGGTCTGGACCGCTCCTGGTGGATGGGCTGCATTTTGAAGCTGTGGAAGGACAGATCAGGAAGTCCCCAACCACACAGGCCAACCAGGACCTGGGGACGGCCTAGTGTGATGTGGCCAACGTGGGACCTATTCTCACAGAAGCAGCAGACTCTGCCCAAGATCCCGACACAGGTTAGAACTGAGCCGTTTTTTCCCACGTGATGTTTCTTACTCATCAGCCTGCATCTTTGAAGACTGCCCTTCATGCAAATCCCCCCAGCACGTGAAAGAGGCGCTGGCCCAACGTGGCTTAGAGACCTCTGTTCCAGCTTCTTGGCCTCTCTCTCTGCTACGGAAGGTGAGGACCAGAGCAGACATCAGTAGGATGAGGAGACCCAGCTCTAGTTTGTGGCTTCCTAAACTGGTCCATGAACCCACAGAAGATGCTCCATGGCCGTTGGGGAGTCTGCTGTGACACACCTGCTTTCAGCTACAAGAGAAGGGAAGCCCACCTGATGTCAGCTCCAATGACAAGGACACAAGTTCTATCTCTGTCAAGACATGGGCAGTGCCAGGGTTGATTAATTCAGCTCTGCATTACTCTTGGTTTCCCCTTCATTGTTTCAAGATGGCAGCTAGACTCCTTTTTTTAAAAAAAAAGATTTTTTTATCTATTTATGAGAGAGAGAGAGAGAGAGACAGACAGACAGAAGCAGAGACACAGGAGGAGGGAGAAGCAGGCTCCATGCCGGGAGCCCGACATGGGACTCGATCCCGGGACTCCAGGATCGCGCCCTGGGCCAAAGGCAGGCACCAAATCGCTGAGCCACCCCGGGATCCCTGGCGGCTAGACTCCTAACATCAACAACCAAAAGCAGGAAAGGAGAAAGTTGCCCTGTCATCCGTCTCTGCTCCATTGCTCCCAGAAGACTAATCTTGTTGTCCAGGGTTGGGCCCCAGGCCTGTGTCCTGGCTACAAGGGAGGTTGGACACACAATAATTGGTGTTTGCAGCTTGTTTTTAGGGTGAGGTGGGCTCTTCCATTAAGGACCACGGAGTGGGGCCTGGTGGCTGCATGCCCCTGGGAGCACACCCATTGGTGTAAGGACTCTCCAAAACACAGAGGATCTCGGTAGAGGATCTCGAATTCTCCCTTGGCTGCTCTAACATTCTCTGACTTTCGTGAAGATGTAAACCACAGATATAGAGTCAGTGCCCAGAACAGTCTAAATGGTGGTACTTAGTGCTGACCTCACAGACCCAATGGGCTTCAGTGACATTGCCAAGGTCATTGCCAGACACTCCTGGGATGACTAAACCTCTACTTCCCTCTTTAGCTTGTTTTTTTTGCTGTGAACCCCCTTGTCCTTGCCCCGAGGATGGTCCTGCCCTGCTTGTCAGTAGTAGAAATTCTTTGCCTGAGCAGTGCCTGGGTTCCAGCTGTACTGCTGGTGATTCTGGGCCGCTGTGCTGCGAGCCACAGACACAGCGGTGAGGAGCTGTGGCGACCTCTGGGTGGGGCTGGGGACCCTCTGCAGGTGGGATAGGCGGGCCCCACGGGAGCCACAGTGTGGTCAGTCCAGGCATCTCCCGCACCAGCCCCACACAAGGACCAGGGGCTGGCTTCGGGCAGCTGGCTCGTGGCAACAATTGAGGGAACACATGTGACATCCTGTCAAGCTAACAGACACTTGACACAACACATCCCATCTATGTTATGTCGACAAGCACAACAGGTGACCCAGATCATTTGTTCTTCTCCTGCTGCCCTTTCAGAATTGCTCAGCGGGCAGGGGCGCCTGGCTGGCTCATTTGATGGAGCGTGTGATTCTTGACCTCAGGGTCTCGAGTTCAAGACCCCTACTGGGGGTGGAACCTACTTAAAAATAAATGGAATGGAATGGAATGGGATGGAATGGAATGGAACACAATAGAATAGAAAAATAAAACAGTTCAGCGAGGGAATCTTTCTCCTGCCCCTGGAAGAACATTCTGCAGGCAGGCCCTGTGACTTTGTCCTTCTGTAAAGAACAGTTGGCCTTTCACACCCACAATGACTCTGAAATTCAAACACAGTTTCAACTTCCTTCCACACACTGACCCCTGGCCTGGCTGGAGGTTTCTAAGTGTCAGAGAACTCTTCGCAGACTGTTTCCTCTGCATGCCTGTTGTGTTTTGAAGTCTCCTTCATAAATTTGATCTGATTGCACAGCATTTATTTTTACCCTCGCACTAGCCCTATGAGGGAAACTGAGGCACAGTGTAGCTGAGTGACTTGCCCAAGGCCGTACAATGAAGTACTAAGTTCTAGACATGCCTTTCATTGCATGACTGCCACACAAACCCTGCTGAATGGGTAGGCCGAGCGACATCCCTCCTTATCCAACCCAAGGCCAGCTACTAATGACTACATGGTTGGTCATTGTACAAAGTAAGAATTATTGCACCTCCAAGAAACCTTCTGGTGGTGGTAGAGGTGCCAGGTACACTGGTTGTGGTATCAAAGTTACTGTGTTGCATACTTTAAATAGATGCAGTTTATTGTAATTAAGTAACCCCTCAACGCAGTTGATTTTTCATTTTTTTTTGCTTTTGTTTTAAATATGCACCACATGGTGCATGGAGCCCCACGTGGGACTTGAACTCAGGACCCTGAGATCAAGACCTGAGTTGAGATCTAGTCAGACATTCAATGGATTGAGCCACCCAGCTGCCCCTTCAGTTGATTTTTAAAACACCAATGGATTAAGTAGTAATAATGGCCTCTTGCCTTCAGAGGTGAAGACTAGAGCCAGAGGCATCATTATGCACATCTGGCATCCACGGCTGGGTTGGACTCTGCGTGATGAGCCCTGGGGAGTCATGAAAGGGTACAGAGGTGTCCAGCAGGTTTCCAGAGAAGCCACATGACCCCACCCTGAGGGGAAGAGAAGACCAGCTCTTGACTTTCTGCCTCCTGCTTCTTGGAGAGCACGATTCCCCATGTTTCTTCCTATGGACTTTGTAACTTTACCGTAAGGTTCCTTCCTTCCTTTCTTTTTTTTTTTTTAAAGATTTATTTATTTATTCATGATAGATATAGAGAGAGAAAGAGAGAGGCAGAGACATAGGCAGAGGGAGAAGCAGGCTCTATGCCAGGAGCCCGACGCGGGACTTGATCCCGGGACTCCAGGATCGCGCCCTGGGCCAAAGGCAGGTGCCAAACCGCTGAGCCACCCAGGGATCTCCAGTTCCTTCCTTTCTTGAGTCAGTTCAGGTGGGTATCTTCCTAACCCCAGAGCCCCGAGAGCCTGTGCAGCAAGGGGACCCAAGCTCAGGCTCTCAGGCCCAGTTCCCTGCCTGTGATCCTGAGCATCACGTTTCTGCTGGGCTGGCCTTGTCCCTCCAGGTGCACAGCCAGCGACCCTCACATCTCTTCTAACTGCCACCAGGGCTTCTCTGGGAAAAGCGCAGCTAACGGTGACATTCACAATGACCCCAGGAGGTAAGACACAGCCCCCTGCAGGTGTGGCTCCGGCTAGGAGAAGGAAGGCAGAGGGAAGTCGCAGAGGGAAGCCACACAGAAGCCACTGATCCTGAGTCCCGAACCAGAGGACAGGAGGTCATGCCCCTGAACGGAGAGAGCCCTGGGTTTGTCCGAACATGGGAGTTACTGGGACCCTTTTCTGACTCTCTTGGGGCTTGAAGGGTGGGGGGCCTGACCCGGAGAGCCCACCTGCCGATGCCTGAGGGTAAGAGTGGTCCCTGCCAGGCTGCCTGGGCTTGAACCCTGGCTCCATCATCTGTGAGCCCTGGGACGGCTCACTGACCCCTTTGCACCTCCTCTTTTTCATCTGTGAAGTGGGGCTCATGGCACCTGCTCACGGAACTGTTTTATCTCATTTTCATGAATTAATAGGCATGAAGTTCTTAGATGGGTGCTCAGGACACAGTTATTGGCGTGTGACCATGGCAGCAAGGACTACATGGCTCTGGAAAGTCCCCCGACACTCAGTGGCCACTGGCCCCATGCCCCCTCCTCTCGGTGGCTTCTGTCCATCTCAGCATTTCAACCATTGTACTTGCTTATTGTGCCATCTACATGTATCAACTTTATTAGGATTGAAATCAGTTTTAAAAGGTGTTCAAGGGATCCCTGGGCGGCGCAGCGGTTTGGCGCCTGCCTTTGGCCCAGGGCGCGATCCTGGAGACCCGGGATCGAATCCCACGTCGGGCTCCCGGTGCATGGAGCCTGCTTCTCCCTCTGCCTGTGTCTCTGCCTCTCTCTCTCTCTGTGTGACTATCATAAACAAATAAAAATTAAAAAAATAAAATAAAATAAATTTTTTTAAAACTGTATTATGCAGTATAATGCAATTCTGTGAGAGAAAAACATTAAAATATACATGCCTAGAAAAATATGATTAAGACAACCACGAAACTTAAAAGTAGCAGTGTCTCTAGGTGGTAGGCTCACAGGGGACTTTTATCTTTTGGGTTTTTCACATTTTTTTCCACAATAAGCCTTTACAATCAGGTCATAGAAACAATGAATGTTTTTAATATGGTTGACGAATCTCTGCTTTCTGGCTACACTCTCCTGATCCCCGCTATGTACTACAGAGAAGCCCTGGTACTGGGGGCACCTCCTCTTTCCTGAGTTTTCCCTGGGGCAGGCAGGCCTAAGATAAGACACAAGTGGCAGGGGCCACGGGCACAGAGGCAGCTCTCTGCTGGGTCCCCCATGACCATGGCCTCCATCTGCACCAGCCAGGGCCACATCTCCAAGGAGCTACTGGCCCTTACCCTCCAGAGCATGTCCCTGAACGATGGCTGCTGGCCTCCATGCCCCAGAAACTTCCTCCATGCCTCATGCCATCTCCAGGTGGGAAAGACACAGGGACCCAGTTTTGTTTTGTTTTGTTTTTAATACCTTTCCTCCATTGGTATTTTGCCCCAGGTGCTCAGCTGAGGCATTCCAAGGGCAAGTAACCAACTCTCCTAGAGTTCTCTCCTTCCATCTATCAAACCACTGGACCGAGGAGGCCACATCACCTCCTGAAGCCTGGAAGCACTCCCTCTCCGTTTTTGAAGAGAATACTGTTAGCAAGAAATGATTTTGTGAGTGGGGGGTCAAGTGGCTGGCTCAGTCAGTAGAGAGAGGGACTCTTGATCTTGGGGTCATGAGTTTGAGCCCCATGTTGGGTGGGGCAATGGCTTAAAAATAAAATCTTTGAAAGAAAGAACAAAAGAAAAAAAAAAGAAATGATTTTGAGAAACACCGAAGTCAAATATTTAAATGTCTTCTGTTCTTTGTTATTCTAAGAAACCCTCTTGGAACCACCAACTTGGAAATCGTTTGGATTTAATGGACAGTAACTTAGTTGCTGGGCTGAAATGAAATAAGGTGGCAGGGCAGCCCAGGTGGTTCAGCGGTTTAGCGCCGCCTTCATCCCAGGGCCTGATCCTGGGGTCCCGGGATCGAGTCCCGCGTCGGGCTCCCTGCATGGAGCCTGCTTCTCCCTCTGCCTGTGTCTCTGTCTCTCTCTGTGTCTCTCATGAATAAATAAATAAAATCTTAAAAAAACAAAAAAATAGGTGGCAGAAAATGGGTGAATGGCTCTGGGCCCAGGCGCTGAGCACTGCCTCCAGCCACGGAGACAGTCCTGTTGTCCTGAGGCCTCAGCTCTCGATCAGTCGGCAAACATCAGGGGCTCAGTGCCCCTGCTCCGCTTTAGAACGAAACAGAAAAGAAAAGAAAAGAAAAGAAAAGAAAAGAAAAGAAAAGAAAAGAAAAGAAAAGAAAAGAAAAGAAAAGAAAAGAAAACAAGAACCAAACGGAACCACACGGTAGTTGGCAAGGACCTTGGATGGAAAACACAAAGGAGGGGAGTGAAGGGGTGACGTGGAAGCCAGGCTGAGCCAGGGCTGGGGGAGAAGCCTCTGGGGTTGGTTTTGGAGACTGCACCTGTCCTTGCGGATTTCCCGATCACAAGTTGTGAGCACAAGTGCTGGAGCTGGACGGTCCTCAGGGTGTTTAATGGAGGGATTCCATGGAGGGGCTGCAAGATCTGGGCCATCTCAACTTTAACATGGAAACTTCTGTTGCATGCAGGTGTGTTGGTTTAAAAATGCATCCACATGTTCTTTGGCGATTTTCCCTTCCAAGAGTGAAAGCTAATTTATTTCCCTTTCCATGTAGGTGGTATTCAATTAATTGCTTCTAGAAAAATAGGGCCTGAAAGGCACTGACTGTGGCTGCTCCTTGCCATCTCTTAGTTTTCTCTGGGGAAAGCCTAGGGCCGTGTTGTGAGGACACCAGAAGCCGAGGCCATGGAAGGAGTGAGCCCTGGGAAGGAGATCTGTGGGATGGATTCAGGCCAGTGGATCAGGCTTCTCAGCCTTGGCACTATGAACAATTGGGGCTGGGTCATTTTCATCATGAGCTCAAAGCACCCATCTAAGCTGCTTCCCAATCCCTGACCCACAGAAACTGAGATAATATACTATAGATAATACCTACAACATATAATTAATACAATAAATAGCATATATAGAGTATCTAAAGTTCCTGGGGGTGATTTATTGTGCAGCCATAAATTCAATTCAATGCACATAGTTTTTCAGAGGAAAAGAAGAGTCTCTACCTTTCTTCTGGTTCTCAGGGGGCATTCTACTTCAAAAGGCTTGAGGATCCCAGATCTGGTCCAGCCTCCCAGCCAGTGTAAAATTCCTTTCCACAACATGCTCGAGAGCTGGTCAAAAGGACTGCTTGGATGGTCCCAGTTTTCTTAGCTCATAAGGTCACTCAGTTTGTTAAAAAATTTGGCTGTACTGTACTGAGCCAAAATCTGCTGCCTGAGCTCCAGCCTGAGAGGCTGACCTGGTTTTTCAGATTTCCTTACCAGCTCTTGATCCCTGTCAAAACTTAGCTTCTCTATGCCCCTCTTTCACTTCTCCTCCTCTCCTTCATCCCCCTACTCCTCTCCTTCCTCCCCCACCCTTTCTTCAGACCCTTGTTAACTAGTGAACTAATTCTTGCCATTCTGAAAATAACAGCTAGCAAAAGCTTGTGCATATTCTGTTTAACACTCCTGGAAATAAGAGTGTTGGACAAATCATTTCGGGAGTGCTCTCTGCTGGTGGAGGTCCCCACTTGAGTTCAGGGCATTGGCAACTTGCAGTTGCTGGGCCTTTCTCTCCAAATTCCTTGAGGTCCTGGACATGCTGCAAACAGTTTCTTCCTGCCAGCTCCCTGGGACTGCTGCTATGTTTGAGGACTCTGGCTACCCTGACTCGCCTGCCCATCTTTCCTTTCCTGGGCTGCTACCTCCAGGGCCCCTATAGATTCTGTTGCAATCCAACCTGATACTTCTTCGCCTCTTTGGGTTTGTTTTGTTTTGCTTTTTGTTTTAAAGATTTTATTTATTTATTCATGAGAGACGCAGAGAGAGAGAGGGGCAGAGACATAGGCAGAGGGAGAAGCAGGCTCCATGCAGAGAGCCCGATGTGGGACTTGATCCCAGGACCCTGGGATCACGCCCTGGGCGGAAGGCAGATGCTCAACCACTGAGCCACCCAGGCGTCCCTCCTTCACCTCTTTGACACAGGTCCAGCCCTATGACTTCCAAAGCTGGCCACTGTGGGCCAGGACCACTTGCCAGAAACAAAATAGCTGCATAAAGAGAAACCACAGGGCAATGAACCTCTTTCCAGAACCCATTCAATCAAGGAGAATGCAAGACTTTCATTGGCTGAGAGCTCACGCAGTAGGAGGCCCATGCTGGCGCTCATTGGCTCAGGCACACAGCACAGCCGGCTCGTCTTGGCTAAGACTGCAGACATGAAGGTACTCTTAGAGCAGGGGAAAGAGTGACCCGGTCCTGTGAAAATTTGTGCTTGGGTGTTGTTTGAAAGATTTTATTTATTTATTCATCAGACACACACACACACACACACACACACACACACACACAGAGACAGAGACAGAGAGACAGAGGGAGAAGCAGGCTCCATGCAGGGAGCCCGATGTGGGACTCGATCCCAGGATCCTGGGATCACACCCTGGGCAGAAGGCAGACGCTCAACCGCTAAGCCACCCAGGCATTCCTGTTTGTTTTTTAAATAAAAATATTTCTAAAGATAAGTAACCTTGTAACAAGTTAGTGCTAGCAGGATGGCATTATGTAAGAATATGCACATATATTTACTCTCCTATTTAGAAAATAGACTAACCAAATTAAAAGCATTTGTCTCCTGAAAAGCCCTAACAATTTATTCTAACAATAGAACTTTTACATGCCTGTGCTGACTTTGGCCACCTGGGATAAATTTGATAAACTCTCAAAAGCAGTTGGTATGCTTGCCTGTGTGTTTCTGTTTTATTTTTTTATTTTTTAAAGATTTTATTTATTCATGAGAGACAGAGAGAGAGAGAGAGAGAGGCAGAGACACAGGCAGAGGGAGAAGCAGGCTCCATGGGGGAGCTCGACGTGGGACTCGATCCTGAGACTCCAGGATCATGCTCTGGGCTGAAGGGCAGGCACTAAACCGCTGAGCCACCCAGGGATCCCCTGTGCTCTCTCTCTCTCAAATAGTAGAATCTTAAATAAAATGAAATCTTTATTTAAAAAAAGCCAAGACCTAAATACAGACAAAAATTGGGGAGGAAATTATGCTTTAGAAGAGGAATTAGAATCATAAAGGAAGACGTTAGGTTGGAGGAGATGCTAAATAATTTTGAGGACAAAAATGCTGGTGATCAATGGAGTTGCAACATGGTTGCTGAACACAGAGGCCCAGGGGGAGGATTAGAACCCAAGAGCTAAGGTGGTAAGAAAAACAATAAATTCCAGGACCAGGTGGGAGCCAGCGAATGCACAAATAGTCATTAATACCCACTCTGTGTTTACTCATGCAGGTGACACCACAAATCCAACAACACTCGCAACCAAAGTATAAGATTTCCTCTCAAGAAGCCATTGAAGAGCACTCCATCCTGCACATAAGAGGCATGCAATAAATATTAGTTGAGTCAACCAGGGACAATACATGATCAAGGAGCAAATTGTTGGATCAAGGCTATTATGTCTTTGGGATGCAGAGAGGGGGAAATTGGGAGACTTGCTGGAATGATTCTAGAAGGGACCACGAAACATAGGAGCTGGGTCTTGAAACATAAAAAAGATTTACTTGGGCAGAGAAAATGGGCACAGATTCAATGACATCAGGGTGATGAATTTGCAATCGTGGATCCCTGGCAGTTATGACAGGCCAAATAATCCTATTACTATGATTCAGAGACAAGTACACTATTGACACAGTTACATTTGATGTATGACTACTTGTTTTTAATTTGAAAAAAGTAAAGTATTCCATTCAAACAAAAACATATGAAGAAGCTGGGAGCAACTAAGGAAATCCTTGTGCCACTCTTTTCAATGTCAGTAGGTTTTACATATTTTTTCTTCACAGATTTTTATTTATTTGAGAGACAGAGGGAAAGTGAGAGACAGAGCACGAATGGGGTAAGGAGCAGAGAGAGAGAGAAGCAGGCAGAGGGAGAGGGAGAAGCAGACTCACCGCTGAGCAGAGTCTGATGTGGGACTCAATCCCAGGACCCCAGGATCAAGCCCTGTGCCAAAGGCAGACACTCAACCACTGAGCCACCCAGGCATCTCATCTGACTCTTGATTTTGGCTTGTCATGATCTCAAGTACCCGAAATCAAGCTCCACATTGTGCTCCACACTCAGCTTGAGTGGAGCACAGCTCCCCTTGAGCCAGCTTGAGATTCTCTTCCTCTCTTGCTCATGATCTCTCTTAAATAAATACATCTTTAAAAAAATAAAAAATAAAGATGAAGGAGATCATTTTAAGACCATTTGCCAGCTTTGTTCTGAATTGGCTGTTTCACTCCATTTGCATTACAATCTAATCAAGTAGGTTACATTATAATCATCATTCAACACAAGGAGATAAGGCCTAAGGAGGTAAAGTCACTTACTTGTCCAAGGCACTGTGATAGTTGGTTAAGCTGATGGCCCCCAGGAACTATGCCTCCTAGTATGTACTTCCCTCACTTGGCATCTCAGCAGACCCATGGCTTGCTTTAACAAACAGAATGTGGCAGAAGTGATATTGGGCCAGTTCCAGCTTCCTGGTAGCTTCTGTTGTGCTCAAAAATCTGGCTGTTCTGCTGGAAAGGCTGGGTGGGGAGGTTAGCTGGAGGACCCAGGAGCTGGAGCTGGAGCTGGAACCAGAGCCTGCATGGAGTCAGCGGGCTTCCCATAATTGAATACTTAAATGTATTACATGATTTTACTTAACTCTACTAGAAATATCTACTAAAAGGCCTCAGCTGTGAATTAAAAAAACCCAGAGGGAAGATCCTCATTTTACTGTATCAATAAACTGAGGACTGTTGGCTTACCTGCATCTACCTGGGGTACAGTGAGTGATGGATACAGTCAGTCTTTACTCAGAAATGAATATGATTATCCAAAAGCAGAGTTCTGACACATTTTGAAAAAGCTAATCCCAATGAAAACAAAGTATTTACTTGAGTTGTCTTTTTTGTTTTATTCATGGAATAAAAGTGTTTTATTATCCTGTTTCCTTATCCTGTGGACACATATGTGTCCCGAAGGGATAGCTTTCCTAGATTAGAATCCAAAAGCCAGGGATCCCTGGGTGGTTCAGCAGTTTGGTGCCTGCCTTTGGCCCAGGGTGCGATCCTGGAGTCCCGGGATCGAGTCCCACGTCGGGTTCCCTGCATGGAGCCTGCTTCTCCCTCTGCCTGTGTCTCTGCCTCTGTGTGTGTCTATCATCAATCAATCTTTTTTTTTTTTTTTTTATCAATCAATCTTTAACAACAACAACAAAAAAGAATCCAAAAGCCACTCTATGGAGCTGTCCAACCCTCTGGTTTGGGAAGCTCTGATGACAAGGTGCTCCTCCTTGTGCAGCCTTGGTCCTCCTGTGCTCCCTCATCAGTGTCCCCCAAATCAGGTAGGAATTCTGGACGATGACTTTTCATGTGTGTGTGTGCTATAGGTCTTTCTACTTTCCCTCCCATGGGATAACCTACCATAACTTTTTCATAGTTTGTTACACGAGGTTGCTATTATTCCTTCAAGGATCTGGTGTTCTTAGTTCTGGCCCCATTTCACAGGCTGAAAAACAGAGGCCTCCAGAAATCACCTGGGGTACACCAATTTTGCTGAGCAAAGTCTTTAGAAGTAGTGCCTCAGAAATACAACAGACATTTAGTTCGTTTTGGGTACAATTCAGCAAAAAAGGTAGGTGAGGAGGTGGGGGCAGGGAGCTGGTTTTACATGCTGGGATGTGAGCCTTGTGTTTTATCTTAGTGCCCCTGTTTACTTCTCATTAGAGCCCCAGGAAATAGGTCTAATGATGCTTTCTGCTGTGTTTCATTTTGTTTGAACCAAATGATACTTTACTTGGGTCTCAGGAGAAACAGGTATTTGATGACCCTCCTAAGGGTCATTCTAAAGAAACAGGATCTGTCAAGAATTCAATTTGCATCTACCTGCAGTCACTTGGTTCCAGTGGGAGAGGTCACTTCTCTTTCCTGTGTAGTTTGCAAAATAGTAAGTAGCATGCTTGGCGAAAAGACAGTGGAAAGGACATTTGGATACTGTTATGTCTTTTCTTTGGTCTTTGGTTTGCCACTATCATTGAAAATTGCCCAGAAGAGTGTCTTTGATTTTGCATTTTCATTAAGTGGCTTAGAAAAGCATTCTGTAAAAAGTGACTCCCAAGGGTTTTTGATTGAGACAAAACCCAAAAAGTCTGAAAATATGGTTCTTCTAAGAGCTTTTGAGATATAATTCATATACCAAATGTGTCACCTATTTAAAATGTACAATTCAATGGTTTTTAGTAGAGTTGTGCAAACATCACTATAGCCAATCAGTCGATTTTTTAAAAGATTTTATTTATTCATGAGAGGCAGAGAGAGAGAGAGAGAGAGAGAGAGAGAGAGGCAGAGACACAGGCAGAGGGAGAAGCAGGCTCCATGCAGGGAGCCTGAGGTGGGACTCAATCCCAGGTCTCCATGATCACGCCCTGAGCTGAAGGCAGCGCTAAACTGCTGAGCCACCAGGGCTGCCCAATCAAACAATTTTAGAACATTATCATCACTGCCAAAAGAAACCTTGTACCTTTAGCAATCTGATATCCTGCCACACCCCAGCCCCCAGTCAACTGATGACCTACTTTGTCTCTATTTGCTCATTCTGGACATTTCTTATAAATGGAATCATACAATATGTGGTCTTCTGTGACTGGCTGCTTTCACTTAGGATGCTTTTAAGGTTCATCTATGTTGTAGTACTTCATTTCTGAAGAATATTCTGTTATAGGGGATCTCTGGGTGGCTCAGCAGTTTAGTGCCTGCCTTTTACCCAGGGCACGATCCTGGAGTCCCAGGATCAAGTCCCGCATCGGGCTCCCGGCATGGAGCCTGCTTCTCCCTCCTTGTGTGTCTCTGCCTCTATCATAAATAAATAAATCTTCTTAAAAAAAAAAGAATATTGTTATATGGATGTAGCTTTTTAAAAAAATGGCTGCTTTTATTATAAAATAAAAACTTTAGGGGCTCCTGGGTGGTACAGTCAATTAAACGTCTGACTTTTGGTTTCAGCTCGGGGGTTAACTCAGGGTCCTGAGATTGAGCCCTGGGTCTGGCTGTGTTGGGCACTGAGTCTGCTTGAGGTCCTCTTTCCTTCTTCAGCCCCTCTCCCCCGTACTGTCACTCAAATTTAAAAAAAAATTTACTATAGAAAAGTGATAAATACAGCTACAAAGAAAATAAAAATCACATAATCCCACTACCCCTGGGACACCTGGGTGGCTCAGCGGTTAAGCATCTGCCTTCAGCTGGGGGTGTGATCCTGGAGTCCTGGATCGAGTCCCACGTCGGGCTCCCTACATGGAGCCTGCTTCTCCCTCTGCCTGTGTCTGCTCTCTCTCTGTCTCTCATGAATAAATAAAATCTTAAAAAAAAAAAAAAGTAATCCCACTACCCAGGGACAGCCACTGCTGCATATGTTTTGTTTTGGATTTTAGTTCACGCATGTATATGTGTAAATGGAATCATACTGTGTGTACTGTTTGTGCAACATGGAATTTTTTTACTGTTGTTAAATATACATAATATATAATTCTCCATTTTAACCGTTTTTATTTATTTATTTTTATTTATTTATTTTTTAAATTTTTATTTATTTATGATAGTCACAGAGAGAGAGAGAGAGAGGCAGAGACACAGGCAGAGGGAGAAGCAGGCTCCATGCACCGGGAACCCGATGTGGGACTCGATCCCAGGTCTCAGGATTGCGCCCTGGGCCAAAGGCAGGCACCAAACCACTGCGCCACCCAGGGATCCCACCAGTTTTATTTTTAATTTATTTTTTTAAAGATTTATTCATGAGAGATGCAGAGAAAGAGGCAGAGACACCGGCAGAGGGAGAAGCAGGCTCCTCATAGGGAGCCCGATGCACGACTTGATCCCAGATCCCGGGATTATGCCCTGAGCTGAAGGCAGATGCTCAACCGGTGAGCCACCCAGGCATCCCATTTTAACCCTTTTTTTTTTTTTAAGATTTTATTTAGGGATCCCTGGGTGGCGCAGCGGTTTGGCACCTGCCTTTGGCCCAGGGCGTGATCCTGGAGACCCGGGATCGAATCCCACGTCAGGCTCCCGGTGCATGGAGCCTGCTTCTCTCTCTGCCTGTGTCTCTGCCTCTCTCTCTCTGTGTGTGTGTGACTATCATAAATAAATAAAATTTTTTTTTTAAAAAAGATTTTATTTATTTATTCCTGAGAGATAGAGAGAGAGAGAGAGGGGCAGAGACATAGGCAGAGGGAGAAGCAGGCTCCATGCAGGGAACCTGACATGGGACTCGATCCCAGGTCTCCAGGATCACACCCTGGGCTGAAGGTGGTGCTAAACCACTGAGCCACCTGGGCTGCCCCATTTTAACCCCTTTTTTAAAAAGATTTTAAGTCATCTCCAGTCTGAGCGTGGGGCTTGAACATACAACCCCCGAGACCAAGAGTTGCACATTCCACTGAAAGAGCTGGCTGGGTACCATTTTAACTTTTAAGTGTACAGTTTGGGGGTATAGTGTACAGTCCCATCGCTCTGCAACCATGGCTATCCATCTCCATTTCATTCCAAACTGAAATTCAGTACCCCCTACACACTGACTACCCCCGGCAACCATAGTTCTGTTTTTGGCTCTACAAAGGTAACTGCTCTGGGTACTTCATGTAAGTGAGATCCTTACCGTATCTGTCTGTGACTGGCTTATCTTATTCGGCATAATGTCTTCAAAGCATATCTGAGAACTTTCCTTTTTTTTTTTTGAGAGAGAGAGAGCATAAGAGTCAAGGGGAGGAATCTCAAGCAGGCTCCATGTTCAGCACAGAGCTCAACATGGGGCTGGGTCGTGGATCCAGGACCATGACCTGAACCAAAATCAGGAGTCAGACGCTCAACCAACTGAGCCATCCAGGCACCCCTCTTATATGTCATTTTAAATTGGAATACACAATTTAACAGCCTTGTAATGGATGTGTTATTGTCACACCACAGGGGGAGAGCTGAGGCAGGGAGAGTGGGCCAGGTTCCTGATTCTTTCACCTGCTGGATGTTGTCCTTGAACAAGCTTCCAAGCTATTGGGAGAATCGAGTAAGCCAATGACTTAAACTCTTTCTCATAAATATCCAACAAAGAACCTCACTGAAAATAGTAGCTTAGTGCCTTGCTTGTAGTCCCACAGTTAACACGTGGTAGATATGGGGCTGGGGCACAGCTTCAGGCTTCAGAGTATAAGAAGACTCATTTAGGGTTTTTGCTTAACATGCAGATTATCAACTATCTATAGAAAACCTGAAAGACTCCACCAAAAAACTGCTTCAACTGATAAATGAATTCAGTGGAATCACAGGATATAAAATCAATGTGCATAAATCTGTTGCATTTCTGTGCATGAAGAAGCAGCACAAAGAAAAAGAAAACAATCCCATTTAAAAATGCACCAAAACCTAACCAAAGAGGTGAAAGACCTGTCCTCTGAAAAGTATAGAACACTGATGAAAGCAACTGAAGGCAAAATGCAAAGACAGTCCATGCTCATGGATTGGAAGAACAAATATTGTTTTTATTTTTAAAGATTTTATTTATTTATTCATGAGAGAGAGAGAGACAGAGACACAGGCAGAAGGAGAGGCAGGCGTACCGCAAGGAGCCCGATGTGGGACTCGATCCCAGACCCCAGGATCACACCCTGATCCAAAGGCAGACACTCAACCACTGAGTTACCCAGGCATCCCAAGAACAAATATTGTTAAAATGTCTCTACTACCTCAAGCAATTCATACATTCAATGCAATCCCTATCAAAATACTAACGGCACTCTTCACAGAACTAACAATCCTAAAATTTACATGGAACCACAAAAGACACCGAATAGCCAAAGCAATCTTGGAAAAGCCAAGGTGGAGACATCACAATTTTAGACTTCAAGTTATATTACAAAGCTGCAGTGATCAAGACAGTATGGTACTGGTCAAAAAATAGACACATAGATTAACAGAACAGAAAACCCAGAAATAAACCCACAATTATATGATCAACTAATCTTTGACAAGGCAGGAAAGAATATCCAATGGGGAAAAGACAGTCTTTTTATGGTAAATGATGCTGGGAAAACTGGACAGCCATGTGCAAAAGAATGAATTTGGACAACTTTCTCACACCATACAGAAAAATTTACTCAAAATGGATCAAAGGCCTAAATGTGAGACCTGAAACCATAAAACTCCTAGATAAGAACACAGAGAATAATCTCTCCAACCTCAGCCATAGCAATGTTTTTCTAGATACGTCTCCTGAGGCACGAGAAATAAAAGCAAAATAAAGTATTGGGACATTAAAATAAAAAGCTTCTGTAAGGGAGTTAGGGTGGCTCAGAGGTTGAGTGTTTGCCTTTGGCTCGGGGCGTGATCCCGGAATTCTGGGATCAAGTACCGAGATCGAGTCCCACATCAGGCTCCCTGCACGGGGCCTGCTTTTCCCTCTGCCTATGTCTCTGCCTCTCTGTGTCTCTCATGAATAATTTTTTTTTAAAGCTTCTGTAAAGGAAACACTCAACAAAAACAAAAGGCAACCTACAGAATGAGAGAAGATATTTGCACATGAAATATCCAAAAAAAGGGTTAGTATGCAAAATATATAAAGAACTATACAATTCAACACCATAAAAACAAATAATCCAACTAAAAATGGGCAGAAGACATGAACAGACATTTCTCCAAAGAAGACATACAGATGGGGCAGCCCGGTTGGCTCAGCGGTTTAGCGCCGCCTTCAGCCCAGGGCATGATTCTGGAGAGCTGGGATCGAGTCCCATGTCAGGCTCCCTGCATGGAGCCTGCTTCTCTCTCTGCCTCTCTCTGTGTCTCTCATGAATAAATAAATGAAATCTTTAAAATATAAACATAAATAAAAATAAAACGTTAGAAAAAAGAAGACGTACAGATGACCAACAGACATACAAAAAGATGCTCAACATCACTTGGCATTAGGGAAATACAAATCAAAACTACAATGAGAGGGATGCCTGAGTGGCTCAGCAGGTTAGTGTCTGCCTTCGGCCCAGGGCATGATCCTGGGGACCCGGGATCGAGTCCCACATCAGGCTCTCTGCATGGAGCCTACTCCTCTCTCTGCCTATGTCTCTGACTCTCTGTGTGTTTCTCATGGATAAATAAATAAATAAATCTTAAAAAAACAAAAAAAAAACAGGGATGTCTTGGTGACTCAGCAGTTTAGCGTCTGCCTTCGGCCCAGAGTGTGATCCTGGGGTCCCGGGATCAAATCCCACATCAGGCTCCCTGTATGGAGCCTGCTTCTCTCTCTATGCCTCTCATGAAAAAATAAATAAAATCTTTAAAAAACAAAACTGCAATGAGATACCACCTCACAGCTGTCAGAATGGCTAAAATCAACAACACAAGCACAACAGGTGTTGGTGAGGATGTGGAGAGAAAGGAACTCTCCTGCTCTGTTGGTGAGAATGCAAACTGGTGTCGTTATTGTGGAAAGCAGTATGGAGGTTCCTCAAAAAGTTAAAATAGAAAAAAAAGTTAAAATAGAACTAGTTTATGATCCAGTAATCACACTCCTGGATATTTACCCCAAAGAGCATAAGAACATTAATTCAAACGGACACAAGCATCCCTGTGTTTACAACAGCATTATCTACAATATGGAAGTCACCCAAGTGCCCACTGATGGACAAATGGATAAAGATGTGGTATATATACATAATGGAATATTACTCAGCCATAAAAAAGAATGAAAATTTTCATGTTGTTTGCAACAACATGAATAGACCTAGAGAGCATTATGCTAAGTGAAATAGATCAGAGAAAGACAAGTGCCATATGATTTTACACACATGTGCAATTTAAGAAACAAGGAAACAAAGGAAAAAAAGAAAAAGACATTAGGATGCCTGGGTGGTCAGCGGTTGAGTGTCTGCCTTCGGCTCAGGCTGTGATCCCGGGATCAGGGATCAAGTCCCACATCAGGCTCCCTGTGAGGAGCCTGCTTCTCCTTCTGCCTATGTCTCTGCCTCTCTCTCTTTGTCTGTCTCTCATGAATAAATAAATAAATCTTTAAAGAAAAAAGACAAACCAAGAAACAGACTCTTTATACAGAAGATGATCACTGAGGGAGGTAGGTGGGAGTATGGAGTAAACAGGTGATGGGGATTAAGGAGTGCACCTGTCCAGACGAGCAGCAGGTGATGTACGGAAGTGCTGAATCACTGAATCATACAACTGGAATTAATATTACACTGTATGCTAACAATACTGGAATTAAAAAAAAGGTTTAAGAAAACAAGAAAAAATAAAATGCAGATTATCAGAAGAAGGGCCTAAAATTACTTAACAGCTGGCCTGCTGTTACATGTGAAATCTGCATTAAGTTTTATCGCCTTAGTCTAATGATACATTGACCATGGGTTACTCTGCCAAAGTTGACTTACTCCAGTCCTCTATTTTTCCATTCTCAGAGCTGACCTTTTCTTGAACTCATCCCCAAATGGGTAGGACTTACTCTCACCTGCTGACAACAGGGACTCCTGGTTTGCAGCTTCTTAGAATGTAAATCAGAATGTGCTTAGAAGGCAGGGAGGCGTTCAATTAGCGAAGTCAGCGTTATTTTGTAAAACTGAATTTTCTTCACCACACCCCAGCACCCAGTTAGTCTAAGGCAGAAGCTGGCAGCACCGGTGACGCTCCCGACTGCAAAGTGGTGCTAGCAATAGCAAACAACTGAGCCACATCGGGCGGGAAACTATAATCAGGCCTGTACCTCGACCAACTCGCTGAATCCTTAAAACGCTCTGTGATCATCTGCACTTTGCACAGGAGAAGAGGCACAGAGATTTAAGAAACAAACCTGCGGAGCGCCTGGCGTGGCCCAGTTGGTTAAGGCCCAACGCTTGGGTTCAGCTCAGGTGGTGAGATGGAGCCCTGCAATCAGCCTCCCATGCTCAGCGAGGAGTCTGAGATTCTCTCCGCCTGCCCCTCCAGAGCCTCGCGGTAGTGCTCTCTCCCTAAATAAATGTTAGAAGAAGAAGAAAGAAGAAGAGGAGGAGGAAACAAACTTGCTAGATTATACAACTGGTGGCCAGAGCCGCACCCGGGCCCTAGCGCCAGGTGCAGACAGGTCTGTCCTCCCTTGCCTGCCGGCTCGCAGCAGCTTCCCCGCCACCACCGACAGGGGCTGGGCGGCCTCTGCTCTGCTCTCACCGCGCCGCAACCCGCCGCCCGCGTTTCTGTTTTGCAGCAGCGATGCTCTCTCTCCAGGGCCCGGCTCCCCCTGCTCCGGCGCTCTCAGCAAGTCTGGGTGCTGACCTGGCCTCAGCGGCCCGCCCCGTCTGCACCCCAGCTCCAGGCACTCACCTGTGCTGTACCGTCGTGCGTGGCCTCACTGCCCCCCCCCGCCCCCCCGCCTTGCCGCAGACCCCCTTGGTTCCCGGAGCTGCCCGCCGCGGAGTCCCGCCGCCAGCAGGGCAGCTGCCCGGGCCGGTGACCGGGCCGGGGCCCTCCCGCAGGCCCACAGATGCCGCCCGCCCGCCCGCCCGCCGCGCCTCCCGGCCCGCAGCCGCAGCCCCGCGGGGCGGACGCGGGGCGGGCTCCGAGCGGGCCTCCGGCGGCCGCGCCCCGCGCCCCGCGCCCCGCGCCCGGCCTGGCGGCGCGGCCTCCTCCGCCACCCTCCCCTCCCCCTCCCGCTCCCGCCCGCGGCCGGCCGGGGCGGGGGGCCGGGCCCGGGGACCGCGGGGGGGGGGGGGCGCGGCGCCGGGCCCGCTCGGCCGGACCCCTCCCCGGCGGCCGCGGGCGGAGCCGACCCGCCCGGGCGGGCCGCGGCGGGAGCGGGAGCGGGAGCGGGAGCGGGAGCGGGAGCGCCGCGGGCAGCGAGCTCCGCATTCGAACCTCCCTCGCAAAGACAGTCTCCGCCCCACAATGCACCGCGGCGGGCAGCCTTTGAAAAAGCGGCGCGGCTCGTTCAAGATGGCGGAGCTCGACCAGTTGCCTGACGAGAGTGAGTAGCGCCCCAAAGCGCCCCTCGCCTCCCGCCGGCCGCCCGCCCCCGGGCCGCGCGGGCCGGGATGGGCGGCCGTGCCCTCCGCCGGGCGGGCGGGCCGGCTGCCAGCGCCGCCGCGCTCCCCCGGCGCTCCCACCCCGGGGTTGCCGCCGCGTCGCCGCCTTTGTTATGGTGTCTGTGTGAGCCGCTTTCTGGGGTGGTGTGAGCGCCGGGGCCGGAAACCGGGAGCCCGGGGGCCCCGCGCGCGCGGCGGAGGCGGGGGCCGCGGCCGGGTGGGGGAGGAGCGGCCGCGGGGCCGCGGGGGCCGTCCGCGCCGCCTGCCCCGCTCGCCCGGCGCCCGGGGACGCCGGGGGGTTATGTAAGCCGTCCCGCCGGGGCCGCGCGGGGCGGGAGCTGGGGAGGGGCGGCCGGCCCGGGGTCGCGCGCGTCCTGGCGCGGCGCCCGCCTCTGCAGGAGCTCGGGGTCCCCGTTGCCCTCCCCGCGCCCCCCCCGGGGCGTCCACCCCTGGAAGCGTTTCCGTGTCACCGGGCCGGCCCCTTCCCCTGGGACCACAGGTGGCTGTGGCCCTTGGGGGGGGGCGGGGGGCCGGGGGGTAGCGGGCCCCGGCCCCGGCCCCGGCCCGCAGACTTCCTGGTGTGCTCTGGTGCCCGCGGAGCACGGAGGGGGCGGGGGTGCCTCTGCGCGGCGGCACGCGCGGCGCCCCTGCTGACACCCACCCTGCCACTGCCGGCCTTGACCCTGCGTGCCCCCCCCCCCGCCGCCGCCTCTGACCCGCACGCTCCCCCGCGTTGAGGAAGTGCCGGCACCAGTTCCCTAGTTTCTGCACGACTGGACTGGGATCTTGTCATTTACGGTGTTGCGGGAAGCGTGGGAAAAGGCAGGTACTTGACTTCATTACAGAAGGGTCCTGACCCACACTATTACTCAGTTTGTGTGTGCCTCTGGGTGAAACACAAACAAACCCAAGTCTCAATCACTGCTCTACCAACCGCGCAACCCTCGGGCAAATAGACCCTTTTAAAAGGAGAGCCCCGTACAGCCCATTCTGTCTTCTTTGTGGGGGTTCTGTATCCTTAACGTGTTACAAAGTTAAAGGTTCAAGTTACCAAACTGGTGAAAAAGGGTTTGTGTTTTAAATTTGTTCTAGACCAGAGCTACCTTCCAGTAGAATTTCCTGGTTGATGGAAATACTCTATTTTGTAACGTCCAGGAGGGTAGCCACTGGGCACACTCAGATGTGGCTAGACTGGCCCAGGAACAGAATTTTAAGTTTTATTTTCATCGATTGAGATTTAAGTGGTCACAGGTGGCTAATGGCCACTTCGTTGGACAGGGCACATGGGTAGACCATGGATGAGTTTTATAGTTTCTTGTTTGGAGAGCACAGTTGTGATTTTAGATCCTCCCAAATAAGGGTGAACCTACTAAACAAAGCGCTTGTCATCTGAAAATCTTTGCTATCTTAAGGATAAAGATATTTTATCACGCCTGAGAAGTCACAACCACTAGACCTCTTATTTTGATTGCTGTGGTCATTCTGTTGAGATGACCAGTGTTTTAAATGCCTTTTTTTTTTTTTAAGATTTTATTTATTTATTCATGAGAGACAGAGAGAGGTACAGACATAGGCAGAGGGAGAAGCAGGCTGTGGGGAGCCTGATGCTGGAATCGATCCTGATCCTGGTACCATGACCTGAGTCAAAGGCATACACTCAACCACTGAGCCACCCAGGCGTCCCTAAGTGGCTTTCTTTTAACTGTCATTTGAAACATTTGCTTGTCATCGTTAAACATTTATTGAGGACTTAACTGTGGTTCTTTGTAGAGACTTGGGACTCACAGTAGGGTTCAAATTCTAGCCACACTCTCAGACTATATAGCTGACATTTATATTTGTGACAGCTCCGCTGCATTGGGGTATATATGGGAGTACATCGTGTTTGTGTGGTGTAGGCCTTGTTTGGCTAGACCACAACTTGTAGAAAGCAGGAATTGCCTTACTCTGTTGGTCACACAGTGCTACGTATCAGGTATATGTAAATACTTGATTTATACTGAATGGAAGATAGGATGAGAGGCATGCCTAATGAACCTGGAGCGGAGTCTTGGAAAGGGAAAGTGATTTCAGTTTGATACTGGAAATAGTATGTTTCTTTGCAATTTTTTTTTGTCAAAGAGGCTAGCTAATAAACTAGCCAATAGTTGGTATAACATTATCAATAATATAAGCTATCATTTGAGTGCATACAATGAACCAGATGCTATACAAAGTGTATGATACACATTTACTCATAAAATGCTTATTTCGGTTGACTACGTACTCTCACCAGCGGGATTGTGTGTACGAGGCTCCCTTCTGCCCAGACCTTTCCTCTGAGCTTCCGGACCCATATCCCTTACTGTTTCACATCTCCTCTTAGCTGCTTCAGTGGCCCCTCAGACCTCATGGGTTCAAGACCTACATCATAATTGCACCCCTCCAGGACAGAGATATTTCCAGGAGTCCTGTCTTAATGGCTCCACTGTGTGTTCCCTGAAACCTAAAAGCTAGCTTGGTCCCATGTCCCACACTGAAGCCCATACTCGCATCTTGTGACTTTGATTCTCCACGTTTCAATCGGCCTACTTCTCACCATTTCCTGCCCCAGTCCAGGTGACACTCCTGGGCACCGGTCACCATTAACCCACACCCCGCCCCTACCCGGCAGCCTTCCTGCAGTCAGAGTGGTCCTTCCAGAATGTGTACATGTCATCCTGCTGCTTGGAACACTTTGGTAGCCACAAGAGCCTTTGGACTCTGGCCACACCCCACCTCTCCAGCTTCATTTTGTACCACTCTTCCTCTCATCCTGTCCCTTTGGGCTAAATTTGGCCTTTTTTGTTCCCTGTACTCACCAGGCTTTCTTCTTCCTTCTTCTTCTTCTTCTTTCTTCTTCCTCCTCCTTCCTCCTCCTCCTCCTTTTCTTCTTCCTCCTTCTTCCTCAAGGCCTTTGCATATGCTGTTCTCATTACCTGGAATGCTCTTCCTTTCCCTCGCTTGCAGTTGACGGCTACTTATCCTTCAGATCCTATTTCAGCTTCTTTAGAAAATTATTTTCTGTCCTTGACAAAGATTACATCTTATTAAAGCTGTTACAGTGGCAACTTTACTATGGTTACATGCCTAACACCTGGCTCATGCATTTCTGGTTCCATGAGTAACACCTGGCACACTTCTCTGACCCTTTTCATGACCCTCTTCCCTTGCTAGCTAGTCCCTAAGCACACTGCCCTTTCCCCCTGTTCCTTGAATGTTCTAAATGTTCTATCTCGGGGCTTTTTTTTTTTTTTTAACCTGTTATTTCTTTTGCCCAGACTCGTTGCTTTGGCCTCCTACTCCCTCAAGATGAGTCCTTTTTAGATGTTACCTTCCCAGAGAACCTTCTCTCACTACCTTGTGTAAAGCAACCCCCACCCCCCACCCCAGATCACCTCGTTTGTTTCCTTTATGACAACTGCTATGTATCATTATCACTTCACATACTGGTTTATTGTGTGTCTCCTCCCACTAGAGTGTAAACTCTCAGCAGAGGCCTCCTCTCTGTGCCTTCAGGTAATCCCAGCCCACAGAATAGTGCTATAGCAGTCATTCAGTGGGTACTTTGTTGTTGTTTTGATTGATCAAAGTAATGGTAGCAATATGCATGATCTAAAAATTAGTCATATGCTCTGTGCATTGTTCTCTAAGCACTTTTACATATGTAACTTGTTTAATCCCCATTTTACAAATGATCAGCGGCACAAAGAAGTTAAGTAAATTGCTTAAGTAACCCAGCAAAAAGAACCAGTATTCAAACACACCTCCAATGTGTGCTCTTAACCCTTAGGCTACACTGCTTCTCAGCGAAAAGGTTGAGAGTGGTAGGTCAGAATCGCCAGGACAGAGTCTTGCCTTCATGGAGCAGGAATGGATATCCTTGGGGCTTGGACTTCTTCCTGCAGATCTCTGCTCAAATATCACCTTTCACAGAAGCTGATCAAGAGCACTTCTTAGAAAAATAGTCTTCTGTCTCCCAACTCCCCGCCCACATTCCTGTTATATCCCCCCACCCCCTCCAGTGCTCAACATCACTTGATGTATGTATTTGTCTGTCTCCCCTCACTGGAATGTAAACACCATGAGAGCGGGGACTTTGGTTCTTCTGTATGCTGTCCTATACCTAGTGCCTACAGCAGGGACTGGGGGGTCCTATGGCAGTACATATTCACAGGGATGAGTGGATGCTATTACTTTTTCTAAAACTAGCCATGTTTCTTTTTTTTAAGATTTTATTTACTTATTCATGAGAGACAGAGACAGAGAGAGAGAGGGAGAGACACAGGCAGAGGGAGAAGCAGGCTCCATGCAGAAGCCCGACGTGGGATTTGATCCCGGGACTCCAGGATCACGTCCTGAGCCACCCAGGGATCTCCAAACTATTTTTTTTTTTTTGGTAGCTACGTGGATATGTGCCCTGTCCAGTAGCTGCTTCCCAGTTGTGCTGTTCTGTGTGAGGCTTTTTAGCTAGACTCTGCCCCAACAGTACTGCTTCTGCTTCTCATTAAACCAGCTTGCTGTTTGGAGACCGCTCAGGTATCCTATTACCTGGTCTCCATATCTAGGCAAGAGAGTAGAGTGAGAGCAAGGGTGGCTTTGGTGTTGATGGCTTATCTGTTCTATAGTCTTCTCATCCTGCCCTGCAGAGGGAAAGTCAGCTGAAGCTTAGGGATCGGAGTGGCATAAAAATATTTCATTGCCCGAACTGCAGTGCATTCTCGTTGCTTCTCCTTTACAGTGTTGTCCATTTGTAAGAGTTGTAAATCATGCTACTTCTGTTAAACACCAAGAAGAATTAATCTGTCTTCTCTGATTGTTTTTCCCTAGTTAGTATTCTTCTTTCTTACTTTATCCCCTGGGATCATCCTTTATTTATATTTATGTTTTATGAAATGCCATAGTGGATTGGCTTCTTAGAGATATTTACACACATCCTAACTTGCCATTTAAAAATTTGTCTTTTCTCAGTGCAGGTAAATGACCAGCCTTTCGAATAACATTAAGTACAGCCTAATCTTAGATTACATTCTATCAAACATAAATGGATGTCATAGTACCTAATTTTAAAAATGAGGAATGATACGTAATAGTTTGACTATAATTAAAAAAAATAAAAAAAATAGTTTGACTATAATAAGAAAAAAAAAGCGTTCTAAACAGTTTTTTTTTTTTTTAAGTTAAAAGAGGAAGATTTCACTCATCCAGAATTCTGTTACTAATTTTTATTTTGGAGCACGGAAAGGGTTTTTTTTTTCCTGTTAATTTTTTTGATGTTGAGCTATAATTGACATTTAATGTTGTATTTGTTTTAGGTGTACAACATACTGATTTGATATATGTGAAAGGATTGCCTCACCTGGGTTAGTTAACACCCATCACCACACTTGGTTACAAATTTTTTTCTTATGGTGAGCACTTTTAAGATCATTCTTAGCACCTTTCATGTCTACAATACAGTATTGTTAACTGTGATCACTGTGCTGTACATTACATCTCCAGGATTGATTTATCTTGTAACCAGAAGTTTGTACCTTTCGACTGCTTTTACCCATTTTGCCCACACCCCCAGCCCCCACCTCTGGCAACCACCAGTCTGTTCTCTGTATCTAGGAGTTCAGGTTTTGGGTTTTTTTTTTAAGATGCCAAATGTAAGTGAGAGAGATCATCCTTTATTATTTTTCGAATGACTTGGACTTTGCAATATCCATATCCAATTCTGAGATTTTAATTTAGTGCTCTCCCAGTCTCATAAAAATGTATTTCCCTGTGGTTTCTCCTGCTTCCCTTCATCCATAGATCCCATCCTTTATTCACACCAGACCCTGTATCCCAGTGTGTCTTCAGAGTGGGCCTGAGGGTTACCTTCAACAGAACCCCCAAGCACCTTTATTAACAATACAGATTCTGCTTGCATGAGGAGCTTCCTGCTTATTTTAACGTACACTAAGGGTTGTTTTCACCTGTGAACCCCTCCATTGGTATGCTAACCCCTCTTGGCTCTTCTGAAATCCCTTTTACCAGCTTGGGTCTTGAAAGGTTGCACACACCTGCATTCTAGAGTTTCCGAGGCACTTGTTGCTTGATGATAACAGCGCCCCTGGATGATTTTCGTTTGCTCTTCTCTCCACTCTATTACCGCTTCTGATCTTTGCTTCAGTAAATGTCAGTTCCTGTCTCTTCTTCTCCAGCACCAGAACATTTCTGGATCCAAATCTCTCCAGCTCTTCCTTACCTTATCAGACTTCTGGCTGATAGCTTGAATGGCCCACTGGTTATTTCTGTTTGCACATCCCACCGTCACTCCAGCCTTAGCACTACTAAAAAATCAGATGGGTCACTCTCACCCTGTAGCCCAAGTTCTTTTTCTCTCACATTAATTATGAAATAATATTGATTTGTTTTAATTGCAGGCTCTTCAGCAAAGGCCCTTGTCAGTTTAAAAGGTAAGATCATAGCACGACTCTGTAGGTACGGCATAAGCTAGAAATTTAATTCATTAAATTGATTTGGATATAGTGTTTCTCTTTACTGTCAAAGTTAGCATTCATTATAGCTTTTAAGTATTGGTTTTCACTGATGATAATTTTAAATTCATGGGATGTTTTAGAAGAATTGGTCCTTGGTTGTTGGAAATTAAGAAATTTATTTCGCTGAGAAATACTGATTAAAAAAACTTTTTTCTTTTTAAAAATTTTTATTTTTTTTAAAAGCTTTTATTTATTTGATAGAGGGAGAGATAGTGTGAGCAGAGGGAGGAGGGGCAGGCAGAGGGTGAGGGAGAAACAGGATCCTCATCAAGTGTAGAGCCCAATGTGGGACTCAGTCCCAACCCCGGAACCACTACCTGAGCCAAAGGCAGACACCCAACTAACTGAGCCACCGAGTCCCTCTTTTTTTTTTATATATAGATTCTTTTTTTTAATTAATTAATTTATTTATTTATGATAGTCACACAGAGAGAGAGAGAGGGAGAGAGAGAGAGGCAGAGACATAAGCAGAGGGAGAAGCAGGCTCCATGCACCGGGAGCCCGACATGGGATTCGATCCCCGGTCTCCAGGATCGCGCCCTGGGCCAAAGGCAGGCGCTAAACCACTGCGCCACCCAGGGATCCCCCCGAGTCCCTCTTTTAAAAAAATTTTTATTTTATTTTATTTTTAATTTTTTATTTATTTATGATAGTCACAGAGAGAGAGAGAGAGGCAGAGACACAGGTAGAGGGAGAAGCAGGCTCCATGCACCGGGAGCCCGACGTGGGATTCGATCCCAGGTCTCTAGGATCACACCCTGGGCCAAAGGCAGGCGCCAAACCGCTGCGCCACCCAGGGATCCCTAAAAAAAAAATTTTAAAGTAAGTTCTTGCCCAGTGTGGGGCTTGAACTCATGACCCAGAGATCAAGAGTCGCACACTACACCAACTGAGCCAGCCAGGCACCCCAAGAACTTTTTTTTTTTTTAAGATTTTATTTTTAAGTAATCTCCACACTGAATATGGGGCTTGAACTTATCACTTCTTATCAAGAGTCACACACTCCCATGTGCCAGCCAGATGCTCCAAACCCCAGGAACTATTTATTTTTATTTCTTTAAAGGTTTTTATTTTATTTGATGGAGAGAGCCAGAGAGCACGAATTGGGGGAACGGGAGAGGGAGAAGCAGGGAGCCTGATGCAGGGCTCGATCCCAGGATCCTCTGATCATGGCCTGAGCCAAAGGCAGCCACTCAACCAACTGAGCCACCCAGGTGCTCCTCACCAGGAACTTTTTTGTTAAACATTGCAGATATCTTACTAGAGTAAAAGCATTTATTGAACAGCTGTGCTCAGCTGTGTTTTTGTTTGAGTTTATTATTATTATTTTTTAGAAATTCTGCTTTCTAAGTAATGATGCAAGTCTCTTGAAATAAAAGAATGATAGTAGTTTTCTTTATCTGAGAGCAGAGTTATACATATGCCTTGGTCTTGTTCTTTCTTTCTGGAAGTACTTTAGACCAACCTTCTTACTGTGGTTTGTTTTGAATTTTTGCTTGGGCAGGGTTCTACTGAGTAAGTAAATCTGGAAGCAAACTGTGCTCAAAAGTTCACTAATACTTTTAGTTTTTAAAGCTACTATGTTGTGCTTTGGACTGGTGATTTATCAAATCAATTCCTGGCTTGAGAACACCTACCTTCCAGAACTACCCTAATTTATTTGCCTAGCTGGATCAGTCCTGGTCCATCTCTTTTCTTTTGTACTTAAAAGGTACATCTGAAAAAGTATTTCATTATTCTTTTCCTCTCAATATCAAAACCATTTTTCTTTTCAAAACAATAAATATATAAGTGATATATTTCTTACAGAAAAAAATTAGTAAATGCTGATGAACAGCTAGAAGAAATGAAAATAACTATCTTGTGTGTCTTCATCCTGGCTTTCTGTGACTTTCTCTACATAAACATATCCTTTTTATAAAAATTAAACTCACTGTTCTGTATTTTCATAATATGTCTAATCAATTACTTGATTGGAATTTTTTCTGGTTGCATACAACTCTGAAGACATTTCTTTGAATCAAGGAAAACATAAACACCCACACATTTTATTTTTGTATATCCATGGTTTCACTTACTAAAGCAGGAAACATTTAGAAATATACTCTAAATTCAAGGTTAGAAGCTTTTTTCCATTTTTCCACTGCCCTGTTTTCAATCAGATTGTACTTAAGCTTCTTAGCAAATTAGAATAAAGAAATTACTAAAAATACAAAGAAGGAAACCACACACACTTTCTTTCTTTCTTCATTCATTCATTCATTCATTCATTCATTCATGAGAGAGACACAGAGAGAAGCAGGCTCCTCACAGGGAGCCTGATGTGGGACCTAATTCCCAAACCGGGATCACACACACTGCTCAGCCACTAAGCCACCCAGGTGTCCCCCACACATATGAGCCCCACTTTAATATGAGAATGTAATACTTTCACGATGCAGCGCCTTGTCAAATTATGTAGAGTTTGACCAAAAAAAAAAAAAAAAAGATTTTTCATTTGCAATAAACCAAAATTACTGTGGTTAGTGTATTTTTTCCATATTGGTAAATATTTCATATATAGAAGGCAGTGTTAATTGTATAAAATCCTTTGACCTAAACTTAAATCTTACTAGTGGTAATTACTTATATTACAGAGGGAAGCTTATCTAACACATGGAATGAAAAGTACAGCTCTTTACAAAAAACACCTGTTTGGAAAGGCAGGAATACGGGCTCTGCTGTGGAAATGGTAAGGAATTTTCTTACTCTTTAGAATATGATAACTAAATTGTTTGTATTTATTGTCACGTGCACAGTTCTTATACGACAGTAATAGTTTTCCAAGGTTCTCCCCAAACCCAAGTGTTTGAGTTTTTTTTGCGTTTGAGTCTTTAAGTGCCATTGAGTGTAGCATATGAGATCAAACTTAGATAAATGGTCTGTAGCCTTTGATAATCTGGTCATCGGTAAGCATTTGTTAAGTAATTGCAATTCTTTAAATAGGCAGGGCAAAAAACTCTAACAACCCCAAATAATACTTTATTTAGAATATAAAAAAATTTCACATGATTCTGGTCCCTGCAAAAAGATGTATAAATAAGTGTAAGATAACAAAATCCCATGAAGATCAAGGATAATTACATGTAGGGTAGAAGAGACTTCTTTCAGGGCTATGGAGTATTAAGGCTCTCAGTGGGTTTAATTTCAAGAGTCAGGACCTCTGGCTTTGACCCAGTTGGATGCTGCTCGTATGTTGCTAGTCCTCTGTAACCTACCTCCCTTCTGACTGGGCATGCAAGTCTGTCTGAAGTTCTGGCAGAAGAATTTGAAACAGGATGTTGGTATGATTGGGATATTATTTCTATTGTTGTTCTGCCTTTATGAGGCCTCTGAACCTAGAATGGATGGTAAAATTGTTCATATTACAGAGCCTTAAGTGTATGATGTCCTTTGGGTATTTCAGCAAGTTAGTTCTAGTTCTGCAATCTAGTGTAGTCTATACTCACTTACCAAATACCTGTTACAGGTACCTTGTACTTTTATTCACAGATGGAAATTCGTTAACGAATTTTGACAGTGCATATAGTGCGTTATTATACATTGAGATTGACTCTCTAGAGTGATTGGTAACTTTGTCCAGCTCAGGGCCTATGCAGCAGACACAGCATGCAATACACCCAGCTGCTTTTAATCCAATCACTAGCATAATGAGAACTGGAATTTCCAGAACTTGTTTTTCTCTTGTCACCATTCAAGGCTGCTAAGGATACTTGGGTTCCAGTTTTAATTGTCAGCTAGGTGTTTCATTTAGTCATCAGCTAGATGTTTCAATTGTAAACAAATTGCATACATATGTACTACTTTGTAAATCTAAGATTATTTGTATTCAACGTGGTATACTTTGTATTACCCATACTTATCCTTCCAGGCTGCTGATAGTCCAGCCTTAGCTCTATCTCCCAAGTGGAGAAATGTATTTTGGAATAAAAATGGGGAGTGTTCAGTCTTTTTATTAAATCAACAAATTTCTGTCATAGCCTTTCAGAAATTCAAAGCGAAGTCGACTCTTTTCTGATGAAGATGACAGACAAATAAATACAAGGTCACCCAAAAGAAACCAAAGGGTTGCGATGGTCCCACAGGTATGTGTGTCACTAGTGTTTGGTTCCATGTGAAAGGAAGTGAGCAGTTGCTCAGCATAATAAAATTTATGTTTTAGTGTTCTATTACATGTTGAGTAACAAGCTATTTTTCTTAAATCAGTGCTCCAACTCGGCTCCTGTGTTCGTCACCTAGAAAGGCCATTATTTTATTGATGGACTTTTTCCAGGAGTAGAAAGCCAATTCTCAGTCTTACAAATGCACAGTTTTAAGCAAGGAGAGGAGAGATGGATTTGGCAATAGGGAATCAGTTTGGAGTTTTTCATGGAAATGAGAGGGTGAATAACATTTTACTTTATCGCTGAGGAAAGTATGTTGAAGACTTCCTTATCCAAAAGAGGAAACTATAGCACAAGATCGCATCATAGTTTTCATTTTTGGCACTCTTTTTTTTCAGTAAGAGATTAATTTATTTGATTTCCTCTCCTCATTATTGTTATTTTTTAAAGATCTCATCTAATTATTTGAGAGAGAGAGAGAGAGAGAGCAAGCACAAGCAGGGGGAATGGCAGGCAGAGGGAGAGGGAGGAATAGACTCTCCGCTGAGCAGGGAGCCTGATGCTGGGCTCCATCCCAGGACCCTGGGATCATGACCTGAGCCGAAGGCAGAGGCTTAACAGTTTGAGCACCCAATTTTTTCTCTTTAGTTTTTTTTTTTTTTAAACTTTTTAAAAAATTGAAGTATAATTAACACACAGTGTTACATTAGTTTCAGGTGTACAGTACAATGATTCAGCAATTTATACATTACTCAGTTTCATCATGATAAGTGGACTCTTTTTTCTTTTTTTTAAGACTTATTTATTCATTTATAGAGAAAGAGAGCAGGGTGGGGAGGGGCAGAGGGAGAGAGAATGTCAAGCTGGCTCTGAGCTGAGCACAGAGCCCGATGTGGGGCTCGATCTCGCGACCCCAAGATCATAACCTGAGCCAAAAGCAAGAGTTGGATTGATTGATTGATTGATTGATTGATTTATAGATTTATAGAGTTGGACTCTTAACTGACTGCATGGCTCAGGCGCTCAATAAGTGTACTCTTAATTCCGTTAATGTAGCTCACCCACCCATCATCCCTCTGGTAACCACCAGTTCTCTATATTCAAGAGTCTGGGTTTTTTTTGTTTGTCTCTTTTTTGTTGTTGTTTTGTTTTGTTTCTTAAAATCCATGTATGAGTGAAATCATATGGTATTTATCTTTCTCTGACTTCATTTAGCATTATATTCTGTATATGTCTGTCCATGTTGTTGCAAATGGCAACATTTCATTCTTTTTTACGGCTGAGTAGTTTTCCTGTGTGTGTGTGTGTGTGTGTGTGTGTGTGTGTGTGTGTGTACGTACGTACGTACGTACTACCTCTTCTTTATCCATTCATCTATGGAGGAACACTTGGGCTGCTTCCATATTTTGTCTATTGTATGTAATGCTGCAGTTAACATAGGAACCTATCTTTTTGAATTAGTTTTTTTTTTTTAAGATTTTATTTATTTATTCATGAGAGAAACAGAGAGAGAGAGAGAGGCAGAGACACAGACAGAGGGAGAAGCAGACCCCATGCAGGGAGCCCAACGGTGGGACTCAGTCCCGGGTGTCCAGGATCATACCCTGGGCTGAAAGCGGTACTAAACTGCTGAGCCACCCAGGGATCCCTGAATTAGTATTTTTATTATCTTTGGGTAAATACCCAGTTGTGGGATTATTGAATCATAAAGTAGTTCTATATTTTTTTTAATTTTTTTTCGAGCAACCTCCATACTATTCTCCAGAGTGGCTGCACCAGTTTGTATTCCTAGCAACAGTGCACATGTGTCTGTAGGCACCCTGTAATTTAAAAAAGTTTTTTAAACAAATTTATTTATTTTAGAGAGTGCAGAGAGGTGGGAGGAGGGATAGAGGAAGAGGAAGAGTCTTAAGCAGACTTCACAGTGAGTGCAGAGCCCAAATTGGGGATTAGTCTCATGACCCTGAGATCAGAACCTAATTTGAAACCAACAGTGATACCCAACCGATGTACCACCTAGGTGCCCCCCTTTTTAAAAATTTTTGAAAAGAATTTATTTAGAGAGAGACTTGTATAAGTTCTTTATATATTTTGGGTATTTTTTTTAAGATTTTATTTATTTATTCATGAAAGACAGATACAGAGAGGAACAGACACAGGCAGAGGGAGAAGCAGGCTCCATGCAGGGAGCCGGACGTGGGACTCGATCCTGGGTCTTCAGGATCACACCCCGGGCCGAAGGCGGTGCTAAACCTGGGCTGCCCTTATTTTGGGTATTTACCTCTTTTTGGCATCTTAAAAAAATAATAGTGGACATGTGAGAATCAAAGAGAAGAATAAAAATTATGTAAGGAAAATACTATTTTTAAAAATAATGTAATTTTTCTCTTGTCAAATTTATAATCTCTGATGTAATTATTGCCTTCTTCCCTTTTTTTTTTTAAGATTTTATTTATTTATGACACACACATGCAGAGAGAGAGAGAGGCAGAGACTCGGCAGAGGGAGAAACAGGCTCCATGTAGGGAGCCTGACATGGGACTCGATCCCAGGTCTCCAGGATCATGCCCTGTGCTAAAGGCAGCGCTAATCCGCTGAGCCACCCAGGCTGCCCACTTTCTTCCCTTTCATTTGTTTCTAAAAGTGGTATAAAATTATCCAGTAGGAGGGATCATAGTAGGGGTGATTTTTCTCTATCAAGGATTTGGCATCAAATAAATTAAAGGCATCCAGCAATATTTAACAACAACAGTTAAATGAATAACACTTATTTCTGTATTGACTTTAGAAGAGCTGTGTTATTAGAATAATTTAGATGCCTTAACTTTGTTTAGATTTTAAAAAGTTTCAAATACGTGATTTTTTTTTTAAGATTTTTTTCCTCTCCAACTATTTATTAGGAAAATTTTCAAACTGACAGAAGACGGGTCTTTATGACTCTGAAACCATCTTGCCCCATCTCTGTGCACTCTCCTTCCCCCAGGTACATCATTCCTTCCAGAGGTAGTTTACAGAGTGCTTTCTACTTCTGAGCCACACAGAGCAGACATAAGTAAGACAAACATGATACGAGACTGCTTCAGATATGTGAGAAGGTTTTATATCCTGTGAGTTTTCTCTTTTCTTGTAACTTTCCTATTTCTATCCACTTTGATTTATGTGGTGTGGCTTGTTCCCTTCCCCTTCTGATCTGAATCTGTTCATTTGTGGGTTTCTTTAAGGAGCCCTGTCTGGAACTAACTAGTTGTAAAAACCAAATTTGAGTACTTAGTGTGTACCAGGCTCTGTTTTAAGCCCTGCATATACATGGCTTTGATTTAGTCTTCAACAACCCTGATGACCTAAGCTACTGCCTTATTTCCCGTTTTTCAGCTGAGGAAACAGACATGGTGAAGTATCCTGCTCCCGATCCCAAAGATTGCAAGCGAAGGCTAAGAGGCAAATGGCCGGCAGCCTGTCTCCAGGGCCTCCTTTTTTGTGTTGTCCTAATAACTTTATTTTTATTTATTGATTTTCAAGATTTATTTATTTATTTTAGAGCAAGCGAGCAGGGGGAGGGGTAGAGGCAGAGGGAAAGGGGAAACAGACTCCCTGCTAGCTCGGAGCCTGATGGGGGCCTCGATCTCCCCACCCTGAGATCTTGACCCCAGCCGAAACCAAGAGTCACATGCCCAACCCACCGAGCCAATCAGGCGTCCCCTAACAGCTTTATTGAGATAGGATTCACATACCATACGTTTCAACCATTTAAAGCATACTATTCAGTGGTTTTAATATACGTACAGAGTTTGTAAGCAATTTTAGGACATTCTCATCACCCCCCAGAAAACCCTGTTCCAGTGACTCTGTTTTCTCTCTGTTAAAACTACCCTACAAAGGGCAGCCTGGGTGGCTCAGTGGTTTGGCGCCTGCCTTCAGCCCAGGGTGTGATCCTGGAGACCCGGGATCGAGTCCCACATCCGGCTTCCTGCATGGAGCCTGCTTTTCCCTCTGCCTGTGTCTCTGCCTCTCTCTCTCTGTCACTCATGAATAAATTAAAAAAAAAAAAAAAACTACCCTACAAGGGTGGTTGCTACAGCTGGGATATTTACATTTAAACTTTGGAAGATTCTACTAAATGTTCATGGAAGTTGTAGTAATTGATACTTCCACTAACAGGGGATCTTTAATGGTTTTATAACCAGGGAGTCACCAATACCTTATTTAAATAAAATCTGGGTCAATAACTCAATAGAAAAATGACACTATTTCTGATAATAGTGTTTTATGATAATTTGGTTATTTGGTTGTTATTCTAAACCACTCCTAGAATACAGAAAAAAAATTTTTTTTTAAGATTTTATTTATTCATGAGAGACACAGAGAGAGATAGAGAGATAGAGAGAGAGAGACAGACACAGGCAGAGGGAGAAGCAGGCTCCATGCATGAAGCCCGATGTGGGGCTCAATCCTGGGACTCCGGGATCACACCCTGAGCCAAAGGCAGACACTCAACCGCTGAGCCACCCGGGTGTCCCACAAAATCATTTTTTTACATTAAAAAGTTAATTTTTCAAAGTACAGTATGCTATCCTGAACTGGATTCTGGGACAGAAAAAGCACATTAATGGAAAAACTGAAGAAATCTACATAAGATCTGTAGTTTAGTTGATAGTATTGTACAGTGTTAGTTTCTTAATTTTGACACACCATGTTTATGTGAGATGTTCACGCTAGGGAAAGCTGGGTGAAAGGCATATTAGAACTCAGTACTATCTTTGCCACTTTCCTATAAATTTACAATTTTTCCAAAGCTAAAGGCTTTTGATAATAAAAAATTATTTACCTATACTAATTCTCCAGATCTACATCATTAACTCAGAACCACTGGAATTAGTTTGATTAGCCTTTTGGTCTTTTTTTTTTTTTTTTAAGATTTTATTTATTTATTCATGAGAGACATAGAGAGAGAGAGGGGCAGAGACACAGGCAGAGGGAGAAGGAGGCCCCATGCAGGGAGCCCAACAGGGGACTCCATCCCGATCCCGGGACTCCAGGATCACGCCCTGGGCGGAAGGTGGTGCTAAAACGCTGAGTCACCCGGGCTGCCCAGCCTTATAGATCTTTATAGACCTTTCTTAAAAGTTTATATGTGTGTTCATAGAAAATACATGGTAGTTTTTTTTTTCATGGTAGTTTTTAATGTTTGTAGTTTTAAAATTATAATATTTTCATGATCATATATCATGCATCATTCAGTAATTCAGTTTTTCATTTAAAAATCTGGTTTTGAGATTTGGCTGTGCTGATTGATTTAGTTTGATAACAGATAGGCAGACTTCAATTTTTGTTTCTTTTTCCTGTTATATATTATGCAGTTTTATGATACCATAGTTTATACATTCTTCTATTTATGGGCATTTAAATGGTTTCTAAGGTTTTACTATTACAGACAGTGTTATAGCGAATACCCCAACCAAGCATGTTTGTATAAATTTGCAAGTGTTTTTTCAAGGATGGATGCCTGAAATGTGGAATTGCTGGATCATAGGATATGCACATTTAAACAGTCTGAAGTAGTACTAAATTATTCTCCAAGGACATTGTACTGGTTTATACTTTCTACCAACAATATATCATAGTACCTGTTTCCCCAAATGCTTGCCAGCTCAGTATATAAACAAACATCTGAGTTGTTGCTGATCTGATAATAGCATCTCCCTGATTCTAGGTGGCATTTCATCTATGAGTGATGTTGAGGTACTTTTCACATGTTTATTTTTTTTTTTTTTGAGATTTTTTTATTTTTTATTTACTCATGACAGACACACACACAGAGAGAGAGAGAGAGAGAGAGAGAGAGAGAAGCAGACACAGGCAGAGGGAGAAGCAGGCTCCATGCAGGGAGCCGGATGTGGAACTCGATCCCAGGTCTCCAGGATCACACCCCAGGCTGAAGGCAGCGCTAAACCGCTGAGCCACCGGGGCTGCCCTTCACATATGTTTAAAAACAATTTCTTGGGATGACTGGGTGGCTCAGTGGTTAAGTGCCTGCCTTCAGCCCAGGGCCTGATCCTGGGGGCCCAGGATTGAGTCCCACATTGGGCTCCCTGCATGGAGCCTGCCTCTCTCTCTGTGTCTCTTATGAGTAAATAAATAGAAGTCTTTTAAAAAAAAATTCTTTCCCATAAACTGTTTGTCTTTTGTCCCTATTTTCTAATTTGTAAGAATTTTGTATATATTAATATTACCCCTTTGGCTGTTTATATTGGTTGTAATTTTTTTTTTTTCAGTTTGTAGTTTGTCTTTTGACTTTTTAAATTTTTTTTACAGACATGCAGGATTGAAAAAAAAATGTAAAGGTCAAATATAACTGTGTTTTCCTTCGTGACTTTCTGGGTTTATACTTAGAAAGGTCTTCTCTGGTCTAAAATTATATCTTTTGGGCAGCCCGGGTGGCTCAGTGGTTTAGTGCCGCCTTCAGCCCAGGGCCTGATCCTGGGGGCCTGGGATCAAGTCCCGTGTCGGGCTCCCTGCATGGAGCCTGCTTCTCCCTCTGCCTGTGTCTCTGCCTCTGTGTGTGTGTGTGTGTGTCTGTCATGAATAAATAAATAAAATCTTTAAAAAAATAAAATTATACCTTTTAAATTCACTCATTTATTTCATTTTTTATTAATGCTTAAATTTTCAATCCATCTGGATTTATTTTGGAGTAAAAGATGAGGTAAATCTGCAACCTTGTTTTTTTTTTCCAGAGGACTACTTAGTTGTGCTAATAACACTGAGGAAGTAATCCATCTGCATCACAGCTAAATTCCTTTATGTATTTGGGATTATGTCTGGTCTTTGTATTTATCTGTATCTAGTATGTCTCTGTATGTGCTAGTGTCAGATTGTCTTAATGTGGCTTTATGTAGTGTTAATATCTGGTGAGTCATTATTACATATCCTTTTTTAGGATACTTTCTCCGTAGGAAGACTTTCGAATCAACTTGACTAGGAAAAAAATCCTGTTGGGATATTTCTTGGTATTGCACTGATATTATGAATTAATTTATGCTGTGTGACATATTTGTAGCATTGAAATTCTCTGTCCAAGAACTGGTTTTAATTTCACTTATTTTTTTTTAAGATTTTATTTATTCATGAGAGACACAGAGAGGCAGAGACAGAGGCAGAGCGAGAAGCAGGGAGCCCCATGTGGGGCTCAGTCCAAGGACCCTGGAATCATGACCTGAGCCAAAGGCAGACACTCAACCACTGAGCCACCCAGGCAACCCGAGAGTAGAAATTCTTAATTTTAATGAAGTCCATATTTTCTTTTATGGATCAAGCTTTTGTGTGCTTTAGCTAAGAAATCTATGCCTAACTCAAGGTCACAGAGATTTTTATATGTTTTCTTCTAGCAGAGTGGTGTTTTTATTATTTATTTATTTATTTATTTATTTATTTATTTATTTATTTATTTATTTATTTATTTTTAAAGATTTTTATTTATTCATGGAGAGACACACAGAGAGAGGCAGAGACACAGGCACAGGGAGAGGCAGGTTCACCAGAGGGAGCCTGTTGTGGGACTCGATCCCAGGACCTTGGGATCATGACCTCAGCCAAAGGCAGACACTCAACCACTGAGCCACCCAGGCGCCTCAGAGTGGTGTTTTAAAATCAAATCACACCACTACCTTGGTTAAAACTGTCCAAGGAGGGCAGCCCGGATGGCTCAGCGGTTTAGCGCCGCCTTCAGCCCAGGGCATGATCCTGGAGACGCGGGATCGAGTCCCACGTCGGGCTCCCTGGGTGGAGCCTGCTTCTCCCTCTGCCTATGTCTTTGCCTCTTCTCTGTGTCTCTCATGAATAAACAAATACAAACTTTACAAAAAAACAAAACTATACAAGGATGGATGCCTGGGTGGGTCAGTGGTTGAGCGTCTGCCTTTGGCTCAGGGCATGATCTTGGAGTCCCGGGATTGAGTCCCACATCAGGCTCCTTGCATGGAGCCTGCTTCTCCCTCTGCCTCTCTCTCTGTCTCTCATGAATAAATAAATAAAATTTAAAAAAAAACTGTCTAAGGATTTTCCCTCATACTTAGAATAAAAATCTAAACCCCTATTGCTGATCTACAAAGCCCACCCAAGCATCCCCTAGTTCCACTTATTCAAGCCTCAGTGTCCCTCTGTAGACTAAGATATTTTTCCATGTTGATCTTGCACATTTGTTTAGTGTATTCCTGAGTGTTTAATACTTTTGTGCTTGTCATTTTTGCTTTCATAAACAGGATATTTCTTCTTTTTTTTTTTTTGAAGGTTTTTATTTATCATGAGAGACACAGAAAGAGAGAGGCAGAGACACAGGCAGAGGGAGAAACAGGCTCCATGTAGGGAGTCCGATGCGGGACCTGATCCCGGGACCCCAGGGTCACTCCCTGAGCTGAAGGCAGATGCCCAACCACTGAGCCACCCAGGCGTCTCTTCATCTGTTTTATTATCTAACTAATTCTCCCTTATATAGAGAAAAGTAATGATTTTTTTAAGATACTGATTTTTATATGTCAGCCTTGTATTTGCCCACTTTATTAAATTGTCTTACTATTTTAAATGATTATAGTTGTTTTCTTGAGTTTTCTAGGACAGTCTTATCACTTGCAAATAATGGCTTTTATCTTCTCCTTTACAATTATTAGTTAAAAAATAGTAGTGATTGTCAACATCTTCTTCCTCTAATGACAGTGTTTTGGATCATAACCTGAGACAAAGGCAGATGCTTCACTGACTAAGCCACCCAGGCACCTCTGTCTTTCGTATCTTAACATTGAATGTGATCATGACTTTTGGATTGGAATGAGGAGAAATAAGTTTTACAGGTTAAGAAAGTATCCATCTGTTTTTGTTTTCTTGGTCAGTAGAGCTAAAAGCCTTGTCAGTTTTGTTGACCTTTTTTTTTGTTGTTGTTGACCTTTTTGAAGAACTTTTGGGGGTGCTTGGGTGGTGGGCTTGAGGTGTCTGCATTTGGCTTAGGTCATGATCTCAGAGTCCTGGGATTGAGTCCTGCATCAGGCTCCCTCTTCAGCCTGAAGTCTGCTTCTTCCTCTGCCCTCCCCCGCCCCGCCTCATGCACTCTCTCTCTCTCTCTCTCAAATAAATACATAAATAATCTTTTTTAAAAAATAAAGAAATTGAGACAACATTGACATAACATTGTATGTTTCAGGTACACAACAGATTTGATATTTGTGTATGTGGTGAAATGATCACTACATTGAGTTAACATCTGTCAGCACAGTTACAATTTTTTTTCTTGTGATAAGAACTTTTAAAATCTATTCTGTTAGTGACTTTTAACTATGTAATATATACTATAGTCACCATGCTGTACATTACATCTCCCTAACCTACTGATTTTATTTTATTTTATTATTATTTTTTAACCTACTGATTTTATTTTATTTTATTATTATTTTTTAACCTACTGATTTTAAAACTGAGTTTGTGCCTTTTCACCCCTTTCACCCCATTACCTAGCAACCACCAGTCTGCTCTTTGTATTTATGAATTAAGTTTGTGTATGTGTGTTGTTGTTGGTTTTTTGGGGTTTTTGTTTGTTTTGTTTTTCAGGGGAATTTTTTTTAGATTTCACATATAAGTGAGATCACCTGGTGTTTGTCTCTCTCTTAGTTCACTTAGCATAATGCCCTCAAGGCCCATCCATGTTACTGCAAATGGCAAGGTTTCATTCTGTTTTTATAGCTGAATAATATTCCAGCGTGTGTGTGTGTGTGTGTGTGTGTACCACATTTTCTTTATTTCTTCATCCAGTGATGAACACTTAGGTTGCTTCCATGTCTTGGCTATTATAAATAATACTGCACAGAGCATTGGGGTGCAGATATTTTTTTCAAGTTAGGGTTTTTGTTTGCTTCGGATAAATAACCCAGCATTGGAATTATTGAATCATAAGTTTTAGTTTTAATTTTTTTGAGGAACCTCCTTACTGTTGTTCACAGTGGCTGCTCTAGTTTGCATTCCCACCAACAGTGCAGGAGAGTTCCCTTTTTTCCACATTTTCACCAACACTTATTATTTCTTATCTTTTTTTTTTTTATTTTTATTTATGATAGGCACATAGTGAGAGAGAGAGAGAGGCAGAGACACAGGCAGAGGGTGAAACAGGCTCCATGCACCGGGAGCCCGACGTGGGATTCGATCCCGCGTCTCCAGGATCGTGCCCTGGGCCAAAGGCAGGTGCCAAACCACTGCGCCACCCAGGGATCCCATAAAGTAGTTTTTTAATTATTTCTTATCTTTTTGACTCTAGTTGTTCTGATAGGTATAAGGTGATATCCCACTGTGAATTTGCATTTCCCTGATGATAAATGATGTTGAGTATCTTTTCACACACCTGTTGGCCATCTGGATGTCTTTGGGAAGGTGTCTCTTCAGACCCTCTGCCCATTTTTTAATTGGATTTGGTTTTTGTTTTTAAAGATTTTATTTATTTATTCATGAGACACACAGAGAGAGAGAGAGAGAGGCAGAGACATAGGCAGAGAGAGAAGCAGGCTCCATGCAGGGAGCCAGATGTGGGACTTGATCCTGGGATTCTAGGATAACACCCTGGGTCAAAGGCGGGTGCTCAAACACTGAGCCACCCAGGATTGTTTTTTTTTTTTGCTATTGAGTTGCATGAGTTTTTATACAGTTTGAATAGTAACTCTTTATGAAATATACAACTTGCAAATATTTTCACCCCTTCTGTAGATCTCTTTTTCCTCTTGTTGATGGTTTCCTTTGCTATACAGAAGATTTTTAGTTTGATGGAGCTCCACTTGTTAATTTTTATTTTTGATGCCTTTGCCTCTGGTGTCAAATTCAAAAAAATCATCGCCAAGACCAGTGTCTAACTCACCACTTACATTTTTTCCTAGAACTTTTATGGTTTCAGGTCTTACATTCAAGCCTTTAATCTATTTTTTTTATTATTATTTTATTAGAGAGGGGGAGGGGCGGAGGAAAAGAGAATATTAAGCAGGCTCTGCACCCAGTGTGGAGCCTGATGTGACACTCGATCTCATGACCTTGAGATCATAACCTGAGCCAAAAATCAAGAGTTGGATGCTTAGCCCACTGAGCCACGTAGGTGCCCCAAGTTTTTAATCTATTTTGAGCTAGTGTTTGTGTATGGTGTAAGACATTGGTCCAGTTTGATTCTTTTGCATATGGCTGTCCAGTGTTCCCAGCACCATTTATCAAAGAGACTGTTCTTTCTCCATTGTATATTCTTTTTTTTTTTTAAAGATTTATTTATTCATTCAGAGAGAGAGAGAAAGAGAGACAGGCAGAGACACAGGCAGAGGGAGAAGCGGGCTCCATGCAGGGAGCCCAATGTGGGACTCGATCCCAAGCCTCCAAGATCATGCCCTGGGCTGCAGGCAGCGCTAAACCGCTGCTCCACTGGGGCTGCCCTCCATTGTATATTCTTGCTTCTTTGTTATAAATTAATTAGCCATATATGCGTGAATTTATTTCTGGGCTCTCTGTTGTGTTTTATCAACCTGTATACTTGTTTTTGTTTTTTAAGATTTATTTATGTATGTATGTATGTATGTATGTATGTATTTATGATAGAGAGAGAGAGAGAGGCAGAGACACAGGCAGAGGGAGAAGCAGGCTCCATGCCGGGAGCCTGATGCGGGACTCGATCCGGGACTCCAGGATCCTGCCCTGGGCCAAAGGCAGGTGCCAAACCGTTGAGCCACCCAGGAATCCCCTGTATACTTGTTTTTATGCCATTATGATACTGTTTTGATTACTATAGCTTATAATATAGTTTGGAATTAGGGATTTTTTTTTTTTTTTTGAGTTAGGGAATTTGATGCCACTACTTTTGTTCTTCTTTCTCAAGATTGCTTTGGCTATTCAGGATCTTCTTTTTTTAAAATTTTTTTTAATTTTTTTTTTAATTTATTTATGATAGTCACAGAGAGAGAGAGAGAGAGAGAGAGAGAGAGAGAGGCAGAGACACAGGCAGAGGAAGAAGCAGGCTCCATGCACCGGAAGCCCGATGTGGGACTCGATCCCGGGTCTCCAGGATCGCGCCCTGGGCCAAAGGCAGGCGCCAAACCGCTGTGCCACCCAGGGATCCCCAGGATCTTCTTTGATGCCATACAAATTTTACGATTGTTTTACTTCTGTGAAAAATGCCATTGGAATTTTCATAGGGATTGCATTGAATTTTAGATTGTTTTAGATAATATGGATATTTTTACAGTATTCTTCCAATCTATGAGAATTGAATAGCTTTCCAAGAATTTTAAAAATTCATGCAGGGGGACCTGGATGGCTCAGTCAGTTAAGTGTCTGACTCTAGCTCAGATCATGATCTTGGGGTCCTGGATATGAGCCCCACATTGATTTCCATGCTCAGCAGGGAGTCTGGTTCTCTCTCTGCTACTTCCCCACTCATGGGCTCACTCCTTCCTTCCTTCCTTTCATTTTTTTTTTTAAGACTTTATTTATTTATTCATGAGAGGCACAGAGAAAGACAGGCAGAGATATAGGCAGAGAGAGAAGCAGGCTCCATGCAGGTGATGTCGGACTTGATCCTGGGACTCCAGGATCACGCCCTGGGCCAAAGGCAGATGAGCTCAGGCTCAACCACTGAGCCACCCAAACATCCCTCTCTGTTTGTTTTTCAAATAAATAAATAAAATCCTAAAAAATAATAATAAAGTACATGATATTTTTTGAGATTTCCTTTTATTGTACTTTGGTAAATTTTACCTATTTATGCTGCCTTTATAAAAATAGTTGGTATTGGGCTCTCTGTGAGGAGCCTGCTTCTCCCTCTGTCTGTGTTTCTGCCTCTCTCTCAGGAATAAATAAATAAAATATTATAAATTAAAATAAATAAATAAAATAGTTGGGAAGCTCTTTTTTTCTTGATTGAACTGAAACATTTTATTTTCATTTCTTTTTTTTAATTTAAATTCAATTAACCAATTTATAGTAAGTACATCATTAGTTTCAGATGTAGTGTTCAATAATTTATCAGTTGCATGTAACACCCAGTGCTCATCATATCATGTGCCCTCCTTAATGCCCATCACCCAGTTACCCCGTCTTCCCAGTCACCTACCCTTCAGCGACCCTCAGTTTGTTTCCTAGAGTTAAGAGTCTCTCATAGTTTGTCTCCCTCTATGATTACTTCTTATTCAGTTTTCCCTCTCTTCCCCCTAAGGTCCTCTGCCCTGTTCCTTATATTCCACATATGAGTGATACCATATAATTGTCTTTTTCTGATTGACCTATTTTACTCAGCATAATACCCTCTAGTTCCATCCACTTTTATGTAAATGAGTTGAAACATTTTAATAGCATTGGTGCTGTGATTTGATACAGAATTCACTGGTGAAACTTTCTGGGCCTAGTGCTGATGTTTGCTTGCCTTTTCTCTGTCTCTCTTTCACAATTCTCTTCTCCCTACATACCTAAATTGAAATTGTACCATAGTACAAATATGGGTGGGGGCAAATGATATCACTTTCCTTGTCAGAATATGTTAAGAAACTGGAGGCTTTAGGGGTGGTGGAAGGGGAGGAGGGGGGGGGGTGGGGGTGAATGGGTGACGGGCACGGAGGGGGACACTTGACGGGATGAGCACTGGGTGTTATTCTGTATGTTGGTAAATTGAACACCAATAAAAATTAATTTATAAAAAAAAAAAGAAACTGGAGGCTTTAACTTTGTAAGAAATAATCAGAATGTTTATTTTGTTAGGTAATATGAAAAAAAAATTTATGTTGTTGAATCTTTTTTGAGTACTTAACCATAATGTACCTTTTTACAAATGTATTCGTTGTTACAGATGTTCATTTTTACTTGCTGGACCTGTAATTAATCTCTGTTTCTTTATTGTATAGAAATTTACAGCAACAATGTCTACACCAGATAAGAAAGCCTCACAGAAGATTGGTTTTCGATTACGTAACCTACTGAAGCTTCCCAAAGCACATAAATGGTGCATATACGAATGGTTCTACTCAAATATAGATAAGTATGTATCATGGCTTACATCATGGGTATCACTTGAACCAGAAATTTAAGTTTTTCAAACGTTACAAGCTATATTCTTTTCTGTAGGCCTGTTTTGATTCTTCTTTTCCCTTAATTTTTCCTTTTTTTTTTTTTTTAAGCAGCAAGATTTTTTTTTTTTAAAGATTTTATTTATTTATTCATAGAGATGCAGAGAGAGAGAGAGAGAGAGAGAGGCAGAGACACAGGCAGAGGGAGAAGCAGGCTCCACTCAGAGAGCCTGACGTGGGACTCAATCCAGCATCTCCAGGATCATGCCCTGGGCTGCAGGTGGCGCTAAACCGCTGCGCCACCAGGGCTGCCCAATTTCTTTTTTTTTTTTTATTCTTCATTCTTCTTTGACCCATTTCCATTCCTCATAGCTTTCTTTTCCCCTTCCCTGCTTTGGAGAAGTTATACTTTTTTTTTTTGTTATACATTTTTATGAAAGTATAACCTATATTATAATTTACAAAGACTGTGGAATGGAGATACCCTAGAACAAAACTCCTTTATTTGTAATGAACGAGATATGTTTTTTCCTTTTTTTTTTTTTTAAGACTTTTATTTATTTTAGAGATAGGAAGTATGAGCAGGGAGAGGGGCAAAGGGAAAGGGGGAAGCAGACTCTGCTCTAGGCAGGGAGCCTGATGCAGGGCTTGATTCCAGGAGCCTGGGATCATGACCTGAGCTGAAGGCAGACACTTAACCTCCCAGACGCCTCTAGGATAGTCTTTCTATTTCAGACATAACATTTATATACTTTAATTATACGTAAATGTTTAAACAGAACATAGTAAGAGATTTGCGTGAAATCCAATTTTTTTTTTAAGATTTTATTTATTTATTCATGAGAGACAGAGAGAGAGAGAGAGAGAGAGAGAGAGAGAGAGAGGCAGAGACACAGGCAGAGGGAGAAGCAGGCTCCATGCAGGGAGTCTGACGTGGGACTCTACCCTGGGTCTCCAGGATCACACCCTGGGCTGAAGGCGGCGCTAAACCTGCTGGGCCACCGGGGCTGCCCAGATGTTTGTATTTGAACCCAAGACATTCATGTGTCATTGATTGCTGAGACTGGTTCCTGGTTTCCTAAACTCATGAATGAAATTGTTTTATTTTGTGTTTAAAATTTTTAATTAATTAATTAATTTTTAAAATATTTTATTTATTTATTCATGAGAGACACAAAGAAAGAGAGAGGCAGAGACACAGTCGGAGGGAGAAGCAGGCTCCACCCAGGGAGCCCAATGTGGGACTCAATCCCGGGTCTCCAGGATCACGCCCAGGGCCAAAGGCAGCACTAAACTGCTGAGCCACCCGGGCTGCCCTAGAATTTTTAATTTTTTTTAAAGCTTTATTAATTTTATTTGACACATAAAAAAAAACAAGTAGGGGGAGCAGCAGGCAGAAGGAGAGAGAGAAGCAGACTCCTCACTGAGCAGGGAGCCCGATGTGGGGCTCAATCCCAGGACCCCTGGGATCGTGACCTGAGCAAAGGCAGATGCTTCACCAAGCCACCCAGATGCCCCAAAATTGTAAATTTATTTTATTATTATTATTTTTTAAGGTTCTATTTCTTTATTTGACAGAGAGAAAGCACAGCAGGGGGAGCAGCAGAGGAAGAGGGAGAGAGAAGCAGGCTCTCTGCTGAGCAGGGAGCCCGATGTGGGGTTTGATCCCAATCCTGAGACCATGACCTGAGCTAAAGGCAGATGCTTAACCAACTGAACCACCCAGGCACCCTTAATTTCTTTTTTTTTTTAAGATTTTATTTATTTATTCATGAGAGAGACAGAGAGAGGCAGAGACACAGAGGGAGAAGCAGGCTCCATGCAGGAAACCTGACGTGGGACTTGATCCTGGGTCTCCAGGACCACACCCTGGGCTAAAGGCAGCACTAAACTGCTGAGCCACCCGGGCTGCCCCCTAATTTCTTTTTATTTTATTTTATTATTATTATTTTTTAAGATTTTATTTATTCATGAGAGACACACGGAGAGAGAGGCAGAGACATAGGCAGAGGGAGAAACAGGCTCCATGCAAGGAGCCCGATGTGGGATTCGATCCCAGGACTCCAGGATTATGCCCTGGGCCGAAGGCAGGCACTAAACTGCTGAGCCACCCAGGGATCCCCCTAATTTCTTTTTAAAAGACCTTATTAAAGTCTAATCTCTGTATCCAACGTGAGGCTCAGATTTACAGTCCCAAAATCAAGAGTCACGTGCTCTATGGACTGACCCAGCCACGCACCCCTGAAATTGTTTTATTTTCATCCACTGATTTTTCCGTAGTTTATGAGGCTTTCAGGGTATCTTGGTGTGATCTGAGTTCTGGAATTCCTAAGAACTGATATAACCCTCTAGAGTCCTCTGATTTTCTAAAATTTACTTACTCTCAAAGAGGACTCCTTGCTGTTGGTATTACCTTTGGGACAAAGATACTTTGTAGCTAACATTGTTCATCTTCACTGGATGTAATGACAGTGCCAAGATATACTAGGATATACTCATATGTGAGATTTAGCAAAAATCAGAGTCTCCTGGAATCTCCAGCACAGACATTTCTTGAGTAAATTGTACACATTAATTGTTTCACAAATGCCACTTTTAGTTTTAACAGTTTAAAGTTGTGCCAATTTTGTATATGTCCTGGGTAGAAGTGAAAGGTGCATTTGGGGATTAGTATAATGTTGAAAATTGGAAAGCATATTTTGAATTTATGCCTCTGAAATAATTGTGATTAACCACTAAATTACCATTTCTGTCTTACAGACCACTCTTTGAAGGTGATAATGACTTCTGTGTATGTCTGAAGGAATCTTTTCCTAATTTAAAAACAAGAAAGCTAACAAGAGTAGAATGGGGAAAAATCAGGCGACTTATGGGAAAACCACGGAGGTAAAAATATTTTTATTTAAAATAAACCAGTAAGTTAGTTGGTAGTATAATTACCACATTGATTCCTTTTCATCTTTGCAAAGACTAGTCCTGAAACATAACTTTTCAGAATCATTATATTTTAAATATATCCTGATAACTAGCTTTAATATAGGTGCTTTTTATATCTATGCATCTTAAAATTATTTTTTTTTATAATTTTTTAATTTTTTAATTTATTTATGATAGGCACACAGTGAGAGAGAGAGAGAGGCAGAGACACAGGCAGAGGGTGAAACAGGCTCCATGCACCGGGAGCCCGACGTGGGATTCGATCCCGGGTCTCCAGGATCGCGCCCTAGGCCAAAGGCAGGCGCTAAACCGCTGCGCCACCCAGGGATCCCGCATCTTAAAATTAAATACAGTTCCATTTTTGTTCAAATTATAGGATTCGAACATAATTTTCTTACATTCTCTATGCCCCACTATGTTCCAAAAAATATTTAAGAATATACTAGAAAATATATTTGATCCTTTAACACTGTGGAGGTTAGGGATGCCGACCCTGCACAGTCAAATCTTCATATAACTTTTGACTCCCCCCCCCAAAACCTAACTACTAGTAGTTTACTATTGACTGGAAATCTTACTGATAATATAAACAGTCAATAACACATATATATTACTGTGTTCTTACAATAAAATAAGCTGGAGAAAAGAAAATGGTATTAAGAAAATCATAAGAATGGAAGATACATTTATAGTACCATACTATATTAAAAAAAAATCCATGCATAAGTGGACCTGAGTGGTCACATCCTTGTTTTTTAGGAGTCCACTATATTTAATGAAGCTCTTGGGGTATACTAATACATTGTTATCTTTTTAGAAACCATCTATCACTGCAAAAGCCTTCTTACATATTTTACTTTATATAAAAACAAGATAAGGGGGTAGGGTGAGATGGGTGAAGGGGATCAAAAGATAGAACCTTGCATTTATGAGTCATGGAATGGAATGTATAGTGGATGACTATAGTTAATAGTATTGTAAAGCTTTTTTTAAAAAAATATTTTATTTATTTATTAGACTGTGAGAGAGCATGAGTGAAGGGTGGGGAGAGGGAGAAGCAGGCTCCCCACTGAACAGGGAGTCTGATGTGGGGCTTGATCCCAGGACCCCGAGATCATGACCTGAGCCAAAGGCAGATGCTTAACTGACTGAGCCACCCAAGTGGCTGTAAAGCATATTTTAAAGTTGCTGATGGTAGATCTTAAAAGTTCTGATCACAAGAAAAAAAAAATTGTAACTATATATGGTGACAGATGTTAACTAGACTTAGTGTGGTGATCATTTCACAATATATACAAATATTGAATCATTCTGTTGTACACCTGAAGGTTACATAGTGTCTTATATATCTATTATACCTCAATAAAACAAAAACGCATTCTATCTAAAAACAAAAACAGAAAAACCCCAGAAAGAAAAATCAAGTGAATCTCTCCAATATGTTATTTTCTGAAAATTACTTTTCATGTGAAATAACTTTTCCCTTTGTAGTGTTATCTTGCTTTCTAACACAGCCACCCAGATATCCCTGGCTTCTTTGGTTTCTTAAAAGGGTTAAACATACACTGACCATACGACCCTGCCATTCCACTCTTAGGTATTTAGTTAAGAGAAATGAAAGCCTATATTTATACAAAAACCTATACACAGGGACACCTGGGTGGCTCAGCAGCTAAGTGTGTGTCTGTCTTCGGCTCAGGCGTGATCCTGGAGTCCCGGAATCAAGTCCCACATCAGGTTCCCTGCATGGAGTCTGCTTTTCCTTCTGCCTATGTGTCTGCCTCTCTCTCTCTCTCTCTCTCTCTCGTGAACAAATAAATAAAATCTTAAAAAAAAAAACCTATACACAAATGTTCATATCAACTTTGTTGTAATAACGCCAAACTAAAAATAATACAAATGTCCACCAGTAGGTGAATGGATAAACAAACGGTGGCCATTCATAGAAATGGATACTGTTCTCCAATAAAAAGAATGAACCATTGGTACATGTAACAACACAGGTTAATCTTGGAATAATTCTGCTGAGTGAAAGAAGCCTGACAAAAGAGTTCATTCTACATGATTTCATTTGTATAAGATTTTACTTTATTTATTTATTTATTTATTTATTTATTTATTTATTTATTTATTTATTTATGTTTTTTGTATAAGATTTTAAAACGTAGAAACTATAATGACAGCACTTCAGCAATTGCTTGAGAAGTAGGGGTACAGAAATGGGAGGGATGCGAAGGAGGGATAATAAAATGCCACAAGGAAACTTTGTGGAGTGATGTCTTCAAATGTTCATTATCTTGTCTGTGATGATTGTTTTATGGATATATATTTTGTGACACGGAAGCTATATTTAAGTTACTTTGATTCATCCCAGTATTTGAAAATAGAAGTAAAACAGTCCCTAAAGATAAGAGTAAATTCGGTATTTATAGCTTCAAGGCAGGAAGTATGATTAAACATTTACACAGTGGTAAGCCTCATCTTTAGTTCTATATTGGTGGGCTCATGGGGTCACAGGGAAAATATCATGTTCTTCTGAATAGAATATTGTAATTGAACATTGTCCCAGAGGGAGTCCTGTGATCCAGATGCAGTGTTGTCAGAGGATTGGTGGGCAAATCCTCATGCTTTGTAGGAAAGGATGATGTAGACTTGCTTATAAATCTTTAAGTCTTGCAAAGTCCTCTATTTTTAAAAAGATATAATTTACTTTAGAGATTATTATTTCTAAGAACTCATTTTTAAATACAATTACTTGAAAGAAAGAGGAAAAGAAGTAACAGTGAGATGGATGGTTTGATTTCAAGTTTTGGGTTTTTGTTTATTTGTTTTAAGATTTATTCACTTTAGAGAGGGAGAGAGCGAGTGAGCGCAGAGTGGGTAAAGGGAGTGGGAGAGTAAAACTTTTGCAGACTCTCCCTGAGCTCAGAGCCCAACCTGGGGCTCAGTCTCATGACTCTGGGATCATGACCTGAGCTGAACCCAGGAGTCAGATCTCAACCGACTGTGCCACCCACGGACCCCCTGATTGCAAGTTTTGTATAGGATAGTTATCAGTTTATATGATTTTTATAATTTATTCTAGATGTTCTTCTGCATTTTTTGAGGAAGAGAGATCAGCATTAAAACAGAAACGACAGAAAATAAGGCTCTTGCAACAAAGGAAAGTTGCAGATGTTTCCCAGTTCAAAGATCTCCCAGATGAAATTCCTTTGCCTCTGGTTATCGGGACCAAAGTTACAGGTAAGTGAAGATAAGCTCTTTACCATTTTGCTTTATAATTTTAACCTAGATAACCACTAGACCAATGGCTTTTAAATTTAAAAAGCATAAACTATAGTTCTATAGGAGTATATTATAGAAGTTATTATTTTATCATCTGTGATGTCTGGTTTTTTGGTGTTTTTTTTTTTCTTTTTTAAGATTTATTTTTTATTTATTCACGAGAGACACAGGGAAGCAGAGACCTAGGCAGAGAGAGAAGCAGGCTCCCTATGGGGAGCCCAATGCGGGACTTGATCCCAGGACTCCTGAATCGTGGTCCTCAGCTGAAGGCAGATGCTCAACTGCTGAGCCACCTGTAATGCCTCAACTGCTGTAATGTCTATTTTTTAAACTACTTGGGAAAAAGTACAATTTATGTAATACAAGAAATAACAAAGGAGTTAAGTGAGTAGATAAATTAGTAATTATACTGAAAGGGCCCCCTAAAGCTCTCTAAAAGCAATATTTTAATGTTTTTATTTGATCTAGAGCAGGGGTCAGCAAAATATGGCCCATGGCCCAAATCTAGTTTGCTACATATTTATCTATGGTCTGTCAGATAAGAATGGACCTCATTAAGGAAGAAAGATGCTCTCAATTTAGTTCATAACTGAAAAAGACTTAACAATAAGAGCAAGCAGGCAGGGCCAAAAAAATTTGCCAGTAATTTTTTGTCTACCAGAAAAAGTTCAACATATTGTCTAACATACAATACAAAATGACTGAACCTATGAAGAAACATGAACACAACTTCTATAGTCGAGAAAAAGCCATCAGTAGAATTAGTTGCTGAGATGGCTCAGATATTGGAATTAGCAGTGGCTTCAAAATGTTTGTTATAAAACATGTTCAAGAACTTAAATGTAAATGAAATCATAATGAATGGGGATATCTCAGTATATAGAGGAATTATTTAGATGTAACAAATTTAGAAGTGAAAAGTGCAGTATCTGAAAAGAAATTCTCAGTGGGCTTAAAAACAGATTGGAAACAGCAAAGCAAGGGTCATTGAATCTGAGAATATATCCATAGAAATTATCCCACTGTGAGAACAGGGTGAAAAAACTGGAGAAAACTGTAGTAGAGCCTCAGAGACCTCTGGGACAATTATTAAGCAATGTAACAGATGTTTAATTAGAGTCCCTAAAAGGAAAGGAGAGACACAGTGGCCGCGGGGAGCGGGGGGAGACAAAGGATAAAATGTTCCCACATTTTTTTTTTCCTTTGCCACATTTGTTTTTAAAAAGGTACAGATCCAAAATACTCTGAACCCAAGCCAGATAACCCACATGTATGCAAAGCCCATAATTAGATACCATACAGAAAAAGTACAGAGAAAATCTGGAAAGCGGTCATAGAAAAACAACATACTACATAAGAGGAACACTGATATGAATAGCAGCTGACTTTACATAAAAAAATATGCCAAAAAAAAAAAAAAGCCAGAAGTAATGCCAAAGATATTTTTCAGATTGAAGGGAAATGATGGAACCGCAAATCTACAGAAAGAAGAAAACACCAGAAAATGGCAAATATGTGTAAAATAGAACAATCATGTTGTAAGCTTCTTGAATTTTTTATAAGACCATACAATGTTGACTATGAGTAGAGTGTAATAAGTAAAGATTGGGTATTCTAATCTGTAGAGTATTGAGGTTCAGAACCTTCAAGGTGCATCAGAATTACCTAGAGGGCTAGATGAAACAGATTGCAGACCCCACCCCCTTCTGAGTTTCTGATGCAGAAGATCAGGCGTAGGGCCTGAGAATTTTCATTTTTTAACAAGATTCCAAGTGATGTTGATGCTGTTGGTGTGGGGTTATCCTTTGAGAACTAGTAGAAGGACCTACTTTTTTTTTAAAACGAGAGGGAGTAAAGGTATCTTTAGCAGGCTCCACACCCAGTGCAGAGCTGGATATGGAGGTCAATCTCACAAAAGATTGAGTCACAATCAAGACTCAGACACTTAATCAACTGAGCCAGCCAGGCGCCCCAGGAGCTACTTTTTAAAAAATGCTAAGAGGCATACTTAAAAAAGCCAATAGAGAAGTTAATTTTGAAATTCTAACAGTTAAAACATGATGAGAAAGAAAGGACAGGGAAACAAAAAAACACATGGAGTAAATAGAAAATAAATAGCAAGATGGTAGACTCAAGTCTGGTCCTATTTTCATTATATTAAATGTCAATGAACTAAGCACTATACTGAAAAAGTAGAGATTATCAGACTGAATAAAAAAAAAGAAGTGCCCAACAATATGCTATCTTTAAGAATTGTACTTAAAATATATAATCACAGATCTTTCTTTTTTCTTTTCTTTTTTCTTTTCTTTTCTTTTTTCTTTTCTTTTCTTTTCTTTTTTTAAATTCATGAGAGAGAAAGAGAGGCAGAGAACACAGGCAGAGGGAGAAGCAGGCTCCATGCAGGGAGCCCGACATGGGACTTGATCCCCAGACTCCAGGATCATGCCCTGGGCCAAAGGCAGGCGCTCAACCGCTGAGCCACCCAGGTGTCCCGAATCACAGATATATTAAACAAAAGTGTGAAGGGAGTCCTGAGAAGCTCAGTGGATTAGTGTCTGCCTTTGGCTCAGGGCATGATCCCAGTCCTGGGATCGAGTCCTGCATCTGGCTCCCTGTGAGGGGCCTTTGCCTGTGTCATTGCCTCTCTCTGTGTATCTCTCATGAATAAATAAATAAAATCTTTAAAGAAAAAAAAAGTGTGAAAAGGATGTGGCATGCAGATACCACAGACTGTTGAGGTGGCTATATTGACATTAGACAAAGTAGAGTTCAAAACAAGGAGTATTACCAGAGAGAGAGAGGAATATTTGATAATGATAAAAACGGTCATTTCAGCAGAAAAATGCAACAATCCTAATTACATTCATTAGTAAGTCCCTAATAGCAGAACTTTAAAATACTTAAAGCAAAAACTGAGACAGCTAAGGAAGCTATATACAGAAGATCATATGGTAAATTTTAACACCTCTCTCCCAGGAACTGAGAAGAGGGAAAGAAATCAGTACAAACATACAGAATCTGAAAAACACTGTCAATTATGTCAGTTGATATATATTTTTAAAGATTTTATTTATTTGAGGGCAGCCCCGGTGGTGCAGCGGTTTGGCGCCGCCTGCAGCCTGGGGTGTGATCCTGGAGACCTGGGATCAAGTCCCACGTCAGGCTTCCTGCATGGAGCCTGCTTCTCTCTCCGCCTGTGTCTCTCGTTCTCTCTGAATGAATGAATGAATAAAATCTTAAAAAAAAAAAAGATTTTATTTATTTGAGAGAGAAAGCAGAAGCTGGGAGGAGGGGCAGGGGAAGAGGGAGAAGCAGACTCCCTCCTGAGCAGGAAGCCCAATGTGGGGCTCGATCCCAAGACCTTGAGATCATGACCTGAGCCAAAGGCAGATGCTTCATGGGCTGAGCAACCCAGACCCCTCCTAAATAAATATTTAAAAAAATATATATCTGTTCTGGGGTACTTGGCTGGCTCAGTTGGAAGAGCATATGACTCTTGGTCATCGATTTGAGCCCCCATATTGGGGGTAGAATTTAACGTCAAAAAAAAGAATTAATAGGGCAGCCTGGGTGACTCAGCAGTTTAGCGCTGCCTTTGGCCAAGGGCCTGATTCTGGAGACCCGGAATCGAGTGGGACTCGAGTCCCAATCAAGTCCCTCCCTGCATGGAGCCTGTTTCTCCCTCTGCCTGTGTCTCTGCCTCTGTGAGTGTGTGTCTCATGAATAAATAAATAAAATCTTTAAAAAAAAAAAAGAATAAATTTTTTTTTAAAAAGTCAGTTCTGCCAAGATTGATATGCTGAGGCAGACAGTCCAAATCACAGTGGACATTTTCTTTTTTTCTAATGAAATTGATATGCTTATTCTAATATTTCTATGAAAGTGGGAAGGATAATCTAACTCAGAAGTAGATCCTCACATATGTGCAGTTGACTTCCCAAAGGTATCAAGTATTTCAGTGGAAAGGGACGGCATTCCAGTAATGCTGGAGTAATTAGATATCCATATGAACCTTGGCATTTCCTCACACCATGCAAAAAAACTTTACCTAGGATGGACCAAAGGGCAGGGACCTGAGTGGTTCAGTCAGTCGAGCATTTGCCTTCATTGCAGGTCATGATCTCAGGTTCTTGGGATGGAGCCCCGCATCAGGCTCCCCGCTCAGCGGAGAGTCTGCTTCTCCCTCTGCCCCTCCCCTCTGCTTGTTTTCTCTCTCTTTCTGTCTCTGTCTCTCTCTCTCAAATAAATTAAGTCTTTAAAAAAAAAAAGACCAAAGGGCTAAACATAAAAGCTAAGATTATAAAGCTTCTATAAGTAAATACAGGAAAATATCCTTGGGATTTGTAAATAGGCAGAAATTTCTTGGATCTGACAAAGAAGATAACAAAAGATGTTTTTTAGGTTTAATTTTAAAACTTGCTCTTTAAAAGCACCATTAAGAAAATAAATAGGCAGGCCACATATTGAGAATAAATATTTCCAAAATATATATTTGAAAAAAGACCTGTATCTAGAAAATATAAAGAACTCTAAGTTAGTAATAGAAAGGCAATCTGGTTCAAATAACTAGACAAAACACTTGAATGGACACTTATGAAAGGAAAATATATGAATGGCCAATAAGCATATAAAAAAGTATTCAACATCATCAGTCATTAAGAGAATGCAAATTAAAAGCATAATGAAGTACTCACACCAGAATGGCTAATGTTGAAACAACCAGTGCCACCAAGTGTTGTTAAAAATGTGGAGCTACCATAGTTCCTGGGCTTTTTTGGTGGTATTGTGAAATGGTCCACCACTTTGTAGAAAAGTGTTGTAGTGTTTTACAAAATTAATTCTATGCCTGCCCTGTGATCGAGTTGTTGTCTTCCAAGGTATTAAATTAAGAGAAGTGAAAACAGCTGTCCACAGAAAGCTAGCTATGTCATAGAATGTTCATAGCATCTTTGTTTAGGGATCCCTGGGTGGCGCAGCGGTTTGGCGCCTGCCTTTGGCCCAGGGCGCGATCCTGGAGACCCGGGATCGAATCCCACGTCGGGCTCCCGGTGCATGGAGCCTGCTTCTCCCTCTGCCTGTGTCTCTGCCTGCCTCTCTCTCTGTATGACTACCGTAAATAAAAAATAAAAAAAAAAAAAAAAAAAAAAAACATAGCATCTTTGTTCACCATTTTAAAGCCAAAACCTGGAAATAATGGGAAAATGGATAGACATGGTATTTTCTTATGATGGAATACAAATTGGCAATTAAGAGAAACTAGCTACTGACATATAGATTAATTTTTCCTAGCAAAAGAAGCTGAAAACTATAGAATGCATTAGGGTTTCATTTCTATGAAGTTGTAGAACAAGCAAAATTCATGGCAGAAAAATAACAGAAAAGTGATTACTGCTGAAAAAGGTGTTGACTAGGAAGGAGGAACTTTCCAGAGTGATAGGAATATTCTGTGACTTGATAAAGGTTTCTTTTACATGGATATTTGTCATAATTTATAAAATTATACACTTACTTTTTTTAAAGATTTTATTTATTTATTCATGAGAGACAGAGAGAGAGAGAGAAGCAGAGACATGGCAGAGGTAGAAACAGGCTCCATGCAAGAAGCCTGATGTGGGACTGAGCAACTCAGGCACCCCAACATGACTGTTAAGGGTTGTGTCGGAATTTTGATTTTAGTTCCAGTCATGATCTCATAGTTGTGAGATTGAGCCCCACGTTAGGCTCCGTGTTCAGTGCAGAGTCCGCTTGAGATTCTCTTTCCCTTTCCCTCTGCCCCTCCTGTTTGTCTGTGCATGCTCTCTCTTTCTCTCTCTAAAATAAATTAATAAATCTTAAGAAAGAAATGACTGTTAGGGCAAAAGCTATATTAGAGACAAAGAAGTTTAAACCAAAATTTTTTAAGTTTTTGAACCAGTTAGTTTTGAATAGAAGTTAGTCATACCTTGAACCGATAGATACTGCTTTAATAATTGGGGAACCTGACTTGTTTGACCTTCAGGCAGAGATCTGTGGAAGAGGGGCACAAATGTCATCTGCAGATAATTTATTTAAAATGTGGCAATATCTTTTTTTCTTGATTTATGAAAGTAATATATACTCAAAATCCCCAGTAGCTCCCTTCACCCCCCGCCCCCAGCTTTATATTTCCTCCTCTAAAGTTTGGTGTATTTAGGCCTAGAATACATGGACTAATTACCATACATGCCACAATACTGTACACACTACAATACTGTACACGCCACAGTACCATACAGGCCACAAATAAGCTTGTACTCCCTCCCAGTTTTCCCTTGAGTTAGTTGCTTTATATTCAAATTCCTACATTTTTCATTTTACAAGTATTCTCTCAGGTTATTTTATATACTCAAGTGTTTTTGGAGAAGACTCACTGATTTCTAACAATTTTGTTGTGGTTTGAGCATGCACTTTGTATGACTTCAATTCTCTTGAAGTTATTGAGACTTGTTTGGCCAGCAGATAGTCTGTCGTACAGAATGTCCCATGTGTGTTCCAGAGGACTGTTGTGATGCTGGGTCACACATTCATATGTGTTAGTTAGATCAAAATGGTTGAGAGTGTTGTTCATGTCTTCTATATATTTACTGATTTTTCTGTCTCATATCAACTACTGAGAAAAATATTAAATCTATTTTGTTTTTACATTCTGGCAGTTTTTGCTTTGTGTATTTTGGTGCTCTATTAAGGTATACATGTATTTTTTTATTTGTCATATTTTCCTGATACATTGACTCTTTCATCATTATGAAATGTCCCTTTTTGTTTCTAGTAATATTCCTTATTTTTAATTTTTGTCTATTATTAGTATAGCCATTCTGCTATTCCTACAGTGAGTGCTACCTTGGTGTATCTTCTTCTATCTTTTTGCTTTCAGCTTCTTTGTGTCTGAATCTAAACATGACTCAGGCATTTAGAAATATATAGATAGCATATAGTTAAGTCTTGTTTTTTTTTAATATTTTATTTATTTATTCATGAGAGACACAGAGAGAAAGAGAGGCAGAGACTCAGGCAGAGGGAGAAGCAGGCTTCATGCAGCGAGCCCGACATGGGACTTGATCCCGGGTCTCCAGGATCACGCCCTGGACTGAAGGCAGCGCTAAACCGCTGAGCCACCCAGTCTGCCCTTGTTTTTTTGTTTTTTTTGTTTTTTTTTTTTTTAAGAAAACGGAAGCCTGCTTTTATTAATGCACACATTGACGGACTTGCGATTGGAAGGGGCGGTGACGTTAACATGACACTGGTGGTTAACGCAACGGAAACAGGACAGGAGATGGCTTTGCAGAGACATGATGCCTTCATAAGTTAGGGAAACGGACTGCTAGCTGGCTGCCCTTTCATTTCATGTTCTTCACAAACTCCTCTCCCTTTTTGATGGAGGCCTTCAGCTCGGGGATGGCTTCTGCTATCATCTTCTCTTCAAAAGGGGAGATCTTGCCAATGCCTAGATTCTTCTCGATGCCCTTTTTCCCCAGCAGTAATGGTGTGGAGAAATAGGCACAGTCTGCTTCCTGGGATTTAACAAAGGAACGTTCGACAGCTCCTTCCTTCCCATTCATTGCATCCACAAGGGAGAAGACAAACCGAGCTCCAACGTATGCCATGGACAGGGTGGCAGAGCCTGCTCCAGCTTTGGCCTTCACCACCTCCGTGCCGGCCTCCTGAATCCGCCCAGTGATGGCTGTCAGCTGGTCCTGGGGAAGGTCCACCTTGGGAGTGCACTGAGAGATCAGGGGGATGATGGTCTTCCCAGCATGACCGCCAATGACAGGAACATTGACTCGCGCGGGATCCAAACCCTTTAGTTCTGCAATGAAAGTGTTGGCCCTGACAATGTCCAGGGTCGTCACCCCGAAGATTTTATTGGGGTCGTAAGCTCCGTGTTTCTTGAAAACCTCCGTTGCAATTGGGATGGTGGAGTTGACCGGATTTGAAATGACGCAGATCATGGCCTCAGGGCAATGCTGGGCGCAGGTAGCAGTCAGGGTGGCCACAATTGAGGCATTGGTGTTGAACAGGTCATCCCGTGTCATGCCTGGTTTTCTTGGGACTCCGGCTGGAATAACCACCACATCGCAGCCTTTGAGGCAATCCGGCAGCTGCTCAGGTCCGAGGTAGCCTTTCACGGTTGCTCTGGTCTCGATGTGGCTCAGATCTGCGGCCACTCCGGGTGTATGAGCAATATCGTAGAGGGTCAGGCGGCTCACTAAGGGGCTGTTCTTGAGAAGCAGCGCAAGGGGCTGCCCAATTCCTCTGGAAGCCCCAAGCACAGCTACTTTAGCATTGTTCTGGGCCGAGGTGCTGAAGCTGCGGCGGAGAGCGGTGCCGGCAGGGTGGGCGAGGGCGGAGAGCATGGTTGGTTGGAGCGGGCAGGGAGCCGAAGAGCAGGCGCAGGAGCCGGCCGCTGGCAGGTGACACCAGCGACCTCCACACTCTGTTTGCTTTTTTTTTAATTTTTTTTTAAATTTTTATTTATTTATGATAGTCACACACACAGAGAGAGAGAGGCAGAGACACAGGCAGAGGGAGAAGCAGGCTCCATGCACCAGGAGCCTGATGTGGGATTCGATCCCGGGTCTCCAGGATCGGGCCCTGGGCCAAAGGCAGGCGCCAAACTGCTGCGCCACCCAGGGATCCCCTGTCTGTTTTTTTTTTAATCCAGTCTACAAAGCTCCACTTTTTGATTAGTGTTTAGTCTATTTGCATTTCATGTAATCATTGATATGGTTGTGTTGATGTCTGTAACTTTGCTATTTGTTTACAATATGTCTCATCTTTTATGTTCCTTTGTACATCCTTTGCTGCTGCCTTTTGTGTTACACAAATATTTTTTAGTATTTAAAATTTAAAAAATTTTAATTTTTCTTTTGTTATTTTTGAGGGGTTTGTGTGTGTGTTTGCTTTAGGCAGTATGATGCATTTTTAACACGTTACAACATAGTTAAGGTTAATTACTGGCTTCTGGTGAAATATAGCAACTTTGGTTCAGTTTAGCCCCATTTCTTCCCACTTCCTTTTTACTGTCATCATCATCTGTATTACATTTATATCTGTGATAAACCTGGGTATACAGTATTATAATTATTGCTTTAAGTGATCTTATGTTTTTAAAATGAAATTAAGAGAACAGGGAAGAAAAGTGTGTATGTATGTATTCTGTACACACAGTTTTTTATGGGTACCCACATATTTAAAATTTCTGGTGTTCTTTTTTCCTCACTGTGGATTTTAGTTAATGTCTGGTATTTCCTTTTATCTCAAAGGGTGTTTTTTAGTATTTCTTCCTAATTTGTTTTGTAGCAACAGATTCTCTAGATTTTTATCAGAGAATGGTCTTTATTTCTTCGACGTTTGTGAAGAATAGTTTCGTGGGATTCAGAATTCTTGCTTATTTTTTCTTATTGGCACATTGAATATATTGCTCTATTGCCCTTGACCTTCCTTATTTCTGATGAGATTGTGTCTAGTGAGATGTACCTGTTAAACGTGTTGCTATTCTTCTATATATGAGGTCATTTTTCTTTTGATGTTTTCTCTCTGACATTGGATTTTGGAAATTTCACTATGATGTTTTAAGTATGATACTATTTGTATTTCATTGAGCTCTTTGAATGTTCAGTGAGCTGCTTGGATTGGTAGGTTAATTTTTTAATCAAATATGGGAGATATTTGGCCATTAATTCTTCAGATATTTTTTCTGCTTTCTGTCTTTTGGGACTTTTATTACAAATAGGCTGATAACTTGATATCTTCCCATAGGTGTCTGAGGCTCTGTTCTTTTTCTTCCAGTCTTTTTTTCTCCGTGTTTTTGGATCAAATAATTTTTGTTGGTCTCTTCTTCATAGATCATAATCCAGACTTCTACAATATATAATTTGAAACGTTCACTGATTCTTCTACCTCAAATTTGCTCTTTAATTCTGGAGTTTTCATTTGGTTCTTTTGTAGGTTCTATTTGTTAAGATACCCAATCAAGTATTGTCATCTTTTTTTTACTTCTCTGAACATATTTATAGTATTTACTTTTGAAGTCTTTGCTAACTCTATAATTTCCATCAATTTCTACTTAATACCCCTTTAATACTGAGTTAAAAATCATGCTTTTTTATTTCATTACATGTCTAGTAATTTTTGGTTGAAAACTTGACATTTTAGATAATGATCATATTAACTCTGCCTTCTGATTTTTTTTTTTTTGGTAGTTGTTGGGTTTGCTTTAGTAACTTGCCTTATATAACCACTGATGTCTCTGCTCAGTGTTTTTGTTCTTATATTTTTAAGCTTGGCCTCCTAGTGGTTGCACCTGTGTCTGTATAATTTAGTGAGCACCCAGTGACTTGAGCAGAGGTTATGCTCAAGCATCTTAATGAGAAAGGCCTCAGATTGATCTGTATGTGAGTTGGGAAACACACACAAAGTTGCTTTCAGTTTTCAAGTGAACCTCAGCTTTTACTTTTTACCAGGCTTGCTTACATCTTCTCTAGCCATTCATATAGTTTTCTAGTTAGCTAGAGATTTATGGAGAGTATTCAGCCCTTTTCAGCTCTTTGATTTCCAGGATCTCCCTGTTCTGCCAATCTCCTCAGGCAATACTACACCTTGGTCTTACAAAGCTGTGGGCTTCTCTTTTTCTCTCCTGATCAAGTTTACCACTTCTAACTGGCAGACTCACAGCTTTTACCCATTGGTCCACATGGAATCTGCCCTCTCTGGAGATCACACTACTGTTTTCATGACCCAGACATACACTAATAAAACCATTCTTACTGGGGCACCTGGGTGGCTCAGTCAGTTGAGCATCTACCTTCTGCTCAGGTCAAGATCTCTCAGTCCTGAGATTGAGTTCCACATTGGGCACACAGCTCAGCAGGACGTTTGCTTCAACCTCTCCCTCTCCTTCTCCCCCTCCCCCTGCTCATGCTCTCTCTCTCTCCAATAAATAAAATCTTTAAAAAACAAAAACAAAACAAAACCTTCTTACCAACCAAAGTAGTGGTGATGGTAGGGATATGAATAGCCTCATGCAAAAGGGCTACTGACTTCCCCTGTCCTTACCTGAAGGTGTAGCAGTTTTTCAACAGTAAATGTTTCTTTTTTTTTTTTCCTTTAAGATTTATTTATTTATTTGAGAGAGGGCACAAGGGGAGGGGCAGAGGGAGAGGGAGTAAAGCAGACTCTATGCTTGATCCCACAACTCTGAGGTCATGACCTGAGCCAAAAGCAAGAGTGAGATGCCTAACCAACTGAGCCACCCAGGTGCCCCAACAGTAAACATTTTATAATTGTTTTTCTGCATTTGGTCCATTTCTAGTACCCTGAAATGGTTGTCTTGGACAATCACAGTCCAAGTACAGTATACCACCTCCGTTAGTATCAGAACAGTGGGAACACTCCTGAAATTCAGGTTCCAAGATGCCAACTGTGCAGGCAGGCCTTTGTGAGGATAACGATCTTAGCCGTAGTGTATTAATCTTTTCTGAACATCATCCCAGCCTTTTTTTTGTAGTTAAACTGCTCCTAGTGTTTCACTTGAGTATAATAACTAAATTTCTTCTGTCAACTTTTTTTTTTTCCAATTTGGGGTTTAAAGCAATGATTTAAAAATATTTTTCCCAGGTAGATATATGATTACATTCAAATATCAAATTAGCGATCATCATTTATAGTTGTATTTAAAATTTTTTTGTTGTTTCTCTAAACCTAAGATCCTTCTTTGAAACTAGAATGGACAATAATACTATACTTTCTATATTTTAAATATATATATTATATATATTATAAATATATATATTTATATTGGAGCAGTTTAAATTTGACAATTTGTTGTATCTTCCAAATATCTTAATGTCTTTTTGTTTGTTTTTCCAGCTCGATTACGAGGTGTTCATGATGGTCTCTTCACTGGACAAATAGATGCGGTGGATACTTTTAATGCTACCTATAGAGTAACTTTTGATAGGGCAGGGCTTGGAACCCATACCATCCCTGACTATGAAGTTCTTGTAAGTATTTCATAATACACTTCTGTTTTATGCCTATTAAATATGCTATATGGGGCACCTGGCTGGCTCAGTCAGTAGAGCATGTGACTCTTGATCTTGGGCTTCTGAGTTTGAGCCCCGTGTTCTGTGTGGAGTTTACTTTAAAAATAAAAAATAAAAAAAAATTCTTTTTAAAAATTTTATTTATTTGAGAGAGTACACACAAGCACGGGGAGCAACAGGTAGAGGGAGAAGCAGGCTTCCTTCCCACTGAGCAGGGAGCCCAACGTGAGATCTCAGCTCAGGACCCCGGGATCATGACCTGAGCTGAAGACAGATGCTCAACCAACCAAGCCACACAGGCATCCCAAAATTTAAAAAATCTTCAAAAAAAAATGTGTAGAATTTTCTACAGACTGTATTTTGTGGTAGAATCAAGACTTCAGGTCTCACAGTGGAAGAAATTCTTAGGAGTTTGCGGTCCTACCTACCAGGCCCCTAGACCAGAACTACACTCAAGTCTTCAGCATTGTCTAGAAGTGAACATCTTTCCATTATACCCATAGAGCATTTTAGTGTGACAGAACTCACTAAATAACCTTGGGGGATAAGCTACAAGATACTTTTATTCCAGCTATTTTTTTAAAGTATGGTCATCTTGCAAAGTTATTTTAAAAATATGAAGTGATATCTTGCATGTTAAGATTTATTCTTCTATTTTATCCTCAGAATTATGCAGGGTAGATGTTAATTACCCTCATTTTTTGCATGATGAAACTTAAGACATAGTACATTAAATAATTTATTCAAGGCTCTCTAGAGCTGGTTTCCTGACAGAGTGAGAACAGATTCCATATCTTTCAAATTCTTGAATCAGTCCTTTAAGCTACTAGACCATTACTTCATGCTCATGTGTGATTTAGCAGTGTCATGAGAGTTATGCACCTTTCTAATAAGTCAAAATTATTTTAAGAGGACAACCAACTCTGCAATCTAATAAAGTTTTTAAAAAGTTGAATAATGAACTTTCTTTTTTTTTTTTTTTTAAGATTTTAAGTAATCTCTGCACCCATTGTGGGGCTCAGACTCACAACTCTGAGATCAAGAGTTGCATGTGGCATACTATACTGACTGAGGTGGCTAGGCACCTCAGTAATGAACTTTTTATAACAGAATTGTTTGCCTTTAGGACACCTGGGTTGCTCAGCGGTTGAGTGTCTGCCTTTGGCTCAGGGCATGATCCTGGAGTCCCAGGATCAAATCCTACGTTGGGCTCCCTGCCTGGAGCCTGCTTCTCCCTCTGCCTATGTCTCTGCCTCTCTCTGTGTCTCTCATGAATAAATAAATAAAATCTTATTAAAAAAAAAAAAGAATCGTTTGCCTCTAACTCTAAGCATTATAGAAATTAAATTGTTCACTTTTAATCTTTCTTTTTTCATTTTCTTTGTTATAAACTTGATTTTTAAGGATTGTCATCTTACAATTAAAAATCAAAATTTCTTTATCTCCTTAGTGCAAATATAGAAGAATCTTCTTTTTCTGATATGTACTTTTTAAAAATTAAGACTGTTTATTGTGAGCATTTCCTTATTTTTTTTTTATAAATTTTTATTTATTTATGATAGTCACACAGGCAGAGGGAGAAGCAGGCTCCATGCACCGGGAGCCCGACGTGGGATTCGATCCCGGGTCTCCAGGATCGCGCCCTGGGCCAAAGGCAGGCGCCAAACCGCTGCGCCACCCAGGGATCCCTAAACATACTTTTTTAAAGAGGAGAAATGGGAGAGAAAATTTGGACTATATTTGTAGAGCAAAGTATACGAATCCTAAGTGTTTTTCCTTAAAGGATGCAATCTTTCAAACTCCCCTTTCAAAAAAGGAAAGTTGCTTTTCTGGTTCATTAATGCAGTTTCCTTTATGAGATATTTCTTGCTGGCCAGATAAAAGAGGACTCTAACTGCAGAAGGTAATATTGAGACAGCCTTTAGCCCATAACAAGCACAGATAACCATAGTACACTAATATTTTTTATTTTCCAAATATTTCCATCCAGTGGTCTTTTTCTTTTCTTAATTCTTCTGTTTTGTGAGTTACTTTGTGTGTGTGTGTGTGTGTGTGTGTGTGTGTGTGTGTGTGTGTGAGTTACTTTTTGATAGCAAAGTAGTGTTTTCATACTCGGACTTCAATTTTAGCCCTCTGACCTTTGTAGAATAAGAGATTCTGTGATAAATCATAGCACATGAGTTGGTACACATCTCCAGCTGCAACATAATGTTTATAAAGCTAAGATGATTGATAAAATTCTTCAAGATATCTGGACTTTTTTCTCAAAGAGTAATGAGCCTCACGAGACGATGCCAATTGCTGCCTTCGGACAAAAACAGCGGCCTTCTCGATTCTTTATGACTCCACCACGATTACATTATACTCCTCCTCTCCAATCACCGATCACGGTAAGTAATATTTTTTTAAATGTCATCAGTAATTTAAATGATTATTATGAATGGGAGTTGGTTTTTATGAAATACAAATCATTAAAGCAACTTTAGCTGCATTATTTTAAGTTGTCAGTTATTAAATAAGCAAATAATTGCTTCAACTCTGGAATTATTTTCCTTTTTGTAAGATTCTTAATGTAATAGTAATTACAAACGGATTTACTTTTTATCTAAAAATAAAATGCTTTCTTTTGAACAGTCAGTGGTTAAATGATTCCCTTTTGTTCCCATAGGATAATGACCCTTTACTAGGACAGTCACCTTGGAGAAGTAAAATTTCTGGCTCTGACACTGAAACATTAGGTGGTTTTCCGGTAGAATTCCTTATCCAAGTGGTAAGAATTGCTCTGAGTATCTTGACTTGTTTATGAAAAAAAACTCAACATCTTTTGTGTTGATCAAAATTGAAAAATTTTCTATGACCAAATATTTTTAGTTTTTTTTTTTGTTTTTTTTTTTAATCATTGTGTTGGTTTTAAGAACTCGGTTATTTCCAGCAAAGCTCAAAAATAAAAGGGCACTTGGGTGGCTCAGTCAGTTGAGTGTCCACTCTTGATTTCAGCTCAGGTTGTGATCTCAGGGTCCTGAGATCTAGTCCCACATGAGGTTTCACGCTCAGCAGAGTCTGCTTGAGATTCTCTCCCTTTGCCCCTCCTGTCCACTCTCTCTCTCTCTCAAAAAGAAAGAAAAGAAAAGAAAAGGAAAGAAAGAAGAGAGAGAAAGAGAGAAAGAGAAAGAAAGAAAGAAAGAAAGAAAGAAAGAAAGAAAGAAAGAAAGAAAGAAAGGAAAGAAGAGAGAGAAAGAGAAGAAAGAAAGAAAGAAAGAAAGAAAGAAAGAAAGAAAGAAAGAAAGAAAGAATAATAGTAAAGTAACCTTAAGAAAGTAAAAGTCATAACAGCCAAAAGAGACCTATAGGTCTTTTTTGTTGAACTCTTCTTCAGTTTGGTTCTTATTTTGCTACATTAAGGACTCCAACATCAGAGCATGTGCTCTATCAAACCTAAATGGTTGGCTGTTAATAACCTATGTACGGGGAGCCACATCTGGGTGGCTCAGTGGTTGAACGTTTGCCTTTGGCTCAGGGCATGATCCCAGAGTCCCAGGATCGAGTCCCACATCAAGCTTCCTGCATGGAGCCTGCTTCTCCTTCTGCCTATGTCTCTGCCTCTCTCTCTCTCTCTCTCTCTCTCTCTCTCTCTCTCTCGTGAATAAATAAATAAAATCTTAAAAAAAAATAACCTGTGTACATAAAAAGGCTTTATTAGTGACCTCAGTGCATCCCTCAATTATCAATCACTTGAGCAGTTACAGTGCATTGGCTTGCTGAACTAGTGATCGACACCGAGAACTAGAAGCCTCACCTGAAACAAGTTTAGAATTATTAAGTAGAACAGTATTCTTGAATAGACTGACTCATCAGAATGTAATGAGCTGTCCACTTTGAAAATTAAATTAGTCGTTTATTTTGAATCATAGTCTAATAATGCTTGATTTCATTTTATGAAAAGAAAAACTACTTTGGCTTGAGGTAGAGTATAAATAAAAATATTTGTAACAGAATCCATTAAAATGTTCAGTGTTACCACTTGCAATTGATATTTTAAGGAAACATTTTGTCATTTATGTGCATATGTATAGCATTTTGTATTCCTTGATCATATGTTGTTGGTTATCCTTATAATGCAGAATTTCTTATGCCTTTTAGCTTCCAAAGATAAGATATTTTTATATGAAAAGCTGAAATTATGAACAGAGCCAAGGCTTATCTTCTTCACATATAGGACATTTGTTTTTTTAAAGAAATTCTTTTAGGTAGTAGAAGTAAAAACAAAGCTACTATGACCTATTTGGATGTGTTTTGTGTGTGTGTGTGTGTGTGTGTGTGTGTGTGTATGTTTGAGAGAGAGGGAGGGAGATACCAGCAGAGGGAGCCAGAAGCTAGGTACTTCTGCACTACCTCTAATATACTAATATTTTTATTGATGCTTACATATTTGGTTTAATTGCTTAATTTTAACTTCAAAAACTAGGTGTAAAGCCCAGCTAAAACACTTTCATTATTATTTAAAGCCATCTCAGAGGTAAAAATAAAAGTTCTTGTATGTACTTTTCTTTTATAATATGTAAGGTTTTAAGAAACTCAGGTTGCTCTTGTTAACTTTAAGGTTTGAAGTAAAGGAAAAAAAAGAGAAAAGGTTCGAAGTAGATATGTCTGTATAATTTTTTTTGAGTAGGCTCTGTGCTCAACGTGGGATGCTTTTTTTTTTTTAAAGATTTTATTTGTTTATTTGAGAGAAAGACAGAGATATCGAGAGAGAGTACAAGCAGGGAGGAGAGGGAGAAGCAGAGTCCCAGCCAAGCAGGGAGCCTGACATGGGGCTTGATCCCAGGACCCCAGGATTACGACCTGAGCCGAAGGCAGACATGTACCCAACTGATCCCCCCAGGCTTAAACTCAAGACCCTGAGATTAAGAGTTGCACCCTCTACTGACTGAGCCAGTCAGGTGCCCTTGAAATAGATAATATTTTTATCTTTCTCTGTTCTTAATAGTTTTTTCTTATGACAAAACAAGTATTAAAAATATTTTGCGGGATCCCTGGGTGGCGCAGCGGTTTGGCGCCTGCCTTTGGCCCGGGGCGCGATCCTGGAGACCCGGGATCGAGTCCCACGTCGGGCTCCCAGTGCATGGAGCCTGCTTCTCCCTCTGCCTGTGTCTCTGCCTCTCTCTCTCTCTCTCTCTCTCTCTCTCTCTCTCTCTCTCTCTCTCTGTGTGTGTGTGTGATTATCATAAATAAAAAATTTAAAAAAAATTTTAAAAAATAAAAAAAATAAAAAAAAATATTTTGCAAGTTTCAAGGCACCTGGATGTCTCAGTAACTTAAGTGTCCAACTTGATTTCGGCTCAGGCGGGATCACGGTCTTGAGATGGAGCCCTGGGGCTGGTTCTGCCCTCAGTGGGGAGCCTGCTTAGATTCCATCTGCCCCTCTGCTGCCTCTGCTCACTCTCAGAAAAGAAAATTGCAAGTTTCATAATTCGTAGTTTACAACGGATTTTCTTTTTGAGGAAACTTTTTATTTCCTGGGGTTGAGGATTTTGAGGAATCCAAAGAGACTGATCTGATTTCTCCCAGAGAACTCAGGGTTGAAAATAATGAAAATGTAATGGCATGATTTTCTATCAAAAACAAGCAACACAAAACTGAAGTAGAAACAAAAAAGGGACAGTTGCCTTCACCCACCTTTTCCTGCTTTCATCTCTAAAGAATCACACATATTTCTGTACAAATCCAACAGTTTGGAAGAGAAGGGAGATGTGTCCCCAGCTCTGGACCCGCTGAGCACTAAATACACTCAGTTCCATAACAAGTATGGGGCCCTCTGCCTGTATCAATTTAGGCCAATTCTTAGGGTTTTTTAATTATTGAAAATTAAAGCAGATCAAAGCAGTCAGGGGCACCTGGGTGGCTCAGTCAGTGAAGCATCTGCCTTTGGCTCAGGTCATGATCCCAGGGTCCTGAGATCAAGCCCCATGTTGGGCTCCCTGCTCACCGGGGAGTCTGCTTCTCCTTCTGCCTCTCACCCCACTCGTGTTCTCCCCTCCCCATAAATGAATAAATAAATAAATAACTATTTTAAGAAAGGTTTTATTTATTTATTCATGAGAGACACAGAGAGAGAGGCAGAGACATTGGCAGAAGGAGAAGCAAGCTCCATGCAGGAAGCCTGATGTGTGGGACTCGATCCCGGGACCCAGGGATGACACTCAACCACTGAGCCATCCAGGTGTCCCAAAAATATATTTTTTCATTAAGAAAAAAAAGCAGACAGTTGTTCCCTCTCCACTGTGTACCCATCAGGCTAGATGGTTCTTAGCAACTCCTGGCTGGTCCTATTTCATTTGTACTTCCACGTACCTTTTCACTTTTGCATTATTTGGAAACAAATACCAGACATTATATCATTTATATGTAAATATTTTATTATGTGTCTCTAAGAAATAAGGGCTTTTTTTTTTTTAACTAAAGAAACATAACTAAAGGATACCTGGCAGAAACATAACTAAAGGATATCTGGCTGGCTCAGCTGTAGGAACATGCAGCTCTTAATCTCCAGGTTATGAGTTCGAGCCTCACACTGGGTGTAGAAATTACTTAAAGAAAAAAAAAAAGGAAAAGAAACATAACTATAATATCATTATTATAGCTAAAAAGTTAACAGAATTGCTTTTTTTTTTTTCCAGAATTGCTTTAATCAGTTGTCAAGTCAGCATTCAAATTCAAATACTTGTCTCTTAACATTTTGGATGCTCTTTTCCCTGTAGTACTTACTTGTTGAAGAAACTGGATTATTTGTCCAGAGAGTCCAGTAGTCGATTTTTCTAACTGAATCCTTCTGGTATCATTCAACATGTTTTTTTGTCTTTTGTATTTCATGTAAGTTGCTCATTGGATATAGTTTGATTAGATTTGGGGTTTTTATTTTGTTCTTTTGTTTTTATTAGGACTACTTTTATAGGTGGTTTTGTGTTCTGACAGACCCATGCTATTTTGTTTTTTAGATAAAATTAGCTGCCACTGATTATCAGTGCCTAGATCCAGTCGTTTATTAGGATTGCAAAATGGCCTTGTTCTTGTTCTATCATTCCTTCTTTGTTTGCTAACTGAAATAGTCTTTTTTAAAGATTTATTTATTTATTTATTTTTAGAATTCCCACGTACATGAGAGAGAGGAGAGAGAGAGCGCAGGGGGAGGGGGAGAGGGAAAGGGAGAAACGGACTCCCCACTGAGCAGGGAGCCTAACGTGGGGCTTGATCCAAGGACCCCAGGATCATGACCTGAGACAAAGGCAGATGATGAACCAACTGAGCTGCCTGAGTACCCTGTGCACTGGTTATTCTTACTGTTCAATGAATTGTCCTATATGGGCCAGCAAAAGCTTGTTCAAGTTGACTCCTTAGTCCTTTTGACATGTTCTTGTTATAGTGGATTTTAAGAAAATATTTTTCTGGGAGCCAGTCAGATTTATTTTTAAAAAATGCCTGTGTTATATTTATTTATTTTGAAACACTAAAATTTGCTAGAATACCTTAGTGAAAAAATGGTAATTTAATGTTTGTTGTACTTATATGCCTCTATTCCAAAACTTTTCTTTTTCTTTGTCTGTAGACCAAATTATCAAAAATTCTCATGATTAAAAAGGAACATATCAAAAAATTAAGGGAAATGAACACAGAAGCAGAAAAATTGGTAAGGATATTTCTTGTTTTTCTTTGTCAACTTTTAAAATGGTGGGGACTTCTATATTTAAGAAATTAAAAATACTTTATGGAAGAAACCTTGAGATAAATGTTATTTTTAAATCCTCGTTTGCTATCTTTAGCTCTTTTTATACTGAACACATGCTAAATAAATTAGCAGTGCAATGCAGTTCATTACCCCAGACCTCATTATGCCACTGACTATCCGGTTGAATAGGATTAATGGGTATGCTGGGTTCTTTGACAGTTTGCATGAATGTAGAATCCCTAGCACTGGTGCCTTGACTAAGGAAGTCATGTTAACAGAGGTTATTAAAAATGATTCAGAATAAATTAAGAAATATGTAAGTTGTCATATTCAGGTTATCTTGACAGTGCTTTATATCCTATTAATCTAGTCAGTCCAAAAATATGAAAGTCAGTTTTAGTCATAGGAGAGAATTATCAGGGTTTTTTTTAAATGTAGAAAATATTCACTAAAAGTTTTTTAATTGTACTGAAAGTCATAACTTGCTTATGGATTTGTAGGATGGCAAACAGATTTCATCTCAAGTACCATCTCCAAGTAATTGCAAATGGCCATGTGGAGGTTTGAAAGTAAGAGAGAACTCAGTCACTAGACCCAGGCAAGCCCTGTAGCTCATTACCAATATCTGCCTTGAGTACAGGACTAGGAAATCATAGCATTAGTCATCTCTAGCATGTGTGGGCAGACAGATGGACAAGGGATGCCAGGCTGAAAGAGGAATAGTCTCCTTTTAAGGTGATGGAACTTTTTATCTGAACTTAACTTTGAATTTTCTAATTTGAACCTCCATTTTATGGAATTGGAAACTGAAAACCCAAGATGTAAAGGCATTTCAATCTATGATCATCCTGCTCTTTTGTAGTAGAGATACTAAACCAGGCTTCATGGGGCAGGGCCCCTGGCTGGCCCAGTCGGTTAAGTGTCTGATTCTTGATCTCAGCTCAGGTCTTGATCTCAAGGTGATGAGTTCAAGCCCCACATTGGGCTCCATACTGGGTATGGAGCCTGCTTAAAAAAAAAAAGTGAAATAGACTTCTTGGTCCCAGCTTAACTCATTTAGGCACAATATGAAAACAGTATTGACAGATAAATAGACTATCAAAGACAGCAAAAAATTAGCCATACTGCATTGCAATTACACATGCTAAATATAAAAATGTATATATTTGCTTCTTTCCTACTGGACTCTTAATTCTATTTTTTTGAATATTTTATTTATTTATTCATGAGAGATAGAGAGGCAGAGACATAGGCAGAGGGAGAAGCAGGCTGCCCACAGGGAGCCTAATGTTGGACTCGATCCCTGGGCCCTAGGATCACGACCTGAGCCAAATGCAGATACTCAGCCACTAAGCTACCCAGGCTTCCCAGGACTTATCTTGGGATGGACTCTCTTAATTCTTATCTTGATTTCCAGCAGTTCTATTTCTACCCTTTTCTCTAGGCCTTTTTTTTTCTATGCCTTTTCATTGCTCCACGCTATGTCTCTTCTGTTCATTTTTATGTCTCTTCCATCTTTTCTTTTAATATTTTATTTATTTATGGCGTCCCCATCTCTTCCATCTTTATGCATAATCAAATCATGTTACTTCTACAGCACTAGGTAGGACTTTTCACTGTGTCTAGGTTCCACTTCTAAAAGTGCTGGGCTTGCTTTAGCCTGGTTAGTGCTACCTACTTCGAATAGAGGCCTGTTTTTTTTGTGTGTGTGTGTGTGTGTGTGTGTCTGTGTGTGTGTGTTTTTAGATTTTATTTAGGGGCACTTGGGTGGCTCAGTGGTTGAGCGTCTGCCTTTGGCTCAGGTCATGATTCTGGGGTCCTGGGATTGAGTCCCACATTGGGTTCCCTGCAGGAAGCCTGCTTCTCCCTCTGCCTATGTCTCTGCCTCTCTCTCTGTCTCTCTCATGAATAAATAGATTTTAGATAGACAGAGAGAGAGGCAGAGACATAGGCAGAGGAAGAAGCAGGCTCCCCGCAGGGATCGGACTTGATCGCTGGACCCCAAGATCACGACCTGAACCTGAGCCACCCAGGCGTCCCTAAAATTTCAAATATTGTAAGACTAATGACAAAAACAGTAGTTCTTTATAATGCCTTCCCCAGAGGTAAATATTACTTAACTTAGCATATGCTTTGGGACATCTGGGTGGCTCAGTGGTTGAGCTTCTGCCTTCAGCTCAGGGCATGAACCTGGGGTCCTGGGATTGCGTTCTGCATCGGGCTCCCTGCAGGGAGCCTGCTTCTCCCTCTGCTTATGTCTCTGCCTCTCTCTCTGTGTCTCACATGAATTTAAAAAAAAAAAAAAACTTAGCATAAGCTTTTATTAATGTTCATATGTTAAGCATTTGGATTTCTTCTTCTAAGCATGTACTGTCATGTGCTTTTGAAAATTGCTTTCTAACAAAAATTGAATACTGTCATTATATATTAACTTAATTCAGTCTTTAAAAATTTCTCTATTGTACCATAATTTAAATAGATATTTGGGCTATTTCCATTATTTTCTAAAATAGTACTATAGTGGGGCACCTGACTAGCTCGATCTTGGGGTCATGAGTTTGAGCCCCACATTGAGTGTAGAGATTACTTAAATAAGTATTAAAAATAAAAATAAATAAAATGGTGGTATAGCAAATATCCTTATCTGTATAGTTTTGTGTATTTGTTTATGTCTATAAGATAGATTCTTAAAAAGTAGAATGACTGGGTCAAAGTAAATGAACATTTTTTTTTCTTAGGATTTATTTGTTTATGGGACGCCTGGGTAGCACAGTGGTTGAGCATTTGCCTTCGGCTTAGGGCGTGATCCTAAGGTCCAGGGATTGAGTCCCATGTTAGGCTCCCCACGGAGAGCCTACTTCTTCCTCTGCCTATGTCTCTGCCTCTCTCCATGTCTCTCATGAATAAATAAATAAAATCTTTTTTAAAAAAAGACTTATTTATTCGAAAGACAGTACACATAAGGGGAAGGGAAGAGGGTGAAGCAGACTCCCTGCTGAGCCAGGAGCCCGACATGGAGCTCAATCCTAGGACATTGAGATCACGACCTGTGCCAAGAGTCTGATGCCCAACCGAACCACCCAGGCATCCTGTAAATGAACATTTTAAAGATTTAATGAAACTTTTAGTTTAAGGTGGTAAGCTGAAAACATGTTTTCTTCCTGTCCCCTGCAATTCCACATAAAATAAGATGTACAAGAAGAAATAAATAGAATAAATGAAAGCAGACTGTTTAACAATGTATGCGAGATTTAAAAAATGTTTCATATTGGATGAAACACAAACCATGGCTAAGAGTTTGCATGTTGGAACCCTAAAGAGGCTCCAGGCCCACAGTTGCACGTATGATGGAGGAATGCAGAAGTGAGGTGCAGTGCTTAAAAGGAATTGATTCAATGTCTGTTTCCTCATTCCCCTTTTTCATCCTAGTGATAGAACTGGGTAAATGTGACATTTACCCAGGGTAAAAGGAAGAGAAGGAAACAGCTGCTCCTCTAAAGAATTTGAATATGGTATTTGGGGGAAATTTGAGGCTTCTGCTTCTAGTAGTGCTAGACTAGGTAATTTGTATTAACCTTTCTAATCCAAATAGTTGAAAACAACTACTTCCTCTGGAATTAAATACAAAAATAACCTCCTTGAAGGCACTAGAGCATTAACTAGATCTTAAAGAATTATAGGGATAGGATCTGGGAAAAGAAGTAAACTCAGAAGGGGAACCTGGCATTTAGCCTCATTTTTTTCTTCAGGGGTTTTCCACAGTTCCAGAAAAGGTAGCTGAGAAGCTGAGTGGCATTCCTGAAGCTGTACAAGGGTAGAGGGGACAAAATAGAGTCCAGATACCACCAAGGGTCAGGGGAAGCTGACAAACCTTCCATCCTTTGTGTTGGCACCCCAAATGCAACATTGGCCCAGCTTCAGATTATCTCATCTTTATTTTTATTTTTTTTTTAAGATTTTATTTATTTATTCATGAGAGACACAGAGAGAGAGGCAGAGACAAAAGCAGAGGGAGAACCAGGCTCCATGCAGGAAGCCGGATGTGGGACTCGATCCCAGGACTCCGGGATCATGCCCTGACCCAAAGGCAGATGCTCAACCGCTGAGACACCCAGGTGTCCTAGATTATCTCATCTTTAAAATGGAATTAAGATGATTATAGAACTTGAGGTGAGGCCCTTAAGCAGCCCACCAGAAGTAAATATTCTTCTCAATGTAATATATCATTACACTAGGCCTCAAATTATTTCTATACTTTTTTTTAAAGATTTATTTTTATTTATTTATGAGAGAGAGAGAGAGAGGCAGAGACACAGGCAGAGGGAGAAGCAGGCTCCATGCCAGGAGCCCCGACACGTGACTTGATCCTGGGACTCCAGGATCGCGCCTTGGGCCAAAGGCAGGTGCGAAACCACTGAGCCACCCAGGGATGCCCTACTTTTTAATATACAGTGTCTAACATTCAATTTTAAACCTCAGACACAATAGGAAACAAGATAACCCTAACAAAAAACAAAAGACAGTATAGACAATTGGCAGGTTCTAGATAATGGAATTTTTTATTTTTTATTTATTTTAAAGATTTTATTTATTCATGAGAGACACACACAGAGAGAGAGAGAGAGAGAGAGAGAGAGAGAGAGGCAGAGACACAGGCAGAGGAAGAAGCAGGCTCCATGCAGGGAGCCCGACATGGTACTCGATCTGCGGTCTCCAGGATCATGCCCTGGGCCAAAGGCAAGTGCTAAACCGCTGAGCCACCCCGGCATCCCGATAATGGAATTTTTTAGACATAGATTTTAAGTCCTTAATTGGTTTAAAGAAATGGAAATTTTTATTATTTTTTATTATTTTTATTTTTTAAAGAATTTATTTATTTATTGAGACACAGAGAAAGAGAAGCAGAGACACAGGCAGAGGGAGAAGCAGGCTCCATGCAGGTAACCCGACGTGGGACTCCATCACAGATCTCCAGGATCACACCTGGGCTGCAGGTGGCGATAAACCGCTGCGCCACCGGGGCCGCCCAGAAATGGAAAATTTTAGAAGAGAACTAGAAGCCATGAAAAAGGACCAAATGAAAGCTCTAGAAATAAGCTACAGCAATCAAAATTAAGAACTCAGGGCAGCCCCGGTGGCCTAGTGGTTTAGCGCCGCCTTCAGTCCAGGGTGTGATCCTGGAAACCCGGGATTGAGTCCCACATCAGGCTCCCTGCATGGAGCCTGCTTCTCCCTCTGCCTGTGTCTCTGCCTCTGTCTCTGTGTCTCTCATGAATAAATAAATAAAATCTTTAAAAAAAAATTAAGAACTCAGTTGGGAGGTATTATCACAGCAGATTAAGAACAGTTGAAGAGAGAGCTAATAACTGAAAATATATCAGAAAATATCCAGAACAAAACATAGAAGGAAAATGGATGGAAAATACAGAAGAGAAATAAGGGATAGTGAGAGGTCTAACATATCTAATGTATTAAGAAAAGGAGAAGAGATGATGGGACAGAAAGAATACTTAAAGCAATAATGACCGAGAACTTTCCAAAACTGATAAATAATAGACCACAGATTCAAGAAGCCCTATGAATCTCAATGGAATAAATAAAAAGGTAAAAACTCTAAGGCACAAGATAGTAAAACTGCTATAAACTAAACACAAAGTGAAAAATATTTAAAGTACCCTGAACCAGGGGCACCTAGCTGGCTCAGTCAGTAGAGCATGTGACTATTGATCATAGGGTCATGAGATTAAGCCCCACATTGGATGCAGAGATTACTTAAATAAAGTACCCAGAGCCACATGGGTACCAAGCAACAATTTATTTGACATCTCACTTTTCCACAGAAATAATAGAGAACAGAAAATGGAATGACATCTTCATAGAGCTGAAACAAAATTGCTACCAACCTAGATTTCTCTACCCAATGAAAATTCCATCAAGGTAAAGTTAACATAAGGACAATTTGCAGAAAAAAAATATAGAAATTGTTACCAGAATACCTATACTAAGAGAAATAATAAAATTTTTGTTCAAGCAAAAGAAAAAACTTGATGTTTCAGAAAGAATGAAGAGAAACAAGAAGGATAAATATGTGGATTAATCTAAATGATACTATTTAAAGTCATACCTTATGGCATTTAAAATATAAAGATTTTAAAATACAACTCTGGGACACCTGGATGGCTCAGCAGTTGAGTGTCTGCTTTTGGCTGAGCACATGATCCCGGATTCCTGGGATCGAGTCCCACATTGGGCTCCTTGAATGGAGCCTGCTTCTCCTCCCACTTCCTGTGTCTCTGCCTCTCTCTAGGTCTCTCATGAATAAATAAATAAAATCTTTTAAAAAAAATAAAATAAAAATAAAACTCAACAATTGCCTATTGGTTAGAATGGGGGGGTATACATATAGACTTTGATAAATCAAGGATGCACATTTTAATTTCTGAGGCACCTCTTAAAATAATAATAAAAGATGCATAAAGACTAAGCTAATCAGGGAGAGGTGGGTAGGGAAATATAACAATAAAAATGTTCAATCAGTCTTTAAAAAAAGAAGGCAAGAAAAAAAGAATGACACCAAACAGGGACAAATAGAAGGGAAATAGTAAGATGGTAGATTTAAATCCAAATATATCAGTAATAATATTAAATACAAATGAACCAAATCTTCTGAATAAAAGGCAAAGATTGCCAAACTGGATAAAAAGTAAAACCTCAACTCTATAATGCATGTAAGAGACACATTTAATATTAAAGGATCCTGAAAATAAAAAAATTTAAATGTATGAAAAGTATACAGTGCAAAGTTTTAAAATAACAGTGTAAAGTCTCATAGCTATAGTAATATCTGACAGTAAAATTCAGGGCAACAGATATTATTGGATATAAAGAAGTGTGCTTCTTAATGAAAGATTTCAAAATAATTTCAAAGTTATTTATACGTAATAATGGCTTCCAAATACATAAAGCAAAAATTGGCAAAAATCAAAGGAAAAAGACATTACCACTATATAAAGGGACAATTTCCATAGCCTTCTTAATAACTAATAAAACAAGTAGCAAAAAAAAAAAAAATCTAATGAGGAGGTCCTGGCTGACTCTTGATCTTGGAGTCGTGAGTTCAAGCCTCATTTTGGGCATAGAACTTATTTTTAAAAAAATCAAAATAAATCTACTGGTTTTAATAAAAATTTTTAAAAATCAATGTTATTTTAAAAGTCTGGGCAGGGATCCCTGGGTGGCTCAGCGGTTTAGCGCTGCCTTCGGCCCAGGGCGTGGTCCTGGAGACCTGGGATCGAGTCTACATCGGGCTCCCTGCATGGAGCCTGCTTCTCCCTCTGCCTGTGCCTCTGCCTCTCTCTCTCTGTGTGTCTCTCATGAGTAAATTAAAAAAAAAAAAAAAAAAAAAAGCGGTTTAGCACTGCCTTCAGCTCGGGGCATGATCCCAGAATCCAGGTCGAGTTCACACCTGGTTTCCTGCAGGGAGCCGCCTTCTCCCTCTGCCTATGTCTCTGTCTCTCTCTCTCTCTCTCTCTCTCTGTCTCTCTCTCATGAATAAATAAATCTTTAAAAAAAATCTAGTAAGGATATAGATTTCAAAAACACAGTTAACAAACTTGATCACATTGACATACCTAACAGCTGCTGGATACCTATTATTTTCAAGCTTACATAGAATATTTACAAAATTTAATTGTATGCTGGCCCTAAATAAAATTTCAACAAATTTCAGAATGATTAGACTTCTACAGATTATATTCTGGGATTGAGTCCTAAATCAAAGCTCTGTACTCAGCAAGGAGTCTGCTTAAGGATTCTCTCACCCTCTGCCCTTCCCCCACACACTCACGTGTTCATGCTCTCTCTGTCTCTAAAATAAATCTTATTTATTTTTAAAGATTTTATTTATTTATGAGAGACAGAAAGAAGGCAGAAACATAGGCAGAGAGAGAAGCAGGCTCCTTGCAGGAAGCCTGATGTGGGACTCGATCTCGGAACCCTGGGATCATGTCCTGAGTCGAAGGCAGACACTCAACCGCTGAGCCACCCAGGCATCTCAATAAATCTTTTTAAAAAGGATTTTAAAAAACCTTTCATGCTTGAAAATTAAAGGATGCAATATTAAATTTCCCTTAATTTCCATTAAATGTTTTTAATTGGATGGTATTGAAAATTACATATGTCAGAATGTTGGGATGCAGCCATGCCTATTTCAGAGTAAAAGAACATGTTTGAATGGAAGAAAGACTGGAAAAAGCAGAAAGTCAAGCATACATCTCAAGAAGTTCAAATAAGAACAAATTAAATCCAGAGAGAAAAGTAATGAAATAGAAACAAATCTAAAATAGGAATGATCTGGGGCACTTGGGTGGCTCAGTGGTTGAGCACCTGCTTTTGGCTCAGTCCATGATCCCGGGGTCCTGGGATTGAATCCCATATCTGGTACCTGGTGGGGGGGCCTGCTTCTCTCTCTGCCGGTGTTTCTGCCTCTATCTCTGTGTCTCTCATGAATAAATAAAATCTTTTAAAAAAATACAATAGGAATGATCCACAAAGTAAAAAATTGGCTCTTTAAAAGAAGTAATAAATATGATAACCCTGCAAATGCCAATCAAGAATGATACAAATAACTCAAGAAAGAGGGCACATCACTACAGTGCCTACAGATACTAAAGATCATAGGAAGATATTGTGTTACACATTGAATTGTGCCTTCTAGAATTCATAGGTTGAAGCCCTAACCCCCAAGGTGATTTTATGTAGCGCTTCGATCTCCAAAGAGGTAATTAAGGTTAAATGAGGCCATAAGGGATCCCTGGGTGGCGCAGCGGTTTGGCGCCTGCCTTTGGCCCAGGGCGCGATCCTGGAGACCCGGGATCGAATCCCACATCAGGCTCCCGGGGCATGTGTCTCCCTCTGCCTGTGTCTCTGTCTCTCTCTCTCTCTCTCTCTCTCTGTGACTATCATAAGTAAAAAAATTTAAAAAAAAAATAAATAAATAAATAAAAAATAAATAAATGAGGCCATAAGGGTGAGGTCCTAAGCCAATAGCACTGGTGTCCTTACAAGAAGAGGAAGAGGCACAGAGATTTTTCTGATTGTGCACAGTGTGAAGAGAGCCAGGAAGAAAGTTCTCATCAGAAACCAATCCAGCCAGCATCTTGATCTTGGATGTCCAGCCTCCAGACTGAGAAAATGCACTTCTGTTGTTTAAGCCACCTAGTCAATGGTATCTTATAATGGCCAAAGCTGTACATATTATAAAGAACTTTCTGCAAATAATGTTTGAAGATTGAGATGAAGTGGACAAATTTCTGGAAAAATGCAGCTTGTTAAAATGGATACAAGAAGAAATGTTAAATTGGAATAGTCCTGTCACTACCTTATAAATGAGTCCGTAATTTAAAACTTGACCAAAAAGAAACTACAACCCTCGATGAATTCTTCCAAAGAAGTGAATTCAGCCAAGTAGTTATCTTTAACATCCATTTTTCAAAACTTACTTGAAGTGGGACACCTGCGTGACTTAGCCAGTTAAGTGTCTGCCTTCCTCTCAGGTCATGATCTCCAGGTCCTTGGATCAAGCCCTGCTTCCCATTCCCTGCTCAGTGGGGAGTCTGTTTGTCCCTCACCATCTCCCTCTGCTCCTTTTCAGGCTTTCTCTCTCTCTCTCTCTCTCTCTCTCTCTCTCTCTCTGCCTCAAATAAATAAAAAATAAAATCTAAGAAAAAAAAATTCTTCTAGAGAACAGAAGAAAAAGAACAGTTTCCAATTCATTTTATAATGCTTGAATAATTTGATATCAAAACCTAACAAGGTGCTACAAAAGAATTAGTAGTCAGCCTCATTCATGAACATAGATGCAAGAATCCTAAACAAAATATTAACGAATAGGAATTTGATATGTATTTTAAAAAATACATCAGGGGGCCTGGCTGGCTCAGGCAATTAAGCATCTGCTTTCAGCTCAGGTCATGATCTTGGGGTCCTGGGATCAAGCTCCACATCAGGCTCCCTGCTCAGCAGGAAGTCTACTTCTCCCTCCCTTTTGCCTTTGTCCCTGTTCATGCTTTCTCTCTCTCTTTATCTTGAATAAATAAATAAAATCTTTTTTAAAAATGTATGCTGCAAGGGAGGAGCAGGCCAGTCAACAGAGACAAGGGCCTTGAAACTCTGGGGTTTTGAGCTTACATCAATTTTTTCTTTTGGCTGAGTCCTAAGGACACAACATCTAGTGACAGGCCTGGATTATATAATAATTACCCAACTGTATTTAAAATGCCTACACCTGGTAGGAAACCACACATTATTGCTATTCTAGAGGTACAGGTCAGATAAGGACAGGTGGCTTTCTGTACAACACTTTCTGCAAGTACAGCACTTAACTCTTCCTCTGCCAGGATGTTGTCACTGCACACCAACTGCGAGATGGGTGGACTGGGGTGGTCCATGGGCAGTTGCTCCCTGTCAGGATGTCTGAGGTCCATCCTCTTGTCACTCATGCCTAACTTTCGCCTAACAGAGTGATCTAAATATCCAGAAGTTCCTCCATTAGTTAGATTGGCAGGGAAATTTAATATGGATAGGGTATTTCCCATGTTCTGTTAATGGCAGATTAACAGAACATAGCTGACTTAACAAAATGGCAAAATTCATGTAGCATTAAAACATTACTTGAAGAGGACGCCTGGTTGGCTCTGCAGTGGAAAGTCAGCCTTCGGCTTGGGACATGTTCCTGGGATCCGGGATTGAATTCTGCATCGGGCTTCATGTGGGGAGCCTGCTTCTCCCTCTGCCTGTGTCTCTCATTAATAAATAAATAAATCAAGGGATCCCTGAGTAGCTCAGAGGTTTGGTGCCTGCCTTTGGCCCGGGGCGCAATCCTGGAGTCCCAGGATCGAGTCCCGCGCCCCTGCTTCTCCCTCTGCCTGTGTCTCTGCCTCTCTCTCTCTCTCTCTCTCTCTCTCTCTCTCTGTCTATCATGAATGAATGAATGAATAAATAAATAAATCTTTAAAAATAAATAAATCTTTAAAACTTACTTGAACTAGGAAGTCTGATGATGCTGAAACAAAATATGAAACTTCCACAGGCATCAAAAAAGTTGAAATAGACAGCAATTGATTTTAGGAGATCTCCAAGTTGTCATAAATCAACAACCTTCTACTTATGTTAATACCTTGACTGAGTATTACAGTGCAAAGCACTCAACATTTAATAAAATAATTCCAACTGGTTAGGTAATAAAATAAGACACATACTCAGGACACCTGGCTGGCTCAGTCAGAAGAGTATGCAACTCTTGATCTTAGGCTCTTATGTTTGAGCCCCACATTGGGTGTGGAAGTTACTAAATAATCTTTAAAACATAAAATATAAAACTAAATACGCTCATATTTTCAGACAACAGGAGGAAAAATGTACCACGATATTTTTTCTCCTATCAAGGGCCTATCATTTGAACACAAACCTGGAAGCGCCGCTCCAGTGGCTCAGTTGGTGAAGTATCTGCCTTTGGCTCAGGTCTTGATTTCAGGGTCCTGGGTTGGAGCCCCACATCAGGCTCCCTGCTCAGTAGGGAGTCTGCTTCTCTCTCTACCTGCTGCTCCCCCTGCTCGTGCTCTCTCTCTGACAAACAGAAAAAAAGAATCTAAACATAAACTTGGAATTCAGGTTTACAGGATAAGAACAAGACAAGAAGTATCAGATTACTGTACAATAATGTTTGTTTCCCAAAGGAGGAAAAGCATAAATAACATGTTTACTTGGTGAGAGAGCTGAAATTTAAATTGTTTAAAGTAGCAGGTAAAATGAATACTATTGCAAATTATGTTATTTTTGAAGAGATGCTTGTAACTAGTGGTATCAGAAGTATGTTCAGGAATGTTTTTGATACCTGTATTTATTACAAACAAATGGTGGGGCAGGATGGATTTATATTCAAAGTACCTCCTTTGTATTACATGTAACAAACCATACTTTTAAGTGAAATAATCAAAAAAAGGAAATAGGTGTATGATACATGATTTGGGGATTAGTTGTAGAATGTAAACAAAATGTTGCAAGTATCTTTAGAGACTGTACCAGTTCTATTATATTGATGTAATATATTTACAGTGCCTTGTAGAGTGGTAAAAATCGAATGCTATCTTTTTTTTTAAGATTTTGTTTATTTATTAGAGCGAGCACAAGAAGGAAGAGGGGCAGAGGGAGAGGGTGAAGCCGACTCCCCACTGAGCAGGGAGGGAGCCGGATGCAGGGCTCAATCCCAGGACCCTGGGACCATGACCTGAGCTGAAGGCAGATGTTTAACAGACTGAGCCACCCAGGTACCCCCAAATGCTGTCTTACCATCTTCACACAGCTGTTACTCATCCTACTTTCTGTATTACTTGTAAATTGGAATTTTACGGTGTATTTCAGGGACAAATACAAATTATTCAATTTGGACAGCCCAGGTGGCTCAGTGGTTTAGCACCCCTTTCAGCCCAGGGAGTGGTCCTGGAGACCCGAGATCGAGTCCCACATCCAGCTCCCTGCATGGAGCCTGCTTCTCCCTCTGCCTATGTCTCTGCCTCTCTCTGTCTCTCTCGTGAATAAATAAAATATTTAAAAAAATTATTCAATTTAATTCCTTCTTTGCAGAAGAATTCCAGATATTATAATGTGAGATTTTATTTTTTAATATCTTGAGACCTAATATTTTAAAAAACTTTCAGAAGTACAGCAGTTCTTTCAGATTTATGAATTATAAGTTTTCTGGGTATATATTCCATTTATTCCTTATGACTTTTTTCCTTATTTTTCTATGAAGCTTCAGGTTAATGACATGAAACTAACTGAACGTTTACAGGGCTAACCCCTCGTGTATTTAGCAACAAGGAGGAGTAATTTTATCTACCTTATCCCCATCTAGCCTCTGCCCTAACATATATGTAATTTAATTTAATTTGATTTTGAAGCTGAAAACTAATTTATATTCTATTTTTACCAAATGTCCTGATTAGTTTACTGTTTCTCACCTCAAAGGACTGGACATATTATTTTGTTCAAAGTTTATTTTCTTATGGAATTTACAAAAAAATAAAATATTGGTCTGATATAGTCTCCTTTAAATTTGGAAAGCTTGTTTACCTCATACTTTACTCAGGAAAAGCAAACTAAAACCAAAGTAGTCAAACTATGAAATCAGATGTTCAAACTTTCTATTTGTAAAGTGAAAGGGAAAAATTACTTTATATTAAAATGCTTAGTCACTTTTATAATCCAACAAGAACAAATTTCTCAGTCATACACCTGAGAAATTTTTATGGAGTTTATTGAAAGTTAAAGCTTTGAGCAACCTGTTATAAGTCAAATTATATAGTATATTAAAATCAGTGAAAATGTGAGTTTATTCATTTCAATATGCCCTTTCTATTTTGAATATCTTAAAAATACACATACAGAATGTTCACAAATTAATAGAGCATATGGAATTTATTAAAATAGGTTTGAATTGCTTCAGCACTATATAAAAGCAGATATTAAACCAATCATCTCTAATAATTACTTTCCCACTTGAAAATGTGTCTTGTCATACCTGGAGATTAGTAATAATTCAAGAGGAGAAGGGATCTATCCCCAAGAATTCTGTCTCAATTAACCATGTTTAAAATCTCATATTAGGGTTCTCTGGGTAATAGACTCTCTGTGCTTCTTCCTTCTGTCCTGTCCTGTTATAGGTTGGTGTTCTTGCCCAAAATATGTTGTCAGAATTATCCTTGTCATGTTTTTAGTCCTCTTTTATTTGGATCTCTGCAGGAACCTGCTTACTAGTAAACCAGTCTTCAAAATAGAGTCCATTTTGTATGTTACACTCAACCTGTACGTGGCAGTCTAAAACAGACTGGTTGATTATAGGAGTATTGGTAGGAAAGCATGTTCCATTATAGTAAATATTTAAAAGGCCAGGTTTCTTTTTTTATAACAGCTTTTTATTTTTTTTAAGATTTATTTATTTGTTCGAGAGAGTGATCAGGAAGAGGAAAACAAGCAGATTCCCTGCTGAGTGGGGACCCCAATGCGAGGCTCAGTCTCAGTACCCTGAGATCACGACCTGAGCCAAAAATCAAAAGTCAGATGCCCAACCAGCTAACCTACCCAGGTGCCCCTATAACAGCTTTATTGAGACATTGGACATACTCATTTGTCATGAATAAACAAATAAAAATCTTTTTAAAGAATTTAAAGATTTTATTTATTCATGAGAGACACAGAGAGAGACAGGCAGAGGGAGAAGCAGGCTCCCTACAGGGAGCCCAGTGCAAGACTGGATCCCAGGACCCCCGGATCACACCCTGAGCCAAAGGCAGATGCTCAACCACTGAGCCACCTGGGTGCCCCAAAACAGATTTTGATGCAGTTTTCTTTTTATCTGTTTGCAAAGTAGACAAGCTTGTAATAATGTGTGTTATTAACTACAAAATCACCTTAGATATTTGTTTAAAAGACTAGCAGGTAAGGGGCACCTGGGTGGCTCAGTAGGTTAAGCATCCAACTCTTGATTTTGGCTCAAGTCATGATCTTGCCGTCATCAGACCAAGCCCTGCCTTGGGCTCTGTGTTGAGCATGGGGCCTGCTTGAGATTCTCTCCCTTTCCCTCTCCCTCTGCTTGCCCATGCTTTCTCTCTCTCTCTCTTTCTTCATTTCTCTCTCTCTTCTCTCAAAATTAAATGAATAAATAAAGACTAGCAGGTAAAAAACTCTTGAAGATAATTTATTAATAAGAATTTTTTTTTTTTTAGATTTTGTATTTATTCATAGAGACAGAGAGAGAGAGAGGCAGAGACACAGGCAGAGGGAGAAGCAGGCATCATACAGAGAGCCTGATGTGGGACTTGATCCAGGGTCTCCAGGATCACGCCCTGGACTGCAGGCGGTGCTAAACCGCTGCGCCACCGGGGCTGCCCTAATAAGAAAATTTTTAATGTGATTTACCATGTTAAGAGTGTAAAGAGAATCCACAAGAGCATCTCAGTAGTTGCACAAAAAAAAAAAAAAATTACATAATTAAGCATCCCTTCCTGGTGGAATAATAAATACTCTTGTCATACTAGGAATAATTAAGATCAAGATCCCTTAATCTGACAGGGAATATTTACCAGACTACTTATAGCAAATGTTATACTTACTAATGAAGTGTTAAAAAATTTCTCTTTAGGGACATATGACTGGTTCAGTCTGTAGGGCATGTGACTCTTGATCTCAGAGTTGTGAGTTCAAGTCCCATATTGGGCATACAGCTTATTTAAAAAATTTTTTTTCTCTTTAAAAATGAAAATGAGATATGAAAGCCTACTATCACAATTGCTATTCAGTAGTATAGTGGAGATTCTAGTCAGTGTAATAAAGCAAAAAAATTATAAAGATTGGAAAGGAAGAAATAAAACCAATTTGTTTTATTCACTGATGATGTATTTGTATACCTAGAAAATCTAAAAGAATCTTCAGATAAATTATTAGAATTAGTGTTTAACAAAATTGCTAGATTAAAGATTAGTTTTTTTAAAAAGCAGTTATGTTTCCATATATCAGTAATAAGTAGTTAGAAAATGAGATTTCAAAAATACCATTTAAATATATACCTTGGGGGCAGGGCAGCCCAGGTGGCTCAGCGGTTTAGTGCCGCCTTCAGCCCAGGGTATGATACTGGAGACCTGGGATCGAGTCCCACATCCAGCTTCCTGCATGGAGCCTGCTTCTCCCTCTGCCTGTGTCTCTGCTTCTCTCACTCTCTCTCTGTGTCTCTCATGAATAAATAAATAAAATATTTTTTTAAAAATATAAATAAATAAATATATACCTTGGGACGTCTGGGTGGCTCAGTGGTTGAGCATCTGCCTTTGGCTCGGGGCCTGATCTTGGAGTCCTGGGATCAAGTTCCGCATCGGGTTCCCTGCATGGAGCCTGCTTCTCCCTCTGCCTGCGTCTCTGCCTCTCTCTGTGTCTCTCATGAATAAATAAATAAAATTTTCTAAAAAGTAAAGAAAAAATAAATATATACCTTGATATAAATCTAACATGTATTAAACTTCTATATAGAAAACTAAAAAAAAAACCTAAAATGTTGAGAGAAATTAAAGAAGACTTAAATAAAAAGATATATTCATGACTTCAGGCATAGTGTTGCAAAGGTGTCCATTTTCCCCCAATTTATCTATAGGTGATTGAATGTAATCTCAGAGTCCTAATCCATCTGTGCACATACACATGCATGTGTTAAGTTTGTGCAAACTGACCAGCTGATTCTAAAATGTATGTGGAACTACAAAGAGCTAGGATCTCCAATGTATTCTTTTTTTTTTTTTAATTTACTTATTCATGAGAGACACAGAGAGAGAGGCAGAGACATAGGCAGAGGGAGAAGCAGGCTCCATGCAGGGAGCCCGATACGGAACTCGATTCCAGGACCACAGGATCACGCCCTTAGCCAAAGGCAGACGCTCAACTGCTGAGCCACCCAGGCGCCCCCAAGGTATTCTTGAAGAAGAGCAAGGTGGAATGACTTCTTGTCCTGGAGATTGGTACTATTACAAAGCTAGAGCATTCATGTGTGTGCTGCTGGCACTACATAGACACATAGCCCATGGAACAGAATAGAGATCCCAGGAATAGACGTTCACATGTGTGGACACTTGTTCAATGACAAAAGTAGTTCTTCAGAGTAATGAGGAAAGAAAAGTTTTTGAAATAACGGTGCTGTGCTTGCTTCAGCAGTATACTGAAATAATGGTACTGAGTCAATTGGGTATCAATATAGCAGGGGTGAGGTCCCTGCCTCACTTGAAAAATGACCAGTATTACATTTTTTTTAAGATTATATATTTTTTAAAGTAATGTCTACATCCAACATGAGGTTCAAACTCACAACCTTGAGATCAAGAGTTGCATGCCCCTCTGAATGAGCCACCCAGGAACCCCAAAAATTATTGGTATTTTAGATCTAAATGTGAAAGGCAAAATGTAAAACTTCTAGAAGATAATATAAGAGGATATTAGGACCTTAGGGTAGAAGTCTTTAAATGAGATCAATAGAGTATAGAACACAATAACCATAGAGGAAAAGATTGATACATTGAACTACATTGAAATTATGAACCTCTGTTCATGAAAAAATACAACTATAAGAAAATAAAAGGCAAACCACAGAATGGAAAGAAATGCTTACAGCACATATAATTGACCGAAAGCTTACATCTAGAAAATATAAAGAACTGTAAGTCAATAGGAAAAAGATAGGCAGGGGCGCCTGGGTGGCTCAGTGGCTGGGTGACTGCCTTCGGCTCAAGGTGTGATCCCGGGGTGTCAGGATCAAGTCCTGCATCAGGCTCCCCATTAGGAGCCTGCTTCTCCCTCTGCCTGTGTCTCTGCCTCTGTTTCTCATGAATAAACAAATAAAATCTTAAAAGAAAAAGATAAGCAACCTAATAGGAAACAGGAAAGAGAATTAAAGAGATACTTTTTAAAAAGAGGATATTCAGATGTACAAAAAAATTGTGATAAGGTACCCAGCCTCATTAATAATAGAGAAAATGCAGATTAATACCACAAAGAGATATCACTCAAACCCTCTAAAAATGGCTAATATTCAAACACTTAAAATATCAAAGATTGGAACATTTGTGAAGCAGCCAGAACTTTCTTATTCCATCACTTTGGGAAACTCTTTGGCTCTGTCTACTAAAATTAAACATGTTGGGTACCTGAGTACAAAATGTCCTAGCAGCACTGTTCATATTAGCCAAGAACTAACTACATGTAGTCCTATTGCCCAACAACAAATGGAACCAGTAGAATAACTGAATATTTCTACAAAAGAATACTATACCACAATGAATGAACTAAATGGATACACACAACCATGTGGATGAATTCCACAGTGTTAATTGAAAGAAGTGAGGAAGAAAAGTATATACTATATAATTACATTTTACATTAATTTCAAAAGTCAAACTATGATGTTTGATATCAAAGTACAGTTGCTTTGGAGAGAAAAGAGAGAAAGATTTGTAAGGTGACACATGGGGGCTTCTGAAGGGTTAGCAGGGTTCTTTTGATATGGGTAGATTTTCCCCATGACTTCCCCAACTTTGTTGAGGTATAATTGGTGCACATACATTTAAAATGTATGGTTTGATCAGATATATGTGTGTGTCCATATACACATACACACCCACGAAACCATCACCACAGACTAGATTACAAGTATTTCTGCTTTCTCCCCTCCTCACCAGATTTCCCCAAGCCCTTTATAATCTATTCCTCCATCTATTCCAGGCTCCCAGCAACCACTGATGTGCCTGCTGTCATCACAGATTAGTTTACATTTTGTAGAATTGCACATAAATGGAATCATACTGTATATATGCTTTTTTGCCTGTCATCTTTCTTTTTTTTTTTTTTTAAGGATTGTATTTATTTCTTTGTTTATGAGAGACAGAGAGAGAGAGAGGCAGAGGGAGAAGCAGGTTCCTTGCATGGAGCCTGATGTGGGACTCGATCCCAGGATTCTGGGATCACGCCCTGAGCCAAAGGCAAACGCTCAACCACTGAGCTACCCAGGTGTCCCTTTTGCCTGTCATCTTTCATTTGGTATAATGATTTGGATTCATCCACTTACTTGTGTGTCCCACACAACATACCATAATTCTTTTTTATTGCTGAGCAGTAGTACCACATCATATGGACGTACCACAAAATCCATTTACCTGTTGAGGGACGTTTGGATTGTTTACATTTTTTAGCTATTACAAAGAAAATTGGACATTTGTGTGCAAGTCTTTACATGGACAGATGATTTCATTTCTCTTAGATCATATGGTACATGAAGGTGTTTAACTTTTTAAGAACCATTGGTTTTGGGGTTTGTTTGGGTTTTTTTAGGTTTTATTTATTTGAGAGTGAGAGAGAGAGCACAAGCAAGGTGAGGGGCAGAGGACTAGCATCCAAAATCTATACAGAACTTATCAAATTTAACACCCAAAGAACAAATTATCCAGTCAAGAAATGGGCAGAAGACATGAACAGACAGTTCTTCAAAGAGGACAGAAAATGGCCAACAGACACATGAAAAAATGCTCAACATCACTTGCATCAGGGAAGTACAAATCAAAACCACAATGAGATACCACCTCACACCAGTCAGAATGGCTACAATGAACAAGTCAGAAAACAACAGGTGTTGGCAAGAATGCAGAGAAGTGGGGACACTCTTCTGCTGTTGGTAGGAATGCAAGCTGGTGCAGCCACTCTGGAAAACATTGCGGAGCTTCCTCAAAAAGTTGAAAATAGAACTACCCTATGACTCAGCAATTGTACTACTGGGTATTTACCTCAAAGATACAGATGCAGAGATTTGAAGGGACATGTGCATCCCAATATTTATAGCAGCAATGTCCACCATAGCCAAACTATGGAAAGAGCTCAATGTCCATCAATGAATGAATGGATAAAGATGTGATACACACACACACACACACACAATGGAATACTAAGCCATCAAAAAAAAAAAATCTTGCCATTTGCAATGACATGGATGGAACTAGGGGATATTATACTAAGTAAAGCAAGTCAGAGAAAGGCAATTATCTTATGATCTCACTGATAATGTGGAGTTAAAGAAACAAAATGGATCTTTGGGGAAGAGAGGAAAAAATAAGATGAAATCAGGGAGACAAATCATAAGAGACTTTTAATCATAGGAAACAAACTGAGGGTCGCTGGAAGGGGGAGTGGTGATAGGACAGGGTCACTGGGGGATGGACGTTAAGGAGGGCACGTGATGTAATGAACACTGGGTGTTCTATAAGACTGATGAATCACTGAATTCTACCTCTGAAACCAATAATATGTTATATGTTAATTTATTGAATTTAAATAATTTTTTTAAAAAAATTAGGCTACTGGCCCAACATGTAGCTTGAACTCATGACCTTGAGATCAAGAGTCACATGCTTTATGGGCTGAGCCAGCCAGGCGCCCCTGTGTACATTTTGATATATATATATATAGTCCTCATATGTCTTTATTTAAGTACCTCATATATATGTTGAAGACAGAAATTAAGGATCGAGGCCTTTAACACCTTGTAGTGAATTCTGTACAAAAACATACGGAGCCTTAGAGCCTTAGGGCACCTGGGGGGGTACAGTTGGTTAAGCGTCTGACTCTTGGTTTCAGTTCAGGTTGTGATCGCAGGGTCATGGAATCAAGCCTCCTGTCAGACTCCATGCTCCAGAGTCTGTTTGAGACTCCCCTCTCCCTCTGCTCCTACCCCCCACACTTGTTCTTTCTCTTTCTCTCTCTGAAATAAATAAATCTTAGGGGGGGAAAAGATACAGAGCCTTTAATAATTTTGATTTTGATTAACTAGTTCTGAATTTGCCAAAATATATACTTATCTTTAAGAAGGGAAAAAAAAAAAAAGAAGGAAATAGGTCGGGATGCCTGGGTGGCTCAGCAGTTGAGCATCTGCCTTTGGCTCAGGGCATGATCCCAGGGTTCCAGGATCAAGTCCTACATCGGGCTCCCTGCGAGGAGCCTGCTTCTCTCTCTGCCTATGTCTCTGCCTTCTGTCTGTATCTCTCATGGATAAATAAAATCTAAAAAAGAAAAAGAAACTTCTTTAAAAAATTAAAAAAAAAAGGGACTAGGTCAAGTGTTTGGTGAAACTATGTCATGGGTAAATCCCCAAGCCAACCCAAAGAGATGAAGTTAAATATACTGTGTCCTCTTTATCCTTGCATTTTTATTAAAGACTGGCTGTTCATTGGGATGCCTGGGTGGCTCAACGGTTGAGCATCTGCCTTTGGCTCAGGGCGTGATCCCAGGGCTCCAGGATGGAGTCCCACATCAGGCTTCCTCCATGGAGCCTGCTTCTCCCTCTGCCTATGTCTCTGCCTCTCTCTGTTGATAGATAGATTAGATAGATGATAGATAGATAGATAGATAGATAGATAGATAGATAGATAGATAAAAATATAAAAATATTTTTAAAATACTGGCTGTTCAAATAGTACTGTGGGCTTAACTGCACAAATCTGAAGCTCAGGAAGGGGAAACCGTTTAGGAGGCACCAGTGGTAAACTGAGTCAGACGCCTTTATGTGATTCCAGGGTCAGCCCTGGAGTGTGCCCCTACCCTGCTCTTCCAGCAGGATTCTGACCCACACAGTCTGCCTTGGGATCCTGCATGCTTACCACTCACTGGGATGCACGGGCCTCAGATTCCTTCATATATAAAACGGGGATAAGTACAGCCCCCTTCCTATGGGTTTGTTGTGAAGTCAGTGAGATCCCGTTAAACACCTAGAACAGTGTCTGACACATCAATCTCCAGTCCCTCTATGCGTGTTAGCCATCTCCATCTTCATCATCAACACATTATTGACGGTGTGTGTTGGTAAACAACTCATCAGCTTCCTTCCACCTCCGTTTTCTCTTACGTCAAATGACAGGGTTGAGTGGATGATCGCTGAGGCTTGTGTCAGCTCACACCATTATAATTGTGTGATGCGCACCACCTGTAAGTGGCTTCCGGGCCGCTCCCTGTCCTTCACTGTGCTGCCCAGATGGAGCGGTTGTGCCTCCCAGGGACAGGAGGGGCTGCTTCTGGGAAACCCTCTGGAGGAGAAGAGGTGACTGCATGTGGCCTGACTGGAGCGTCTTGTTGCAGCATCTGCGCTGGGGTGGGATGGGTGGTGTATTTATTGGAGCCACTGTGGAGCAAGGAGGGGTGATGGGACCAAAGTCCACCAAGGCCCGCACTTACTGATGGCAAGCACATCAGAGTGATGGCCATGGTGATAACAGTTAACACTGAGCATTCTCTGTGTGGGCAGGTGCTGTCCTCTTAGGTTGGTATTCTCATTACCCCCTTTTTACAGATGAGGAAATTGAGCAAGGAAGTTAGGGAGCTTGGGATCCCTGGGTGGCGCAGCAGTTTGGCGCCTGCCTTTGGCCCGGGGCGCGATCCTGGAGACCCTGGATCGAGTCCCACGTCGGGCTCCCGGTGCATGGAGCCTGCTTCTCCCTCTGCCTGTGTCTCTGCCTCTCTCTCTGTGTGTGTGTGACTATCATAAATAATAAATAAAAATTTAAAAATAAATAAATATATAAATAAATAAATAAATAAATAAATAGAAATTTTTTTAAAAAAGGGAAGTTAGGGAGCTTGCTTATGGCCACACAGCTAGAAGGTGGCAGAGTTAGGAGTTGAACCTCCATTTGTGATTCTTGCACCCATGTGCTTAACCATTATGCTACACGCAGTCGATTCCAGGCAGGGAGTAATGCAGTTTCATTTTTATTTATTTATTTATTTATTCATTTATTTATTTATTTATTTATTTATTTATTTATTTATAAATGGAAGGGATAGCTTTTTTTTTATTTTTTTTTATTTTTTATTTATTTATGATAGTCACACAGAGAGAGAGAGAGAGGCAGAGACACAGGCAGAGGGAGAAGCAGGCTCCATGCACCGGGAGCCCGACGTGGGATTCGATCCCGGGTCTCCAGGATCGGGCCCCGGGCCAAAGGCAGGCGCCAAACCGCTGCGCCACCCAGGGATCCCCAGTAATGCAGTTTCAATAACTAGACTACTTCAGATGAGTATATTCAGGCTTTTACGTTCTGTTTTGAAAAATGGCAAGCTTATGAGAAAGTTGGAAGACTCCTGTAAGGAAAAAGTATGCAGATTCAACACTTCTGCATGTAACCTCTTTCTCTAGTGATCTCCTTTAGGAAAAAGTAAGTGGCAGACATTGTGGTGCTCCTAAGGATGTCTCCTAAATGACAGTAATACTGTTGTCACACACAAGAAGTAGAACATTGAGTACAGATAATTTTATTTTATTTGAGTACAGATAATTTTAATAAACTTCTGTTTGTTTTGGACATATCAGATCTGTTAGATCATTGAAAGTGCCCTGCTGAAAAAAAAAATCCTTATGAGGGGCACCTGGGCAGCTCAGCACTTAAGCATCAAACTCTTGATTTCAGCACAGGTCATGCTCTCAGGGTCGTGAGATCAAGCCCCGAGCTGGGCTCCTTGCTGACATCTGTTTAGGATTCTCCCTCTCCCTCTACCACTTCCCCTTCTGTATGCTCTCTCTTACTCTCTCTCTCATTCTCTCTCAAAAAAAAAAAATCCTTCTCAAAATCTGACTTATTTTTTTTCTTATAGAAATCCTATTCCATGCCCATTGGCATTGAATTTCAGCGGAGATATGCAACGATTGTTCTGGAGCTGGAGCAACTCAACAAAGACCTCAACAAAGTTTTGCACAAAGTTCAACAATACTGCTATGAGGTAGGTGAGCTTTGCATAAAGTCCAACAGGATGGTATGAATTTCCCCTGAGGGCCTGTGCCCACCCCTCTTTTATTTTTTTTTTAATTTTTAATTTTTTTCAATTTTTATTTATTTATGATAGTCACACACAGAGAGAGAGAGAGAGAGGCAGAGATACAGGCAGAGGGAGAAGCAGGCTCCATGCACCGGGAGCCCGACGTGGGATTCGATCCCGGGTCTCCAGGATCGCGCCCTGGGCCAAAGGCAGGCGCCAAACCGCTGCGCCACCCAGGGATACCCCCACCCCTCTTTTATTTGAAGCTAAATAGTTTCACATTTTAGAAAACTCAAACTAAAGCAACATCATTATAAGGTCCTTTAGTATAACCATATTTTACTACATTTTTACTCGTTACAGCATCAGCATCTGAGTGCTTTACACACAGCAAGCTCTTGACTCTGTTGACTTTTGTTTCAATTACAAATGGTATACCTCTTGAAAAAAAACTTTAGAAAAATCCAGAAAAATGATTACTCTTAAACTCTTAATTCCACTGTCCTTAAAACTGCATTTTGGTTTATTTCCCCTAGTTTTTTTTAATATATATGCCCTTTTTCTCACAAAGTTATGGTCATGCTGTGTATATGATTTTGTTTCCTTCTTCTTTAGACTTTACATTAGAACTATAGATTCTTGAACTTCAAATATGTAGAGCATAGGGTTATTTGTGAATTATTATCATGTACATGAAATTATATATAGGAACGCAGTTCAGTGATTTCACCTAAAATTTGATTTTCTTAAAATAAGAATTAAATGATTGCGATGAATTTAGAATGCTCCAGCACTTGCATTTTTAGAGGTTTAATGTTTCCAGTGAGCCACCTCAATTTATGAAATGAGGCTCTTCAGCAGCTCTTTATGACTCTAGCTTCCTAGTTAAATCCCAGAGATCTGCCACCAGCCATGTTATCAGTCCACCTGCCTTGAACCGAGGGAAATGAACTGTGGTTGCCGCTAACTAAACTCTGAGGATATTTTGATCATTCCTCTACCCATCTATTATAATTTATTTTTTTTTATTTTCCTGGTAGTTGCCACCCACATAGCAATAAGTGTTATCCTAGCAAATCGATTTCCCCCTTCAGACTAGCAACTAACCCATGAGAGACACAAACCAAGCAATCTAAGACAGCACATAACAAAGCTGACGACACATGTAGAAATGGGCTGCTCATCAATCTTTTTGTGTAATTGCAGTATATACACAAGGCCTGTTGTGATAGGCTCATTTTCCAATGAAGTAAAATGATTTAATTTTTACAAATCTCTTGGGGAAGGTACAATATTGATTTTATTTTTTAAAGATTTATTAATTTGAGAAAGAGCGTGCATGCATAAGCAGGGGTGGGGAGGGGGAAAGAGGGAGAGAGAATCCCAAGGAGACTACCTACTAAGCATGGAGCCTAATACAGCGCTTGATCCCACAACCCTGAGATCACAATCCGAGCCAAAACCAAAAGTCAGATGCTTAACTGACTGAGCCACCCAGGCGCCCCTACAATACTGATTTTAAAATAAAAGCAGGGATCCCTGGGTGGCTCAGTGGTTTGGAGCCTGCCTTCGGCCCAGAGTGTGATCCTGGAGTCCCGGGATCAAGTCCCACATTGGGCTCCCTGCATGGAGCCTGCTTCTCCCTCTGCCTGTGTCTCTGCCTCTCTCTGTGTGTCTCTCGTGAATAAATAAATAAAATCTTTAAAAATAAATAAATAAATAGATAGATAAATAGATAGATAAATAGATAAATAAAAGCAGAGAATACTACGATTAAGCAGTTCTGTTCCTAATATATATACCAAATATGTATGTGAACTTGTATTTACCAAAAGATACGCATTTGCATTAGAATGTTCATAGCCCCTAAAAACAATTCGAATTTTTTTTGAAGTATTAGAGACAAGGTTATTCATTGCAGCATTCCTGGAAATTGCCAAATATTAGGAAAAACATAAATGCCCATACATAGAGAATTGGCTGAATAACTTAGGGTACGTTCACGCCATGGAGTGCCTTGCTGCTGTTAAGAATGAACGAGGAAGCTCTCTCTATTTCCTGATACGGAGTGATTTCCAGGATATATTAAGTAAAAAAGTATATATTTTAAGTGTTACCTTTGGAGAAAAGAGAAATATGTAAAAATAAAATTAACACATAACTGCTTAGGTTTTTGAGAATGAACACAGGAAGGATAAACTAGAACTAACTCTAGAACTAACTTGGGGGTGGGGCAGCTATTGGGGAGTGAGGGGTAGTGACATTTCTCTGAGTGTGTATTTCCTCAACAAATACAGATGAACTCTAAAATGGAATATAAGTAGAAATAAATGAACCCAACTCTATGTAAGAGGAATGACATAAACACTAAAGGAGACAAAAATGAATCCAAATGACCTAAACTTAGTATTTTTAGACCTTTAGTCTGAGGGTAAATCGAACTTTAAATAAACATTGACCTCTGGTTAGTAAGGTTTTTGCTCCTGGTGATGTGGATTCACAGTCCTGAAACTCTGCATTCCAGGATGGAGCAAATGAGAAACTAAGTATATTGTGGACCAGGGAGGTCTGCTCTCTCGCCTCTGGAGGAGGCAGCTCTGAAGAAGGGGAGACTACGACGAACCCCGTGGTGTTGGCTCAGGATAGGAGACTTGGTCTGACTCCAAGGTTCATTTTCTTTCTGGGACACAGATACAAGTGTGTTTGTATGTGTATAGGCACATGCCGAGAGAGCCCAGAAGTACACACCCTGATGGCAGTGAGCACCCTCAACACCCCATCTTGGCTTTCAAATGCTGCTCTCCAATAAAAGGAAGCAGAGTTTGAAAAAGAGACTGATCCCAGAGCCTGAGCAGAGAAGGTTGAGGAACCCCAGGCCATGTTGCTGTGCCCCCAGGTTAAGGTAATGTGTCCAGTGGAACCAGCTAGACAGAGTGGGTCCCCACTGACTAGATCTGGGGCATTGTGGGCTTCAGCATAAGTAAGTATGCTTGGAGATGACAGCCTTTTGAATAAAGTAAGAATCCATGAGTCCTTACTAACATTCACTCAGTAACCAGTGAACTTTTAAGGAAAACTTCTTAGGGTAAAATATCAGCTAGTAACTGTAGAAGGAATGATAGGAGTGAGACGAAGGGCGTCTGGGAGCCATCACCCTAATAACCAGTAACATCAAGACCCATGGTAACCTAGCAGATAAATGTGTGATGGCAAGGAGCCTCCAAATCTTTCTTCACAAGTGCTTACTCATTACAAAGGGGAGGATCCTGTTCAGGTTGGGGAGGTGGATCTGGCCAGCACCTGACTGGCTCAACCACGTGGTAGAGGTAGCACTGCCCATATCGGGGCAGATCGACATCAGGTGCCTCCTGACTATGATGCCCTGAGCAAGAACTCAGCATCACTCTTAACGGTGTTCCTCCCCAAAAATGTATGACTTCAATGTAATCATGAGGAAACACACACCCATGTTGAGGGACAGCATACAACATAACTGACTGGTACTCTTCCAAAATATCAGGGTCACAAAAGAGGAACTGTTCCAGAATATAGCAATCTACAGAGACATGGCAACCAGATGTTTTCAGGAGGGAGAGCTATGTGTAGGACACTGTTGGGATGGTTGATGGAACATGCATGTGCCCTTTTAGGAGATGGTCTTCGGGCACCTGGTGGACTCAGGTGGTGAAGTGTCTGTCTTTGGTTCAGGTTATGATCCTGGGGTCCTAGGATCAAGTGCCGCATAGGGCTCATTGCTCAGCAGGGAGTCTGCTTCTCCCTCTCCCTCTCTCTTCCCTTCCCCGCTTATGCTCTCTTTCTCTCTGCCAAATAAGTTGTTTTTTTTTTAAATTTTATTTATTTATTCATGAGAGACACAGAGAGAGAGAGAGAGAGAGGCAGAGACACAGAAAGAGGGAGAAGCAGGCTCTATGCAGGGAGCCCAACACGGGACTCGATCCCAGGACCCCAGGATCACACCCTGGGCCGAAGGCAGATGCTAAACCACTGAGCCACCCAGGGATCCCCTAAATAAATTTTTAAAAAGAAGAATATGGTCTTCTATTAGTGATAAATTTCCCGATTGTAACAGTTGCCCTGTGGTTATGTGAGAGAATATCCTTGTACTTAGGAAATGCAAGCTGGAGTAATTTAGGGGTAAAGAGGCACAGTGTTTGGAGCTTATTCTCAAAGAGCCTAGGGGAAGACATTATATCTATGACACGGAGGGAGAGCAAATACTGCCACACAGAATAAACCATAATCAGTGAATCTGGATAAAAGGTTTCAAGATACTTTTGTTCTGTTCCTTTTTAGAAGTTTGAAATTATATCAAAATTAAAGGTTGCCAAAAATATAAAACAAATCAAGAAAAGAAAACTGTTGGAGAAAATCACTTCTAAGGTCGGGGTGAGGCCCATTTTCGTTATAAGTTCTAGTTTCATAACAATCCACAACCAAGAAAACAGTGTACAAACACACATAAATCATTCTGGCCTTATGAATGTACATCTGATGGTCGAATCCTGTTTCCAGCTTGCTCCAGACCAGGGCCTGCAGCCTGCAGACCAGCCCACAGACATGAGACGGAGGTGTGAGGAGGAAGCACAGGAGATTGTCCGGCATGCCAACTCCTCCACTGGACAGCCCTGTGTTGAGAACGAAAATCTGACAGATTTAATCTCCAGGCTTACCGCTATTTTATTACAAATTAAGGTACATCTCAGAGAAAAGGTTTTCTTAGTTTCAACACCTACACAAACTAATTTGTTGCTAAACAATTTTAATACACAGATTGTATTGGGTGTGTCTGTATTTGAACTATAATTTAACTAAATTTTGAACTATTTCTTCCTCCAGTGTCTGGCAGAAGGAGGAGACCTGAATTCCTTCGAGTTCAAATCACTTACAGATTCATTAAATGATATCAAGAGTACGATAGATGCTTCTAATATCAGGTAATTGGTCAGGTGGACCCTAATCATTTCTAGAAGTTCATGGTGGTTTTCAGTACAAGTTTTAAGAATTAGGCATATTTGTGAAGCATTCATATAATTTATATCCTGTAAGGAAATTACAAGAGAGCTCTTCACTTCAGTTATATCCCATCTATTGACAGAGATTTCACACCGATTTTGTTTATGTAAAGGAACTTGAAGACATGTGGTATTTGGGTTTGGGTTGGAGGTTCCGCTGAGTAGTGTTTCCCCAGTCTGAGAGAGAGCCTTCCCCTGCCCACAGCCCACACTCCCACGGCTCCTTTGCCCCTTCCAGCATATATATATATATATATATATATTTTTTTTTTTTTTTTTTAATTCATGAGAAACACTCAGAGAGAGAGGCAGAGACACAGACAGAGGAGAAGCAGGCTCCATGCAGGAAGCCTGATGTGGGACTCGATCCCGGGACTCCAGGATCATACCCTGGGCTGAAGGCAGGCACCAAACTGCTGAGCCACCCAGGGATGCCCTCCAGCAGCTCTTCCCATCGCCACTGTTGCAGACTGGGAACTGATGGGATGGGAGCTTTCGTCCTTCCTTGGGGTCATTATCTTAGCTGGGCTTGGGACTAAAACTCAGCTCTTCCTTTTTAAAAAGTATTTTCCTAACATAGTGAAATAAAGCAGTTAACCGTGTACCTTTTTCAGTTGCTTTCAGAATAATGTGGAAATCCATGTTGCCCACATTCAGAGTGGCCTGAGCCAGATGGGAAACCTGCATGCCTTTGCAGCCAATGACACCAACAGGGACTGAGCCGACTTCATGGCTCCAGCAGCATAAGACGCTGTTCTTCCTTCACACAGGCTTCCAACACCAAATAACCCAAGTGCTGGGAAACAGATAAGGCATTTAACATACTGTACTGCTTCTTAAACCAGCGTTGCTGACCAGCATTCTATTTATTTTCCTTTTATTACTCGGCTGCAGTAGCATTGCTTACGTTACATGTTTATTAGCAAGTATTTTTAAACTGAACATGTCTGAACGTAATACACTTTCATGGAAGAGTGTGCTGACCCTTTTCTGAACGTGCATGAATTCAGGCCGACAGGCGCAGATAGCAGCTTCAGGGGAGAACACCCAGAAACACGGTCTTGCATGTCTGTGGCACGATGTGGAAGCTCTGGCCAGATGACAGCTCAGGCTCCCTCAGCTCATCACCCTCTGTCTTTGAAAGAGGTCACCCTCGAGAGATGGCACGTCCACCCTTGGAGGAAGCCACTGGAATATAGCTGGGAAGTATGGACTTAAGTATATGTGATGGGTACTTGCGGTATGACATGGTTCTAGAGATCATTTTATAATAATAAATATTTTAATTTATCATAATTTATAAAAGAAACCTTTGTTGTTTGTCTTTTGAAAGAAAATGAAGGAGCAGGAAAAAAATGACTTGCAAAATGCTAAATTTCAGCAAGTGGATTTGGCATGACTTTCCCGTCAATTCAGGGCAAAAAGTGCTATTGTTATGAGATTTATTTAAAAGACTGATAACACACTATTTTCATATTTTGTTTATTTGCACAACTTTTGAACCAGATGACTGGTTAAAATCCAACCATACACAATTTATAAAGTCAAAAGATTTTATAAGGAAAACAAATATAATAACCAGTGCTGTGAAATGCAGAAAAAAAAGGTTTGTATTTGGTTGTGGGGTTTTTTTGTTGTTTTTGGTTTTTTAAAGGAAAAACCCTGCCTAAAATGTTAATCTTGTAAAAAGTGTGTATTTGGAATTTTCTTTGTTTTAATATAGAATATTATAAAGTCAAACTATAATAAAATTGTTTTCAGATTTGGAGTTTAAGATATAGCTGTAGAAGTGGCTTTGATTCTTTTAGATGTCTCATAAGATGGGACTTTTTATATGTTAATGTATAATAAAACTAAAACAAGATTATTTTCCATTTGAAATTTTTGTATAGTTTAAAAATGCTTCCATATTCTTTGTTGGTATGGTGCCACTGCAGAACTTTAGTGCAGAGTTTATATTTAGCTAAATTGTTATGTTAATTAAGAAATGCATAAATCCTTTATTCTTAATATTTGTAATTCTAAATAAATTGATCTATGAAAAGTAATATTGACTACCATTTTCATTTGATTAATACAAGTCGATAAGTATCCCTTCAATTTAAAAAATTTTAAGGGGGGCACCTGGGTGGCTCAGTGGTTGAACGTCTGCTTTTGGCTCAGGTCGTGATCCCGGAGTCCCATGATGGAGTCCCACATCAGGGTTCCTGCAAGGAGCCTACTTCTCCCTCTGCCTATGTCTCTGCTTCTCTGTGTCTCTCATGAATAAATAAATAAAACCTTTTTTTTTTTAAGATTTTATTTATTTATTCAGAGAGAGGCAGAGACCCAGGCAGAGGGAGACGAGGCTCCACACAGGGAGCCTGATGTGGGAGTCGATCTCAGGACCCTGGGATCACGACCTGAGCCGAAGGCAGATGCTCAACCTCTGAGCCACCCAGGCTCCCTAAATAAATATTTTAAGGAACTGTGATTTCCACAGATTGATTACCAAGTCATTTTGAATTATAATATCATCCAATATGATTAAGGGAGGGGTCCTTCCATCTCTACAAATCTCTGAAAAAACACTTAGGCCAGCTCTTGGCTTACTGTAGACCTAGTGAGAGGCTGCTAGAACTTTTCACTTTTTGGGTCAATTTCTTAAGGCTGACTCATCACATTTAAATTCTGCCTCATTTTAAACACACATCACCCAGCTCTGCTCACGCCTTTCAGGACCACCGTGCATTGGTGGCTAGAACTGTACCCAAGAATGTATTTGAATTTTATTTCTGTTCAGGGAAGAAGAAATCTATATTGCTCAAACCAGTCATTTTGGGGCAGCCGTACGTTCATCTGAACAATGCTGCTGCCACTCGGCACATTTCGCAAGCTCCAGGGACCTCTCCAGGCCATACCAGCAAACAAGCTAGCACACCACATGCTGCTGTGTAGGTTTGGTTCTGAATTACCTTCGGTGAGTTCCCAACACCAGACTCACTCACTAGTGTTGAGAATCTACCCAAAGATTTGCCTATTAAATTCTTTCTCCTGAATTCACGTACTTTCTGAGCCGATGGCACTAGTTCTCCCTCTCCGCCCAGCCCCAGGCACCCCCTACCTGGTCAGCGGTGCCCCTCCCTTCTCTGCAGCACACACTCTGCCCCCTCCACTGCAGCCTTGAGGGACTGATGGTCTTAAAATGCAGAATTGCTCATGTTCTCTCCATCTAAGGTCTTAGGCTCTCAGAGCAAATTCAGAACTAGAAAGCCACGTGTGGTCTGATGTCCCCCAATGACTTCTCTGCCCTGCTTTGTACTCCAGGACCTTTGCACCTGCAGTTCCCTCCTCACCTTGCTGTCTATCTCCTGGCCATCCTGTACATAAGTTTCTCCGGGAAGCTTTCCTTGACCACAACACACCTCCAGGTCCTCATGTACCTCTCCGTGTGGCGCATGTCACATTCGCGATTTTATATTTCTTCTTTTGTCTGTGTGCTGGCCTCTCTGCTCCGTGAGGGGAGGGACCATTTCTGGCTTGGCTTACCATTTTATTTCCAAGCCCCAATAAAGTGCCTGCTTATAGGCGGCAAATGTTTGTGCAGTGAACCAACAAGTTTCAAAAGAGCTCAAAGTGATGTTAGTGTCACTAGAATAAGCTGCCTTTAAGCATCCTCACTAGTCGTGGTCCTGACTTAAAGGCCCAGGCAATATAGAAGGTATTATTTGCTGGTGGACACTGGGTGGACAGATCCCTAGTTTTGCATCCTGGCTGTCACTGATCACTTGTGACCATGAACCACAAGATTTTCTTACTTTTTTTTTTAAGATTTTATTTATTCATTCATGAATGAGAGACACAGAGAGAAAGGTAGAGACACAGGCAGGGGTAGAAGCAGGCTCCTGGCAAGGAGTCCGATGTGGGACTCGATCCCAGATCCCAGGAACATGCCCTGAGCAGAAGGCAGATGCTCAACTGCTGAGCCACCCAGGCATCCCAAAACTTTCTTACTCTCTAAGAACATTGATAGTTCCTACCTCATACGGCAGTCCCAAGAATCAAATCCAGTGCCTGTAACATTTAGCAGTTAGGGTCTCAAGAGTTCAAGAGAGGTGCAGGCTAACATTCTTGGAGGGTCCCACAATTTTTTAAAAATTAATGACAAGATTTAAATATTTGTAGACTTTGGGCAGCCCGGGTGACTCAGCGGTTTAGCACTGCCTTCAGCCCAGGGTGTGATCCTGGAGACCCAGGATCGAGTCCCATGTCGGGCTCCCTGCATGGAGCCTGCTTCTCCCTCTGCCTGTGTCTCTGTCTCCCTCTCTGTGTGTGTCTCTCATGAATAAATAAATAAAATCTATTAAAAATATATATATATTTGTAGACTCTGTAGGTGTTAGCTGGGGAAAACAACGCAATAGAAGTGAATAATATTCATAAGCTAATTACAAGATTTACCTTTACATATGACCCTGAATGGACTGTAAGTTCTGGGCATCAGGTTTTCCATCTCGTGAATATGAATATAGCCTCACATCTGGTGGGTCAAGTCCAGATTTGAAAGCAGAAGGCATCGGGATCCCTGGGTGGCGCAGCGGTTTGGTGCCTGCCTTTGGCCCAGGGCGCAATCCTGGAGACCCGGGATCGAATCCCACATCGGGCTCCCGGTGCATGGATGGAGCCTGCTTCTCCCTCTGCCTATGTCTCTGCGCCTCTCTCTCTCTCTCTCTCTCTCTCTCTCTCTCTCTCTCTCTCTCTCTCTATCATAAAAAAAAAAAAAAAAAGCAGAAGGCAGCCCTGTGACAACCTCCTGCCAGGCCTCACCCACAGACCCGAGGCTCTGAGCTCCACGTCGCTGAGTTCTGAGCTCCACACGGCAAACCGTGAGCATGTAAATAATCACAACTAATGTTTACCATCTCCTGTCTAGTTTCAGAGCCTTTCCAAGGGTGCAGAGGTCAGATCTGCCACTGAAGCCTGAACTGTCTCCTGGCTACTTCTCTGAAAAGGGCAAGTCATCTGAATAACACTTATCAGGGCAACTGGCCTGTATTAATCTCCCAGACACTCTTAGGAACTCAGACTGTTCTAGCAACACCCAGACAGGAGTCCTGGCTCCACCCACCGCTCCTTCAAGCCTCCCCCTGAGTGACCCATACACCCCCGGCCACCCTATAGACAAATGGTCTCCCCAGACCCCCAGAAGTTTGAAAAACCCTCAAAACATCAAGACAAGATTTTAAGTTATCTCAGGCTAACTTAGACACTAATTTGCATACGTTCTTTTGTTGTTGTTCTCAGATGCCAATTCATCCTTTTTAAAAATATTTTATTTAAATTCAATTTGCCAACATATAGTATAACACCCATTGTCCATCCCATCAAGTGCCCTCCTTAGGTCTGCACATTCTGAAAATACATAAAGTGAGAGAAATCTGAAACCGACACTCATGTGACCTCTTAATGAGCCCTCAGCACAGCAGCCTGATGACCCAAGGAACTCCAGCGATCCACTACATCTGCAGAGACTCTGTTCTTCCACAGTTTTCAGGGCCACGCAATGTGTGCCAAGCAATTTGTGGGGTGACACACCGCACAACGTGCAATCCAAAGGATAGAACTAATTTCAACAGAATGACAGTGAAGCATTTGTGAAAAGCATTTAATAACCCACCCAAGTTGCACCTGGTACAATGGCAAGTGCTACAGGCAGTGCTGGTGCGGCTGGAGTAAGAGGTAAGTAAGATCAGGATTAGAAGACAGTTCAGATGTGGGGTGGGGGGTCCTTTGAGTGACTGAAGGAACCAGGTACTCGTTAGGTCCCTGACAATCAGGAGGGGCCGGAGACAGGCACAGCCGTGCACGAGTGACCTTGAATTCTGCACAGCTGTCCTGATGGCTGGAGGTGTCAGGTGGTTGTCTGCAAGGGTCAGAAGGTTTTTTTCCATCTGGTGGCTACTGGAGGCTACTACAGATTTCTAAAGAGAAGATGTGTGAAAAGCCGGGGGATGCCAAGGGGGCTCTTGCAATGATCTGCATGCAGAATCACTGGAGCCGTGCTCGAGCCTAAAGATGACTGGCCACCTAGAAGAGCAGTAAGTCTCGGGGACAGGGCGTGGACAGGGTTCAAGTCAGTTCAAGGCCAGGGGGAAAGGAAGCCTGGCTGCAGTGTTCCTGTAAAGGGTGCAAGGGGTTCCGACAAAGCCCGTTGGAAAGTGAGGGCAGGACGGAAGGTGAGGGCAAGACGGTTGAAGGAGCAGAGGCGCGGATCTGGAGATGCGCGGGTCCAAAGACTGAGGGCCTGGCAGGGAGGGGGCTTCGGAGGAAGGAGAACCGGGTCCAGGCTCACAGGCTGAGGAGAGGGAGCTTCCCAGGCAAGAGACGCTGGTGAAAACCCCCACCGAGGCCAGGACGCGCGTGTCCCCGGCATGGGAGCCAGAAGGGACAGCATTCTGACATGTGTCGCCCAACTCAGTGACAGCCCCTCAGAGCTTATCCTGACCTCGCCCTGACTCAAGAGTGACCAAAGGTAGAAAAGATGTGATCCTCCCATGAGTCCAGCTTTGAGACAGCGTCATCGGAGAGGGGAGAATAGGTTCCGAAGCTCTGACCTTGGCTGCTGGGGTGGGAAACGCCCTCTCCAACCCTGTTGGCGTCAGGCAGGCAGTTCACGTCCACTTCAAGAGGCAGCTGCGGCTTCAGACGCTTCGCTTCCGCTTCCTGAGCTTGGTGGAGGAAAAGCTCAGGCCCCGAAGGGGGCTGGAAGGATTTCCCGCTCTGCCGCCTGGACTTGGCGCGCCTGTTCTGGAACCACACCTGGAAGAGGGAGAAAGAAGCTGCTAGGGGCTGGAGTCCTTCCGCCAGCTCCAGGCTCCTGAGTTCCAGTCCAACGGGCCCTGGCTCCCTGCACCAGAGCCTCAGCGTTTTCAGAAAGCACGGCCCCACGTCACCCAGCCTACAGGCAGGGGTTCAGGCCCCCAGGCTCGCCCTGCTTCCCCATTCCCAGGCGCAAAATGGGAAAAACCACACAGTTCTACCTGCAATGTCTGCAATGAAAAGCGGGGGGCGGCGGGGGGGGGCAAAAGAGAAGCACTTAGAATTTGAGAATGAAATGCTTCTATGCTTGAAGATGACTGACAGGTGTTAAAGCAATTTAGAAATTCAATTTCTGGAAGTATAGCCCCTTGTCTGGTCAATCAAGGCGTTTTTGCTCTGCGGACTTGCCATCTGTGGATGTTTCTGCTCACCGTCTCCCCGCCAATATTGAGGGTGTCCTCGTAAGCAGCCTCTGTGCCAACTGCGGGAGCCCACAAGCATTCCACTGGGGACGCGGGAAGCAAGCCCGCTCCCGCCAGGGTTACACCGAGGACTCGTACTTAAAAGCGCGTGTGTCACAGGCCAACACGCTGCAGACTCGCGCGCAAAACGGCAGGCTCTTGTCCACAGCAACCTGCAGGATTCCGATCTGAATCACCGGATTCTTCAAAGTGTCACCAGAAGCTCCACGTGCTTCAGGCTTTACCCCGAGAAGTCACATCCCTTCGAACCAAAATTCCAGGCCCAAGACACCCCGCCCAGGAAAGTGGCCTCGGGGGCGCAGGGGCCACTCGGAGAGTCAGTGTCCCACCCCGGGAAGCCCCAACCGCACCTCACCTGTCTCCTCCCCAACAAGGTAAAAGTGCGAAAATCCTTCTCACCCTCCTGCTCGGGGTGGACTTTCGGACCCTTGCAGGGGCCCCCATGAAGCCGGACACCGACGACCGCCCCAGCCACAGTACCGACCTCACCCCCTGGGCGGCCGGGGGCCGGCAGGTGGGGGGCTCACCTGGATCCTGGACTCGGGCAGCAGGGTGAGCGCCGCCAGGCGCTCGCGCAGGTGGATGTCGGGGTACCTGGTCCGGCGGAACACGAGCTCCAGCAGCTGCAGCTGCTCCGCGCTGAACGACGTGCGCTTGCGGCGCTGCGAGGCCGACGGGGCGGGCGCGCCCGCGGGGCACGTGGGGGGCGCGGGGCGGGCACCCAGGAAGCCGGGGAAGGGGCCCGGGACACGAGGCGGGGCGGCGGGGGCGGCGGGGCCGGGCGGGGGCGCGGGGGGCGCGGGGAGCGCGGGGAGGGCGGGGGCCGTCCCGAAGCCGAGCTGGTGGGACCGAGCCGCGGCCATCGCTGCGCCAGCGAGTGCGCAGCCGGAGGAGCCAGGACCCCGGGTTATAGGGCGCGGGCGAGGGAGGGGCGGCGGCGCGCTCAAAGGGCCGGGCGCGCGGAGGCCCGTGTCCCCCGAGGGGCCGGCCCGCCCCCAGCCCCGCCAGACGCCGTGGGAATTGCCGCTTCCGCCGCCGCGCGCGGGGGAGGGGAGGCGTGAACTTAGCCCCCCCCACGGACGGCGACCCCCGCCCATCCTGCCCCGCCTCCGGCAATGCCCCCGCCCCGCCGGCCCCGGCCACCCCCAATCACACCCCCCCCCAGGATTGCCCCCGCCCCGCCGGCCCCGGCCTCCTCCAATCACCCCCCCCAGCGATGCCCCCCGCCCCGCCGGCCCCGGCCTCCCCCAATCACCCCCCCCAGCGATGCCCCCCGCCCCGCCGGCCCCGGCCTCCCCCAATCACCCCCCCCAGCGATGCCCCCGCCCCGCCGGCCCCGACCTCCCCCAATCACCCCCCCCCAGCGATGCCCCCGGCCCGCCGGCCCCGACCACCCCCAATCACCCCCTCCAGCGATGCCCCCGCCCCGCCGGCCCCGGCCATCCCCAATCACCCTCCCTGGGATGCCCCCACCCCGCCGGCCCCGACCTCCCCCAATCTCCCCCCCTAGCGATGCCCCCGCCCCGCCGGCCCCGGCCTCCCCCAATCACCCCCCCCCCAGCGATGTCCCCCGCCCGCCGGCCCCAATCCACATCCCGGGCCGGCCGCCCCTCGGCGCCGCACCAGGCTGGGGCAGCGACCCTGGCCCGCGTCCGCGTCCCGGGAGGTGTTTACCGACCCGCGCGCACACACACCCGGCTACGTACCAGACCCGGTACCCGGTGGTCCCGCAGCCCGGCCCCCGCCCTCCGCCGGCCTCCCCGGCGCATCCCGAGTCGGGATGGGGGGTGGGGGGTGCGGAGGAAGAGGCCCCCGAGGGAGGCCGAGACCTAGCCTGGAGCGGGGGCGGCCCTTCTGGGGGGGCCGGAGGGTCTCCTGGGCACGGCCGGCCTGAAAGCGCCCTGGGTTACAGGCTCGTGACCTGGCCTGGGCCTCCAGCGGCGCTCGCCAAGCCCGCCTGCCGTCCCACGCCGCGGGCGGTCAGGGAGGCCCCGGCGCCAGACCCTCCCCGCGCGCGCGCCGGCTGCGCAGGATGCCCCTGGCTTCCCTTAGTGGGTCCTGCCTGCGAACTGCTCCACGCAGGGGAGGAGCCCGCGCTTCCTGCTCCCAGAACCGCAGCCCCGACTTCGCCAGGACTCTGCAAGGTGGCTATCCTTCAGGAGGGGCCTTCAGGCACTGTCCCTGCCTGGCTATCCATTCTGGGATGCTGTGAGGCCCCCCGGGAAGGCCTGGGGTGTTGTCGTCCTGCGTGGGCTTTCCTAGCATCCGAGCAGAAAGCCTGCTGCGGCCAGAAGCTCTGTGCCTGATTCTCCCCCCGGGGGCCAGGGGGAGGGGGTGGGGATGGGGGGCCAGGAGTGTGACAGGGGTGCCAGGGGCTGGGTGTCAAACCCTGAGACTCTAACAGTCAGCCCAGCCGGTCCCCAGCCTGCTCCTCTATCTTCACCCACACCCCCTCCCCTCCTTTTCCTTTGCGGGATCATTGCAGTCTTCAGGCAGAGGGCATAAGGGGTGAGAGGTCAGACCCTCTGTTTTACTAGGCTCCGTCATTCTTTCATTAACCCAAACCCCGTTTTTTTTAAAAAGGTGGGGTTTTTTTGTTTATTTGAAAGAAGAATGAGAAAGAGAGCATGAGCAGGGGGAGGGAGAGGGGGCAGAGGGAGAAGCAGACTCTCCACCAAGCAGACAGCCCCACGCAGGGGTCCATCCCAGGACTCTGAGATCTGACCTGAGCCCAAGGCCGACAACTAACCAAGAGAGCCATCCAGGCGTCCCATCTGAGAACATTTATGAAGCATCCCTGTGTGAGGCGTATGTTCTTATGAAGCAGGTATTCCCATCCCAATTTTACGGATCAGGAATAGTTTGACAATTCAGACAAGACTCCTGTGCTCACCTCTCAGTCCCCCTGCACCTTAGGAAGGAGGGCAAAACCCCGTCCCCTCCAGTCTCCAGGGTTGTCTTGCAGGCTCATTGGGTTCATTAGAGTCCCAGTCGCAGGCAGTGGTGATGGAGCCAGATCCCTGCAGACCCCAGTTCCCTAGCTGTGGCTAAGCTACCAGGACCAGAAGACCAGCCTCTGTCGAAGGCAGAGCTTTGCTGCCACTTGAGGTCTAACAGGGGAGGGGATCCAGCAAGCCAGAAACAGCCTTGGTCAGGAGCCACAGGAAGTCTCTGGCTCTGTGGACACCCCCTAGTCCTGCATCCCAGCCCTGTTCCTCTGTGGCACTTGCTCCCTGTGGGGCCCCACAGGCCTGAAGGTGGACCTTCCCAGAGGAACCAGCAGTCTGGTCATGGGTGGAACAGGGGATGGCTGGATGGAGCAACCTGCACATGCAGCCTTTTTTGCATTTTTAACTGGCAGTAAGAGGTGCCAGCACTTAGGCTGTGGCCTGCTCCTCCTACAGACCCAGCCAACAAGTGTTTTCCTTCCTGACTTTTCTGGGGAGCTTGTGGTATCATAATCCTCCATATTGCAATAAGATTTCAGCCTTTCCCCTTTTTTCTTCCTTTTGCTCTAAATGAAGTTTTAATTGTGTGCTTGTGCTTGTATATACCTAAGGAGCCACCTTGGTGGGAATACAGTGGAAACCCAGGATTGAAACTGGGAGTGAGGGATCCCTGGGTGGCTCAGCGGTTTGGCGCCTGCCTTTGGCCCAGGGCGTGATTCTGGAGACCCTGGATCGAATCCCACGTCGGGCTCCCGGTGCATGGAGCCTGCTTCTCCCTCTGCCTATGTCTCTGCCTCTCTCTCTCTCTCTGTATGACTATCGTAAATAAATTAAAAAAAAAATAAAAAAAAAAGAAACTGGGAGTGAGCAATAGGAGAGGGAGGCTTCCTTTTACACTCCTTGGTGCTGCTTTCTTATTTTTTTTTTAAGATTTTGTTTATTTATTCATGAGACACAGAGCGAGAGAGAGAGAGAGGCAGAGACACAGGCAGAAAGAAGCAGGCTCCATGTGAGGAGTCCGATGTGGGGCTCGATCCTGGGACTCCAAGATCACGCCCTGGGCCAAAGGCAGGCACTAAACTGATGAGCCACCCAGGGATCCCTTTCTTATGATTTTTAAATAATATGCAGATGACTATATGCAAAGTGATATTCTGAGTTGGGTCCTTTTTTTTTTTCTTGGATTTTATTTATTTATTCATGAGAGACACAGAGAGAGAGAGAGGCAGAGACATAGGCAGAGGGAGAGGCAGGTTCCATGTAGGGAGCCTGATGTGGGACTCGATCCCAGGACTCCAGGATCACATCCTGAGGCGAAGGCAGGTGCTCAACCGCTGAGCCACCCAGGCATCCCCCCCCCTTTTTTTTAAAGTAAAGTCTACACCCAACGGGGCTGGAACTCAAAACCCCAAGATCCAGAGTCGCATGTTCTACCCATTGAGCTGGCAAAGCGTCTTGGGTTGGATCCTTAAGAAAGAAAAAAATTAGTAGGAAAACTGTTAAAATGTGAATGTTTTTATAAAACTAGCATTATGAAACTGAAGCAGAGGGTGCAAGCAATATATCTGGAAAGAGATACTGCTTCACCAGGAATGGATTTCCCATTTCCAGGGTTTACCCTGATCAGGTAGGTTAGGAAACTATAAGCTTCCACAGCTTTCTTCAGAAGCTCTGATGTGGGGGCGCTGGATGGCTTGGTGGTTGAGCATCTGCCTTCAGCTCAGGGCTTGATCCCAGGGTCCTGAGATTGAATCCCACATGGGGCTCCCTGTAGGGAGCCTGCTTCTCCCACTGTCTGTGTCTCTGTATCTCTCTGTATCTCTCATGAATAAATAAATAAACTCTTTAAAAAATAAAAAAAAGAAGCTCGGATGTGTCCATTCACTCAAAATCACAGGTACTTTCTGCTCCTCTTGTCTGTGACAGACACCTCTAAAATCATAAGCAGGTTCCATGAAACCCAAGTTCTAAATTCCTTACTCAGTTATCCTGCTGCCGGCATACACTGAATATTTGCTAATTCTTCTATACCTGTTTACCCAAATGGAAAACAGAAAAAGCCCGATCCTTGACAATATCTTAAAAAATAATTATTGCAAATTATTTTCCCAAGACATAATCCGTGAAATTTAAGTACTTTTAAAAATTTATTTATTTATATGAGAGAGAGGGTGAGTGAAGGAGAGAACATAAGCAGGGGGGGCGGGGGAAGGCAGACGCTTCACTGACTGAGCCCCCCAGGTGCCCCTAAGTATATTTTTAATAGACTCCAGAAGGAACCTTCCTGCACCAAAGCCAGTTTACCGGTTCCAGGATAGCACACCTCACCTAAATTCAGGATTAGCCAAAGGCAAGGGTCGCCGCCATCAGGGGGTCTCCTCCACACCTGAGCTCTGTTCAACCACCTGACTTGCTCAGGGCTTCAGTCCTTATTTGCGTTTGGTCTATGGGTAACACCTGTTGAAACAGACTGGGAGCCCAAAGCCCAAGGCGACAGAGGAGACAGTCCCCGGAGACACACCCTGTATCCTGAGGGATGGCCGGTAAAGAGGCAGTAGAAAAGCAACAAGATATATATATATATATATATATATATATATATATATATATATATATATATATATATAATTATTTGGAGCAGCACCAGTGGGGAGGCAGGAGCCCCCTCGGGGTGACCCCATCCTGCTCATCCTCCACATTTCCCACCACAGCTCCTGTCGCTGACTCCCCCAAACATCACAGCCACCTGCCTTTCCTCTCTAAGTGCTAAGTACCGTCTTCCCGGCTTTGTTGTTCAGGTCTGGCCCTCGGCGGCGCTGCCCTGAGACCCAGCCCTCACGCCCTCGCTGGAGCTGGGGTGTTTATTGACCAGAGAACCGGGAAAAGGAGAGTTGATGGCTCTGCTTCCACCCTGAGCCCCTGAGCTGTGGGCTCCTTTGATCCTGGCTTTGACTTCCTCTCTGCCCGCTGCCCCAGCCTCTGCAGTTTCTGAAGTGTATTCCAGAAGCAGAGGTTACAAGAGATTGAGAGACCACATCCCCTGAAAGGTATCAATGCGCCAGGAAAGTGATAAAAGGTTAAGAGGGGCCTCTTTTGTTCTTAGGTTAACATCAAATAAATTCAAATAACAAACGAGGTGTAGGTTTGGAGCTCAACACAGGGAATTTTGTTTTTTTTTTTTTTTAAAAGGATGACTCCGTGTCTTCTTTCAAATATTTCTACCCAAAGCCTCTGGGTAGTGTTTTATCACCCAGGCTCACGTAAGCAAGGAAGTTAAAGGAACAGCGTAACCTCAGAGAGAGAAGACCACTGATTTTCCAGGTGTGTGTCCACGTGCTTGATGATGGAAGCACAAAAAGGACAGCCGAGTATTTGGCCCTCAAACTGTACATTTGTCTGTGTTTCTTTCCACAGCATGCCCATTGACACTTTCGATGGAGCTGATGCCCCTGGACTGGGTTTTTTTTTTGTTTGTTTTTTATTTTTTAACTTTATTTCACATTAACTGATTTAAACGTAAGCAGCCTCATGTGGCCAGTGGCTACTGTATGCACCAGGACAGCTCAGGTCATCAGCCAGCAAATTCCTCTTCTTTGGTAACTGTTCATATGCAGATACAAAGACGTATTTAGTTGGCTCACAATCAGACACTAGATTTGAATTCTGGACTCTCATTTTGTGTTGTTTAAACAGAGCTCTGGATCATCAAAATGATGATCTCATCTCCACACTGGACAGTGCCACCCAGATGGGGCCATGGATGGGGCCACGGATCAGGGCATCAATCCTTGCTGTGGTCTTTCTTCAGAAGTGGCCATGCCAGCACATGAGGTGGTAAAAGCTTTATTTATTTATTTATTTATTTATTTTTAAGATTTTATTTACTTATTCGTGAGAGACACAGAGAGAGGCAAAGACACAGGCAGAGGGAGAAGCAGACTCCCTGCAGGGACCTTGATACAGGACTCGATCCCAGGATCCTGGGATCACATTCTGAGCCAAAGGCAGACACTCAACCACTGAGCCACCCAGGTGTCCCTGGTGAAAGCTTTTTGAGGCTTCTTTCATATCGACTTTGGACTCAAACCCTGTTCCGTTTTGACGGTTTTGTCCTCTTCCACCATATGGTAAAACTTTCCTTCAAAAGTTCTCTGACTCTGTGTGGGACATGGTCTGGTACAGAATTAGTGTATATCACATATCCTGCGTGTGCTCACCCTGGACAAAGGCAAGCGGAGAGAGAGGCATTAGGAGAACACAGAATCTGCCAATACCTATCTTTTCTACTCCCAAATAATTTATTAAAGTGTTAGCAGATAGCCAGTGTAACCTAAGATTGGTTCCAGACCGGCAAGCAGTGGGTGTGTACTTCCACAATACTGCCCTTTGCTGGATATTGTTGCCCACAACAGATGAGGGACATCTCAGCAAGTAAAATCCCACTTGAAGTTGGTCCGATCAGACACAGACTGTCAGTGGACATAGGAGAGAAGGCACTTCCAAGGAGATACTATTTCATTTTAATTTGCACCAGGATGTATGGTTTTATTTTAATTTTTTTTTAAGATGTAGGTTTTTAATAAACTTCCACTCTCTCAGTGGAAGAGGAAATGATGCAGGCCTCTTTCAGATTGTAGTCAATACGCTCTGAGTGTCAACTTTGGGCTAGGCACTCAGCTCCAGGACCAGGACGAGGAGGAGGGTCCCCTTACACTGGGCCTTCCGTGAGAAATGGCTCATTTTAGGTCAGGAGCAGCAAATGGATGAGTCTGGAATAGTCGATCATATCTGCAGAGGACAAAACAAACACTATTAAGCTAGCTTCTCAGGAAATAAGTTGCAAAGGCTCCCATTGGTTGAACAGGATGACTTGAACATCAGTAAGAATAATGAATAGGTTGAAACATATCAAATATATTAGAATCAGGGCACCTGAGTGGCCTAGTCAGTTAAACATCCAATTCTTGGTTTCAGCTCAAGTCATGATCCCAGGGTCATGAGGATGGTGCCCCTCGTCGGGCTCTGCACTGGGTATGGAGCCTGCTTGAGATTCTCTCTCTCTCTCTCTCTCTCTGCCAACCTCCCCGCTCATGTGCCATGCACATACATGCTCTCGCACTAAAAAAAAAAAAAAAAAAAAAAGGAGATAGATAGATAGATGATAGATAGATAAACACACACATATATATATATCTGTTATTTCATAATGGTCATAAAAAACAAAAATTGTTTGTCTTAGGGAACAAATCCTGTATACTAAGAACTGGTAAACAATGAAGCAAGTATTTGTCCTGCCTTTTCTGTATGACTGTAGCTCAAGGTAAACAAACTGTTGATAAAGAAAAGTTTCGTCTGGGTGGCTCAGCAGTTGAGTGTCTGCCTTCAGCTCAGGGCATGATCCCAGGGTCCTGGGATCGAGTCCCACATCAGGGTCACCACAGGGAGCTTGCTTCTCCCTCTGACTATATATGTCTCTGCTTCTCTCTCTTGTCTCTCATGAATAAATAAAATGGTGAAAAAGAAAGAAAGAAAGAAAGAAAGAAAGAAAGAAAGAAAGAAAGAAAGAAAAAAAAAAAAAGAAAATTTTCTCCTTATGGAAGTGCTCTGCTGATAAACAGGGAAGGAATGATAGGGTTAGGACATCCTCATTTTGCAGTCTCCAGTCAAGTAATGAGCCTGAGCAATGATCAGCTTGGCTGCTAGCTCTCCTTCCTGGCAGAAATACACATCCCCGCCTATGAATGCATCATTCTCCCCAAAGAACCCGAGTGTAAGCCAGCTATTGGAACTCACTACCAGCTTCGAAGAAGTACAGGGACTAGCAACAGCTCACACATTGCCACAGCAATGCAATCAACAAAACCCAGACTGTGGGAAATTCAGGACAAATGTCAGCCGCTTCATCAAATAAATAGGAGAGAGAGGGAGACAGAGAGAGAACCATCTATAGACTAACAGGGACCAAAGAGCCCCATCAACTTGATGCAATGTTTGGATCCTGATGTGAACAAACCACCTGTGAAAATTCACTTCTGGTGCACCTAGCTGGCTCTGTTGGTGGAGCATGTGACTCTCGATGCCTGTGTTTGTGAGTTCAAGCCCCACACTGGACACAGAGATGTCTTTAAAAAAGAAAAATTCATTTCTGTTTTTTAAAATATTTATTTCTTTGAGAAAGATAGAAAGAGCACAAGTGGAGGGGGAGGGCAGAGGGACAAGCAGACTCCCCACTCCGCGCAGAGCTCAAGGACAGGTGGCTTGATCCCAGGACCCTGAGATCATGACCTAAACCCAAGTCAGGTGTTTAACTGACTGAGCTACCCAGGTGCCCGAAGAAAAATTCATGTCTAGGACTAGTTAGGACATGTGAACATTAGCTATGATATATTAGAGAATTGCGATTAATTTTTTTTTAGTTATGATAGTGATTTGTGCTGTATTTTTATTGTCTTACAGAAATACATAGAAATACTGGCAGAAGAAATAATAAAATGTTTGAGATTGCTCCACAATAATCTAGCTTGGGGGCAGGGGGAAGAGGAGGGGAATCCAGAAGAAGCAAAATTGGATATGAATTGACAACAGTTGAAGCTGGGTTTGGACCATTGACTATACCATCCACTCTACTGTTTGAGATTCTTCCAGAATGAGAAGTTAAAAAAAAAAAAAAAAAAACTCGGTGTCTTTGAAAGAAGTGGAAGGGAGTGCCTGGGGGGCTTAGTGGGTTCAGTGGCTTCCATTGGTTCAGATCATGCATGATCCCAAGATCCTGGAATTGAGCACCATATGAGGTTCCCTGCTCAGCGAGGAGCCTGCTTCTCCCTCTCCCTCTGCCCCTCCCCCTGTTCATGTGCGCTCTCTCGCTCTCTCTCTTTCTCTCTCTTTCAAATAAGTAAATAAAATCTTTTAAAGAAAGAAAGAAGTGGAAGAAGATACTGAACCTGAGGACAAGAGCATGGCTCTGGGAAGGTAGGGTCCGCTGCTTTGTGAACACAGGCACAGGAAGTGAGTTTGGGGTGGTGTGGAGAGTGGGCATGATGGGTGTCTGGGCTTAAGGCCCCACGAGCCCCAGCCACCAGATCAGAATGGAGTAAGCTCAGTGGGAGCCCTGGGGAGCTCCCTACACAAGGGGCAGAGGCAGAGTGTAGGTGCATTAGGACAAAGCCTTGGGGAGAAGAGTGTGGACATAAAGGCAGGAATGTTGCAGGATGATGGGGGCCAGGCCGCAGCCAAGCTGGGCCCCGTGAAGGCCCTAAGTGCTGACCCGCACCTCATTCCCAGCATGCTGGAAGCAACACCCCACCTGCTGCATGCATGGCCCTGGGCCTCTGGGCCAATGAGAGGTGAGGGGCCTCTCCCAGAGTGAGGGGCTCAGGAGCCCACCAAGCAACGTTCCAGAAGAGGCAAGGCTGCCCTTGGTTCACAGCCGCCAGAGAACCTGTTGCAGGTTCTGCACATGGCCTCCTGCAAGCCTAATGGGGGTGTTTACCAGGCGCTGCCCAGTGTGGGGACCCTGTGTAGGGGTCCCCTTCCCAGACTTGAGCAGAGGGTGATGGTGGGGAGACAGGTCCAGAGCCAGAGGTCGTCTCGCACCCCTACTCCACCTGGGGCCATCCCTCCTCACCTCCCAAATCCCACCTGCCCCTGCTCAGGCCCCTGCTCCGGCCCTGCTCCTCTGAGGGCTCATGCTCCTCCTAGATACCCCCCCACCCCCTGCCACCCCAGCTCAAACCCTCTGCCGTGAATCCACAGTCCCTCTTGGGCCTGCCCACCCCTCCTCCCACCCCACAGCTCCCTGGTGTGAGTCCTACTTTCTGTAGAAATCAAATAGAGCCCCAGGAAAAAGGAGAGACCTGTAAATAAATCAAGCTGGGGGCAGCCACTATGACCCCTCTCCGAGTATGGGCATGTGTGTAACGTTCATACCTGGAAGTAGACATGCAGAGTTTTTATACAGACAAATCTTGTTCCCCAAACCCGAGAATAATTTCTTGGTGAGCATGAATGCCTGATACGATCTTGTGCCTAGCATGCCATCAAATCTGTAGGTAATAGGCTCCCAATACATATGTGATTCCTTCAAAGCGTCTCAGAGCCCACAGTCCAAACTGGGTAGGTAGGCTCATCTGTGGGGCAAGGGGCTTTCACGCTTTACCTCACACATGCGTCAAATATCTGTGGGCGGCTCAGTCGGTTGAGCATCTGACTCTTGGTTTTGGCTCAGGTCATGGTCTCAGGGTCGTGGGATCCAGCCCTCTGTGAGGCTGTGCACTTAGTGGGGATCCTGCTTGTCCTTTTCCTGCTGCTCCTCCCCACCTCCCCTTCTAAAATAATAAATAAATAAAATATCCATACTTCTTGTATAGCAGCTACTCTTAAATTCTTGTAACTTTCCATGTGTTCTGGATTTGGGAGGTCTCGGGCTGTGTCCAGGATGCCCCAGGGGAAGTCCCAGGGGCTCCCATTCTGGGAAGACCTTGCTTGGTGGGAATCATCCCTGCTCTGAAAGCACCTGACTCCAGCTCTGCAGGTGGGCCAGGAGCATGATGCCCTTCAGACAGGGCTCCAGGAGGGCAGGTATATGCTGGGCCCTTGGGACTAAGATACCTTTGTCTTAACCCCAAGATGTTTTGGAAGCCTTTAGGGCAGGAGAGGATCAGAAACTTGAGCACATCTCTGCCTCCTGGCATGTCCAAAGAGAGAATGAGATTGAGTGGACGGCTCATTTGGATGACAAGTTTGCATCTCTCACTTGGAGGTGAGAGACCTGGAATCTCAGGCCTGGGGGTGGAGTCCAGGGCTGGATAAGGGGGCTGGGGAGCCTCCACCTTAGGCTCCAGAAGGCCTCGCCCCGTTTTGGCCCCACCGCTATTCATCGAAGTCAGAGCTGGTTCAGGAATGGTACAGAGCTGTTCCTTGGGAGGTCATTCCATAGTCTGGAGCCCAACAGGACAGCCTCCAACCTCCTGCAGCCTCATCCAAGTGACACCTGTCCTCCCATGCAGCCGCCAAAGCTTCTGGCCTGAGATGTATGACTTGGGGTTCTGTCCCCCATGGAGGTATGGGTGCGAACACTCAAAAGTTGTCTTGGCCCAGGACCAGGTCAGGGTCTTCTTGGCCAGGGGGCCTCCCAGGCCTGCTGCCTGCCTGCCCATCTCACCTGCCTGCCTTCCCTGTCAGAAGCTGGGTCTGACTTTTTCTCCAACCAGCCCAGTACCTGGTACACCACAGGGGCTCAGGGTACATTACTGGGGGGCCAGGGAGCCTCTGCCACCGGCATGCTCCATGGGCTCAGGCAGCTGCCCACTCTCAAGACTCCCACACCAGGAAGGGTGCAGGTGCTCACACTTGTCTTCACTCTAGTCCCTTACCCATTGTCGGAGCTCGGGCAGGGCAGGGCCCCCAAGCACTCTGAGCTGCTAAATATGCCTCGGAGCAGCATAGGAGCTCGCCTAGGAGAGGGCTTGCCCAGCTGGGGAGTCAGGCCAAGTGCAAGCCACAGCCAACCTGTGCATGAGAATGAACACCATCCTGCCTGTGGCATTGGCCATCTTGTGGATTGAGTGAGGTGGGGGGCCCTGTGCACGCTCTCTGCCTCTGCCCCCTCCCACCCTCCATGGCCTGCGACTAGCAGGGTTCCCTGGCACCCACACTGCCCGTCTGTCACATCTTAGTGTTTTCCCAGGTGTGCTCACCTGGGCGCCCCACCTGGCCTTCGCGCTCTCAGGGGGCGGGGTGAGGGTGTGTGTGTGTGAGCAGGACCCCAGGGGCATGTAGAACTCGGCCCAGCTCACACGGTGCATGACGGCCACGAGCTCCTGGGCGTGCAGAGGCAAGGAGCACAGCACCCAGGGAAGGTGTTGAGACACAGAGGACATGGGAGAGCATATCTCCAAGAGCAACTGTGGGCCTCACCATCTGTTTCTGGAAGCCTCAGTGGGGTCTGGTCGGTGCCTGTAGATTTCCCATCAACTGATTCGTCTCAGGAGGAACTGGGCCTCGAGGAAGTAGGGACGCCTGGCAGCTCTCACAGAGCCTTAGTTTTGTCAGCAGGGAAATGGGCAAAGTGGTACCTGACTCCCACCTTCTTTCTTCCTGTAGGTTCTCTGATAGTTGAAGCTTTCCACGGCACTTTAAAGGGCTCAGATGAAAGGCAGGAACGGGATGAAAGGTTCTTGGGGCCATATTAAGTTTCTCGCAGTTTTGAAGCGTTGGAGGAGGCCAGAGGAAGTGGTGAGCTGACAGGTACTTGTGAAGCCCGGAGGGTGAGCGCTGGAGAATTAGCATCCCAATCAGCCACACCCAGGGTGTGAGGGCTGGGGAGCTGGGGGCCCTGATATGGGATGAAGGTCTGTCATTTCCCTGAGGAGGGGGCTTGGGGTAAAGTGCTGAAGACACTGGGCCCAGGACTGGAGGCCAGAAAGGCAGGGCCTTGGACAAGACCTTCCCCTCCCCAGGCCTGTTTTCTGATGTAGGAAAGGCAGAAGCTAATTGAGGGGTGGGGGTCCCCAACTTGGCTGCCCTTTGCAATTACCAAGGAAGATTTTATTCTATTTATTTATTTTTCACCTAGGAAGGTTTTTTTTTAAGACTTTATTTATTTATTCATGAGAGACACAGAGAGAGAGGCAGAGACACAGGCAGAGGGAGAAGCGGGCTCCATGCAGGGAGACCGACGTGGGACTCGATCCCGGGTCTCCAGAATCACGCCCTGGGCTGAAGGCCACGCTAAACCGCTGAGCCACCTGGGCTGCCAGTTTTGTTTGTTTGTCTGTTTGTTTGTTTTTTGACTTTTTTAAGCACCTAGGAAAGTTTTAAAACCCAACTCCCGGCGGCACCCCAGACGGAAGACCGCTGAGCCTCAAGCAGGGGTGTGGGGACCCTCGCGAGGGAAGATTTTAAAGCTCCCAGGTGATTCCGTGTGCAGCCTGGTGTGAAATGGAACCAGATCCATAGAACTCAGTGATTCACTAATCGTAACTCACTCTCCCACCACATGAGGAGTCTCCGTGAGGGGCATTAGGTGAGGGGTTCAGAAATTTAACCCAGGATTCAGAGCCATTCAGGGTGCCTTCTCACTTGTACCGGGGAGGGCAGAACAAGGCCCATGAAATCATGAAATCATTCCGGGAATCTCACCAGTTGGGTTTTCTCCTCCTTGACCAACGCCTTTTTTAAAAACAGAGCCGCAGGGACGCCTCGGTGGTTCAGAGGTTGAGCACCTGCCTTTGGCTCAAGGCGTGATCCCAGGGTCTTGAGATCGAGTCCCGCAACAGGCTCCTTGCAGGAAACCTGCTTCTCCTTCTGCCTACGTCTCTGCCTCTCTCTCTGTCTCTCATGAATAAATGAATGAAATCTTTATAAATAAATAAATAAACAAACAAATAAATAAGTAACAGAGCTGCAAGTAAATAATCCCATCAGATGGTGTTGGGTTCACTCTACTTCCTTGGTGGAACCCCATTGGGCAGAGAGAGGGGACCCCAAGTCAGTGGCCAGGAGTGAGGAGGTGCCCATGCAGGTGGTCAGCGGGAGGCGGGGTTTCAGCTGAGACCTGGCTCCTCTCATGTTTCTGCTTGGGAGGCCTCACACCAGCCCTTCCATCCCTGCCCAGGACAGGCTTCGGGGGCGCTGCCCTCAGAGTCTCACCAGCTCCCAGGGGGGCGGGGGGGGTTGGTGCTCTGGACCTGCCCCTGGACCCTGCACAGAGAGAACAGTAGTGCCTGCGGACAACAGGGATTCTCTCTGCTTGGCCAAACGTTAGTCTGGCTCCTGAACCTTCTCCCAGGCCCTTCTGTGCACTTTCGTGTCACATCTGGTTTTGGCAAGGACCCTGCTGGGTCAGTTTGGCGAGAACACACCCTCACTCCTCCCCATCCCCCAGTATCTGACCCCAGTACTCTCCACTGTCCCCACATGATGTCTGACCACCTTTGCCTGTCTTCAGCGAGGATCCCATTGGGTCAGTTCAGCCAGGATCCAGCTCCCCCCCCATCCCCACCCTCTCCACGTAATTTAATATAATTTTAGTAGTGACCTCTTAGAGGGGTCAGGTGCTGCTCCACCTGCTCCTTGGCTGTAACCCCCACTTGCCTGTGCTGTGTTAGCATTTGAGACCACACTCTGTCCCTTCCCCTATCCAGATTATCCTGAATAAAGTCTGTATTTCCATTTTATTTTAGATTTTTTAAATTATTTATTTTTTGACAGAAAGAGAGAAGACATCAGCAGGCAGAGCAACAGGCAGAGGGAGAGGGAGAAACAGGCTCCCCTGCTGAGTGGAGAGCCTGATTCAGGACTCAATTCCAGGGACTTGATCCCAGGACCCTGGATCATGATCAGAGCCGAAACTGAGTCAGACACTTAGTTGACTGAGCCACCCAGGTGCCCCCATAATTTTTTCTTGAACACAGAGGCCACTTTGTGGAGTTTGGCCATTTTGAACACACTGTGCAAAGGCCTCCTGACCCAGAGTGGCCCTCAGGCCATCTGTCTCCAGGACTAAGGGAAATGGGAAAAGAGTGGTTCTGTGTTTGGAGTTGCAGGGACAGAGGTGGCCTGATACCCAGTGGGCTTCTCTTTTGTACCGAGTTCTTTGGCACCTGGCCCCTCCTGTTGCTAGGATCACTGTCTGCTCCTCCTAACTATTCCAGAATCTTCCCCTACCCTCCACATCTGAGGCTATATAGCAGGCCCTGGGTGACACCCCAGGCCTATGTCACATCCTGCAACAACTTTCCTACAACACCTGTCTCTGGGGGACAGAAGTTGACCCTCCACTGTGTCCAGGCAGCCACCTCCTTGCCACCTCTGTTGGAAGATGCAGCCATGTTGCCATCTGACTGCTAAAGACCCTTAAGGATGTCATACATTGGGCTTTCACTACAAAATCTTCTCCTGAACTCTGACCAAGCATACTTCATTGTAGATCAGCCTATAAGCCTCCTAAGGAGACCTAGCTCCCAGGCACATCTACCTAGAAACCAATGTAGCCAGGCCCCAGGCTGAAACCCCTCCCACCACTGACTACCTGTGCTGGGTGGGGGAGTATGGAGGAGTGGGGAAGGGTGGAGTGGGGAGGTGGATCTCTGCACCTCCTCCCTCCTGGCTGCTGGGTTGGAGTCCCTTTCTCCCTTCCCATTGGGGTTCCCACCAAGGAGGGTCAGTAGAAAAGAAGCAATGGAGAACCCAACATGGCTGGATGGGATTATTTACTTGCAGTTATGTTTTTAAAAAGGAATTGGGGACACCTGGGTGGCTCAGTGGTTGAGTGTCTGCCTTTGGCTCAGGGCTGGATCCCAGGGTTCTGGGATTGAGTCCTACATTGGACTCCCTGCATAGAGCCTGCTTCCCCCTCTGCCTGTGTTTCTCTGTGTGTTTCTCATGAATAGATACAATCTTTAAAATCTTTAAAAAATAAAAATAAATAAATAAAAATCCATCCATCAGATGGATGATGGAATACTCCCCACAGAAGTCACCTCAAAGGCTGCTTGCTGCCTCTACTTACCTTTCTCTTTGGGGCACAAGAGGGGGGCCCTCAATGGTTTCAAAACTCTTCCCAGGGCAGGAGAATCCTTCTTTGATGGAAGGAAGGCAGGGATGGTGGGGTGTGAGGCGGGGAGGAACCAATGCCATAGGGTGGGTCGACAGGTTGGCTGTGGGGACTTGGGAGCCAGTATGGTTCCTCTACCAGCTGGCAGTGATTTGGCCAATCCTTAACCACAGATTTCTCATCCACATGGTGTGGGCACTGGACTCCTAGTTTCCTTGTAATTCCATGATGCAAACCCTTACCCAGTTAGCACAGGGAGAAGGGATGACCCACACAGCATAGCCACCTGCCGGAACGTGGGCCCTCTGCCCTTCCCCAGGTGTGCTGCAAACATGCCTGGCCTGCATGGGTGAGTTCATTTTTGTCAGGTTTGCTGTACCCCGCACCCCCTGGGGCTCCAGAGTGCACCCACTTCCCAGTTAAATAAATGGGGGTGCATTGGTTTAAAGGAAATCTAGGCCCAACCAAAAAGAACTTGTAGCTCTCAGTGTGCTATTATGGAAAGAAGTCCTCCAGGATATTGTAAAATGCAGAAAGCAAACTGCCAAACAAGATGCATATTAGAAGCACACATCTGTGTTTTTTAAAAGGTCTATGCTATATTTACATGTATATATTTGCATATGGACAGAAAAAATTTCAGGGAAGGTTTGCATGAGAAACTCTAACCTCTGGGAAATAGAACTGGGGCTTTGGGGGTGGGGGGAGGGGAATTTTACTTTTCACCTTATATCCTTCAGTGCTGTGTGAGTATATTTTTACCATAAATACACACCCTTTTGTGGTTAATTAAAAAATAAATATATTAGAGAAAAGTTAATAAGGAATAAAGGTTTTTCCTTTACTAAGGATTCATATTAATTATGATTGATATTTGTATAATTATATTAATGATTATCTCATTAATGGGTTATATATTGGTTTGAGTTATATATTTATATGTTGTACTTGTTAAAATACAGCATATATTGAGATGTATGAATTATAATGAAGATTAGGAAAGATTAACAAATAAAATTTGTAAGGAATAAAAATAATAAGAAAATATTGCCTGCTCTCACCGCCTGGGTTTGACTGGTTATGTTCCCTGGTGCTCTTGCCCTGATCTACACCCTGATACAAGAGCTGCCATAGCTTCACTTCCCAGGCAGCTTAAAATATGTATATTTTAAAAAATAAATATATATAGTCTGGCACACAGCCCTGTGCCAGGGGGGAGGCCAGAGCAGGCACACTCTTGGTATTTTTATAGGTTTTAAGGTCCTTTATAACAGAGATTTTATTTGATTATCACCTTTATGTCTGCTTCAGCTGGAATCCTGCTGTCTGGCACCTGGAAAGCCAACCCCCCAGTCCCCAGACCCCCACCACATTTTGTCCTGGGTGTCAGGACTTCCTGCTGTTTGAAGATATGCAGTGTGACCGGGCTGTTCTGACTCTTCAGAGGTCCTGCCCCTGAAGCCTCCCACGGCCACCAGCCACCCTGGACCTAGAGTTCTTGCCAGGCAATGCCTTCCTTTCAAGCAGTTCTGTTTTTCTCAGCCTTGGGGACAAGGAGCTGGAGCACGTGGTTAATCTGTGGGTGGGCCAGGGGACACTAGATGGCTAATCCTGCTAGGCTCCTATCATCCACCCAACCTCCCACTTTCTGCTGGACAGTCATGGAGACAAAGAGCCAGTCTGTCATGATGTGAGCAAAGAACGTGAGTTTTACAAAGAAACACGGTGAATGTTTGCACAGTGTTAACACGCACCAAAATTTCCAGCGAAGTGTCTATGCATAAAGTAATTTTTTGGAGTTGGTCACAATTTCAAAAGTGATATCACCCACAGCAACCCCATTATCCATCTGCATTTGTAGCAGATTTCAAGGTGGCCCCAGGTACAGGTGAAGCATCAGAGCACTTCACTATTATCCTGGAAGTCACGCTCAAGCATATACACTTTTGTTATCACTGACCTCACCTGCATTTTTGCTTTATATTGCATTTAAAACATTACAAAAAATGATTGTGTAGATATGCTCTTTTATCTGTGGATTTCTTTCAGATGGCAAAAGAGATACTAAACATGATCTGATTTATGAAGAGGCTTTGGGTCTGATGGGGTTGAGAGTGATGGCACTAGGACTTCCATGCCCGTAGAGCAGGACCACATCTGTTTTGCACACTCCATCAGCTTCCACATCGGGAATATATGGTAGGTGCTCAATAAATATTTGCTGAATGAATAACTATAAAAGTAATCCAGGGAAGCTGACACCAGCTCCTTGTTCTGTCCTGGACATGTAGTCAGTGACCAATAAACGTTTCTCAAATGAACGTGTGAAAATTGTTGAGTTTTGGGGAGAAGTGGATGGCTGTACAAGTTACAAGCCTTGTCAGGGGGCCTGGGTGGCGCAGGTGGTTAAGTGTCTGCCTTCGACTCAGGTCATGATCTAGGGGTCCTAGGACTGAGCCCCATGTCTAATTCCCTGCTCTGCGGGGAGCCTGCTTCTCCCTACCCACCCCCATTCATGCTTCCTCTGTTTTCCTTTCTCTCAAATAAATAAACAAAATCTTAAAAAAAAAAAAAAGATAATCTTGTCACTTCACCTGCTCTTCAGAGATTGTGGGAGGGTTTTAGAGGCTGAGACCTATTGCTACAATGAATTTAATTCAGGAAATGTCCACTGAAGGGAAATAGAGATCAGAAAGAAATGTTTCCAACATGTTCATTCACGGCATAAATGTTTACTCAGTATCTATTATGTACTGGGCACTAGCAGGGGTGCTAGTCACAGTACCAATAGCAGTTGGCACCTCAAAAACTCCTACAACAGGCTGTGAAAACAAGATCATTATTTTTTTAAAATATAAGAGAAGGTTATTTTAGAATACAACAATAAAGGATTATTTTCTTGATTTTATTTTTAAGGGCATTCTGGGTGGCTCAGTGGTTTAGCGCCACCTTCAGCCCAGGGTGTGATCCTGGAGTCCCAGGATGGAGTCCCACATCGGGCTCCCTGCATGGGGCCTGCTTCTCCCTCTGCCTGTGTCTCTGCCTCTCTCTGTGTATCTCTGCCATCATCTTCCTTCCCAGATAATCCTCAGTGACATTTTTTAAAAAGATTTTATTTATTCATTAGAGACACAGAGTGAGAGGCAGAGACATTGGCAGAGGAAGAAGCAGCTCCCTGCAAGGAGCCCAATGTGGGATTCAATCTCAGGACCCTGAGATCTGGACCTGAGCCGAAGACAGATGCTCAACCGCTGAGCCACCCAGGTGCCCTAGTCCTCACTGACATTTAAAAAAAATAGTGCCCTGGGGACCCCCCAGCTGGCTCAGTTGGTGGAGCACTTGACTCTTGATCTCGGGGTCCTGAGTTTGGGCCCTATGCTCTGTGTAGAGATGACTTAAAATTAAAAATAATAATAATAATTAATAATAATGCCCTGGGCAGCCCGAGTAGCTCAGTAGTTTAGTGCCACCTTCAGCCCAGGGCGTGGTCCTGGAGACCCAGGATGGAGTCCTAGGTCGGGCTCCCTGCATGGAACCTGCTTCTCCCTCTGCCTGTGTCTCTGCCTCTCTCTCTCTCTATCTCTCATGAATAAATAATAAAAATTTAAAAAAAAGAAAAAAGAAAATGAAGGGTTAAATCCTCCTTCCTATATCCCATATATATCGATTTCTGTAGCTATGTAGATATGCTAACCCAGAAGAACCATATTATGGACAGGGCTCTGCACCTTGCCTTTGAAACAGTCACATTTTTTAGCTTTTTCCATATTGGGGCTTTTTTTTTTAAGATTTTATTTATTTATTTATTCATGAGAGACACAGAGAAAGAGAGGCAGGCAGAGACAGGCAGAGGGAGAAGCAGGCTCCATGCAAGGAGCCCGACACGGTACTTGATCCCAGGACCCTGGGATCACTCCCTGGGCTGAAGGCAGATGCTCAACCACTGAGCCACCCAGGTGTCCCAAGAGCTTTTTTTTTTTTAAAAAAAAGACACTTATTTTTAAGTGATCTCTACACCGAACATGGGGCTTGAACTCATCACCCCAAGATCAAAAGTTGCATGCTCTACCGAATGAGCTAGCCATGTGCCCCCATACTGGGGCATCTTTTTTAGCAGCTACTAGAACTCCACTGAGTGGACGTACCATTATGTATGCTGCTTGTGCCTTATTGCCAGGCACTTTGGTTGCTTGGTTGCTACTAATTTCTTTTTTCTATTAAACCACTGTTGTAATAAATATTCCTGTGCTTATATCTTAGCACCCTCTTGAGGGACTGTCTGCACCCTGCGCCAAGAGACAGGAATCAATGTCCTCGCCTGGCCAGTCCCAGGCAAAGCTAGGGGAATGGGAGGGAGACTTTGTCTCTCCAACAGCAGCCTCTGCTGGGCTTGGCCAGGAACGCGCACGGTTAGAAAACAATGTGGATGCTACTAATAGGCCCTGTGTCAGTATGGGTCCCTGGGAAGCAGAATTCTGTGTAATTGTTCGTCTTTACATTATTCTGTACTGACAAACTTTTCTACAACAAACATATACTTTTACAGTCAGGAAAAAAATCAATCTAGACTTTATTTATTTATTTATTTATTTTTATCTTTATTTATTTATTTATTTTTTTTACCTAGACTTTTTTTAAATAATTTTATGGCACATCCTAGAGGGAGGTTGGGTGCCTTTCCTTCTTGTGAAGGGTTCCTTGAAACGGTTTTGCCTGCAGCAGCCCAGATGTGGGGTGGGAGCTGGAGCTTCTCACTATGTTTTGGAAGGTGTGGTGACAGGATCTTTCTTACCCTTCTTGACTCAGGATTCTGGGAGGCGTCTTTAAAAACAGTGATAATAGGGATGCCTGGGTGGTTCAGCTATTGAGCTTCTGCATTTGGCTCCAGGGAGTGATCCCAGGGGCCGGGATCGAGACCCACGTCAGGCTTCCTGCATGGAGCCTGCTTCTCCCTCTGCCTGTGTCTCTGCCTCTCTCTCTGTGTGTGTCTCTCATGAATAAATAAATAAAATCTTTAAAATATATATAAAAATAAAGTCATTATTTATTAAAAAACAGTGATAATTAAAAGAGCTGATATTTATGGAGGATGTATTGTGCTAGTTACTATTCTAAGTGCGATTATGGGTGGTCACATATGTTGGTAAGATACTATTATCTTTTTGCAGCTGTAGAAACTGAGGCATGGAATGGTTGTGTAACATGCTCAAGATCACACAGCTAGGATGGTGGGAGGACAGGCTCCAAATTGTGCAGACTGGCTCTAGAGTTTTGTGTGCTTAGTACTATATTCCCTTCCCTTTCTGTTAAATAATGTTCTATTATTACAGATCTCCCTGACCCTGTTTGCTCTTCTGTAAAATGGGTTCATGATATCTATTTTATGAGATTTTGAGAAATGAATGATATAAAGCATGGGAAGTGTTTAGGGCATGATATGTGTGAAATAAATTAATGGACAATCATTAATATCGTGAGGGGGGCTGTTTACCAGGATGGGGATCCAGAGGTGAATTGTCTGTGGACCTGTTCTTACAAGAACACTCTTGATCTGCTCAGTGGAGGGGAGTGATGGCTCACAGTGGCTTTGGCTCTGGAGCAGACATATCCAGAGCACAGAGAAGCTGTGTTTGTCGTCTCCAAACTGCGCATCGGCAACGCAGGCTGGCCTTATCTGGCAGCATGACCTCGAAATGCTGTGCATATTCTGTGTCTGAAGCTCCAGGGCCTCAGAGAGTTAGCAAGATTTGGAGGTACAGACAGACCAGGCAATGCCAAACCTGTGGGGTGAGGAGTCAGATGGTCCTGGCTGCACTGGAGGCTTCTCCACCGGCTCTGGGCAAGAGTGTGCCAGGTGCCTCAGCTCTGTGATTTGGTTTCCTCATTTTTATTTTTTTTAATTTTATTTATTTATTTATGATAGTCACACACACACACAGAGAGAGAGAGAGGGGCAGAGACACAGGCAGAGGGAGAAGCAGGCTCCATGCACCGGGAGCCCGACGTGGGATTCGATCCCGGGTCTCCAGGATCGTGCCCCGGGCCAAAGGCAGGCGCCAAACCGCTGTGCCACCCAGGGATCCCTGTTTCCTCATTTTTAAATAGGGACAATGACACTTACCTCAAACAGCTATTCTGAGGCTTAAGTAAGACAATGTACATAAAGGGGTTGGGCAAATTCTTTGCTCAGTAGCTACTATTGGCTGTCTTCAATGATCGATTCCATTTTAGAAAGCTTTTCCTCTTAGTGAATTAAAGTTGGTCTCCACAAATTTCCTTGCATTCCTATGAAACATGCGTGCTCTTTCCGTCATTCAGCAAACATATATTGGGCACCTTCTGTGTGCCAGGATCAGGCCAGGTCTGTGAACACACCCAGAATTCATAGGGCTTGAAGCTTATTCAGTTATGGGAGGAAGGGGAGTTCTTTAAGAGAAAGAATAGAAAATTAGGTACAGAAATGGATGCTTATTCAGAATAAGAAATGAAACCCAAATGAATCATAAATGTTATGAAAGCTGATGAGTATGACAAAATTCAAATAACATAATAATAGGGACCCTTGGGTGGTTTAGTCAGTTGAGCACCCAACTCTTGGATTCAGCTCAGGTCATGATCTCAGTGTCCTGAGACAGCTCCACTTGGGGCTCTGTGCTCAGCAGGAAGTCTGCTGGAGATCCTCTCTTTTTGCTCCTCCCTCTGCTCCTACTCTCTCCCTCTCTCTAAAAAAATCATAAACTCTTTTTAAAAAATAACACAGCAATAATAACCACTATTATTCATATTACTTGACTTCCTGATACATCTCTATGCTTATTTTTCTTCCTACATTTTTTTCGGCTGCATATCCCTTGTTCTCCACACGATAACAACTTCAAAATTTAATTTTCTATTGAAGGGGTGGGAAGATAATTGTTTTTCCTCTAGCATGGCTGATTGAATTTGGGTTTTTGTATCCATCATTTAGAGAAGTGTCATGATGCTCACTGTCTTGCCTGGGGCAGACTCGCCCAGAGCCCCATACTTTGGCTCTTCAGGTCTCAGGCGAGGCCACAGCGGCGGTTCTCCCCATCGATGGCCCCAACTCCCTGCCCCATCTAGGAGGTGGCCACAGGGCAGCCCCGGTAGCCGGCCTCGAGAGTCCATCTGCAGGTGCGTTACCACCTCTGGCCAGAAGGTGGGGCCAAGGGGCCCTGAAGCTTAAGCATTGGTGTCCGCATCTTCTGAACAGATCCTTGGAGTCAGGGGCTTGACCGTTCATTCATTCATCCATTCGAAACACAGAGAGAGGCAGAGACACAGGCAAGAGGGAGAAGCAGGCTGCCTGTGGGGAGTCTGATGCAGGACTTGATCCAAGACCCCAGGATCATGCCCTGAGCCAAAGACAGACGCTCAACCACTGAGCCACCCAGGTGCCCCAAGGGCCTATTCTTTCTAAGCAGTTCACCTCTTGCTACCGTCAGTGGAGGATACTACTTAATCATAATTATCGGTATTGCCATATTAGCATTGGCAAATAGGAGAATGGAAGACCGTACCTGCTGTTGCTAATGTTGGTTACATCTCAGTAATGGGATTATGGGAGGTTATTTTTACAAGTCTTTGATTAGACTCATTTTTACTTTTGCTCCTAAACAAATGTATATAATTAATTTTATAATGGACAATGGCTCTTAAGAGTGTTTTGGATGTGGGGGCACCTAGGTGGCTCAGTCGGTTGAGCCTCTGACTCTTGATTTCCATGGAGTCATAGTCTCAGGGTTGTGAGGTTGAGCCCGGGGTTGGGCTCCACACTCAGTGAGGAGTCTGCTCGAGGTTCTCTGTCTCCTCTCCTCCCTTTTCTCAAAACCCCCCCACAAAACTCCCCACACCTTTAAGAGTGTTTGGAATGTCAAGGTCAGAAAGGAGTGGTTTCATGGCAGTTACATGAATCATATCTTATCTGTCCAGGTATTTAAAGCACTTTCACGGATATAATTAATCTAGTCCTGTTCATATATCAACATGTTGTGATGAAACCAAGGCAGAAAAAATGTCTGCTTTTTACAGATAGCAAGACAGAGGTCTAGAAAGTGGGCCTAAGGTCACAAGGTGACTGATTCAGCCCCCCTCCCTTCCCTGACCCTGGCTGGCTCTGCTGGGTCTGGGGCACATCTTTTTGGAATCCATTTCTTCCTTTTCATGACCCTACACTGCCCCTTCTCAGGGTCTCATCCTCTGGACCTGGGCTGACAGCAGCTGCCATCCTGAGCTCCCTGTTGCCATCTCCCATCTGGATCATCCCTCTACCACAGCCCGTATGTAGCCCGAGTAAATCATGAGACTCCTGTACATGCAATCCTTCAATGGCTTCCCATCGCCTCTAGGACAATCTACTGCCTGTCCTTTTAGGCCTGCCTTGCACATTGGTCCACTGCCTTCATTTTCGGGCTCACCCCCAGCCACTCCTTCCTTTGCAGTTTCTGCTCAGGCCAAGGCTAAGCAAGAGTGCCAGGTTATCGTGCCCCACAGGGTGTTAGCAAACAGTACTCCCTCTCCCTAGAATGTAATTTCTATGTTCTTCAAATATAAACATGCACAGTGGGGTCACCTGGGTGACTCAGTGGGTGAAGTGTCTGCCTTTGGCTCAGGTCATGATCCTGGGATCCTGGGATGAGCCCTGAGTTGGGTTTCCTGCTCAGCAGGAAGTCAGCTTCTTCCTCTTCCTCTGCTTGTGCTCTCTTTCTCGCTCACTCTCTCATTCAAATAAATAAAATCTTTAAAAATATTTTATTTTTTTTTAATTTTTTTTTAAATTTTTATTTATTTATGATAGTCACAGAGAGAGAGAGAGAGAGAGAGAGAGAGGCAGAGACATAGGCAGAGGGAGAAGCAGGCTCCATGCACCGGGAGCCCGACGCGGGACTCGATCCCAGGTCTCCAGGATCGCGCCCTGTGCCAAAGGCAGGCGCCAAACCACTGCGCCACCCAGGGTTCCCCTAAAAATATTTTAAAGGGAAGCCCCAGTGGCTTAGTGGTTTGGTGCCGCCTTTGGCCCAGGGCGTGATCCTGGAGACCGCAGATCGAGTACCATGTCGGGTTCCCTGCATGGAGCCTGCTTCTCCCTGTGCCTGTGTCTCTGCCTCTGTGTGTGTCTCATGAATAAATAAATAAGATCTTTAAAAAAAATAAATTAAAAAAAAAAAACATGCATGGTGATCAGTAGAATGATCTCCAGCCCTCCGGCAGGATACTGTTTTCTCCTATATTAGGGAGTTACAAACACAAATGCCTACAGTGGAAAAAAAAAAATGCCTACAGTGGCCAGGCAGGTATCACTATAAACAGATGGAGTTAGTGTAAAATGATCCTTAGCACCATGTGCCGGCTCACAATAAATAGCAAGGACAGTGTCCAGCACAATGGGCTGGGAGCATTGTTGCAAACTTGAGACCACACCTCCCTCCTCAAGGATGAAGCCTCTAGTTCATCGTCTGGCACCAATGCCAGGCCCAGATCTTGAAATGCTAACAACCAATTCAAATGTAAAGTACTGTAGGTGCCCACACTTTTTCTTTTTCTTTTTTTTAAGATTTTTAAAATTAATTAATTTTTAAAGATTTTATTTATCTATTCATGAGAAACACACAGAGAGAGGTAGAGACACAGGCAGAGGAAGGAGTAGGCTCCTTGAGGGGAGCCCAATGTGGGACTTGATCTCAGGACCCAGGATCACGACCTGAGCCAAAAGACGCTCAACCACTGAGCCACCCAGGTGCCCCAAGGGTTTATTTATTTATTAGAGAGAGAGAGAGACCACGTGCACTCACAAGTAGGGGGAGCAGCAGAGGGAGAGGGAGAAGCAGACTCCCTGTTGAGCCACCCAGGCACCCCTGTAGCTGCCCCCTCTTGCAAGCCAAGGAAAAGACATTAAGTTGACAGGTTTTCTCCTGCAAGCCTCCCGCATGCCACTGTCCTCTACGTTTTAATGGAATACTGTAGACAGCAGCGGCCCACATTTATTAAAAAGCTTACTGCAGGGATCCCTGGGTGGTGCAGCCGTTTGGCGCCTGCCTCTGGCCCAGGGCGCGATCCTGGAGACCCTGGATCGAATCCCACGTCGGGCTCCCGGTGCATGGAGCCTGCTTCTCCCTCTGCCTGTGTCTCTGCCTCTCTCTCTCTGTGTGTGACTATCATAAATAAATAAATAAATAAATAAATAAATAAATAAATAAATAAATAAATAAATAAAAAAAGCTTACTGCATGCCAGACGGGTCCTTCTCTTAGTGCTTTACATATATTCCTACATCCAGTCTTCTCAGCAGCCTAGGAGGTGGGTGCCATGATTATCCCCAATTTACAGGGGAGGCAACAGAAGTGAAGTCACGTGCCCGAGGTCACCAATTTGGATTCCATGCCCGGCAGCCCAGCAGCCCGGCCCTAACAGAGTGCTCCTCCTTGATCCTGCCAATTGGACCACAACTCCTTGGGTTTACACACCACAGCCCCTCACCCTTTACTTTTCTCCCAGCTTGTGGTGTAGGAGTCACTCCCTAAAGGTACATTGAGCTGAATTGGTATTGTATGTAACAGATGTAATTAGACCTTAATTCATTCACTCAGTAAAACATTCTAAGTGCCTACCCCTCTTCCCATCCTGTTTTAGGGGCTGAGGGAGTTAAGAGGCGTAGCCTTGACTTCCAGATGCTTGGAGTCAAGGAGCACAAAATAATCATCACCACTCTAAAGCGTTCTGCATTACTAAGGCTAACACAACATTTCTTGAGTGCTGTTTATCACCAGAGAAAGCAGGAAATTGAACTCAGTCTTTGTCTGGAGATCTAACAATATTTTACAGAGTCTATGAACACAATGTGGAGGGAACAGAGGGAAGTAGTCATCTTAGGGAAGAAATCAGAAATTCCATTTCAGAAATGGTAATACTTACCTGGCAAGTGTTTGAATGAATGGAGCTGAAGTGAAATTCACACAGCAAAGTTGTTTGGTTTGAAAGGTGCCCTCAGGATACTGGACTGGCTCAGTGGGCAGAGCTTGTGGCTCTGGATCTCGGGGTTGGGGGTTCAAGCCCCACGATGGGTGTAGAGATTTCATAAAAATAAAATCTTTTGGGCAGCCCGGGTGGCTCAGTGGTTTAGCGTCGCCTTCAGCCCAGGGCCTGATCCTGGAGACCCTGGATCGAGTCCCACGTCAGGCTCCCTGCATGGAGCCTACTTCTCCCTCTGCCTGTGTCTCTGTCTCTCATGAATAAATAAAATCTTTAAAAAAATAAAATCTTTTTTTTAATCATTTAAAAAAGGAGAAAAGTACCCTCGTTTGTATAGGAACAGACATGGGGAAGATATTTCAAAGGTTTTGGAAGATATAAACTTTGCTAACTCTGTGTGCCTCCACATATAAAAGAAATATGGAAGTACAGGTGGTTTCTCTGAACTGTTTTATGGAAGTCAGATTCTATTGTGACAAGGATATTAGAACAAATGTCTATTGAAAAGTCTAGAAAGAGTAACAGATATGCTATCTTGATCGTGATTAATGGTTTTACAGGTAGATGTGTATGTTGAAACTCATCACACTGTAAGCTTTGAGTATTTGCAGTTTATCACACATCAATTATATCGTAATAAGACTGTGCAGGGCAGCCTGGGTGGCTCAACGGTTTAGCGCTGCCTTCAGCCCAGGGCCTGATCCTGGACACCTGGGATCGAGTCACACGTCGGGTTCCCTGTATGGAGCCTGCTTCTCCCTCTGCCTGTGTCTCTGCCTCTCTCTCTCTGTGTCTCTCATGAATAAATAAAAAAATCTTAAAAAAAAAAAAAAAGACTGTGCGAAAAATGTCCTAGACTCTGGCTATGCCAAAATGTCAACAGATAGCAGCAGCCCAGGAGGCTTATTAAAAATACCTCCCTTCTGACTCCTTTCTGAGTCCGAATCTGAAGTTTATTTTTTTTTTCAAAGATTTTATTTACTTGGGAGGGAGAGCACACAAGTGGGGGGAGCAGCAGACAGAGGCAGAGGGAGAAGCAGGCTCCCTGCTGACCAGACAGCCTGATGTGGGGCTTAATCCCAGGACCTCGGGATCATGACCCAAACCAAAGGCAGATGCTCAACCAACTGAACAACCAGGCACCCCCCGAATCTTCAGTTTAATAAGCCACTTGGGTGATTTGCATGCAGAGTAAAGTTTGACCTTTTGTCATAATGAGTATCTGGAATTCACTTCCCATACTGAGTAGTTAAAGGGAAGTTATATTTTCTAATCTTTTTTAGCCCACTAAAAGCAACTACCCCCAAGAAATTCTTGATAGCTCTCATAGAAAGAGGTTTAAATGTTTGATCTAAAGGATGTGCCTATTTTCCAAGAATACCCAATATGTTAAATACCAAATCAGTGAAAAAAGTCAATGACTAATTTATTAGATTTTACCTGCCCATCTTCCTAGGTATATTAAATTAAATATTATACAGGTAAAATATTTATACTGTTTTTCAAAAATATATGTTTTCAGATTACAAAAGAAATGCTTATTGTAGAAAACTTAGAATCTATAATTCCATGAAGGAGAGTTATATTTACTGATCACATTATTGCCCTCAAAAGTTATCAAATTCTAAGGTGGAATGCGGGGGTAAACATATCAAGGAAATAAAGTTATAACTTCTTGGAGGTTAAGCCATGTAATATGCATATTTTTATTTATTTTTTAAAGATTTATTTATTCTTTATTCATGAGAGAGAGAGAGGCAGAGACACAGGCAGAGGGAGAAGCAGGCTCCATGCAGGGAGCCAGATGTGGGACTCGATGCTGCCTCTCCAGGATCACGCCCCCCCCCTGAAGGCAGCGCTAAACCGCTGCCCCCCCCAGCTGCCCAATATGCATATTTTTAAAGCAATTAAAACTAAGTCTAAAGACCCAGGCTAAGCGGAAACAAATCAGTAGGCATAGCATAGCAGAATTACAGTCTCCTATAACTAATAGTGGGCTTAAGAAAGTTTGTGGGTTTTTTTTAAGATTTTATTTTTTATTCACGAGAGACACAGAGACACAGGCTGAGGGAGAAGCAGGGGAGCCCGATGTGGGACTTGATCCAGGATCCTGGGATCACACCCTGGGCCAAAGGCAGACACTCAACTGCTGAGCCACCCAGGCGTCCCTGTTTTAGAGCTCTTACATACACGCCCTTCTAAGGCCTTTGGAGGATCTCCAACAGTATATTCACTTGGTCCAAAGTTTCTGTAGAAGTTTCTAAACTAAGGTATTCAAGACCACTGTCTCTCTGCTTTCTGACTTCCTTCTGTCACTCCTTTGTGTTTGATGCTTCGGGAATGGCCAGGGGCTTTACTTTTTTTTTTTTAGGGTTTCTTTTTTTTAAAATTTTTAAAAATAATTTATTTATTTATTCATAGAGACACAGGCAGAGGGAGAAGCGGGCTCCATGCAGGGAGCCCGATATGGGACTCAATTGGTCTACAGGATCACAACCCGGGCTGCAGGCGGCGCTAAACTGCTGTGCCACTGGGGCTGCCCATGGCCAGGGGCTTTTTTGGGATCCGGGACAAGGATGGAGTAAGAGATACTTTTTTTTTTTTTTTTTTAAGATTTCTTTATTTATTCTGGAGAGAAAGGAAAAGAGCACAGAGTGCGGGAGGAGCAGAGGGAGAGAGAGAGAGAGAGAAAAAGAGAGTCTTAAGCAGACTTTTTATTGAGTGCAGAGCCTGACACAGGCATCCCACAACTCTGAGATGATGATCTAAGCCCAAACCAAGAATAGGATGCTTAACCAACTATGATACCCAGGTACCCCGAGTAAGGGATACATTTAATGGGGGTTTAGTGGTGTGTATTTATGTGATTTGCGGTCATTTCCAAGTATTGTTAAATCATTGCTCTCTGTGGGGGTAGGAATGGCTTTCTGAAATACACCTACTGCCCATTATACCAGCTCAGCCAGCACTATATCACAAAGGTACAGGGCCAGAGGGCAAAGGAGCTCTGTGATGCCCAGCAGAGCAAACATGGGGGTAATGGAGGAGAAACAAGATGTGAAAGAAGACAAACTGGTCCATAGAAAATCCTTCCGAGATTAAATCGGCTCGAGAGTAAAAACTTTTAAGTGGAAGAATCAATGCCTCAATGCCTACTCTAAAATGCTTAACCTAAAATGGAGGTTCTCATTCATCAGGAATCCACTAATAATGTCATATATGCAATTGTAAATGCACTATGCTTATGACTGTATGCAAATCACGCAAAATGGAACACATTAGAATTCTTGCGTTTATGGGACACAAACTTGTACTTCAGTGAGTCGGTCTGTAGGTGAAGTCACATATTTTATTATTGATCTTAATGGATCAGAACCTGTCTTACCGGAGCAAATTGTTCTGAAAACCCCTGGGATCCACTAAAAACTACATGAAATTGCCACTGAAGCAGCAAAACAGCCCTAAAATACTATAGCTCAGATGTGAAACCAACCTGATAAAGATTTTCCCAAATTTGACAATAATCTTTAAAAGATATACACTAAGAACATTCAAGAGTTATGAAGCTGAGGCATAAACAATAAAAAATCTTTGAGCACCATGTTGAAAAGATTGACCTATTTTCTTTATAGTAAATATTACAAAATGTCATAGGAAAAGGTGATTAGAAGTATGCAGCCAGGGACAGCCCCCTAGTAGCTCAGCGGTTTAGCGTCGCCTTCAGCTCAGGGTGTGATCCTGGAGACCCAGGATGGAGTCACACGTCGGGCTCCCTGCATGGAGCCTGCTTCTCCCTCTGCCTGTGTCTCTGCCTCTCTCTCTCTCTCTGTGTCTATGAATAAATAAATAAAATCTTTAAAAAAAAAAGTATGCAGCCAGGACGCCTGGGTGGCTCAGCGGTTGGTCTGCCTTTGGCTCAGGGTGTGATCCCCAGTCCGGGATAGGGTCCTGCATCCGGTTCCCTGCATGGAGCCTGCTTCTCCCTCTGCCTGTGTCTATGCCTCTCTCCCTGTGTCTCTCATGAATAAATAAAATCTAAAAAAAAATATATGCAGCCAAAAAGCGTGGAAAAAATGATCATAAATGGTGCCCATTTACCTAGACAGGTAAAATATATGTAATGCTGTCAAGGGCATTTTCAATCTTCTAAAAAAATAGGATAATTGTCTCTGGACTTTGGGGCACCCTGTAGGAGTGTCAGGAAGTTAATAAATGCTTTATGGTTGTGTGTGTGATACTTGTGGTTTTTTTAAACTTTTTTTTTAACTTTTCAAAGTGTCATTTGCGATTTCTCATTCTACGTATATTTACGCACGTAATTTGGGGTCTTTTTCTAAGTAAGCTTCAACGCGGGGCTTGAACATGGGACCCTGAGACCAAGACCCAAGCTAAGAGGAGTCAACTCTAAGCCATTCAGGTGCCCTTGGGGGGGTTTATCTTAATGGGGGTCCCACAAATTGTATGGTTCCCCCAAACCAGGGTCTGCCGATTTAAAACAGCCTCAGTTTCCTCTTGAAAAAGTCATTGGCCCAGCACTTCCTCAACCTTGCAGCGAAGACCAAGGCAAGTCCGCGACCCCACGCACGGGAAGAGACTTGGCCTGCAGCGTCACCTCGGCCGCCCCTCTGCGACCCTCCGCGGACCCCGCCCTCCGAGACCCTCCCCCCAGCCCCGCCCCTCTGCGACCCTCCCCCAGCCCCGCCCCTGCGACCTCCCCCCGCCCGCGCCCCGCCCCTCCGCGACCCTCCCTCCGCCCAGCGCCCCCCGCCCCTCCGCGACCCTCCCCCAGTCCCGCGGATCCCGCCCTCCGCGACCCTCCCTCGAGCCCCGCGCCCCCCGCCCCTCCGCGATCCTCCCCCCGCCCCGCGGGTCCCGCCCTCTCCGACCCTCCCCAAGCCCCGCGCGCCCCGCACCCCCGCGACCCTCCCCCGAGCCCCGCGGGCCCCGCCCTCCGCGACCCTCCCCCAGTCCCGCGGATCCCGCCCTCCGCGACCCGCCCCAGCCCCGCGGATCCCGCACCCCCGCGACCCTCCCCCGAGCCCCGCGGGCCCCGCCCTCCGCGACCCTCCCCCAGTCCCGCGGATCCCGCCCTCCGCGACCCGCCCCAGCCCCGCGCGCCCCTCCCCTCCGCGACCCGCCCCAGCCCCGCGCGCCCCTCCCCTCCGCGACCCTCCCCCGCCCCGGGGGTCCCGCGCTCCGCGACTCTCCCCCAGCCCCGCGCGCCCCGCCCCTCCGCGACCCTCCTCGAGCCCCGCGCGCCCCGCCCCTCCGCGACCCTCCCCCAGCTCCGCGCGCCCCCTCCCCTCCGCGACCCTCCCGAGCCCCGCGCGCCCCGCCCCTCCGCGCCCCTCCCCCGATCCCCGCGGGTCCCGCCCTCTGCGACCCTCCCCAGCCCCGCGCACCCGCTCCTCCGCGACCCTCCCCGAGCCCGGCACCGCCCACCCCTCCGCGACCCTCCTCCCCGCGACCCTCCCCCCGCCCCGCGGGTCCCGCCCTCCGCGACCCTCCCCAGCCCCGCGCGCCCCAACCCTCCGCGACCCTCCCCCGAGCCCCGCGGGTCCCGCCCTCCGCGACTCTCCCCAGCCCCGCGCGCCCCAACCCTCCGCGACCCTCCCCAGCCCCGCGCGCCCCGCCCCTCCGCGACCCTCCCCCGAGCCCCGCGCGCCCCGCCCTCCGCGACCCTCCCCCAGCCACGCGCGCCCCGCCCCTCCGCGACCCTCCCCAGCCACGCGCGCCCCAACCCTCCGCGACCCTCCCCGAGCCCCGCGCGCCCCAACCCTCCGCGACCCTCCCCCGAGCCCCGCGGGTCCCGCCCTCCGCGACCCTTCCCCAGCCCCGCGGGCCCCGCCCTCCGCGACCCTTCCCCAGTCCCGCGGGCCCCGCCCTCCGCGACCCTTCCCCAGTCCCGCGGGCCCCGCCCTCCGCGACCCTTCCCCAGCCCCGCGGGCCCCGCCCTCCGCGACCCTTCCCCAGTCCCGCGGGCCCCGCCCTCCGCGACCCTTCCCCAGTCCCGCGGGCCCCGCCCTCCGCGCCCGTCTCCCGGAGCCCCGCGGGCTCCGCCCCTCCTCGACCCTCCTCCCGCCCCGCAGGCCACGCCCTCCGCCACCCACACCCCCCCCGCCCCGCGGGCCCCGCCCCTCCGCGACCCTCCCCCAGCCCCGCGGGTCCCGCCCCGACCGCCGCTGGCGGGTCACGGGGGAAGGGAAGAGAGGGGGACGACGCTCGCGGGGGGACGCGGGCTGGAGGGGCGGGGCCAGGGCCGGGCGGGGCGGGGCCCGCGGGGGTAGGGGTCGCGGAGGGGCGGGGCGCGGGCCTCAGCCCCTCTCTCGAAGCCGGAGATCCTCTTCAGCGGCGGAAGTTCCGGCGTCGGTAAGTGGAGGTCAGAGGTCAGCAGGAAGTCGATACGTGGCCGCCGCCTGTCCCCGCCGAGGAGGCGCAGAAGCCGGAGATGGCGGCGGTGCTGAACGCCGAGCGACTTGAGGTCTCCGTCGACGGCCTCACGCTGAGCCCCGACCCAGAGGAGCGGCCCGGCGCGGAGGGCGCCCCGCTGCTGCCGCCGCCGCTGCCGCCGCCCTCGCCGCCCGGGGCGGGCCGGGGGCCAGGCGCCGCGGGGGAGCAGCCGGCGCCCGGGGAGGCGGCGGCCGGGGGCGCGGCGGAGGAGGCGCGGCGGCTGGAGCAGCGCTGGGGCTTCGGCCTGGAGGAGCTGTACGGCCTGGCGCTGCGCTTCTTCAAAGGTGAGCCGGCCCGGCCCCGCCCCCGCCGTAGCCGCCTGGGCGAGTCCGCCCGGGCCGTGGCCGGAGCGTGAGCGGCCCGCGCTGCCTCGCCCGTCCGGGCCGCGGTCACCGGAGCAGGCTCCGTCCTTGGAGCGGGGGAGGCGGGTGTCCCCGAAGTTTGTCAGCACCCGTTGGGCCGCTGGGTCACACCCCTGCAGGGCCGGGAACCTCCGCGTAGCAGTCCGAGTCTTGCCTCCTCGAGGTTACCGGGGACGTTTTCCCCAAATTCGCTTCTCGGGTTTCCGGCGCCGGGGAGGAAGAATGAGCCCTTTCTCTCCCAGAGGATCCCGTTCTGGGATGGCTTTTTGTATGGGGTTGCTTTTTTTTTTTTTTTTTCCTTTCTGTTTTAAACTGTCGCATTCCTATCTTGTTTCCTTGGTACAGCCGACTCCTCCGGGCAGGAGGAAATCTTTCCATAGGTTCCGTACGCTTCCTTTGCAGTCGTTCTGGGGGGCCGTCACCTGGCAGTTTTGATGTGGCAGAGGTCCCCTCTAGCTAGTCAACCTCTAAAGGGAAGGGATGCCCGCGATGTTCTAGTAACTTCTCGATGGTTAAAATTGTACCTTGGAAACAACGTGCAAGAGTAAATTCTCAGTTAAGGCCTAAAAGTACCCTGTTTCTTACAGCATTAATTGTAAGATGTCTCTTCGAGCACAATTGTGATGTGTGGGCTTTTTTTTTTTTTTAATTGGGTGATTCACTGGTGGTGATACTAGTCACATGATCTTTAAGTGGGAAAGACTGATGGAGAAGAAGCCCGTTAGTTTGATTCTTAGAGATACTTAGATCTTGTAGGGCGGATCTTTGGCGGAATGAAACTTTAAAAGTGGTTGCTAGATTTCGTATACATTCCAGAACAGCATATTTATGACACTTTTCCCAGAGGGAGTTGCTTTTGGAATACAGTACATATTTGGGTAACTGAAGTTGTGTGGTTCACGGTAGTGATTCGTGCAAGAGTTATTTGTTGTCTCCCCAAAATAACTGTGCAAACTAATGAAAATCTCTTACAAATTTTCCAAACATTTGGTTATTCCACATTCATTGCATTTTTTAATTAAAAAGTTTACCCTTGGGCAGCCGGGGTGGCTCAGCGGTTTAGCGCCGCCTTCAGCCCAGGGCGTGATCCTGGAGACCCGGAATCAAGTCCCACATCGGGCTCCCAGCATGGAGCCTGCCTGGTTCTCCCTCTGCCTGTGTCTCTGCCTTTCTATGTCTCTCATGAATAAATAAATAAATTCTTAAAAAATAAAAAAAGAAGTTTACTTACCCTTGAAATATCGTCATTGGACAGGGAATTCAACTCTCTGTGCACTGGCCAGCTTGGGGAATTGGTAATGGCTAATGGGTTTTGGATCACTTGACCCTTAGGTCACTGACTTGAATTTAGTGTTTCCTGTGGTGGTGATACATTACCACTTATTTAAAAATCTGATGTTTTCTATATAATTTGTGTAACTATATTTTACTTCAAACTTTTATTTTTGGAACTTTTCCACTGTTCAGTAAGATTATATAGAAGGAAAAAGGTCTCTAAGAATAAAAAAGGACCGACTTTTAATCCTAGCTTTTGCCACATGACTGACAAAAATATAAAGGTCATTATATCTTCTGATGTCTATTTGAAAATGGTAATATTTTCTTTGAAAGATTAAAAACATTGTATAATATGTGTTAAATTTAGCACTGCTTTGGGAGTCAGGAAGCCCTGGATTTTCAATACTGTGTAAACTCCTAGACAGTTAACTTTTCTCTTCCAAACTTCATTTCCAGGGGTGTGTGTGTGTGTGTGTGTGTGTGTAGCGCTGGATTAGATGAAATTTGGTGCCTCAGATTTAAGATTTTTTAAAAGATTTTATTTATTTATTCATGAGAGATACAGAGAGGGAGGCAGAGGGAGAAGCAGGCTCCATGTAGGAAGCTCAATGTGGGACTTGATCCTGGGACCCCGGGATCACACCCCCAGCCATAGGCATACGCTCAACCTCAACCGCTGAGCCACCCAGGCATCCCTCAGTTTTAAGATTTGATCTAAAGCCAACATTTTAACATGTTTGCTGAGTAGTAAGAGTCCTTTGAGAACCAATATGGGGGGGGGGGTGGCTAGTTAATCAGTTACTTTAGAGAAAAAAAGCTGCATTGATAGGTATGGTTCATTCACTTCCTAAGTTAAGCTTTCAGAGCCATATTCAAATACTTAAAGGACAAATAGTGTAACAATTAAAGCTATCTTTCTGCATGGATCATTACATAGTTGGCAATGATTAGGCAGGCTATTAGGATAAGAGACGCCTAAGGGAGGGGGAGAGGAATCTAAAAGCAGTCAGAAGAATAATTATGGAAAGTGGGGTGAGTCAAGTGTTGCTGCCTTTGTTTTAATGTGTAAGTTTTCCCAGTTCAGTACTTGGTATTTTTAGTAGTTTTGTAAGGATTTCTAATAGGTCACTATCTTGTGGTATTTGTACCAGAATTTCAGCAAGAATCAAAATTGACATTACATTTTATCTTCCAGTGTGGAATAAATTTGAATCTTGAAAGCATGGCTATCCATTGAAAAGAACTTGGATAGGGAATCACGAAGCCTGTTTCTCATTCCATCCCTGTCACAGTGGTCACAGGCCAGTGACCGAATCCATTATGTCAACTATCTATTCTTAACTTTATGCCAGTAAAAATAAAGATAAGATGGAAGTATGGGTAAATGTAAGTTAGGATCTTACCATCCAAGACATTAGATGGGGCGCTTGGTTGACTCAGTTGGTAGAGCATGTGGCTCTTGATCTCAGGGTTGTGAGTGGAGCCCCACATTGGGTGTAGAAATTACTTAAATGAGCTATAAATGAGTAAACTTCAGACTTTGTTGTATCCTTACTACGGATAAAGTTTTCTGTTAGATTACTGCTGTAAGTGAATAGTATGTTCCTTTTTGGTGGTAAGGAATTTAAGGTCCAAAGAGTTAAAGACCCAAAGATACTGTGTGAAGGATGGAAGTAGCAGATATCATTCCAGGGTTGGGGAGGAGAGGCCAAGAGCCGTGAAAGGACAAGGTGGGTGTCAGGAAGTGGCTTAAAGGAGGCCATGTGGAGGGCTGGAGAGGTGCGTTGGTGTCAGATCTGAGGAAGGACTTGAATGTCATTGTAAATAGCCTTTTTGTTAGTAGACAGTGAAGAACCATTCAACGTTTTTTACAGGGCAGAGCCAAGTTGCCCGATTCTAGCTCAGCAAGATTCAGCTGGTATTTTCAGCTCTTTGGGTAAGGACTGCATTGGTTGACTTTAGTGTACCCTTTATATTTCTTGGAGGGAGCTAACCTGAGGAGTTGTATTTTGGTTTTTAGAGTTTTGGGGGATGAGTGTTTCCTTCTCTAACACTTTATTGCCTCTTTACATGGGGCTTTTAGATGGTTGCATTAATTTAAAATTCCAAAGTAATAATTACCCCCGCTTTGGTTGTTTAGCTGATGTTCACTATATGTCAGGTACTGCTTTGAGAGTTGTATATACTCATAATTTTGTGTAATCCCCCACAGACCTTCCAGTGGGGGTGTTCTGGTTTCTTAGTCAAAGAACTTGATCTGGGTCTCTCAGTTACTCGTAAGAGGCAGGGTTGGATCTCTCTCTGATTCCAAAGAGGTCTTCCCAGTATAGGAGAGGGAAAGTGAATGGAAACCCTGCTTTTTCTGATGGCATTTGAGGGAAATACTTAGAATTATCTACCCTGTTGCCTTATCACATTTTGGAACTTTTTGAGTATATGTGTTTGGAAATATTAAGAGCTATATTAAGAGCTAATAGAGGGCAGCTCTGGTGGCCTAGCGGTTTAGCGCCGCCTTCAGCCTGGGGCCTGATCCTGAAGACGTGGAGTCCCACGTCCGGCTCTCTGCATGGAGCCTGCTTCTCCCTCTGCCTGTGTCTCTGCCTCTCTCTCCTTCTGTGTCTCTCATGAATGAATGAATGAATGAATGAATAAATGAATGAATGAAATAAATAAATAAAATCTTTTAAAGAAAGAAAAGAGCTAATAGATTCATACTGTTTTTCTACACATGATCACTTTATTGAATCTCTTTAGATATCTGGAGGAGTGAAGTGTGAGAAAACCATCTACTCTGAATTCCAAAATAATATTGCTATCAGGTTTGAAATTTTAAACATAATGGGGCAGAAATTGCCTCCAAAGGACTGAAATAAATGTGTTCATCAAAATATTGACATGCAAAATCCCACTGCTGCTAATACAATACTAGATCTTTTGGGAAGCCTGAATTTAGCTAGTGTAATGATTTTTTTTTAACTCTTATAAATTGAAAATGGATGTGTTAATTCATTAGGGACTGAAAAATGGTGGTACTCTAATTTTTTTTCTTTTATTGGAATACTTCATATACTATTTGGTGTGGAGTATAAATTAAAATAGGAAAGGAAAAATGTATCTTACCCTTTATTAGTTTTCAAAATAATGAGTTGTTTCTTTAGCAACCTTAACAGGTGACAGGTTTTTTTTTTTATCATCATTATGTACTCATGCTTTTAAAAGTATCTGATTTTTTTAAGCTCTTAGCAATACTCAGTACTGTCTTTAGCTTACCATACGTAAGTCAAATTGGCTCTTCAGTTCCTTCCTTTGACATGACTAGTAATTTTTCGTAGCTTCTTTAGTATCAGGTATGATGAGATATTCCAGGTTATTCTTATACATTTCCTGCTTCAGCAGGAATCATCAGCCGTTTGTCCAAGGGAACATGGTTCCTGTTAGTGGGAAACAGCATTTGAAGAGACATAATCTGGGTGATGAGAGGGGGTGCTCATTGCTACTGGATTGGTCATTATTTCTAGGCCTTTTCAGCAGACAATTGGAGGGAGTGGGGTGTGTGTGTAATATTTTTGAGTGTGGTATGTAAAAATGTAGTTGAATTTGGAGGAACTTAAGTGATGAACTCAGAATCTTTCTAGTCTTTTTTTTTTAATTATTTATTTATTAGAAAGAGAGAGAACGAGCAGGAGGGAGAGAAAAACGCAGACTCCTTGTTGAGCAGGGAGCCTGACATGGGGCTCAATCCCAGGACCCCGGGATTACGACCTGAGCCAAAGGCAGACACTTAACTGAGCCACTCAGGTGCCCCAGAATCTTTCTAGTCTTGTTAATGTGTTTACATTAGCAGTCCTGGTGCCTATTCAAGTAGTACACTCAGCTGTGTTACTGATTGCGGAGAGGCCATCATGTAGATGGGCTGAAATGGGTCCGTTTCCTTTTGTCACCTTTAGACATATCCATTTACAGCAACATGTATGAATGGTTCCATTAATGTTTTAAAAACATGTACAGGGCAGCCTGGGTGGCTCAGCAGTTTAGTGCTGCCTTCAGCCCAGGGTGTGATCCTGGGCTCCCTGCATGGAGCCTGCTTCTCCCTCTGCCTGTGTCTCTGCCTCTCTCTCTCTCTGTGACTATCATAAATAAATTAATTAAAAAAATAATTGTACTGTTAGGCATAAGTGTCTAATACTATAGGAGGATGTAAAGACCCAAGAGACAATTATAAGAAAGAAATTGTAACACAAGGGACACCTAGGTGGCTCAACTGATTAAGCATCACACTCTTGATTTCAGCTCAGGTCATGATCTCAGCATCATGAGATTGAGCCCCACGTTGGTCTCTGCATCCAGCATGGAGTCTTATTTGTCCTTCTCTCTCCTTATGCTTGCATGCTTGCTCTCTCACTCTCCCTAAAATAAAGAAATAAAATCTTAAAAAACCAAACACCAAAAAGAGAAATTATAGCCACTAAGAATAGTAATACCTCAGGGAGGGAGGGGGATTAAAAAAATAAAAGTATAATAATACCTCTCAAGCATCTGATTTTTTATTTTGCTAGTTGATATTAAATTTGAGCTGAACTGAAGTTTTCTTTTTTCCTTTTTTTTTTTAAAGATTTTATTTACTTATTCATGAGAGACAGAGAGGCAGAGACATAGGCAGAGGGAGAAGCGGTTTCCCCACGGGGAGCCCTATGTGGGGCTCAATCCCAGGACCCCGGGATCACGACCTAAGCCTAAGGCAGACACTCAACCACTGATCCACCCAGGCGTCCCTGAACTGAAGTTTTCATATGAAGATTGGATTCAAGCATATGTTTATATGTATGTGTGTATATATGTGCGTGTGTTTAATGTAAGTGATTTTAACATTTGCCTGAGGCCTCCCACTTATTTAATACACATTCAGAAAAGTATACATCATGAGTGGATAGCACGGTGAACTTTGACAAAGTGTACATATTCTGTTAACCAACACCCAGAAGGAAATAATGTTTATAGCAGTTTCCCCCTTATCGTGGTTTCACTCTGCCTGGTGGTCAACTGCAGTCAGGAAGCAGGTGATCCTCCTGACACAGCGTCAGAAGGTCACTGGTAGCCTAGTGCTGCGTCACACCTCTGGCATCCTTCATCTCGCATCATCTCTCTTTTTTTTTTCCTAAAGATTTTATTTATTTATTCATGAGAGGCACAGAGAGAGGGAGAGAGGCAGAGACACAGGCAGAGGGAGAAGCAGGCTCCACACAGGGAGCCTGATGCAGGACCCGATTCCGGGTCTCCAGGGTCACACCCTGGGCTGAAGGTGGCACTAAACCGCTGAGCCACCCAGCCTGTCATCTCATTTTTCATGTGGACATTTTATCATCTCATATCATAAGAGTGAGGACAAGACAGTAAGATATCTTGAGATGACATTCACATAACTTTTATTATAGCGTATTGTTATAATTATTTTGTTATTGTTTTACTGTGCCTAATTTTGTAAAGTAAGCTTTGTCATAGATACATACTTTTAAGAAGAAGCCGTATACCGTAGGGCTTGGTACTATCCACAGTTTCAGGAATTCACAGAGGGTTTTGGAATGTATCTCCCACAGATAAGGGAAGATTACTGTTGCTGTACTTGCATCTGTTCACTAAATGAGAGCTACTGTGGCTCAGTATTTAGGAAGCTGAGCTCTGGAGTCAAGGCTGTCTAGGGTACTTTGTCTAATTTTGCCACTGAGTTTCTTAAATTCCGTGCCTTTGCTCAAGGGTTGTTGTGAGAGTTATAGGAAAGTATATATAAATTCTTGCTGGAGTGCCTGACAGTTGGTATTCTGTGACTGCTTATGTTGTTAAAGAGGAAAGATTACCAAGAATTTATTGTGGGGTGTGTTGAATTAATTGGAAGGAGGAGTCAGCTTTAATAAGCACTTAGTACATGCAAGGCAGTTGCCAGGGTGTTTTATATTATTCATTGACTCAGAAATACTGCATTGTTACACTTCCCTACAAGTAATATAAACATTTATCTATCAGGTTTTTCTCAACCCAACATGAAGGATATGTGGTTTTAATTTTAATATTTCTAAAATATGGGCTTTACTCAGTATATTCTTTGGGAGGCAGCAGTGTGCTAGGGCCACGAAAGCAAACAGATTTGATTTTAGGCCTGTTTGGTGGAAATCCAGTATCTAGGAAGAGAGAGAGGGTCCTGCTCTCCTCTGTACAGATTAAGATTAGACAGTCCCTGGATCACACTTTTAGTTTGAGACATCATCCCTCAGGGTTAAAGACAAATGGAGCTTGTCCGGAACAGAGCAACTTGTATGGGTGTGGGCACTTGGAGCCCTGGTGTTACCAGGACAGCTGCTCCTCAGCCAGTGACTGCTTCCGGCTCTGTGCAGGCGCTCACCAAGATTTTGGAACACATTTTTTCTAACCCTCACAAGAACCCTAAGGAGAAGTACCTCCATTTCATCAGTAGCAAAACAGAGGCTTGGAAAGGTTAAATAAGTTGTCCCTTCTATGTTCTTAGCAAAGCGGGGATATAAACGTACATCTTCAGAAGGTGTGAGGGAATGAGCTCCAGATGTTTAGCCCAGAGAGTAGAGAACTCAGGGCAAATGTGATGGGTATTTTGTGGTTTTTGAAGTCTTATCTGTTAAATGTATTTTACTTAATGCTGAGGACCAGAAGTAGACCCTGTGGATGGAAATTCAAGAGGTGAAGTCAGAATAAAGAACTAAAAATTACATCCATGCAGAGATGGAATAGAATGCTCTGGGATGGTGAATTCCCATCACCTGGACCTGCTCAAGCATAAATTAGCAGCTGCTAGGTGGGTAGGCTTCCATTCTTCTTTAATGTTTTTTTTGTATATGCTGCAGGTTTTTTCTTTGTGGTTACTGTGAGGCTTATGTAGAATAATAGTTCATAGTTCTGTTAGTTTAAGCTGGTAATTTCCAGGGCATCCAGAAACACTGTACTTTTCCCTCTCTCCACTTTAGGTTAGTGATGTTGTCATCTTTTTTATACTGTATATCCAGTAACAGATTGTTGTAGGCCAGTGGATATGCAGAGGGGATTTGACCTTTGGTTGTGCAGGTTAGTCAATAATGGTGAATATCCTTTCCAGCTCATAGATTGTATGGTTTCATTTCATTAGACACAGGCTAGAAGAGACATTGAAATAATTTGTTACATCATCTACCTTTATCTCCAGAGAGGAGAGAAAAATAGGATTTCTGTGTAAACTTATTCTAGCAATTGAGATGTAAGACTAATAACCTTTTGTATAATTAATTTCAGGTGGAAGGGACTTAATCTTTCAGAGCTTTGGGCTTGGTAACTGTGATTATAATACTATTATCAAATTATGCTGCCTTATTAGAACTGTAAAGTTAAGTACTTATGATTTTAATAAGAACATAATTTAGAAGCCATTTCTATTTTTAGTTGCTTGGGAAAATGTGTTTTATGTATCGCATTAGTTTCCTACTACAGCTGTAACAAATCACCACAAATTTAGTGGCTTAAACCAGCACATACTGTCTCACAGTTCCTGAGGTCAAAAGTTCTGAATGAGTCCCTTTCCTCCAGAATCTCCTCCCCCCCCCCCCGAATTTAAAGGTATTAAAGGTCCATTTTTTTCTGGCATTCAGTATTCGTACTCTTAAGATGTTCTGGTCCTGTGTATGTCACCTGCTGTTCTTCCTAGAAGTTTTTTTATTTTTTTTTTATTTTTTTTCTTCCTAGAAGTTTTTAGAATATCCTCTATCTCCAGTGTTTGACAATATGTTATTGCCTTTCTGTTTTTTTTTTTTTTTAAGATTTTATTTTATTTATTCATGAGAGACACAGGCAGAGGGAGAAGCAGGCTCCACTCAGGGAGCCCGATGTGGAACTCTATCCCAGGTCTTCAGGATCAGGACCTGGGCTGAAGGCGGCGCTAAACCGCTGAGCCACCCGGGCTGCCCCTGTTTATTTCATTTTTTGAATGATTATGTTCAACATTTGAGAGTCCTTCTAGGCTCTAAACCTGCATCCCTCATTTCTGGGAAATTTTCTTGTATTTCATGATAATTTCCCCTCTTTTTTTTTTTTCCTCTGTTCACTCTCTGATACTGTTAATATTAGATATTGGATCTTCTGGGTTGAACTTCTAATTCTGTTACTTTTCATCATCGTCTCTTTGCTCTGTCTTTTAGGAGATAGTCTCAATTCTATTTTCCAACCTATGAAAGATTTTTTAAAAATTGGTTTTCACGTTTTTCATTTCCAAGAGTTTTTATTCTCTAAATTACCTTTCTTCCTGCTACTTGTTTTACTTGGTGGATTCATCAACTTCTGTCTCTGAGGATATTAAAACAAACGTAGGGGCATCTGGGTGGCTCAGTGGTTGAGTTTCTGCCTTTGGCTCAGGGCGTGTTCCCAGGGTCCTGGGATTGAGTCCCACATCAGGCTCCTTGCAGGGAGCCTGCTTCTCCCTCTGCCTATGTCTCTGTCTCTTTCTGTCTCTCAAGAATAAATGAATAAAATATCAAAAAAAAGTAGATTTTTATTTCATTTAGAAAAAAATTTTTAAAGATTTTATTTATTCATTAGAGACACACAGAGAGAGAGAGAGACAGAGAGGCAGAGACACAGGCAGAGGAAGAAACAGGCTCCATGCAGGAAGCCTGATGTGGGAGGGTTTCCAGGATCACACCCTGGGCTGAAGGTGGCACTAAACCGCTGAGCCACACGGGCTGCCCTTAAATTTTTCTTTAAAAAAAAATAAATAAAATAAATTTTTATTTTAGGGGCACCTGGGTGGCTCGGTTGGGCTTCTCTTAGTTTTGGCTCAGGTCATGATTGTAGGGTCCTAGGATCCAGCCCCGCATCAGCCTCTGCTTGAGATTCTCCTTCTCCCTCTGCATCTCCCACTCTTGCATGTATGCACTCTCACTCTCTCAAATAAGTAAATACAGTCTTTAAATTTTTCTCATAAACATTTTTTCCATGTTGGAAGCTTTCTCATATGTCAGGTGACACTTGGATATTCATTCCCATAGAAGGATAAGGCATTGAGCAGCTAATTGTAACCTTCAGCAGAAACCTTTACTGTAGGGTGAAGAGGTAGATGTTTCATAGGGGAACCCTCAAATATCAATATCTTTCAAATCAGTAACTGTATATTTTTTTTATGGGGCCAGTTTCTCCTGCAAATACTCCTGTCTCCTTCGGGGGATATATGAACTTAGTTGTCAGCATTCAAGAACCAGGCGGGAGAAGGGAGGGTGGCAGGGAGTTGTTTACCATTTACTAGGAAAACTTGTTTCTCTGTGTTTAGTCCTACAGTTCACTCCCAGCCTGCTGTCCTCCCATCTGGAGCATATGTGATTCAGGATCTCTAGTAAACATCAGCCCTTTGCTGAAGTCGGGGCGAGGTAGCCATCCGTGTACTTGGGGTTGCCAAACAACAGGAGGGAGGAGTACCAGCTTAGAGTTTCAGCATTCTTGTTTCTATCTAGACTCCAGCTTTTTTTTTTTTTATTTTATTTATTCATGAGAGACAGAGGCAGAGACACAGGCAGAGGGAGAAGCAGGTCCCATACAGGAAGCCTGATGTGGGACTTGATCCCGACACTCCAGGATCGTGCCTTGAGCTGAAGACAAACGCCCAACCACTGAGCTACCCAGGCATCCCTAGACTCCAGCTTTTAAAGAACCTGGAACCTTCACTTCCTGAACCTTCCCAGAGTTCTCTAAATTTCCTTCCATATTTCTTTTCATTGAGGTCTCGTTCAGAATCAGAGCTAACCATGTGTATGTAATCCACCATGTCTAGCTGAAAGTTTATGTTTTCTGACCTTTTATTTTTTATTTTATTTTTTTTAAGATTCTATTTATTTATTCATGAGAGACACACACAGAGAGAGAGAGAGAGAGAGAGGCAGAGACACAGGCAGAGGGAGAAGCAGGCTCCATGCAGGGAGCCCAATGTGGGACTCGATCCCGGGGCCACGCCCTGGGCTGAAGGTAGGTACTAAACTGCTGAGCCACCCAGGGATCCCGTTTTCTGACTTTTTAATGATGACTTGATTTTTTTTTTAAATATCTGGAAATCATTTGGCTTTTGATTTATTACTTTCTCTAGTTAAGAGTCAGAAACTTTTCCTAAAAGGACCTGATCGTGTTTTGGGCTTCAATAGCCACATATAGTTCATATTCCTTGTTTTTTGTTTGTTTTGCTTTTTGTTGTTGTTTTACGACCCTTAGAAAACAAAGTCAAGAATGCCTGGCTGGTTCAGTCAGTGGAACATACAGCTCTTGATCTTGGGGTTGTCAGTTCAAGCCCCACATTGGATGTAGAGATTACTTTAAAAAATCCTTAGAGATACCTGGGTGGTTCAGGTGTCTGAGCGACTCTTGATTTTTGGCTCAGGTCATGATCTCAGTCTTGTGAGATAGAGCTCCATGTTAGGATCCACACTAGTGTGGAGCCTACTTAAAATTCTCTCTTCTTCTCCCTCTGCCCTCCCCCCAAGATAAAAATAAAATATTTGAAAAATAGGGGCAGCCTGGGTGGCTCAGTGGTGTAGCGCCGCCTTCAGCCCAGGATGTGATCCTGGAGTCCCATGATCAAGTCCCTCATCGGACTCCCTGCATGGAGCCTTGCTTCTCCTCGTGTGTGTGTGTGTGTGTGTGTGTGTGTGTGTGTGTGTGTGTGTGTCTCATGAATAAATAATTAAAATATTTTTAAAAAAATTGTTGCTGGACCAATGCCAACAAGTGATCCTGTTCAGTCCATTAAACGAGAACTCAATTTGCCATCAATGCTTCCCTTAGGTTGTAGAAGTGCTCAGTGCTTCTCGTTGCTGTGTCCGTACACCTGTATGCCTGAGAAATAGCTTTGCAGCTTCTTTCTAATTATAATTTGTCTGTCTTTTTGGTTGCTGTGGAAAATAGAATTCCAAAATTGAATAAAACTTTAGAATAATTAAATTGTCGGAGATCCTTGGGTGGCTCAGAGGTTTAGTGCCTGCCTTCAGTCCAGGGCGTGGTCCTGGAGACCCGGAATCGAGTCCCACATCGGGCTCCCTGCATGGAGCCTGCTTCTCCCTCTGCCTGTATCTCTGTCTCTGTCTCTCTCTCTCTGTGTCTCTCATGTATAAATAAATAAAATCTTAAAAATAAAATAAACTGTGAGTCCAGGAATCTGGAATGATACCTGTCTGTATCCTTTTCTGGCAGGACTGAAATAGAACTTTCCTGTAGGAATGGGGTCCAGGTTAAAGATTTTTGAGTTTCAGCATGGGTTTTTCTGTAAAATTAATGTAGTTTTAACTTTATTGTTAAGCAGGATGCCTGGGTGGCTCAGCGATTGGGCATCTGCCTTCGAGGCATGATCCTGGGGTCCCGGGATCCAGTCCCGCAATCAGGAGCTCCTGCATGGAGCCTGCTTCTCCCTCTGCCTGTGTCTCTGCCTCTCCCCCTACACCCCCCACCCCCACTGTGTCTCTCATGAATAAATAAAATATTTTTAAAAACTTTCTTATTAAACATATTTAATGTCCATAGATCCAAAAACAATTTAGAAGAAATGATTTTCATCTAACTCAGAAAGCTGAACAAAACATGGGGCACCTGGGCGACTGTCAGTTAAGTATACCTTCGGCTCAGGTCATGATCTCAGGGTCCTGGGACGGAGTCCCTCGTTGAGCTTCCTGCTCAGTGGAGAGTCTGCTTCTCCCTCTCCTTACTGGTGCTATCTCTCTCTCAAATTAAAGTCTTAAAAAACAAAACAAAACATCTGGGATGTGTGGACTAGAACCATCTGAAGAGTAAGAGAAGTAACCTTTTTTTTTAATAATGCTAATAGTCTGCCTAGAGGTGTAGATTGTGTAGGGTTTTCATTTTCTGTATTTTAAATTGAGAAAAGCACAGTGTGGGCTCTCCTGTGTAGGATGGTTGGGATTATTTACACATCCTCCTGTGTCTTGTATATTCTTCAGGGGAGAATAATTGATTTATTAACCCTTGTCCCAAAGGCTGAAAGATAAGTTGTGACTTTTTTTAAAAGTTTGTTAAAAAAGAAAGAAATGAAAAAGAAAAAAAAAGAAATGTGTATGTATTTAATATGAAAGTACATATGTGCATTGAAAAAAATTAGGGAGGGATCCCTGGGTGGCGCAGCGGTTTGGCGCCTGCCTTTGGCCCAGGGCGCGATCCTGGAGACCCAGGATCGAATCCCACATCGAGCTCCCAGTGCATGGAGCCTGCTTCTCCCTCTGCCTATGTCTCTGCGCCTCTCTCTCTCTCTCTCTCTCTCTCTCTCTCTCTCTCTGTGACTATCATAAATAAATAAAAATTTAAAAAAAATTTAAAAAAAGAAAAAAATTTGGGAAAATAAAAGAATAAAAATCTGCAATCTAATTTTTTTTAATTTATTTATGATAGTCACACACACACACACACACACACACACACACAGAGGCGCAGAGACACAGGCAGAGGGAGAAGCAGGCTCCATGCACCGGGAGCCCGACGTGGGATTCGATCCCGGGTCTCCAGGATCGCGCCCTGGGCCAAAGGCAGGCGCCAAACCGCTGCGCCACCCAGGGATGCCCCTTTTCTTTGTTTTATTTTTTTTTTAATTTTTGTTTTAGACAGATTTTGTCCCCCACCTGAATAATGATGATTAATTTGAAGATATAGTAATAGAATTTAAGGGAAAGATTATAGAACAGTTCTTCACACTAACAAGTGTGTAAACAATTCTATGGAAATGCCAGTAAATTCATAAGAATGGATCTACTGTTTTGCTAATTCTCACAGAAATTGACCTATAAAGTTAAGTTTTTCTTCAGTGAGATTTGTTGGGCATGGTTTTGGTGGAACCTGTGAACCAGGCATGGTGCTTAGCACTGGGGTTCATGGTGGTGAACAGATTTGAATGCTTGACCAGAACTAACCCTTAAAACATTAAAAAAAAAAAAAAAAACCTATTTCTCATTTTTTTTTTGTCTTTTTAAGATTTAAAAATTTTTTTTTAATTATTCATGAGAGACACAGAAAGAGAGAGAGGCAGAGACACAGGCAGAGGGAGGAGAAGCAGGCTCCATGCAAGGAGCCCAGTGTGAGACTTGAACCCAGGAATCTGGGATCATGCCCTGAGCCAAAGGCAGGCACTTAACCGCTGAGCCACCTAGGCGTCCCTAAGATTTTTTTTTAAGTCATCTCTACACCAATGTGGTGCTCCATCTCGCAACCCTGAGATCAAGAGTCATGTGCTTTACTGACTGAGCCAGCCAGGCACCCTAAAACATATTCCCCTTTTGAAAAATCCTTTATGGATTGGCAGTATATTCTTAATTCTCTCAGGTGTAAAAAGGGCAGATGTTGGGACGCCTGGGTGGCTCAGCAGTTAAGTGTCTGCCTTTGGCTAAGGGTGTGATCCTGGAATCTGGGATCAAGTCCCACATCCACATCGGGCTCCCTGCATGGAGCCTGCTTCAGCCTCTGCCTATGTCTCTGCCTCTCTCTCTCTCATGAATAAATAAATCTTTTTTTTTTTTTTAAGGGCAGATGTTAAAATAACGTCCAGAAATCCTGAAACTCACCCTGCCTGTTGATGAGTCACTTTTTAGGGGTGAAGGTCAGACTCACACCTTGCTGATCAGTGAGAACGGTTTCCTTGTTTCCTTTCCTCTCCCTTCTTCCCCTGCTCTGCGTTTGTACTACTGAGTACTGAAATGAAGTAAATTCATTATCCCACAAGAAATAGGCCCTCCCTCTTTTAAAACTACTGCTACACTTTTGGTAGCAGTCGTAGGCTAGATTATTTTTCATATCCACTGGCCTGTGAGTTCCAAACCTCTTCCTGCAGCAGGTAGGAATTTGTGTGTGGCTTTGAAAATTCCTATATGACATGACTTACCAGAAAAGTGTTTGGTCTTCCAGTGAATGAAATTTCCATCAGATTTTATCTTTATTTACATTTACTTAGGAAAAAGGAACTGCTTTCCTAGAGTTCAAGCTTTCTTTTAGTTTATTTTTTTCCTGAAGGAAAAATAAAAATCCCAGGAATACTGACTGAACAAAGCAAGAAATTTGTGCCACGTACTCTACCCCTGCTATTTCTCAGGCTCACTACGTTTTTTTTTCCTTGAATCACCCACACATAATTTCTTTTGATAAGGCTCAAGATAAAATGATGTACTTAGAGTAGTTTTTTTTGTTTTTTTTTGTTTGTTTTTTGTTTTTAAAGATTTAGTTATTCATGAGAGACACACAGAGAGAGGCAGAGACATAGGCAGAGGGAGAAGCAGGTTCCATGCAGGGACCCCGATGTACAACTCGATCCCGGATCTCCAGGATCACACCCTGGGCTGAAGTTGGTGCCAAACCATTGAGCCACCCGGGCTGCCCATCTTTTTGGTTTTAAAAAACAAAAACTTTCTGGGGCGCTTGGATGGCTCGACTGAGTGTCCATCCCTTGGGTTCGGCTCAGATCATGATATCAGGGTCCTGGGATCAAGCCCTGTACCAGCTCTGCTCAGTGGGGAGTTTGCTTGAGATTCTCTCCCTCTCTCTCAAATAAAAATCTTAAAAAAAAAAAAAACCTTCTTAATATTTCAACTAATAGGGATGCTTCAGTGCCTCAGTGGTTAGATGTCTGCCTTTGGCTCAGGGCGTGATCCCAGAGTCCTAGAATTGAGTCCTGTAATATCGGTCTCTCTGCATGGAGCCTGCTTCTTCTCCCTCAGCCTGTGTCTCTGCCTCCCTCTGTGTCTCTTGTGAATAAGTAAATAAAATCTTTTTTAAAATTTCAGCTAATAGATAAGTTAGAATTGTTTTTCAAATCATAGGTTGGTGAAAGTGAGAACATTCTTCTGGGTTGTTTGTGTTTTTTTTTTTTTTTTAGCTTTTGATTTTTACTTTTAAGATTTTTTTTTTTAAATTTATTTATGATAGACATAGAGAGAGAGAGGCAGAGACACAGGCAGAGGGATTAAGCAGGCTCCATGCCAGGAGCCCGACGTGGGACTCGATCCTGGGACTCCAGGATCGCACCCTGGGCCAAAGGCAGGCACCAAACCGCTGAGCCACCCAGGGATTCCCCTTGATTTTTACTTTCTAAAGTAATCTCCACACCCAACGTGGGACTCAAACTCCCTGTCTGAGGTAGAGTCTCGTGCTCCACCCACTGAACCAGCCAGGTGTTGCTGGCCTATGTTTCTAAATAATTACCTGTGACATAGTGTAAGAAAACTTTTGGTGGTTAGTTTGTACAAAACAAATTGGTCAAGGATGGTTATGAGCATTTTCAAAATTAAAGAAAGGCTTTTTGGTAAATGGTTACCCAAAGTAGCCACTAATTGTTTTACCCATTTTAACCACCTAACTTCTGAGAATAGACTCTTTGTTTTTGTTTTGTTTTGTTTTGTTTTTAAGATTTTATTTATTTATCCATGAGAGACAGGCAGAGACACAGGCAGATGGAGAAGCAGGCTCCCTGCAGGGGACTTGATCCCTGGACCCCAGGATCATGCCCTGGGCCGAAGGGAGGCGCTCAACCACTGAGCCACCCAGTTGTCCCTAGAATAGAGTTCTAAGTAGCTCATTTTGTAAGAAAAATCTTAACTCTAATTTAAAGATTGTTTATTCATTTAGAGAAAGGAGGGGGACCAGAGAAGGAAAGAAAGTGGGGTTTCCGGAGGAGAGGGAGAAAGAGAATCTAAAGCAGGCTCCACACCCCCCAGCACAAGCCAATGCAGGGTCTGTCTCACGGCCCTGAGATCATGACCTGAGCCGAAATCAAGAGTCAGACACTCAACCCGCTGAGCCACCCAGGCGCTGCATTAACTGTAATTATATATATATTATATATATATATGTATGTATATATATATAATATATATATATATTTTAGATTTTATTTATTTATTCCTGAGAGACACAGAAAGAGGCAGAGACACAACACAGGTAGAGGGAGAAGATGTGGGACTTGATCCCAGGACCCGGGGTCACAACCTGAACCAAAGGCAGGCGCTCAACCACTGAGCCACCCAAGCGGTCCACTTTAATTTTTTAAAAGGAAGACCTATATACTATGTATAATCTCACCCAAGTTCCTTAAATTTTATCTTTCTACATTCTCTTTGGCCACATTGTAGGCATTTTTGTATAATTCTAAACATTGTATATGATTTTTCATTCTACTTTAATTAATACATCATAAACCTATTCTCTGAAATACAGTGTTCTTATAATTGTCTTTATTTTTAAAGATTTTATTTATTCATGAGAGACACAGAGAGAGGCAGAGACACAGGCAGAGGGAGAAGCAGGCTCCATGCAGGGACCGGATCCTGTGTCTCCAGGATCAGGCCTCGGGCTAAAGGTAGCACTAAACCCCTGAACCACCCGGGCTGCCCAATTTTTAAAAAATTTAAATAACATAACAGTAGATAGGTATAACACCATTTTTCTTGCCAAGATAATTTTTCAAGGTTGCATTTCAGAGAGATTTCATTGGGAAATAACTATTTTGAGCTTGTTAGTTTTTCCATGAAAGACAATGCAAAGGTATATTTTGGTTTTGTAAACTCCAGTCTGTTTTGCTTTAGCTTGATTATATAATGTGATGGAATTTAACTCAACTACTGACCCAGCCTCAGGAGTTGAAATGAGTTTACTTTTACCTTTTGATCTGTTTTCTTGTAAGAAGTAAACTCTAAAATAATCTTTTCTGGGATCCCTGGGTGGCGCAGCGGTTTGGCGCCTGCCTTTGGCCCAGGGTGCGATCCTGGAGACCCGGGATCGAATCCCACGTCGGGCTCCCAGTGCATGGAGCCTGCTTCTCCCTCTGCCTGTGTCTCTGCCTCTCTCTCTCTCTCTGTGTGTGTGTGACTATCATAAATAAATAAAAAAAAATTTAAAAAAAAAAAAAATAAAATAATCTTTTCTTGAGGCACCTGGTTGTTTCATTCAGTCTGTTTAGCATCTGCCTTGGGCTCAAGTCATGATCCCAGGGTCGAGCACATGTGCTCTCTCAAATAAATAAAATCTTAAAAAAATATTTTCTTTATCCCAATGTAACTGTGATACTTAGTTTGTAGTAAGTATACACCTGAACTACACATCTGGATATGCTCTTTACTGTATTGCCGTGTTATAAATTTTTAATTGTACCTCAATAATTTGCAAGTTACATGACGACAATGAATTTACACTCAGGCTCAATAAATATATTAAGTTGAAGGTATGAACATAAAAATATTTTCTGTAATGTTCATCATTGGTCGAAATAGCACTCTAATAGTTGAATTTTGGGGGGTTTTTTAGATTTTATTTACTCATTAGAGACCCAGAGAGAGAGGCAGAGACATAGCCAGAGGGAGAAGCAGGCTCCCCACTGGGAGCCTGATGCAGGACTCAGTCCCAGGACCCCAGGATCATGACCTGAGACAAAGGTAGATGCTCAACCACTGAGTCACCCAGGCGTCCCAAGAGTTGGATTTTAAAGTGGGAGCTGCGGGGGATCCCTGGGTGGCTCAGTGGTTTAGCGCCTGCCTTCAGCCCAGGGTGTGATCCTGGAATCCTGGGATTGAGTCCCACATCAGGCTCCCTGCATGGAGCCTGCTTCTCCCTCTGCCTGTGTCTCTGTCTCTGTCTCTCTCTTTCTCTCTCTCTCTGTGTCTCTCATGAATAAATAAAATCTTTAAAAAAGAAAGTGGGAGCTGCCTTTTTGTTAGTAAATACAGAGCTATGATAATCCTTTTTTTTTTTTTTTTGAGCTATGATAATCATGTTCGAAAAGCTTTAGAGGAGTCCCTGCTCTTGGTGCTAATTGTCTAGTGATACTGTTTGCTCAGTAGCAGAGGCATATGGCAGGTCCACAGGTTGCTGAATTGTTTCAATTTTTGTTAAATAAGGTCAGTGCCACAGTTTTGTCTTGACACTTATTTTTTCTGGGACGCCTGGGTGGCTCAGCGGTTTAGCGCCTGCCTTCAACCTAGGGCATGATCCTGGAGTCCTGGGATTGAGTCCCACATCAGGCTCCCTGCAGGGAGCCTGCTTCTCTCCCTGTGTGTCTCTTATGAGTAAATAAATAAAATCTTAAAAAAAAAAAAACAACTATTTTTTTTCCAAGTATTGTAGGAGTTCTTGCAGGAAAAAAAAAAAACTATATAACTGGGAAACTCCTTCAGTCCCCATCCACTGGTTTTGTCAGTTGTTTCCCTAGAGGCAATCCCTCTTAACTGTTCAGTTTGTTCCTCCACACCTTTTCCTTGGAAAGGTTCAAATGTCGAAAGTAAGGCTTAAATTTTGAGAAGAGACTCCTGGTCTCCCCTTTAGTGTGACTCCTAGATTTTTCTATTTGTGTCTACCTTCACATAATGGTCCTGGAGAATATGCTTCGGGAGTGTGTTTACGTGCTGTGTTTTGTCAATTCTAAGACTCACTATTATCTTACGTGCTATTAAGAAAGAAAAACTGCTCTTGTAACTGTAAAATACTGGATTGTAAAACAATATGATTTTTAGAGAAGTTGAAGCATGTGGTTGAGGGAATGCCTGAATGGATGAAATAAGTGATGTGCTGTGATTCTGTATTATTTTCTGCAACTTGCTTTGTCACTTAGTATTTCCTGTAGGTGCTTCATTTATACCATAGTCTGAATAGATCATACTGTTTAGCAGTTTCTTTTTTTTTAATTTTTTTAATTTTTATTTATTTATGATAGTCACAGAGAGAGAGAGAGAGAGAGGCAGAGACACAGGCAGAGGGAGAAGCAGGCTCCATGCACTGGGAGCCCGACGTGGGACTCGATCCTGGGTCTCCAGGATCGCGCCCTGGGCCAAAGGCAGGCGCCAAACCGCTGCGCCACCCAGGGATTCCCTGTTTAGCAGTTTCTTTATTGAGGAACTTGTAAATTGTTTTACCATGACAAGAAAATAGCTGTATCCCCCCACGTCTGTATATTTAGGAGAGTATCACAAGTGGATCACAAGAATTGGAATTACTGAGTCATGGGGCATGCACATTTTTAGTTTTGAAACAAATTGCTGAATTGTCTTCCAAAATATTTAACTGTATACTTCAACATTAGTATAGGAGAGTCAGTACCTCTTTGTCCCATTCTTACCAAGTCTTGATGTTACCTGACTTTGTTTGACCTATGTGGTGGCAGAGGCTTTGTATCTAATGGAAACCATATGCATTTCCTTGATTAGTGAGGTCGGGGATCTTGGGTTGCTCATTGGCAACCTGTTTCATTCTCCTCTGAGTTTACTGTTCATAACCTTTAATCCACATTCTTGTCTCATCGGTAATTTTATTTTGGTGACTACTGTGTGCATGGATAAAATATGTAGGCAGTATATACTATTTTCTATTTTTTTTAGGTGGTAGTCTCTTTTGTTAGAACCAGCCAATGATTAAATGTATCAAAGAAGCAGAACTATTCTCTAAGGATTTCCCATTTTACCAGCACCCACTTTCATATTGCTTTGAATGTTGGTGGTAGTGAAGTCTTTACAGGCCAAAACTGGCTTCACTCTGCATTGCCCATTGGAAACCTGCTAGAGCCAACCATGGTATGAAGCAGGGAAAAGGATCTGATAGCCATCATCGATACTATCCCATTTCTTCTGAAGTAGCAGTGGACTCCCTACTTGATGAATAGACTGAGAGGTTCAGTGGTCTCACATCTAGGAAAGGTCTCAGAGGAGATTCACACCTCTCCTATCAGAGCCCCTTCACCACATTGCACATCTCAGTGGGATGGATGCATTTATAGCATTTCAAGGTACGCATAATCTCTTATACATGATTATACTAAAAGTGACTGATAAAAAATTATTTTTTCTAAAGATTTTTATTTATTCATGATAGTCACAGAGAGAGAGAGAGAGAGGCAGAGACACAGGCAGAGGGAGAAGCAGGCTCCATGCAGGGAGCCTGACGCGGGGCTCGATCCTGGGTCTCCAGGATCGTGCCCCGGGCCAAAGGCAGGCACCAAACCGCTGCGCCACCCAGGGATCCCAAAAAATTATTTTTTTTTAAGATTTTTTTTATCTTTATTTATCTTTTAAAAAGGCAGAGGGAGAAGCAGGCTCCATGCAGGAAGCCTGATGCAGGACCCGATCCTGGAACTCTGGGATCACACCCTGAGCCAGGAGCAGACACTCAACTGCTGAGCCACCCGGGTGTCCCCAAAATTATTTTTTATAAACTGTTTTTAAAAAAACGATCCTCCTGCAGTTTTTGATAAGTGTAGAAGATATGAAGTGGAACAGTTTGTGTCTGTTAACTTGACAGATGGGTTTCTCTGTAGAAGTTTGAACATAAGTATCGATACTTGGCTTCATGAAAAAAAAATCTCTGCATAAAAAGTTTCTATCTTAGGCTCTGACTATTAAAATCTAGTTTTTGAAATAAAAATGTCACCATAAGATTTGTATCTGTCGCAGGGAGTGTGTGACATACCTCACAGTGGAAGCATAGGACACTGAAAATACTTTTTTTTTGTTTGCAAATTCTAATTGTTTTCATGTTCCTTTATCTTACAGAAAAAGATGGCAAAGCCTTTCATCCAACTTATGAAGAAAAATTGAAGCTTGTGGCACTGCATAAGCAGGTTCTTATGGGTCCATATAATCCAGACACTTGTCCTGAGGTTGGATTCTTTGATGTGTTGGGGAATGACAGGAGGTAACCGTGTTTTGTTGTATAATGAATTTTAGCAAGAGTGATGTTGAGAAGAGTGCAAAGCGAATTCGTTAAGATGGAATCAGCTGGTTCCTTAGCTTTAGAGTGAGACTGAAACAGACATTTTTGCTTACAGCTTCTGGAGTCTTCAGATGTGTATCTGTTTTTGGCTTGGAGATGTTTATGGATAAATAATGTGGAAGAAGTTTTCTCATCTGATTATGAACATAAGACAAGTATTTGATTCATTTGATTCTTCCTAAATAACATTAATAGCAGCCATTTGCAACATACAGTCATTGATTTCCTTACTGGGACAGAAGTATGACAGGAAAGAATGCACTGGGAGCTGTATTTGGTTAAGACTAAAATATGGTGACGGAAAGTCAGACTTCGGTGCTCTTGCTTGTATGGAAATTATCAGCAGTGCAGCTAATCTGTAGTTCACAGCAGCATGTTTGGATTGTATGTGGCACATCTAATTTAGGAAATCAGTGATACATACTTGTTGAAACTTGAGTTTTGAGCCTTTTGCTTATGGTAGAATCATCCTTTGTTTTAGTTGTAATTGAGAATTGTTCATGTTTAGGTTTAAATTAAATCACATTCGTAGTCACTTAGGAAGAAGCGGTAATAACTTTTCTTGTTATTTCTTCCAGGAGAGAATGGGCGGCCCTGGGAAACATGTCTAAAGAGGATGCCATGGTAGAATTTGTCAAGCTTCTAAATAGGTGTTGCCATCTCTTTTCAACATATGTTGCATCCCACAAAATAGAGAAGGAAGAGCAAGAAAAGAAAAGGTGAAGTTTGATGGCATGGCACACTTTATTCCTGTGGAGCCCCAGTCCTGATGCCTTTGCCTTATGGAGTATCTATTCTAGATCACGTAACCCCACTGCCCTTGGATCCCCACTTCTTTTTTTTAATGCTTTTCTTTTTTTTTTAAGATTTTATTTAATTTTAGAGACAGATCTCAGGGTTGAACAGGGGGAGGGGCAGAAGGAGAGAGAGAATTTCAAGCAGACTGAGCACAGAGCCTAATGTATGACTCAGTCTCATGACCCTGAGATCACAATCTGAGCCAAAATCAAGAATCGGATGCTTAACCGACTGTGCTACCGAAGCACCCCTGTATCCCCCTTTCTTACGGCAGTTGTTCAAATCTGCTGGTGTGAGCAGGTATTTGTACTTGGAGTTTGAGGGGCAGGGGCCTACTGCTATTGTGTGGCTATCCCTTTGAAAGGAACCGCCTTTCCACCATGGCAACATTCCTCTTGTCCTGGTTACACTGAGGTTTTGAGCAAGCTCCACCATTAACTCAGGCCCCCTCCCCAACCTTCAGGGCTGGAGACACACCCTTTGCCTTTGTTTTCCTCAAGCTTCTACAATGTTATGCTCCATATCATGGCTATCACCTGTACTATGTGATTATTCATATTGGCTCTGGCTCCCACATGGCTTATTAATTATTTCCAGGGGGTAGGCACGTATGCTGCTGAATAGACTGTTTATGTTGATGGGATTTTTCATCATGACTGTGAAATCCACAGCATTACAGTTAACACCTTTGTTTTCTTTTTAAGATTTATTTTATTTATTTGAGAGAGTAAGTATGTATGGGCAGGAGGGGGGCAGAGAGAGAGGGAGAGAGAATAATCCAGTAGACTCCTTGCTGAGTGTGCAGAGCCTGAGGGGCTTGATCCCACAACCCTGAGATCATGACTTGAGCCAAAACCAGCAGGTGGACGCTTATCTGCCGAAGCCACCCAGGCACCCCTGGTTTGCACCTTATTTATCTAGAGGTTATATTTTCAATAACTTTGATTATCTGAAGTTTTTGAGTAATGAAAATGGCAGTATAAAACCAGTTTTCTCAGATTATATTACATTTACTTAGGAACCATTGGTTCTCTGATTTCCTTTCTTGACCTGAATTGGAAATAGCAAAAACAGCCTGACAGGAAGAAGACAGAAACTATAAAAAATCGACGCAAGAATTATAAACTGTAGCAGGCCTCTGACATGGAGCCTGCTTCTCTCTCTGCCTGTGTCTGTCTCTGCCTCTCTCTCTCTCTCATGAATAAATAAATAAAATCTTAAAAAAAAATTATGTTTATCCAAAGGAAGATTGTTTTTATCCAGAGGAGAAGTTTTGATTTATTTTAAAGATTTTATTTATTCATGAGAATACACAGAGAGTAGAGAGAAAGAGGCAGAGACACAGGCAGCGGGAGAAGCAGGCTCCACGCAGGGAGCCTGACGTGGGACTCGATCCCAGGTCTCCAGGATCACGCCCTGGGCCAAAGGTGGCGCTAAACCGCTGAGCCACCCGGGCTGCCCAGAAGTTTTGATTCTTAATGGCAAATTGAGTATTTAAGTTATTAGTCTTCTTAACGTGTAAAATTACATTTTTCCTTTTAAAAATCTTTTGTCATGAGATGAAATCCACCTAGTACTCTGAAAGCATTTAAGATTAGACTCCTTCTGTCGTACAGGCCTAGCTCTGGTTGTGGAATATCCACCAACTGTGACAGGTTAAAAGTAGGTCATATTACTGCTATGTGTTGAGCCCTGGTTGTGGTTCAGATGTGCTGTTAATCACTTCTAGGAGTTTGGGGAGAAAGCGGGGTAAGCCGAGCAGTGCTTGTGATAGGACTAAGAAGTCCTATCACAGAGACCTCTTGCATCTGCTCCTCAGCCATCCTGCCCTCCATACCATGCTCAGCGAGGCACTCCTCATACAGTGGGGTCTGTGTTCCCCCAGGAGAGAGGCAGAGGGCAGGCAAGAGCTGGGTAGGGACTGTACCTGCATTACCAACTCTTCTTTTTCTATTTTAAATGCAGCCCTTTGACATTTTTTTAAATGTCGGAAGCAACATACAGATATGTGTAATATAAGTATGTTTCATCTATGGCAGTATGTGAAGCACAAACCAAAAACCATCCCTCCCACATTGCTTTTAATTGCTCTCTTCTCTTGATAGATGATAAAGGACACATTTAAGGTGTATTTTTTTTTTAAGATTTATTTATCTGAGGGAGAGTGCGAGTGCATGTGGGGTCGGGGCAGAGAGAGAAAAAGTTTATTTCTGCTGAGTGTGGAGCCTGATGGAGGGGCTTGATCCCAGGACCCTGACATCATGACCTGAGCCGAAACCAAGAGTTGGGATGCTTAATCGACTAAGCCCCCCAGGTACCCCCAGGTCAGATGTTTCTTTGCAGACCTTTTCCTTTGCATTTCCTTACTCTTTTCATTAAACAAACATATTAAATGTCTTTGCATACTAGGCCACATAGTCGTTTTTTTGGCTACATGGCATTTCAGAGTACTTTATGCATTTCTAGACACATGCTTGTTCTTTCTAGCACTGTGCTCAGCTCTGAGAATGAAGCGCTGGGAGATAGGCAGCCTTTGCCCTCACAAAGCACCGAGTTTAATGGTAGGGCAAATATATTACCGAATTTCTCACACAAATTTAGTTACAACCACAATAAACAGTGGGAAGGGAAAGCCTGTGACACTCTGAGTGTAGGTTAGGGAGACCTTCAGGGTGTGGGCACATCATTTCAGTGGTCTCTTACTGATGGACACCGTTCTCTCTTGCTGCGCAGCTGTAATTATTTCTGCGTTGTTCTTGTGGATTGTGAGATCTACCCCACAGGATAAATTTCTACTAGCAGAGTGGGTGCATTTCAGATTTCGATAATATGACCATGTTGTTCTCTCAGAGTTGTGTTTTCACTGGGAAATAAAGTCTTAAGTTATTTTAAAGCAGGATTCTTTATACAGGGCTCACTGTGTCTGTCCTTGGCTTGTAGGAAGGAGGAGGAGGAGCGAAGGCGGCGCGAAGAGGAAGAAAGAGAGCGTCTGCAGAAGGAGGAGGAGAAGCGCAGGAGAGAGGAGGAGGAGAGGCTGAGGCGGGAGGAAGAGGAGAGGAGGCGAATAGAAGAGGAGAGGCTTCGGCTGGAACAGCAGAAGTAAGTGGGTCAGTGGCTGGTCTTGAAGCATGAGAGCTGGCCCACCATGGCCTCCATGTGCCACGCTTGTGGGAGACTGCTATGATGTGTGCTGGGAGGCGCACCCGTGCCAACTCCTGTCATTTGTGCCAGTGATTGTCGTGTTCCCAAGACGGCCTTATCTTCAGCTTCAGTGGGTTGCAAAAAGGAAAGGGATGGGGTCAGCCGCCAGATCCAGGGACTAGAGCGGGAGCTGAGGTTGCTTGCTGGCTCTGTCCCCAGGTCCACAGAATCTCGTCTTGCTTCCCCAGCTTGTGTGTCTGTCTCACCCCTTCTGTTCTCTGCCTTGGTGTACACAAGGCTGGCCCAGTGTGGATTTGTGTGGTCTGAGTTTTCATGCATCTGACAGATTGGCCAGAATCAGAGAGAGAGATCCAGTTAGTCCTGGGACAGAGGGTCTGCTTGGTGTGGCCTCTGTCAGGCATCTGTTCCTCATACAGAATTTGGAACGTGAAACCATTTCTCCTTAGGATCGTGAGAGCAGCTGTGTCAGGGGGCTGGTCCTTCAGGAGGGAGTTGTGGGTACAGGGACAAATCGATGGACAACCATGTGTGTGGGAAGAAGATCTGAGGTGTGGGGGTGACCTGGCATCTAGAGGAAACCAGAGAACATGATGGTCCCTTGGTGTCTCGTCATCTC